>NC_137099.1:36029792-37287292 GCF_949357685.1 Gobio gobio
TAAATTAGCTGGCCTGTTCAAAGACCATTAAATATCTGATGTGAAAAATCTATAGTCTGCTAAGCCTGCTTGCAATTTGTGAATTGCTATCAAAGACTTCCTCATCCTAGGGCTTCATGACTCTTGTTTTTTAATCAGCCTCCTACACGTGTACTAATCAGGAGCTTTAATCAGAACAAGAGAACCCTACAAATAACCAACTCATCTGCAGCAATTACGGACTTCCCTTTGCATGAGCCACATCTTGAGGTGAATCTTGCTGAGGTGGGATTAGTTTCAATGAAAATGCAGCTTGGTAATGGTACAAAGAAGCAATTTTATTGGAGATATTTGTCTGATCTTCTCATTTGGGATTGTACTATTGGATTTTCTTGTCAAAGTGTAAAGCCTAATGTTCTACTGTCTGTTTACTGAGGACAAACTGGCAGGACAAAAATGGTTGTTCAGTCATCCCTCAGATATAAAATGTTAACAGTATGTTTAAATTAATTTGTTTTTTTCTTCTTCTTGTAGACATCCATGATGAGAATGGGCTGAGACCTGTTATGGTGTACATCCATGGTGGGTCCTACATGGAAGGAACAGGGAATATGATTGACGGCAGCATTCTGGCCAGCTATGGAAATGTCATCGTCGTGACCCTGAATTATAGGCTGGGAGTGCTGGGTAAGTCATTCCTTTTTCATTAAATGGTGGATGGTTTTGATTACAGAATATCTTGCTGACCTCTTGTTTTATATTCAGCCCTCTACATGTGTAATAAAGATATACACATGTATTAAAGAGGCTCATGATCTTGGAATAGCTGAGGGTCATGGGCTTAAAAGTCACAGCATTTAAAATGAATATTTCAAGATCTGGAATGTTGTGGTATAGTTTACTGTTAAATTCAGTTTAAATCAGTCCTTCAGTTACAGTCATAAAATGCTTCATTAAAGTTTCATTTAAATTTTAGTTCAAGTTCTTGTATATTTTATGTGCTTTTAATTATTATTTCTGTTTTGCTTTAATTTATTTTTATTTCAGTTTTAGTTTTAGTAAATTTAATAAAATAAATAAAATTATTATAAAGTTATACATTCAGGCAACATTTCATATTTTCAAATGTCATCTTTATTTTAATAAACAGGAATTTTTTTTTTCTTTTGTTATAACTGACCTCATAAAACATGATTATCTTCCAAAAAGTAGGGAGGACAAATTTAGTACTTACTTAAAGTAAGTGGTGAATATTGCTACAAATCATCAAATTTCAAATTTTAAAAATGTAAAAGTCCACATTTCATACTCCTCTTTCATTGCAGGATATACTGTAAATACCTCAGTAGGATGTAGAATGATACAATTTTTGTTTAAGAATCTCAAGGCTGTGGTGGGTAAATATTAAAAAGAGATCATTCACAGTCTTTCACTTCAGCTGTTCTTACAACTCGTTATCAGCTACAGCTCTCTGAGAGGCTGGTTATATTTAGAAGTGTTGGAGCCAAGGGGAAAAGGTATAGGCCTTCTGTAAAAGTATGCACTGCAGGAAAAAGACAGTAGTTGGGGGAAGCAAGGAAAGTGGCAGAGAGACCGAGGACAGGAGTGAGAGAGTGCAAGCGAGGCCTTTGTTAAACGTGTCTCTGCTTTTCTGCCTGACATCGCTCAGCATGAAGGTGATGGAGATAGTCAAAAGTGTCTGGCTGTCTCCATCTTTACGGAGAGCAGTTTGAAGCATGGTGGCAGTGAAAAGCAGAACCCTAGATGGAGGGCAATGTGAGATTGGAACACGTTCCCAAGCATATAAAATTGCAGGATTGTGTCCATTTTGTGACCCCCTCTTCAGAGAGTGAGAGCTCTTTCTCCATGACAAAAGTAATACTTTAACACCTCTGAGGTATCTTGGTGGCAGCGTTTGTGTGTGTGTATGGCACTGCACAGACTGCTGTCTAGTTGGCCCATGCCCAGTTCGCCACCAGTGAGACACATTTCTTCTCAGCTGTTTTTAGACCTAGTGTTGTAATGGCTTTATCCAGCTTTTAGACACATGCTCACTGATTAGCTATGGGTGAGAGGAGCATTCCGGTGTGAAAATACTATTTGCAGTAAGCCACGCACTCCTCTCTGGAATTAGCTAGTTGGAGAGTAAAAATTGCTGCTGAACATATGTATACATATTTGAGATAGATTCACCGATGATGTGGTATGCATAACAGGGTTGTTAGTGTGATAATCATGTGGTAATTATTACGACTGCATGGGTATTCATTTATAATCATTTTTGTATAGGTTACACGGGTATGCATGTGTACGGATGTGCATTTTTCTGTCGAATTTGCATCTGTAACTGTGTGTGCTTTCATAGTAATTGCACCATCTGCAGTGGGGCACATGTGGCCTGCTGATGATCCAGTGGAGGCTGTTAGAATGAACTGGGATGTGTCACTGGCACATGACTATCTCTCTCTCTCTCTCTCTCTCTCTCTCTCTCTCTCTCTCTCTCTTACATGGCAATGTGAGCAGACTGCTGATGTGTTTCATAATACAGCAGAATGGGTCTGTTTATGCACTTAACACGTCATCACAGTGCACCTTATAGTTCTAATTTGGTAAAATTAGGTATTTATTTATGCAGCACTAAATGTAGAATCACAAAGGCTACGTTCACACAGCAGCATAATACAGGTGTCAGTTGTTTTCAAGTGCTAAATACAGTTATGTCCACAGGTTTGGAAAGACGGGAGGTTGAGAGTAAACTATGACAGAAATGTCTCTTTAAAAATGTTAGGACTCTTGTTCTGGCCATCACTTTAACAATTAGCATTATCGAAGCTGTTAGCTTGGTAATTGAAAAAGTGAAATGTTTATGTTGACATATTTAGCTTGGATATTATAATGTAATAAATCATTTAAAATACATTAACATATTTTCATATTTAGGAATAAATATTCTGTAAATGACTTAGCAACAATAACAACAATACCAACGTATAATTTCTAATCAGACACAGAATAAAGTACCCATAAAAAAGTCCATTGTCAATCCATCAATGAACAACAGTCAGTCCAGTAAATATGCTGTCTTCATTTAGTGGGCTTATTCACACTCTCAGAAAAGAAAGTTACATTAATCATGTTGATTTCCACACATATCTGGCTGACCCACACTGTTCTCACAGGCTCTAGTGTGGTGCCCCTCTCACAGCCATGTGCTCCTCATTACTGTGCGGTCTGCTGTCTGTTGAAATCTGAAAATAAAATGCTACCAAATGGGTCCCTATTTCTGACACTAACAAGCCGTAGCAGTTTTGCTTGGTTCATAAAAAAGTTGATTGCTTAAATTAAAAACAAGATTAAGTGGTTAGTTCACCCAAAAAACAAGATTAAATGGTTAGTTCACCCAAAAATGAAAATTCTGTCATTAATTACTCTCCCTCATGTCGCTCCAAACCCATATGATATTCCTTCATGTTCAGAACACAAATGAATATATTTTTAATGAAATCTGAGTGCTTTTTGTCCCTCCATTGACAGCTACGCAACTACCACTTTGACACTTCATAAAGTTCATAAAGAGATCCTTTTATGAAGTGACATGGTCATTTTATATAATGAACACATTGAATTTAGGCTTTTATTCACATATAAACATTAATCAGCAAACATAAACAGAAGCTCAACCAAACCTGCTTGACGCTCGAGAACAAACCTCTTGCGGAAGCTCAGATGTGCTGTGTAACCCGAGAATGAACCTCATTGGTTCTTGCAGAATGATCCAGAAAATGTGGACTAAACTGCTCAATTCATATGGATTAGTTTTACAATCTCTTTATGAACTTTTTGAAGCATCAAAGTGGTAGTTGCATAGACTATCAATGGAAGGACAGAAATCCCTCAGATTTCATAAAAAATATTTTAATTTGTTTTTCAAAGATGAACAGGTTTGGAACGACATGAGGGTGAGTAAATGATGACAATTTTCATTTTTGGGTGAACTAACCCTTTAAGAACATACAGTGCATCCAGAAAGTATTCACCGCGCTTCTCTTTTTCCACCTTTTGTTGTGTTACAGCCTTTTTCCAAAATGGACTAAAATAATTATTTTCCTAAAAATTCTACAAACAATACCCCATAATGACAATATGAAAGATGTTTGTTTGAAATCTTTGCAATTTTTTAAGTATGAAAAAGTATTCACAGCCTTTGCCATGACACTCAAAATTGAGCTCAGGTGCATCCTGTTTCCAATGAACATCCTTGAGATGTTTCTACAACTTGATTGGAGTCCACCTGTGCTAAATTCAGTTGATTGGACAGGACATGATTTGGCCAGCGCCTGGCTATATAAGGTCCTGCAGTTAACAGTGCATGTCAGAGCACAAATCAAGCCATGAAGTCCGAAGAATTGTCTGTAGACCTCCGAGACAGGATTGTATCGAGGCACATATACATATTTCTGGGGAAATATACAGGAAATATTCTGCAGCATTGAAAGGTCCCAATGAGCATAGTGGCCTCTATCATCCGTAAATGGAAGAAGTGGAATCACCAGAACTCTTCCTAGAGCTGGCCGCCTGGCAAAACTGAGCGAACGGGGAAGAAGGGCCTTGTTCAGGGAGGTGACCAAGAACCCGATCGTGACAGAGCTCCAGCGTTTCTCTCTGGAAGGAGAACCTTTCAGAAGAACAACCATCTCTGCAGCGCTCCACCAATCAGGCCTGTATGGTAGAGTGACCAGATGGAAGCCACTCCTCAATAAAAGGCAGCCTGGAGTTTGCCAAAAGGCACCTGAAGACCATGAGAAACAAAATGTTCTGGTCTGATGAAACAAATATTGAACTCTTTGGCCTGAAAGGCAAGTATCATGTCTGGAGCAAACCAGGCACCACTCATCACCTGGCCAATACCATCCCTACAGTGAAGCATGGTGATGGCAGCATCATGCTGTGGGGATATTTTTCAGTGGCAGGAACTGGGAGACTGGTCAGGATGGAGGGAAAAATGAATGCAGAAATGCACAGAGACATCCTTGATGAAAACCTGCTCCAGAGTGCTCTGGACCTCAGACTGGGGCGAAGGTTCATCTTCCGACTGGACAATGAGCCTAAGCACACAGCCAAGATAACAAAGGAGTGGCTACGGGACAACTCTGTGAATGTCATTGAGTGGCCCAGCCAGAGCCCAGACTTGAACCCGATTGAACATCTCTAGAGAAATCTGAAAATAGCTGTGCACCAACATGCAATGGCTGTGCACCGACGATTCATTCACTTAAGAGGTCCTGCAAAGAAGAGTGGGAGAAAACTGCCCGAAAATAGGTGTGCCAAACTTGTAGCATCATACTCAAAAAGACTTGAGACTGTAATTGGTGCCAAAGGTGCTTCAGCAAAGTATTGAGCAAAGGCTGTGAATACCTATTTACATGTGATTTTTTTTTTTCCCTTTTTTTTCAGTTTTTTATTTTTAATATATTTGCAAAGATTTCAAACAAACTTCTTTCACGTTGTCATAATGGGATAATGTTTGTGTAATTTTCAGGAAAATTATGAATTTAATCCATTTTGGAATAAGGCTGTAACATAACAAAATGTGGAAAAAGTGAAGCGCTGTGAATACTTTCTGGATGCACTGTAAAGCCACTGGACCAAGACATACAGTTATATGTACGGTACCATTCAAAAGTTTGGTGTTGGTAAGATGTTTTTCAAAGTCTCTTATGCTCAAAATGATTAAAAAAAATACAGTAAAACAGCAATATTGTGAAATAGTATGACAATTTGTAATAGTGTATATTTAAAGCTGCAGTCCATAACTTTTTTTTTTTTTTGGTTAAAAATTATCCAAAATCCATTTGAGCAAGTACACTACAAACCAGTTTTTAAAACAATCTCCTTACCATAGCCCCATTCACAACGGTAAGCTTGTAATAATGTGTTATAATTAGAGTGGTATGGTGGATTTCTGCGGGAAATTCAAGCATGTCTTTGTGTCATTATATGTCACATCTGTATACATAAAGAAAGAGTGCGGCTATAGTAACGCAAGTGAGGAGCGGACTGCATGTTCTTCAGCGGATCATTTATAGCCTTTTCTCACAGCAGCTGGAATAATTAAACGTATCGTTTTGATGGCGGATTGAAATCCAGAAAGGCCCAAATAACATCATCAGTGACAACTGAAGATTCACCCGTAGTTTAAAAAAGCAAAAGATTAGACTGTAAAGAAATTTAAATCTACAGGTAATGCTAATAAACACTAAATACACGTAGTCACGCAGTGCTAAGGCTGTTAATTTTAACAATTTGAGAACAAAGTATAACAATAATAATAATTTGCACGGTTTGATGTTAAATGCGCAATCGTTAGATTTAATCACTGTTGGTTGCGCGATTTATTGTAATGTTTTGTTCCCAAAAGTGGCAGACATGTAACTTACTTGTTCAGATGACATTTTCTGGTGCAAATTCTTATTTAGGTTATACTCCAAGACGTAGAATCTGTGACTCTGAAGTACAGTATCCACACCGGTGCAGTGACTGACAGCAAGCCACACATACTCCTCAAAACATTAGATTCACCCGCGCTGAGGAGCCACACCAATACACAATTTGCGTACAGATGATAACTCCACAAATAACTGCAATAGCAGGTTTCAAACAGAGATGGCGACACAGAGGCAAAACGTACAGATAGCAGTTTAATTGTTTTAATCATTTTTTGTATTTTTGTATTTTTTCCCATATTTTATAGCCTATATATTGTAGTACTAGACAAAAGGGTTTCATGTAATTATAACTTCTTGGTGGTTGGAATGGTGTAAAACAGTGGTTCTTATAGTGTGGTATGAGTACTCAGACTGCCTCTAGTGGTACGCAGAGGAATCACTAAATAAATATTGTTTTTTTGCATACAAGTACAGTAGCCTGACGTCGTCATACTCAATTCTTGTCAGAATATGAGTCTGATACTGCTCCGTTGGGCTGTGATTATGGGGCGTGTTTCAACCGAACCAGGAAAGACCTCAATTGGATAGACCTACAACCAAACAGAGCAACGGAGCGACCGAGCGACGCATAACGTTAGTAGTCAAATGTCAACAGAACTCAACTGCACTGTGTTGCCAAGTCCACGGGTTGAAGCGACCCCAATTATGTGATATACAGACCCAGGAATGCGAATTTTAGCAGGCAGTCCTTCCAAAATAACACATATTTTACCCCCAAAATGCCTTTTTCCCCCGGAGAACTCCCCAGGAAAGCTTTTGGGCTTGTTTTTGGCTAGTTTTGAGGAACGTTAGCAATTGGGCGGGTTTTGTTGTAAAACTTGGCAACCCTGTCTGCACGCACGCTGGAATAAGTAGCCTAGCGTTAGAAGAAAAAGATGAGTGTAAACGAACTTTGCCGGTGTTGTAAAAAAAGAATTTAAGGAGACATAGAGTACTTACAAACACGATCATCATTTCTGATAGAAATAGTAAAGGTGAATGCATATATGAACAAGTTCTCCGTTTAGAACAAATTCAACCCAAGCGCTCTTTGATGACGTGGATGATTACGTTACTGTTTATATCTGTCCATCATCGTCTAAAGCCCACCCTGACAATTTCATTGGTCCGAACAGCTTCTGTTCGGGCATAATTACTTCTCTACCGATCAAGTCCAGACCGAACTGCCCGAGTAAAAATTTTATGGGCGGGGCTAAGTTCGGCTGGCATCCAGGCTACAAGTACAGTGCAGTTTCAGCTTAATTTAACTTTACAACACATTTTAATTTAATCATTATTTAATTATTTTATTTACCTGTATGTAAGCACAGTGGAGTGTTAATGTATATTTAATGTGTATGTTAAAGTGGCTGACAACAATAAATATTCTTATTAGGAATAAAATGCTTCGTTTTTGAACTGTGCAGAGCTGTAGCTGAATAGTTAGGCCTACTACGGCTACGCTACTGTATTTTAATGTTGGTCATTATGGTGGTACTTGGTGGTAGCCAAATGTTTTCTGAGGTGGTACTTGGTATAAAAAGTTTGAGAACCACTGGTGTAAAAGATTATCTTTGGGGTTTGTGTCTGTGTGTGTGTGCGCCTGTTTTTAAGATTTATGAGGACACATATTTGTATAATGATGTGGGTATTAAACTGGTATTATAAAGTAAATGTGGTTTAGGAGAATATTTCCTGAGCCCTTGTAATAAAATGGCTTAAAATCATACTAAACAACGTTTTATAAAACATTTAAAAATGCAGAATCTTTTCTGTGATGGGTAGGTTGGCCCCACTTTATATTAGGTGGCCTTAAGTACTATGTACTTACATAAAAAAATAAGTACAATGTACTTACTGTGTTCAAATTGTATTGCAAAACACCTTTGCTGATATTGAAGTGGGATACGGGTAGAGGCTTTGGGTGCTCGAGCACCTGCCCTTTTTCAAAATGAATCAAAAGTGCCCCTCTCAGACAAATATCAATGATAATATAGTGGTCAATAAAACTAAATAAATGTGATTATTGTAACATGACAATGTATACAATAGTAACGAACAGCTCAAAAATCGGACAATTTCTGTTGAGTCGTTGCCATAACGCGTTGCTATGGGTTGCGTGCGTTTTGATTGACAGCTGATTTTCCACTGTTCGGAAACGGCTCTCGAGCCAAATATGGTCCTTTCAGAGAGCGTGTGGCCTTACGGGAAAAAAGTACACCAATATTTTTTTTTTCATCCATAATCAGAGCTAATGTGTTGATTTAATTACAAATCTATATATTTTAAAGTATTACACAATTCACCAATGCCCGTTTGTCATGTATATACACCAACCAATCGTGATCTGGCAAAGCAAGTTCAAATTCCATTGGGCGATGTGAAGTGGAGTGCTAATTTTCTGTTCTTATTCATAAATCGGTTGAAAATGACAGACGAACTAACGTTTGTGGAACGATTTCCTGCGGGTTGTCTCATTTTATAAATTGCATCACAGACAAAATGGATTTTAACTGACAACAAACAAATCTGCACAAAACCTTTTTGGATATTATGCAGCATTATGAAAGAAGTCTCTTATGTTCATCAAACCTGCATTTATTTGATAAAAAACAGCAATATTGTGAAATATTATTAAAATAATGGCTTTCTATTTTAAAATAATTTAAAATATAATTTATTCCTGTGATCACAGCTGGATTTTCAGCATCATTTATCCACACTTCAGTGTCACATGATCATTCAGAAATCATTCTAATATGAGGATTTAATGTCAATGATGGAAACTGTGATACTCTTTTCAAGATTCTCTGATTAATAAAAAGTTAAAAAGAACATAATGTAATATTTCACAATATTAGGCTGCTGTTTTTTTCTGTATTTTTGATTAAATAAATGCAGGCTTGATGAGCATAAGGATAGATATATATATATATTGCCCCTTTTTTACATTTGAGCCCCTGCCCCTGAAGAACTCTCTGCACGGCCCTGACAATGAGAACCTCTAGTAGATAAGAAAATCTGCTTGAGATTTTTTCAGTCTATAACCATAAAATTGAACTGCAGAAAGTCCAGCAGAATTGCACTTTGGCTTTTATCAAACAAGGCATTAAATATCCTTCCCAAATCACCCTCTCAGTCATTTAACAGACGGTAGCTCACACTAATAGACCCCTCTGCAGTGGGTCAATCTCTACGGAGCCTTTATCCTATTCACTTCTGTCTCTGTCAGTCTGTCTCCCACCACAGCCCGAAAGGCTCCTACAGTTTCCCGGAGGCCTGTGAATAGAGTCTCCACAGCAGGGCAAGGACAGGCACAGCCCAGGGGAGGAAGGCCGATTGGACTGAAATGGTTTCATGAGGGAGGAAGTGAAAGATGAAAAGAGAGATTAGGAGCAACAGACATTGAGAAACAGAGGGCTTTTTTGGGTCACATTTTAAGCAATATAATGGCACAGTAATATGAATGCACTTGGGTGTCTGTGGGCATGTCATGCTGTCCTCAACTGCCGGAAGGCAGAGTTGTTTGTTGTTGTCTCGTGGTAGTTCTAATGACTTTGCTTGTTTGTTATTTTTTTACACAAAAACAGAAAGGAGAGGTGATGTAAGGTAACACCAGGATAGGGATGACTGGTCCAAGTAAATGTGTTGAAAGTTGAGAGTGGACAGGAGGTATTCGAGACTATTGAGTAGATTAAAGATGTGTTCACTGTTTATTTAACATTGAAAGGAATGTTATTATAAGTTCAAATATAAAAACATAATAATGACAATTATTACTATCAATAAATAGTTGTAATGTAGACAGATCCATAGCAGCAAGGGCTCTTTGGTTCATGTAGGTTGTCTACTAACCGGAAGGTTAGAGGTTCTATCCCTGGTTCCACCTGGCCAAGTGTCGAGGTGTCCATGAGCAAGACACCTAACCCCAGCTGCTCCCGACGAGCTGGATGGCACCTTGCATGGCTGACACCGCCGTCGGTGTATTAATGAGTGAATGAATGGGTGAATGTGAGGCAATATGTAAAGCGATTTGGTGGCCATCGGTCTGTATAAATGCAGTCCATTTACCATTTACTATAATAATGTCCCTGCAGACCCTCAAGTCAATGTCAAAAATTAAAATTATTTTAAAATGTCAGATAATTAACCTTTTCATGATGAGGCAAGGTTAGTTCAGGCTGTAAAATGTCCTCAACTCATTAAATTGTAATGATATTTATGAATACATTTTTCATGATAATACATATATACATACAGTGGCATGAAAAAGTATGTGAACCACTTGCAGAATCTGTGAAAATGGGAATAATTTTTACTAAATAAGAGGGATCATACAAAATGCATGTTATTTTTTATTTAGTACTGTCCTGAATAAGATATTTTACATAAAAAATGTTTACATATAGTCCACAAGACAAAAAAATTGCTGAATTTATTAAAATAACCCTGATAAAAAGTTTATGAACCATTGATTCTCAGTGCTGTGTGTCGTTCCCTGGATGATCCACAGCTGTTTTGTTTTGTTTTGTGATGGTTGTTCATGAGTCCCTTGTTTGTCCTGAGCAGTTAAACTGCCCAATGTTCTTCAGAAAAATCCTCCAGGTCCTGCACATTCTTCAGTTTTCCAGCCTCTTTTTTATATTTGAACCCTCTCCAGCAATGGCTGTATGATTTTAAGATCCATCTTTTCACACTGAGGACAATTGAGGGACTCAAACACAACTACTAAAAAAAGGTTCAAACATTCACTGATGCTCCAGAAGAAAACACAATGCATTAAGAGCCGGGGGGTGAAAACTTTTGAAAAGGATGAAGATGTCCAAATTGTTCTTATTTTGTTTAAATATAATTTTTTTTTTTAATTTAGTACTGCCCTTCCGAAGCAACAGAAGATACTTGCATGTTTCCCGGAAGACAAATTAATTACAATTTACCTTGATTTTCAAATTCAATAGGTTTTCACCCCCCGGCTCTTAATGCATTGTGTTTCCTTCTGGAGCATCAGTGAATGTTTGAACCTTTTTTAGTAGTTGTGTTTGAGTCCCTCAATTGTTCTCAGTGTGAAAAGATGGATCTTAAAATCATATAGTCATTGCTGGAGAGGGTTAAAATATGAAAAAGAGTCTGGAAAACTGAAGAATGTGCAGGACCTGGAGGATTTTCATGAAGAACATTGGGCAGTTTAACTGCTCAGGACAAACAAGGGACTCATGAACAACCATCACAAAACAAAACAAAAACAGCCATGGATCATCCAGGGAACAACACACAGCACTGAGAATCAATGGTTCATAAACATTTTATCAGGGTTATTTTAATAAATTCAGCAATTTTTTTTGTCTTGTGGACTATGTGTAAACATTTTTTATGTAAAATATCTTATTCAGGACAGTACTAAATAAAAAAATAACATGCATTTTGTATGATCCCTCTTATTTAGTTAAAATTATTCCCATTTTCACAGATTCTGCAAGCGGTTCACATACTTTTCCATGCCACTGTATATATATATATATATATATATATATATATATATATATATATATATATATATATATATATATATATATATATATATATATATATATATATATATATATATATATATATATATAAATATAAAAGCATTCCCCCAAGGAACTTTTTGTTTGTAACATTTACAAGCGCAAAACATTTTCGAGAGAAAACGCAAAAGTATTAACAAATATTTTTTTCTCCTATCTCATTTTTTACCCCCTGTATATTTTTTTATATTCTATTGATCAACATTTAATTTATTTATTTATTTTAACACAAAGGACAGGATGGATGAGGAAGGAGGTTTAAGTTAAGCAATTGAGGTGACTTCCTGAGGGGAGTCTTCAAAGCGTGACACATGAAGCACATACAGTGAGGGTTAACATCTTCCCATTACAGCTCAGCTCAGAACACAAACAATAAGCAAACAAGCTCCCTCGAATGGCACTGATGCCCAAGGCGGGTGAGAGAGCTGATTTGTCTGTACCAAAAGAATAAAAACAAAACCTAATTAAAGACAGATCAAGCCCCTTCTGACGTTTCCCTTTTAACACATACACACCTCTAATGGCTTTTAGAAACACAAACCTCTAGGATTTATATAAATGAACAGAATTCTCTCAGGATGAGGCAAGCCCTCTTGTAGTGATTATTCAGACATTTTGAATCATCGTGGCCCTGTGAGAGGTTCTGGCAGCTCTGATAAGGAAGGCTACCTTGAGAGTCCCTTGTTGAAATTCCTCCATTTTGTAATTTTACCTTGTAGCACATTAATCTTTCCAACATTAAATAAGCTTGCTGTATTTTTTTCTTTTTATAAAATAATTGTTGAAAGAAATGTTGATATGAAATTAAAGTCGTTTTGGCTTTAGTCATTGTTCATAAACATTTTGCTTCTACAATAGCTTTTGTCTTAAAAACCTTTAAAGAATACTGACTGAAATGTTCAGCCCCTATTCTATCTTGATAAAGTTTGGATGGCTTAGCTTCTCTCGTAGAAGGTCACTGTTGTCATATTACTGTGTAAAGCCAATATTATAATGGGCTCTGAAGTATTATTTTAATCACATTCAACAAGATAGTTTTTTTCTATCTTAATATATATTTAAAATGAAATGTATTCCTGTGATGGCAAAGCTGAATTTTTAGTCTTCATGTACTCCAGTCTTCAGTGTCAAATGAACCTTCAGAAATCACTCTAATATGCTGGTTTTATGCTCAAGTGACGGTTCGTATTGTTATTAATTTTGGAAACAGTTGTGTTGCTTAATATTTTTTGTGCAAAAAAAAGATTTATTCATTAATTAATTCATTCATTATATTCCGCTTATCTGGGGCCGGGTCGCGGGGGCAACAGTCTAAGCAGAGATGCCCAGACTTCCCTCTCCCTAGCCACTTCCTCCAGCTCTTCCGGGGGAACCCCGAGGCGTTCCCAGGCCAGCCGGGAGACATAATCCCTCCAGCGTGTCCTTGGTCTTCCCCGGGGCCTCCTCCCAGTGGGACATGCCTGGAACACCTCCCTGGGAAGGTGTCCAGGAGGCATCCGATATAGATGCCCGAGCCACCTCAGCTGGCTCCTCTCGATGTGGAGGAGCAATGGCTCTACTCTGAGCTCCTCCCGAGTGACCGAGCTTCTCACCCTATCTCTAAGGGAGTGCCCAGCCACCCTACGGAGAAAACTCATTTCGGCCGCCTGTATCCGGGATTTTGTCCTTTAGGTCATGACCCACAGCTCATGACCATAGGTGAGAGTAGGAACGTAGATCGACCGGTAAATCGAGAGCTTCGCCTTACAGCTCAGCTCCTTCTTCACCACGACAGACCGGTACATCGACAACATTACTGCAGACGCTGCACCGATCCGTCTGTCAATCTCCCGTTCCATCCTTCTCTCACTCGTGAACAAGACCCCAAGATACCTGAACTCCTCCACCTGAGGCAGAAACTCTCCACCAACCTGAAGTGGGCAATCCACCCTTTTCCGACTGAGAACCATGGCCTCGGACTTGGAAGTGCTGATTCTCATCCCAGCCGCTTCACACTCGGCCGCAAACCGTCCCAGTGCACGCTGAAGGTCCAGCACGACAACATCATCCGCAAAAAGCAGTGACGAAAGCGCATGGTCCCCAAACCAGACGCTCTCCGGCCCTTGGCTGTACCTAGAAATTCTGTCCATAAAAATTATAAACAGAACTGGTGACAAAGGGCAGCCCTGCCGGAGTCCAACATGCACCGGAAACAGGTCTGACTTACTGCCGGCAATGCGAACCAAGCTTCTGCTCCGGTCGTACAGGGACCGAACAGCCCTAAGCAGGGGGCCATACTCCCAGAGCACCCTCCACAGGATGCCACAAGGAACACGGTCAAATGTCTTCTCCAAATACACAAAACACATGTGGACTGGTTGGGCAAACTCCCATGAACCCTCCAGCACCCTGGAGAGGGTATAGAGCTGGTCCAGTGTTCCACGACCGGGACGAAAACCATACTGTTCCTCCTGAATCTGAGGTTCCACTATCGGCCAAATTCTCCTCTCCAGTACCTTGGCATAGACTTTCCCAGGGAGGCTGAGAAGTGTGATCCCCCTGTAGTTGGAACACACTCTCCGGTCTTCCTTCTTGAAAAGAGGGACTACCACCCCGGTCTGCCAGTCCAGAGGCACTGTCCCCGACCGCCACGCGATGTTGCAGAGGCGTGTCAGCCAAGACAGCCCCAGAACATCCAGAGACTTGAGGTACTCAGGGCGGATCTCATCCACCCCCGGTGCCTTGCCAGCGAGGAGCTTTTTAACTACCTCGATGACTTCAGCCCGGGTGATGGACGAGTCCACCTCTGAGCCCTCAGCCCCTGCTTCCTCAATGTAAGACATGTTGGTGGGATTGAGGAGATCCTCAAAGTATTCCTTCCACCGCCCAACGATATCCCCAGTTGAGGTCAACAGCTGCCCATCTCTACTGTAAACATTGTTGGTAGTGCACTGCTTCCCCCTCCTGAGGCGTTGAACGGTTTGCCAGAATCTCTTCAAGGCCAACCGATAGTCTTTCTTCATGGCCTCATCGAACTCCTCCCAGGCCCGATTTTTTGCCTCCACGACTACTCCAGTCCACTTGGCCTACCGGTACCTGCCAGCTGCCTCTGGAGTCCCACAAGCCAGCCAGGCCCGATAGGACTCCTTGTTCAGCTTGACGGTATCCCTTACTTCTGGTGTCCACCACCGGGTTTGGGGATTACCGCCTCGACAGGCACCCAAGACCTTACGGCCACAGCTCCGAACAGCCGCATTGACATTGGAGGTGGAGAACATGGTCCACTCTGACTCAATATCTCCAGACTCCATCATGATCCGGTCGAAGCTCTGCCGGAGGTGGGAGTTGAAGATCTCTCTGACAGGGGGCTCAGCCAAACGTTCCCAACAGACCCTCACAGTACGTTTGGTCTGCTGAGTCTGTCCAGCTTCCTCCCCTGCCATCGGATCCAACTCACCACCAGGTGGTGATCAGTTGACAGCTCCGCCCCTCTCTTCACCCGAGTGTCCAAGACATACGGCCGAAGGTCAGATGAGACGACCACAAAGTCGATCATCGACCTCCGGTCTAGGGTGTCCTGGTGCCACGTGCACTGATGGACACCCTTATGCTTGAACATGGTGTTCGTTATGGACAAGCCGTGGCTAGCACAGAAGTCCAATAACAGAACACCGCTCGGGTTCAGATCAGGGGGGCCGTTCCTCCCAATTACGCCCCTCCAGGTGTCAATGTCACTGCCCACATGAGCGTTGAAGTCCCCCAGTAGAACAATGGAGTCTCCAGTCGGAGCGCTTTCCAGCACCCCTCCCAAAGACTCCAAGAGGGCCGGGTACTCCGCACTGCCGTTCGGCCCATAGGCACAAACGACAGTGAGAGACCCCGACTCGAAGGTGCAGGGATGCGACCCTCTCGTTCACCGGGGTGAACTCCAACACATGGCGGCTGAGCTGGGGGGCTATAAGCAAGCCCACTCCAGCCGTCCGCCTCTCACCATGGGCAACTCCAGAGTGGTAGTGAAAAATATTTATTTTTTTACACAAATCTTTTAAGAATGCAAAGTTCAAAAGAACAGTATTTAGAAAAAATTTTAACAATGTAAAAGTCTTTACTGCCACTTGACTGATACCCACTTTTAATTGTAGTGTAGTAAGACAAACTCTGAATGATGGCTGGCCAAGGCCTTGTTTGAAAGTCTTGAAAGTTTAAAGGTTTCCAGGGCTTCCAAATGGATGATTGAATGAATGAGTGGATGGAGGATTAGATTAATATAATGCCATTTTCTGTGTTGAATTTCTATAAATTGCATAAATTCCAAATCACACTGCAGTTCAAACTTCCTGTAGTGCACCGCTAATTCGATTTAAATTATTCATAGATTGTAACTCATGGATTGTAAGTGAGTCAGTTCTTACATTCTGAGTTTTGTCCAGCCCTGCAATAACTCGAACACAAACTATATCAAACAAATTGTTTTTTACAGACCTGCAGACATCAGTAAACATTCCTCCTCTTGTCCTATGACTCTCAGATAGGTGCAGTCTGGCATCATCATATCTCCATACAGAAACAGGGAGCTCAATTTGACCTCAGAGTGGACCTTCTTCAAGAACCAGATGTACTGGAGAGATCTGGCCTTGTTTTCACCATAACTCCAGATGGCCTGGTCCCTTTGAGAGGAGGAGACCTCACTGCGTTGATTGGTTAATCCTATAAAAACTATCTGAAGTGCTGTGGATGGCAGCTTGTCACTCAGGGATGCAGTGTGCTGGGGCACAAGAGGGCAAAGGGTTAATATGAATCTGGCTGCTGCCTCTCCGACCGGTTCAGGCCTCGTGTTCATTCACACTTATCCTGTTTTGGGCTGCTGTGCCAGGGGAGAATGCAGAACTCTTTGCCCTGCACACGTTTGGATGCTAATGTGTTGTTTGCTTGTTTTTGTTTTGAGCTGTGGCGCAGCAGTGCCACAGGATGGAGGATGTAATTGCAGAGGACATTAAATCTTGAAATTACAATCACATCAATTCGCTAACATTCAAAATGTTGGGGTCAGTAAATTGTGAAATATTACAGGCAGCGATCTTTATTGATTTATTTTTTCTTTTCTTTTCTTTTTTTGAAAGACATTAATGCTTAGGACCCACTTTATATTAGGTGGCCTTAACTACTATGTACTAACATTTTAATTAATCATTTGATACAATGCACTTATTGTGTACATACATGTTTTTACATTGTATTTACATTTAAAAAAAAATACCTGCATGTAATTACGTCTGTAATTAATTTCTGTAGTTACATTTGTAATTACACAGTTGGCACTTCCCTTACACCTAACCCTACCCTTAAACTTACCTATATCACCACACCTGTCCCTAACTCTACCCGTATCCAACCTCAATATCAGCAAAGGTGTTTTGTAATACAATTTGAACACAGTAAGTACATTGTAATTATTTTTTGATGTAAGTACATAGTACTTAAGGCCACCTAATATATAGTGGGGCTGCACAACTGTTTTAACTGTGATACTAATCAGAAAGCACCAAATCAGCAAATCAGAATGATTTCTGATGATTTTTTATGATCATCATTTCATTCTGATGATCATGTGACACCGAAGACTGGAGTAATGGCTGCTGAAAATTCAGCATTTCATCACAGGAATAAATAACATTTTTGAAATATTTTAAAAACAGAAAACAGTTTAAAGGGGTCATATAATGGTACATGCACTTTTACAAGTTGATTATACAGAAATGTGTGTTGGCAGTGCCTGTACACAACCATCCTATAATGATAAAAATACATCCAGTGTTTTTTTTTAATCTCATATGTTTTCCCCTGTCTCAAATCGAGCCGCCTGACCGTGTGACGTTACACGGTTGGACGGCCCTCCCACCATTGTTAATTGACAGCAGCGTTTCAACACAGACCCGCCCTGAGCGAGCTGTCATCAGTCCGCCATTGTTGATACTCTGGAGCAGAATGGCGTCTAAGCGATTGTGGTGTTCTGTTGTTGGGTGCAATAACAAACACAGCAGTCATTTTGATGTTCCTAAATCCGAACCGCTGAAGACGCAGTGGCTGCTGAGTTTTGTTTTCGAAGGGAATATTCCCCCCGATCAACGTCAATGTTTTCGCGAATCATTTCTCAGCAGACTGCTTTATGAACGAGGGTCAGTATAAAGCAGGTTTTTTTAATAAGCTGCTCTTGAAAAAAGGATCGTGTTCCTGCTGCACCTTCAGAAGATGTGAGTGTAACGTTTTATTAACCTTTATATTAATCTTTGCAAATCGCTTGCACGCTTCACGATGAATGAGGCTAAAGTTTACAGGGTAAGTTACTTTATGGCATGCTTTCTGGTTGAACGCGTTATGGTTGTTATTACAAACTGTGCACGCGGGTGATAAAGTTAACGTGGTAGCCTCCACCCTGTCCCGAACGCTCAAGGCTCGATGATTGGTTTTTGGGGGCTCGCGCTGACACCCGTCAGTCCTTGCCCTCAATACCTTTCTTTCCCGAGCTGCATGAGGAACTCACGCGGTCCTGGAAGTCCCCGTTGTCTTCCCGCGACCGTTCACTGACTTCCTCCGCCTTCTCCGTCCTCGATGGGGCGGCAGCTAAAGGGTACACTGGGGTCCCTCCAGTTGAACGTTCTGTTGCGATGCAACTGTGTCCTCAGAGCGCTTCAACCTGGCGTGGTGATCCTAAGCACCCCTCCAAAGCCTGTCGATTCACATCAACCTTGGTGTCGAAATCGCACAGAGCCGCGGGGCAGGCTGCCGCTTCGCTGCATGCCATGGCGATCCTCCAGGTCTACCAGGCCAGGAACCTCAAGGACATGCACGAGGGTGGAGTTGATCCGGGGCTCTTAAATGAGCTGCGTGCCGCCACCGACCTCGCTCTCCGGGCGACGAAGGTGACCGCACGCTCCCTGGGTCAAGTGATGTCCACAAATGTGGTCCAGGAGCGTCACCTGTGGCTGAACCTGGCCGATATGCGGGACACCGAGCGAACCCGGTTCCTCGATGCCCCCATATCCCAGGCCGGCCTCTTCGGCGGGGCGGTTGAGGACTTTGCCCAACAGTTCTCAATCGCCTAGAAGCAGACTGAGGCAATCAAACACGTACTGCCCCGGCGGCCAGCTGCTGCCTCCACCCAGCCGCCGGCACAGTCGCCTCAGTCTGCTCCACGCCGAGGACGCCCTCCTAAGGCTCCCGCCCCTCCCACCCGGTCCAAGCAGCAGCCTTCACCCGGGCCGGGTCGCGGAGGAAGCCGTAGGAAGGCGTCCAAGTCCCCTCAGGCCGCCCCGCGCCCCGCTAAACGCCAGGCCAAGCGGCGCTCCTGAGACGGACGGCTCAGGGATGGGAAATTCTTTCGAGGAGATGGTAGCAGGACCACTCCTTCCCCCGGTGGAGGGCCGGGGGAGAATCCTTTGTTCAGCTGCTGGCCCCCGGGTCAGCAGCACCCTATGTTGGTCAAAGAAAGAATTAACACTCCCATCCCTGAGCCCACAGAGTCCGGTGATGACGGTGCGCGCCACCCACGGGTCCCGCCACTCGCATCCCACTCTGTCGCCAGCCTCCTGGCAGAGCAGACCCCAGTGGAACGCGCGTCCTTCCCTGGTCTCCTCTGTCAGGACGCAGCTGTCAACCGTGCCCCCGCACCGGGACGCCCCACAGCCTCCCATGTCCGGGCCGGTGACGCTGCATCGCTGCAAGCCCACACCGGGTACGTCTGTACACCGTATGACCCCGCTGGTGCAGTTTCTGGATGTCTGGCTTCAGCTTCCAGGGCTGTCCCGCTGGGTCGAGCGGACCGTCAGGCGCGGCTACGCGATTCAGTTCGCGCAGGTTCCTCCCTGCTTCCGGGGAGTCCGTTCCACCATGATCGGGGCCAACGCCCCCGTCATGCGAGCGGAGATTGCCACCCTACTGGCGAAGGGTGCGATCGAACCTGTCCCTCCAGCCGAGATGAATTGCGGGTTTTACAGCCCGTACTTCATTGTACCCAAAAAGACCGGTGGGCTACGGCCAATCCTGGACCTGCGCGTCTTGAACCGTTACCTTCACCGGTTTCCGTTCAAGATGTTGACAGCGAAACGCCTTTTCGAATGCGTTCGTCCACACGATTGGTTTGCAGCGATCGACCTGAAGGACGCCTACTTCCATGTCTCCATTTTGCCTCGACACAGACCGTTCCTACGGTTTGCTTTCGAGGGGCGGGCATATCAGTACGCGGTTCTACCATCCGGGCTATCTCTGTCCCCTCGCGTCTTTACGAAGATTGCCGAGGCAGCCCTTGCGCCCCTTCGGCAGCACGGGGTCCGTATCCTGAACTACCTCGACGACTGGCTCATACTGGGTCCCTCTCGAGAGCAGGTTTGCGGACACAGAGATCTGGTGCTCCATCACCTAGCCCGTCTGGGCCTTCAGGTCAACTGGGAGAAGAGCAAACTTTGCCCCGCGCAGAGGATCTCTTTTCTCGGTATGGATATCGACTCGGTCGCCATGTGCGCGCAGCTTTCGAGCGAGCGCACACAGTCTCTGCTGACTTCCCTTCGACAACTCGAGGGCAAGAGTGCGGTTCCACTGAAACACTTTCAGAGGCTCCTGGGGCATATGGCATCTGCAGCCGCGGTAACGCCGCTCGGATTGCTTCATATGAGACCGCTTCAGCACTGGCTACGCGATCGAGTCCCGAGATGGGCATGGCGGTCTGGCACGCTCCGGGTCCCAGTGACCCGGGCCTGCTTACAGACACTCACCCCGTGGTCGAACCTCAAGTTTCTACGGACCGGAGTGTCCTTAGAACGAGCTTCCCGGCATGTTGTTGTGACAACAGATGCATCATCCACGGGCTGGGGTGCCATGTGCAATGGACAAGCAGCCGCGGGCTCCTGGACAGGACCCCAGCGCCTTCTGCATGTCAATTGCCTCGAGTTACTGGCTGTACGGTTCGCCCTGCACCGCTTCCGAGCGTTGCTGAAGGGTCAACATGTGCTAGTCAGGACAGACAACACGGCCGTAGTAGCGTACATCAACCACCAGGGCGGTCTACGCTCCCACCGTATGTCTCAACTCGCCCGCCATCTCGTTTTGTGGAGTCAGAAGCGCCTGAGGTCCCTTCATGCTGTCCACATCCCTGGAGACCTGAACTGTGCAGCCGACGAGCTCTCACGGTTTCAGCCTCTCCCCGGAGAGTGGAGACTCCACCCCCAGACGATCCAGCTGATATGGGAACGGTTCGGCGACGCACAGGTAGATCTGTTTGCCTCCCAGGACTCTTCCCATTGCTCCCTGTATTATTCCCTGACCGAGGGCACCCTCGGCACGGATGCACTGGCGCACAGCTGGCCGTCAGGGCTACGCAAGTATGCGTTTCCCCCAGTGAGCCTTCTTGCACGGGTACTGTGCAAGATCAGGGAGGACAAGGAGCAGGTCGTCTTGGTCGCCCCGCTTTGGCACGGCCAGACCTGGTTCCCAGAACTCTTACTCCTTGCGACAGCCCCTCCCTGGCCTATTCCTCTGAGACCGGACCTCCTTACTCAGAGACGGGGCACCTTTTGGCACCCGCGTCCAGCGTTCTGGAAGCTCCACGTGTGGCTTCTGGACGGGACACGGTAGGTTTGAGTAGCCTTCCACCTGCGGTGGTCGCTACCATCACTTCCGCTAGAGCTGAGTCTACACGACGTCTCTACGCGTTGAAGTGGAACCTCTTCGTCACATGGTGCTCTTCCCGCCAAGAAGACCCCTGGAAATGCCCGATCGGGTCCGTGCTATCGTTTCTCCAGGAGGGGGTGGAGCGAAGACTGTCTCCCTCCACCCTTAAAGTGTACGTGGCCGCAATATCTGCCTACCACGATCTCCTGGGAGACAAAAAGGTAAGTCAGCACGACCTGATCATCAGGTTCCTGAGGGGGGCGAGGAGACTGAATCCTCCTCGCTCTCCTCTCGTTCCCTCTTGGGACCTCTCAGTAGTCTTAAGTGCTCTGCAGAGGCCTCCCTTTGAGCCTTTGCGGTCGGCCGAGATTAAGTTCTTGTCTATGAAGACGGCTCTGCTGACCGCATTGGCCTCGCTTAAGAGGGTCGGGGACCTGCAAGCATTTTCGGTTGACGAAGCGTGCCTTGAGTTCGGGCCGGCTAACTCTCACGTGATCCTGAGACCCCGGCCCGGATATGTGCCCAAGGTTCCTACCACTCCGTTCCGAGATCAGGTGGTGAACCTGCAAGCGCTGCCTTTGGAGGAGGCAGACCCAGCCTTGGCATTGCTCTGTCCAGTACGCGCTCTCCGCGCCTACGTAGACATGACGCAGTGTTTCAGGACCTCAGACCAGCTCTTTGTCTGTTATGGTGGGGAGCGGAAGGGAAGCGCTCTCTCAAAGCAGAGGTTGTCTCACTGGATAGTGGACACCATTGTTTTGGCATACCAGCAGCAAGGCCGACCATGTCCCCTTGGTGTGAGGGCACACTCCACCCGGAGTGTGGCCTCCTCTTGGGCTCTAGCGCATGGCGCCTCGCTAACAGACATCTGCAGAGCTGCAGGCTGGGCGACACCCAACACATTCGCCAGATTCTACAATCTCCGAGTGGAGCCAGTGTCCGACTATGTACTCGCCCCTACGGGTGGCCGGTAATGGGCCAGGCTCAGGTGTCTTCGCTTGCTCGCCATTCCACTCCAAGGACTGGATACGTGCGATATTTTCCTCAGGTGAGCTCCCCGAGAGCCCTGAGCTCCTCCAGCACTGCTTACGCCGACATCAGTTCAGTCTGCCCTTTCGAGCCCAGACCCTCATGTCCGGCCAGGTGCTCCGTGTGCATGGTTCCCCTCCGGCGACCCCCACACGAGTATTCCCACCGTAAGCCTCCTCAGTGAGCAGGTGTCTTTCCCTTGGCAAGTCCCTGCCACCCCTAGGGTTAAAAATCCACCTTCGGCTGGTACCCTAGAGATCTTCCATATGCAACCCTCAGCGGGTCATATGTGTATTCTCTAAGTCCTCCCTACGGTAGGCATCTTGGCATTCCCTCACTGGGATATGCTTCCCAGTGTACCTTGGTATTCCTGTGATAAGTGGGAGTCCTAGGGCCTTAAGTGGCGGGATCTCACACTTACGCAGGGCACTGGATGACAGCTGAGTGGCGTTGTTGAATAGGATCCCCCATTCGTTAGTCACTAACGTACGTCGTAGTGACTGAACGAAAGGGAACGTCTCGGTTACGTATGTAACCCTCGTTCCCTGAGGAGGGAACGGAGACGTACGTTTCCTTAGCCACGTCAGCTGTGCTGCCTGGAACGCGGAGTTCAGTCTTGGCTCCTGCAGCAGTAACATAATGCGATGTTCGCAGCGTACTTCCTTATATACCCACGAGGTGGGGCGGAGTTACGCATGCAAATTCCGCATGCCCATGGCATTGGCACTGCCATTGGGCGCTGTTGAATACGATGAAGATGATTGGCTTCTAAGCGAAACCCCCATTCGTTAGTCACTAACGTACGTCTCCGTTCCCTCCTCAGGGAACGAGGGTTACATACGTAACCGAGACGTTTTCTTACAATACTAATGAGAATTTTTAATTAAAGTATATTACAAACTTTTCATTTAGACACTAAAGAATCATATTAACTTGTACAAAAATGGCATTCTATGACCCCTTTAAATTGTAATAATTTAAACCTGTGAGCAGAACTGAAGCAACATTAATGATATCTGTAATACATTAATTAGGTGTTTCAATGCCAATGCTTTGTACGCAAACTTCATTTCCAGACTTGAGCTCATGAAGCTCCGCCCTCTTCTTGAAAAGGGTCCAAGAGCACCAGCTCATTTGCATTTAAAGGGACGCAAACAAAAATGGAGCGTTTTTGCTCACCCCCCAAAAGTGGCAATTTTAACATGCTATAAAAACTATCTGTGGGGTAGTTTGGACGAAAACCTCAGATACACACTCATAGACTTATTTTACATTTTACTTTGGTCTCCTTAAATAATGGTTTATATGTAGTTTCCATGACAGTTCAAGAATACTCTTTTCATTACTACTGGAGCTGCCAGTTTGTTACATTTCAAATGAATATTAAGGCTACGTCTACATTAAACAGGATACATTTTAAAACGCTCTCCATCCACAGTAGCGTTATCAAGCGTTTTCCAAAAGTTTCTTGTCCACACTGAAACGTCAGAAAACGCTAAATTCACCTCACTGTGCATGCGTTAAACAAAAAAAAATAAAAGCTCACCAAGATGACAGACAGATCAAGATGGATAAAAGCGTCTGCCAAATGCATAAATGTAAATGTAAATGTTATCAACTTATCATAGCACATAACAATGATGCGTCACATGACTAAACATGCGTCAAATACCTTCGTTTTCACAGTCCACACTACAACGCGAAGATGGCGTTTTCAACTGTATCCGCTTTGGAGAGCGTTTTCAAAAAGCTACGTTTTCTTAAAACGCCATCTCAGTGTGGACAGAAGGCCAAAACGCAGAGAAAAATATATGTTTTCTAACTAAAACGTATTAGTGTGGGTAAGGCTTAAATCAAGCACAAACTATTCAAACGAAGCATCCATTCCGGCACAATCAGTGTCTGTATTCACTCACTTCTTTTCATTCACTCCTTCAAGTAAACTATATTAGTGGACTAATGTAGGGAATAGTGAATGAGGGTATAGGGGGCAATTTCTGATACAGCCAATGACTTCACTGCACTCACATAATATAGGATAACCTTTTTTTTTATTCCGTCTCCAACAATAACCATGAGCTTCCCACATGCAGTAACATCATATGTGGAAGTCAGTAGTGTGACAGCGACTTAACAGCAAAGATTCTCGAATGGAGCTCCGAAATAAAGTATTTGCTTTGCATCACATGATAGCAGCTGACTTGTGAATCATTACATGCATGCCACCCCAATCCCCCTGGGGGAATCTATGTCATCTATGCAGTGCACTCAAATATACTCATCATTACTACACTAACCTCTTGCAGTAGAGGTAAGTTAGCAGATTCAGTGAAAGCACCAAATTTATATTTATGCTATGCATACTTTGTGAACCCTACACTGTAAAAAATTGCTGGTAAAAATGGCCAAATTCTGACAGTAACATACTGTTTTCCATTAAAACAGTAAGGTATTGTAGAAAACAATGCATTCTGTGCAATATTTTAAAAGTGAATTAGTACAGCATTGATTCAGATGAACAGAACATGAAAGAGACTGCGGGAATGTCAGCTTACTGAGAAAGGACCAGCAACAGGAAATCCAAATGCAACACGTCACATTTCTTGTCACATTTGTATTACGCATGATACTGTCATCACCCACAACCCCAATATCAAAACATACTGTGTTTGATGGCTTGAACTCATCCAAACATCTGCATCTGTATGCAGAAAATGTGTAGAAAAGCAACAGCAGATGGGTATAGAAACAATCTGACTGAAGGAAAAGCCTTTGTGTCATGGAGATGATGAAAATGTAACTGCCTTGACAATGCTGTTGCTTTGCAATGCTGTTGCTCAGCAATACTTAAACTTTTCTAACTTTGCTTTAGCTGAAGGAAGCCCTGAGAGTTTTGAGTTGACAGTATTAATGTTAGGGTTAATAACATGCACTACACTACTTTTTGTCCTATCTATTAATTATGCAGTTCATTCATACAATGATTTGAATAAATATTGTCTATGATGAACATGTTTTTAATTAAAACTAGGTGCACATTGTATGATTTATAATGGTCCTTTACGATTGTTGCTTCCCAGACATGATCTCCGCTGTAAGCCATGTCACAGTATGGGATCTCAGTTCTCTTCAATGTCAGACTGTACAACAGTAAAGATTCAATAAAACGGATGCACGCAAGAAGACTCGTCCTGAGTTTTACATCATCAGTCCGTGACACATTCTGTGATGGTGAGCCTCATTTACATGCGGGATTGAAATGGTGACTAGCAAACAAAAACAGTGTAGGGTTACTTTTGATCATGGTTTGCCCTGAAAAAAAATAAAAATAAAACGAAGATTATATACAGTATGCGGAACAAGTGGTGATTTGTTGTTGTCACACTATGTGTCATCAGTTTCTGTGCTCCTATTGTTTTTTGATTTGACAGTTGTCGTAGGAGGTCACACTGCAGGACTTAAAACTGCATTTAAACTTTTGACGCTGCCAGAATTTCAATCCAATCGCATTAATCAGCTGTTGGCGAACTTGACAAACTTGTAAGTAAAAACTACAGATTTTGTCCTAAAATCAGAATAATCTTTTGGAATTTACTAAATTTGTCTCATAAATGTCCATAAATGCGATATAACTGTCCTGCTTTCATAATGAAGAAAAAGAAAACTTAATACGTTTGGTGTGATATTTTTTTTTAAGAAAAAATATTATATTAAAAATTACTTTAATATTTGAAAATATTTTGTATACAAAAATCTAAGCCATGTATATATGACCAACATAATTGTGTGATGCAACCAAAAATATAAAACAGGAAATGACACCATAGTGAGGACCTCCGCAGACTTGAATGGGTGGTTCATGGTCAAAAAGATGCTTGAATTATCAAGTTTATTTTAGGATGTAAATATATCTTTTTGAAAATAAAGACTAAGATATACACTCACATATTCAATGTGTAAAGAAAATATGTTATTATTTATTACTTGATGGTTAACTGATGGTTACACCACTTGACACTGGTCACTTCTCATTGTCAGAATAAGTTATTCCCATTTTCTTTTGAAAATACCTGCATCAATGTTAATTTTGCAAGCACACAGCTTGCCAAACAAGCAGTCCTAATAGCTGTTATAGTGTGCCAAGTGTTAAATTAGTGCCAAGTGTTAAATAAACTGCATTTGGCTAGTTCTGTGAAAAAAGATCCTCTTTGTTTTCCCAGAGAAGGAGGGACAATAGCAACACAGTGATGTAGTGCCAAATGTACTGTTGCACAATATTGCACATTTTATCTTTCCATGAAAGCAAAAGCTTGGTTTTGATAACAATGGTATTCAAAATGCAACACATTTTTCCTTCTCCTTTCTTCCAATTCTGAACTTCTCACTTAATTTACTTTTGAATGAGGACCAGGCTGTGTTAAGAGCCTTTTCCTCTGATATAATGTGTAGCTTCAGATGCCTACCACTTTTACATCAACGGTTATTCTCTTTATCCAGTACTGACACATAAGCCTCTGTCAGAGGACATTACTTAAAAGATCTTGTCAAGTAATTCTCACAGTTGTGCAGTATATCCTGCAGGTGTTATGGAAATAAAAGTAGAGGGAAATGTAATGGGCTCAGCTGCACTTGGCTGCTGTATGGTCATGTGATCACACCATGAACTGAAAACATGCGATGTTGTGAGTGAGGGGAATTATGGATGCACTGGAACAACGTGACTTGACGAAATAACAGTATTCGCTTTGAATTAGGTGATATTACCATATGTACATATAGGGGGGAAAAGAGCTGGGGTGTAACACTCCAAAGAGGCACTTATTATTTTGTATAGCATAGTGAAATATGTACCTATTACTCCAGCATTGAGAATGTATTCTTAAGCAGATATTTTAAGAATTAGGAAATTACAGTGGAAATTACAGATTTTAATTTTGTACTCATTTAAATTCTCCATTAGCCTATTGGCCTTACATGCATAAAGCAGATTAACATGGATTATGCTATTAGATGAATTGAGATATAAAAGGTGTGTTAATATGCAAAAATGCTGATTAATGTAAAATGTTGAAATGTAGAGAATGTCACAAGTAAAGCTGCTTCTTGATTTACTGAAGAACTGAATGTTTTTTTTTCATGTTTCAAATTAGTTCTTGAGGTTAAAGGTTCTGAAGATACTGCTGTTTTCACTCTAATTAGAATGATTGTCATGCATGTCCTCTTTGACATCACTTACCTTATCAACATAATCATCATTTAGATCCCCCTTTTCCTATTCATTTCCTGTCTTACACTGTTGGCTAATTTTAAATTATGCATACCGTTTTGATGTGGTGGTCTGATTAGAATTCCTGAAAAATGTTTTAAATGTGCTGTTAACAGACATATAAAGGAACTTTAATGGCTTGACACTAATTACTGGATGATCCCTGCTGAGAATGATTTTAATTACATGAGCTTGGATCCGATTAATGCCTTCACTATAAGTCAATATTCAGAATGTCAGCAGGAGCAGTGCATATAATAAACTCCTTCAAATAAACCAAATTTACCCCAGCTATATGTGCAATGCAATGTGTTTAAGTGACAGTTTAGAGATTATAGTGGGGGTCTGGAGTTTTAGGTTACTGAACAGAGAACACCCTAATATTTTCCCTCTGAATTTAGTGCTGCTTTGTGTGGATTTTCCTGATCTTCTGTGTAAGTGCACAGCTGTTCCTTGATGTTGCTTATTTTGCAGGTGACAGATCAAAGGCTTTAGAAACTCTTAAATATGCATATTCACCATATTGGTACACATCTTAAGTTTGTCTGATGAGTAAGTGTGAATGTTAAAGTAATTTTAAGGCTTGGAGAAATCGTATGAATAGTACACCAAAATTATTCTTGATAGACTATTTTATATCAGACTTTGACCAAAGACCATACTGTTAGATGAGCGCTTATTACTGTCTGTAATTGTACGTATGAGTAGATTTTGTGCCACAGCTGTTCTGCTAATGATTTTTAGAAGAGACTAAGGAAATCCTGTAACAGCATGCCTTTCTCTATCGCTGCTTCATCCAAATTATACACATGAACACAACCATGCTGTGATGAAAGACAAGAGATCTAATTTACAAACCGTGAGATTTCTTTTGCAGGGACAATGCTTAGGGTCACACCATTGCTTAGTTTGGCGTAGTGTTTAGTTAATCCATCTGCTGGCAGTTTTTTAGGCCAAGGGCACTTTGTGGATCCTTCAGAATGAATGCTTGAATTACATTTGATACCAAGCTGTTCACTGAAGCAGGTATCTGCCCGAGGAGCTGAAACTGAGACCTGTCAGAGCAGATGTCGTAAATCCATTGCAAATCTTAGATAAAGAAGGAAGGAAAACAGAATGTAGTGGAACGTAGAGCTTTCTAGCAACTCAAGCTGAAAGAGTGCAACGTCTAAACCCTCCATGTCACAAATCCTTTACTCTTTTAATAGATTTTATAACATATGAACATAACACTTAAAAAAGGATTTGATGCCCATCAACAAGTTTTCTTCATGTGTCACAATGTATTTATAGTTAAAGATCATGCATTTCAGGAAGTAGTAACTGACGCTTTGACATTTAACAGGCTTCCATCTTAAAACTGATGCCACTATATTTCGTAATCTTCAGAAAATGGGCACAGCATTTGAAAAACAAAAACAAGTTAATTTGCATCTCTTCTAAGGAATATAACTTTTTTCAAGATGAAAGCTCATTAAATATTAATGGGTCTCATACATTAAGCATTCGTACACACAGATTTCTGTGTGGAAGCTGGGTATGAACATTTCCATGTACAAATCATGATTCGACAATACCTTTTGTACTAAAATCTACCAAATGCATGCAAAAATGTAGGTACCAAATGGCCCCACATGTACGCAAAGCACATGGCCCCATAATCATGTAAAATTTTATTCATAGATATTTAACCTTTAATATATGTTATCATATTCAGGGAAATAATAAGAAAATACTTTATTTATAGGAAGACGGTGCACTCATATTATGAATAGGAGAAAGTGCAACTATGGTGGAATAAGTCCCACCTTCTAAATAAAAGAGCCAATCGCTGCCGTTAGAAGCTGGTTGCTATAGAAACAATCAGTGTTCACAGACGTGTGCTTATGATTGCACATGCACATTGGCTGGTCTAAGCCTTAAACATACACTTTTTTTACCAAAATCACTTATTTTACGGCCAAACAAAAGAATTGTCCAGCACTCAATTGAACGAGTCGTAACTAACAACTCATGCTGCTGATATTAATATCTGAAATATAGTGAAAATATTTTTAGCAAAGAATTAAATTCCTAAACACATAACACAAGACAATTCTCTTTATATACAAACAAGACTTTATTGACTGTTATAACACATACAGCTAATATCTATTACATAAACACATGCGTGCACACATTCACATGACTTGAAGAAAGAAAAAAGGTGAGATTGAGTTTAAGAGTGAAATAATGAAATTATGAAATCCCAAGTTTCTATAGCAATATTTGCACTTTGACCTAACCTGGACGATCAATCATTAATTTAACCCTTCTATTGTTTCATAGGAGGGGTTATTATATTTTATATCAATGCACCAGTTCGACTTGAATCTGGAGGCGTTACTTACTTTTGTTTGCTTGCTTTTGTTCCTTGATGGGGATTCCCTTCTGTGGCACCCTTGCTAAAATGGGGTTTCGCTGGTCCGTGGAGGTCTCGTCGTGTCTGGAGTGATGTCTCGGGGAAGCCAATCATGTTCGTTGGCAGATGAATGGAAGTAGAGTCTCATGGTTGAAGTTTGAAGTTTGATGTGAGCAAAGTAGAGTTGTACACTGAAACTTTGTGGCAAAAATTGACTTGAAAGCGAGACTCAATGGAAAGAAAATAAACTAAGTAAATTAACTAAAATAAATGAAATGAGAGTAGTCAGAAGGCCTGCAAGTCTTTACAAGTTTTCTGATGCTTAACCTGAACTCAGATGTTTGTCCAACCCTTGGACGAGTTCTAAACAATTAGACATTGTCTTTAGTTTGGGGTGTGACTGTTTCTCATCCTCTCACTTAAATTACTGCTGTCATCCTCTTAGTCACATGGTCTCTAACTTTCCCTAATTTTCTAACTTTCTCTAACTATTGCAGGGGATAATTTAGACATGATTTGTATAATATGAATATGATACATTGTTACACAGATTTGATTAATTCCACAATTCAAGAAAAATAAAACCATTCATGCCTATACCAATTCCATGCTTCCTAAAAGGACATACAGTTATTACAACATAATATTCAAAAGTGTGGGTTGCAGACATAATGTATAGAATAATGCAATGCAATTACATTTAATTCCCCTTAGCATTGTTTTGGGAAGGCATTTTGATGTTTCTCTGTGCCACTCAGATAATGATTTCAGAGTTGTGTCTTGGATATAAAGAGGTTAGAAAGAGGTCTCAAAAATATATCTGTTTTAAGTCTCTCTCTTGGGAATCACCCCCTTTTGGTCACCCCTCATGTTTTTCCTCATGAGACTCAAGATGTGCCATTTTCAAACCCATTTGTCTTGGTTTAACTAACTAATAGTTGATTTTTAAATAGCCATCTCTTAAAAGCGTTCTTTGTTTTGAAGATGGCGCCCCACTTGACAGGATATTCAGACTTTATTTTCCTGTGTTTTGACTGGGAATTCTGCTTCTTGGTCAGTTTGAACAAGTCATCTCAATTCCTACAGATGTCTGTAATCTGGATCAGTATAAATTGTGTTTCTTTTGTTTGAACTAAGGATGATGCATGTCTTTAGAAAGCATATGTTTAAGAGTGATGAAAGGAAAGGAAAGGTTACGGAAAGTCCTTATATGGAGATGATTTACCTCAAGCATGCAGTCGCTTGTTTAAAATACTGCAAAGCCATTAACATTTGAGCAATGTTAAGAACAAATTCATGGGAGACGTTCTTCAGTGCATACTCATATGAAATAATCCATGTAATTATTAGTAAATGAGACACATTGTCTCCTAGTTATTAGAGGCTTACAGAGTGAGAAATCATCCACACATCAAAATGACTTGCATTGTCACCCACCAACTGAATCCAGACATGTTAAATGGTTTATTGGGGTTTTAGTTATGTAGATTATTTATTTATTTATTTATTGGATGTAAATGTAAGCCAACTAGTTTAAATTAGATTTCACAATGATTATATTTGTAATTTCAACCATTTTATAAATTATGTTTATTTTTAAAAGAAGTACTCAAACTACAGTAGTTGAGCAGTTTATAATTTTTTTTAAGCATCATGAATCTGCTGTTGTCGTTACACTGCTGCTTCGCTTGCACGCTGCATATGCATGCAATATGAAACAGGTCTTGTATAACCGCAGAAGAAAGAAGAAATATATACTCTGTCTAATTAACAAGAGGACATGCAAATTAATGTGCATATAGCGGCAGATTCCCCCTAGTGCTTTAATAGAAATGAGGATTTGCATATTCGCCAATGACTGTCACAGTAAACAAGTGTAAAGACCTTGATGTGGAATCATGTTCGTCATTTGCAGGATTAGTAATCAGTTTTTTATCATGTCGTCTATTCTGTGATCACTGACTTTGTGAATTCTAATTAATGATGAGCACAGATAAAACTGAAAGGATGTCCAAAGGAAAATTATGTTCTTTGTAATAAGATAACAGACATAACTGACATTGTGACAGAGAAAGTCACATACTCTATGATGAGTCAATTTAGACATTGAGTGCACGTGACATGTTTTATTTGCCCTTAAATAAAAAATAAAAATATTGTCTTGCATCCATATTGTATTCAATGTAGCTGTCCAAACTGCAAGTAGTCTGTCATATTTGTTATAATGCACATCAGGAGATAACAGCTATATGTGCCGTCATGACAATGTATTTGTACTTATCTACACTGAGTGGAAGCATAATGCCCTTCATACATGATTGTCGCATTGTGGAAGGAAACTATTTGTTTGATAAGTAGGTACATTTTTCAATTATTTTACGATTATAATGCACCTGTAGTACTCAAGCCAGCTCTAGCATAGCTAACAAATTTCTTGATTTAAAATTTCAACAGCCACATTTTACAAAATGTAGATGCTTGGATTTGGATCCATGTTCAAACTTTTTATTAAAACAAATGTTATTACAAAAATAAAATATATTATTACAAGTTAACACTTTTTTCTTTTCTTTCTTTTTTTTACATTTGTAAGACCACAGAGAATGGGTTGAAATACAATACATATCTATTAATAAAAAAAGAGAAATAAAACAGAAGGGGGAAAAATAAATACAAATAAATAAATGAATGAATGAATGAATAATAAATTAAAACAATAATTAAATAAAGAATACAACTAGTAATAGTAATACAAGTAGATTATATATTATCATGTATTAACCAAGAGGTAGGGTGTTTAGAGAAATAAAGTAAGCTATAAAGGGATGCTATTTACTAAAGAAATTACTTTCCCCAGAACATCTTACTTTTTCCTTGGATTTGGATCAATGGTGTTCCTCCTATTTTCATATCAGTGCTTAATTTCCTTAAATGTGTGTTAATACAACTTAGTTCATTTTAATTTGTTGTTCAGCGATGTGCAAAACTGAGGCAAGTAGCCACAACACTGTTACTAAAGTACCGGATGACGCTACCGAGACGCAGATTGAGTCTCAAGGGTATATCTAGATGTTGCAGCTGAGGGAATTCAATATATTATACAAAGAATACATATTTGCACTATTGCCATGGCTCCCTGGTAACATGTCTGCATTGTTTGTAGAGTGCTAGTGTTTTGTGTGGATCTTGGCCTCTGTAAAGAACTCCAGCTTGTTGATGAAGAGGATTTGTTTGTGTTTTGAAATGATTATATATTTACTTAGTATTGATCTATTCCTAATGTGTCCTCTTCACTCCCCTCCAAGGGCTGCATAAACTGTTTCTATGACACAACAAAGAGTCTTGGCGGCCAAGTACATTCTACTAAGAACAAACTCTATCAAGGACCTTCTGCCAGACAAATGAATTAGAGACAAAATGAGGCTAAATGCCATTGCTAATTGGTGCCATCTTTCATATTAGTGGATCCATACTGGGCCATTGAAGTTGCTCTTTAGCTTAGGTTTTGGTTGAACAATAAAACTTTATTTCTTTGTATAGCAACGTGAAGTGAGCTTCTGATTATCCAGCCTGGTCTCATTGGTTAATACTTTCAAAAACACAAAACTTAATTTTTTATATATTTGGAGAAGTGCTGAAAATTAGAATTTGGATGTATTGGCAACATTTAAATGTAGCATTATTATGTTTTTACAGCTAAAAACTTTAAATATTTACAAATCTTTCATTAAATCTTTTTTTACGCAACTTTATACGAATAAAGATTAAAAAAATGTTTTTGTATATCATAAAGATATCTGTAATTTTCCTTTTACCATTTTATAGATTAAAGTAAGATTCCTTAACACTGCCCCCAAACCTAAACATACCCATTTGATATAGAATATAAAGAGAATAAAATGTAATGGACAGAGATGGTTAAGAAAAAGAAAATTTTAGTAACAACATAGCATTAAAAATATATTAAAATATATTAAAGCATTAAAAATATATTGAACGGCTAATCCAACATCTTCGCCTAAACCTACCAATAACCATTTATTAAAACTACATACTGTTATAAATAAAAGCATAACAGACAGGTAATAATAATTTATTTATTGCGAAAATATCAAAAGCGGTACCAAAAGTAGTTCAAATGATGAAGTGTTGCAGTCGCAGTCCTCTATAGCAGTATATAATAGTTTTGTATGGGGTACAGAGCAGAATTTAAGTCATTAATCGTTGAAAATATTAATCCGGCTTCTCTCCGTGAAGACCATAGACTGTAAAAAAATATGGACGTAGTGTCCATGACGTCACCCGTAGGTTTCTGAATAGAGTTTTTGAAGTTTTTTTTTCGGCCGTTGCCATCTTAGCAGCGCGTCATCGCGCGTCACTCCCGGATAACTGAAAATGGGCAAAGAGGCGGGACGTGGCTGGAGCTGAGGTGATGTGATGACTAACAGACAGCAGACAAATGGCAATCCACCTGTCACTCAAAGTGGCCATGCTCTTAAACAAATTAGATTATTAAATTCATCCCCCTCACAGTTGTCATGAAGGGCAAAATTAGCCGTATAGACCAAAAACACAATTTATACCAGGCTATAAAGTTGGGCATTTTAACATGGGGCTCAATGAGATTCTGCTCCCTTTTGGAGCCTGTCTCTAGTGGCCAGTTGATGAATTGCAGTTTAAGTTACATTCCTTATTGGCTTCAAGAAAAACTGGGGGAGGTTGCCATTTAGTGAAGATGCACATTTCCCTATTTCAAATGTACATCGACTGAAACATGGCATGTCGTATCTGTGACGAAGCAGGCGAGAGCCAATAAGCGTTCGATATCACTGTCGTTAAACCATGTCGTAACGCTTCATGAGGGTGCGTTTTTGTACATTTTTAATTTAAAAAAATTTAAGTTTTTTTAAATTTAAATTTAAAAATTTTTTTTTACATTTAAATTCATCATAACGGGCATGGGATTTGACGTTGCCGGTCGCTGCTGAGAATGGAGAGATGAAGATAGCTGGGTAAAGGGCTGCACTTTGATCTTTTCCTTGCAAACATATGGATTCTAAAGATTTGGATTACAGCGAACGAATAAAATTGATGTGTTTTGTGAATATATGTTGTGTTTTGGTGTATATTATGGTTGTTTCGTCAGTTGCTGCATCACAAACAGAGTGAAATGTTGTTTCTAAGTAGATTAGTAAACTGCATTTAATAAATGTGACTAAAAGGATGTATTGATATGACAATTGAATACAATAGAACCAAAACATTAATGCCATGATTTTAATATTCATACATACGAATTCGTACACATCCACACTTGGATACGTAAATAATTTACGTTTTAGTGCTGTCAATTTGTCAGTATTGTACATTTTAGTGTGTATGAAAACATAAGTAAATTTAAATACACACATATTCTCATGAGATCACTTTGCAACATCACCCATGTGGTCAATTAAAGTGCTGCAAAACAGGTTCACTTTTAAACAGGGATGAAAAAGTATGTTGTGATGTTATGTAAATTCTTATTTATTGTTATTAGTCTTATTATTACTTTGAGAAGTACAATACAATAGTATTGTAATGTTTGATGAACATTTTTTTAATATATATATATATATATATATATATATATATATATATATATATATATATATATATATATATATATATATATATATATATATATATATATGTTTGGTGTTTTGTTTTGAAGACCTTTGAATTTCTGTGTTGTATCTGACAATAGTTTTTTATCAAATGAGTTTATGAAATACTCATGAAGTGAAAATTCATTAAAAAAAATTTGTATTAATTTATTTATTTTGCAGTTTAATAATCACAAACTCTAGTCCATATCACACTTTGAATTTGATTAACTGTACAGACCTACTTTGGATTTACTATTCCAAAATGTGCCAACTTCTGTGACACCTCACTATACAGTACATTCCATTTTGATTAAATTCCATCCGCATGTTCAGCATCGCTAAAATCATACATTTGACATCCTCTAACACCAGAGTAATAATGCTCACGGCATGTTAACATATTATGTAACTTAAATGTCACTGTGCACCATCTTCACACTGCCTTTGTCACTGCCTGACTAATGCTTCATGTCAAAGGTGAAGGAGAAATGCATCATATACTGTCCTTAGGTTCTTCTGAGCCTTGAGGTGAAGACCACCTGTCTTAATGAGTACAATTGTCTCTGACATTCATCCTCAACACTGACAGAAAAGCATTTCCCAGGCGTGATGTTCATCTTGTGAGTGAAGGATAGTGGCCTGTAAGGGACAGCAGACTTCATCATGGACCTGTGTGGTTACCACTAAAGTGCTGAGGGACGGTACTCTCACCCCTGAAAGCGTCTTAATGTATGATGGAGTGAACTGAAGATGCCTGAAGTTTAAAACTGAAAGTTATTTTGATTGTCTTTGCTGGTCTTAGGGATTGGCTAGAGGTTAAAGGACTGGATATATCCACTTTCTATTGTGTGACAAAAAAATGCATCATGCTTGTCATGTGACACACTGCATAAGCTCTGTATGACTGATGTACCACTTTTATTTATTATTATTATTTTTTTAATTCATTATTCACAAACATGTTAACTGTGGGTATGGTTACATGACAACAATGTACTAATAACAGACATCAAAACGATCCCTGTTCACACAGATCTGGGAAAATTACTAAAAAGGCTATTATATTATATTATAAATTCACGTTTTTGTTTATATGGAGACAGTAAAGAAATCGTTTTCCAAACTTTTCAAAAGCTTGTGTTTTGATGCCCCCAAAACACTGTTGTCGTGTAAATGAACGGCCGAAACGCATTAAACGTTTTTGTGTCGTGTATCTGGTATTACAATTCTCAAATATGTGCACGACAATGTGGTTTGCAAGTTTAACACCTTTGTAATGCGAACCAGGCCTTTTCGTCCAACATCAGTGCCTGACCTCACAAATGTGCTTCTAGAAGAATGGTGAAAAATTCCCATAAACACACTCCTAAACCTTGTGGAAAGCCTTCCCAGAAAAGTTGAAGCTGTTATAGCTACAAAGGGTGGGTCAACTCCATATTAAACCCTACGGATTAAGAATTTGATGTCATTGAACATCATTTGCATGTAAAGGCAGGCATCCCAAAACAATTGCAATATAGTGTGTGTGTGTGTGTGTGTGTGTGTGTGTGTGTGTGTGTGTGTGTGTGTGTGTGTGTGTGTGTGTGTGTGTGTGTGTGTGTGTGTGTGTGTGTGTGTGTGTGTGTGTGTGTGTGTGTGTGTGTGTGTGTATTATGTGCATATGTGTACATATGTTTAGTGTCACTACTATTAATTAGATAAACCCAACACTAGTTATAATTTACTATTATACTGCAGCACTTTCTCTCTAGCCTCTGTCCGTATAGATCAGCATAGATCTGCTAGCAACAACACTAGTTAATAATGCTGTACTCTATATGGAGACATTGGAGAATCTAGCATGTTGTTTGCCAGGTCTTGCACAGAGTTGGGTGTTAGTAAGAGAGAGCACAGTGTATTTGTCAGATGGCATGGGCACGTGGGCTTTGCTGCCCAGCGGATAGCGACCTGGGAGACCCTGATGGATCTGATTGCCATGCTTTTGGAGGACAGATGGCTTGTGCTGAGGTGATGTGTGTGTATGTGTGTGTGTATGCACTGACAACAGGGGGATTTAATTCTCTCTGACCCTGATCTCGGTTAAGCAGTCTCCACGTTTTCCCCTGTCCGAGGTTGTTGGAATCCTGGGGATGACAATGTGTTCTTTTCTACTGTGATATATGTGTTTTTCTCCTCTGTTCAATCCCAGAGTATTTATGGAGGCCTGTTTTTCCCTCTGTTCTTCCCTGCAGCTTCTGTTCAAGGGCAAATTCACATTTTATTAGACATTAAAACGAAGAAATGTGTTTTGGGGAATCAGCCTTCACTGCAGAGTTTCATGTGTAGCTCTCTTGACTCAAAGATACTGATGAAACCCGAGTAAAAGGTTTTGATCAGAATTCACATTCATGCTTTGGGACAACATGTAGTGCAGGCCATGTTTTATTTATGTGCAGTATGAGGAATCAGACTTGTGTCTGGTTTTCTGACTCATCCTATGACAAGCGATGAGGGGAAGTATTTTGAGCTGGCTAATAGAGAAACTTCTAGAGAGAAATATAGATGTAGCTCAAGCATACACTACACCCCCCTTTCCTTTCCATCAGTGTCACATGTCTATTCTTCAGCTGAGCTGTCACTGTCCACCCGTAAAACACTGGTGCCCTTCACCTGAGTGACCTGTCATTCTGAATACCCTTCACCCCCCAGACACAGCCTTGATTCCTGTGTGACAGTTTAACGATACATCAGAGCAGGAAAGACCTTCGTGAGCAGAGAGTGTCTGGACTCCATCACCCAAAGGGCCCCTCATCAGTCTCCCACTCACTGTTGATTCTTGTTCAGTCAAACTGAGTAGACTAGACACCTGTCTTAGTATGAAGTATGAAACAGACAGAAAGCAGGCTAAAGATGATAGGTAGGGGCCTATCTATGGGTATGGATATGCTGCCCAACAGAAGACAAAAAAGAGCAAAGACAATGAGAGAAATATAATAGTAGGAATGTTATGCCAGTTATAATAGTAGGACAAAATATAAATACTTTTTTTTTTTTAAGTACATTAAGTTTTTTAAGTGCATCCATACCCTTATGAATGTATTTCTCCTGGATAATTAATTGTTTTTGGCCATACACCGAAAGTCAGTGGGGTCCAGAACAAACACCATTGACTTTTATTGTATATCTAATAGAGGCTAGCTAGGAAACGGTCTTCAGCGTCCTACTAACATGTGGGCTGATTTTGTTATTTTATTGCCTTGACCCAGGTGGGAGTGGGGTTTAGGGAGTTGAGTGTAAACAGAGGCCAGCTAGAAAGAGCTGTGCAGCTAAATATCAGTCCCCTGGTCTCAAGAGGCATACTAACAACTGATTCTAAATGTTGTGGTCTTTAGCATCCTTATTAGTGTGCCTGCCTCCCATGTTGGTTGATTGTGGTATGAATCCCGCTCATGGTGTGAGTAGGACCAGTTACATTGGTATTGTGACCCGGACAGGAATGTGGTTTAGGGAGGTGAGTTTAAAGCCCAATTTATACTTCTGCGTCAAGTGTACGCCGTAGCTACGTAGCCTATGGCATAGCCTGACTTGCACCTCTCCAAAAATGTAATAACGCTTCAATTCTATGCGTACCACAAGCGCTGTGATTGGTCTGCCAGAAACTCTCCCTTCACTACTCACTGCTCCTGTGCACTAACTTGGATGAGTTAAATAGAGAGGACAAATTTTGAGTATGGGTTGCCATACTTGGCCTTCATGTCACTTCCCTTCACTGCACTTCAAAAAGGCGCATTAGCAGCTGATACTAGAGGCTGCGTTCTTTAGCATCCTTGTTAGCTTACCCTTCTCCCATGCTGGTGGTTTGAATTAGAGCTCTGCACAGGATTTTCTTAATCCCGCTCCCGCTGAATTTCTGATCATTACTGCCCGTTCCCTCAACGTGTGTGTTCCACTGTTGTATTTTGAGCTGGCTAATAGATAAACTTCTAGAGAGACACACACACACACACACACACACATACACACACACACACACACACACACACACGCAAACACACACACACACACACACACACACACACACACACACACACACACACACACACACACACACACACACACACACACACACACACACACACACACACACACACACACACCTGTTTTTAGAATGTGAAATCCATTCAATAATTCAGTCGTAATGCAGAAAAAGCTCACAAAAGTGAAAAGGTGACCATCTAAAACTTCAAGACTGAAATTCTCTCTCTCTCTCACACACACACACACACACACACATCGATCCTTTGCATCTTTCTGAGCATTTTTAAAAACAAGATACATAATTCACATAAAGTGTTATAATTGAATGAATTTTTTTTATTTTATTTTTTTTATACAAATTCTGAATAAAAAAATGGGTAGCAAAATGCTTCTTTGCTTTCTCTTTCTAACACAATGATTAGGTTTGACTGCATAGATAATAATAATAATAATAATAATAATAATAATAATAATAATAATAATAATAATTATTATTATTATTATTATTATTATCATAATGCAAAAGCTAACACTTTAAAATCAGTATTTCTAACAAAAAAAATATCTAAAACTTTATAATAAATAGTCTTTGAGATTGTTTAAATATTTATTCAAATCCATCTGAAAAAAAGGGAGATTAGGAAATTGAAATACAACTAGGAAATTCACAATTCCCTTTCAGTCGGTCACGTTCGACGTACGTCGGAACTGACCGACGAATTGGGATCTGATCTCAGAGACCAATCTACTTCGAGTGTATTAAAAACGAGCCAATGGAGATTGGCATGCGATCCACGCATTCCACGCACCGCCCCGCAGCGCGGGTATAAATAAGGAAGTGGAATGCTTGATCATTGCTTTCTACTTCGGAGCCGAACAGTGAATGTTTCCTGTTTCTACGAAGAGTGTTTTTGACGAGTCTCGTGAGAGGATCTGCTTCCAGTGCGGGTGTGACAGCGCGTCAGCGAGTGCCGCTTCAGACGGAGATCAGCTGTTGGTTCGCTGGGCGTTTCCTATTTCTGAGTGCACACACAGGCTTGCACCTTTGTACTGTGTGGTGCCGCGGTCATCTCCCTGAGTGCTTCAGCACGTTAAAAGAGCAGTTTCCTTTCTAAAAGAGCAACACGGTTTGACCCTGCGTCTTTTTCAAGATGTCATTCAAACCGTGTGTTTCTGGATGCGGTCGATATCTGTCCCCAGCTGACGGTCACGTTCGTTGTCTCACGTGTTTGGGCGTTCAGCACGCTGAGGCTGCGTTCGTGAATGACTCATGTTCCCATTGCGGGAACATGACCATCGCAGTTTTACGGTCCAGACTCCATTACCTCGAAAGAGGCGGAGCACCATCGCGCATCCCCCGATCTAGTGGTCCTCCCGCTGCAAAGCAGAGGGCTGCTACTTTGGCTGATGGCCTTGGTGGGGACCTGAGGGTTACTGTGAGGGCTTCCCCGACGGGTCAAACGGCTCCTCGGGCCCCTCCCCCCTCCGCTGCGCCGGTGGAGCTTCCAGAAGAGCGCGCTGGCCTCCCCCGGGAGGTCCCAGGCGTTTCTTTTGGGGCTCCGGCTGAGGACATGCTGTCGATTGCAGCATCGGGGGACGAGCTAATGGGCTCTGAGGATGAAGATTCGGCTGCGCTGCCCCCTTCGGGTGTGACAGCGTTGCCCGAGTCCGACCCAGAGCTTACGGCTATGCTTTCCCGGGCCGCCGCGAGTGTCGGGCTCGAGTGGAACCCTCCACCGTGTCCCGAACCCTCGCGGTTGGACGATTGGTTTCTCGGGACGGCCCGTGCTGGTTCTCAGCGCCCCGCCCCGGTTCCTTTCTTCCCGGAAGTGCATCAGGAGATCACGAAATCGTGGGTAGCGCCTTACAACACTCGCTCACGGTCGACTGACTCCTCCGTCCTCACTACTCTCGATGGTGGTGCGGCTAAGGGCTACGTGGGAATCCCCTCAGTCGAGCGGTCTGTGGCGATGCAACTGTGTCCCAAGACCGCTGCGGACTGGCGGGGTGCCCCGCGTCTCCCCTCCCGGGCGTGTAAGTTCTCGTCCGGTCTCACGGGCAGGGCTTACACCGCCTGCGGGGAAGCCGCATCATCTCTGCATGCTATGGCGCTCCTGCAGGTCCACCAGGCCAAGGCGCTAAAGCAATTGCACGAGGGTAGTTCCGACCAGGGTGTTATGCAGGAACTGCGTGCGGCGACTGACCTCGCTCTCCGGGCGACGAAAGTCACTGCACGCTCCCTGGGTCGGGCGATGTCCACACTAGTGGTCCAGGAACGCCACCTGTGGCTGAACCTGGCAGACATGCGTGATTCCGACAAGGTCCGGTTTCTCAACGCCCCTGTCTGTCAGGCCGGCCTCTTCGGCGACGCCATCGAGAGCTTCGCCCAGCAGTTCTCGGTGGCCCAGAAGCAGACGGAGGCCATCAAAAACATCCTGCCCCGCCGACCCGCTGCTGCCTCCACCCAGTCGTCGTCGGCAGCACCTCCGCCTGCTCGTCGCCGAGGGCGTCCCCCTGCGTCCGCCTCCGCCCCTGCGAAACCCAAGCAGCAGCCTCCACCGGGAAAGCAGGGTGCCGGACGTAAGGGAGGCGCCCAACCCGCTCAGGGCTCCGCTAAACCAGCCGGCAAGCGCAAGGGGAAGCGGCCCTGAGACGGGCAGCCCAGGGAAGACGGGAGCTGCTCTGAGGGAGATGATGTCCGCATCTTTCTCCCAACCCCCGGAGGAGGACCGGGGGGCCCCGACTGGTGTTACATCTCTGCCGCTGGCTCTCCGGAGTCCAGCGGCACCCACATTCTCAATAAAAGAGCAGTTTCTATTTTCCCTGGGCCCCAAGAGGGCCAGGTTGGCAGTGCGCGACGCCCCCGGGCCTTGCCACTCCTTTCCTCCCCTCTCCCCCTCGCCAGGGGGCAGCAGTGTGGGCACCGAGAACGCCCCCGGGCCTTCTCACCCACACTCTGCCCCGCCCTGGAATATTCGGACAACACTCCGGGCCGCCTCCGGGCCTCCCGAGTCGGGTCCGTCCATTCCACTTCGCTGCCCCACCCCGGGTACGTCTGTGGTGCCGTTGGTCCCGCTTGTACGGTCTCTGGGGGCTTGGCTTCAGCTCCCCAGGCCGTCTCGCTGGCTCATCCGTACCATCAGACTCGGCTACGCGATTCAGTTCGCTCGCCGGCCTCCCAAGTACAAGGGCATCCTCTTCACCTCAGTGCGGAGCAGCGATGCCCAGGTCTTGCGGTCAGAGATCGATGTCCTGCTGGCGAAGGACGCGATCGAGCCGGTTCCTCCAGCCGATATGAAGGCGGGGTTCTACAGCCCCTACTTCATTGTACCCAAGAAAGGGGGTGGGTTACGGCCAATCTTGGACCTGCGTATCCTGAATCGGGCCCTGCACAAGCTCCCGTTCCGGATGCTAACGCAGAAACGCATTTTCGAATGCATCCGTCCCCAAGATTGGTTTGCAGCGATCGACCTGAAGGACGCGTACTTTCATGTCTCTATCCTTCCTCGACACAGACCGTTCCTACGTTTTGCGTTCGAGGGGAAGGCATATCAGTACAAAGTCTTGCCCTTCGGGCTGTCCCTGTCGCCTCGCGTCTTCACGAAAGTCGCAGAGGCAGCCATTGTTCCGCTCAGAGAACGCGGCGTTCGCGTCCTCAACTATCTCGACGACTGGCTTATACTCGCCCAGTCTCGGGAGCAGTTGTGCGAACACAGGGACATGGTGCTCAGTCACCTCAGCCTGTTGGGCCTTCGGGTCAACCGAGAGAAGAGCAAACTCTGTCCCGCACAGAGGATCTCTTATCTCGGTATGGAGCTGGATTCGGTCAGCCAGACTGCGCGCCTCACGGAAGAGCGGGTCCGGTCGGTGTTGAACTGCTTGAATTCGTTCAAGAACAGGACGGCGGTCCCACTGAAATTTTTTCAGAGGCTCCTGGGGCATATGGCATCTGCAGCCGCGGTAACGCCGCTCGGATTGCTTCATATGAGACCGCTTCAACACTGGCTCCATGGCCGAGTCCCGAGGTGGGCGTGGCAGAGCGGCCAGTACCGGGTCCCAGTGACTCCTTACTGCCGCCAAACTTTCAGCCCATGGTCCGACGCTTCGTTTCTCCGGGCCGGGGTGCCCTTAGAACAAGTGTCCAGGCATGCTGTGCTCTTCACGGATGCCTCCTCCACGGGCTGGGGGGCCACGTACAACGGGCATGCAGTTTCAGGTCTGTGGACGGGACCTCAATTGCATTGGCATATCAATTGCCTCGAGTTGTTAGCGGTACACTTGGCACTGCGCCGCCTTAAGGGGCCGCTACGTGGCAAGCATGTACTGGTCCGTACGGACAACATTGCGGCCGTTGCGTACATCAACCGTCAGGGTGGTCTACGCTCCCGTTGCATGTTCCAACTCGCCCGCCACCTCCTCCTTTGGAGTCAGAAGCATCTGAGGTCGCTTCGTGCCATTCACATCCCAGGTGCGCTGAACCAGACAGCCGACGAGCTCTCTCGCCAGTCGACACCTCCGGGGGAGTGGCGACTCCATCCCCAGGCGGTCCAGCTGATATGGGACCTCTTCGGAGCCGCACAGGTAGACCTGTTTGCCTCTCCGGACTCGACCCATTGCCAGTGGTACTATTCCCTGTCCGGGGGCACCCTCGGCACGGATGCACTGGCGCACAGCTGGCCCCGGGACCTGCGCAAATATGCGTTTCCCCCAGTGAGCCTTCTTGCACAGACCCTGTGCAAGGTCAGGGAGGACGAGGAGCAGGTCTTGTTAGTTGCGCCCTACTGGCCCAACCGGACCTGGTTCCCAGAACTAACTCTCCTCGCGACAGCCCCTCCTTGGCCGATCCCCCTGAGGAGGGACCTTCTTTCTCAGGGACGGGGCACTCTATGGCACCCGCGTCCAGACCTCTGGAAACTCCATGTCTGGTCCCTGGACGGGACGCGGAGGTTCTAGGTGGTCTACCACAGGCAGTGGTAGACACCATCTCTTCTGCTAGAGCCCCCTCTACGAGGCGCCTCTACGCTTTGAAGTGGAACCTGTTCGTTGAATGGTGCTCTTCCCACCGGGAAGACCCCCGAAGGTGTTCGATTAGTGTCGTGCTTTCTTTCCTGCAAGATGGGCTGGAGCGAAGGCTGTCTCCCTCCACCCTCAAAGTGTACGTCGCAGCAATAGCGGCGTATCACGACGCAGTCGAAGGTAAGTCCGTAGGAAAGCACGACTTAATCGTCAGGTTCCTCAGAGGTGCGAGGAGGCTAAATCCTCCTCGTCCAAACTCGTTACCCTCTTGGGACTTAGCTCTAGTGCTCAGAGCACTTCAGAGCCCTCCCTTTGAGCCTTTGCAGTCTGTGGAGCTTAAAATCCTGTCAATGAAGACAGTGCTTCTGACGGCATTGGCCTCCATCAAGAGGGTAGGGGACCTGCATGCACTTTCGGTCAACGAATCGTGCCTAGAATTCGGGCCGGCCAACTCTCACGTTGTCCTGAGACCCCGGCCTGGATACGTGCCCAAGGTTCCTACCACTCCCTTCCGGGACCAGGTAGTGAACCTGCAAGCGCTGCCTTCGGAGGAGGCAGACCCAGCCCAGGCTTTGTTATGTCCCGTCCGCGCTCTCCGCGCTTACGTCGACCGGACTCAAAGCTTTCGGACCTCAGAGCAACTCTTCGTCTGTTACGGAGGCCAGCAGAAGGGAAAGGCTGTCTCCAAGCAGAGGTTGGCCCACTGGATAGTGGATGCTATCGTCTTGGCTTACCAGTCCCAAGACGTGCCTTGCCCGTTCGGGTTGCGAGCTCACTCAACAAGGAGTGTTGCTTCTTCCTGGGCGCTGGCTCAAGGCGCCTCGCTGACAGATATATGTAGAGCTGCGGGCTGGGCGACACCTAACACGTTCGCTAGATTCTATAGCCTCCGTGTAGAGCCGGTATCTTCCCGCATCCTCGCCCCCAGTGGCCAGTAGCGCTAAGTGCCCGTTCTAAGTGTCGGCTTGCAACGCCACTCCCGCCCTCTGGGCCGGATACGTGCGTCTATTTTTCTCCAGTTGTGTTCCCCGGAAACGGCTAACCCTGTCGAGCTCCTCCGTCACCCCTGCGGTGCCAGACGTTGCGGCCGTCTGACGCCAGGCCTGCACCCGTATGCTTGTGAAACGTGTGTGTAGGCTGGGTTCCATATGTAGCGGTCCCCTCACGGCTACCCCATATGTGTATTCTTCCACGGTACCAGCTACCCTACTCGGCTAGCCCCGTGTCTTTCCCTTGACAGAGCCCGCTCTGTCGTCTCTGGGCGTGTTCTTTCCCCCCTGGGACCAGGCTGGAACCACCCCAGAGACTGCCATATGTTGCACTACCCTGCCAGGTTAGTCCTTATGTGTATTCTGCCACCTAGCCTTCTACTGAAGGACGTGGCTCCGCAGCGTACCATCTCCCGAGACGGGCACGCTTTCCCAGCGTTATCCAATAGTCACACTGAGTGGGTCTTGCAGAAACAGCAGTGACTGACCTCCCTGCTTGGAGCCCTGACTTCCGTACCATCTAAGACGGTCCAGTGCGCTCAAGCAGGACGCTGGAAGGGCCAGCGCCCTGGCGTTTTGGTAGGGATCCCAATTCGTCGGTCAGTTCCGACGTACGTCGAACGTGACCGACTGAAAGGGAACGTCTCGGTTACGTATGTAACCCTCGTTCCCTGAAGGAGGGAACGGAGACGTACGTCCCGTCGCCAGGTGCTGTGCTTCCGCTAGGGGGCCGAGTCACTAGTTCGGCTCCTCAGCAGAAAAAAGCAATGATCAAGCATTCCACTTCCTTATTTATACCCGCGCTGCGGGGCGGTGCGTGGAATGCGTGGATCGCATGCCAATCTCCATTGGCTCGTTTTTAATACACTCGAAGTAGATTGGTCTCTGAGATCAGATCCCAATTCGTCGGTCAGTTCCGACGTACGTCTCCGTTCCCTCCTTCAGGGAACGAGGGTTACATACGTAACCGAGACGGCCTCTCCATAGAGACCTCTAGTGGTTACACCCATGATTGCATGTTTAATTAAATAATTCCAACAGATGGCACTAACCTACCTTCAAAAAGTCTCTATTTTAACCTGAAATACTGTATTGATAATAATAATACAAATATTTTTTTTAAATGGCAAAAATAGACCATAATTATTGCATAAATATTAATAAGTACCGTCAAATCATATCAAAATACAAAAGAAAATATTATTGAAGAAAAATAAATTGCATTGGTTTTACTGGGGTGGAGGAAGTTTAATTTTTAGGTGTCCGGTCACTTATGACCGGGAAGATAACCAAAGGAACCCCCAAACGAAGAGCACCAGAGTCTGCATGTGGCCATTATCATAATTGTGTTTTTGTGAGCGGTCTGAAATAGTGTTAAATGTCTGTCTAAGATGCTCTGAGCACTCCATCATGTTTAAGAATGTGTGTTTGAGCAGAATATGATGTTCAAGTTTTATCAACAGGTCTATTCCAAAACCAGCTACCAAACCTAGGTGGCATTTTTAGGCATAATAGGCACTCTCCTAGCCTGACAAGCCAGACCCACATCAAGATGTTGGGTCTGGAAACTCACCATTGACAGGGCTCAATCCGAGGGGCGGGATAAACGGTTGTCTTTCAAATTCAAATTTAGTGTTATCGCTTACCACACCGGAGCACGGAACAGATACTATTCTTGTGGATTTCCGTGTTATCACTGTTATAAGGTACGGGCGCTATTACACACATTCTGAACGAGTACAGCATCTCCAGATCAAAACTTGTGAAATTTGTGATCTCATATAAGCAGATACATATGAAAAATAATGCGACGAGGGTGAGCTATAGGACTGTGAAGCTTTGGGGGTATTGATAGACTCGATCTACTCCATCTATGTTTTGATCATCATACTGAATCAGATCCAGACGTAATCATTGAAAAAAAAAAAAAAAAACGCTTTTTTATGAAACGTGTTGATAAAAAAGAATGTATGAAGCTAAAATAAAACAGTTTTTGTTTAAAAACAGAGGGTCTTGCTTTTGACATATTGCATGTTCAGATATTCATACAAAAAAGTAATCTGAAGACCATGAAATTTGTGTGAAAATTTAAAAAAAAACGCTAACGCTGGCAACTAAAAAAAAATAAAAATAAAAAAAAGGCTGGCGGGAAAGAGATTTCGAAGTTATTTTGAATCTCCTTCATCTTCATGCTGTTTACACACGCTACCTGTGACAGTAGGTCCAATTCTTTCTCAGTGAATCAATAACTCTCAATAGCTCGTACAGTATGTCCCCTGGCTCTGAGTTTGACTTTTTCATTGGCTTATCATTAGCTTTCACTCTTGTTTCCATCTCCCTGAGTGAGGAAGAGCTCTTAACACCCTTTGTGACATGACTTCCACTGCTCTAAGAGCAAACATGAGTTTACCAACAAATTTCACTCAGCTTGTTTGTTTGTGTGCGTGAGCTGACACACATTATCTCTTCCAAAATAAAGAGAGAGAGATACTTCCCTTTCTAATGTCTATAGGCTGAAACTGACTTTCTACCTTCATGATTTACCAATCTAAAATACTCCAAATGGGGAGACACAATTAATAATCACTAACCATAATTCAAATATTGTTTATGTAATGCACACAAGAAACTCACAATTACTGTTGAAACCAAATAGTTGATGCTAATCCAAAACTTTTGCAAAAAATAATACAGAGCAAACAGACATTTTGGATTAAATTAGGTGCATTTAGTATTTTAAATGTTGTTGTCCTTTTCATCTTGCATGAAGCTGAAGTTGAGCTCACTGAAATGCATTCTGGCATTACCTTATTTATGAAGAATAAATGCAATGTCGCTTTAGAGTCTGGCCAAAATGAAATCTAAGGGGGTACTCACACAAGGCACAGTTGCCCAGTACCGTCCCCTGCTCGATTGTCCCCCTCCCCACTCCCCCGCTGGCCTGCACTCACATTGAACTTAACCAAATACTTTATACCGTGGGGAGAACAAGTATTTGATACACTGCCGATTTTGCAGGTTTGCCCACTTACAAAGCATGTAGAAGTCTGTAATTTTTATCATATAGGTACTCTTCAACTGTGAGTGACAGAATCTAAAACAAAAATCCAGAAAATCTAATTGTATGATTTTTAAGTAATTCATTTGCATTTTATTGCATGGCATAATTATTTGATACATCAGAAAAGCAGAACTTAATATTTGTTACTGAAACCTTTGTTTGCAATTACAGAGATTACAAACGTTTCCTGTAGTTCTTGACCAGGTTAGCACACACTGCAGCAGGGATTTTGGCCAACTCTTCCATACAGACCTTCTCCAGATCCTTCAGGTTTTGGGGCTGTTGCTGGGCAATACAGACTTTCAGTTCCCTCCAAAGATTTTCTACTGGGTTCAGGTCTGGAGACTGGCTAGGCCAATCCAGGACCTTGAGATGCTTCTTATGGAGCCACTCCTTAGTTTCCCTGGCTGTGTGCTTCGGGTCGTTGTTATGCTGGAAGACCCAGCCACGAACCATCTTCAATGCTCTTACTGAGGGAAGGAGGTTGTTGGCCAAGATCTCGCAATACATTTCCCCATCCATCCTCCCCTCAATACGGTGCAGTCATCCTGTCCCCTTTGCAGAAAAGCATCCCCAAAGAATGATGTTTCCACCTCCATGCTTCACGGTTGGGATGGTGTTCTTGGGGTTGTACTCATCCTTCTTCTTCCTCCAAACACGGCGAGTGCAGTTTAGACCAAAAAGCTCTATTTTTGTCTTATCAGACCACATGACCTTCTCCCATTCCTCCTCTGGATCATCCAGATGGTCATTGGCAAACTTCAGACGGTGCAGGATTTTAATCCATGACGGCGTAGTGTTTTATTAATGGTTTTCTTTGAGACTGTGGTCCCAGCTCTCTTCAGGTCATTGACCAGGTCCTGCTGTGGAGTTCTGGGCTGATCCCTCACCTTCTTCATGATCATTGATGCCCCATGAGGTGACATCTTGAACTTCTTCCATTTTCTAATAATTGCGCCAACAGTTGTTGCCTTCTCACCAAGCTGCTTTCCTATTCTCCTGTAGCCCATCCCAGCCTTGTGCAGGTCTACAATTTTCTCCCTGATATCCTTACACAGCTTTCTGGTCTTGGCCATTGTGGAGAGGTTGTAGTCTGTTTGATTGAGTGTGTGGACAGGTGTCTTTTATACAGGTAACGAGTTCAAACAGGTGCAGTTAATACAGGTAATGAGTGGAGAACAGGATGGCTTCTTAAAGAAAAACTAACAGGTCTGTGAGAACCGGAATTCTTACTGGTTGATAGCTGATCAAATACTTATGTCATGCAATAAAATGCTAATTAATTATTTAAAAATCATACAATTACAGACTTCTACATGCTTTGTAAGTGGGCAAACCTGCAAAATCGGCAGTGTATTGTTGGGGTAACAGTTTAGGACCCAGGACCAGTAGTGAAACATGAAGACCAAGAGTCAGGAGTGTAATTAATTGAAGAAAAATTTACTGAATAATAGTTTGCCTCCGCCTATCGTACATACAATTTCTCAACAGTTATACTGTTTTCAAGGTCTAACCACGTCATTATTGCCATGTGGAATTATTCTGATTGGCTCAGAGTAAATCATGAGTAAAGTCATGGTAAATTTCCACACAAGGATAGATAGCAGAGCATATCACTAAACTAGGTAGACTAGTTGTCGCCCCATCACTAGAATTAGATCATTGTTGACCTCGGAGGATGCAGAAAGGCATCTTCAGGTCTGGTGTCGTGTGCAGAAAATGTCCATCTTCAATATTGGGCCTGCACAGATCATGCAACGCACACACACAAAAGCTCCCTAGAATCACAGCTCTCCCAAGGTTGGAGCTGGTGAGATCTGGTCCCAACCAGAGAAAGTTTTCCAAAACATACTGATAACATGTGCTTTTCTCTCAGTGAGAGATACAGACAATAGTACAGACCATATTCATCTTGATTCTTTAGGGTTTCAGTAAGGGGAAATATAAATAAAATAAAATAAAATAAAATAAAATAAAATAAAATAAAATAAAATAAAATAAAATAAAATAAAATAAAATAAAATAAAATAAAATAAAATAAATAAAATAAAATAAAATAAAATAAAATAAAATAAAATAAAATAAAATAAAATAAAATAAAATAAAATAAAAAATAAAATAAAAAATAAAAGACAAATCCCTATTTCATCTCTGGAAGCCAGGCTAAATGAGCAATGCATTCCTACATTCCTGTCGAGTTGGAGGTGTGTGATGGCTCCAAAATCCAAACACACGATAACATGTTCTGAAATCAAGTATTTTTGCGAAACATCACACATCACCAGGACAGACCCTCAGTCACCACTCAGAGACCAAATACAAACTTTAGAAAATATAAAGGAAGAAACAATCATTGGTCCTATTGATTAATCAAAATCATAACTGGAAAGAATCATTAAAATCATAATAATTTTATAGGAGGATAAATATTGATTGAGACTTTGATTATGAATTTAAGTAGGATATATATACTATGATACTATTTCAGTATCAAATACTTGTTCTCCCCACTCTATATAGGAAGACGGTGGACTTCGATTACTTATTAATTGGGGAAAGTGCAACGCCCAATTTGGCAGATAAGCCCCGCCTTATAAATTTGAGAGCCAATCGTTGATTAGTAAAGGCATCTTGTCACTGCGCACTTAGGATTGCGCATGCGCATTATCTTTGTTCAGGCTGAAAAATTTGGTTTTGTCATGATTTGAGTGTTTAGGAACAAAATGTATGAGTCAGTTCCATTTCGAAGGGAACTCGTACTGCGTCGAATGACACTTTGGGAACACCAAAGGTAGGATATGGAATCAAAACAGAATTGTCCTCAGTTCCTTCAGTTTTATGTCTTATGTTAAAGATTGTGATTATGTTGTTAAAGGTTATGTTGTGTTGTCTTTCTAGTTGTTTGGATTTTATTAAAAGTATCAATGTTTCGTTAATCTGCATCACACATTTTCCTTGGGATTTAAACTACACGGCAGCCGTGACAGTAGCCTTGGTAAACATAATAATTTTCTTTCAAAAACAAAAATCTTACTGATCCCAAACTTTTAAACAATAATATGTGTTTTGTTTCTGAACAAAGGACAGTAAATAGCACATTGGGGATTCATACAGGTATGCATTAGATGTATTTTACTGTAGACATCTTGAGAAAAACCACATTCAGTGTGAGAAAATAGAGTGAAAGGGGGAAAAAGAGAGTATGTTAAGAATATATCATAGTCCAGAAAAAGACATCATCCATCAAAATATGTCTATCTGACAATGGCAGAATGGCTGCAAGTGGAGCAGAAAGAGGACTCCATCAATTACCGCTGAGGTTTTTGCTGATAGATGGGGAATATTTTGTCCTTTACGACATCATGCCCCTGAAGCTTATCCTACTCTCACACAATGTTGCCAGAACTTAGTCTAATAGAGTCATCTATTAAAGACTTACTTATTTGTGCCTCGGGGGCCAAAGATAAAACACCTACCCGTGAGGGGTAAAGATTCAACATCTTGCAGTGGCTAATTTTATAACCGTCTATGGAAATTAATTCATAAATTTATGAATCCAATTACATTCACACCACAAATTGGTCCAAGTGAGTACAGTCTGAGGTCTAACCACCTCTTAACTCAGACATTCGCACACACACAAACATAAACTTCCTCTTGAACTTGCATGAGAACTTATTAAGAGTTATGCACTGTACATTCCCTTAGCTTTAGGGCTATTTTTTTACCGTAGGATCCTGCAAGCCTTGCAGTCCTTCTCTTAGGGGTGTCAAATAGATTCTAATTACCTCGGCAGAATTAAATGAACATACGCTAATGGATCATGGGAGGCATAGCCTGGCTCCAAGGATGTGTAACCAATTGCACTCTTCACGGTTCAGAGGGACTAGAGGAGCTGGAGGACTCACTTCAGACCTTCTGTATGTATTACCTCACTATATCCTTTTAAACCCAATGAAAGTCTATTAGGATTTTTCTCAGAAAGAGAAAGAAAGAGAGAAATTGAGAGGCATATGTCATGCTCTGTGTGGGGAAGGGCACTGCAGTTCCATGCCGTCTGTAGTTTTTCTCTCTTCTGAAATGACCAGGATCTGACTGCGCATAGAACTGTCTACTTAACCCTCTATGGTATGGAAACATATCATGTTCCCTTTCTAAGAATAAAAAAAAAAAAAAAACATTCTGGGAATACTTTCTGACTTTGAAGAAACTTCAATATGCTGTAGACCTTTATGGCATTAGATTTTTTTTCTCTTCAAGAGAACATTTGGTAACACTTTCATGAAGCCTGTATTTATAATGCATTATAAATGCATGCATAATGCCTTACAAACAACCTTATAATATCTTGTATCACTTGATAAAAAGTTACAATACATTATAATGCTACCTATTTGTGGTACAATGTGCAATGCATTATAACACCAGATTAAGCCTGCATTTAAAATACATTATAATGGTATTTTTAATGAATTATATTGCTTTCATATTGCCTTATAAACAACCTTTATGTGTTGTATCATCTCATGAATAATCGTAAAAACAGCAATAATACTTAACTATTTGTGGTTATAACTATTCAGGGTATGATGATTTATAAAAAAAAAAATAATAAAAAAAATGTATTCACTTAAATTATGCTGGATTTTATATCCCATAGTTTCATCTTTCACTTTTCCAAGTCTCATATCTTGACCTTGTTTACTTAAGATATCATGAGTGGTCTTTTACTGCTGTGGTCATGATATTTATAAGTGGTATTTGTTTGTAAGTAACTAACGGTAAGTATTTTTTATAACAGCCATAAAATATTGTGGAAATGAAGTGGTTATAAGACATTTTCCTTAAAGGGGCTATATGCAACTTTTTCCCCAAAATAAACTCAAACATCTCCTGATGAGCATACTGACACCTTGTCCGCTCACAGTGGGTGCACCTATAAGCCTGTATCCTATTTTTCCTATTTTCTGGCGGGTCGTTTTTTCCCGCGCTGTCTGCGGATGTGACGTCACCACCGCTGCGAGAGCGAGCAGAAAATAAGAGCAGTTCTGTTTTTTGGCCACAGGTGTCAGTCGCGAGTTTGAATTTCAGAAAAACGCATATAGCCCCTTTAAGATGAAATCAAAGTTGTGTGGACAAGTACAAAGGAACAATACATTCACAATGCAAATCATGTTTGTTTTTTTATGTAATACTATAAGGTTTTATCAAATCTAAAACACAAGTGTATGCAGCTAACTGTTATTTTCATTTATGTCAGCTTATTGGTTATTTTTGTTCATGTCCTGAAAATGATAAGCAAAGATACATTTAAATATCCAATATAAACAGTTATATTTTGAGGTGTACAAAAGTGCACAAAAATATGTTATTTTACAGTCTGGTTAACCACATTCATACAAGTTGTATTTTCTAATGTCATGTTTAAGGCAGCCAAGAAAGTTGGCAAGCCAGCATTCCCAATCAGTGACCTTGAGGTGCTCTTTTAAAAGTTTTGATATATCCATATAGCCATATAGCCATGTTGTACACCTTCCATGCACGCTCTAAACGTTGTGTGGTGTATGTTGTTGTCACAGACACGTCAGGTTCCACCCTCCACCAATCACAGCGCACTCCTTCCCCAGAGTACTGATCACCATCACCTGCACCTCATCACCACACTCATCACCAGCACTACAAGACTCACAACCACACAGCACTCCACGTCCGGTCTCGTTCGCATATACTTCAGGCTATGCTTACCTCAAGGACTCTACTACTGATACTTACCTGTCTCCAGCGTGTCTCCTTCCTTCCGTGTTCCTTGTCTGCTGTGTGGGTGTGTTCCTGTCCGTCCCTCAGTACTCCAGCGATCTACAGTCTCCAACGATCTCCAGTCTCCAGCGAACTCCAGGCTCCAGCGTCCTTCCATCTACAAAACAAAAGACAGTAACTCTCTCTCTCTCGTATCACCTTCTAATCTACCAACAACCGGTTTACTCACCTGCTCCACAACACCTGCTCTACTGTGGTCTAATAAACTACCCTTACCTGTTAACATCTGTGTCTGCCTCCTGTATACTTGTAACAGTTGTGTATAAGGTTGTTTATAAGGCATTATGCGTGCATTATAATGCATTAAGAAACCACTTATGATGCAGGCTTCATCTGGTGTTGCATCTTACACGTAAAAGTTATAACCGCAAATATATATTATAATATAAATACCTTATTGTAATATAGATACAAGTGTTGCGGTTAAACTTTGTCTGACACTTTACAGAATTTAGAAAATATCGATATCAAATATCAGTTATTGTCATAACTCTGAGTCTGTACAACACTGGATGTGCAGTAATACATTTTCTTATGTGCAACCTTTTTCCCGACAGCATTTAAAAAAAAAAAAAATACATCTTACCAGCCAGTGCCAGCATTTTTTATAATTTTCACAAAGCTTTTATTTTGTTGTATGAATAACTTGCAGTATATCAAAATAAAGAACAGAATATTTTTTTCAGCACTTGAATGTGCATGGGCATGTTTAATAAAAAAGCTGAGAAAATCGTGTTTTTGTCAAAGACTAGGCCCTATGTCCGGATCCGGATCCGAGATGAAAAAAACATAGATGGAGTAGATGGAGTCTATCAACACTGCCATAGAACAGTCCTGGGTAGACATTTAATTTGTTAATGTAGACAGTTTTGATTTATATGCTGTTTAATGTTTGATGATCGTGTTATTTTACATGTGCATAAGCAATGCTTCTACAGAGATTGTCTTATTATAGGGAGATGACAGGTTCTGTATCTCTTACCAGTGGAAAAAGCATAACAGCTAACTTGGATCACGTGAGGCAGTGCCCGCCTTTCAAAGTTTTATGACAGTCAGTTAAAGTTCATGTTAATCGTTTTTGTGTGGATTAGCACGTTGGTCTTGTAAATAAATGTTCTATATCTGGTATTATATTGCTAGTAAATGTACAGTAGGACTGCATTGTTTGTGGAATGTGCTTTACTGTGGAAAAAAGTGTGTGAATATCTCTATTAGCTGCAAATTACTAGTCACTGCAGGGCGCATAAAACTACATTTAAGATTCCACTAAAACTTAATTGTAATTTAATACATATTTAAATTATTTATCTAATGATATCCATAAAAAAAAAAAAAAAACGGCCTCTGGTCTCCTTCCCTGTGTACATTGAATAAATAACTTTTTGTCAGGTTATCATAATTGATCACTCAAACCCCTTTATCTAAACCTCTCTACTTAACCGTCAGACTCTTTCTATCAGCGTTTGTAGTTCTAATCAAATCTTCGTCCAACTCGCAATGGGTTGTGGGCAATATCAGCCGTTAGAGTGTGCAATGATCTGCACGGAAATAGTAGACCATCTGGGTATCTTTTGGAATACTCTTTTCAATACTACGATTTGGGACATACTAATTCTATTTTCGAATACTATTTAGTACGGATAGTATGCGAATCGGGACGCAACATTTGGCTTTTATCACTTGTTTCTGCTTCTTCTTCCTGTGTTTTGATCCAGAGATTCTGTATTCTTTCAGAAGATACTTAATAGTGCCCCCTGCTGTATAACAGTGAAAATTCTGCCGGAAAATTCTGTCAATGGTGGAGAAACATTGTGTCATAAATGACAGAAAATTCTGTCAATAATCCCTTATGCAACTTTTCCTGAATTTCTGATTGTTCAGCATACAATGGAGACTTCAGCACACAATGGTACTGAAAGAGAGAAAGAAATGAAAAGATTGTGGGATATCATAGACAGCCTGTGAGAAGCAGGAATCCTTGCTTATATAGACCTTGAATGACTTCAGGAGGGCAGTCACCCAAGTGTACTCATCTAAAATGCATGCAGTTCACTATATAATGTGCCAGGCTTTACGATGAATAATGCAATTTGATCAGTGAACCGGGATTTCGTTTCATGGTACTTTGATGTTCAAGGTACTACTTTATTATATATCCATTCGTCTATATTTAAGGAATATATACCGTGATGGCCAGATGTCTGGAACTTATCAAGTGTGGCTGCTGAAAGCATACAACGAAACATATCTAATCTAATAATCGTTCACTGATTCTTGAGATAAAACTGTGTCTGACGGAGTTGACAAAATAGATTTGTTTTACCTTAATCCCGTGTTGTACATTGGAGCAATTTAGTTTTTTTTCCCTCAGTTGTAGCTACCTTAATAAACATATAAAAATGGCAAGATTTATCTCACAACTATTTACACAAACTATTACACTGCACTGACGGAGTTGACATGTTAAGGCTGTGACCGCCGAGACTTCAATATTGTTTGTTTCAAATATTAAAAAAATCTATAACTTCCAGAACTATGTGTCCTAATGTGAGATCCACAATGAGCAGGAAATAGCAAATGCTCCTCAGAGTTAAAGCTGCCCATGGCACTGCCTGATTTATTCCGAATTATAAAAAAACGAACGGAGTTGACGCGAAGTGAGGACAACTTTTATAGCTATTTTTTAAATGCCCACCTCTCTAGGTAAGTTCTCAATGCCCGCCCAGGGCAGAGGAGGTGAGGTTTGCTCTCTTCCGCCGTCACAAGAGGAGGAGGATGGAATGCCTGGAGAACCACTGACCGTGCCACATTAGATGGCACCTTGGGCACGTAGCCCTGACTGGGATGCAAGATGGCCTTAACCATGCCAAGTTGGCATGATAGCCAAGGCCTGGAGGTCCCCCACTCTCCTCAGAGAAGTGATGGCAATGAGAAAGGCCATCTTGAAGGTCAGTTTTCTCACTTCAGCCAACTCCAGCGGCTCAAAGGGGCCTCAGCCAAACCCTCGAGCACCACCGCCAGGTCCCAGGTTGGGACCCTGGAATGAGCCACAGGCCTCATCCTCCGAGCCCCACGGAGGAATCGTACAACCAGATGGTGCCTTCCCAACGGCCCATCACTTAAAGGTGTGTGGAAAGCCCCAATGGCAGCCACATACATCTTAAGTGTGGACGGGGAAAGACCGGTGGAGAAGCGGTCTTGACGGAACTCCAGCACTGAAGCCACCGGGCAGATAACTGGGTTCACCTCCCGCTCTCTACACCAAGTGGAAAATACATTCCACTTCAGGCTGTACAACCTCCTGGTGGAAGGAGCTCTGGAGCTGAGTAGGGTCTCTACGACACCCGCCGACAGGCCCTCTACTAGGTACTGGGCCCCCTCAAGGGCCTGACCCAGAGACCCCACACCTCTGGCCGGGGGTAGGCTTAAATCGTGCCCTCGGCCTGAGATAGCAGGTCCCTCTGAGGAAGGACCTGCTATGGGGGACCGTCCCGCAGGTAGATGATGTCGGAGAACCATACTCGAGTGGGCCACCGGGGTGCTACAAAGAGAAGGCTGATGCCCTCCCGGCGGACACGCTCCAGAACTCCCGGGAGCAGGGTGATCGGGGGAAAAGCGTATAGATGCAGCCTCGGCCACGTCTGTGCCATGGCATCCAGCCCCAGCGGGGCCGGATGGGTGAGGGAGAACCACAGTGGGCAGTGGGACGTCTCTCGAGACGTGAAGATCCACTTCCACCGGGCCCAACCGCTCGCACATGGCCTCCACCACCTCGGGGTGGAGTCGCCATTCCCCGGGCCTCAGCCCCTGGCTCGACAGGATATCTGCTCCCTGATTTCGGTCCCCAGGGATGTACATCGCCCTGAGGGATGACAACCTCCCCTGGGACCACAGGAGAACCTGATGCACCAGTCTGCAAAGAGGGCGCGACCTCAGGCCCCCTGGTGGTTTAGATACGATACTGCCGACATGTTGTCGGATCGTATCATGGTGGCCGCAGAGGTCCGGGAGAAAGCTCCTCAGAGCTTTGTAGACCGCCAGCATTTCCAGGCAGTTGATGTGCCAGGAAGAATGCTGGGTCTCCCACAGACCTCTGGAAAAGCGGCCTTCCATGACCGTGTCCCAACCAGTGAGGGATGCATCTGTTGAAACGTCCTCCCCGACCCCCTGAAGCGGCTAACCGGCAGGGTGAAATCGAGGAAGATTTTCGGTGTGTGGACGCGTTTGCTGGACCGCCGCAGGTCTTGCTAGAGGCGGCTGGTGCAGCGCGCGTGCGCTGAGAAACGATGTGGCCCGAAGCGTACTAGACGGCGGGAGCACAACATCGATTCCCAAAAGCTCCACAATGGAGGCATTACGTTCAGACGTCTCTTTGTATCTTCCGGGTATGCCGTCACATACTACGTCATCACGCAACACCAATCGGATTGGGCTGATTCTATTGTTTCTTCAGACGCTTTACGCGAGGGGCGTTCCCCAAAGTGTCGTCACGATGACGCAGTGTCTCGTTCCCTCGAAGGGGAACTGCGTATCATATGCACGGCAAAACTCATTTTGGCGTATACATTCCACAGCATTGCACACTTGTATTATTTATATGCATTTTCGTGTGGTCAGGCTCATATTTACTTATTAAAAAATACTCTGAAAAACAATGCAACTAAGCATATTCATGATGTGATTCTTGACTTGATGTTCTTTCTTCCATTGAAGCACAAGATGTTCTTTGGATAATTTGCACATCATTCTGGAAAGGATAATCATCACGTTTTACACAAACGTGTGGGGGCTATGCCAGCTCAAATTATTCTGTAAAGCAAAGCATAGGTCCTGACTCCCAGGATGTCCATCGGAAAGAGTAGGGGTGTAACTTGCCCACTGGCCTCTGTTCATCATCTTGGCCTCCTAATCATCCTCATATATATGATTGGCCTCATCACTCCTCTCCACTCCACCAATAAGCTGGTGTGTGGTGGGTGTTAAGCCGCACAATGGTTAGCCGTTGCATCATCCAGGTGGATGCTGCACATTGGTGGTGGTTGAGACAATTCCCCTTTCGACATGTTTCATACTAAGACTTTTCGATCTGTATAACAAGCAGGATGATGCAGAATAGCTGTGGAGAAGTTAAGTTACAGAACTGGAGCATTTACCTTGCAAAATCATAAACTTTTATACACCAGACAGACAGCAGCAATTGTGGTAGAGAAATAGACACTTTCTGAACTGCACAATTCTCACTAAATAAAGAACAGATGGTGCTTTCACTACACATCAGACAGACTCCCTGATAATTACACATGCTCATTTTAATCACTGTGTCTCTGTGTTTCATGCAATAGGTGTGCTGGAGCTCTATTTTTTTCTGTTACACCATTCGACTGATACTTACATCCTCATAAAACCTTTTTTTTTTCTTCACATTTTAGATGTTTTGACAATTATGTTTTGCAGACAATTATGGTCACAAAGCACTCACAAAGATGTTGGTCCAGATATTAGTCTTGAAGAAACATTGTGACAGAGTGACTCAATTGCAACTGAGTCAGGGAAGATGGTGCGCTGAAATGTAAATAACAAACAGGAAGGCTCAGAAACACTTAGGGCTAGACAATTATCATAAGTGGCGTAATTCTTTATAAAACAAGCAACAGGAATGGTATAACTTGTGCTTTTATTCCATGCAAAAAAAAAATCAGCATTTCTCATTTGAGACAGATAGTCATAAATTATCTAAATCATGCAGTCTGACATCCTGCAAGCGTATCATCATTACAGGACCTCAGGCTGACGGCACAGTTCTACATTAATTCCAAAGTGACAGACTGAATCCTGTTGTTTACTCAGAACCAGTGGTGTAAACCATATGATTAATATATATATATATATAAACATTCACCAAATATTGTGCCTGACTCCAGTTTACATAATCGCAATGAGAGGGAAGTAAAAAAAACGAATAGTTGAGAGAACTCAAGACGGGATTGCTAAGAGACTGATTGCAATTTTAACTGTAAAAGACAGTAAAAACCTGTTAATTAGTTAATATTAAGTTAACATACTATATACAGAGAAAAACTATAAGTCTAACTTTACATTACAGGAAAATACCTTTAAATGTACCTTTTTTGGAAGTAAAAAGAACAAATCAACTTTTTTTACTGTACGTTAGGGTTCTGTCACATCTTATGTTATTAAATTAATGTTTATTGCATTATTTTAGTGTCATGTTTGTTATGATGATGTTTTGTTCTATTTGTGCCTTCTATATTTACCTCATCTTGTGGAAATGCTAATTGGGATGAACTTTGATTCATTGTGTGGTTTTCTCTTTACCACTAGTGTTATTATGGTGGATGTCAGTATATGTTCCCATTCAGTCGGTCACGTTCGACGTACGTCGGACGTACCGACGATTTGGGATCACTTCAGGGAGCCCCTATCAGCTTCGAGATATAGAGAACAGGCCAATGGGCCATTGGCGTGCGAGATTTGCATCTCGCGCTCCGCCCCGCGCCGCGGGTATAAACAGGAAGCGAGAGCGAATGCACGCTGTCATTCACTTCGGAGCCGAACGGCGTTGATGAAGCATGACTGCTTTTCTAAAAGAGAGCCTATCTGCAAGAGAGATGCTCCAGAGAACGAAAAGGACGCTCTGTGTTGGCGAAAAGGCACAATCAGCGCGACCGCATGTTCACCGCTGCATCAGCATAACAAACTGCTGTTCTCACAGCAACTGTCGGTTTGGTGAGGGCGTTTGTTTCAGTGAGTGCACCACAGGACTGCACTTACCACCTGTGTGTTGCCGCGGTCTTCCCCTGGGTGCTTCAGCACTGTTTAAAGAGCGTTTCCTCACAAAAGAGCAACACGGGTGTGACACTGCGTCTTTTTCAAGACGTCATTCCACTCGTGCGTTTCTGGATGCGGTTGTTTCCTGTCCTGACGGCCACGATCCCTCTCGCATAAACATGTTGAGACTGTGTCGTGGGTGATCCGTGTTCTCTCAGGGGAACGGGATCACGTCGACGCGCTGGTCATCTCACCTTCCGCGTGAGGGTTTGAGTGTTCAGCGCGCCGTGTGCCGTCTGGCTGCCGGGTGACAGCGTGCGTTGCCACGGCAACTCTGCGCGCGTCACTCGGCGCCTCCGATGCGCGGTCAAGACTATGATGCCTCAAACGGGGTTGAGTCCCTTCGCTTATACCCCGATCTAGTCTCTTTTCTGGTGCACCAGAGGGGGGACTATTTTGGCTGATAAGCCTGGGTGGCCTGAGGATTACAGTGAGGCTTCCCCACCGCGTACATCTCTGTGGGCCCCTCACTCGATTGGTGCTCTTCTCGCCGAGAAGACCCCCGAAGATGTTCGATCGGTTCTGTGCTTGCCTTTCTACAAGATGGGTTGGAGCGAAGGCTGTCTCCCTCCACCCTCAAAGTCTATGTTGCCGCTATCGCCGCTAATCATGAGCTAGTAGATGGAAAATCTCTAGGTAAGCACGATCTGGTCGACAGGTTCATTAGGGGGGCGAGTAGGTTAAATCCGCCTCGTCCTCCCTCCATACCCTCTTGGGACTTAACTCTGGTGCTAACTGCACTACAGAGAGAACCCTTTGAGCCTCTGCAGTCAGCTGAGTTGAAAATTCTGTCGTTAAAGACAATACTCCTGACTGCGTTGGCCTCCATCAAGAGGGTAGGGGACCTGCAGGCATTTTCGGTTGACGAATCGTGCCTGGAATTCGGGCCCGGTAACTCTTATGTGATCATGAGACCCCGGCCTGGATATGTGCCCAAGGTTCCCACTACTCCCTTCCGGGACCAAGTGGTGAGCCTGCAAGCGCTGCCTTCGGAGGAGGCAGACCCAGCCCTAGCTTTTCTCTGTCCCGTCCGTGCTCTCCGGACTTACGTGGATAGAACGCAAAGCTTCAGGACCTCAGAGCAGCTCTTCGTCTGTTACGGAGGACAGCAGAAGGGAAAGGCTGTCTCCAAGCAGAGGATGGCCCACTGGATAGTGGATGCCATCGTCTTGGCTTATCAGTCCCAAGAAGTGCCCTGCCCGCTCGGGTTAAGAGCCCACTCCACTAGGGGTGTTGCCTCTTCCTGGGTGCTGGCTCGTGGCGCCTCGCTGACAGATATTTGTAGAGCTGCGGGCTGGGCGACACCTAACACGTTCGCTAGATTCTATAGCCTCCGTGTAGAGCCGGTTTCTTCCTGTGTGCTCACTTCCCATAGTCAGTAACACCGAAGTGCCCGTTCTAGTGTCGGCTTGCTGCGCCATTCCCTCCCTTATGGTAGACGGATGCGTGCACTTATTCTGCTCCAGTCGAGTTCCCCGGATCGGCGAACCCTGTTGAGTCCTCCGCAACCCGCGGCAGTCGGACGTGGCGGAGCGTTCGACGCCAGGTCTAACACTCGTATGCATTGGTGGAACTTGTGTTAGGCTGGGTTCCATATGTAGTGACCCCCACGGCGGTCCCATATGTGTATTCTTCCACGGTACGGCTCCCTACGGCGAGCCCGTGTCTTTCCCTCGGCAGAGTCTCCTCTGCCGTCCCAGGTACGTGTTGTCCCCCTCCACGAATTGGCCGGGGCCACCCCTGGGACTTCCGTATGTTGTGCTGCCCACGGCCAGCCCATAAGTGTATTCTCCACATGTTAACTCCCTCTGGTTAAAAGAACTCCATGATGTGGCTTCCGCAGCTGCCTTCACAGGCACGCTTTCCCAGCGTTATCCAATACAGTCAGCTGAATGGGTCTTGCGGAACAGCAGCTTGGACTCTCCCTGCGTGAACTTTCCCGCCCGCATCAGATCGGGGTCTGAGGGGCTCATCGCTGGGCGCTGGAAGTGGTAGTAACTGTGGCGTTTTCCATAGGGGATCCCAATTCGTCGGTACGTCCGACGTACGCCGAACGTGACCGACTGAATGGGAACGTCTCGGTTACGTATGGTAACCCTCGTTCCCTGAAGGAGGGAACGGAGACGTACGTCCCGTCGCCACAGTTGCTGTACCATCACTGCAGGTTGAGCCACTAAGTTCGGCTCCTCAGTGAAAAACAGCGTGCATTTGCTCTCGCTTCCTGTTTATACCCGCGGCGCGGGGCGGAGCGCGAGATGCAAATCTCGCACGCCAATGGCCCATTGGCCTGTTCTCTATATCTCGAAGCTGATAGGGGCTCCCTGAAGTGATCCCAATTCGTCGGTACGTCCGACGTACGTCTCCGTTCCCTCCTTCAGGGAACAAGGGTTACCATACGTAACCGAGACGTTTTCAAGTATGGCAGTAACGTCCTATAAGGGAAAAAAAAATATGATCTAATACATTCACATAGCAAAATATGTGACTTTTGATTCACCCTTGAGATTACTCTTTTATCCTTTCTCCTCCTCCCCTGAGGTTTATCTCCATAGTTTATGGTTGCCTACATCATCCATCCTCTTACAGGCCAGCATAAAAGGTTCATAAAAGATTATGTGACTGCGTTACATTAAATTCCTGAGGTTTAGTTTTGGCTGATTGCTTGAGCCAAAGCTGTTGTTGTTTATTTTTCACACAATAGTTTAATCCTTTGTTAACTTTGGTGTATTAAAGGAATCGTTCATCCAAAAAAAAATAAAGAAAATTCTGTCATTATTTACTCCAAACCTGTATGTATTTTTGTGGAACAAGAAGATAATCTTATATGGAATGTAAAAGACGATGTTTTGAAGAATGTTGGCATCAAAACAGTTTCGGTTCCCATTGACTTTTATTGTATGGACAAAATAATAGAATGGAAGTCAATAGGAACTGAAAATGTTCTTCAAAATATCTTCTTTTTTGTTCAGAAGAAAAAATAATAATAAATGCATACAGGGAATGACATGAGGATGAGTAAATGATGACATAATTGCCATTTTTGGACTATCCCTTTAATGTCTCCTTTTGTGTTCCACATAATATACACCGTCTTCTATCCTAAGAGACATTTCAACCATTTATTATATATATATATATATATATATATATATATATATATATATATATATATATATATATATATATATATATATATATATATATATATATATATATATATATATATATACTGCTCTTACCAAGTAAACTACCCTGTCATGCTGTTATGTTCCCTGTTTACTTTACTGCTCCCCTAGAAGTCATTACTGTCATTGCAGACATATTTGGGAATTGCTGCTTTAGTGTATAATTGTGCTTATTGCACTGCGGTGGTGACATCAGCGTGAGTGCCCTTTCCTTCCATACATCCTGCTGAGGTGTGTTTGGGATACAGTTGGAAATGTTTCAGCGACAGCAGCTTGCTGTGAGCCTGGCAAGATCTTTTTGTCACTGTCGCTCAGCCTTCTGATCTCTCCATAGTATTTGGAGGGGTGACCTACATTTCATCGTGCAGCTCTCGCTGGCTTCACCGTCTAATACAGCAAAGGATTAGTGAGGGTCTTACTTTGAACAAGTGCATCAATCCTTGTTGAATGTTAAGGAGTGTCTATCCAAACACTAATACAAAACTGTCCAGGACACGTGGCCAAGTATTAATGTAATACTCTGTAAAGGGGGAAGAAAATAACGAAAAATAAATAAATAATATGTCACATAAAGCTTTAGAGGGCACCAAATAAACCAGGACTGCCACTGGGGCTCCTTATAGGTCCATGATGCACTTGTTGAGCTTTATGGAATATTCAGTATTTCTGTAAAACCCTGCGTGAAAGCTCCTGTCTATCTTATATCTGTGATGTCTGCAGCAAAACACATTGTACAAGTACAATGAAAACATTTTTGGAGACTGTGCAATTGTTCAATTGTTATTGTCAGCATTGGTATTGCAGCTTTCCATTGAATGTCTTGAATCCAGGCTCTTATTATTGTTTTTTGTTTTTCGCAGTTCACTACAAATGTCATTTTCAAATGTTTCCTACCAAATCAAATGAAGGCTTGGACATCCTTTTTGAAATCCGTGAAAATGAATCATGAAAATGGTTACTTTTTCTCCTCTGTAAATGCTCAAGTTCTTTAATCACATTAATAGATAACGTGATATTCTGTAATGTCCTCTTACTTTGTAAGAACTATTTGGAAAAAAATATACAGTTTATTTTAGTATACAGGGTCACACATTAGTTTAGGGTCCAATTCTCACTATTGACTACAACTTTAAACAAATAAACCTCAATAACCTCAATAAACCCCTAATTACTTACTTATTAATATAGTTATTAAGGTAGTTGTTAAGTTTAGGTATTGGGTAGGATTAGGGATGTATAATGTGGTCATGCAGAATAAGGCATTAATATGTACTTTATAAGTACTAATAAACAGCCAATATCCTAGTAATATGCATAATAAGCAACTAGTTAGTGAGAATTGGATCCTAAACTGAAGTTTGACCTTATACATTATGAATTCCTTAAAGCAGCACTAGGTAACTTTTCAACCTTCATAATATATTTTCAAGACTCTTGTGAAGATACATCGACTTACAATAGGTTGAATGACACGTCTGCCATAGCCTGACGGGGTCTGTATCGTTTTAATCATACTTTTAAACTTCGGGTTTCGGGTAGTAACCCGAGAACAAAAAGAACTACAAAATTTGACTGCTTTACGGCATATACGTCACTTCCACCACCACCCCCACTTCCTTAAATTCGGACGTGCGAGCCTAACTATAGTTTGTTTGCCAGATGTTATAGTCATGGCCGAAGCAGCACAGAAATATAAGAAAGCAAAGGTTTTCTCGGAGGAAAGCAAAAAGAGGAAACGAGAAAGTGATCGGATTAAAGGCAGGACGAGGATCAACATTGGGCCAGCGTTTGCTCGTTGGCGTGAGCTGAAGGAGGAGGGGCTACATTCTTGCAAGTATGCTCTCTCTCTGTTTGGTTACAAACATTCATCAAAATATCTTCTTTTGTGTTCGGCAGAAAAAAGAAACTCATACAGGTTTGAAACAACTTGAGGGCGAGCAAATGATGACAGAATTTTCATTTTTGGGTGAACTATCACTTTAAAAACATTAAAAAATCTTATCGATCACCCTTGATTGTATAAAAGTTGAACTTAATCAATTTTATTTAGTTACCTTAATATAAAAACAATTAGTAATTTTAGCCCAATTTAATCATGTTACTTATACTTAACACATTTAGTTGAACTTCATAAAATTTATTTAGTTACCTTAGTATAAAAAAATTATTCCACCCCTATTTAATCGTTACTTCTTACATTTTTTATTTTACTTTATTTTTATTGTTTATTCTACCAGCTCATCTACATAAATAAGCCATAAATGGCTTTCAAATGCACACAGAAAACACTTTAATTTTGTAAACGTATCTTTAATGATTGCAAATGTAGCAAACTTGTTTATTAACAGTCAGTTACAACAACAGTAATTAACAGTCAGTTACATCCTTTCTTGTTAAAACTGTATGGTAACAATTGGCCACACAAGTAACCAGACACAATTTATTAGAATGCAATTGCTAACAAATGGCTGACGTTTATAACATTGCCCATAATAACAGTCCATTTCTACAAACACACTTTTGATCTGCTGATTTGATCTGCTCAAGAATCATTACTCCATCAAAAACAATTCCAATATCACCAGTCTCCAAGAGAACTCCTTCTTCCTTTTTAATCACACATGCCCATAGTGATGTTTTCCAGGTCTTTCAAGAAGTCATCTCTTTGACTGTCCTATATTCAAAAACAACAACAACAAAAAAACAAAAACATTATTAGACATTGTTTGTGATTCATAACTGTTTGACAAGTTTATACAATCAAGGGTGATCGATAAGATTTTTTAATGTTTTTAAAGTGATAGTTCACCCAAAAAAGAAAATTCTGTCATCATTTGCTCACCCTCAAGTTGTTTCAAACCTGTATGAGTTTCTTTGTTCTGCTGAACACAAAAGAAGATATTTTGATGAATGTTTGTAACCAAACAGAGAGAGCAACCATTCACTAGTAGGGGAAATAAATACTATGATAGTGAATGGTTACTCTCTCTCTGTTTGGTTACAAACATTCATCAAAATATCTTCTTTTGTGTTCAGCAGAACTCATTCAGGTTTGAAACAACTTCAGGGTGAGCAAATGATGACAGAATTTTCATTTTTGGGTGAACTATCCCTTTAAAAGAAGTTTCGTCTGCTCACCAAGGCTGCATTTATTGAATTAAAACTACAGTAAAAACAGTAATATTGTGAAATATTACAATTTAAAATAACTTTTCAATTTGAAAAATATTTTAAAATGTAATTTATTCCTGTGATCAAAGCTGAATTTATCATCATTACTCCAGTCTTCAGTGTCACATGACCCTTCAGAAATCATTCTAATATGATGATTTGATGCTCAAAAAATACTTGATGTGTGCATCCTTGCTAAATACAAGTATTAATTTTGAATTAAAATAAAATTCTTACTGACCCCAAACTTTTAAATGGTAGTGTATTGTTACAAAAGCTTTGCATTTTAGATGAATGCTGTTCTTTTGAACTTTCTATTCATCAAGGAATCCTGAAAAAAAAAAAAAGTTTTCAACATTGATAATTTTGAAAACAAATAAATTAAAAAAAATATTTAGGATCATGTGACACTGAAGACTGGAGTAATTATAAAAATAAAAAAATTCAACTTTGTAACATATTCAAGTGGAAAAGAGTTATTTCAATTTTAATAATATTTCACAATATTACAGTTTTTCCAGTACTTATAATTAAATAAATGCAGCCTTGGTGAGCAAACAAAACTTTAATTTTTAACCATTTATGAGCCACGAAAAGCCCTGATTACCTAATTGAGCAACAACTTTTTTTGATAGTTGAATCACCAGTTTGTCCAGCACATTTAAATTGCCCACTGTTCTTCAGAAAAATACCAACACTCACCATGTACTCCTTCACCAGGCATGCCTCATCCTCACCAAGGTAGATACATCGAGCTCTGAGGATAGCCTCTCTCTTTATATGGACATCACTTTCATCACAAATTTGTAATATTTACAATCCATAAACAGTTGGCAGAAAAATGAATTACCTTAATTATAACCCATTGTTTTGAATATAAGACAAACCCCTTTTTTAGGACCAAATTGAAAATACTGTCACATTGCACATTTTTATTTTTATATTGTACGTTTGGTAAATACTGGTAAAAATAAAAAAAGACTTTAATACAATAAAAATAAAAATCACCTGTAGTTCTCATTTCCAGTAGATTTCACAATGACTGATTTATTTTGTTTTTTATGTATAGTGACAGATTTTGGCATGACAAACAGGGGTTTGATCCACATTACCTATCTGTCACATTACCTATCTGAGAACATGCATGTTTTGTTTTTCGCTTAGGCCTATCACATAGCGCTGGAAAGACAGCAGTTTCTCCCTGAAGTTGGAGGGCAAGTGCTGGGCAATATTTGTTCTGCAGCATAATGGTAATACTGGCATGAAGCGAGCAAAGCATTTTCTGTTCATTCCTATGAAAGTTGAACTTCACGCTCAACTTCAATAAGAATTCACTGAAAATGCTCCCCCTGCTCCGTGCCAGTTGACACTAGGGGAGCTTCACTCTTGCGAACCTGAAGATGCTCAACTTCCATAGGAATGAACTAAATACGCACGCTCCGTAGCAGTAGACACGCAACATATTGTGCTTGTTTCCATTTCCTCTCATACACACACCACTCGAACCTTCTATAAAATAATCTATCATACATTTCGGAAAAGCTAGTATTACATGCATGGTTAAAACATTTGTTTAGTGTTTTTAGATAGATTGTTTACTGTATTGAATGATGCTCCATAATGAAATACTACTTACTGTGCAAATTGTTGGAACAAAACTCTCGGACTGGACTGAAAATGTGAACCTGGAAACTCTGTCTGTTGTCACTCGCATGTGCAAGGAACACCTCAAATGAAAGCAAGCACACAATGATTATTATTGTTCCTTCTGGATACATTTACCACACTATTAAAGCTAGCAAAAAGAAGGGATGTCTCTGTAGTAAAGATTAAAAAAAACATCCATAACCAAATATAAATGTTCTAGCGTTGAGCATATTATATAATGCTTCATAACCACTATTTTCTTAAATCAGTCAACAGATTGTTTATTATATTGAATGATGTTCCAAAACGAAATACTACTTACTGTGCAAATTGTTGGAACAAAACTCTGGGACTGGACTAAAATGTGAACCTGGAAACTCCGTCTGTGCAAGGAACACCTCAAAGAAAAGCAAGCATACAATGATTATTATTGTTCATTCTGGATATATTTATTAGGCTATTAAAGTTAGCAAAATGAATGGCTTCAGTGGTAAAGATATAGGATCATAGTAACCCCTTGTTAACGTGTAACACTAAAAAGGTTCAGAATTCCAACGCTATACTGTGAATGTGAATTTGAACTATAGGAAATATGTGGAAATTATCCACATATTATAAAATATTACAGCGCAAAACACACACACACACACACACACACACACACACACAGTCGTTGGCTGATATATTGGAGGCTTTTCACACAGAACGCGTTTTCCATTCTATTGTTTTTCTATGTAACTTACACAAACGGTACATTTACGTGTTTCACGTGTCACCACAGTGATTTTCAGCCGCTGGAAACGCCAGGCGCTCGGCTAATGTGTATGTGTAACCACCAAAGACACATTAAAAGCCACTGCCGATTCTAGTAGCACTGGCGGCGGTTAACGTTAAAGCTGTTCTCGGTGAGAACGGCTGATGACGACTGGAGCTCAAAAACGTTGAAGCAACTTTAAATAGGAGCTATCTTTATGAATAAACGGTATATTTTACGTTTATAAAGCAACATTCTTGCCAAAAAATATCTTAAAAGTACATTACATGACATAAATCGGAAGTATTTGTATAAGGCTGCCGGCGCGCGAGGTAACTTATGTGAATGATTTTTTACATTTACATTTATGCATTTGGCAGACGCTTTTATCCAAAGTGGACTGAGTTACAGTGGCCTTATTACAGGGACAATCCCCCTGGAGCAACATGGAGAAAAGTGCCTTTTTCAAGGACACACTGGTGGTGACCGCTGGGATCGAACCAGCAACCTTCTGCATATCAGTTCCATGGTTTTAAGCCACTGGACCAACTTTTATACTGGATTTAATTAATTTACTTAGCTTGGTTCAAAACACATGTAATTCAATTCATTTTTTTTTAAATTCAAAAACTAAATTTAAATGATTTAAGCAAGCTAAATTTTATTAAGCTTAATTTAATAAGGGCAATAATAATTTTTTTCCGTGTACCTGGGATGAAGACATTTCACACGCGACGCAAGCAGAACACCTGCATGTGAACTCCTCCTGCAGTGTTCAGGGCTATCATGGTTGTCATGTCAACAAATGCACGTGCGATGTATCCCCTGATGTAGGATGACAGAGTTTACGGCAGTAGTAGAGGACAATACTGTTTCCCAACTGTAGGGGGACCCCGAGAGCAAAACCTACCTAGTGCTGCTTTAATAACTATATTTAATTCAATCAACTGTATTTTTTTTTTAATGAATTTGTGGTATGACAGGAGTTAGTAAGCAGCAATAAAGCATACGAGCAGGAGTGTGAATTTGCCCTGTTTAGCATATCTGGCCTTAATTTATTAATGGGCCTAATATTTATACACAGTAAAAAACAAAAGTCTCCAATTGAAAATGTTCTAGAGACTGATCACATCTAACTTTTTTAGTTGGCCAAATTTAATTTCTGTGAATTAAATTGCATCAATTCACAGAAATTCAATTTGGCTAACTGAAAAATTTAGATGTGATCAGTCACTAGAAAATTTTCAATTGGAGACCTGAATTTTTTTTTTACAGTGTATTAATTTTCTTGACTGAGCAGATTAAAGATTGTATTTTTTTTTTACATTAAAGCACCAGTCTTCTATTTAAAATTGTAACAAACTAATTTGTTCAAATAACTGTCAATTTACTTTTTTCCTTTCTAAGCCAGTTAATTACATTCAAGTCACTATAGATTAGATATTATGTTATTATTCATCCAGCCTTTTCATTTTTAAGTTTTTTTTTTTTTTGCAGATTAGATTCAATAAATGGTGTTTTTATGCAAGGTATGATATTTTCAGCCCATGCTCATTGTAAAAACGTCCCTGTGGCAAATTTTTTGCAAAACACAAAATACGCTGTGTTGTGCACGTTTCGCGACAGTTTCAAAGTGAAACGTCCAGTGAGTGGCGCTAATTTTTTTTCCAGAACAGATTCATCTGGCAACGTTTTATTATGTTGGTTTGTTGTACATATCACTGCAGTTCTGAATTGAAATGTCCAGTAAAGTGGTGCTAAAAGCTTAATGATCCATCGCGTAGGCTACACTACACTAAACCCTAAACCTGTCACAGTGAGCCTCTGTGACTAGAGACTCTTATTATGAAGAGGACTCTTATTCTGACACTGGACTCTGAACATGCATATCCCTCTATGGTACGCAATATGATTTCAATGAGGAAAAAATTATTTGTGGTGTTTTTCCTGCTTAAAATATGACACTATAACAATAGCAATAAAAATGTTCATAATTTTTTTATTTATTTATTTTTTAAAAGTTTGTTGCCTCGAGGCAACATTGTACTACAATGGACAAATTTAAACATTTGACATTTTCATGTTAGAAAAAATACATTTATTAATTGAAAACATCGATTTCTTTAACCAGACACCTGAACAAACACATTTATCCAGTTTATAATGTATTACAAATTTCATATTTAATAAAATTAACATTTCAAATTCAGCTGTTGCTATCAGGCAACATTGTACCATCATGGAACACAAGTATTACCAAACCATCTCATCAAGTTTCATGTCAAGTTATCATATCCATCTTCATCCTCATCTCCATCTTCACTCTCACCCTCACTCTCTCCCTGCTGGATTGTCACTATGACCCTCATCTTCCTCATCACATGACACCTCCTCACCCTCATCAACAATCAGTTGATGTGTGTTTTATGTGTTTTATACCTTTTTTTAAGTGCTATAGAAAATGTGCAGATCATAATCTTTTTTGTGGGTGATTAACTGGACGGAAACTAGTGAAAAATTCACTTTTCATTGGAGAAAATATGGAGCCATGTGACCTGTGCACATGTGCTGAATCAGGACACAAAATGGACCCCTGTGGGTCATGTGACCACTTTTTTGCACTTTCATTGATTAGTATTTGAGTTCTTCTCCCCTGAGATAGGTTTGACCAATAAATTGGTGTTTCATTTTATTAAAAATAAACTAAAATAGACTATGTTGCCTGGAGGCAACACCATACCATAGAGAGATATATACACTTCTCATTGTAACATCATACACACAGTGGCTGTTTCTCAATATGCATTCTTGTCTGTACTTGTGTTCTCGTGGACTTCAGTCATCAGTCGTTTCACCCCCCAAGCCCCATTGGCATTTAACAAAAAGAGACTTGGTTCTGTGATATGTCAATTTTAATTTTATTACAGTCTGTGATAATCATATGCACACTTGTTGCCAGAACCACATAATAATATGTTAATATATTTTTTAATGTAAACGAAAAGACGCAGGGTTGTGCTTTATATTTTGTTTTGTTATAAATATACATGCATTGAAGATAATCAAGGTATGCGTTGCCTGAACCACATTTGTTTGGCTATTAATATGTTTACGTTTTTTTTAATGAAAAAAAGAGGTAGAGACTGGTGTTTTATGACATATTTCATTTTATTATAGCCTAAAATGTTAAAGATTTTTTTAAATGAAACAAAAAAGAGGCAGAGTGGTGTTTTATGACATATTTTGTTTTATTGTAGTCTAAAATATAGTGTGTGAGCGAGAGCGAGCTGAGTGAATACCAAGAACGCTGCTGTTCCATTAGCAGAGTACTGGACTTGTGTCCTCTGCATAGCCAAAAGTTTGTTTATTTATTTGATTTATTTATTTTTCCTTTTTGGTTTTTCACTATAAAGGAAAACCTTTACTTGTGCACTTTTTGGAATAAACACTGAACTTTTGACTTCATCATCACGTCACTTCATTTTTCCGTCTCCATTTACCGGTACATTCAGAGCTGTGGTGCTGCTACTGTGCAAAACATTTTTGGGGCCCTCTTTTTTCCAGTTGGCACACCCCTGTCTCTGTTACACTACCCGATAGAGTGTTAATAAAAGCAAATGTGACAAAAATGCAATTGTAACCATGCCATTTTAGCTTGTGTTTTAAGCTCTTGTCTTTGAGGTCTTTATCATGACTCGTCTTTCACAGGATTCATACCTGACCTTTCAGCTTTGCAAGTACAATTCTGTACCAGCTGAGCGACCAAGCAAGCTTAGTATGTCAGAAACCGAACATATAGAGCTGGTTAAGTGATGCAAACTCCAAAATGTATTTGTTTACAAATCATGCACTACGGTTAAAAAAAAAACCCGTAGTAAAACAAAAAAACTGCTTTACTGCTACTAGTGTTAATTTATGTTAGAAACTGCAGTGATATCTACGTATTGGTGCATATTTTGCATTTTGCAAAAATTTTGCCACATGTATGTTTTTCCAATGAGACCGGGTTGCAAATATTTTATAAAGATAAAATAACAGTATGCCTTAGTACATCAAACTTTATTTCAGATGTTCAGTCAGTCTAGTGATAGTGTCCTTACTTATCCAGACATTATAATGTCTGTTCAAAAATTCTGACTTAGAGGTGGTCTTGAGTTATGAATAGGCTGTTGTGAAACCAGGTTAAAAAATAGGAGAGACACAATAGTGGACAAGGTGCAATATGCACCAGGTGTGCCTCATCACACCGCCAGCATCATTCCCTTTTTTGGACAAGTGCACTGCAATCATGAGACTGAATGAGGGCTGGCTGTAGGATCATTGATGATTGTATTGAGGAAGGATTCTTCACAATATGCATACTGACTTCTGGCTGATTTCTTGCAGAATATTTCTATAAAGGTGTACATTAAGATGAATTCCTCTGATTATGTTCTCACTGTGTAATGATGACATTCTGTATGTGACCATGGCTTTGGGTTATACAGTTGTGCAACAGTACAGATGCTGTTCAGAGCATTGTATTCCCTCTCCCACATCAAGCCCCTTCTGTGTAGGCATGACCAACTGGATCTGTCCCTCTATCAAAAAGCCACAGTGGCTAGTTTTGCTTCCCTTGCTTCTCATCCTATTTGTCCAGAGCTGTCTGGGACCAGCCCCTAAGCGGGTCTACAAGGAAAGTGCCTTTGCCAGAGGCCAGGATCGCAGATCCAAGACCGGGCAAAGGAACAGAATTGACACCCTTGAGGCTTTTCTGGGTCTTGCTAATGGGTTTAAGACAGTTGGCTAATTTGTCAACCTGTTTGTGATTTTGTACACATTGACAAGCCTGTTAAAGGAGGTTGGCACACATACCGTAAGCCGATCGGAGCAATGGGGTTTATTTAAAAGTCTTTGAGGAAATATCTGTTGCTGTATGTTGTCACTTTGATGTAGTGTCTCTTCAAATAAGAAGTGATTTTGTCAAACAAAGCCTAGAGACAAATCACCATTTAATTAGAACGGACTGCCCTCCTTTAGCAATCCAAATGCTAATTTTGGTTCAAATCTAGCTTTTATCCACAAAGAGACTTCCGCAAAAATGCCATCAAGCCATAATTTTTTATGTCATTTGAGTGAATTACCCTTAACCCAATGGAAATATGGGCACCTCCACATTCAACTTTGAATGAGTAGCTAAATTGCATCAATTAACATAGATGTAACCTCAGCCTTTTCCATAAAGGTGGTCGAATAACCCTATTAGAGTCTAAAATGCAACCTTGAACTATCCTCTGTTCCTTAACAGCATGTCTCTTGCACCCGATGCCTTTTTGATTCTTTCTTCACAATGATGACTTTAGTGAATGGGTAGTGGGACAGATTGGGTCCAGAGGTAAATAATGAGACGGTTTTGAGGGCAGCCATTAGTGCCCTTAACATGAAGTAACCGTGGCATGCCATTAAGGGTCTCTTTTTAGAATTCTGTGCTTGGCCTATTCAGATGTCAAGTGCGGTGATTCTTGTGTGTGCATGAGTGGGAGGGAAGTTGTCAAGCGAAAGACAATTAGAATGAAAACAAGTTTTAATCAAATGGCCTACAGATCCCTGTGAAATAAAAGGTTATAAGAAAAGAAAACAAGATTTTTTATTATTATTGAAATAATGGACGGAAATAATCAATTCATTACTTCAAAGTAACAAATTTAAAAAATGTTCCTGCTGTTGTTTTTTTCCTGAAAACAATTTTTTTTATTTGTTGTATGTTTGTTGTTTCATTAGGGTTCCTGAGTACAGGTGACCAGGCAGCCAAAGGGAATTATGGACTATTGGACCAGATCCAAGCACTCCGGTGGATCAAAGAGAATATCCAGGCTTTCAAAGGCGACCCGAAAAGGGTGACTATATTTGGATCAGGAGCTGGGGCGTCCTGTGTAAGCTTGCTGACCCTGTCACACTATTCAGAAGGTAAAAATCATTTTGTAATAGACTGACAATTAGACACAGTGTAATAAAACCATTTTGTGGGAGCCCATTTCTGACCTGGAGTAAAAAAACGAATGGGTAATTAAGAGATAAAATAATAATGGAGTCACATTGTGAGATATAACATCAGAATTCAAACAAGTTCCAATTATATCCAGCAAGTTGTTATCACAAATAAATAAATATTTTCTGGTAACATTAGTTACATTAAGGTCTCATTTGTTAACATTAGTTAATGCATTAACTAGGGATGCACCGAATCCAGGATTCGGGTTCGGATTCGGCCAAATATTGGGCTTTTTGACAGGGTTCGGTTTCTGCCGAACCTCAGAATTTTTTTCCACCGAACTAAACCCTAGGTTTGCACTATGCGCGCTCCGCTGGTCGAACGTAATGACGCCGCCGTTGATTAGGCTACAGGAAGGTGTTTACTAGGTGGACCGTTTGAATCCAGTAGGCGGTGAAAATGGAACTCATGAACAGAAAACGTGGCAGTCCTTTAAGTCAAAAGAAAGGCAACTCAAGTCTGTTGAGGGTTAAACCCGCGGCAGAAAACAAGCTCTCAATCCTTCTGTCTCCGCAGCGTGCAAGCCTCTGACTGAGGCGTGCGCGCCTCCTGCGCTCCCCATTGTGTTGTTCTTTGAAACGACAGAGGGTGATTCGGGGTAATTGTTCTATAAACCATCAGGAAACAGCGGCGAGAAGAACATACGTGACAATGTTTACTTTAGCAAACTCGAACCAAAACCACACTAGGAAAAGCCTTAAACAAGGCTTCAGATGCACTAGAGTGGCCAGCCTCAGGAAGCGCTCTTCATTTGCTTTCCACCAGTCAGGAGCTTGTACTACTGCTGTATTTTTCTGTCGAAATGGTCCCACTCAGTAAGCATTTCCATTGCTTCATTTTGCGAAATATGTCTGGTTTGTGGATGCACATGTCGACGAGCTCCGTGTGTGAACAAATAACGCTATACAGCATATTTTTGTTTAACCAAGCAGCAAAAAAACTAAATAAAAAAGCGTTAAAAACATTTAAACTGTTTAACTGCTAGTATTAATCGACTTATTAGTCAAAGTTCTTACTTTCGGTTAATGGTTAAACGGTCAATAGCATCCCTACACTGCTGTGGAAGTTATTTACTTCATTAATGTGTTTCCTGTGATAATGGACTGAGGTAGGATTCGGTATTTGGTTTCGGATTCGGCCGAATCTTAATCGGTGGATTCGCTATTCGGCCGAACCTCAAAAATCTGGATTCGGTGCATCCCTAGCATTAACTAACATGAACTAACAATGAGCAATATATTCTTTCAGCATTTATTAACTTTTTTAATGTTAGTTAATAAAAATGTTCAAGTTCATGTAACAAATAAAACAATTTTTTTTGTAAATGTTGAGATTAACATAAACTAAGATTAACAAATGCTGCAGACTAGGGATGTCAATTTACACAAATTCCCATGAACGATCATCGGCATTGACTTGATGGGTCGTTTTTGAAGTCCATAAAAGTGCATATATCCATCATATAACAGCTCCACATGGCTCTGGGGGGTTAATAAAAGCCTTCTGAAGGGAAGTGGTGCGTTTGTGTAAGAAAAATATCTATAAACTAAAATAAATAGCTTATGGTGGTCAGCGGTATGCAAGTCAACTTGCATTTGAATGAAAAGAGAGATCCCTTTCAGTCGGTCTGGTGTTGGCGTGATGGCGCGAGTCAGCGAGTGGCTGCAAAAGAGTTCCTGTGTTGGTTCGCTGGGCGTTTCCTTTGAGTGAAAAATGCTCTTTTACAGTGCTGAAGCACTCCGGCTCCCCGCGGTCCGATAGTGCAAGCCCGCTGGGAGCTGGAGTGCTTCAGCACTGTAAAAGAGCATTTTTCCATTCATAAAAGGGCAAAATACACAGTTTGACCCTGCGTCTTTTTCAAGATGTCATTTAAACCGTGTGTTTCTGGATGCCGTCGTTTTCTGTCCCCAGTTGACGGTCATGATCGTTGTCTCATGTGTTTGGGCGTTCAGCACGCTGAGGCAGCGTTCGTGAATGACTCATGTTCCCACTGCGGGAACATGACCATCGCAGTTCTTAGATCTAGGCTCGAATACCTCAGACGGGGTGGAGTCCCATTGCGCATCCCCCGATCTAGTGGTCCTCCCACTGCAAAGCAGAGGGCTGCTACTTTGGCTGGTGCCTTTGGTGGAGATCTGAGGGTGACTGTCAGGGCTACCCCAACGGGCCAAAAGCGCCGGTAGAGCTTCCGGAGGAGCGCGCTGGTCCTTCCTACGGGGGGCCAGCCGTTTCCTTTGGGGCTCCGGCTGAGGACATGATTTCGCTGGCTGCATCGGAGGATGAGCTAATGGGATCTGGAGATGACGACCCGGCTGCGTTGCCCCCTTCGGGTGTGTTAGCGTTGTCCGAGCCGGATCCAGAACTTACGGCTATGCTCTCCCAGTCCGCCGCGAGTGTCGGGCTCGAGTGGAACCCTCCACCGTGTCCCGAACCCTCACGGTTGGATGATTGGTATCTCGGGCGGCCCGTGCTGGTTCTCAGCGCCCCACCCCAGTGCCATTCTTCCCGGAGGTGCATCAGGAGCTCACGAAGTCGTGGTCGGTGCCCTACAGCGCCCGCCATCGATCGACTGACTCCTCCATCCTCACTACCCTCGACGGTGGTGCAGCTAAGGATTACGTGGGGATACCTCCGGTCGAGCGCGCCGTGGTGATGCAACTGTGACTGGCGGAATGCCCCGCGTCTCCCCTCCCGGGCGTGTAAGTTCTCGTCCGGGTTACTGGGCAAGTCTTACGCCGCCTGCGGGGAAGCCGCATCATTGCTGCATGCCATGGTGCTCCTGCAGTTCTACCAGGCCAAAGCGCTCAAGGAGATGCAGGAGGGTAGTGCCGACCCAGGGATCATGCAGGAACTGCGGACAGTGACGGACCTAGCCCTCCGGGCGACGAAAGTCGCTGCCCGCTCCCTGGGTTGGGCGATGTCCACTATGGTGGTCCAGGAACACCACCTGTGGCTGAACCTGGCTGATATGCGCGAAACCGACAAAGTGCAGTTCTTCGCCACCCCTGTCAGTGAGGCCGGCCTCTTCGGCGAAGCCATCGAGAGCTTCGCCCAACAGTTCTCGGTGGCCCAGAAGCAGACGAAGGCGATCAGGAACATCCTGCCCCGGCGGACCGCTGCTGCTTTCACCCCTCCGCCGGGTCCAGCGCCACCTCCTGCTCGTCGCCGAGGGCGTCCTCCTGCGTCCGCCTCCGCCCCTGCTAAACCCAAGCAGCAGCCTCCACCCGGGAAGCAGGGCGCAGTGGTAGACTGGCAGTGGCAGACACCATCACTTCGACTAGAGCCCGCTCTACGAGGCGCCTCTATGCTTTGAAGTGGAACCTGTTCGTTGACTGGTGTTCTTCCTGCCGGGAAGACCCCCGGAAGTGTTCGATTAATGTTGTGCTTTCTTTCCTACAAGATGGGTTGGAGTGAAGGCTGTCTCCCTCCACCCTGAAAGTATACGTCGCAGCAATAGCGGCGTATCACGATGAAGTTGAAGGTAAATCCTTAGGGAAGCACGACTTAATCGTCAGGTTCCTCAGAGGTGCGAGGAGACTAAATCCTCCTCGTTCTATCTCGCTATCCTCTTGGCACTTCAGGGCCCTCCTTTTGAGCCTTTGCAGTCCGTTGAGTTAAAAATCCTGTCTATGAAGACGGTACTCCTGACTGCATTGGCCTCAATCAAGAGGGTGGGGGACCTGCATGTGCTTTCGGTCAACGAATCGTGCCTAGAATTCGGGCCCGGTAACTCTCACGTCATCCTGAGACCCCGGCCCGGATATGTGCCCAAGGTTCCTACCACTCCCTTTCGGGACCAGGTAGTGAACCTGCAAGCGCTGCCCTCGGAGGAGGTAGACCCAGCCCTGGCTTTGTTTTGTCCCGTCCACGCTCTTCGCGCTTACATAGACCGGACTCAAAGCTTTAGGACCTCAGAGCAGCTCTTCGTCTGTTACGGAGGCCAGCAGAAGGGAAAGGCTGTGTCCAAGCAGAGGTTAGCCCACTGGATAGTGGATGCTATTGTTTTAGCGTACCAATCGCAAGACGTGCCTTGCCCGTTCAGGTTGCGAGCGCACTCCACAAGAATTGTAGCTTCCTCCTGGGCGCTGGCTCAAGGCGCTTCGCTGACATACATCTGTAGAACTGCGGGCTGGGCGACACCCAACACGTTCGCTAGATTCTATAGCCTCCGTGTGGAGCCGGTTTCTTCCAGTGTACTCGCCTCCAACGACCAGTAGACGCGAAGTGCCCATTCCTGTGTCGGCTTGCTACGCCACACCCGCCTATGGCCGGATATGTGCGTTTATTATTCTCCAGTTGTGTTCCCCAGAAATGGTGAACCCTGTCGAGCTCCTCCGTCACCCCTTCGGTGTCTGACGTGGCGGCCGTCTGACGCCAGGCCTGCACCCGTATGCTTGTGGAACGTGTGTGTTAGGCTGGGTCCATATGTAGCGGTTCCCTCACGGCAACCCCATATGTGTATTCCACGGTACCTGCTACCCTACTCGGCTAGCCCCGTGTCTTTCCCTTGACAGAGCCCGCTCTGTCATCTCTGGCGGTGTTCTTTCCCCCCTGGAACCAGGTTGGAACCACCCCAGAGACTGCCATATGTTGTTACTACCCAGATAGGTTAGTCCGTATGAATATTTTCCACCTCTCCTCCGGAGGAGGACATGGCTCTGCAGCGTACCATCTCCCGAGACAGGCACACTTTCCCAGCGTTATCAAATAGTCACACTGAGTGGGTCTTGCAGAAACAGCAGTGTCGGACCTTCCTGCTTTAAGCCCTGACTGCTGCTCCAACTAGGAGCACCCAGTGAGCTTAAGCATTTTGGCGTTTTTGTAGGGATCCAAATTCGTCGGTCAGTTCCGACGTACGTCGAACGTGACCGACTGAAAGGGAACGTCTTGGTTACGTATGTAACCCTCATTCCCTGAAGGAGGGAACGGAGACGTACGTCCCGTCGCCAGGTGCTGTGCTTCAGCTGCAGGCCCAAGTCACATCTCGGCTCCTCAGTTGTAAAAGCGGTATGCGTTGTTCACTTCCGTGTTTTATACCCGCGCTGCGGGGCGGTGCTTGAACCAATGTTTATTGGCTTGTTTCTATACACTCGAAGTAGATTGGTCGGTGCTTGAACCAATGTTTATTGGCTCGTTTCTATACACTCGAAGTAGATTGGTCTCTGAAAATAGATCCCAATTCGTCGGTCAGTTCCGACGTACGTCTCCGTTCCCTCCTTCAGGGAATGAGGGTTACATACGTAACCGAGACGATAGCTAGTCCATGGTGTGATAAGAGGAACATGAAGGAAGCACCAGCCTCAGATACGGGGATACAGTGTTGCTATTGACGATGGTCATAATTGGGGAATAACTGATACTGGAATGTCAGGACTGACCAATCAGAATAAAGCATTTCAGAGAGCCATGCAATAAGAGACATTAAGACTTTCACACCTGGATCGTTTGGAGCATTTGTTTCGGAATATAATGCCTTTTCTCTTGTAGTTTGGTTCATTTAGACATATATAAAGATGGCAATCAAATTCAGATCTGTACCAAACAATTCTTCAGGTGATCTCGGCCCGATTGAAGACTCTGGAGCGGTTTGCATCTGGTGAGATAGCAGTCTGACCCAGCAGATGAAAGAACCAATATGTTTATGCATGAACTCCACTGTATGAAGGACAGCACTGTTTGTTTGGCTAGCAGAATGAATCAGATAACCTGGAGCAAAGATGAGGTTAAATCTGTGCACTAGCACGTCATTGCAAATCAATCAATATGCACCTCTTTATCTGAAAATACCATCTAATTGCTCTTCTGCTAAACAGGTGCACTGAAACATTGTTTAATTTATGCCCAGAATCATAAATACATATAAATAATGATTATTAGAAAAGCCCAGAGCCCAGAGCTAATTCTGACCAATGAGAGAGCCGTTAACTCACATGTGACTTACATTAAAAAATTTTAGTCAATTTATGCATGTTGCCTTTGTTGTATATATTCATATTAGTTAATGGACCTGAGCTAACATGAACTGACAATGAACAGTTGGACTAATATAATAAATACTGTAACAAATGTATTGCATTAGTTAATGCATTAACTAACATTAACTAATGAGACCTTATTGTAAAGTGTTTCCATCTCTTTCTTTGAGGTAGAATCTATCTTCCATAGCTGTATTTATTTACATTTACGGCAAACACATCATCCTCTCTTTTATCTGTACTAATATTTTATAGGGTCTTTAAGAAAGAATCAAAAGTATTTGGTCCCAGTGTGCCTGGTTGCATGTAATTTTCATTGTAACAACAACCCCTACAAGGCATTCATCTGGAACTCAATTGTCCCACTATAAAAATAGATTTTACATTCAATGTCCAGCCTGGCTAGCAGGAAATCTAGTAATGGATCAAATAACCTCTGGCTACAGTTCCTCTAATACTAACACAACCCCAAATAAGGAAATGCCATATTTGATCAAAATAACAGGAAAAGATGTACAGTTCTCTCCTGGTTTTCCTGTCTAAAAGATCACCATGGTTTATGAAGGAATTACATACAGTAAATTGTGAAATGAGCAGAAAGGCATTTATTTTCACTTGTTCATTTTGCTGTTCATCTGAGCCCTTTGTCTTCAGATACATGACAAGCACACTAAAGAGTATAATGGTGTACCAATAGAAAATGGCTTGAGCTTTTTTATGTTTTTTTTTTTGCAATGTATCTTGCAATTTGCTATAAGTAAATATAACTAACTTCAATTTTATGCTTGATATAATAATAACACGAAGAAGAAGAAGAAAATTAATTAAGAAAATTAATCATACATTCTTCAGGATATCAAACCATTTTTTCTTCAGGATATTAACCAGAAGAGCTTATTTTTTATAAAAAGAAAATGCAGATATTTCCTGTTTTTATTCTTGTCCTTATGTTAAGATTCCACATACACAGTTTAATGTGCCTGGAAAACCTATCATGCATCTGGGCTTGATTTGGACTTACTTAACCTATTTAAAAACATATTAGGAGTAATTAGGCTTTGCTTTATGGAAAGGGTCTGCTAAACCCCATTGTCTGGGCATTGATATTGATATTTTTAATGCCCAATACATTAAAACACTCTAGACAGTACTGACTTTCCCCCTTTGATATTAATATATCATATTTTTGACATTCTAAACTTGAGGGAAGACTCCGTGTCAGTGCGTCAGGAGCCTCGGTTCACCCTAGTGAGATCCGTGCCCCGAGGTATTACTATTTTCTAGGACACAATCTGTGTCAACGTGTTATGGCCATGCCTGGCTGAGCTGACAAAGGTACAGCATCAAGGCATCTGCATATTAGTTGGCGTCTGACTGATATTACCAACCCATATAACAACATGACGAGACAAAAAAAACCCAGGCCTCATTACAAAGCATTATTTTCAACATGCTCTTTCATTTTCAAGGCCTTTTTGGCAAGGTCAAACTGAAGCCTTCATAGGGACATTGTATTATAAAATATGAAATAAACACCTTGTTATTTGTTTCTTCAATTTCATTATTGTTGTGCTCATTGTTTTACTTCAATTCTCACTTTGAATAGTGTTAAAAAGATTCTATAAAATTAAAATTCTGTCTTTCATTCATCTTTAAAACACAAATGGAGATATTTGAATGAAACCTAAGAGAAACCTGTTGCTTCCATTAAAAGTCCTTTCACCTAAAAAGGATGAAAGTGGTTTTATCCGAATCTTCTAAAACGACATGATTGATTCATCAACAGATTTAACTTAAGGTTTTATCACATAAAACACTGATAAACATACATTCATAAAGCACACCAAATAAGAGTAAATGGAAGCTCAATCATGCTTGTGTGACTTAAGAGATCAAACCTCATTTGTTTCAATTTTCATTTTTAAGGCAAAAAAACAAAACAAAAAACCCCCCCAAAATATTTAAATGTAATATTAATTTCTGTTTATTTCTATTTATTTTTTATTTTCAGATTTGTTTCAGAAAGCCATCATCCAGAGTGGGACTGCTTTGTCAAGCTGGGCCGTCAACTACCAGCCAGCCAAATACACTCGCATACTAGCTGAGAAAGTGGGCTGCAATATGCTAGATACTATAGATCTGGTGGAATGTCTGCAGAACAAAAACTACAAGGAGCTGATCGAACAGTACATCACACAGGCCAAGTACCACATTGCTTTTGGTCCGGTTATCGATGGGGACGTCATCCCCGATGACCCCCAAATTCTGATGGAGCAGGGAGAGTTCCTCAACTATGACATCATGCTGGGGGTCAACCAGGGTGAGGGTTTTAAATTTGTGGATGGCATCGTGGACAGTGAGGATGGGGTCTCTGCAAATGACTTTGACTTTGCTGTGTCTGATTTTGTGGACCACCTCTATGGTTATCCCGAAGGCAAGGATACGCTCAGAGAAACCATCAAGTTCATGTATACCGACTGGGCTGACAAGGAGAACCCAGAGACCAGGCGAAAAACTCTGGTTGCGCTCTTCACTGATCACCAATGGGTGGCGCCAGCGGTAGCTACGGCAGACCTTCATGCTCAGTACGGATCTCCAACATATTTTTATGCGTTTTACCACCATTGTCAAAGCGAAATGAAACCAAGCTGGTCGGATTCAGCACATGGAGACGAGGTTCCTTATGTGTTTGGAATTCCCATGATTGGCCCCACTGATCTCTTTAACTGCAATTTTTCCAAAAATGATGTCATGCTTTCAGCAGTGGTAATGACTTACTGGACGAATTTCGCTAAAACGGGGTAAGTTGAAGCCTTTTTTTTTCAGTTCTGTTAATTAAACATACACTGCATAACCACTGCATAATTTGAAACCTTAACACAGTTTCAATTGTTATTAAGTCAGTAACATTATACCCCCCCCCCCCCAAAAAAAAAACAAAAACAAAAAAACACAACAAACTACCTCTGTTCAGATGTCCATTGAGATCTCTTAAGATTTTTAAGAATGGTTGTTGTTCAGAGACAACAATCTTCAGTGGTCTTTGCAGTCTCTTTACATATCATATTTAAAGAAATAACATTGACACTCAGATCATCTTTTTAATGGTATCAGACCAGCTCTTACCTAGCCTTGAGTTATGGGGTTATTTCTATACTTTTCTATACTAGCCCAATTCATCCCAAATCTCCTTCAGATATAAGTGACTGTGGCCTACTCACACTTTCAGGGCTCCATTCAGTTTATAGGCAGAACAGCCTCTGCTGTTTGGCACCACTCCAGCTGATACCTGTGTGTCAGGAGATAGATTGGCAGGCTCATCAGTACCTCACGTCAGGCTGCTCTCCCTTCGCTGGCTAAGTGTTTCTCTCAGCGCGAGTACTTTAAAACAGAGGAGGAAAAACGAAAGCAATTTCAGCAGCACTTGGAGAATGTTCGCTTTGCAAGAGAGTCACTCCAGCCTCTGGTAAACACTCCAGTGGTGATATCAGCCTCTCTGAGTGTTTCCAAAAAAACAAGGTGAATAAATAACGTGGAGGAAAATGTGCAGAACGTAATGTCTCATTTGTAGCCTTCCTTTGTTGCAATGACTGTCAAGCTTGGATGCTCAGAGTAGAGAGAGCAAGACATGGGTCATTAATGCTAACACTGAGGAAAAATTAACATGCACTGGTGCTCTGGATGTCAAGTGGACAAATATTTTCCAATGCTGGCTTTGTGGGTTTTATGTGTGATACATTGTACATTTACATTTAATTAAACATCAACAGCAGACCTGAGATAAATACCTAAAATTAATAGATGAAAATATTTGGGTGAACCATGTCGTTCCTATGGAATTCCAAACCTGCCATTATTAAAAATAAATAAATACATAAATAAATATACAAATAAATGTAAAAATAAATAAATAAATATATAAATAAATATACATAGAAAAGCAAAAAAATGAAAATAAATAATTATTTATACATTTATTTCCTTATTTATCTATACATTTATTATTTTCCATATTTATTTATTTATTCTTTTATTTATTTCCACATTTATTCATTTCTACATTTATTTATTTCTACATTTATTTATTTTTACATTGATTTATTTCTTCATTTATGTATTTCTACATTTATTTATTTCTACATTTATTTATTTCTACATTTATTTCTTCCTACATTTATTCGTGCGTAGGGTAATGATGAGGGCGTGGTTTAACTCAGACATAGCAATCGAGCTCAGAGGAGGCGAGGGCGAAGGGTTGAGGCCACAGTGACACCCTGTGGTCGACATACAACAAGTATAGCTTACTGACGTTCATACTGTCTGAGACTTCGATAGGTATACCTATATATATATATATATATACATATATGGTCAAAATCTTAAATCTTACTGTATGACATGGATAGGCTACTCTTTATTCTAGACATGGCCGTAGAACATTGTCTGGTCTGGATTTGTAAAATGTCCTGGGCTAACAAACATGAACAACATCTTCAACAGACTCTGAAATGGAAGCGCTTATATTTTCCATAGCGGTCAGAACACACAAGTATAGCTTACTGACGTTCATACTGTCTGAGACTTCGATAGGTATATGGTCAAAATCTTAAACCTTACTGTATGACATGGATAGGCTACTCTTTATTCCGGACATGGCCGTAGAACATCGTCTGATCTGGATTTGTAAAATGTCCTGGGCTAACAAACATGATCAGCAACATCTTCAACAGACAGGGATTCTGAGATGGAAGCGCTTATATTTTCCATACACTGAAAAAAATGATTCGTTGAATTTACTAAATAAAAATTATCGTAAGTGGTTGCACGCAATTGATTTTATCTCAATTTATACAAACATATTAAGTTCAACTTAATCAATTTTATTGAGTTACCTTAATATAAATCAATTAGTAATTCCAGCCCAATTTAATCATTTTATTTATACTTAACACATTTAGTTGAACTTAATAAATTTTATTTAGTATAAAAAAATTATTCCACACCTATTTAATCGTTACTTCTTACATTTTTTATTTTACTTTATTTTTATTGTTTATTCTACCAGCTCATCTACATAAATAAGCCATAAATGGCTTTCAAATGCACAGAAAACACTTTAATTTTGTAAACGTATCTTTAATGATTGCAAATGTAGCAAACTGCTCGGGTTATGTATATAACCCTTGTTCCCTGAGAAGGGGAACGAGCACTGCATCGGGACGACGCTTTGGGGATGCTCCCTTAGCATCAGCGAATCTGAAACCAGAATGCCAACTAGGCCAATCCGATTGGCGTGCGTGATGACGTCATCGTGACGGCATACCCGGAAGTATAAAAGGGTTGCTGGAGCGTAATGGCGGTAGTAATTGCTCTGAAGCATGCGCTCCAGGCGCGCCAAGGTGTGGCGTCGGGATGCAGTGCTCGTTCCCCTTCTCAGGGAACAAGGGTTATATACATAACCCGAGCAGTTCCCTTTCGAGGGAACTCGCACTGCATCGGGACGACGCTTTGGGGAACGAGTACCCACTAGGCCACACCGAAGGGTAGCGCCTGCCCTAGTGTGAAGCCGGAAACCGGGCACAGCTAGGACTGGAGCACCCTCGCACCAGGCGTCGTAGGGAGATCCAGGCTATAAAACCTGATAAAAGTGTGTGGGGTAGCCCACCCGGCCGCCTCGCAGATATCCTGCAAGGGGACCCCAGAAAGAAGGGCCACCGAAGAGGCCATGCCTCTGGTGGAATGAGCCCTCACAGCCACAGGTGAAGGCAAACTGCGCACCTGATAGGCCATGGTAATCGCCTGGACAATCCAATTACTGATTGTCTGAGTAGACGCAGGCAATCCCTTCTTAGGTGAGCCGAAACACACCAACAGTTGTTGTGATCTCCTCCACTGTGCAGACTTCGCCAGATAAACTCTTAGAGCCCTAACCGGGCAGAGTAGGTGAAGCCTCCCCTCTTCCGCCGTCACATGAGGCGGAGGATGAAATGCCTGCAGGACCAATGACCTGACCACCCTTGATGGCACCTTAGGCACGTAGCCCGGCCTAGGGTGTAAGATGGCCTTTACTCCTCCCGGGGCAAACTCCAGGCAGGTTGGCGTTACCGCCAAGGCCTGGAGATCTCCCACTCTCCTGAGAGAGGTAATGGCAAGGAGAAAAGCCACCTTAAGGGTCAGATCCTTCGGTCCAGCCGACTCCAATGGTTCGAAGGGGGCCTCAGCCAATCCTTCGAGAACCACTGCCAGGTCCCAGGTTGGAACTCTGGACCGAGCCGCAGGCCTCATCCTCCGAGCCCCACGGAGGAATTGTACAACCAGCTGGTGCCTACCCAGAGGCCCATCACCCAAAGGAGTGTGGAAAGCCGCAATGGCAGCCACGTACACCTTGAGTGTGGACGGGGTAAGCCCTGCAGAGAAACGATCTTGGAGGAACTCCAGCACTGAAGCCACTGGGCAGTTAACTGGGTCCACCTCACGTTCTCTGCACCAAGTGGAAAATACATTCCACTTGAGGCTGTACAGTCTCCTCGTAGACGGAGCCCTGGAGCTGAGTAAGGTCTCTATCACGTCTGCCGATAGGCCAGCCTCTATGAACCTGGTCCCCTCAGGGGCCAGACCCACAGGTTCCAAATCTCCGGGCGGGGGTAAAATATCGTACCCGCCGCCTGAGATAGGAGATCCCTCCTCAGAGGAATCTCCCACGGCTGACCTGCTAGCAGAGCTATGATATCCGAGAACCAAACTCGAGTCGGCCAACGGGGTGCTACCAGAAGTAGACTGACCCCCTGTCGACGGACCCTTTCCAGGACTCCCGGGAGCAGAGCAATCGGGGGAAATGCGTACAGACGCAGCCTCGGCCACGTCTGCACCATGGCGGAGCTGGATGCGTGAGGGAAAACCACAGTGGACAGTGGGACGTCTCTCGAGACGCAAACAGATCCACTTCCACTGGGCCGAACCTCTTGCATATGGCCTCCACCACCTCTGGGTGGAGTCGCCACTCCCCGGGCCTCAGCCCCTGCCTCGACAGGATGTCTGCTCCCTGATTTTGGACCCCCGGGACATACATTGCCCTGATGGACAACAGTTTCCCCTGGGTCCACAGGAGGACTTGGCGTGCTGTCTTGTACAGAAAGCGCGACCTCAGTCCTCCCTGGCGGTTGATGTACGCTACTACAGACGTATTGTCTGTCCGTACCAGGACGTGCTGGCCTCGGAGGTGCGGGAGAAAGCTCCTGAGAGCTTTGTATACCGCCATCATCTCCAGGCAATTTATATGCCAGGAGGAATGACGGCTCTCCCATGGGCCCCTCGCAAAGCGGCCGTCCATGACCGCGCCCCAGCCAGTGAGGGAGGCGTCTGTTGAAACGGATTTCCGGCAACAAGACGCTCCCAACACTGGCCCTCGGGACAGAAACCAAGGTTTCTTCCATATGGCTAGGGAACGAGAGCATTTGCGCGTTACCCTGATCATACGGAAAGGATTCCCTCTGGGGGAAAACCCCTTGGTTTTCAACCACCACTGGATGGGTCTCATGTATAGCAGGCCAAAAGGTATTATGTTGGACGCTGCTGCCATGTGACCCAGCACTCTCTGAAAGTGCTTCACAGTGATGTTGTGGCCTAGCCTTATTCCTGAGACCATCGCCTGTATGGTCTCGACTCGCGCGGGAGACAATCGTGCCCGCATCGTTGTCGAGTCCCACACGACCCCGAGGAACGTAGTCCTCTGGGACGGCGTCAACACGCTCTTTTTCGTGTTGAGTCTCAGCCCCAAGCATTTCATGTGGTTCAGAACGACATCTCGATGCCGAACCGCCACCTCGTACGACTGGGCCAGTATGAGCCAGTCGTCGATATAATTCAGCACACGGATGCCCTGAAGTCTCATTGGAGCCAGAGCTGCATCCATGCACTTCGTGAACGTGCGTGGGGAGAGGGCTAGGCCAAAGGGAAGCACTCGATACTGGTACGCTTCGCCCCCGAAAGCGAACCTCAGGTACTTCCTGTGACATGGAAGGATGGAGACATGGAAATATGCGTCCTTTAGATCTATCGTGACGAACCAGTCCTCGGACTGGATCTGACTCACGATCATGGGAATAGTGAGCATTTTGAACCTGAAGCTCCTCAGAGACAGATTCAAAACCCTCAGATCTATAATCGGACGCAACCCTCCATCCTTTTTGGGAACTATAAAGTACCGGCTGTAGAACCCGGACTCTCTTTCCAGCGGAGAAACACGCTCTATGGCTTCCTTCGCTAGAAGAGTTTTTACTTCTAGTTCCATTACCCAAACCTGCTCGGGTATCACTGCTGTCCAGTATAACCCCCTGAATTGTGGAGGAGGAAAACCGAACTGCAGTTTGTACCCCTTTTCTACAGTACGCAGGACCCACGTAGAAATATTCGGAAGGCATTTCCATGCGCCGAAATAATCTACTAAGGGAACCAGCCTCTCGAGGCTGGCGTCGGGTGTTACACGGTTCCCGTTCCCAATCTCCTGAAGCGGCTGACCGGCAGGAAGTAGTTGGGAACGGTTCTCCGTGTGCGGACGCGCGAGCTGACCAGCCGCAGGTCTTTCCAGAGGCGGCTGGTGCAGCATGCGTTCGCGGGAAATCGATGTGGCCCGAAGCGTCATAGACGGCGGGATTACCACATCGATTTTCCCAGAGCGCCGCGGAGGAAACAACCTCGGTTGTTTCTCCGCGGGGGGGACCGCTCTTAGAAGCCCAGCCGTGGCTAGGACTTCTTCCCAGCAGCCTTCCGCGCCTGAAGGACGTTCCGAAGATCGCCTTTAGGAGCTGAAGGTTGCTGCTGAGAGCGCCGCCTCTGTTGCCAGGCTCCCGGGGGAGGGGCTCTAGAAGCGACGCTCTCCTTTTGCACCTTCCGGTGCGAGGAGCTGGGCCAGCCTTCCCAGGTTTAGAGCGGCGAGGGAGATACTGGTGGAAGGCTGCTGACTGTTTCTTCGCCTCCTGGTGTCTGGAAACGACGGTGTTAACCGCGTCTCCAAACAACCCAGAAGGCGAGATCGGGGAGTCCAGGAGAAAAGCTCTATCCTTCTCCTTTATCCCCGACAGATTCAGCCAGAGATGTCTCTCCACTGTCACCATGGAAGCCATGGAGCGGCCGATAGCGCGGGCCGTCTCCTTGGTGACTCGGAGAGACAAATCTGCAGCCTTTCTCAGTTCCAGAATGTCCTCCGGAGAGGGACCATCTCCCTCGTCCAACTCTTTAAGGAGGTCGGCCTGGTAGGCCTGCAGAATTGATAATGTGTGCAGGGAACCACCAGCCCGACCAGCCGCCATATATGCTTTGCCCACCAAAGATGAGGTGTCCCGACAGGGTTTGGTGGGCAAAACCGGAGCCTTAAGGGACGATGCAGAGTCGGGTGAAAGATAGCTCGCGAGAGCTTCCTCCACCCGAGGCATCGCCCCATAGCCCGCCTCGCGTGCCCCCAGAACATTGGAATAGTCCAATACTGGGGGATTGCAAACACGCGAAGAATAGGGCCGTTTCCATGATCTACACACCTCGGTGTGTAGATCCGGGAAAAAAGGCAGGCCCCGGCGAGGTGTTTGAACCCGGTGTGAGAGGAACCGGTCATCCAGCCTGCTGGGTAGCTGGATTTCCGGAGCCTCTTGTGGCCAACTTATATTTAATTTGGCCACTGCCCGGGTCAACACCTCGACCAGCTCCTCTTGGGCGGGTGGATGAAGCGATGAAACAATTCCTGCTTCATCCCCCGCCTCGGTGCCTATTTCCTCCGGCTCCTCGGAACCGGAGAGAACAAGCATCGGACCTCCCACCCCGGGGGAAGAAGCCGCAGCGCGGGCTTCCACACGGGGAGGAAGATCCTCGGAACTGTCAGAGGAGGATCGGGAAAGTGCCGCAGCAGTCCCGAAACCCTCTGACAAATCCCGCTGTGAGCCCCATGATCTGCGACGCCGAGCCGCCTCAGCGACTGCGGGTCCAGAACCACGAGGCTCACGAGGCTGGCCGGCCTCATCAAACGCAGCCAGCCGAGAGCGAAGCACCCTGAGCGTCAGTTTTTCGCAGTGCTCACAAGCGGCTCCCTCGAGAGCCGCTTGGGCATGCTGGACGCCCAGGCAGTGCACACAAACCAGGTGTGTATCCGAGCCCGACATGAACCTGGGACACGGATGCACACACTGTTTGAATTCATTCACTCTCACACTTTCCATTTTACTTTTCTCACACACTTTCACTGACAAACAACAGTAAATAGACAGACAGTAACAGATAGCGCTATGCTGAAGAGCAATAACTACCGCCATTACGCTCCAGCAACCCTTTTATACTTCCGGGTATGCCGTCACGATGACGTCATCACGCACGCCAATCGGATTGGCCTAGTTGGCATTCTGGTTTCAGATTCGCTGATGCTAAGGGAGCATCCCCAAAGCGTCGTCCCGATGCAGTGCGAGTTCCCTCGAAAGGGAACTTGTTTATTAACAGTCAGTTACAACAACAGTAATTAACAGTCAGTTACATCCTTTCTTGTTAAAACTGTATGGTAACAATTGGCCACACAAGTAACCAGACACAATTTATTAGAATGCAATTGCTAACAAATGGCTGACGTTTATAACATTGCCCATAATAACAGTCCATTTCTACAAACACACTTTTGATCTGCTGATTTGATCTGCTCAAGAATCATTACTCCATCAAAAACAATTCCAATATCACCAGTCTCCAAGAGAACTCCTTCTTCCTTTTTAATCACACATGCCCATAGTGATGTTTTCCAGGTCTTTCAAGAAGTCATCTCTTTGACTGTCCTATATTCAAAAACAACAACAACAACAACAAAAATTATTAGAAATTGTTTGTGATTCATAACGGTTTGACAAGTGTATACAATCAAGGGTGCATCGATAAGATTTTTTAATGTTTTTAAAGTGATAGTTCACCCAAAAATGCTCACCCTCAAGTTTTTTCAAACCTGTATGAGTTTCTTTTTTCTGCTGAACACAAAAGAAGATATTTTGATGAATGTTTGTAACCAAACAGAGAGAGAGCAACCATTCACTAGTAGGGGAAATAAATACTATGGTAGTGAATGGTTACTCTCTCTCTATTTGGTTACAAACATTCATCAAAATATCTTCTTTTGTGTTCAGCAGAACTCACACAGGTTTGAAACAACTTCAGGGTGAGCAAATTATGACAGAATTTTCATTTTTGGGTGAACTATCCCTTTAAAAGAAGTTTCGTCTGCTCACCAAGGCTGCATTTATTGAATTAAAACTACAGTAAAAACAGTAATATTGTGAAATATTACAATTTAAAATAACTTTTCAATTTGAAAATATTTTAAAATGTAATTTATTCCTGCGATCAAAGCTGAATTTATCATCATTGGAAAAGAGTTATTTCAATTTTAATAATATTTCACAATATTACAGTTTTTCCAGTACTTATAATTAAATAAATGCAGCCTTGGTGAGCAAACAAAACTTTAATTTTTAACCATTTATGAGCCACGAAAAGCCCTGATTACCTAGATGAGCAACAACTTTTTTTGATAGTTGAATCACCAGTTTGTCCAGCCAGGGCCGGCCCTGACCAATTTGCTGCCCTAGGCAAGATTTTACTTGGTGCCCCTTGTAAGGTTTAGCACAACATGTTATCAGTCTAAGTTGTGGAATTACTACTGTTTTATTTTTGTAATGCATTGATGTTTTTAATTTTTATTTTCATTGTTGTTGTTTTATATGATGTGCAGTCCATTCTACCCCGTCATTATGTTCATGATATTATTATTATTTTATTTTTCAAAAGGCTGATGATAGTTAAACTATACAAAAATAGCACCTATGCCACATTACAGCCTTAACACATATAGCAAGAGTAATAGCATCCAGCATTCATGCACAAACTATTCATTGAGAACTAGCAAAAGTGTTTGTTTTCCAGTAGATGGCAGCAATCTTCCACTAAACTATGCACATTCATGTTTTCACCATGAATTAAACTGAGAAATGTAGATATTTAATGTGAATTTTAAATAAAATGTTGCTATTTTAAATAAACCTGTATATAAATATCATTACTAATTTTGGAAAATACATTTTAAAATTGCCATATGTCCCCTTAAAACTGCACAACTGTAGAGTAAAAACATTAGGCTCTTAAAAAAGTGATATTGCATGCGTTTTTATTTATAAAATCACACTGGCTGTGGCCTCTGGAGAACCCAGAACAGCTGTTTGCATAAAGCTTAAGGTAAAACTGGAATGAATTAGCGAACATTAGAATTTTACTACTATGCAATTAAATAAACTGTACATTCATTAGCCTACATCACGTTACCTCTGTCTTTACACTGCAAACAATGCTCTTCTTATTTAGTTTTTTTTTTTTCTTGTCTCCAGTCCAAATATTTAAAAATTCTTAAATCAAGATGTATTTTCTAAAATGACATTAGATATTTTTTCTTGTTTTCTGGGGGGGGGAAACACTCAAATGAAGTGAGTTTTTGCTTAAAACAAGCAAAATGATCTGCCAAATGGGGCGAGAAAAATTATCTTATTTCTGTTTGGGACGGAAACAAGAAACAAGATTTAATCAGAAAGATTATTTTTCTCACCCCAGATTTAGCTTGTTTTAAGCATAAACTCACTTAATTTTGTTTTATTTTCAAGTAAACAAGAAAAATATATCTTATGTCATTTTACTTATCTAGTAAATGCATCTTAAGAAGTTTTTAGATATTTAGACTAGAAACAAGACACAAATAGGCCTACTAAGTAAGAAGAGAATTTTTGCAGTGTATCCTCTATCTTCCCTGCATCAGAGGGCTTCTGTCTTTTTTGACACTACAATTCGGCCATCCGTCATAAATAATCAGGCAACTTTCACCGTGTCTACACCTGAAGCGAGCGGCCAAGCACCCTAAAAAATGAAAGCAATCCTGTCTACGTTAGATGCGGCGAGAGGCGACAGAACAAATTCCCAACGTTAAACTGATCGCGCGTTATATTTCTGATGCACTTCAAGTAGCTCGGCGGGGGAGATTGATGAGGCGCACAGGGAAGAGGCGGGGGACTTAGTTAAGTTAATATTTCGAATTAATATTAATAACATAGTATCAGTAATACATTTTGGCGCCCCTATGGATGAGTGGCGCCCCTAGCATTTGCCTATTCCGCCTATGCCACGGGCCGGCCCTGTGTCCAGCACATTTAAATTGCCCACTGTTCTCCAGAAAAATACCAACACTCACCATGTACTCCTTCACCAGGCATGCCTCATCCTCACCAAGGTGGATACATCGAGCTCTGAGGATAGCCTCTCTCTTTATATGGATATCACTTGTCTGAAAAAAATTATCAAATTTGTAATATTTACAATCTATAAACAGTTGGCAGAAAAATTAATTACCTTAATTATAACCCATTGTTTTTGAATATAAGACAAACCCCTTTTTTAGGACCAAATTGAAAATACTGTCACATTGCACATTTTTATTTTTATATTGTACGTTTGGTAAATACTGGTAAAAATAAAAAAAGACTTAAATACAATAAAAATAAAAATCACCTGTAGTTCTCATTTCCAGTAGATTTCACAATGACTGATTTATTTTCTTTTTTATGTATAGTGACAGATTTTGGCATGACAAACAGGGGATTGATCCACATTACCTATCTGTCACATTACCTATCTGAGAACATGCATGTTTTGTTTTTCGCTTAGGCCTATCACATAGCGCTGGAAAGACAGCAGTTTCTCCCTGAAGTTGGAGGGAAAGTGCTGGGCAATATTTGTTCTGCAGCGTAATGGTAATACTGGCATGAAGCGAGCGAAGCATTTTCTGTTCATTCCTATGAAAGTTGAACTTCACGCTCAACTTCAATAAGAATTCACTGAAAATGCTCCCCCTGCTCCGTGCCAGTTGACACTAGGGGAGCTTCACTCTTGCGAACCTGAAGATGCTCAACTTCCATAGGAATGAACTAAATACGCACGATCCGTAGCAGTAGACACGCGCCATATTGTGCTTGTTTCCATTTCCTCTCATACACACACCACTCGAACCTTCTATAAAATAATCTTTCATACATTTCGGAAAAGCTAGTATTACATGCATGGTTAAAACATTTGTTTAGTGTTTTTAGATAGATTGTTTACTGTATTGAATGATGTTCCATAATGAAATACTACTTACTGTGCAAATTGTTGGAACAAAACTCTCGGACTGAACTCAAAATGTGAACCTGGAAACTCCGTCTGTTGTCACTCGCATGTGCAAGGAACACCTCAAATGAAAGCAAGCACACAATGATTATTATTGTTCATTCTGGATACATTTACCACACTATTAAAGCTAGCAAAAAGAAGGGATGTCTCTGTAGTAAAGATTAAAAAAAACATCCATAACCAAATATAAATGTTCTAGCGTTGAGCATATTATATAATGCTTCATAACCACTATTTTCTTAAATCAGTCAACAGATTGTTTACTATATTGAATGATGTTCCATAATGAAATACTACTTATTGTGCAAATTGTTGGAACAAAACTCTGGGACTGGACTAAAATGTGAACCTGGAAACTCCGTCTGTGCAAGGAACACCTCAAAGAAAAGCAAGCATACAATGATTATTATTGTTCATTCTGGATACATTTATCAGACTATTAAAGTTAGCAAAATGAATGGCTTCAGTGGTAAAGATATAGGATCATAGTAACCCCTTGTTAACGTGTAACACTAAAAAGGTTCAGAATTCCAACGCTATACTGTGAATGTGAATTTGAACTATAGGAAATATGTGGAAATTATCCACATAGGCCTATTATAAAATATTACAGTGCAAACACACACACACACACACACACACACACACACACACACACACACACACACAAACACAGTCGTTGACTGATATATTGGAGGCTTTTCACACAGAACGCGTTTTCCATTCCATTGTTTTTCTATGTAACTTACACAAACGCTACATTTACGTGTTTCATGTGTCACCACAGTGATTTTCAGCCGCTGCAAACGCCAGGCGCTCTGCTAATGTGTATGTGTAACCACCAAAGACACATTAGAAGCCACTGCCGATTCTAGCAGCACTGGCGGCGGTTAACGTTAAAGCTGTTCTCGGTGAGAACGGCTGATGACGACTGGAGCTCAAAAACGTTGAAGCAACTTTAAATAGGAGCTATCTTTATGAATAAACGGTATATTTTACGTTTATAAAGCAACATTCTTGCCAAAAAATATCTTAAAAGTACATTACATGACATAAATCGGTAGTATTTGTATAAGGCTGCCGGCGCGCGAGCTAACTTATGTGATCGATGGCCGCAGTGGAATTTGTCCAATATGCGTTCTGAACCTTTTATATTCTTTAACGTTATAGTCAACAAACTATTTATTGTGATAAACAGTAATGTATAATATGAAATATTACTTACCGTGCGAATCCATCGAATGATGAAAATCGATTAAACTCTCACTGCGTGAAACCTATGCGTGAAAATGACTGCAAAGGCGCCAAAGAAACAGTATTCACGCGCATGCGCAGAGAACCAACCTTTTTTTTACATTTACATTTTGCATTTGGCAGACGCTTTTATCCAAAGTGGACTGAGTTACAGTGGCCTTATTACAGGGACAATCCCCCTGGAGCAACATGGAGAAAAGTGCCTTGTTCAAGGACACACTGATGGTGACCGCTGGGATCGAACCAGCAACCTTCTGCATATCAGGTCCATGGTTTTAAGCCACTGGACCAACTTTTATACTGGATTTAATTAATTTACTTAGCTTGGTTCAAAACACATGTAATTCAATTAATTTTTTTTATTAAATTCAAAAACTAAATTTAAATGATTTAAGCAAGCTAAATTTTATTAAGCTTAATTTAATAAGGGCAATAATCATTTTTTTCAGTGTAGCGGTCAGAACACACAGAAAGGAAGCTGCGCACATATACATGCTACAGTCGACACAAGCTTATTGATCAATGCATTTGAAACAAGACCACATATTCACTTCACATTTCCTATTTGACAAACACATCAGAGCTTAGATTGGGCTCTTCCCTACCCGAGCCCGTGCACGTTGTGTCTGAGCCCGGCCCGACACACTATGAGGCCGAGACTCAAAGCGGACCGGTGTGACGCTCAGCTCAATAATCCACTCTATGCCAGCGCTCCTGAACCCTCACCGGTAAAAACAACTCGCTCAAATCCCGCTCAGACATGACATTTATCTGTACTGTAGCCTACTACTTGTTGTAGCCATTAAACAATGCATTTTTTAATTCATATTTATGTTAAAATATTAGGCTACAATTTATAAATTTATTTTTTAATTTCATCTGATTATGAAAAGTGAAAGATGCGAGCGGGTCAGAAAGAGTTTTGGTGGTTATTATATTTTTTTTAACATTAAGTTTTGTTTTCTAGAATGCCTTTCTCCCAGTCAAAGACATGATAAATATGTGTATATAGAAAGCTTGAAATGTCCACTTTCAAACGAAACAATTCGAAACAAAAAGAAATAGTAGGCTAGTTAAGCAATGCGCAGTGTTCACTGGGATCTCAGAGCGTGCAGTGCCGCCGCTCCCGCACCACGCGCTGCGCATAGGGGTGCGGCGCGCATGTTCTGAGGAGGGCACTGTCCAATTATTTGTGAATAACTACATTAGGCATATTGCTTGATTTATAGGTTTTAAGTCTTTGTGTTCAGTTCAGTCTAGAATGTTTCAGTCGTTAAGCGAGTCCCCGGCTTAAGACGTGTGATTAATAATAAGACCACACTAAGAAAACCCCATTATATTCAGTGACACTGTGACTGTCCACACGTGAAGTGACGCAACGACAAAATGTTCTATTGTAACCGACGCCTCGTTCTATTTTGGATCTTTGAAATAACCTATGTGTTGTAGTTTGTCACGTGTTGTGCATGTACAAATAGGAAAAATTTGAATGTGAAGTGAATATGTGGTCTCGTTCCAAATGCATTGATCAATAAGCTTGTGTCGACTGTAGCCTATATATATATATACATACAGTATATATATATATATATATATATATATATATATATATATATATATATATATATATATATATATATATATATATATATATATATATATATATATATATATATATATATGCGCAGCTTCCTTTCTGTGTGTTCTGACCGCTATGGAAAATATAAGCGCTTCCATTTCAGAGTCTGTTGAAGATGTTGTTCATGTTTGTTAGCCCAGGACATTTTACAAATCCAGACCAGACGATGTTCTACGGCCATGTCTAGAATAAAGAGTAGCCTATCCATGTCATACAGTAAGATTTAAGATTTTGACCATATATATATATATATATATATATATATATATATATATATATATATATATATATATATATATATATATATAGGGGTATATATATATAGGTATACCTATCGAAGTCTCAGACAGTATGAACGTCAGTAAGCTATACTTGTTGTATGTCGACCACAGGGTGTCACTGTGGCTTCAACCCTTCGCCCTCTCCTCCTCTGAGCTCGATTGCTATGTCTGAGGTAAACCACGCCCTCATCATTACCCTACGCACGAATAAATGTAGGAAGAAATAAATGTAGAAATAAATAAATGTAGAAATACATAAATGTAGAAATAAATAAATGTAAAAATAAATAAATGTAGAAATAAATAAATGTAGAAATGAATAGATGTGGAAATAAATAAAATAATAAATAAATATATATGGAAAAAAATAAATGTATACATAAATAAGGAAATAAATGTATAAATAATTATTTATTTTAATTTTTTTGCTTTTATATGTATATTTATTTATATATTTATTTATTTATTTATTTATTTATTTTTTACATTTATTTGTATATTTATTTATGTATTTATTTATTTTTAATAATGGCAGGTTTGGAATTCCATACGTTCCAACCTGGGGTGCATTTCCCAAATGGATCGTTAACCAACTATGGTTGCAATTTCCATCGTTATCAACAAAGTACAATGAGTCAGTGTTTCCTGAAACCATATCATTCGAAACAAACATTCTCAAACAGCACCGCAAAGTGTGATTGGAACGACAACTCAAGACCTGTGATTAGAAGCATAGTTTCTTGTTTGCATGACACATGGACTTAATAAATCCTTATCTTGAGCAAAATAAGCAAGCTGACATTCAGTACAAACTATATAAATATTTTTTAATACATACAAATGTCACGTCTTTTAGTTTGTTAAGAGATTTAAAGCAGTGTTTTTGAATAGTGCGTACGTGCTCTAGTACGCAAGAACGAACCTATGATTGAATCTAGAAATAAAGCAAAATAACTGAGAAAAAATGAGAATTACTCCTCAGATGCCATGTCCATAATTTATAGCAAAAGCAGAAGATATCACTACATCACCTGCGTCACATCATTAATCAACGTGGTTGAATGACAAATTTGGTTTCGGGTAACAGTCATGACTAGCTAGTTGATTTCTTCAACGATGCATCGTACTATGGTAGTTAAGCTGTGAGTTACGTCGTTGTACAGAAAACACAACCCTGGTAGGTAGGTAGGTGGGTAGTAGGAATGCACGATTAATCAAAATTGAACCGCAATCGCGATTTAGGTTATGTGCGATTAGGAAAGCGCAAAGGCTGTGATTTTAATTAAATAAATATATGCAGAGTGTGTTAGTGACGAGCGGCTCTGTGATCAGGAGTAAACGCTACTCCGTCTGAAAGCACTGCGAATTTGAGTAGCTTATAACGTGAGTTTGAAAAAGCAACACGCGTCAAGCATCAAACTACAAATGCAATATATATATATATATATATATATATATATATATATATATATATATATATATATATATATATATATATATATATATATATATATATATATATATATATATATATATATATATATATATATAGTCATAGGCTGTCTGCATATTAATAGGTAGCCCAGTATTTTTGTAATATAAGTTTTCTGTAAAATATAATAATAATAATAATAATAATAATAATAATAATAATAATAATAATAATAATAATAATAATAATAATAATAATTATTATTATTATTATTATTATTATTGTTATTGTTATTATTATTATTATTATTATTATTATTATTATTATTATATTGATATATTATTCCTAAATATTCTTATTTTGTTAAATATTTTTATTTAGCAATAATAATTATTCATAATAATAATTATTAGTCATAATAATATATAAAAACTTTTTAAAATTTTAACCAGAATAATCACAATTAGATATTTTTCCCTAATCATGCAGCCCTAGTGGGTAGGTAGGTATTTATTTGTTTATGTATTTATTGTCAATGGAACACAAAAGAAAACATTTTGAAAAATTTCCACTCAACTGTTTTTGTCCATCAAAAAAAAAACTTTTGTGTTCTATGGAATAAAGAAGTCATACATGTTTGAAACAACCGGAGGGTACAATCTAATGACATAATTTTAATTTTGGGATGAACCTTTCCTTGAAAGAAGAAAAAAAAAAAAAAAAAAAATGGTAGGTTGAAAGAAACCTAATTTGGGTTTTTTGCAACCCTTGACTGAGTCAAATGAACAAACCCAGAATGGGTTATTTTTACCTTGCATGTTGGTTTTAGCACATTGACGCATTTAGCTGATTGACATCTCGTCCCTGTAGCCTATATTGCATTGTGTAAAATACTACAGCACAGTAAAGACTTTATAGATTAAATAAAACCTTTATATTTCACAAATGAAAATGCACCAATTTTGCGGCACTGAGAACTGCTCTCTCCTGAAGATGATACAAAAAGCTTTGCAATTCAAAAGCTGAGTTGCAATAACACCACTGGCTTGTTATGTTGGAGGGTGGAGGATGGGTGTATTGTTCCTACTGTCTGTGAGATTGACCCAGTCACTTACCCAATGGCTGGGTAACACAAAATATACCCAACACTGAAAAAAGCAGAGGTCTGTCTCTCGCTGGAGGCAGAATACTTCCACTGTGTGCTTTAGAGGAGTAATAAGATTAGTACCTCGTTTTAGTAATATCACCTTGTCGCGCTTCAAATTGAATGTGGTGATGTAAACGACTCTTCATTTGCCTCTTCCTGTCTGAATACTTGTGCAATTCAGTTGTTTATTGTTACTGCTTAATACAGCAGATAGCTTTACAAGCTATGAAATATTGTCGATATTGTGCATTAAATTACAAATGAAGATAATGGCTCTACACAGATATTAGTTCCAGGAAGCGTGAAAGAAAATGTGGAGAAATGACTATTCCCAGTTATATTTTGCACACACCATTAAGTGGATCTTTAAGTAAATGTATTTCTGCATCATGTAATCACACCGTTTGCCAAATTCTGGCTGGGAGAGTCAAATATGTTAATGAAAGTGAAAATCAATATGGATTTCAGGCATTACAGAAGTATACTCACTGACTGAAATGAAGCAGAACATTCCTCGATGCTGTCTAAGGATACAGTGGATTTTACCATGGAAAAGGCTTTTTATTCAAAAGAAAGTACCATTGGCTAGAATGTGAAGACTTTGAATATAAGCTTGTGAAGCCTGTATACTTCAGGCAATCATTAAATAATTTGAGCACTGTTTTATTGAATGTCAGCTTGACTGTGATGCACAAGGCTGCAAGTAAACTTTTCGATGTCGCAGATCAACACACAGACTGGCAGCTTGTTTGGAAGGCTGCAAACACAGACAAATGGAGTGATACAAACAGTGAAGCATCGCAGTAATGTACTAAATATCATAACTGTTGGTGGACCACATGTCCAGTCAGAACTGTTGTATAACTGTTAGCTGTTCCAACATTTGAAATATTATGGGCTGAATGAAAAAAAAAAAAAAGCTTTCTGATGATGCAATTATGTTCCCAACCATTAAAATAGTATCAGTAAAAAATAAAATAAAATAAAATAAAATAAAAAAATGTATTTAGTCCAGCCTAGATTGTCTATTTCCCACTCTCCATTTGCGCCACGCTTAATAGTGAGGGAAACCCTGTTCCAAGCAATCCAGGAGCGATACAAAAACAGACATTCAACTTCTGAGTCTGCTCTGCTTCCATTTGGCACTTCTCACAAACTGTGGTTTGGAAATCACAGACAAATAGAGTGATGGGCAAACTGTTAAACATGTCAGTGCCATTATATTAAATATCAACACTCCCAGAATGCCACGTACCAATCAAAACAATTCTTATTGTTTATGAAATATTGCAGAGTTTACTAAAATATGTACCTGTGCACATCATAATTGATATATTATTTTATTTATTTAAAAATAAAACATTTCCCCTCATAATCTTAAATCTAAATACATTAATTTTCCCTTAGCCTCAAATGACATCTGTTCTATAATTGGAACACTTTTCCATCACAAATGGATGCTTGGTTAGGACCCATTGGCGTCACTGCACAGGGTATCCCTTTAGCATAATTTTTCGACATGCAGGGTACTCCATTGCTTTCAGTTGTTTGCCTTAAGATTAAGACATTTAAATTATTTGCATGTTTTTGTAAAAATAGAAAATATTTTATAAATATGTATACTTTTAGATATTTTGGAGCATCTAATCCCATACAATTTCTTTATGTGAAGAACAGAGTGGAACTTAAAGGGGGGGTGACACACAGTATCAGCCAATCTGTTAACCATGTTAATCTTAAGTACCTACAGATTGGTATTGCCTCCTTCATATCTCAAAAAAGTATTTAATTGTATTAGATGTATAAAGACAGATGAGCTGTACCGACTCTTTCCGAAAAAAGCCGAGCTCTGGGAGGCGTGCCGTGCGTGGAGCTAAAAAGTAACGTGCACACACACACACACACACACACACACCATTGCATCATATACTCTCTATTTTATCCGTTCCGGTTAAATCACAAAATAAATCCCTGCTCTTGATAAAGAATCACTGATGAACACCTTTGGTTTTAATGAGAAAACTATACGATGGTGGATTCAAACCCAGAACCGAACCTCAGACAAGCTCGCCGGACAAACGCTCTACCACTAGATCGTGAATCTATGTGAAGAACCTTGGGACTGACAATATTGTATTATGCTATTAGGACATGTAACATTAAGAATGGACGTTAAACATAACTTCTCATGACTTCCCCCACTCACCCACTTTTTAAAACAAAGTTACGCCACTGCATCACATTATGGATAACTTTTGATTCACTATATGAATTTGAATATATCACTATTTGAACACTATGTTCGTGTTGTAATTTCACTCACCACCTGCAACGATCTGCAAATCCAACGGGGCTTGCCTGCAAAACATTTGTCACGTAAAATGACAGGAACACACTTGAAAAACAAACTGCATCCACTATTCCCTTAACGCTGTGTTCTTTTATCTTTCCCTCACAACCAAAAACACACTGCTTTGGTGACTTTGTTAAAAAATCCTTCTCGACTTGCGTTACACAAATGATGGGTATGCTCTCTCCTGCTCTAGTTGGTGTGTGCGCGCGCGTACATACAAGTGTACATACAAGGATTTTTCACCCTTTATGACTATGTGGGCCATAAAAAAAAAAAAAAAACTTTACAAAACTTTTGAAAAAGTATTTTTGGCACAGAAATACTCCGTCATACGTTCAACTAATTTTTTTAAACTTTGGCCAAGCTTAGCATGGGAATCCAACTCTTTAACAGTATAAATAAGTCAGAATGCATGAAATAGCCCTTTAAGGGTTTAATGGCTGAAAATGATCCCGCTCCGTGAATGCACAGTGTTATATCTCATTCAAAAGATACAACCAAAACATTAGCGTGAAGCAATCGGTCACAAGACACACAAGAACCAATACCATTTTGCAAACAAAGCTGACAAAACACTTCTTCTGTCTGGAATTTTTGAATGTGTGAACAGGATCTGAGCTTTATGTTATTTGGTGACGTAACTCACTGCTTAACTACCATAGTGAGATGCATCATTGAAGAAATCAACTAGCTAGTCACGACTGTTTCCCGAAACCATATTGTCGCAAATTTGACGTTTAACCAGGTAAGGGGTTGGGTTACATGCTCAAAAGTGTATAAATAGTGTAATGTAAATACAATTATTGTGGCTGTTTAAAATAAAAACCATACCCCAACATAAATGTCATAATGGCAAAATTATCCCCAAATACATAATTTGTACAATACAAATTCCATATGTGATGAGTTGGGAGTAAGAACATGTGAGGGCTGGAAAATTATGTCCAGAAGCCTGACAAGTTTTAACTCTTCCCTTCTAGCAATCTGTCACTCACATGAAATGATTGCAGCAATTGGCAAACAACAACGATCCACTCCATTCCCAATGGAGGAATTTTTTACTTGTTCAATAAGCTATTTCACTTGTATACACATCACAATATGAAAGAAAGGATGAACATAATTTACGCTTCAAGTTGACTTTAAAATGTTCAGTTATGTTTGTCTATTTATTTTGCACATGGAGTTTCAGCCCCATAGAATGCACCTAACTGTGTGATTATGTAAGTGATAAAAGCAAAGTGGATGTAATGGGACATATGATGTACTCTATGCCACTTTAGTGAAGTGCTACTCTTATCTGCAATACAGAAATTGAGATTGGCTCAGTGGGTAAATAGCATTGCTTGCTTTTCTCAGGCCTGAATTCTCTGAAAGAATCATTAAAATTGTTATTGCTTACATTCATACATACAGGCATTACCAGAGGTTAATGCAAACAAATGAAATACCATTGATTGCTTGTAGCTAGATTAGATTGTTGATTATCTGCTGTATATGCTTGCAGTGAGATGTGCCCTTTTGTGAATAGTATTTGTCAAAACGGGGAAAAAAAAGTATTTCCACAATATCGCAAACAATAATAAATAGTATAATCAAACAATTAATACATTTAAGATTTATCATCCGTAACACAGAGACATTGTTTCCTGATGTTATGGCCCAAAAATCACATGGCATCATCACCACTGTTTAAAGGAATACTTCACCCACAAATGAATGACAATTCTGTCATTGTTTACTCACCCTCACGTTGTTCCAAATATATATTTTCTTTCTTCCATGAAACACAAAAGTTGCACAAGTCATGCAATTACAATAAACAGATATTAACGCTTCACAGAAAAATCATCTTTTGTGTTCTATGTAAAAAAAGAGAAATATACAGGTTTGAAATGACATGAGGGTAAATGATGTAAAAAAAAGTTCTCCTGATTTTGACAATAGCTTTGTTGTTAGTTCCTTTTTCCTACATTTGATACATGATTCCACCATTAGCATTCTTAAACTGACTTATTAAATTAAAAATGCAAATTTAAAAAAAGCATTATACATTCATTTATTCATTCATGCATCTATGAAAGCATTTATTAATCATTTTTTTTACTTATTTAATCATTTTTACTTATTTATTATTTTTGCTCTTAGTATTTTGGATTGACAAGCAATTAAATGACAGTGCTCTATATCATGACAAAGCATATGGCCACATCTTGGTATGTGTATTATTACATCTTGGTATGGATCATAGGCCTATGATCCGGTTGTCTAGTCCGGTTCCATTCACACTGTGTGGGTTTTCCAAGAATGCGGTTGTGAGTCCTTAAAATTTACAGGTGTGATTTTTGCTATAGAATACCGTTGTCACTCCCGTAAATAACTGAACTGTGTGTGAATGTAACTGTATTAAAGACTAAAATACACTGAATTCCGCTGCTGTGTGAATGTGGCCTGTAAGATGAGTACTATTTAGTTAGTGCATAAAAAAAGGACCCTGCTAGAGCCGCCATATTCACAGAGAGTGGCGCTGTTCTCTATGGGACGCCACACTGCTCTGTCAGACGCTTGCTCCCTGGCAGGGTTGGATTAAACATATGGGTATTTGGGCATATGTTCAGGGGCACCATGTCTAGGGTGGGTATGACCACATTTGTGAGGGCATAAATGGCCACATAAATGGTTTTAAATATGCACCGTAATGGTCACTTGCCTTTTTTTGAGTGACTTTAGGGTTCCTCTACTTCCAAAGTCCCCTGCTTGTGCTACATGTTTCTTGCTCATTTTGTGTCTAGCCATTTATTTCTATTGTCCGCACATACATATTGAAGCAAATGACAGTATCAAGGTACATTTGTCCTCATAAGTTCTTAAGGTTTAAGTTCATCTTATCAAAACCATTTTTCTCATGGTTCTCAAAAAACCTTTAAAACCACTGCAAAGTCTACTTTTTTTTTTCTTTCTGTCATACCAAATTGTTGTCAAAATATTCTGCAAAGCCTGATGACAAAAGATGACTACTGAGGCCAATTTTGTAAACAAACTAATTTTGAGCAAAAGCTATTGCTTCAGAAACAAACCTTGACAGTGCTAATGCACTCAGATAGAAACGCCGGCTCGGTTTTTACCACCTCATCTCCGCATTTAGAAACCTTTTATGCCCGGCTAGGTTGTCTGCTACTCCCAGACTGAATAATGTGTAGGAGTGGTAAATTGGCTTTCCGGGTAAAACCTTTATCACTAGGTATGTTCTTTTTTGTAGCAAGGAAAGCTATACCAGTAATGACTGTTCAAATACAGACCAATGCTGTATTTTTAGTTCAAGTGTGTCAGTTATGAAATTGTACTGAGGTAGAATTTGGTTTGTTATGAAACTGAATGAACAGAGGGGCATCATAACCTACTGTAGAAAACTTCGAGGTCATGAATCTTACGACCATATGTAGACATCTCTATGTTATCTCTTAGGTTCAGTAACCTGAGTTTAAGCTATCAATATGGAATATGTGTGCTCATAAACACATTTGACCAGATAAGAACTGCCCCCCTGAATAAGCCTAGTTTCTTCCAAGTGCATTTTTTTTGTTTGTTTGTTTGTTTGTTTGTTTGTTTTTTTCTCTATTTCTTTGACCTGATGGAGTTTGGGTTCTTTGCCACTGTCACTTTTGGGTTGCTTAGTTGGGATTTAAAAGAAACACTTAAACTCTGTGGACCCTGTACAGGAATGGAATGACATCATCATGTATATACTTTCAATTTTAAATGTCTGTGGAGGAGCTCTGACCTCATATGTGGTACCATTTGAAAGCTTAGAGTCTCTACTTTCAGTAGATATGCATCACTTTGGCATTTGTTTTACAAAAAATAACTTATTTACACTAAATTACTCTGGTACCTTTTCCGACTGGATTTGGCCTACTCAAATTGAAAAGCTTCCCATACCCACATACAGTGGTCTAAATAAAAAAATTGTCAAAATATGTAATTTTACAGGAAACCCTTTGAAGTTACATAAAACACTGCTAAAAGTGATAAACACCAGAGTAATAGACGCTTTTTTATTTTTTTGGTTATAAATTCCTTTTTGGCTGTTTCCACTAAATTCCAGAACATACTGGAAAAAAGATTATTGTCTGGATCATGTATGCAAGATTTATTCAAATGAATCTAAATGGAGGAATATTACCTTTTTTATGTAGCCCGCATGTAGTGTCTTTTTTACAGAAAACCCTGAAATTACTTAAAACACTTCTGGAGGTGATACATTTTATGTTATATAAATATTATATAAATATATGTTGTGTGTGATATAATAAACATATAAAATATAAAACATTTTTATTTATTTTTTGTGGTCTAAATACACAATTTTGGTGTAATTTTAAAGGAAACCCTTTGAAGTTTCATAAACCACTGCTAAAAGTGATAAACATGTTGTCTAAGCTGTAATAACCCCCTCAAAAATAGAGACGCTTTTTGATTCCCTTTCGAAAGGGAACTCTCGCTGCGTCTAGCTGACGCTATGGGGGAACGCCCTCGGCGTGACTGGTGTCTGAAGCTACTATCGAATCACGGCAAAGTCTTTGACCGACGTCAGCCCATGACGTCATCAACGTGCGACCCGGAAGTATAAAAGGGCGCCGTGCCAACACATACACATCTTTCTCGTCTTCAGGGACTGTCTGTTTGAACTGCTATACGAGTTAAGGTAAAACAAATTCAATTATTAATACACACGAGTGTGTATTTACTGCCTGGGATCAAGAGCATGCACAGTCAAGTTCATTTGAAGTTGTTTGTGTGTGAGTGTGAGCGGTTTTCAATCTGAGATCGCTCCACTCTAGTCTGGCTTTTTTCCTGAGGGAAGAAAGTTTGGCATCTGGGACTGGATGATGCTGTCCCGTTCAAGCTGAGGCTGAGCGTTGGCATACATCATGGGTTCTCAGATGCAGCTCGCCGATCGTCGCGACGATCTGGCGGTTAACGAGACTAAACAGCAAGTGCTCTTAGGGATGGCTGGTGAGAGAGGTATGAATCCTCTCAGCCACCCTGACCGTGTATGCTGAGCTGATGAATGTTATGGAACGTACTGCAGGCAGGCTGCGGCTGCCATGTTGGCGCGTTAGAGGAGAGATCGCTCGTGGTAGATTGCACAATCGTTTTCTCCTTGGCCATAAACCATCAGCTCAGATGAGCCTTCCATTCCTTCTTGATCTTCTTACAGAGATCGAGAGGGCATGGAAGAATCCATATTCGACCCAATATTCATCAGCATCAGCGTTTAACTTCGCTGATGTCGAGGGGATAGGGGAATATGGATATGTGTTGAGGCTACCGACTGGCGAGGAAAGTTTGCAGACTTTTCTCGCATTTCGTGGGCATCAACACTGAGAGCTCAAACTGTGCTTTAATGGCAGGGGCATACACGGCAGCGGGTCAGGCTGGTGCTGCTTTTCACACCATGGCGGTGTTTCAGGCGTACCAGGCGGACCTGCTGGAGGATCTCGACCAGGGGGCCGGGCTGTCCCCTGAGGCGGTTGCTGAGCTGCGCCGCACCACAGATCTTGCTCTCCGGGCCACCAAGCAGACTGCTGCTGCCATCGGCCGCTCTATGGCGGCTATGGTGGTCACGGAGAGGCATCTGTGGCTGAGCCTGGCTGATATCGGGGAGAAAGAGAAAGGCTTTCTCCTCGATTCGCCGGTTTCGCCGACTGAACTTTTCGGCACCTCCGTTGAGGCGGGGGTTGGAAAGTTCAGGGAGGCGAAGGCGCGTTCAGCGGCATTTAAGACATGCATACCGCTGAGATCCGCGCCCCCACCCAGGCAGGCGGGACCTGGTCCTTCACGGTCTGAGGACCGTAGGCAGGACCAGAGAGCTAGCGTCTCCTCTCGTGCCCCCCCCCTCCGTGGAGGAGCAGGGCACAGAGGAGATGGGATTCCCGGGGGGGAAAAAGGATCTGAGGGAGGTGATCCAGGACCAACGCTCTTGGCGTTGGTGATGGATCACTTCCCTTGAGGGCGGTTACATCCTAGCCCTCTCCTTTTTCCTTTTTAATGTCTTTTAATGATTTTTTACCCAGGCACTTCTTACATCAGGCCTGAGGCGGGCCCATGATGAGTAGAACTATGTTCTGATGGCCCACCCGGACCTGCTCAGTGAGAACGCCCCTTTCAGGCATTCAAGGGCGGTAGAACATGGTGTAGAGAACCGCACAATGAGTCTTCGCTCAGCATGCCGCAGGTGAGAGTGGTCATTTTTGTGTATTACACTAAAAATATGTATTTCTTACAGACCCCAGGTTTCCTGTATAGAGTTGGGTATTCATCAACGACTGAACGCTGAGGCGTCAGTTGGGATGTGGATGAAGGAGGCGCGTTGCTGAGGCACCGCCACCGTTGGTAATATGTACCACTTAGATCGGAGGCTCTAGTAAGGCAGGTGCCAATGCTGAGGCATCAAGGTACTGCTAGCCTAGCTGGCTATCAGGTTAAAGAGGGGCAAAAACGCTCTCCTGAAGGTCGGCTGTCAATTGTAGGCCTCAGTAGGCCTCTTGAACAAGGCGCGTTTTCAGTTGGAAGGCCTCAACCAGGCCTCACTGGAGGTATGTACCGATGTGCGCATCGGGACAGCTAGCCTGGCGGCTATCAGGTTGTAGGCCTCATCAGGCCTCCCTGAAGGCCCGCTGTTAGTTGTAAGGCCTTATTAGGCCTCCCTGAGGGTGAGCTCTCAGGTTGTGATCACTACCAGAGGCAGGTTGTAGGCCTCATCAGGCCTCCCTGAAGGCCTGCTGTTAACTCTAAGACCTTACTAGGCCTTTCTGAGGGTGAGCTCCCAGATTGTGGTCACTCCCAGAGGCAGGTTGTAGGCCTCATCAGGCCTCCCTGAAGACCTGCTGTTAAATTCTAAGGTAGTAGGCCCCATCAGGCCTCCCTAAGGTGTTCCTGGGATCCAGTCATCTAAAACAGTTAAGCACGAATTGCAAACAGGTAGCAGGCCTCTCCAGGCCTCCCTAAAGTCTGATTATCTGGTAGTAGGCCTCAATAGGCCTCCCTTGAGAGCGAGTTCCTTAATCAGGATGCTCGGATAGCCTGCGTAGCTTGACTGTCGACTAGTAGGCCTCAATAGGCCTCCCTGAGGGTGAGCTCCCAGGTTGTGGTCACTCGAACGAGGTAGTAGGCCCCATCAGGCCTCCCTAAGGCGTTCCTGGGATCCAGTCATTTGATACAGTTAGCACGCATTGCAAACAGGTAGCAGGCCTCTCCAGGCCTCCCTGAAGGCTGGTTATCAGGTAGTAGGCCTTAATAGGCCTCCCTTGAGGGCGAGTTCCTTAATCAGGATGCTCGAAAAGCCTGCGTAGCTTGACTGTCGGGTAGTAGGCCTCAATAGGCCTCCCGGAGGGTGAGCTCCCAGATTGTGGTCACTCGAACAAGGTAGTAGGCCCCATCAGGCCTCCCTAATGTGTTCCTGGGACCCAGTCATTTGAAACAGTTAGCACGTATTGCAAACAGGTAGTAGGCCTCTCCAGGCCTCCCTGAAGGCTGCTTATCAGGTAGTAGGCCTTAATAGGCCTCCCTTGAGGGCGAGTTCCTTAATCAGGATGCTCGAAAAGCCTGCGTAGCTTGACTGTCGAGTCCCAGATGGTGGTCACTCGAACGAGGTAGTAGGCCCCATCAGGCCTCCCTGAGGTTTTCCTGGGACCCAGTCATTTAGCACGTATTGCAATCAGGTAGTAGGCCTCTCCAGGCCTCCCTAAAGGCTGGTTATCAGGTAGTAGGCCTTAAATAGGCCTCCCTTGAGGACGGGTTCCTTAAACAGGATGCCCGACTAGCCTGCGTAGCTTGACTGTCAAGTAGTAGGCCTCCATAGGCCTCCTTGAGAAAACAAGGGTAACCTCAGCAGGCGGTATTGCTGTCAGGTAGTAGGCCTCACTAAGGCCTCCCTGAGGACGGAGTCCCGAGCCTGGATGCTTGGGTTTCCAGCATGGCTTGCGGTTAGGTAGTAGGCCTCTATAGGCCTCCCTGGAATACCCGCTATCAAGTAGTAGGCCCACAGGGCCTCCTTGAAGTTGAAGTTCCTGAGCTAGGCACTTTGATTACCAGTTCTCTGTGAGAAATTGTGGTAGTTGGGCTTACAGCTGGAGGTTACTCGCCAGGCAGGCTCAGCTGCTCCCCTCTATGAGGGTCGTCTATGAGTGCTCAGCCGCCTGAGCCTGGTCAGACGGTCGTAGGCCTCTCATGAGGCCTCCCTGTTAGATCAGTCATTAAGGCCCTTTCGGCCTCCCTACTGCTTTGAAACACAAGCACCTGGTAGATCCTTGATTTGAGCAGGCAGACTCCCCTCGATAGCAAGGGTTGAAAAGCACTACGCTGAGTGTTGCTCTCTTGGATAACCCGTCTCTGAGTTCCGGGCTAAGTAAGACTGCCTGTGTTTCAGTCCCTTAGCTTGGACGCCCCTTGGGCACCATCCAGAGGCTCTGTTTGAACAGACAGGGTTGGCTAAACCGAAGTGTCCATAACACTTAGGGCACCAGGTCAGGCCTCCCTGGTGGCACTCGGGAGAACATTTCCCGAGTAGTGACTGGCTGGGGTTCCTTCGGGTCCCCTAGCCACATTCCCTTGAAGGGACCCCTTCTTTGGAAGTAGTGGTCCCGGGCCTTCAAGCTGTCTAGATGGAACTCCACGCAGTGCGTTAGGGTTCCGTTTAGTTGTATAGCTTGGGCTATGACCGTAGGGAGTGCTGTCACTGTCAGCCCAGGACCTGAGGGGGAATCGCTCAGGTTTTTTCTATGAATTACTTGAGTTGACAGTTGTCACTGCCAATGGGCAGACACTCCCCTCAGCATGGCGGCGTTGGTATATCGTTCCCCATAGCGTCAGCTAGACGCAGCGAGAGTTCCCTTTCGAAAGGGAACGTCTAAGGTTACGTATGTAACCTCTGTTCCCTGAGAACAGGGAACGAGCGCTGCGTCGCGTTGCCATGCTTCAGGGCCTATCTGCCATACAGTCCCTTCAGACGAGAAGATGTGTATGTGTTGGCACGGCGCCCTTTTATACTTCCGGGTCGCACGTTGATGACGTCATGGGCTGACGTCGGTCAAAGACTTTGCCGTGATTCGATAGTAGCTTCAGACACCAGTCACGCCGAGGGCGTTCCCCCATAGCGTCAGCTAGACGCAGCGCTCGTTCCCTGTTCTCAGGGAACAGAGGTTACATACGTAACCTTAGACGTTTTTTGGTTATAAATTCATTTTTTAAAGTGTATATCTCAGGCCCTGTGTGCTCTAGCACCCTGCAGAGAGTTTTGGTTGTTTCCAGCATATGTTAGCAAACACTGGAAAAAATAATTAAATGACAGTGGGATATTGCATGTATCCCAATATCCAATATCAATATCTGACTCCCTTCAGATTTATTTGTATAAATCTTGCATACAACATGATACAGACAAAATTATTTTTTCCACTATTTTCTGGAATCTAGTGGAAACAGCCCAAACTGTCTGCCGGTTGCTGAAGTTACACACTTTCAAAACTGAATTTTCAAAACAACATGTTTATCACTTTTAGCAGTGGTTTATGTTACTTCAAAGGGTTTCCTTTAAAATGACACCAAAATTGTGTATTTAGACCACTGTATGTGGGTATGGGAAGCTTTTCAATTTGGGTAGGCCAAATCCAGGCGGAAATCCCCAAAATGGCCCCAGAGCTTAAGAGGTTAATATTGGCCTGGTTTCACAGACAGGGCTTAGACTAAGCTATGACTAGGTCTTTGTTAAATTAGTACATTTAAGTAGCTTTTATAAACGTTATTTTATAAAAAATAAAAACATTTGTACAATGCACAAACATGCATTTTACTCTGGGACTAGCATAAGCCTTGTCTGTGAAACCGGGTAATTAAGTAATATTATTGATTCAATTTGACTGCACTTGACACTATTGGATGTGAAATAAAACTTGAATTGAATTGAGCTGGATGATGACACCACAGCATTCTTTAGATCTAGCTGCCTTATAGCCAGGGCCACACAGAATCTGCAGACTTTTTTGTGATTTCTGCGCTGAATTTTTGGAAAAATCTGCAGAAATATGCGAAAAGGTTTTAAATGTATCAAAAGATCTAAGAGTATTGGAACTGAAAACATTACAAATAAAATAAAAATATAATATACATAAAATATTAACTTCTTAACTTTTATTTAAGGTTTACAATATAAATCCAAATAGAACATCTTGTTCCCTTTCGAGGGAACTTCACACTGCGTCCACTAGGGACAGCTTTGGGAACGCCCACAGCGTGATAGCGTCTGATGCACGTATGTCAACTCAGCCAATGGCAAGAGAGAGCGTCACGGGCGGGTGACGTCACGTCCAGGAAAGGATAAATATACATCCGGTCCGATCGCACTTCAGCTTTTCTGCCTCAGCTAAGCGATCTGTGTGAAAACTGTCTCTGTCTATTTATTGTTGTCCGTCAAAAGCACAATAAGTCTCAGTTTAAAAATGGCGAATGCATCAGTATTCAAACAGTGTACTCCTCCGTGTCCCCGTTTCCTTACGGGTGGAGATACACATGATTTGTGTGTGATGTGTTTGGGAGTGGAGCATGCTCTGTCAGCCTTCGTGGGGGCTGACTGTGAGCATTGTGAGAAGCTGCCGCTTCGCATGCTCCACTCCCGCCTGTCACTCTTCGAGAAGGGTGATCAGGATTGCGCTCCCTCTGGTTCTGGACCCGCTGCTGCTGAGGCACAGCGGAGAAGGACATCATGGGGTTCGCAGATGGATCTCTCGGCGGGGTTTGAGATGAGCGCGAGCGCGCTTTCTCTGCCTTCACCCGGGAGATCTGTCGCTCAATCTCTGGTGTCGGAAGCCCGCGTTGCGGCTTCTTCCGCCCAGAGTGAGAGCCCGTCGCTTCAACACTCCAGCTCTGAGGAGGTGGATGTGTTGAGCGTCGGATTGGGGGAAGATGATTCACCATCTCTTTCCCCCGCACACGAAGAGCTGGTGGAGGTGATTACTCGCGCTGTGGCGAAGTTAAATATTGATTGGCTTGCCGAGAAACAAGGCGCTTGTCCGAAAAGCAAATTAGACGAGCGCTTTTTGACGTCAAATGTGTCACCTTCACCACGGGGTCTTCCTTTCTTTCCTGATTTACACAGTGAGCTGTGTAGATCATGGAAGAAACCATATTCATCACGTCTTTTCAGCCCTCAAGTAAAAACATACAGTGATATAAGGGGGCTGAAAGAATATGGTTATGGGGCGATCCCTAAAGTGGATCAGACGCTTGCTAGTTATCTGTCCCCTGCGTCAGCATCGTCCCTGAAGGCCCCCACGCTCCCCACTAAACCATTAAAAACAACATCAGGGCTAGTGGGGAAAGCGTACACGGCAGCAGGGCAGGCTGGTGCATGTTTGCATACAATGAGTATTTTGCAAGCGTACCAGGCTGAACTGCTGGGGGATTTGGATGGCGGCGAAACAGTGAGCCCTTAGGCAGTGCGCGAACTGCGTCGGGCCACAGATTTATCTCTGAGAGCCACCAAGGAGACCGCTAGAGCTATTGGGCGGTCTATGGGCCTTGGTGGCCACAGAGAGACATCTGTGGCTCAATTTATCTGATATTAAGGATAAAGACAGGGCTTTTCTCCTTGATGCGCCAGTTGAACCCGCTGGTCTGTTCGGCGACGCTGTAAATGAAGTCGTCGACAGATTTCAGGAGAATAAAAAGCAAGCGGAGGCTTTTAAAAAATATCTCCCGCGCCGCCACCAACCCTCTGGGGCTGCAGGGCGTGAGCAGCCCCAGCCGTCTAGCTCTTCGTACAGGCAGCAGCAAAAAGAGAGTGTCGCATCTCGTGCTCCACCTCAGAGATACGGTGGGCCAGGTCGGCACTCTCAGCCGAAGCCTTCTTAGCCGAAGACCGACCTGAGGGTCGTGCTTCAGGCGAAGAAGGCTTCAGGCCAAAAGAGGTCCTGACGCCAGCAGCGTCAGGTCTCCGAGGGCGCCCCCCGCGGGGTGGATTGGTGTTCACCTCAGTATACGGTGCCCACTCCACTTCGTTGCCCTCAGGGGACCGTTCTGCCAACCCCGCCACCCTTGGTGCTTCGGGGCGCAGCGGTTTCCAGCGAGCTCGTGACTCGGCGTCCACAGGACAAGGTGTCACACTCGCAGCCTCCAAGGAGGTTAGAAACGCAGCCAGATCGGTTAGGTGCTGCCAGTATGCTTCAGGCCGCCGAGATGGTTGCAGTGGAAATATCAGAGACCAGCCTCGAGAGGCTGGTTCCCTTAGTAGATTTTCTGGCAGAATGGAAACATCTACCAAATATATCGCTATGGGTCCTGCAGACGGTAGAAAAGGGGTACAGAATTCAGTTTGGGTTCCACCCACCTCGTTTCAACGGAGTGCTGGTAACATCAGTACGTCCCGAGCAGGCTCTGATAATGGAACAGGAAGTAGAAACCTTGTTAAAAAAGGAGGCTATAGAACAGGTCCCTGTACAGAACAGAGAGTCGGGTTTTTACAGCCGGTACTTCTTAGTTCCAAAAAAGGATGGAGGGTTGCGCCCCATATTAGATCTTCGTCGTCTGAATTGTACGGTCAGGAAACTAAAATTCAAGATGCTGACGCTAAGTCAGATTGTGACCCAAATCAGATCCGAGGATTGGTTTGTCACAATAGATCTGAAGGACGCATACTTCCATGTCTCCATCCTTCCACAACACAGGAAGTTCCTGAGGTTCGCTTTCGGGGGCAAAGCGTACCAGTATCGGGTTCTTCCATTTGGTCTAGCTCTCTCACCCCGCACGTTCACGAAATGCGTTGATGCAGCTCTGGCCCCGCTCAGGCTGCAGGGCATACGCATTCTGAACTATATAGACGACAGGCTGATTCTGGCACAGTCGCAGGAGATGGCTGTTCGGCATCGAGATGTCGTCCTCGCGCATATTCAAAAGTTGGGGTTGAGGCTGAACGCGAAGAAGAGTGTGTTTTCTCCAGTACAGAGGACCACTTTCCTAGGCGTGGTTTGGGATTCCGTAGCAATGCGGGCAGTGCTTTCACCCACGCGCATTGCTGCGATTCTGTCAGCTATAAAGAGAGTCAAACTAGGCCAGTCATTCACTGTCAAGCAGTTTCAAAAGTTGCTGGGGTTATTGGCAGCGGCGTCCAATGTGATTCCTTTTGGCCTGCTGTACATGAGGCCCTTACAGTGGTGGCTCAGGACCAGAGGGTTTTCCCCGAAGGGGAACCCTTTTCGCATGATCAAGATCCCGCGGCGGTGTCTCCGCGCCTTGGTCATATGGAAGAAAGCCTGGTTCCTGTCCCAGGGTCCGGTGCTGGGGGCACTATGTCGTCGAGTCACCCTGACGACAGATGCCTCTCTCACGGGTTGGGGAGCGGTAATGGAAGGCCGCTCAGCTCAGGGTCTGTGGGGGGACCATCATCTTTCGTGGCACATCAACTGCCTGGAGATGATGGCAGTCTTCAATGCTTTGAAGTTCTTCCTCCCGGACCTGAGGGGCCATCATGTGTTGGTCCGTACGGACAACACATCGGTGGTTTCCTATGTAAATCGTCAGGGGGGTCTGCGTTCGCGCCCACTGTGCAAACTAGCGCACCAGATCCTCCTGTGGTCTCTGGGGAAGTTACTCTCCTTGAGAGCAATCTTTATCCCGGGGGCCCAGAATATTGGAGCGGACGTCCTGTCGAGACAGGGGCTGAGGCCAGGGGAATGGAGACTTCACCCTGAGGTGGTGAAGCTCATTTGGGAGATTTACGGCCAGGCGGAAGTGGATCTGTTTGCGTCTCAGAATACGACGCACTGTCCACTCTGGTTCTCTTTGACTCATTGATTAGGGTATGTTCCGAAGGTGTTAACCAATGTTCCACGGCCTATAGTGTTGCAGGCTCTCTGTCCTCCTCCATTTGTTAATCCAGACCAGGAAAGATTGAACCTTATATGTCCAGTGCGAGCACTGGATGCTTATGTCCACAGAGCTGCCCTGTGGAGGAAAGCGGATCAATTGTTTGTTTGTTTTGGACCTCAGAACAGGGGTCTCCCTGCGTCCAAACATACAATGAGCAAGTGGATAGTCGAGGCTATCTCACTGGCTTATGGGTCTTCTGATCAGCAGTGTCCCTTAGCTGTCAAAGCCCACTCTACTAGGAGTATGGCGGCCTCTAAGGCCTTGGTATCGGGGGTTTCCCTCAAAGAAGTCTGCGATGCGGCCGGTTGGTCCTCGCCTCTTACGTTTGTGAGATACTATGATCTTGACCTGGAATGTGCTCCAGGTTCTTCAGTGCTCCTGTCTTGAATGTGCCACAGTTTCACACGACAGGCATTTGGTATTATGGCGTTTTGGTATTTCGTTCCCAAAGCTGTCCCTAGTGGACGCAGTGTGAAGTTCCCTCGAAAGGTTTCCAGCGACTATAACCATAGTTCCCTGAGAAGGGAACGAAACACTGCGTCCCTTTGCCATACTCCCTGCATCCCTGTGATCCCTTGCTTCGGCAGTTTAGCTGAAGTGCGATCGGACCGGATGTATATTTATCCTTTCCTGGACGTGACGTCACCCGCCCGTGACGCTCACTCTTGCCATTGGCTGAGTTGACATACGTGCATCAGACGCTATCACGCTGTGGGCGTTCCCAAAGCTGTCCCTAGTGGACGCAGTGTTTCGTTCCCTTCTCAGGGAACTATGGTTATAGTCATAACCTGAGACGTTTTTTAAACAAGCTAGATATCTCTCTAGTACATCCACTAAAAGGCGGAGAAAATATTGCTTTATCAATTGTATTGTACACAAATCATTAAATAAACTATTTCATATAATTCAACAATAGAACAAATAAATAAATATCTACCTAAGTAAATACATTAACTACTTTTAATAGCTATAAATAAGTAATTTTTGCAGATTTTAATGTTTCCTTACTCCTCCACAGTCAATTTTAGTTTAGTCATTTTAAAATATTACACTCGCACAAAAAAAAAAGTCACGTCAATAAGCGCAGACTACTACCCCTCACAATCGTGCACATGTAAGTTGTGTATGCTTCTCAATGAAGGGCACTAATCTGCAGAAATCAGACAAGAGTTTTCTGTGGGCGCAGATTACGTGTGGGCCTGCTTATAGCTCATTCCATTGACGAATTTTGCAACATCGGCACTGTTATTGAACTGAATCAACATTAAACTGATATGAGCTGAAGAATGACACTATTATTTTTGTAGAGCTGCTTTACAGTGGAATTTGAATTTGTCTCATATTTGATGAAGTTTAAGAGTTTTGATATTTTATGGTTATTTTCCTGTTTATTACTGTGAAGCTGCTTTGAAACAATATGTATTATATAACACACTATATAAATAAAGGTCACTTCAATTACTCTAAAATACATCAATGTTAATGCACACACTGTCTTGAAAAAAATATTTTGCTTCTAAATTGTCAGGCAAATACTGATGTTTTTTAATTCTCATTTTAGGGATCCAAATCAGCCAGTTCCACAGGACACCAAATTCATCCACACCAAGCCTAACCGTTTCGAGGAAGTGGCCTGGTCTAAATACAACCCCAAAGACCAGCTCTACTTACACATTGGGCTGAAGCCTAGGGTGAGAGATCACTATCGCGCAACTAAGGTTGCCTTCTGGTTAGAGCTGGTACCTCATCTTCATAACATCAACGAACTTTTTCAATACGTCTCGACCACGACTAAGATACCTCCTCAGGATACTACACCATTCCCATACACTAAGAGACTAGGTAAAACATGGCCGTCCACCACACGTCATCCTGGTGTTCCTCCCGCCAACACCAAACAAACTACAGACCAGCGTAAAGGCAATGATCTGGGTGATGACTCAGCAGTGGTTATCGAAACAAAGCGAGATTACTCTACTGAGCTCAGCGTGACCATCGCGGTGGGTGCATCTCTCCTCTTCCTCAACATTCTGGCCTTTGCAGCACTCTACTACAAGAAGGATAAGCGTCGACATGAATCCAACCGACGAGGGCCCAGCCCGCAGAGGAACTCTGCTCCGGCTAATGTGGCAGCTAACACTAATGACATAGCACATTTGCAGAGCGAGGAGCTGATGTCACTCCAGATGAAACAGCAGCAGATGGAACATGAGCACCATCATGAGTGTGATTCTCTTCAAGCCCACGATACTCTTCGTCTTACCTGCCCGGCCGATTATACTCTTACTCTGCGGCGTTCGCCTGATGACATCCCGCTTATGACGCCAAGTACCATAACAATGATTCCTAACTCTCTGGCCGGAATGCAGCCCCTGCACAATTTCAACACTTTTGGAGGTAGTCAGAACAGTACCAATCTGCCCCATGGGCACTCCACCACCAGGGTATAGCTTCTGAAAGATCCTTTTCAGAACTACAGGACATGGTCTGCTAAAGCATTGGGAGTTAAGGACCTTTGTTTGTCATGGCAAACTGTGCTGACTTTGTTCCACTCTGAGACTTATCTTGGTGGATGAGATGTTATTTTCCTATGAAGCCTTCTTGCAGAATATATCAAAGTCAAAAATGACCTACTTGCAAAAAATGAATGTTACTAAAGTAATACTTTATTTGGAGCCAAGCTTGTTAAGGACAGGGGACTTACACCAAAAGACAAGAACTCTTTTTGAAGGACTTTTTTGCTTGCATAGACAATATACACACAAACGACAGTGAGGTTAAAGGATCTAATGAAGCTTTGTATGTGCCATAACATATGTCATATACCAAGAGCAACAATGAGAGCAATGTTATTATGCGAGAACTATATTTCAGAAGAACACGTTAATATTTTTTTCTGAGAGTGTTGTCACATACCGAACATATGAACTGATCTCAAAAATCCCAGCCTGAAATGTAATTATGAAAAAATTTGTAAAGGTGACAAAATGTAAATACTTGTGAGTCAAATACAAATATTAAAAGAATTACAAAAGCTTTTATTGTTGTTTAGTTCAAAATATGACTATTAATGAGCTTACGCTTTTGTTAAGGTGCGTGTAAATATATCAGTCATTATATTTTATTTTTATTTTTAAAATCCTGTCTGTCCTAAACAGCCTTTACACCTGAAAAATAAATAAAAAGAGAAGACAGCATTCTTATTTAAAAGCCTCTAAATATCCATTTCAGTCATTTGAGTGTTCCTTTGTTCCAATGTTTGAAGAATATTGCATGTTTGACTGCTGCTTTACATTTGATAACCCCATTCCGTGACCACATACAGATGTTAAAAATGAAAGACTGCGTCTAATTACATTACAGAGCTGGGTGAAGTTGCCTGTTTAAGCTGTTCAGTTTTTTTTTTTTTTTTTTTTTTAATTGGGGGTTTGATGAAGGAGGGTGGACTGGATGTAAATCCAAGCAACTTCTTCCCATGTCCGATTTGTTTTACTGCATACATCTCTATTTTTTATTATTATTTATTACAATTATAATTATTATTTTTTATTCTGTACCATCACTGCCTGAGCTTCAGATGTGACCAGCATTGTATAATTAAAAAATATCTATAAATAAATAAAACAGGCAGTGGATTTGGGTATCTATATTAGTTGGATATGTTTGTAAAGAAGTATATGTTAGATATTTCTATTTGTAACATGCTAGCAATATGTAAAGTATTGTGCCAGGCTTGTGATATTTTGGGTTAAAACATAAGTGAATGAGTGTACATAAAATAATTATGATAACTATAAATAAATACAAACAAACAAAAAAAAAAATAACCCTGATATTTTTCAGTTCTGCATCCTATAACAAAGATGTTAAAAGCGCAAAAAAAGGATTTAAAAATAAATGAATAAATTAGTTTATAAAGTTACATTTGTATATTAAATCAGTTCATGATACATGTTAGCCCTTGGTTCTTGAACTGTCAGTACAACAAGGGTCAAATGTAGGATTCTAAATAATAGTTTGTCTTATATTGTTTGCAGTTTTTGCCTTAAGTGATAGATATTTCTGGCTGGACACCTGTATAAAAATTTTCTGCCGCATTTTTAATAAAATATCACAGTATTTTCTAAAACCGTGTCTTCAGATTTGTTTGACTTTAATAAAATCTTGCATTCAAGAAAACTTTCCCAATAATCACACATTTTATATTATGTCCTACTTTGTGTTTTCAATTCCAACTTGATATTTACCATCCTAAAGGCTATAGCACTTATATTTTTTAATTTAAGTGCACATCTTGTTAATTGTAGATTATTAATATTTGTTATTAATAATCATTTTTGTGGTTGTTACAAGATAAATGACATCTGTTCTTTGAAAAGTTCACAATAATGTCAAGCAAATCCAAATCAATTAGACAGCAGTAGGGGGCAGAAAACTCACTCATGCTTTCATTGTCTTCCCTCCTATCAAGTTCTCATTTAAGAAGTACTTCCTTTCAAGGAGACATGGGGCATGCCTAACCTTTTCTTAACCAAAAATCCTACACAAAACAAAATCAAATTCTTTAGTCATTGGGTCATATATCAACCTATGACTGCTGAGAACAAATAAGGAAACATGAATGCCTGTTATTCAATTTCCATTTCCCCATATCCCTCTTGACAAGTGATGTGAACAATATTTCTCATTAACATTCTATGAATATACAAACAGCTCTGCTGTTCTTGTCCTCTGTCCTTCAGCTTCAATCAAGTCGATTCATTTTTTTCAGCCAGAAGTTGTCTTAGTTTTTGCATTTTTGACGGATCGGCTGTGCTGCAGGTAGTGTACAAATATTTTCCTTACTGCCAGTTCATCTGTTCATTTGCCAGAGTAATCCTCGTTTTCCAATTTGCACTTCCTTTTGTCCAACAGCCAACTATCAGATTTTGAGATAAGCCAAAAAAAGGATTTAGAAAGGCATGGATGTGTAGAGCCTTCCATTTGTCTTTAGCATTTCTGAATGTATGTATTGTAGCTATTATAAATATGATATTGGAGCATTAAGTTTGTAGCATAGTAAAGGAAACAGGATAGTACTGCGTCAGTAATGTCTTGATTGTATCACTTGTCAATATAGAATATAGAATACTTTAGTCCTCAAGATCCACTTTCCTGTTGAGCTTAGTCCAGACTATACATATGGAACTTAAAGGCACTATACCTCAAGTTGAGCTTTGTATGCTCCCTAGTAGGAATCAGTATGGATTGCATCTAGAGGTGCAATAAATTGCTTTAAATTCTGCCACTCACTTTTATTGCTGTTATTGATCATTCCTAAAATGATGTTAATAAATTAGCTTTTGACTTAAAACCGAAGTGACACTAGAAAAATCAAAAGCTTAAATAGTTATTTGCAGTTACTCAGCCGTTCTAGATGTCCCTATACATTCCATGGGTTATGATGAGTCTTTCAGTCGATCGAAAGTCAGACCTGGAATGAAATTGATTCTTTGGACCTAGTAATGTTAAAGGGGCACAATGTCTCAGAAAAGAGCAGGCTATGACACATTGCGCCTTTGTACTTTTGCACTTTTCCTTTAATTAACACGTTTAAAAACTAAACCAACAAGATACTTTTGTATTTTCCTGTGCCTGATATTACATTACAGTAGGCTACTTATTTACAAGAGCAATATCGAAATTATTAGCTGCTACAGGTATTAGATATCAGGCATGTATAGTTTATTTAAAATGATATCAAACTACAATTGTGTTCTAGTTATATTGTAATTACATTGCAATTCCACCGAGTTGCATAAACTATACTGTGTGACATGAAGAGAGGGGCAATTGAAATAAAGAAGTCTATGACAAAAATAGAGTTACTGGTTTTATTTTGTTATTTTAGACAACATCAAATCCATTTATAGTGGAACAGTACACATCAGTTCATTCCTATGGAAGTTGAGCTTTTTACGCTTGTGCGTGTGTGTGACGCTCAACTTCCATAGGAATTAATTCATATCACTCGCTCTGCTCCGCTTGCGCCATGCCAGTGGACACACTGATATGCCTGTTTCACATCTCAAGCGGCACGGGAACATGTATTTTGTCACTGCCCATGTTAAAGGGTCATGAAACCCTAAATCAAATTTTCTGAGATTTTAACAGAACAGAGTGTGTTGAACATCATGGAAGACAATGTTACCATCTGTTAGTTTTGAATGTGGGAGAAAACTAGTTAATTTTAAACCTTAAACCTGGTTTAAATTCGTCTTCATTTCAACGTCATAGGTTGTGACGTTTTCTCATACTATAGTACGGTGATGACTCACCTGTATCTCATAATTATTCATGAGACTGCATGTCTTTATCCTATGAGAAGACGCGTTGCTTAATTCATGACAGAACGAGCTTAATTATTCATGACAGCACGCGTTGATAGGCATTTTTCTCTGACTGGCGCTTCAAACAGTGAGATCGTATACAGTGCATTAATGGATCAAAAACTAGTGTTCCCTTTCAGTCGGTCACGTTCGACATACGTCGGTTGTACCGACGAATTGGGATCACTTCAGAGAGCCCCTATCAGCTTCGCGATATAGAGAACGGGCCAATGGGCCATTGGCGTGGGAGATTTGCATCTCGCGCTCCGCCCCACGCCGCGGGTATAAACAGGAAGCGAGAGCAACGCACTGACGTCATTCACTTCGGAGCCGAACGGCGTTGATGAAGAACAGACTGCCTGCTTTCAGCAACTCATTCGAGAGAAAAGACCGGAGAACGAGAGGGACGCTGTGCTGGTGTGACAGCTTAATCCAGCGCGACCGAGAGACTCTGCTGCATTTGAAACAACTGCTGTTCTCACAGCAAACCTTCCCGGAGGTAGGCGAGTCTCAACCTAAGCGCAGAGATAGTCATGTTCCCGCAGTGAACATTGGTTCGGTGGGTGTTTCCTATTGAGTGCAAACACAGGCTGCACTATTTCCTGTGTGTTGCCGCGGTCTTCCCTGGGTGCTTCAGATCTTCTGAAAAGAGCGTTTCCTCACAAAAAGTGGAATGAGCGTTTCCACAGGTTGAGACTGGCCTACCTCCGGGAAGGTGGAGTCCCCCTCCCCATACCTCGATCTAGAGCTATCTCCTAAGATAGACCTACTTCGACGGATGGCCGGGGTGACCTGAGGATCACGTTCAGGCAAACCCACCGAGCGCACCTCCGCGGGCCCCTGATCCCTCACAAGCGCTGCAGCCGGTGGTGCTTCCGGAGAAAACCGCTGGCCCCTCCCATGGGCGGCCAGCGGTGACCTTCGGGGCACCCGCGGACGAACAGATGCCGATCGCTGCATCGGAGGGGGAGTTCGAGTCCTCAGAGGATGAAGATTCGGCTGTACTGCCTCCCTCTGGGAGAGTGGCAACGGTCGAGTTGGACCCTGAGTTGACGGCTATGCTTTCCCGGGCCGCCGAAAAGGTCGGGCTTGTGTGGAACTCTCCACCACGTCCCGAACCTTCTAGGTTGGATGATTGGTTTCTGGGGGGGGGGGGGGGGTCGCGCTGGAGTAAGGGACCTGCAGGCATTTTCGGTCGACGAATCATGCTTAGAATTCGGTCCAGGCAACTCTCAGGTAACCCTGAGACCCCGGCCCGGATATGTGCCCAAGGTTCCCACTGCTCCCTTTCCGGGACCAAGTGGTGAGCCTGCAAGAGCTGCCCTCGGAGGAGGCAGACCCAGCCCTGGATTTCTCTGTCCAGTTTGCGCCCAAGCGCATCCATGTAGACAGAATGCAAAGCTTTAGGACCTCAGAGCAGCTCTTCGTCTGTTAAGGAGGCCAGCAGAAGGGAAAGGCTGTCTCCAAGCAGAGGATGGCCCACTGGATTGTGGATGCCATCGTCTTGGTGTATGAATCCCAAGACGTGCCCTGCCCACTCGGAGTTAGAGCCCACTCCACCAGGGGTGTAGCTTCTTCCTGGGCGCTGGCTCGTGGTGCCTCGCTGACAGACATTTGTAGAGCTGCGGGCTGGGCGACACCTAACACGTTCGCTAGATTTTATAGCCTCCGTGTGGAACCGGTTGCTTCTTGTGTGCAAGCTTCTCATAGTCAGCAACACTGAAGTGCCCGTTCTAAGTATCGGCTTGCTGCGCCATTCCCTTCCCCATGGAACGGATACGTGCGTTTATATACTCCAGTTGAGTTCCCAGAAAACGGTGAACCCTGTTGAGTCCTCCACGACCCGCGGCAGTCGGATGTGGCGGAGTGTCCGACGCCAGGTCTGGCACTTGTATGCATTGGTGTAACTTGTGTCAGGCTGGGTTGCATATGTTGCGACCCCTACAGCGGTCCCATATAAGTATTCTCCACGGTACCGCTCCCTTCGGTGAGCTTGTGTCTTTCCCTCGGCAGAGCTCCCTCTGCTGTCTCATTACGGTGTTGTCACCGCTGGGACTTCCGTATGTTGCACTGCCCAAGGCCAGTCCATACGTGTATTCTCCACATGGTAACTCCCTCCGGGCATGATGTGGCTTCCGCAGCGTCCCTCCAGGGCACGCTTTCCCAGCATTATCCAATAGTCTGCTGAGTGGGTCTTGCGGAACAGCAGTGTGACTCTCCCTGCGTGAATTTCCCGGCCCGGTTCAGACGGGGTCTGAGGGGCTCTCACTGGGCGCTGGAAGTGGTAGTAACTGTGGCGTTTTCCAAAGGGATCCCAATTCGTCGGTACAACCGACGTACGTCGAACGTGACCAACTGAAAGGGAACATCTTGGTTATGTATGGTAACCCTCGTTCCCTGAAGGAGGGAACGGAGACGTACGTCCCGTCGCCACAGCTCCTTACCATCACTGCATGGCCGAGTCACTAGTTTGGCTCCTCAGTGAAAAACGTCAGTGCGTTGCTCACGCTTCCTGTTTATACCCCCAGTGTGGGGCGGAGCGCGAGATGCAAATCTCGCACGCCAATGGCCCATTGGCCCGTTCTCTATATATCTCGAAGCTGATAGGGGCTCTCTGAAGTGATCCCAATTTGTCGGTACAACTGACGTACGCCTCCGTTCCCTCCTTCAGGGAACAAGGGTTACCATATGTAACCGAGACGTTTTTTCAGCTTTGTATGAGTTTCTGCATTGCCTACGTTCTCTTCAATAGATCCTGAGTCTTCACACAAACTGTGAGTGTAACCGCTCTTCACGGCCATTTAACCGACCAAACGGCTTATAAAAACTCCACAAAATAAGCCTCAAAAGTTATCAAAGGTATGCAACAGCGTGTTCATATATATTTTCAATGCAGAGAACAAATTGTGAATGGCTGTGCATTTAATTGTCCATTGAATTATAGGTGTCACAGGATATATGTATTTGTGTAACGGTGAGCTTACAAATCCATGTGTATATTGTGTTGAGTGTAACTTAATGGTAATTTGCAGCATGCATTTGTGGGAAGCTTTGATGCTTTTAATGAGAGCGAAATAAAATAGTCTGAATCAAAAGCCATTGATGTGCTGTCAGTCTCCCCACGTCCCCCTCCACTCTGCCACTAAACCACGCCCACTTTTATAGCATTTTTCAAAACTGTGGTGAGAACTGACTGCTGCTGAAACAGGGTTTCATGACCCTTTAACTATTTCCCCGGGTTATATGCTAGGGAGTGCTTAATACGCATCTTCTGAATGAGTACAGAATCTCCTGATCAAAACACAGGCGAAGAAGATGCAAAAGTGATCGTATGTAAGCAGATGCATACGTAAAATAACATGATCATCAATATTAAACATCATATAAATCAAAACTGCCTAATGTTAATGAATGAAATGTCAACCCAGAACGAGCTATAAGACTGTTGATGGACTTGATCTATTCCATCTGTGTTTGATCTGAATCTGATCTGGATGTAGCCTTTGACCAAAATGTGATTTTCTCAGCTTTTTGTTCAACAATTTTTTTATGAAACTTACCCATATTTAAGTAATAAGAATAAGTTGAATTGTAGTTGCCAAGTTACTTATAGTCAGTAGAATGTCTGTTGGGGGACCAACAAAATAAAGTTTTAGTAAATATTAATCAGACAGTCTACGAATACTCTAATGACAGTTAGTTGACAAAGTTACTTATAAAGTTACTTATAGTTAGTAGAATGTCTAAAGTGGACTATCAAAATAAAGTGTTACCAAATATTTTTGTTTAATAAAAGCAGAGGGTCTGCTATTTCTTTTGATAAATTGCATGCTCATATATTCATACAACAAAATATTCAATGGGCCATTACATTTTTGTGAAAAGTATCAAAAACCCTGGTGGTGGCTGGCAACTTCTTTTTTAAAAATGCTGACGGGGAAAGAGTTAATGAATGAGAGGGTCAGCCGTCACACTTCCGCTCCGATGTGAGCTCTCTCATTCATTGATATGGGCAGCGGCAAAACACATGTTGCTTGTGATGTGAAACCAAAGACAAAGGGACTTTGGTTAACCTTTGAAAGTACAATCATCACACTGCAACATTCGAATCTGCATTTGCGATGCTGCTGATCAGGCGGAGAGAGCAGCTGCCATGTAAATGTACATTATGAAGCAGCTTCACAGTCTTTTCAACCACACATTATTGTTACTTGTTACAAACATTTAAATAACAGCGAATACAAGTCTACTGGGATAAAAGTTTATAAGTTGGGTATAAACACTAATAGTGATCAAAATAAAGATTTTAAGAAGAGTAAATCTTGGAAAGTACTTTGAAAGTGTAAAGTCCATCCGTTAGCCCAAAAACAGAATCTAACGGCTTGGTTGAAGGACTTCTGCGTGTAAGCCTTTTCAGCATTTCTGTTAAATTCACTTAATTTATTGATATCTAATTTAAAATCTGACTCCATGAATAATTTGATCTGACTCCAATTTTATGTGATTTCATTAAACTTGTTACATTGATCATTTAACAGCTGATCAAAGGATTAGTTGTGGTTTAATTTATATTGTTGATTTTTTAGTATCTCTTATTTTCAAATATTAATTGCACCATGGGACCTGGAGTCGCAAAGAGACTAAGCGTCGCGATTCGCGGACACAAATTAGCCAGTTCTGATATTACAGAGGATTGCAGAGTGAACTATTTTACCTTTAAGTGAGTCACATGTTTACTCATAACAAAAAGCTGCAACCTGCTAATAACAGTGACAGTCAGAAATCGGATTTTCCCTATGCTGTGCCCATGCTCAAGTCATAGAGTCCTCGGTATAAATCTGCCCTGACAGAAATATTTGCGGTAACTCCTACTTACTCCGCATGCGACACTACTAAAATAATGATTTCAGAATAATACAAGATAAATCAAGATTAATGTTTATTTTGGCCAGACAGAATTTCAAAGAGTCATCATGTTTGACACAGTACACACGGTGTGTGTGAGTGTCTCAAATACACTGACACAGACTGCATGGGGATTCTGGCTACAGAATTTTTCCCAAATGGCAGTTCTGCTATCCTTCCTTAAATACCCAGACCAGAACAAAAGGGTTGTAAATATTTGCAGCACAAACACCTGGTTTCAGGGGAGAGGATCAGATATCTTTGAAGAGACCACTCAAAAAGAAGAACAGAATTCTCGTTAGTTTTCAATCTTTCTAATACTACCAGTGACTGCAGTGAAACTGAGACCATTTTACCAATCACACTGAGACATTTAAAAAGATACCAAGCATGAAAGGGATAAAACAATAGATTCACAAGATACATCCTCTTTGGTATATATGCATTCTGTGACTTAAAACAGGGCAAAGGGAGGGGGAAATGGAGAGGGGGAGAAGGTTTGGCCAGGGTGATGTCCCACAGTCTTTCTGTGAGATCTTCTCTCCAGATTAGTGAGTTTTATTGTTCTATTGCCGTGGGTTGGATCTCAGCTTAGCAGCTTTTGTCTTAGCAGCAAAACCGATCCTTACAAAAGTATTGTAGGCTATTGCTTATCATTACGCCAGGATGTGGCGACAAGTGAGTGCTTGTCATTGAATCATTCATTTTAAAGATGTAGGGTATTCACAAGAATCGTGCAGCTCTAGTGTGAGCGCATGCACAGATTCCAGAATATCAGATGCAAGAGCAGCAGGAGAAAGGAGGAGTGAGTGGGCCTGAATATTCTTGACTCAACTGTAAGTTAATTAAGCCAGCTCCAGTATTCCATCACTCTCCCTGCCCCCTGTCTGTCATTCATGCGTGGGCCCTTCTAAGCAGTCATTACTGTGGCATATCGATCCAAGCTGTGACAAGCTAGCCATTCAAATAGGAGTATGGAAGGGAAGAAGCCTGGGGTATGGTAAGGGAATGTAAGAGTGGTCAAGGGTATCCGTAGATCATATGTATGCAAACAGATGAACAAAGAAAGTTACCATTTACTAAGAGTTTTGAGGTTCTTTTTTCTTTTCTAATTCTACACACTTATTCTTTCTCACTCCAAAAAACTCACTCTTTCCCCATTATTCCCTCTATCTTCTGCACTTATCCTTCTCTAAACACAAATTAAGATTCAGGTAAATACCTCTGCATCGAATTCAGCTGATTGCCTTTGCTCCCTCAGTGGCAAGACCTTAATAGATGAATATGAAATCTTGTGAGCCAATATATATGCTGAACAGTTAAGTGGAGAGGAACACTCATCTGTGCCGCCCTGCCTGGGTAATGAATAAAGCACGGAGAAACTTTCCCTCTGTTTTCCTTTCCCTGTTTTCCCTCCTATCAATACCTCATCATCAACTTTTTTCGTAGTTGAAAAAAATTTTTTTTTTGTTCTTACTGGTGCTCAGTCTCTTTACATAAATGGATGACTAATTCCTCCAGTGTAGCGTGAGAAAATACAATGAACAATGTGACAGTTTGTCTTCTGAGCAAGGCAGTCTTCTTCTTAATAGACAAGGGCCATAACACAACGCTGATCATTAGTGAACTTGAGTGTGCTAGAAAAAAAAAGCCTGCATCATTCATCTGAGGAGAGTGAAAAGGAGGCAGGAAACTGAAATGCAGGCATCAGTAGAACGACAGTAAAATGCTTAGCTGAGGCTTGAATAAGGCCTCTCGTGTTGCTGGCTTCTTAGGATGAATCTCTGGTTTTATTCTTCATTTGTAAGTCACTTTAAATAAAAATTTTAACTCTAATTTAAAATGAAAACTCTGCCATCTTTTACTGATTACTTCAGATTATTTTCTGTTTTCCCAACTGCAGACCAAAACTCATGGACTAAATTTTAAGTCTCACAAAGTAATACAATAGTTTTGTGGGAGGAATATACAGGTTTTCAAGTCCGTAATCACATCCTCTGGCATAACGCTCATTTTAACATGATGCTTCCACAAGATACATTACATATAAAAGCCAATTTCCATTCTGGCAAATCATAATTATGACATTAAAAATCTACTGCAATACTAAGTCATAATTAGGGGATATAAACTCATAACTGTGACATAAAAACTCAAATTATGATATAAAAGTCAGGCAATTACAGGATAAAAGGTCATTATCTCATAAATAATGACAAAAATTGTATATCATAATTTTTGACTTTTTATCTCATAATTTTGACTTGTGTGTGTCCACCAAAGCGTTTTTTTCACGTGGCTGGCTGGCGTATCCAATTGTTTTCAACGCAGAGTTTTTAGAACGCCATGAGCATAACGAGGTGCTGATTTCCTTGCTCAAGCACTGCGTTTTTTAGCTATGTGTAAGATTTTTTGTCATGAGTATGATTTACCAAAGCAGGATTTATGCTACTTTAGGTTTGACATCAGTGATGTCAAATGGCATTGGTTCTCGCTCAAAAATATCTGTGTAATTGAACTCCACTATATCTTTTAAATATAATAAAACATTTCAGTTAAATGTCTGTGTTTTGTATCATGCAAACATGATAATATCTGAAGGATTGGATGGAATCCTCCAAACTGAGATGAAAATGTCACAAAGGCAATGGTGAAGGATAAAAGAGTGATATTTCCCTCATGAGACTGTCCTGGATTTAGATATTTTTCTTTTATGTTTATTTCACATAAAATTCACCGCAGACAGATAACATTTGAAGAAAACACAGTTTTGGGGAAACTTGTTTTGAGGTTGACATAATGTGAGACAGATGGAGTACATTAGGTCTAGTGCTATTAATACACATATATGACCCTGGAACACAAAACCTGTCATAAGTCGCACTGGTATTTTTGTGGCAATAGCCAACAATACTTTGCTGTATTCCATTTCGATCCATTTTTCTTTTATGCCAAAAATCATTAGGATATTAAGTAAAGATCATGTTCCATGAAGATATTTTGTAAATTCCCTACCGTAAATATATCAAACAATTATTATTAGTAGTAAAATGCCTTGCTAAGGACTTTGGACATTTGGACAACTGTAAAGGCGATTTTGTCAATATTTAGATTTTTTTGCACCCTCAGATTCCAGATGCCACATATTTTCCTATTCTAACAAACTAGGGATGAAACGATTACCGGTTTCACGATAAACCACGATTAAATTTAGTGGCGGTTAGTAATATCGTTGAAAATGTAATTATCATTAAAACCGCGTGTGATTATCACGATGTTGAAAACTCGCGGTAAATCTTGTCCAGTCAGCGTCAGTCTGGTGTAGGCGCAGCGCGCAAAGCTGTTTTTGAATGAAATGGAAGGCAGTGACAGCACTCGGGGGATTGTTCAGCCTTCTAAAAGGACCAAATCTGAGGTGTGGTCATATTTTGGCTTTTACAAAAGTCCTGAGGGAAACTTAATCGAAGATGGTCACCCTGTCTGCAGAACATGCCAGAAGAAAGTCGCTGTAATAGGGGGAACACTTCAAAACTACGAACACAAGGCAAGTGGACTTTGACCTCAATACCAAAACTACGTCTGGGAAATAATAAGGTGAAGCGAACGAACAAATTCAGTCAAGACTAAGGTGACATTTAAGGGATAATAATCAGGACTTAACATCAACAACCGCCATTTGCGGGTGTAACGTTATTTCGGCTGCACACTAGCCACTTTGGTGGTTGAACTTATTATAGTCTTCTCAAAAGCCATCTGTTATAATCGCATTGCGCATTATAACCACTCACACGTTTTTCTATTGAGTTTATGAATGCTATGTATCATAATCAGAGGCGTTCAGATTAGCCATAGTTTCGTTCAGAGCTCGCGCCGCGCTCTATCGCTGAAATCTACACTCAAAGCAGAGATAAATGTGCAATGTATGCAGGAGATTCATTCATCATACAGGTATTGACTGTTTTTGTTCTATTTCAGCAGCGAAAATAGTTTCAAACAAACACAGCAGAACCACAGCGCATCTGATATGACTGGAGTAAAGTTGGAGTGGACCGTCTCTAAAGTTACATACAACATTGGTAACGTTATAGCCTACACTTTTCAAATTTCAACAGCATTTGAAGGGAATGACAGTCATCAAACTGACTGTAAAGTGTTCATCTAGGTGTCAGGAATGACGCACACATTTTGATATTTAATCAAATAAACTGTCAAATCATATGGAAATCTGGATGCATTATTTCACTAGGATACTGTTTGGGCTCTTACACAAAATATGCTGATTTAAATGTGTCATAGCTGAACACTGATGAGAATATTGCTTGAGAATATATTTACAGAAATAATATTAGAGATTATATTTACACCAAATTATTATTATTTATGCGTTGCTATTGACGACGGCCATTATAAGGAAGGAAATCCCACAGAATAGAATCTAGCTTAAAAAAGCGCATAGAGCTGCTTGATTTGTTGTTTATTGATTTTCAAATATAAAACTTGTTGAAATTTTTTAAGTGTGTGCATCTGTTCTTTTTGAACACTTTCATCTCATTTTAAGAAAACCGTGATAATATTGATAACCGTGATAATTGGGGTCACTATAATCGTGATGTGAAATTTCCATACCGTTTCATCCCTATAACAAACCATACATCAATTGAAAACTTATTTATTCAGCTTTCATATGATATATATAAAAAAATTGTGTTTATGTAAAACTTATTAATAATTTGTAATTCAGCTGTAGATTTGTAATTATATAATGGCATCCGTCAATGACCAATAATAATTTCATTTAATAATTTATTTAATTTTGTTGCCATGTTGACCACTGTTGCCTTTTTGTTATATGGAGAATGGAGATGATACATGTTTCAATCTGTGGTTCTTATGGCTTCATCATTTTCCTTCTCTGTTTTGTTTTTCTTTCACTCTGTCTTTATCTCATACAAACAGACATACACTCGCATACACAGCATCCCAAAACAAGAGGCTCCCAATTACAAGTTAATAACATACTTCATTATTTCTGAGCTGCTTGGTAAAATGTCCAATTGGCAACAGCTTTCAGGGGCCTTCTGGTGAAAAATCTCCACATCAGCTGTAAGATTTCACTGGCTTGTTTAGAACTGGATAATTAGTTTAGTGATTAAAGGATAAAGGATTGCTGCCTTTTTTAAAGATTTTTTGTATGCAACTGTATTCAACCAGCATAAAATATTACCCCCCATAGTGTATTTTGCAATCAATGTTTAAGTCTCAGTGTATATGCATAAGTAATTTGTAACTTAAATTTAAGTATTATAGTTCCACCTCCCAATAATCAGGTTTATTAACTGTAGGAGTTCATGTTTAATAGGCAGACACTTTATTTCTCAGCTGAATAACTAAACGAGAAAGTAACTTCAGCATAAGATGGATCCTGTCATGATTCTTGAAATCTTATCAAGACAAGCTGTCAGGGAAAAATGGAAAATAATTCACACTGAAGAGTTTGACTATTGAAATACCCCCCACCCTCCTTCTCTTTTTCTCTCTCTACGAACGGTATGAAGTCAGGCTCTGTGTCCCCTTGGAAAGGCATTTCCATGGTTACTGATGTAATATGCAATCTGCCGCTAGCTAAGTGGACAGAGAGGAGGCAGTGTGATGAATGATGAGGTCTAAACGTTGACATGTAAAAGCGGAAGCTTATCACACTCTCAAAAACTCCACAACATAACCAGCATGAATAAGTGAATGAGTCTAGCACTACACCACATATTTTACAACTTCTAAACTGATAACTCAAGCATTCCATTACATTTAAGGAATTCAATAACTGAGTATAAATCTACAGAAATCTATAAATATCTAAAGACTGTCATAATTTATAGACCCTCAAACCGAGGCTGTCTTTCTGCCATTAAAGAATGTACTGATTAATGTACTAGTCTTCCTTTCCCTTCCTTCCCTAGTCGCAAAGGCAGCCATTGTTCCCATAGTGTTTGCTTTCTCAACTACAACCCCAAATCAGAAAAAGTTGGGACAGTATGGAAAACGCAAATAAAAAAAAAAAGAAGTGATTTCTAAATTTACTTTGACTTGTATTTCATTGCAGACAATATGAACACAAAATATTTCATGTTTTGTCTGGTCAACTTCATGTCATTTGTAAATATGCATCCTTTCCTGTCATTCAGACCTGCAACACATTTAAAAAAACATTTGGGACAGTAAAGCATTTACCACTTTGTAATGTTGCTATTCCTTTTCACAACACTTAAAAGACGTTTAGGGACTGAAGACACCAAGTGATGAAGTGTTTCAGGTGTAATTTTGTCCCATTCTTCCTGCAAACAAGTCTTAAGGTGGGCAACAGTACGGGGTCTTCGTTGTCAAGAATACCTCAAATACTGATTCATCTGACCACAGTACACGTTTCGACTGTGTGATGGTCCATCCAAGATGCCTCCGAGCCCAGAGAAGTCGACGGTGCTTCTGGACACTGTTAACATAGGGCTTCCTTTTGGCACAGTACAGTTTGAACTGGCATTTGTGGATGTAACTACGTATTGTGGTACTTGACAAAGGTTTGCCAAAGTAGTCCTGAGCCCATGTGGTGATATCGCTTATAGATGAATGACGATTCTTGATGCAGTGCCGCCTGAGGGATCGGAGATCACAGTTGTTCAGCTTAGGCTTGCGCCCTGGTCCTTTACGCACTGAAATTCCTCCAGATTCCTTGAATCTTTTAATTATGTTATGCACTGTTGAATGTGAAATATCCAAATCTCTTTCTATCTTTCTTTGAGGAACATTGTTTTTAAACATTTCAATAATTTTCTCACGTATTTGTTGGCAAACTGGCGATCCTCTGCCCATCTTTGCTCCTAAAGGATTAGACCTTTCTTGGATGCTGCTTTTTGTACCAAATCATAATTACAATCACCTGTTGACATCACCTGTTTCAAATCACATCATTATTTAACCATTTTGCCTCATTACTGGCCCTAAATTGCTCCTGTCCCAACTTTTTTTGAAATGTGTTGCAGGTCTGAATGACAGGAAAGGATGCATATTTACAAATGACATGAAGTTGACCAGACAAAACATGAAATATTTTGTGTTCATATTGTCTGCAATGAAATACAAGTCAAAGTAAATTTAGAAATCACTTATTTTATTTTTTTTGCGTTTTCCATACTGTCCCAACTTTTTCTGATTTGGGGTTGTATCTCGAGAGAGCAGTTGAAATTACACCTGAAACACTTCATCACTTGGTGTCTTCAGTCCCTAAACGTATTTTAAGTGTTGTGAAAAGGAATAGCAACATTACAAAGTGGTAAATGCTTTACTGTCCCAAATGTTTTTTTAAATGTGTTGCAGGTCTGAATGACAGGAAAGGATGCATATTTACAAATGACATGAAGTTGACCAGACAAAACATGAAATATTTTGTGTTCATATTGTCTGCAATGAAATACAAGTCAAAGTAAATTTAGAAATCACTTATTTAATTTTTTTTGCGTTTTCCATACTGTCCCAACTTTTTCTGATTTGGGGTTGTATCTCGAGAGAGCAGTTGTACGAACACAGGGACATGGTGCTCAGTCCCCTCAGCTAGTTGGGTCTTCGGGTCAACTGGTACAAGAGCAAACTCTCCCCTATGCAGAGGATCTCTTATCACAGTATGGAGTTGGACTCGGTCAACCGGACAGCGCGCCTCGCGGAGGAGTGTTGAACTGCCTGAGTACGCTCAGCAGCAGGAAGTTATTTCAGAGGCTCCTGGGGCATATGGTATCCGAAGCTGCAGTAACGCTGCTCGGATTTCTTCATATGAGGCTGCTTCAGCACTGGCTTCACGGCCAGGTCCTGAGATGAGCGTGGCAATGTAGCATGTTCTGTGTGGCTGTCACACCGAGCTGCCGTCGTACCCTCACTCAGTGGTCGGACCCTTCGTTCCTGAGGGCGGGTGTTCCCTTGGAACAAGTGTCCAGGCATGCTGTAGTCTCCACGGATGCCTCCACCACCGCTCTTCCACTCCAGATACGGGTTATACTATATATAATGTTTTTTTTTGTTTTGTTTTTTTCACCTACGAATATTTTAATTTAATTTCTGTGTTAAACTATATATTTTTTATTTTATTTTATTCACCTACGAATATTTTAATTTAATTTCTGTAAAGCACTTTGAATTGCCACTGTGTATGAAGTGTGCTATACAAATAAACTTGCCTTGCCTTGCCTCTTTGTCTGTTACGGAGGCCAGCAGAAGGGAAAGGCTGTCTCCAAGCAGAGGATGACCCATGAGGCCCATGAGGTGTGCCTTGTCCGCTCGGGTTGACAGCTCACACCACGAGAGGAGTAGCTTCTTCCTGGGTGCTGGCAAATGGCGCCTTGCTGATGGATATATGTAGAGCTGCGAGCTGGGCGACACCGAACACGTTCACTAGATTTTATAGCCTCTGTGTAGAAACGGTTGCTTCCCGCGTGCTCGCCCCCAGTGACCAGTAACGCCTGGAGCCCTGTTTCTTGTGTCGGCTTGCCTTGCCATTCCCCTCCTCGGAGTGGATAAGTGCACTATTTGCTTCAGCTCCACTGGTGAACCCTGTTAAGCTCCTCCGCCACCCCTTGCGGCTTCAGACATTGCGGAGTGTCTGTCGCTAGGCCAGCACTGAATACTGCTGTGTTGGCTAGGTTCCATATGTTGCGGCCCCTACGGCAGCCCCATATGTGTATTCTTCCATGGTAAGGCTCCCTTCGGTGAGCCTGTGTCTTTCCCTGGACAGAGTCCACTCTGTCATCCCTGCCAGATGTTGTCTTCCTCCTATGGCCGGAGCCATCCCAGGGACATTCCATATGTTACTCTACCCCCTGGCCAGGCCATATGTGTTCTGCCACATGTTACATCCTTACCGGAAGGATGTGATCTTCGCAGCGTTCCCCTTGGCATGCTTTCCCAGTGTTATCCAAGTCTGACTGTTTTGGGTCATGCGGGACAGGAGTAGACTCTCCTAGCCAGGCACTGGAAGGGTGAGAAACTGTGGCATTTTATAGATCCCAATTCGTCAGTTCACATCCTGACATTCTGACTGATGTCGGATGCCTGGGTGTATACAGTTTACCTGAGTTTGTAACATATAATTTTGTTTTGGCATCAAGTCATTAAGCCCAGGGACAGATGGAATTCATTGAGTACAAAGTTGGTAAGCATCTGGTCCAAGTGATTTTATTCCGACAGCTGTCTCCTCGCACGTGCTCCAAAGAAAGTACAAAATAAACAAAAATAAATCAACTAAAATACTCAAATTAAACAATACAATACAGAAATAAACATGCTGAGAGCAGCAAGCAAGGCATTAGACCTTGCCTCTGACCAAGGTTATAATAGTTTTACATTTTTAAATTAGTTTTTATTTTAATATCGTTTTCAATTTTGCTATAAATTTCAGCTTGGTTTTATTTAGTTTCATAAATTGTTTTGCTAGTTTTAGTTTAGTTTTTATTTTGTGATCAAATTTATATTTAGTTTTTATATATTTAGTTTCAGTTTTAGTTTTAGTAATTATAGAGAGTTACCAGAACAAAGACCAAAGCAAGACTTTTAATTTCAGCAAAGTTTAATGTTTGGACAGATAACTCTTGTGCCGACATCTTAATAAGTAAAAATTATGAAAATTCCAGACAAATTCATTCATATTAAAGATGAAATCTTGTTAAAAATGCTTATTTTAATTTTTTTTTTTTCAGCAGTACAATATAGGCTAGCAGTGTGAGCACTGTAGAAAATACAGCTAAAGTCATCTGACTCCAGCCAACACAACCTGCTGTGAAACCAGTGTGATTAAATAATGAAGTGTATATGCAGTGTGTGCGTGCGTGCGTGCGTGCGTGTATGTGTGTGTCCTGTGTTACGACCCCTGGCTCAAGGGAAGCAACAAAAACAAGGGACACACGCAAACCAAATATTAGGCTCAAAAGTAAAGTTTATTTACTACGAAATGAAGGTAAGATTAAATGATAAAATGAAAACAATTAAAGGAAATAACAGTGTTCCTGTGTCCATCAGTGTGTAAGGCAAAGTGCATGGTGGAAAGTGTAATACAATGTTGAAGCATAAATATAGAAAGCAAACAAAACATAAGCAAAGTCCGAAACCAAGCAAAGTCCAAAACCAAAGTCCCAAAATCCCCAAAGTTCCTCCTTGGCTCAGTTGGAGATCTCTTTTTAAAGGAGCGCCTGAAGCACTTGTCACAGGTGTATCCGATTGACTGCTAATTTGTGGAAACAGGTACCAAGCAGCAATACCCAAGACCAACAGCAGAGGTCGTCACACCTGGTATTCTCTACGTTGTTGGGGAATGTCTCTACATGGATAATAATATTATTAGTAGTAAATTATTTGTAAAAATGAATGATAATAACACCTTTCAGCCTGTCAATATTATGCAAACATGAAATCTCTAACATACAGCTACTTGCTACTAGTAGTTGCTATTGCACCCGCATCTCTCGTCGCGCATGAAATGTCATTCTAAAAGCAGTGCACTCAAGTTAAAAGTGGTTCAACTTGCATCTCATTACCTTGTGTCATTTTCCATTTCATTGCCACAAGCGCGTTCTTTATGAACAGCCGCTTAGGACTAGCGATGTGTTCTACGTTTCGGTCCTTCTCTGAGCACGTCACAGGACAGTGGTTAATCGCCTCAGCTAACTTCACGCACGTTTTCTTAAACAGCCACTGGTCAAATTGTCCGCCACAGTAAAGAGCTTATTAATTATGAAAACAATTATTTATTTTTGCTAATTATTATTTATTTCAGTTTGTTTTTTAGTAACTGTTATTAGTTTAATTTAGTTTAGTTTTTCATTTATTATGATTTGAATTTTACTTCAGTTTACGACAATATTTTTGACCAATAGTTTTAGTCTTAGTTTCAGTTTTCATTTACAAAAATAACCTTGTTTCTGACAATGAAGCCTCACATGTTACAGCCCTTGGCTGTCCCTGGCCCAACTAGCCTCCCACACTCCAACACTCTGGGTTGTATATGCAAGTTTCCCGCCAAACACTCGCGGATCATACCAACTATGGGTGTCAACTAACAACCATGATACAAGAATGCACATTTAGTTTGGTACTAGTGCTATCACATAAACAAATAATTCAAATCATGAATATCATTGATCAAAATGTAAACTATGCAAAATAAAGGAAATATGAAATCGAAGTCAAAGTCTCTGCTCAATTATTGCACTGAGCTACACGTTTGAACACTAGACATTGTATCCATACAAATTTCACATCATAATCATGAAAAACGATAAATCAAAACACTCAAATAATAAGGTGAACTGATGTTCCCGTGATGATGATTTGCTTGTTCATCATCATAGGAGCTGTCAAGGTTATCAGTGAATAACGACTTAAATTTAATTTGGCTCCTTATACAATGCTATAGTTTCTCCTCAGAAGACTAAAAAAATAGAACCCCCATATACAGTAGAGCACTTCTAAGATGTTTTTTTTTTTTTTTTTTGTAATTCCGTAACTTGACAGCCCCACTCACTCACTTTATTTCATTTAAGAGTGGAATTTCTTCCAAAATTGTAGGACAGAGAGTTCCACGGAAGAAAGAACATCATATAGGTTTGGAACAACATCAGGGTGAGTAAATGATGACAGTTATTACATTTTAGGATGAATTATTATGTAATGCTTATATCTATTATGTAATACCTAATAGTATTTTAATTTTATTTTGCACTGATTACTCATTAATTGTGAAAAATAACAAGATTTTAATATAATGTTTAATATTCAAACCTAGCCTGACCCTGTGAAATACTTTCTGTAAAATAAATCATTTCAGTTAGAATTCCTTAAAGGGAAATTTCAATTCACTTTTTCCCTTTCAGTGCCGCTGGGACACTTGATGGCTCCTCTCAGCGATTTGTCAAATTCAAAACATTAGCCCTCATTCACAGCCAGAGCTAAGCTGAAATCTAATTCCTCTTAATGGCTGGCTGTGCATGCACTACACTGTTAGCAGGGAAGAGGAGCAACAAAACAGAGTAAATGTGCTCATCGCTCTTCCTGACTGTGTTGATTAGATTAAAAGCTGTAAGGCTCCCCTATTTCCCCTGATCCAGGACCAGCATTCACATCTGAAGTACTAACCTTGCTTCTTATGAGGCGGACTGCAAAACCAATCTGAGATCAGTGTGAAAGTGCAAGTTAATTCCAGGTTAAGTGTTGTCTCTGCTGGCATTAGTGGTGAAAATGACCTAGTTGGACACAGAGAGAATGGTGATACGCAGTGATACGGAGTTCACTCTCAGCAGCTGGGCAGCCAGCTGTGATTCTTTAATATGCTCATTTTTCTAAATGGTTTGCTTCCCATCACCAGCTCATTTGACTAATGTAAGTCAATTACATGGACACGAACAGCCAGTGCCATCAAAGATACAGCAAATGACAGATTTGTTTTTTGTTTTTTGTTTTTTTGGTTGGTGGGTGGGGGTTTTGGGCAGAAAGGAGAAATGTAATAATATAATTTCAAGTTGCCCGAATTTGTAACAGATGTAGCACCATCTTGCTTCCTAAGCCATATTTGCCATGGAGCGCTTCCAGCTTGTTTAGCTGGCTGATGGCGGACATGTGTGCAGCGCTTAAGCACTATTAGATGATTGTTATTGGATGTTATTGGATAGAGTATCTATAGGAAAATTACAATAGTCTGTATAGCTGAGCAGCCATACAGTAAGAGCATTTTTGTGACATCACCTACAGTATCATGTAATAACTACAGACATGGCCATTTACTTTGTAGCACCTATCTTTATCTCAATTAGGAAACTTCGCATAAAATAGAGGGATAGTGTTAAATCATTAACCTGAGTCTTTAATAGACATTGTAATTAGTTGGACTGATGCAGCAAGAAAGCTGAAGACAGTTGACAGTTCTTGCCATGTAGGACAAAAGGCTGGAGAGAGATTATTATTTTTTTGCCCTATCAGAGAGATTATTTTTGCCCCTTTCACCAAGGGGATGAAAAGACAGCAATGATTTATAGGGAATCTGAGGGATGACACATGCCGAGCAAGGCAACTTTTTTAGTGGCCCAGAAGATGCAACTGAAATTGGGTTACTCACAAAATGCAAAGGGCTTCATTTCAGCCTTACAAACTCAATCAGTCATCCTATCCCTGGAGGTCATTTTAATAACGCCTCATGACAGGGATCTCTTGCCAAACAAAATGCAATCTCTATGCCTACTCTTTCGGGAATTTTTCGAAAAACAGCATCCTTCGAATAGTTGGACTGTAATCTCTGGCAAGATACAGAGTGGAAAAAAGAGATTAGATTTAAAATGGCAGGCCATCTGTGTAATGTTTTATTACAGGATATCAGTGATTGGACAGATGACATGGTTACTGTTATGGTCCAGCGACCTGTAGTGGACCTCTGGAATTAGGAATCAGTTTTGTTTTTTTGTTTTTTTTATAAAAGCAATATCAGCAAGTGTTTTGCAATACAAAATGAACACAATAAGTACATTGTACCTAACATTGTAGTTAAAGACACCTATATAGTGTGTGAGCAGTTTTTGTTTTAAAAATGTCTTGACTATTTCAAAACAGTTCAACCCGAAAGAAAAACATTTGAATAAGATTTATTTACAGTTAGTTTACAATGAGTATCAGATAGATGAAATGATAAAGTTCTTTGGCGTAGGACCCGTCCATAGTCCGAATCCGGAGGGTAGCGGATGCTTGCAGTTCCTGCCTGAAGATAAAGGCAGGAGCAGAGCCTACCCCCGGTGTATGGACAGGGACCGACCTGGTGGGGGTGGGGAGGATGGGAGTGAACGCCAGCGTCAGTATCTGCGAACATAGTAATGGGTGAGAACAGAACTTATATACTACAGAAGACGAATAATGATTGGATAGCTAGATAATTAGTGAATGACGTCACATTGGAGTATCCCAGGTAGAGCTATGCTAGAGCTCCCATTTCTGTGGTGTTTTCATCTGTATTTTGTCATTTTTGTTATTAGCTCTCAAATTAACAGCATGTTTTTGAATCTCCATTTAATCCTACTGAGCAGGGAAGAAACAATGCCTCCATCTGAAACTTCCTTTGTTGATGTTGCAGTACTACTTTAGAAAAATTAATAGGTTACACACTATTTGATCGCAAATTTTAGTTTTTTGTACTGTTTTCTCCATTCAAATGTATTAGCAGGCCCTGCCACTGTAGAATCTTAACCAGTTTGCTACAGGTCAAGCCCATAGCCATGATTGATAGTATCATTTAAAAAAATGGCAAAAGTGTATTTCTTGGAAAATATTGAAAAGTGGTCACTTCTATTTTATCCACATATAGGCCTACGTATATGGCTGTCCAAACTTTATAACATCTCTGCAGTATCATATATCTAAACAAAATGGGAAAACTTTGTACTTGTGTGAGACCGAATTCTTGTTCGCAAAGCAGTACTTTTAAGAGAATAAATTGCAGAAACTCTGCAGCATTTTAATTATTTATGAGCATGGATAGACCTATTCTTAAACATCTAAATCAGAAATCTAAAATCACAGTGATTTTTCTCATGTTGCAGGATAACATATCATTAACCTGTTTCTCTTTCCTCACAGGCACTTGTTGGTTATTCCTCAGCCTGTTCTTTACTTTGCATGGGCAGGAACAGTACCTTCCTGTTTGTATATAGACACGGCCATTAGCTTATCGCTATTCAAGAATTCCAAAGCAAAAGGTTGAGACAGAGAATAAGCAAGATGTGGAAGATGTGAGATGTTAGCTGCAGTGCAAGTACTCTACAATGCACACAATGCAAAATCCCATGTAAGAAAGCAAACTCATATTGACAAGAGGTAGGATGCTGAACAAGGTGTTTAGACTGCTGTCGATATTTCAATGGAAATGTCAGAGGTAAAGCAGACGATGTGAGGTTCACAACTCCAGTGAAAAACTAAACTACATCAGGCACACTATTCTCATTTTCATATAGCACTTGCTTGTGTTTTAACTTTTCACGCTCAGCAAACATATGCTCACACCATAGTATAAAACTAACAAGATCTGATTGAACATCATTAATATTTATATTTCCCTTGTATTTGAAGAGCCATGAATTATTGACCTTAATCCCTGTTAGGAATGCTGTTAGATGGTGAATAGGTCATAAATAATACTCGGTCAGGATGCCTTTGATCTCAGTTCTGTAGAAAATATGGTTGTTAGTGTAAATAAATTTATTAATTTGTTATGTGATTAGTGCCATAGGTGTCTCAAGTCTCATGACAGGCTTTTGTAAAAATTTTGCAACCTGTACTACTATTCAAAAGTTTGGGGTCAGAAAGATTTTTTTTTTTTAATTGAAAGAAATTAATACTTTTATTCAGCAAGGATGCATTAAATTGATAAAAAGTTAAACTAAAGACTTTTAAATTGTTACACAATATTTATATTTCAAATAAATGATGTTCTTTTGAAAAAAAAAAAGTTTAATTGTTTCCACAAATAAAATAAATAAACAGCACAACTGTTACCGTTCAATATTATGTCTATACTGATGTATTAGGGTCTCACTTGAGAGCCCAATCACCTTTGGGTGGTAAGAAAATGGGCCAATGAATATTGAGATTTACATGGCATGCCACTCCCCCGGACCTAAAGGTATGTAAGCATGCTTTTTTTGTATGCTTTCTTCATCTCAGCCAGGTGGACATTGTCTGGCCGAGGGCCCGTGCTATGACTTACATCACCCTAAGGGCGAGGTCAGTCACCATCCGCAGATCCTGCATCCACCGTGGCTTAGAACTGCACGTGAGTAGTTCAATAAAAGAGCAGTTTCATCAGTCTCTGTGTCATATGAGGCATGGTTTGACAGTGGACAACGCTATGCTTCTTCTCTCTCAACCCCCTCTTTTCTTCAACAGTGCAGGAGTATGTGGTTTGAGGACACAATGACTCCTCACGCATCTCCAGCCAAACCTTCAACGCTTCTGGGGAGCCAGGTAAGAGTCACGCCATACTCATTGCCTCTACTCCAAGATTAGACTCGAGATTACAATAATATTAACGTTTCGGGTGCGGTGTGTGTCGGACGTGCGGTAGGCACGGATGGGTTGCGGGTCCAATAGCCAAGATTATTTTGACTCAATCCGGTACACAGTGATAGGCAGCTGCTTCCAAACGGTGCCGTGATTGTGTTCACACTCTGTCTGCAGACCGTTAAAGGCTTCTGCTCGACTTGCCCCTTCAAGCCTTATTTATACTTTCGCCTGGCTCCGCAGCGCGAGCCTCCAATGACTGAGCGTGCTCCTCCCCAAACGGACGAAGCATTTATACTTGACACGAGATGAAATGACAGAGATTGACTCGGAGTAATTGTTATATAAACCATCAGGAAACGGCGGTGAGAAGAAGTAGAAGAATGTACACAGGTGACAATATTTATTTTGGTACACTTCACCAAAAAACACACTACAAAAGAATCGTGTAAAACTCAGTAAACCTTGATATTATTAGTTCTGACATGAGAACAAAATGTATGTACACATTAGGGGGTTGCACCGACTAGTCGACTAATCGACTAGTCGACTTTAATGCTCTGCCATGACGCTTTAAGCTTGACGTCGACTGGTTGCTGGCCTATAGAGGGCGCGACAGGATAAGCCATTTCCTGACATGCAGGCTGCCAGGCTCTGTTTCCAACACTTAAAAATGACAAATAAATACATACTCAGAGAGCTCTCCACAAGACATGTTTGATTAAACCATATGGAAGCTCAAAATTGATCGGGAGAATGCACGCTTATTGTACAGGTCAGTTCATCACCGTTCTAAATGCGTGCTGCATTGTAACACACACACACATAGCTCGCATATCACGCGGAGATCACAGAGATCATGCCTTACACAAAACCATTCTGTAGCGAAGAAATGTATCAACACTGTTCTGTGATGTATCACTAAAATAGCTTCGAAGCTGAAAAGTTATAACATATATTTCTTAGTAACTAAAACTCACAGCTTATTAGTAGAGAGACGCTGGCAAGTAGAATTAATTCACACGCAATCGCTCTCTCCACTAATGCATTCATATAGCCTACATAATCTTTATTGTGCTACTTTATCTGTATCTGATTAAGAACGAGCAGAAGTCTGTGAGAAATATAATGACCCAAAGACAAAAGAACTGATACAAAAGCTGTTGTAGTAGGAGCAATAACCTTATGGGCAGCGCTGTGTCATATGCCATAGCTGTCCTGTGCACAAGAAAACTTGTGTTCGCGTCTCAGCTCAAGGTTCAGGGTTATTTGTTTATTAATGACGTCATCAGCGACTAGTCGACGTCGACTCGACTTTCATCACATAAATGTCAACTTGAAAAAATTGGAAGTCGTTCAACCCCTAGTACACATGTACACAACTAAATTAACGATCTCTTAAATATTTCCTTATTTCACTAAACATTTTAATTTAGTTTCATGTTTTTTTTTTTATTAAACATGGATCTTTATTTTCAATAAAAGGGCTTATTTATGCTGTTGTAGGCTCATTTTGTAAATATAAGCAACTAGTACATGCAAATGGGTGCCGGTGTGATGAGACGTCATGCTCGGCTAGATTCGCCTAAAACTAGTGCATCTTCGGATACGGAGCCGCACGAAAAGTTACAAAAAATGCACTGCACACCGCCACGCGAAATGGGGTCTCGCGCACTCAACGCGCACTACCACAGAGATCTTCAATTTTAGACCCACAGCAGTGTGTGAATTCTAGGTGTAGAAACACACTCTAAAAGGCCTGTTCACACCGGGACGATTTTCGCACGCGTTTATCGCCGACGTTTAACGCCTCGTGACTAAACAATGGGCACCAATTTGAGTGTGCACACCGACGCGTAAAACGTCAGGCGTAAAAGCGTCATTTTTTAAAAAAACGCCTCGGGTTCGTTTTTTTATTTTGATGCGGCGCGTTAAAAACTGGCCGACCAATGAGATCAGCGCCTTTGTTCACGTGCCTCGAGCTGCTGAAGTGACAGTAAAACACGACTTGGTGGCGCTGAAGCACAAAATCGGTCTTGCTGAGCACACATTGATACGACGAAGAAGTAGTAAGTAGACAAAGAAGAAGATGGGCTGCTAATGCTGCTTGCCAGTTAGCAAAAAGTGTGTGAATGGTTTTGCCATAGACATAATATATCTGTGGTTTTCGCAAGCACGTAAATACTGTCTCTCCTCTTCTTCTGTGTGACAAGCGAGTGTCAGAAGCGTAAAGTGTCGCAGCACCGCCTTGTGTACCGGGAGCGCATCTACTGAATGTGCACGTTCACTCGGCGCATCGCCAGTGAAAATCGTTTGGGTTTGAACACTCAAGACGCGCCGAAAAACGCCACGAAAAACGCTGGCGATAAGCGCGTGCGATATTCGTCCCGGTGTGTACAGGCCTTAAGTGTGGGTTTTCTGGCTACAGAACTCCCCATGACTCTTCTGCCAGTTTCCCTTAAATACCCAGAGCAGAACAAAATAGTTGTAAATATGTATTACACCAATAATTTTGGATTTGTTGAACCTACTCTTGTGCCCCAAATGGTCACAGCTGGTTTTAGGGGAGAGAAGCAATGATCACCAGATAACTTAGAGACCAAAAAGGAGAACATAATTCTCCTAAGTTTTCGATCTTTACAAGTGACTGCAGTGAAATTGAGACTATTTCACCAATTGACAATTAAAATGATACCAAACATGAAAGGGAAATCTAAATAGATTCAAAAGATACCTCATATTTCTTATATTGACATGCTTAGTGAACTTTCAGTGACTTAAGTCAGGGGGGGAAAGAAGAGGGAGTAGGTAGTGTTAGTTACTTATGAGTTCGATTGCTCCTGTCTGCCTCCTGTCTGCCTTGCTTGCTGTGGCTTGCAGTGTTTGTAGCTCGATACAGCTTTGCGTTTGAATCTCTATTTGATATATTTTCTTTGCTGTTTATACTGCTAAATATAACATATATTGTTTAATATTGCCTATCATGTTAAATTTGACATAGCTAACTTATAATCTAAATAACTATCACAACGCGTTAGCATTTCACTAGCCTGTTAGCCTGCCATCCGTGCATCCGGGTCTCCTGTTTTGTCTCTCGTGCCTTTTACTAGTCCATCAAACAACTGTGGTGAGTTGGATTAGTCAACAGAGTCAATCAAACAACTGTGATAAGTTCGATTAATCAACAAACATGGTAGGGGAGAGCAGGGACGAAAGTACCATTTTTCAGAAAAACGTCATTTTAAAAGTATTTTATATAATATTTTATACTGAGATATATTTTTGCTGTGGTCAATAACTCACAAGTGTGGTCTATCAATAGCAGGTGGTATTGTGTACAAATGTAGAATGACTACAGTATCATTTCACTTTGAACATAAGCTGCACATTGTTACTTTTGACCCCATCAGGTGGGACGAAAGTAACACACAGGTGGGTCAAAAGTAACACAACAATACAAGCAAGATTTTTTTGTGTTACTCATGTTTTTATTAAACATACCTAAATATGACCTTGTTAATATGTAACTGCAAACATATTTTGTCCTTTATCTTTGCAAAAAAAAAAAAATTATTACATTTTCATTTTAAATGTTAAAGTTCATCAAATGTAACCTGACATTACAAATTTTTATTTGCAATGTAAATCTATTTGATAAGATTTTTCTTCAACAGTATAAACAATATGAAAATTAAATTAAATTAGCATAATATGCATTATATATATATATATATATATATATATATATATATATATATATATATATATATATATATATATATATATATATATATATATATATATATATAATAGCGGGACAAAAGTAACAAGTGTTACTTTCGTCCCGACAGGAAGTCCTGACATTTAAACACGATTTACTTTTATACTGAAAAACTCTGAAAAGACAAACCTTCAGGGTGTGTAACAGCACTAAATAACCCATAGATTGATCATTACTGTGACACATGAAACAAGAAACACAACTTGTAATTAAAAAAAAAGTACTACTTCAGTAATTTACTTGCCGTACTTGAAAACTGTATTTCGGACCTAACCGCGGAAAACGATGACGGAATCGCATGATGCAGATCCGTCAAGGGTTGTGTGCTGAACGTGCTGTCATAACTTGGAATGCAAATGTAGTCAAGGGCTCTGAGAAAATTGCTTTGTTACTTTCGTCCCGTGTTACTTTCGCCCCGGTTCTCCCCTAAGCCATCATCTTCTCATGTCATTGTCACCACTGCATGTTACATGTTTAGTATATCCTTCTCTATCAGTGAACAGGGCTTCACATGTGATAAATGTAAGGACATAGTCAGGCTGATGGAGAAGATTTCAGAATCTTTACTCATCCAGACTTTATCTGAGAGTAGTGAGAATGTAACAGCTTTAGACACTGATTTGGATGCAGATAGCTTAGTGAACATTGTACATTGTTCGGTTCTGGCTGCAGGGCCCACGCAGCAGGGCAACTGGGTGACTGTGAGACAGCATAGTCGTGGATCAAAAAAACGCTCTTCCGTTCCGATTAGAACATCAAATAGGTTCTCCCCTCTCAGTAACGCACCCACTGAGTATCCTGTTGAAAGTTCCCTAGTTATTGGTGATTCTATTACAAGGAACGTGAAAATAGAGACACCAGCCACCATAGTCACATGTTTACCGGGAGCCAGAGCACCTGAAATCAAAGCAAATTTAAAAGTGCTGGCTAAAGCTAATCATAAATTCTCTAAGAATATTATTCACGTCGGCACTACCCTTACGAAACAAAAATATATTGCAAGGTACTAGAATTTATATTGCATGAATACATCATCTCATCTTCTCTGTGTGTGTGGTTGTGTCGGAGGTGTGGTTTCTGTTTGCTGAACACTTTGATCACTTCCACCTGCTGCACTCATCACCTGGGCTATTTATACCTGTGTCTCACTCAGCCTTGTTGTCAGATTGTTGCAGTTTGTCTGGAGGTTCCTGTCTGTTTTGTGTGTTCCTGGTCGTGGCGCTTCTTTCTGCCTGCTTCAGTCCTGCTTCGTTCGTCTGTGCTTTGTCCAGCAATCTGTCCTAACTCTACTGTGAACCTGAGTATAATAAATACCTGTTGTTGAACTCGCTATTGGATCTTCTGCCTTTTTCCTGTCACCAGACGTAACATTCAGCTGCTGCTTTTGAAATAAACCTAATTCAATTACTGTGAACTATATTGATGTCTTATTCAATCTATTATATTTTAAAATATATGACAGACATTGTACATTAGATCATTTCATATTTACCATGTATACAATATATAATATGATAATTATATATATAACATATTATGTAATATAAATCAATATATTTAAGACATATGTTCCCATATAAATCTGATTATATTATCTTGTACATTGAGGTATATTATCACATATATATTTACATATATATACACACACAATGGCTCTTCCAATATATAATTTCATATAATGAGGGATATATTTCAATATACATTACAATATATTAAATAGGATAATATGTATTTATTCAATATATGAAAACGGCAATAATTGCAGTATTTTCCCATATATTGCAATATATAACTTACATATATAATATATTATTATATAATATATCATATGATGTATTACTATGTAAATCTCACAATATATGGAGACACATGAAATATATTGTCACGTAATATATTGAGATTTATATTTTTGTTGCGTAAGGGTACACAGGCCACCAGGGCACAATACACAGAGGTCCTCAGGCCAAAGGCTTTTAAAGGTGTAATTTTAAAATGAGAGGAGAACGCGCTTTTTCTGTGGTAGGTCCGAAACTCTGGAATAGTCTCCCACTCTATGTGAGGTCAGCCCCTTCAATTGTCGTTTTTAAGTCTTATTTAAAAACGTATTTATTTTCGTTAGCATTTGAATGGTGAGTTTGCTTGGGTATATGCAACATTAAATGTTGTTTTAATGTTTTAATTTTATCTCTGTACAGCACTTTGGGGCAACGGCTGTTGTTTAAAAATATGCTATATAAATAAAGTTGCTTGCTTGAGTTAGTACTGGCTGCAGATAAAGTACTAATTGTTGGTGATTTTAATATCCATGTAGACAATGAAAAAGACGCATTGGGACTGGCATTTAGAGAAATTCTAAACTCTATTGGAGTTAGGCAACACGTGTCAGGACCCACTCATCCCCATAATCATACTTTAGACCTAATATTGTCACATGGAATAAATGTTGATACCGTTGAAATTCTGCAGCAGAGCGATGACATCTCAGATCATTACCTAGTATCATGTATACTTAATTTAGGTCATAGATCCTCTTCTTAATATCATTAATTCATCCTTGACATTGGATATGTACCGAAAACTTTTAAGTTGGCTATTATTAAACCACTTATTAAAAAAACGCAACTTGATTCTATAGAATTAGTCAAATACAGGCCAATCTCAAATCTACCCATTCTGTCAAAAATACTAGAAAAGGCAGTGTCCTCACAATTACGCTCCTTTTTAGAAATAAATGGTATCTGTGAGGATTTCCAGGCAGGATTTAGACTGTATCATAGTACTGAGACTGCTCTCATCAGAGTTACAAATGATTTACCCTTATCATCCGATCATGGTTGTATCTCTCTATTAGTGTTACTCGATCTTAGTGTTGCATTTGATACTATCGACCACAACATTCTCTTAAATAGACTCAAAAATGATGTTGGCATTAGTGGAATTGCATTAGCATGGTTTAAATCATACTTATCTGACCGTTATCAGTTTGTAGCAATAAATGAAGATATGTCACTCCGATCACAAGTTCAGTATGGAGTACTGTAAGGCTCAGTGCTAGGACCGTTGCTTTTCACCCTGTACATGCTACCAGGAGATATTATTAGGAAGCATGCCGTTAGTTTTCATTGTTATGCTGACGATACTCAGCTCTATATTTCTTCACACCCTTACGAAACTTACCAATTCACAAGATTAATGGATGTATAGCAGATATAAAAAATTGGATGACTAGTAATTTCCTGCAACTTAATAAAAAAATAAAAAAATAAAAAATTATTGGACAAAGAATCTCCACAAGTAGTATAGAATACTGTCAAACTTTTGATGGCTGCTCTGTCAAGTCCTCGTCGACAGTTAGGAACCTGGGTGTGCTCTTTGATACCAATCTTTCATTTGAAAGCCACGTTTCTAGCATCTGTAAAACTGCATTCTACCATCTTAAAATATATCTAAATTACGGCGCATGCTTTCAATGCAAAATGCTGAACAGTTAGTTCATGCGTTCATGACCTCAAGGCTAGATTATTGTAATGCTCTACTGGGTGGTTGCCCTGCTTGCTTAATAAACAAACTCCAGCTTGTCCAAAATGCAGCAGCTCGAGTTCTTACTAGAACCAGGATGTGGCATGCATTAACCCCTAGGAGTCTGAGCTGTTTTGGGGCCCTTTAGAAGTTTTGACATGCTCTTACATTTGTGCTTTTTTTCAGTTGCTTATAAATGGCAAAAATTACACTGTATTGAACTCAAACTGGGCTACCATAATATGTGAGCAACATGTATGTAAATGCTTGTATTTGTGTAATTGTAATTAAGGCTTCAAAACGCACAAAAGATATGTGATCATAAGCCCTTTGATAATTGGGTGTATTTGTCTAGAGTTTTGCTTTAAACTGATGTGAGAATTATTGAGCCTCATTCACATACAACAATACATTAATTTACAATTTGTAAAAAACTTTTTACTAACCCAGTATGCGAGGAGGCGTGAACGAACCATGAATAATGCTGTGATTCACAGCTGAGAGACAAAGAATGCATAATGACCTGCATAATGAATGAGCTTCAGGTACTAGATTTTAGGTTTACTAGATAAGTACTGTTACAAACAGAGGTGACACGGAGAACAAAGGCAAGTGAAAGCAGAGTTTATTACTGAACCAGGAAGTGAGCAGGTGCGGTGAGAGTCAGAGTGAGAGTTGCTGGTAATGCTGGATATGTTGATAATACGATACGTCTTGGAATCTTGAACACAGGAACAATGGAGCGAAGGAGACGAGGACCAGGAGACAGGATGAGACGAGGAGACACTCAGGGTTCGTAGGAGATCAGGTAGGTTATCAGGTGAGTCCGAGGAAGCAAGCATGTAGGGTCATGTGCAAACGATACCGGACAGTGACTGAGTGTGAGCGTGGGGCTTAAGTGCAGGTGGTGATTACGTGCAGGTGTGTGTGCTCAGTACTCTGGTGATTGGGATCGTTGTGGTAGTGAGGAGGTGGAGCCTGGCGTGCTTGTAACATTACCCCCCCCTCCACGGCCATCTCCTGAGGGCCGAGGACCCCGACGCCGTGGTGGTCGACCTCTACCCCGCGGTGCCGGTCGATCAGGGCGGGTAGCATGGAATGTCTCTAGTAGATTCGGGTCAAGGATGTCATGCCTGGGTACCCACGATCTTTCATCAGGGCCACCACGACGCCGGGAGTCCAAGATGTCCTGGAGCTGATATGCTGCGCCGTCGTTAACAAGAAGTGGAGGGGGAGGCTCCGGAGTAATGCCAGGCTCTGGGGAAACAGAAACAGAGGGGTAGTGAGGTTTCAGGAGAGACACGTGGAAAGTGGGGTGAATCCGGTACTGAGGGGGTAGTTGGAGTTTGTACGTCACCGGATTGATCTGCTGCAGGATCTCGAAGGGGCCAATGAACCTGGGACTCAACTTTTTCACTGCAGACGCAGTCTGATGTCCCGGGTGGACAGCCAGACCTTCTGCCCCACCTGGAACATCGGAGCATCGGAGCGGTGAAGGTCGGCTGTCAACCTGCGTCTGCAGAGTGCCCGTTGTAGTTGGTGATGACCCTCTCACTCTCCCGGAACCAGTAGTCAACCGCAGGGACGTCGGAGGGTTCCCCGGACCAGGGGAAGAGGGGCGGTTGATAGCCGAGTACGCACTGGAAAGGTGTCAGGCCGGTGGTGGGTTGTCGAAGTGAGTTCTGTGCGTACTCGGCCCATCCTAGGAACTGGTTCCAGGAGTCCTGGTGGCCGTGACAGAAGGTACGGAGGAAACGGCGAATCTCCTGGATCTTTCTTTCCGTCTGCCCATTCGTCTGAGGATGGTATCCGGACGTGAGGCTGACGGTCACACCTAGGAGTGCGAAGAAGGCCTTCCATACCTTGGAAATGAATTGAGGACCTCTGTCAGATACGATGTCTTCGGGAATGCCATAATACCGGAAGACGTGGTTAAACATGGCTTTCGCGGTCTCTAGGGCTGTGGGAAGTCCTCGTAGTGGGAGCAGCCGGCAGGACTTAGAGAAGCGATCAACCACTACGAGGATACAGGTACAGTTCTCAGAATTGGGCAGGTCTGTGATGAAGTCCACCCCTAGGTGTGACCACGGACGGTTGGGAACGGGCAGAGGCAGGAGTTTCCCAGCTGGCAGGAAAAACTAAGATGGCGCCGCCGTGCTCGGTCGCCGTTCAGGTCGCTGCGCTAAGACTTTGCTTTTATTTATTATTCTACTCTCTTTTACTCTCTATTTTTTCCAACGGATCATCTGCTTTGATCTGTTACGACAGCAAAACACTTCTGGAAATCGGTTACCGCTACACTGACCTGTTTCAGGACACTTTCTACAATCTTCCATCTGAGATTCGCCGGGACGCCGAGTTGAACAATGGCCACTCGAGTCGACGGCGAAGATTCAAAAAACACAGCGGGAAACGCGCTGGGATCCGCAACAGACTGAGAAAAAGAGCATTCAGTCCTCCTCTCCCGAGCATTTTGCTCGCAAATGTCCAATCCTTGGAGAATAAGATGGACGATCTTAGAGCCAGGATAAGTTTTCAACGGGACATGAGATACTGCAGCATCTATTGTCTGTCCGAAACATGGCTCACGCCAGCGGTCCCGGATACAGCCGTGACGCCGTCCGAGAACTTCTCTGTTTTTCGAATGGACAGAACAGCCGAGGCCGGGAAATCTAAAGGCGGTGGAGTGTGTTTCATGATAAACAAGAAATGGTGCGATCCTAGGAACATCTCCATTCTTTTGCGATCCTGCTCGCCTCACTTGGAACATTTAACTCTCATGTGCCGGCCTTTCTACCTACCGAGGGAGTTTTCCTCGGTCATCGCCATTACTGTTTATATTCCACCACAGGCAGACACGGGGCTGGCTTTATCTGCCCTCCATGATGTGACCAGCGGCTTCATAAACAAACACCCCGACGCTGCTTTCATCGTCGCGGGTGATTTTAACAAAGCAAACCTAAAGAAAGTATTGCCAAACTTTCACCAGCATGTCTCCTGTCCCACACGAGGAGCAAACACACTGGATCATTGCTACTCTCCGTTTAAGAACGCCTACAAAGCTCGTTCACAGCCAGCTTTTGGCAAATCGGACCATGCCGCCATTTTTCTCACACCGGAATATAAACAAAGGCTCGTTCAAGAGCCCCCGGTGAGGAGGGAAGTCAAACGCTGGTCATCCCATTCAGAGATCACGCTCTTGATGGCAGCTCTTGATGACGTCGACTGGGACATGTTCCGCGCGAGTTCTGAAGACGTCAGCGAGTTCACAGAAGTGGCGCTCTGCTTTATCAACACACTGACAGAGCAAGCCACACAAACAATAACTATAACGTCCTTCCCTAATCAGAAACCGTGGGTGGACAGTTCAATCCGCACTGCAGTAAACACGTGCACTATCGCTTACAATGCCGGTCTCCTAACGGGGGATATGAGGGAGTAAAAAGCTTCATGTTACGCCCTCCGGCGCGCCGTTAAAGCCGCAAAACTCCGCTATAAAGACCGAGTGGAATCTCATTTCCAACTCAACGACTCCCGGCGGATGTGGCAGGGACTGAGGACCATCTGTGCTTTTGGAACTAAATCCTCTGCAGAGGTGAGAGCTGATCCGTTGCTGGTGAACGAGTTAAACTCTTTCTACGCTCGCTTTGATGGTAATCGCGGCAGCGCGACTCCGGCGAGTGACGCGTCAGAGAGAGTCCCTCAGAGCAGCAACAGTCACGTGATCTCTGTCTCGGAGGACGAGGTTCGGAGGGCACTCAAACGTGTGGATGTCAGGAAAGCTGCTGGGCCGGATGGTATTTCAGGTCGTGTTCTGCGGTCCTGTGCTGATCAGCTCGCAGGGCTCTTTACATCCATATTTAACGAGTCCCTTGCTACATCTGTTGTCCCCACCTCCTTCAAACGATCCTCCATCATCCCTGTACCTAAGATCAGTAAACCCTCTTGCCTAAATGACTATCGTCCAGTGGCTCTCACATCTTTAGTCATGAAGGTCTTTGAGAGACTCATTAAAAACAACATTTGCTCCTCCATTCCTGACACTTTGGACCCTCTTCAGTTTGCCTATCGTCCCAATAGATCGACTGAAGATGCCATCTCTCACGTCCTTCACTCCTGCCTCACTCACATCGACAGCAAAAGTGGGAACTATGTCAGGCTGCTATTTATTGACTATAGCTCAGCCTTTAACACCATAGTTCCCATTAAGCTAACACACAAACTCCTGGATCTAGGCCTGAATTCTTCTCTCTGCCTCTGGATTGAAGGTTTCCTCACTGGCAGACCCCAGGTGGTGAGAGTACGCCAGTTCACCTCCACCTCCATCACCCTGAGTGTTGGAGCTCCACAGGGCTGTGTGCTGAGTCCCCTGCTCTACTCTCTCTACACCCATGACTGTTTGTCCACACACAGCTCCACCTCTATCATCAAGTTTGCTGATGATACTGTTGTCCTGGGTCTCATCTCCAACAACAATGAGACGGCATACTTGGACGAAGTGGAGCAACTGACATCATGGTGCCAGGACAACTGTCTCTCTCTGAATGTTAACAAGACCAAAGAACTGATTGTGGACTTCAGGAAGAGACAGCATCGGTCATACTCCCCTCTCATGATCAGCGGGACACCGGTAGAGAGAGTGAGCAGCTTCAAATACCTAGGTGTGAACATCTCCGAGGATCTGACCTGGACTACACACATCCAGACACAGGTGAAAAAAGCCAGGCAAAGACTGTACCACCTGCGCCAGCTGAGGAAATTCAGGGTTTCACCAGCCATCCTGAAAACTTTCTATCAAGGGGCGATAGAAAGTGTCCTGACTCAGTGCATCACAGCGTGGTACGGGAACAGCACCAGTCACGATTGCAAAGCCCTGCAAAGAGTGGTGCGCTTATTCGAGCGCATCTCAGGCTCAGCTCTCCCGTCTCTGCAGGACATCTACACCAAACGCTGCAGAGGTAGAGCTACTAAAATCATCAGAGACATTAATCACCCTGCAAACTCTCACTTCACCCTGCTGCCATCTGGTAAGCGCTTCCGTAGCCTGATGGCAAAGACTGAAAGACTCAGGAGGAGTTTCTTCCCCCAGGCCATCAGACTCCTGAACTCAGTCACGTGACTTCACTTCACCCCGCACACGCATAAACATCCAGTTTTTTAACATTAACATCCACATACTGCCATTGCACTGCACTTTACGTTCCTATTGTTACTGCGTAACAACCTGTAATAAACCTGTTTGCACCTGTTTACACATTATACTCCTATTTGCAATTATACCTATTGCTTGCACATTATACTTCTTTATATATATATATATATATATATATATATATATATATATATATATATATATATATATATATATATATATATATATAAATATATATATATATATATATATATATATATATATATATATATATATATATATATATATATATATATATATATATTATGTTAACCACTTATTTTTTAAGTCTACAGTTTATCTCACTTATCATATCCACTTATTTTATATTTTATATTTTTATATTTTTATTTTTATATTTTTATTTTTATCTTATTTCCTATTTTTATCTTTTACTTGATTTATTTATAATTCTACTTATGTTAATACTTTTTATTCTAATTTTATTCTATTTCTATTTTAATTTCCCCTTGTGTTTCTTGTAACTGTTATTTGCACTGTCCATGGAGCGGACCTGTTTACATTTCACTGCCAGTTGTACATTGTGTATATAACTGTGTATGTGACAAATAAATAAAACTCTTGAAACTCTTGAAACTCTGGAAACTCTTGAAACAGGTGTCGAGGGCTTTTAGCCATGGCGCATTCCCGGCATCCCCGCACATATCTTCTGACATCAGCTGGCATGTGTGGCCACCAGAAGTGCTGGCGTAGCAGCGAGAGGGTTTCATTGACCCCAGGATGACCAGTGCCCAGTGATGTGTGTGAAGAGTGAACCAGAGGGATGCGTTGTGCTCGAGTGATGTATTGCAAGCCCGGAGGACAGCCCGGCGGCACGTTGGTGGAGGCATTGGTAGAGGGCAGGGTCTCTTCTGACCATGTGATGGGACTGAGGAAGAGCTTCGTGGGGAGAATGGGTTCCTCTTCTTCCTCGGAACGTTCCTCTGGGCTGTGGATGCGGGAAGGGGCATCCGCCTTGATGTTCTTGGCCCCTGGCTGGTAGGAAATGTGGAAGTCGAACCTCGTGAAGAAGAGTGCCCAGCGAGCCTGTCGGGGGTTGAGTCGTCTTGCCTCTCGAAGATACCCCAGGTTCTTATGATCAGTCAGGACCAGGAACGGATGTTTGGAGCCCTCTAGCCAGTGCCTCCACTCCTCCAGTGCGAGCTTGATGGCAAGGAGCTCTCGGTTGCCGATGTCATAGTTAACCTCCGCCGGGCTGAGATTGCGGGAGATGAAGGCACATGGATGGAGACGGCTGGAGTTCCCCTGCTGCTGAGAAAGGACCCCACCCACCCCGGTGGTGGAGGCGTCCACCTCCACGACAAAGGGAATCTCGGGATCAGGATGGACCAGGAGGGGAGCTGTCGTGAAGGTGTCCTTCAGGGTCTGGAAGGCTTGGGTGGCGGATGGGGTCCAGGACAGAGACTTGGGCTTGTTGCGGAGAAGGCTGGTGAGGGGACTGGCGAAGGAGCTATAGTTTCGAATGAAGCGTCGATAGAAATTTGCAAAACCCAGGAATCGTTGCAGTTCCTTCACTGAAGTGGGAGTTGGCCAAGACCGGATGGCTTCCACCTTCCTCTCATCCATCCGGATGCCACTGTGATCAATGTTGTACCCGAGGAACTGCACAGAGGGCTGGTGGAAGGAGCACTTCTCGGCCTTGAGGTAGAGCTGGTAGTTCCTCAGGCGTTGTAGGACCTCCGCAACGTGACGGCGATGGTCGGCCATGCTCCGGGAGTAGATCAAGATGTCATATATGTATACCAGCACGAACCTGTGGAGACACTCCCGGAGCACCTCGTGGATGAAGTCCTGGAATACGGAGGGGGTTGGCGAGTCCATATGGCATCACTAGATACTCGTAGTGACCAGTGGGCGTGACAAAGGCGGTCTTCCACTCGTCCCCCTCACGTATCCGGATGAGGTTGTAAGCGCTGCGGAGGTCCAACTTCGTGAACACAGTGGCACCACGGAGATGTTCCAGGGCAGCTGGGACGAGAGGAAGGGGGTAACGGAACTTAACTGTAATGTTGTTTAATGACCGGTAGTCGATACAAGGCCGCAAGCCTCTGTCCTTCTTTGCCACGAAGAAGAAGCTCGAAGCAGCAGGGGAGGTGGATGGACGGATGTAGCCTTGCTCCAGCGCCTCCTTGATGTACTCCTCCATGGCCTTCTCCTCCGGAAGAGAAAGGGGATAGATTTTCCCCCTGGGCACTGGTTCACCTGGCAGCAGATTGATGGCGCAGTCCCATGGCCGATGGGGAGGCAGCTTGGAGGCCCGTTGGGGAAAGAAGACGTCTCTGAAGGGGGCGTAACAGGAAGGGACATCCACCGATCGTCTCTCTACCGGACTCTCGTTGGACGTGGCACAGACAGGGAGATCTTGGGGACGCGGAGAGGGACGAATCGGTGGAGATGGGAAGCAGTCCGGGAAGCAGCTGTCGCCCCACTTCAGGACTTCTCCTGTCTTCCAGGAGATGACTGGGTTGTGCTGCTCTAACCACGGGTGCCCTAAGATGATGTCAGCGGTGGATTCCTCCAGAACCAGCAGGTGTAGTCGCTCCATGTGGAGGATTCCGACTTGCACTCCGATGGGACCCAAGGAGCGACTAACCTGCCTCCGACTGAGTGGTCTGCCTGTTATAGACTGGACTTGGTAGGTCGTCGTAGTTGCAGACGTGCGGAGCTTGAGCTGACGGCAGAGGGTTCCCGAGATGAAGTTCCCGGCTGACCCAGAATCGAGGAGGGCAGTAACTGAAAGGGAAATTCCAGCAGCAGTAAGGTTCACAGTTGTGGTGAGTGGCTTCATCTTAGAGAGAGAAGGGATGATTGCACTCACCATGGGTCGAGGAGGACGGACTGGGCATTCAGAAATGTAATGCCCAGGTAGACCGCAGTAGAGGCAGAGATTCTGGGTCAGCCGTCTCTGCCGTTCAGCTGATGTCAGTCAGGTGTTCTCCAGTTGCATGGGCTCGGGGTTGGGTTCTGGAGTGCTGACATCACCTGGTCGGCGGAGGAACAATGACGACTGGCCCTGGTGTTCTTCCATGCACGACTGCATACGAGTGGCGAAGCGGATGGAGAGTTGGATGAAGTATTCTAGCCCGATGGTATCCTCGTATGCAGCGAGATGCAGCCGCACCCGAGGATCTAGACCCTGTCGGTAGGTCGTAATCAAGGACTGCTCGTTCCATCCACTAGCAGCAGCGAGGGTTCGAAACTGTAGAGCATACTCATTAACTGTGGAGGTACCTTGTTTCAGATGATATAACTGTTCTCCGATCGACGAATCCCATGATGGTTTCCCAAAGACCTCCTTAAAGTGAGACATGAACCCCGACAGGGTCTGGATCACTGGACTGTCTGTGGACCACATGGATTCCGCCCAACGGAGCGCTTTACCGGAGAGTTGAGATGTGATGAACGCTACCTTAGCGCGATCGTTGGGGTACAGGCGCGGCTGCATCTCCAGGACCAGCGAACATTGCAGAAGGAATCCGTTGCAATCCTCCGCCGAACCAGAGAAGGGTGCCGGTCTGGCCATGGGACTGGCGTACTCGGGGGGCGAAGAAGTGGTTGTGTGGATCCCGGAAGTGCTCGCCAGTGAAGGTGCAGGTGCGCTGGTGGGAAGAGCTCGCCGAACGGCGTCAACGAGCTCTTGGAAAGGATCCGGGGTGCTCATCCTGGTGCGTGGTGTTGGTCCGGTATTCTGTTACAAACAGAGGTGACACAGAGAACAAAGGCAAGTGAAAGCAGAGTTTATTACTGAACCAGGAAGTGAGCAGGTGCGGTGAGAGTCAGAGTGAGAGTTGCTGGTAATGCTGGATATGTTGATAATACGATACGTCTTGGAATCTTGAACACAGGAACAATGGAGCGAAGGAGACGAGGACCAGGAGACAGGACGAGACGAGGAGACACTCAGGGTTCGTAGGAGATCAGGTAGGTTATCAGGTGAGTCCGAGGAAGCAAGCATGTAGGGTCATGTGCAAACGATACCGGACAGTGACTGAGTGTGAGCGTGGGGCTTAAGTGCAGGTGGTGATTACTGTGGTGATGACGTGCAGGTGTGTGTGCTCAGTACTCTGGAGATTGGGATCGTTGTGGTAGTGAGGAGGTGGAGCCTGGCGTGCTTGTAACAAGTACAGTAACAGTAAAACAAACAACAACAAAAACATTTTTTTTTTAGGGGGGGGGGTCAAAATGAAAAAAAAAAATCAAAATTTACTTAAAGCAAGCTAAATGATCTGCCAAAACAAGAAACAAGATTTAAATCAGAAATGTGTTTGAAAGAAGTGTCATGCTAAAAAAAAAAAAAATGTAATATTGTGAGACTGAACCCAATTTTGTATTCAACAAATACAAATAACTGAATAATTGGTAATGATGAATGTTATAAGTAAAATATTTGGGATTTAAAACAACATGATGCAATGCAATTATGATTTTGAATAGTATTGGGTGAATTCAGGTTGATTGGGACACTTTTCCCAGTCATTTCAATGGCAAACATTTTCTGAATCATTTGATTTTGTAAACTATCATACACACAATACTCAAATATAATTTCGAGCTTCAGTTCATTTATGAGACACGCGTGCAATGCATGATCACCAACGCTGAGGCTATTGTCTGCTATATTGGTATCAAATATACCAATATATGTATTATACCAGTCTGTTATATTATATCAAATATATTAAAACATTGATTAAAATTAAGACAATTTATACAAAACGAAATTCACTTTAAAAGAAAGCAATTGACTTTCTACAAAACAAAAGAAATTGTTACAATGCAGAGGTGACACGGAGAACTGATGACAGGGGTAAACAGAGTTTATTAAACAGGACCAGGATGTGAGCAGAATGAGGTGAGTAACAGAAGAGTTATCCAGCCGGATGGTAATGTCAATGGTGATACTGTACGTCTGGTTGCAGGTGACTTGGAGAGCAGGACAATGGAGCGATGGAGACAGGGAGCCAGGAGACAAGATGAGGAGACACTCAGGAGACTGGGAGAACAGGTAGGTAACACAGGTGAGTCCATTGAAGCAAGCAGTAGCATGAGAGCGCGTGCTCTGTGGGTGTGGCCGCGTTAGTGGATAATGAGTCAGATAATGAGTCGACTGACATCTCCCACTTTTCACACAGATTACATAAACACAGAATATCTGTTTTCGTTTTGATTTAATTTATTTAAAACCTGACATTTCAACGTTTCTTTAGACATATGTCTCATATTTGTGTGATAAGTTTTCACTAAGCTACAAGTCATTTTCTGAAGAGAATCAGATTAGACATAATTTACAAAGAGGCTGCAGATCGCGCATCATGTGTGTTTTCTTTAACCCTTTGACACGTACGATCACACCCGTGTGATCAAGCTTGGCTGGTCCCTGGAGCGTACAATCACACTGGTGTGATTAGAACGCTCATGATCAACTGCCAAATTCAAAATTTCAAATCTGCTTTAGCGCGCTGACTGGCGCTGAGCCAAAGACTGACAGAGCTCGGTGTCTTTTAATGTTTATTTTAGGTTTCATACACTTCAAATTACATTACACAACCACAAAAATATCAGCAAAAACTAAATACAGTTTGTAATTGCATACTAATATTTATATAACAGCAAGATATCAGTGTTGTAAGCATATAATGGCCCGTGATAACATTACCGATCAAATAACACAATAATTTTCTACCCTTTGACGTGTGCGATCAGTCTAGGCTGTTCCCTCACGTAATGTCACATATATCAGGAGAAGTGGGTGATCTTGTGTGTAAATCCAGCAGGCTTCAGCTCCCTGGTACTGTTGTAAACATATAATCGCGGCACGAGCGCCCATAACGTTAGCTCGCTAGAACAGTACAGATCAAATAACACAATCATTTTCTACCCTAAAAGACGTGTACGATCAGTCTAGCCTGTTCCCTCACGTAATGTCACATATATCAGGAGAAGTGGGTGATCTTGTGCTGTAAAACCAGCAGGCTTCAGCTCCCTGGTGCTGTTGTAAACACATAATGGCGGCGCCCCGCCCACAGCCGTGATAACTTACCGATCAACTAACATACACTGCAAAAAATGCTCTTGTTATTTAGTATTTTTTTCTTGTTTCCAGTTCAAATATCTAAAAATTCTTAAATCAGGGTGCATTTACTAGATAAGTAAAATGACGAGATATTTTTTCTTGTTTCCTGAGGAAAAATATAAAAATGAAGTGAGTTTTTGCTTAAAATGAGCAAAATTATCTGCCAATGGGGTGAGAAAAATAATCTTATTTCTGTTTGGGACAGAAACAAGAATTCAATCAGAAACAAGATTATTTTTCTCACCCCATTGGCAGATCATTTTTCTTGTTTTAAGCAAAAACTCACTTAATTTTTATTTTTAAGAAAACAAGTAAAACTATTTGTCATTTTACTTATCTAGTAAAAGCATCTTGATTTAAGAATTAATATTTAGACTAGAAACAAGACAAAATTACGAAGTAAGAAGAGCATTTTTTTGCAGTGTACATATTTTTAATAAGTATATAAACCATAAGGAGTTCACTTGCATGCATTTAATTTAGTTAACAAGTTTTAAAATATTTTGTATAAAAATAAAACATTTAAACAGTCATGCATTGCAAGCATTTTTTCCCGCTGACAAGTCACAAGACACTGTTGACGTCACTCTTACCTCACACTCGCGTTGGTACCAACTTCAGACACAATTTTAATAAAATTTACCAGTTTTTAACAACTTCAGAGAAAATGTCAGACAATTTATTTAAAAGAAGACAACTGACAAGTGAGGAAATTGAGGAGATTTTTTTTTATATTTAAGTGGAGGAAACAAACCGCTATGCCTCTGACTTGAAAGAAAAAGAAGTGAGGGGAAAAATGGTTAAATGGGTTCCAACAAATATCCCTGAAATGTACACATTTTTAGTGGCAGTTCTCCTAATGGGGGTGATCAAAAAACCATCACTTCGGGATTACTGGAGCACAGACCCCATGCTCTTGACACCATTTATCGGGTCTTTGTTCTCACTGGACCGCTTCCTTCTGCTCCTCCGCGGTCTTCACTTCGCAAACAATGCAACAGCAGTTTTCAATGACCCTCTGAAAAAAATCAGAAATATTTTTACTGCTCTCACCTCCTCCTTTGGTCGCAATTTTGTGCCATTCTGCAACATGACATCATGACTTTGCGTAAACATACACGCTACTTTCTAAAGCCAAATGGCGTGTTATCTGTACGCATTGAGCTATCCGCGTGTATGTCTACGCCCTGAGATTCTGCGTGTATGTGTCCGCCGTGTGATTCTGCGTGTATGTGTACGCCAAAACGAACCGTCATCTCCGCGTGTATGTCTACGCCGTGTGATTCCGCGTGTATGTGTCCGCTGTGTGATTCTGCGTGTATGTGTACGGCGTGTGATTCCGCGTGTATGTGTATGGCGTGTGATTCCGCGTGTATGTGTATGGCGTGTGATTCCCCGTGTATGTGTACGCCAAAACGAACCATCATCTCCGCGTGTATGTCTACGCCGTGTGATTCCGCATGTATGTGTACGCCGTGTGATTCCGCATGTATGTGTACGGCGTGTGATTCCGCGTGTATGTGTATGGCGTGTGATTCCCCGTGTATGTGTACGCCGAAACGAACCGTCATCTCCGCGTGTATGTCTACGCCGTGTGATTCCCCGTGTATGTGTACGCCGAAATGAACCGTCATCCCCGCGTGTATGTCTACGGCGTGTGATTCCGCGTGTATGTGTACGCCGTGTGATTCCGCGTGTATGTATACGCCGTGTGATTCCGCGTGTATGTGTATGCTGTGTGATTCTGCGTGTATGTGTACGCCGAAACGAACTGCCATCTCCGCGTGTATGTCTACGCTGTGTGATTCCGCGTGTATGTGTACGGCGTGTGATTCTGCGTGTATGTCTATGCCGTGTGATTCCGCGTGTATGTCTACGGCGTGTGATTCCGCGTGTATTTGTACGCCGAAACAAACTGCCATCTCCGCATGTATGTCTACGCCGTGTGATTCCGTGTGTATGTGTACGGCGTGTGATTCTGCGTGTATGTCTATGCCGTGTGATTACGCGTGTATGTGTACGGCGTGTGATTCTGCGTGTATGTGTACGGCATGTGATTCTGCATGTATGTGTACGGCGTGTGATTCTGCGTGTATGTGTACGGCAAAAAGAACCGTCATCTCCGCGTGTATGTGTACGGCGTGTGATTCTGCGTGTATGTGTACGGCGTGTGATTCTGCGTGTATGTGTACGGCAAAACGAACCGTCATCTCCGAGTGTATGTGTACGGCATGTGATTCTGCGTGTATGTCTACGCCGTGTGATTCTGCGCGTATGTCTACGCCGTGTGATTCCGCGTGTATGTGTACGCCGTGTGATTCTGTGTGTATGTGTACGGCAAACGAACCGTCATCTCCGCGTGTATGTGTACGGCGTGTGATTCTGCGTGTATGTCTACGCCGTGTGATTCCGCGTGTATGTCTACGGCGTGTGATTCCGCGTGTATGTGTACGCCGAAACGAACCGTCATCTCCGCGTGTATGTCTACGTCGTGTGATTCCGCGTGTATGTGTACAGCGTGTGATTCTGCGTGTATGTGTACGGCGTGTGATTCTGCGTGTATGTGTACGGCGTGTGATTCCGCGTGTATGTGTACGGCAAAACGAACCGTCATCTCTGCGTGTATGTGTACGGCGTGTGATTCTGCGTATATGTCTACGCCGTGTGATTCCGCGTGTAATGTGAACGGCGTGTGATTCTGCGTGTATGTCTACGCCGTGTGATTCCGCGTGTATGTGTACGGCGTGTGATTCTGCGTGTATGTGTACGACGTGTGATTCTGCGTGTATGTGTACGCCGTGTGATTCTGCGTGTATGTGTACACTGTGTGATTCCGCGTGTATGTGTACGGCGTGTGATTCCGCGTGTATGTGTACGGCGTGTGATTCTGCGTGTATGTGTACACTGTGTGATTCCGCGTGTATGTGTACGGCGTGTGATTCCGCGTGTATGTGTACGCCGTGTGATTCTGCGCGTATGTGTACACTGTGTGATTCCGCGTGTATGTGTACGGCGTGTGATTCCGCGTGTATGTGTACGGCGTGTGATTCTGCGTGTATGTGTACGGCGTGTGATTCTGAGTGTATGTGTACGGCGTGTGATTCCGCGTGTATGTGTACGGCGTGTGATTCTGCGTGTATGTGTACGGCGTGTGATTCCGCGTGTATGTGTACGGCGTGTGATTCCGCATGTATGTCTACACACTTTTCCAGCACCTCTTGTCTCTTGGCACTAGAGCTTGTGGGACTGTGCGTGCAAACCGGAAAGCGATGCCACCATTCACCTGTAAAATGACAAAGGGTGAGGTGGAATTCAAGGAAAATGGATCACAGTTGGCAGTCAAATGGCATGATAAGAGAGATGTCCATGTCCTTACCACAGTCCACTCAACTGGTATGGCAGCCACAGGGAAGCTGGATCACATCACTGGGCAAGCAAAGATGAAGCCAGTCTGTGTGCTGGAGTACAACAAAAAGATGGGGGCATAAACATATGTATATAGTTTGTTTTAAAGATTTTTTTTTAACATAGTATATTTATTGTTTTGGTTATAATACTATTTTGATTGTTGTTCATTGTAATTATATTTATAATTTGTTTTGTAATTTTTTAGAAAGTGTATATATGTATAATAGCTTAAATAAAACATGAATGAAATGTGTACATTTAGCAATTTCTTTTTAACAAATGACATACGTTTGAATTATGCTAAACTTATACAACACATTTCTCACTAGCAAAGCAGAGAAAAGGTACATGGTATTTGACATCATAGCAAAGCAGAGAAAAGGTACATGGTATTTGACATCATAGCAAAGCAGAGAAAAGGTACATGGTATTTGACATCATGTAAACTAATATATATATATATATGCGCATGCAAGCTAATAGTAAGTGAGGCGTGACCATATAGCTTTTCTCTGCTTTGCTAGTCAGATATAAAACTCAGTAACAATATTAACACTAAAACATAAATAATATATAATTTATTTATGTTACTTTTCAAGTCAACTGAACCCTAATAACTTTACCGAATGCACGGAGCATATTTGCAATGTGCAAAACGACAAACATGACATTTGAACGTCCACATTATTGAGGACTGTTCGTTTTACAAGATATTTTTTTAACATCTTTATTCATATTTATTGCATGCTTTTAAATAATTATATGTGCTCCAAATTAGGAAAATAAACTAAAATATACTCACCAATTGTCACGCGGATGTTGTGAGGGAGAAATGCCGTGTACAAGCGAAATTCAAAGCAGTGGGAAAAATAAAGCAACATAAACATGTCAACCATAGTGTGTACACGCTAACAAATAATGTGAGAGGTTTTGAATGAAAAAATAAAGCAAAACATTCAGAGTGCTCACCTGCACGCGGTCATCCACCATGAGCGCCATTGTGATTGCGAAAACTCACGTGTCAAGGTTGATGTGTGTTACATGGAAATTAGAACGCGTGTCATGGCATAATAACGGTCGCATTAAAAAAACTCAAGCCAGGCTGCCAGTCTGAATATTTAGAACGTACGTGCGAAAGGGTTAATTTGCAAAAAGCACAACAATTTGTTTTTATTGAGACTGTACACAAAGAAAATAGAAACTTAACAGATTATAATGATGTATAACACTTGCCTGAACGATAAAAAATGACAGAGTTATTTGAGTCACTTTGGCACTGATAAGAAAAAAAGAGAGCCGATTGTGCCAGCGCGACCGTCGACTCGAGAGGGTTAACTAGGTCAGCCGGAACCGGGAACTTCCCATAACACCTGATGTACTTGTTACATCATAAGAAGAATGGCATCTACGCTAATGTTAGTCTCTCTGTTTATCCCGAGGTTTATTGCAGTTAGCCAGATCCGGGCCGTATCCAGATTAGATGGTGGACCTGCGCCCAAACATGACCAACGCATCCCTGAAGTGTCTGCCGAGACCGTGTCAATCATACTCTCCCTGAAATTGCCTCATCGACACGGCCTCAATAATCCCGTCTCCGGAGTGATGACTCCGATCTTTCAAATATTCCTATTTAATAATTGTTTAATCAACATGTCATCCTCAATAAACCCGTCTCCGGCGTGATGACTTCAATCTGTCGAATATTCCTATTTAATAATTGTTTAATCGACATGTCATCCTCAATAAACCCGTCTCCGGCATGTTGCCTATGATCTTTCAAATATTTCGATCTCATATGACCCCTTACCTGTAAAGTTGCCAGAATAATAATCATACACTGTTTGTTAATTGGCCAGAGGAGAACTGGCTCCCCGACTGAGCCTGGTTTCTCCCAAGGCTTATTTTTCTCCATTATGCCACCTGATGGAGTTTTGGTTCCTTGCCACTGTCGCCTTTGGCTTGGCTTGCTCAGTTGGGGACACTAAATGTTCAACTATATATCCAAATAAATCTAATTAGTTCTAACTAAATAAATCTAACTAAATTAACTATATAAACAAAATTACTGATCTGCCCACATTGTCACTGTATGATAATTGAAATAGCTGATGACAACACCGTTTTCTCCAGAGTGGCTGTACAGCCGAATCAAATTCTGTTGCATTATGTTCCTGTTTAACATTGTGATGCTGCTTTGAAACAATCTGCATTGTAAAAAGTGCTATATAAATAAAGTTGACTTGACTTGACTTACAGAAGGGACAGAGACAATGGAATGCAGGTAACGGGTATTTATTGAACAACCAGAAGAGCAAATGGCAGTGCAGGTGAGTGAACGTGGAATAGCCAGGAGACTGATGTGGAAGACTGAGTGATACTGTTCTTTTTTCTTGCAGATGTAGCGGGCTGGAGACAAAACGGAACGGAGAAGACAATCACACGAGACGAGGGACAACGAAGAAGACTTGGAATCACACTGGCGACAGGTAAGTAGCTTTAGGAGTCCTAGAGGTGAGCATACAGGTAAGAACTTGTTGCTAACGAGACCGGACGAAGACTGTATGAGTGAATGTGTTTTTTGTGCTGCTGTTGATTACGGTGTTGATGGGGTGGAGGTGTGTGTGATCAGTATTTGGGTGAAGGAGTGGGCTGTGATTGGGTGACAGGTAGAGGGGGATGGATAGATAAGCAAGGAGAGAAGTTTGGGCAAGGCTGTGCCTTATGCTATTTATTTGAGATATTCTCTCCAGATGAGTTTTATTGTTTTATTAAGTGAGGTCTAGTCCACACGTACACAGGTATTTTTATAACCAGAGTTTTTCCTCTGTTTTAAAAAACAATCACGTCCACACAAGCACGGTTTAAAAATAATCTCTGTCCACATGAAAACGCAAAAGCGCTATGATTGGCTGCCTGATTTCCACATGGGTCCCATCCACGACACAGATGCACTGAGGGATGCCATGGGCTCAGTGAACCCTTCTGCAAGTTTACTTTGGACTCAGTGACAGGTAACTGTACACAGGGGCAGTGCCCAAGTGAACTGAAGCTTCACACACTTGCCTTATTATGTTGTCACTGAGGAAAAATTACACTCATTCACTGCTATAGGAGAAGAAGAATTGGCTAAACTCGTTAAATCATCAAAATCAACAACATGTATGCTCGACCCTATACCGACTAGGCTATTAAAAGAGATGCTACCAGAGGTCATAGATCCTCTTCTTAATATCATCAATTCATCTTTGTCATTAGGATATGTACCAAAAACTTTTAAGTTGGCTATTATTAAACCACTTATTAAAAAAACGCAACTTGATCCTACAGAATTAGTCAATTATAGACCAATCTCAAATCGACCCTTTCTGTCAAAAATACTTGAAAATGCATTGTCTACACAATTATGTTCCTTTTTGGAAAGAAATGAAAGCTCTAGCATAAGTTCTGCTGGGGAGACTCAATTACTACGTCACTTATTGCCTTCATTCTAACCCAATTATATTCTCATGCTCACCGTATAAAAGCCCGGTACTTACACATGTTTGAGTTCGCAGATACTGAAGTGACGATTACGCAGATCTGAAGCGACGATTACGCAGATCTGAAGCGACGATTCAGTAAACGTTCTGGATGTTCCGTAGCGGTCGATCGCTGGTCCTATTATAAAGTTAATAATATGCACACAGTGGCGTTCTAAGTCCATGTCAGCCATCATTCTATTCACCGGGCTGTCGCGGCAACAGACACGAGTGCCTTCACTAACGAGAGCAATCTCGCGTTCAGATTCAGAACAATCACTTCCACGGAGGACTATTGGGCATGTTATCAAAGACACGGCTGCGATCTTCATCACCATTCTGGCGTCATCTCTACATCAGCATTCACCACAGCGATATGTATATGATTATACATTCCGATGCCGATTGGGTGTAGTATTGTACTCTTTCTCAATTTTGTTGCAAGTCTGTACAGTGCAGACACAAGCATCATATGAGACGCGCACAGGTGTCTGCCGGTCTGCTCGTGCAATGTGAGCACTCGTTAGGGCTCACTTGTGTCGTAATCCATAGTGCTGTAAATGATTCGCATGACAACGGCCTGTATTGATGGCAAATTGTTTAGAAAAGCTGAAACAAATCAGATGGCACAGCATATTAGCCTCTATCACTCTCCCTATGAACGCAAGGAAACCAACATGAGTTTAAAGCAACATGCACCCAGTTAATCGGGGCTCATGATTAACAGAGTTAAGCTGGAATCGCAATGGGTTCTGTGTTGTTAATCAATACAATTGAATTAAATATGCTAATTTGCTCAGCATAGTTTTTAAGTAGGCTACAGCACCGACATCAGTGCTTTGATCCGTTCTCATTCAATGGTGTTATTCTCTTGCAGCACTGTGAGTTCGTCACATACAACATGCAATTAAAACTGACACAAAGTTTTAAGCTTAAAAGTGTTTTTGGGCTGTCATCCAGCAGAGTACATCATCTGCTCAATCATACGGGGCACCCAGCTTTGAAATGGTTTCCCTTAGTGATCTGACATGGCTTCCTTTCTGATGAGGAAGTACTGTAGCATTCTGTGTTCCATAAAGGTGTCGTCTTATTGCATTATAAATATGCGCTATATTATATATTAGTCAATTGAAATAAACACGTTATGTATAGTAATTGATGCTTTGTTTTCGCTTAACTCCAGTTAATTACTTGTGTTTTATTCAGCTGATATCTGTATACCTCTTTCTATTTTAGTAACTTTAGAATTTAGTATTACGGTTCACTTGGTCCTTCCGTGCTAGGACGCCATGGCTGCAACTAGTATAAAACAAACGTGTATCTCGCTTGTACTCACAGCACCATAGGTCAGGTAAGGTTTGCATACTAAGCAAGTTTTCGATATTCGATTGCAGCACTAATATATTTCCGTACTCAATCGACCCGTATTACATAAAGATTGCATCTAAATCGCAGCACGGGAACACTTATTCAAATCTTTAATGAAAACAGTAAGTGAGCAGAGTGTGCTCCCTTTATAAATGCACGGAACCGTCGGAAATGCTTTAGTTCAGATAAACTCCTACACTAGTGGAAACTGCTGCGGTCAATCTACACCGAATCATGATCTATTGCATGCTCTATTCTTTGTTGGTCAAATGTATGCACTAGAAGGCAGAATTAGCCAGCGAACAAGCGCTGAACCATTCAAATGCGATCGTGTGTATTGTCATGTTAACTCCTCCAATTCGTCACTGCATCCAAGCGCTCAACAGACCTTACATTGCATTATGCTTTTGGCAGACGCTTTGTCCGGGCGACTTGCATTGAATTCGGGGTGCACTTTCGGTATTCTGTCCGGTCTTGCTTTCCCTGGGAGCCGGGCCCGTGGCTTGGCGTTGCTGGTGCCACGCTCTACTGTTCGAGCTACAGGAAGACATGTCTGTAATCGGCTACACTGCACCATTAACGCAACATTTTCAGTTATTGAGTCTAACACAATATACAGGGGAGTAAATATAGCGTTGACTGTTGACTCAGTCTGCACATGAGTGTTGATTTCCGGGTGCACCGCAAATGACGAGCTCTCTCGCAGTGAGCTTTTCTCTTCGCTAAAGCTGGCACACAGTGCGCTTATAACCTTTGTGATTCGTTGCTTTTCAGACTGCGATCTGATGTCATACTGTGGGATTTCAGTGCATTAATGCCAGGTACGTTAATCAGATCCACGAGGACTTGTCCGGATTTTTACATCAACCCATTCACCTTAGTGAAATTATTCAGCCCAAAATTTTATCATGGCGTTGGTGAGTATGTCAAACTAACTATTATAGACTTCAGATGTTATTCCAGGGTCAAAGGAATTTTTAGGATTGTGATATTCGTCTCATACTGCCAAATGTGGCCACAATCACACAGTATTATCCTGGCTTAGGTTATCAAATGATGAATTTTTTCATAGGTTCAGTAGCCATGCCGGGTCCTATATAGCTAGCTATGGTTTTATTAGTTAGTAAAGCTTAAACATATAAAACATTCTTATCCTTTTGCAAGGGCATCGTCTGATGTTCTCAATCACATGCCCATGTTATGTTTGTCATGCTGTCTGGTTTATTTTCTTTAGGGGCTCTCTTAGCAGGTTGACGGTTAGATGGTGTTCTATCAAGACGTGAGCGGGAGTTATGCAAGGGTTTAGAATCCCCCTAATTGCAGATGGAAAGAAATACGTTCTCCAACTCGCACGTGCATGGGACATTTTTTCAGGTCAGTGTTGCTACGAACATAGTTCAATGCGTGGAGTTGGCATCCTCTACCAAGGTCTCCTCTATTAAGTATGCGGGATGCCATGATGGTCAAGATGGTTTTCTTCAGCAATCCCAGCTCAGTCTTTCAGTAGGCGTTCCGTCTCTCCATCCGCAGCTACAGCGTTCCCTCTTAGAGCGAACATCGTCCAAGACTTTCAGACGGCTCTGCCATAAGCCAAACCGGACCCAGCACCCTGTCCTCCCCTAGCAGCATTAATATCATATTAAACTATCTGCTAATATAGGCTAGAAAATATATTCCTAAAAGTGTCGCTTCCTCAACTTTCAAAACTTACACGTCCGCATGGTCAGTTTTTTCTATGTTCTGTTTCGCCTCAAATGTCAGTATCTCCCACTTTGATTTCGACCATTTGTTCCCTTCTCATCTTATAATAATAAAAAAAAAAAAAAAAAAAAAAAAAAAAAACACCTCTTACATCCGCCGACTCCTCGCTGGCATCAAATCCTATGCAAAAATCTATAGTCCTAATTTTCCAAGTCTTTTCTCCGAAACTTCCATTTGTTTACTCCTTAAAGGCTTCGCTAAATCCTCTAGTAAACAAATAGATAAACGTCTGCTCATTGCTCTCCCGTAGCGGCATAGGTTCATCAGTTCCGTCCGCAACGGTCTCTTTCCTTTTACATCAATATTCTGCTAGAAGCAGTGTTTCTAGTTGCTTTCTACGGTTCATGCGTCCAGGCGAATTCTCCTCAGATACTAATACATTTGATCCTACCTTTGGTATTTCCTTTTCTGATATTCGTTCTCACCTAATCGCTCCACTCTAATTCTTAAACATAAAAAAAAAATAAAAATAAAAAAACGCTCAAGGCTACGGCGTCACCTTATCTTTCTTAAAATCAATAATGAATTTTGTCCATTCATCTATGGTCAAATTCCTTAAAAACCACCCTAAAACTTCTAATTATGCCCCTCTCTTTATCTTACCTAACGGTGCACCTCTTTTCAAAAGGCTGGTTCAGAACCCAGTTAAACTGTCGTTAAAAGCTGCAGTCTATCCCCCTCTCTCTACACCGGCCACTCATTCAGAATCGGGGCAGCTACTACAGCAGCTGAACGAGTAATCCCCATGCCGGCCATCAAAGTTTGGGTAGATGGTCTCCTCGTCCTTTGAATCATACAAAAGACCCGATTCTAAAACCATTCTTCAAGCCCAGTAAGCTCTACAGTAACCATAAGGTAAATTCCTATGCAACTACTGGTGGTGGTGTCATAATCATATTTCCCTCATCCAGTTATTATTCTAGCCAGCACTCCTCAACGACTTCTAGTCATCTAATATGTGTGGCCTAGCGGCTCTGTTCAATGTGGCCTCGTCTCTATGTGGCTGTAGCAGCCGTTGTGCCTTTGTTACATGTTCGTTATTTAAATAATCTTAAGTTAATAATATTATAAAAAAAATAAAAAAAAACTTGAATGTCTTATTTAATGCAATATTTTTGTTCTATGTGGTCTCCTGTGACCGTGTAGCCTAATGTGGCCTTGTCTCGTGGTCTTGTGGCCATTAAGCATGGCATGTTCTGTGTGGCCTAGGGGCTCTGTCTCGTTGGCCTCATTCAGTGTGGCTTAGCAGCCTTGTGGCCCGGCGGGCCTCATCTCTGTGGTACAATGTTGCCTTGTTCCATGTTCGGCCTTCAAGGGTGCGGCCTTTATGGCTTCGTTTCGTGTGGCTTAGTGGCCATCGTCTGTACGTCTCGTCTAAGTGTGGGATTATGGTTTAGGAAACATTCTATGTTCTGTGTGGTCTACTGTGACCGTGTAGCCTAATGTGGCCTTGTCTCGTGGTCTTGTGGCCTTCATGGCATGGTTAAATGTGGTCTAGTGGCCTTGTATTCAAGTATGTCTGTCTATGTGTGGCATTAGTGGCCTTGTGGCCACGTGGGCCTTGTGTTCATGTGGGGCTTGGCGCCTTGTGGCATATGTTTGCCTTGTCCTTTAAAAAGATGCCTGATCGGCCAGTGGCCCCCCTGGGGCATATGTTTAATGTGGCTTAGATGCCGTAGTCTCGTGTGGTTTGTATTTGTGTGGCACTAGTGGCTTGGTCTTGTCCTTAAAAGATGCCAATAGTGGCCAGTCGCCCCCTGGGGCATAAGTCTTTGTAAAAAAAAATAAAAAATAAAAAAAAATCTAGCCAAGTGGCTTCGTTCACGTGCAGTCCAGTCTTACCTCGTCTCTTTGTGGCATTAGCGGCCGTTGTGGCTTAGAAGCCTCGTCTCCGTGGTCTGTATAGGCCGGGTGGCTCATCAAGGCCTTGTCTCTGTGGTCTATAAAGGCCGTGTGGTCCAATGAGGCCAGAATATGTGTGGTTTATGTACGGCCCTAGGTGGCCTGCTATATGTGGTCCAATGTGACCGTTCTATTATAGCCAATGCGGCTCTGTCTGTGTGGTCCAATGAGGCCGTGTGGTCCAATGAGGCCGTGTGGTCCAATGAGGCCTTGTGGTCCAATGAGGCCGTGTGGTCCAATGAGGCCTGTTTATTATTTTTGCCAAGGCGGCTGCCTGTATGGTCCAATGAGGCCTTGTCTATGTGTTTTCCTAGGAGTGAACTGGCAATATATATATATATATATATATATATATATATATATATATATATATATATATATATATAATAATAATAATAATACAAATAAATAAATTGTCTTTTTATCAAGCTATAGGCATGCCGTATCTCTTCACATCTTAATTCTACCACATAGTAATTTTCTTCTCTATTTTTCAGGAACCCCAGGATTCTAGACCGGTGGGTATACTCAGTTACCAACTTTTGGGGGTTGGCGGGCCCCGTCCCGGTGTATTCATACTCCACCTACTTTTGACGATTACGCAGATCTGAAGCGACGATTACCCCCATCCTCCCCACCACCACCAGGATGGTCCTGTCCATACCTCCCGGGGGGTCGGCTGCGCCCCTGCCCTTGTCTTCAGGCAGGAATTGCAGATCCGAGACCCTCGGATTATGCCTACGGACGGGGCCTACGCCAAATTGACTTTGTATATTATTAGCTTGCTGAGCTATTATTAAATGCACTATTGTCGATATAATTCTCCCGAGTCTTTCCTGCAGAAATGGTATCTGTGAGGATTTCCAGTCAGGATTTAGACCGTATCATAGCACTGAGACTGCTCTCATCAGAGTTACATTTGATTTACCCTTATCATTCGATCGTGGCTGTATCTCTCTATTAGTGTTACTCGATCTTAGCGCTGCATTTGATACTATCGACCACAACATTCTTTTGAATAGACTCGAAAATTATGTAGGTATTAGTGGAATTGCTTTATCATGGTTTAAATCATACCTATGCGACCGTTATCAGTTTGTAGCAGTAAATGAAGAGATGTCACACCGATCGCAAGTTCAGTAAGGAGTACCACAAGGCTCAGTGCTAGGACCGCTACTCTTCACCCTGTACATGCTACAACTGGGAGATATCATTAGGAAGCATGGCGTTAGTTTTCATTGTTATGCTGACGATACTCAGCTCTATATTTCTTCACGCCCTGAAGAAACTTACCAATTCACTAGATTAATGGAATGCATAGCTGATATAAAACATTGGATGACCGGTAATTTCCTGCATTCAGAAAAAAAAGAATTTTTAATTATTGGACAAAAAAGCTCCACAAGTAGTAACCTAGAATACTGTCTAACACTTGATGGCTGCTCTGTCAAGTCAGTGAGGAACCTGGGTGTGCTCTTTGATACCAATCTTTTGTTTGAAAGCCACGTTTCTAGCATCTGTAAAACTGCATTCTACCATCTTAAAAATATATCTAAATTACGGCACATGCTCTCAATGCAAAATGCTGAACAGTTAGTTCATGCGTTCATGACCTCAAGGCTAGATTATTGTAATGCTCTACTGGGTGGTTGCCCTGCTCGCTTAATAAATAAACTCCAGCTGGTCCAAAACGCAGCAGCTCGAGTTCTTACTAGAACCAGGAAGTATGACCATATTAGCCCAGTTCTGTCAACACTGCACTGGCTGCCTATTAAACATCGCATACATTTCAAAAATCTTGCTTATTACTTACAAAGCACTAAATGGTTTAGCTCCCCAATACTTGAGCGAGCTCTTAACATATTATACTCCATCACGTCTACTGCGGTCTCAAAATTCTGGCCAGTTGATAATACCGAGAATATCCAAATCAACTGCAGGTGGTCGATCCTTTCCGTCGATCCAGGCGGTCGGTTCCCGGAACCGGGAACACTTCCCATAACACCTGATGTACTCGTTACATCATCAGAAGAATGGCATCTACGCTAATGATAGTCTCTCTGTTTTATCCCGAGGTTTACTGCAGTCAGCTGGATCCGGGCCGTATCCAGTTCAGATGGTGGACCTGCGCCCAGAGAAGACCAACACAGGACCCCGAAGTGTCTGCAGAGACCGTGATTAGACTCCCCCTGCAACTGCCTCATCGACACGGCATCTCAATAAACCCGTCTCCGGCGTGTTGACTCCGATTGTTCGAATATTACAATTAAATAATACTTAAATCGATATGTCATCCTCAATAAACCCGTCTCCAGCGTGTTGCCTCTGATCATTCGAATATTGCACTCTAATAATTATTTAATCAACATCATCCTTGTAGCGACTATGAGTCAGATAAAATAATAACTCAACGGGGAACTGAATTAAAATGAAAGAGACTCAAATGACACTAATTTATAAATAATTCAGAATTAATGTTTACACCTTAACTTATTCGTCCGCCGATATGTAAGAACTTAAAGGGGGCTCTGTTAAAGGGAAACATGTATATTTAGCTCAAATGAATGAATTAATGAATTCATAGGAAATTTTGAGAGTCTATTTTACAGCCAAGCAAATGACTCGTCCAGCGTTCATTTGAACGGGCCGTAAATATCAACTCTGCAGCGGATATTAATATCCGAACAATAGTGAAACACTATTTAACAGCCAGGTAACTTAGATCGGCAGTTCAAGACATTAAATTGATAAGCACATAACACAAGAACAGTTATCTTTGAATACAAATGGAACTTTTTTGATTAATCTAACACATCAAACTAATATCTAACATAAAGACACGCACTCGCACATTCACACGTTGCAGAAAGGAAGAAGGTGAGGAAAGAATAAGTTCTAAGAGAGAGAAATTATGAAATCCTAAGCAATCTATGCATTTATGAAACTTGACCTGAAGAAACCATTGATCAGTAATTTAACCTCCTATCGTTTCTTAGGCAGGGTTATTACATTTGATCTAATGCACCAGTTCGGCTCGAAATCAAGAGGTGTTACTTGCGTTTGGTCTCGTGTGTCGTCTGACAAGGGGGTCCCCTTTTCCTGGCTGGACAGGGGTTTTCCCGGATCTTTGATTCGCTGAAGGTCTGGTCGACGTCTGGGGAAGCCAATCACGTGGCGTGTTGGCGGCTGGATGAAAGTCTTGTGGGCGTTGTTTGATGTTGGAGCGCGCTGTTAGAAACTCGTTGTTGAGAGACTTTTGCGGCGAAACTTAACAGAACCCGAGACTTAACTGAAATAAAATAAACTTTAAGTAAAAGAAAGGAAAGTGAGAGAAAAGCAGATGGCCTGAATGAAATCGTTGTTAACCCATTTTCTCTGATGTGTGTCTGTCACGATCGCCAGATCGTGTCCTGGGAGCTCTCCGTTCAGAACTCACTCTGGTCAAACTGCTAGGACTTAGCTCATCTCTGAACTGCGAACAGGCCGCGAACCAGCTCGAACCGAACTGGAACCGAACTTGAGCTGACTTGAACCGAACTCAACTCAACTGAACTCTGAACGCTTCTGAACCTCTTCGTTCGTGTTCTGAGATTAAACTCAAACATTTGCCCATCCCCTGGATGGGTTCTGGCCAATTAGGCTTCAGGGGTGACTGTGTCTCCACCCCTCCCACAAAATTGGGTTATCTATAGAATTTAGTTTCCTGCTCTTAAGCAGAGAGTAAATTTAGACCTAATTTCTTACTATAAGGACATGATCAATTCTATAAAGATTTCATTCAGCTCATCTGTTGGATTATACCCATACAAACACGCCGGTATCAAACACCGTGCCTTTTCATCGACTCATTCAATAGTTCTACCAGAAAGACTCGGGAGAATAAATACTGTGACAATTATCCATTTATTAACAACCCAGCAAGCAATAAAGTACTTTGGCATAGGCCCCATCCGTAGCTCGCAATCTGAGGGTCCGGACTCTGCATATCCTGCCTGAAGACGAAGGCAGAGGCGCAGCCGACCCCCCCGTGAGGTATGGAAGGGACCATCCTGGTGGTGGTGGGGTGGATGTAGGGAAGGATTTGACTTGGAGGTGGTGGGGAGGATGGCGGTGAATTGGAGTGTCAGCATCTGCTAACTCAGACATGAGTAGTTACCGATCTTTTATACCCAAGTATTAGAATGTGATTGGATAGATAAAAAGTTGAAGTGACGTGACAATTAAGTCTTCCTGGCAGAACTTATGCTAAAGCTTTCATTTACATAATTGCATGAATTGGGAGTAATGTACATGCATGATAGTCACGTGTATCAGTTGTAAACACACTAACAAGCTATGTCGAAGGCTATTTGAATGAAAGTCCAATAATCAGTTATTTGATGCACTCTGAATGTAACAGTTTCTGTGAGCTTGCTTGGAGTTTTAGCTGTCACGTGGAGTTCATTTACCGGTCATTGAAAAAAAAAAACAGAGATCTGGAATGAGGGAATGAGGGTTACATACGTAACCGAAACGTTCCATTTCAGTCGGTCACGTTGGAAGTACATTGGAACTGACCGACGAATTGGGATCTCTACCAACACGCCAGAGATGCTGGCCCTTCCAGCGACCTGCCTGAGCTCGCTGGACCACTCCTATGTTGGAGTGGGAGTCAGGGCTCCCTGCAGGGAAGGTCAGTCACTGCTGTTCCTGCAAGACCAACTCAGCGTGACTACTGGATAACGCTGGGAAGCGTGCCCGTCTCAGGAGAAGGGGAGGAGAGGTGGAGAATACTCATAAGGACTAACCTAGCAGGGTAGTGCAACATATGGCAGTCTCTGGGGTGGATCCAACCTGGTTCCAGGGGGGAAAGAACACACCCAGAGACGATAGAGTGGGCTCTGTCAAGGGAAAGACACGGGGCTAGCCGAGTAGGATAGCTGGTACCGTGGAGAATACACATATGGGTTCACCATCAGGGGACCACCACATATGGAACCCAGCCTACACACACGTTACACAAGCATACGGGTACAGGCCTGGCGTCAGACGGCCGCAACGTCTGGCACGTTGGGTTGGGGTGACGGAGGAGCTCGACAGGGTTCACCATTTCTGGGGAACACAACTGGAGAAAAATAGACGCACGTATCCGGCCCAGAGGGCGGGAGTGGCGTTGCGAGCCGACACAGGAACGGGTACTTCGCGTCTACCGGCCGTTGGAGGCGAGTACACGGGAAGAAACCGGTTCCACACGCAGGCTATAGAATCTAGCGAACGTGTTAGGTGTCGCCCAGCCCGCAGCTCTACAAATGTCTGTCAGCGAGGTGCCTTGAGCCAGTGCCCAGGAGGAAGCTACACTCCTTGTGGAGTGGGCTCGCAACCCGAACGGGCAAGGCACGTCTTGCGACTGGTACGCTAAGACGATAGCATCCACTATCCAGTGGGCTAACCTCTGCTTGGAGACAGCCTTTCCCTTCTGCTGACCTCCGTAACAGACGAAGAGCTGCTCTGAGGTCCTAAAGCTTTGAGTCCGGTCGATGTAAGCGTGAAGAGCGCGGACGGGACACAACAAAGCCAGGGCTGGGTCTGCCTCCTCCGAGGGCAGCACTTGCAGGTTCACTACCTGGGCCCGGAGGGGAGTGGTAGGAACGTTGGGCACATATCCGGGCCGGGGTCTCAGGATGACGTGAGAATCAGCCAGTCCGAATTCCAGGCACGATTCGTTGACCGAAAGTGCATGCAGGTCCCCTACCCTCTTGATCGAGGCCAATGCAATCAGGAGCACTGTCTTCATGGACAGGATGTTAGCTCTACAGACTGCAAAGGCTCGAATGGAGGAGCCTGGAGTGCTCTGAGCACCAGGGCTAAATCCCAAGAGTGTACTGAGGATAAACAAGGAGGATTTAGTCTCCTCGCACCTCTCAGGAACCTGACGATTAAGTTGTGCTTCCCAACGGACTTACCACCTACTGCATCGTGATACACCGCTATTGCTGCAACGTACACTTTGAGGGTGGAGGGAGACAGCCTTCACTCCAGCCCATCCTGCAGGAAGGAAAGCACAACGTTAATCAAACACCTTCAGGGGTCTTTCCGGCGGGAAGAACACCACTCAACGAACAGGTTCCACTTCAGAGTATAGAGGCGCCTCGTAGGGGGGGCTCTAGCCGAAGTGATGGTGTCTTTCCTATAGCTCAAACAGTAGAGCATGGCGCTAGCAAAGCCAAGGTCATGGGTTCGATTCCCAGGGAAAGCAAGAAATGACAAAATGTAAAATGTGTACCTTGAATGCAATGTAAGTCGCTTTGGATAAAAGCGTCTGCCAAATGCATAAATGTAAATGTAATAAATGTAATACCACTGCTTGTGGCAGGTCACCTAGAACCTCCGCGCCCTGTCCAGGGACCAGACATGGAGTTTCTAGAGGTCTGGACGTGGGTGCCATAGGGTGCCCCGTCCCTGAGAAAGCAGGTCCTCAGGGGAATCGGCCAGGGAGGGGCTGTCGAGAGGAGTGTGAGTTCGGAGAACCAGGTCCGGTTTGGCCAGTAGGACGCAACTAGCAAGACCTGCTCCTCATCCTCCCTGACCTTGCACAGAGTTTGTGCTAGAAGGCTCACTGGGGGAAACGCATATTTGAGTATGTCCCGGGGCCAGCTGTGCGGCAGTGCATTTGTAGAGGGTGCCTTTGGTCAGGGAACAGTAGAACTGGCAATGGGTCGAGTCCGGAGAGGTGAACAACTCTACCTGCGCGGCTCCAAAAAGGTCCCATATCAGCTGGACTTCACCCGCCACTCTCCCGGAAGTGTAGACTGACGAGAGAGCTCGTCGGCTGTCTGGTTCAGCACACCAGGGATGTGAATGGCCCGAAGCGACCTCAGATGCTTCTGACTCCACAGGAGCAGATGGTGGGCGAGCCGGAGCATGCAACGGGAGCGTAGACCACCCTGTCGGTTGATGTACGCAATGGCCGCAGTGCTGTCCGTACGGACCAGTACGTGTTTGCCCTGAAGCGGCTTCTTGAGCCGGGCCAGGGCAAGACGTACCGCCAGAAACTCTAGGCAATTGATATGCCAATGCAGCTGGGGCCCCGTCCACAGACCCGAGACTGCATGCCCGTTGTCGTGGCCCCCCAGCCTGTGGATGAGGCATCCGTGAAGACCACAGCATGCCTGGACACTTGTTTTAAGGGCACTCCCGCCCATAGAAACGAAGGGTCTGACCACGGGCTGAAAGTTTGGCGACAGTACAGGGTAACTGAGACAGGGCACTTGCAGCTCTGTCACGCCCATCTGGGGACTCGGTCGTGTAGCCAGCGTTGAAGCGGTCTCATATGAAGCAATCCGAGCGGCGTTACCGCGGCTGCAGATGCCATATGCCCCAGGAGCCTCTGAAAGAATTTCAGTGGGACCGCTGTCCTGCCCTTGAACTTATTCAAGCAGTTCAACACTGACTGGACTCGCTCCTCTGTGAGGCGCGCAGTCCGGTTGACCGAATCCAGCTCCATGCCGAGATAAGAGATCCTCTGCATGGGAAAGAGTTTGCTCTTCTCTCGGCTGACTGGAAGGCCCAACAGGCTGAGGTGATGGAGCACCAGGTCCCTGTGTTCGCACAACTGACCCCAGGACTGAGCCAGTATGAGCCAGTCATCGAGATTGTCGAGAATGTGAATGCCGCGTTCTCAGAGTGGAACAGTGGCTGCCTATGCAACTTTCGTGAAGCCGTGAGGCGACAGGGACAGCCCGAAGGGCTTCAGGTCGATCGTTGCGAACCAATCTTGGGGACGGATGCATTTGAAAATGCATTTTTGCGTTAACATTTTGAACGGGAGCTTGTGCAGGGCCCAATTCAGAATGCGCAGGTCCAAGATCGGTCTTAACCAATTTTCAATATACATTATGGATCAATCAAATTCAGGCTTTAAATCAAATTATTATTATTATTATTATTATTATCATTATCACAATTATTATTATTATTATTATTATTATTATTATTATTATTATTATTATTATTATTATTATTAAAGTGTGTTTAAGGTTCTTTATTTTTATTTTCATATTTGTCCTATTGCTGTTCAGTATTTTGAGTTGCTGCATAAATAAATGTAATTTGCTTGTAATTTGAGCATGTTTTAATACTATAATATAGTACTGATTATTTGATAGCTGATCACCATTCTGTATTTGCTAAACTCATTACCAAATATTAAACAATTTAACAGTGAATGCACATTGCTCTTAAAGGGGCATCTTCCCTACCATATCAAATTTATTAATATTGCTTGCATAAATTGACACTTCTTCAGCTAGTCTTATACTTTACGCAGGTCCTGTCAGTGGAGTCATTAACATCTGTTTATGGAAGTCAGGCAAGGACACCTATGCGTTCTCTGGCCCCTCTCAGAAGATTAGTTGACTCAATCAATGAGGTCATACATAATTACCATGACTGCAGTGGTGACACAGAGGAAAAGAAAAGGAATTCTATAGATTTTGAGAGCCACACCTGAGGCACAAGTGGAGGGCATTAGGATGCGGCCAAGTGCTACAGGGCTGCTGAGGGATACAATCAGGGGCATGTTAAGAGCTTAAATGAGAGCAGACTCGTCCATCAAGTGAGAAACAAGATGCAGCATGCTGACAGCTGCAGGAGATTGCATTGATTTTCAGTTCACCACTTCCCGCTTCACATCTTTAATGTACACAAAAGGTGATCGCTTTATGCTTCGTAAAATCTGTGTCCTCTGCATAGCAGAAGGCCTTGTTCAGGTTTGAGAAACAGTAAGAACTGCTAATTCATCAAGATTTCACATGAGGAGGGACACTGAAATAAATTACCAACTATCACCCTTTCAGCGTGTTCTGTCTTTTTGGAGGGTAAGTGTGAAGCCTTGCATTCTAGTGCAATATAATGAATTATTTACAGGTGATTATCTATAGGTTGATGGATTCTATCTGCTCTGATGGAGCTCAGAAAGAACTGCTGCGTAAAGCACATTCATGAGTATGGCACGGCACACAGAATCGCAATGGATATAAGGAGGGAAGAAGAGAAGGATTCAAAGGAGAAGAGAGCAAAGGTAAAAAAAAGAAAAAGGCAAAGTCATCAACTTTTCATCTAGTGTTATACTGCTGCAATTGAAAAAATAAAATAAACACCTTAAAAGCTTTAACTTTAATTCATTGCTTAATACTGTGGCCACGCACTATGAATCCACAGGCTCATTCAGTCATGTTGCTATGAATTCTTCACAAATTGCACAGCCACAGAGGTTTCTACTAACTGGTTGAGCAGGAGTATGCATATTTCATGACATTACAGAAGTCTAGAAGTTTATGTTAGCGTTTAAAAAGTGTATACATTAAACAGAAAGTTTTGTCTTACTGTGCACGGTTGCAAGCACAATTTCCTTAATGGTCTGTGAGGTTTTTAAGTTTTATTATTCTTTTTTCATTATGTTTTGTCATTGTTTGGTTTTAGATTTGTTTCATGTGATGGCCAGGATTTATGCCACACATGATTATTAATACATTCATCTATGCATTTATAAATAGACATTACGGCCCCACTTTATATTAGGTGGCCTTAAGTACAATGTACTTACTGTTCAAATTGTATTGCAAAACACCTTTTCTGATATTGAGGTGGGATATTGGGTAGAGTTAGGGACAGGTGTGGTGGTATGGGTAAGTTTAAGGGTAGGGTTAGTTGTAAGGGAAGTGTCAACTGTGTAATTACAAATGTAACTACAAAAATTAATTACAGGCGTAACTACATGCAGGTATTTTTTTTAAATGTAAGTACAATGTTAAAACATGTATGTACACAATAAGTGCAAATGATTAATTAAAATGTTAGTACATATAGTAGTTCTGTCAGGTCCATTAAGTCAAGAACACACGAGACAATAAAAATGATTTAGAAATTTTTATTGAATAAATGCAATCAGTTGATGAATCTGAATTAAATTTGTTTTTGGCGGTATGGCTCTGTTCGGGGAGTCCTCTGACCTTTCATGAGCACCATGAAATAGCAGAGAGTTAGAGGACAGCAGCAGCATCAGGGAACGCTTACCAGTTTAGGACTGGGAGAGCTTAACTATTCCCCCTATGAACAGAGCAGCAACGATGGCAAATCAAAATGTCACGTTATACACGACAAGAGGAGGTGGGGAGGTGGTGGGCTGCAAAAACCAAACGCAAGTAGCAAGAGCGAACTGAATCTGCTTTCTGAACGGAAAATCCACCAGGAGAAAATCATCTAAAAGATGAAGAACGAATGATAACTTCTCGTTATTAAGAAGAATCCAGCACAAAGCCTCGGACAAAGTATCGAATATTTTAGGACTACTAAGACATCCAAAAGCAAGTCTAACCGAGAAATATTTTTTTTCCCTCCACTGAACGCCAAATAAATGCCACTGTGAAGGATGCAATGGCATTACTTTGAAAGCATCGGAAATATCTGCCTTTGCAAGCCAGGCTCCACGTGTCAGGGAAGAATACGGATTCAGATGCAGGAAACAGAAAAGTTTATTTATGAGCTCAGGAATGGACAGGGAAAAATATCAAGAACAAAAAACTGAAAAATCCAAATCAAATGTCCACAGGTCCGGTGAGCTCCCTTAAACAGGGACAATTCCCAACGTCATCAACGACGCAGTACAGGAGTGCTACAGAGTCCTCCGATGAGCGCGGTGGGCGCAGTGAGAGTGCAGAGTGTAATTCCCCGGATAGAGCGGTGAGCACGCTGAGGAAATGGAGAGAAGAATCCGAGTCTCCACAGAGAGAGGATCACCTGGGCTGGTAGAAAAGGAACAAAGGTCTGGCGGACGAGAGGGAATAGAACAAAAAGATATAAATAAAAAACGAGAAAACAAACAGCACTTAGGAGACTGGGAAAGCAGGACACGACAAGACTTGACAAATAACAAGAGACGGTCACGAGCAAAGGCGTTGCGCAACATACAACAACGGTCGGACAAACAAGTGAGAAAGAGAGGATCTTATATATGGGAGAATAATGAGGGGAAATTAGCAACAGGTGTAAACGGTGAACACAAATGAGAATAGGGATAACGAGTGGGAGGGGAAACACCACAAAGTCAGCGAAACACCTGACAAACTTGTCAACCCAGACCATGTGCACAAGAAAACAAAGCACGCAAGACACGGAGACACAAAAGACAAAACAAGATCAGACCAAAGTCATTACACCACGTCCTGCTCTTTTAATGAAGTTGATAGCATCATCAATGGTGCTATAAAACAGGGAAAAAGGGGCTAAAGGAATAAGGCTATAGATGCTGTCAGCCGAACTATTGTGGGGAGCGGAGAGGTCGATGATTAAACGTTTTTTTCCCGTATATTTACGAGTGGCGATCCCTATAGGACTTATCCTGACAATCGGGAAAGGAGACTTATCAAATGGGCCTATCATGAAACCCTTTTTAACCTCTTTCTCCAACAAGGCATCCACATTTTCCGGCTCCTGTGAGGCGGACAATAGATTATTACAAGAAAATGACACAGCAGGCAGATGCAGCAGACCAGCAAAAAACCCATGAACCAGACCAGTTAATAAATAATCCACGAAACAGCGGTTTGGATGCTTCCTCAACGCCCATCCCAGCCTGGGGACGTTGATGGGAGTTGATGGTTTTATTTATTTCGCTCCACTTTCATGAAGCGGGTTCTCCTCGGGCACACAGACTTTGGGTGGGCATCCCCACAGTAGCTACAGACATGATGATATTTACAGTTATACATCCTACAAATGAAGAGTTTCGTTGCAAAACGAGATATATCCATTTTGAGAAATGTTGGTTATTTGACATTATTATTTAAGACATTAACAGTCAAGTTCATTCACAATTTTTTGTACATTAAACTATTACTTGAGCTCAGTGAAGGCCGGGACACAATATTCTTCAAATCCAGGATATTTTTTATTTAATTTTATGTCCATAAATAAGTCAAAAACCATGCCAAAATGCAACATATTTATCTTAACATTGTCAAACATCTTAAATTGGTTAAAAAAACAATACATCATAAATATATGGAATAGTATATACAAAGATTGATTAATAATAATAAGATTCCGAGTTAGTTTTGGTCAGAACATACACAACATAACGTTTTTTTTTTGTTTTTTTTTGCAAAACGCTATATATCCACCTTAGGCTATATTCTACTACTGTAATACCATTAAGAAAAGCTAGTGAATCAATGTGTGTGTGTGTGTGTGTGTGTGTGTGTGTGTGTGTGTCGGCATGACAGACCAACATTACTCGCAGTCGCACGATGACAACAATTAATCTTTGGATGTTTTCCCTCCCCTGAATGCCTTGCCCGTTTGTCTTCTCCCTTTGATGATTTTCTTAAGATGCCTTCCTCTTTCTCCCAACAGCAGCTGGAATGACCGGCTCCAATCCGTCATCGAAATCCATAACGTTAGCTTGACTCTGAAGCTTTGATTCTCTGACTGACAGACAGCTGTTGATCAGTGACGTAGCCTACGTGACTGACAGCTCGCCTACAGTATAAACTGGTAAACGTTTTTTAGTTAGCCTATTGAATCCTCTTTTTAAAAATATGTTTTTTGTTTTGATATTATCGTTAAATCACTGAGCAAACTCGGAGCACTTCACCGGCGGTGACTCTCTCCTCGCGTGACATCCTGAGCTTGCGCGGCATCCTGAACGTTCTATATCGCACTTTGTAAAGAAACTGGGCTGGCGGATATCGCGTTTTGTGAAAAAATACATTTTGTAGTTGGCTTAAAATGTACATTTTCAAATCTTATTAATGGCAGCAATTCACACATAGATTAAGGTACATCTAAACAGTGATTTCCAATAATAAAATCCAAATGTCAAAAAATGGCGTTTATCGCGTTTTGCAACCAAACTCTTCAAATATTCTCATTAAAATTGTAGCAAAGAGGAGTAGCAACGTTATTCACCTGAGAGTCAGATTTATGGCTCGGGCCAGAATGAGACATATAAGGGCTTAGATTTAGAGCACAGGGTAGTAGAGTGCGAGAGAGAGCCACAGATGGAGAAGGACAGAATTTGGTGCCCTGTAAAGTGTCTACTTATAAGCGCGAGGTCAAGCACGGACCAGTCCAGTCTTTGGTTAAAGCGTTGAATAATCATGGCTGCCTTTGCAGAAAAAGACTTATGATACTCATAAAACAGAACCCCACCGTAGGAAAGCGCTAGGTCGGAAATAATGGCTAGATAAGTATCGAGTTCGGCTCTGCGCGCCGGTTGATCTTCACAAATTACATCCCTATAAACACCAAATGCAACGCAGAACTCGGGAAAAGTCCGAGTTTTTGACAGTCTAAGGTCGCCATCTTTTAACTCGACGGATACGTCACCACAGTTTGCAACACACCGTTCACACAGCTCAGAGCCCAGCAGGAGTTTAACGAGATTAATGTCATTACCTGCCAAAATCTGGCCCCTCAGCTGATGAGAAATGGCAGCAGCTGGTGGGAAAAAAGGCGAACCCGCGGACAGAGGTAGAGCGGTCGCCAGGGTCTTTCTAGGAGTGAATTCCGTGGTGACGTCATCGCACTGAGGCCGGCGTGGGTGGTGACGCAGTTCGGAGACGGCGGAGGCAGCCGATGCAGAGATGGACGCCGATGGAGCAGAGACTGGGATTGAGGAAGGTCTGAGGGCGGAGCTGTCTTCCAGCATCGAAATTCTGGCGGCCATATCTAGAAGGGAAGATTGAATATCAGACAGCGCCGTGAGCACCGGGTCATCTGCTGGAGATGTGCTTGAACCCGGACGAACAAGGCCGCCGGCCCGTTTTTGTGCAACTGGCCTAGCGGCCGTCTCTGGATTTTTTCGCTTCAGAGTGTGCTTTTTTCCGGAGGACTGGCGAGGAGGCACCGGCAGCGATTCGACTGCTGGAACAATCAGAGAGTCACAGAGTAGGACAATTAGATCATCATGAGAAGCGCCACTTGGAGGCTGAATATCATTAGTAAACAAGGTTTCCAATATCTTGGCCACGGGCCAATCGCCGATGCAGGGATTAGACGGGGATTTACTTGCCAACCGCCGAGAGCTTCGACGGACGGCTGCGTGTTCATCCGGGCCGGCAACCTGCTCCTGGTCCGGTCGAATTGGCAATGCCCGGGTGTCCTCGGAGGAGTCGATTTGCCAGGATTCCTCCTCGACAGCAGTGGAAGTCATGGCCAACAGCAAGGAAAATAGGACCAGACGTTTGGGGCTAAACAACAACATGAGCGTTTTGATGAAGCGGATAGAAACAGCTGCAAAAAGCGAACGCAAGTAGCAAGAGCGAACTGAATCTAATTTAAATAGCGCCCTGTTTTTAGCTTAGCCATTTGCAGCGAGGGGCGTTGAAACAGCTGACGCAAATCAGCTGATGCGCCCGAATTGTTGCCAAAGCTTTAGCAGCGTCTTGACTACTTGGTCTGCCAGAACTGACGCTGACGCTCAATTTAAGGCCACCCAATATAAAGTGGGTTCGACATTACTATATTGGTGTGTTTTAATCTCATCATTTGTCATTGTACGGAGTCAGTGCATGGGCTTAGTTATTTGGCTTAAGGTTTAAACATTTAAACCAGTTAAAAAAATCAATTTGGCAAAAATGTCATTTTAAAAATGTAGCCAAAATGGTTCAAGTTCCTTTTTGTATGAACCCTTAAATGCATACCTCGGGTCTTTAGCGACCCGGGACATCATTCACTACCCTCCTCCTCATTCATTTTTTAAAGTTAGACATCAACCTTAGTATTCCTCAATCAATTCATTATAAACAATATAAAAAGAAAAAAATAATGCCTGTTTTTCTATTCATTTTTTGTAAAAATTGCATAGGCAAGGCAAGGCAAGGCAAGTTTATTTGTATAGCACATTTCATACACAGTGGCAATTCAAAGTGCTTTACACAGAAAAGAAATAAAAATATTACAGTTATAATAGGAATTAAAAGAAATAAAAAATAAAGAAAATATTGAAAGATAAAAATAAAGTTAAATTTAAGCATATAAATTAAAATGCAAGCAGTTCGGACAAAGCACGTACAGTGGCACAGTGCTCATTCAGTAAATGCACAGCTAAACCGATGTGTTTTGAGTCTGGATTTGAAAGTGGCTACTGTTGGAGCACATCTGATCTGTTCAGGAAGCTGGTTCCAGCTACGGCTGGCATAATAGCTAAAAGCAGACTCTCTTTGCTTTGAGTGAACCCTTGGTATTTCTAATTGACTTGATCCTGATGATCTGAGTGATCTGTTGGGTTTGTATTTATAGGGTCGCTAATGACCCGAGGTGTGTAAAATTGTATGTACATTTTTTATACACAATAATAATTGAATCCTTAATGATGGAATAAGTGCAATTCACATGTATTCCAAAAGGTGGCAATGTCTGATACACAATGATGAAGTGACGTTTCACTCATAGTTACTGAATACACTCATAGGTACTGAACACAATAAAATATTAGTGTCACTGTCACTTGATGGTGGTTCTGGTGAAGAAGCTGTTGAAAATTATCGTTTTGAGAATATGTTTGAGATCGTGAATATGAGCCAGATGCTAAATGTACTGGGAAATGAGCTCTGACGAGGACAGTGATGATGGTATAAAAAATCTGTTCAAACTGAACCCTTCCAAGCTCCAAAAGCTAACGAAATATGCGTTATTTTATTCTTCTGTAATTGTTACACTAATATCAGGAGAGTTTATATTATCGCGGCAGGTAGATATCCATCCGTGTTAGATATAGATCCGGGTTGCTAAAGACCCGAATATGTAAGAATGATTGGCGAAACAGTCATTCATTTAAGGGTTAAGATGACTTGAAATTTTTGGTATGGGAATGGACCAGCCTGGTGACAAAAAGGTTCAAAAAGCAAGTTTTAATGGGAATTCTAAAGGAAGTGAGAATGTACCAACTTTAATGTATTAGAGGGGACAAGAAAATATCTTGATCAATGTGACTTTTGTCTAATATAATTATTTTTGATATAACTAAAATGTATCCATGGCTCTAAATATAGATTATAAGTATTATGTTTATTCCAGGGATTGTGTTGTTATTTTTTGTGAAAAGTGGTTTTGATTCCCCTTTTTGTTCTAATGGTGCTGAAAATATTTTTCAGAGATTTGAAAAAAAAAAAACAATTAATCCAGCATCTCTTCACAGTAAACTAGCAATATAACACATTCAACAAATCACACATTAGAGAATACACATTTAAATTAATAAAGTTGAAAGATCTTCCATAGTTTTATAAAACTGAAAATCAATCAAAATTGTAGTTCCCTTTCAGTCGGTCACGTTCGACGTACGTCAAATTGGGAGCCCTATCATCTTCGAGTGTATACAGAACAGGCCCATGGCCATTGGCATGCGAGATTTGCATCTCACGCTCTGCCCCGCAGTGTGGGTATAAATGCAGAAGCAGATGCAGCGCACACTTGTCATTCACTTCGGACTTCTGTACTGCTGAAGAGTGTCTTCAAACGAGAGAGGAGAAGTTGGTGTTGGTGTTAAGGCACGACAGCAAGGACCGCAATCTCACTGTGAAACAACAGCAGTGAAATAACTGCTTTTTTCACAGCAAAAACTCTGTTGGTTCGGTGGGGTGATCCTTATTAGTGAGTGCAAAACACAGACTGCACTATTTCCTGTGTTTTTGCCGCTGCCATTTCCCTGTGTGCTTCAGCATGTCAAAAAATAAGCTTTTTCCCTTTCACCAGCTGACGGTCACAAGCTTTGTCTTACGTGTCTGGCCATACAGCACCCTGAGGCAGCATTTGTGGTTAGTTCATGTACCCACTGTGGGAACATGACTATCTCTGCATTGAGGTCAAGACTCACCTACCTTCAGGAAGGCTGAGTCCCCTTACCTATACCTATCTAGAGCTATTCCTGCTGGCCGAAGCCAGTTGAGTTACAAAGAGAGAGCACTGGCCCCTCCCATGGGCGTCCAGTGGTGACCTTTGGAGCTCCAGCAAATGACAGCATGTCGATTGCTGCCTCAGAGGGGGGCGCTTCAGTCATCTGGGGATGAAGACTTGGCTGCGTTGCCTCCCTCTGGGAGAGTAACGTTGCCCGAGACAGACCCAGAATTGACGGCTATGCTTTCCCTGGCTACGGAAAAGGTCGGACTCGTGTGGAATCCTCCACCGTATCTCGAGCCTTCTAGGTTGGATGATTGGTATCTCAGGGCTGCTTGCGCTGGTTCTTAGTTTCCCGCCCCAGTACCCTTCTTCCCGGAAGTGCATGAAGGGCTCACCAGGTGCACTTTTTTCTGCCAGAAACCGGCCCAGTGGCTCTTCACTACTCACTACCCTCGATGGCGGAATAGCCAAGGGGTACATGGAGATCCCGCCGGTGGAACGGGCCATCGCAATGCAACTGTGTCCGGCATCCGCTTCCTCCTGGCGTGGTAATCCACGTCTCCCATCCAAGGCCTGTAAGTTTACGTCCACCCTAACGGGCAAAGCTTACAGAGCCTGTGGACAGGCTGTTTTGCGTTAGAGGGGCGGGCATTTCAGTACAGAGTCCTACCCTTCGGGCTGTCCTTGTCGGCCCATGAAGGTCCATGAAGAGAGCATGGTTGTTGGCATTCTCAACTACCTCAACGGCTGGCTGATTCTGGCCCAGTCGAGAAAGCAGTTGTGCAAACACAGGGACATGGTGCTCAGGAAAAGAGCAAACTCTTCCCCGTGCAGAGGATCTCTTTTCTCGGTATGGAGTTGGAAATGGTCAATCTGACAGCGCCCCTCACAGAGGAGCACGTCCAGTTGGTGTTGAACTGCTTGAATTCATTCAAACGCAGAACAGCGGTCCCACTGAAACATATTCAGAGGCTCCTGGGGCATATGGCATCTGCAGCAATGCTGCTCGGGTTGCTTCATATGAGGCCACTTCAACACTGGCTCCACGACCGAGTCCCGAGATGGGCGTGGCAGAGGGGTTAATTCTATGTTGCAATCACACCGAATTGCCGCCAAAATTTCAGCCTGTGGTCGGACCCTTCGTTTCAATGGGCAGCTATGGTCTCCATGGATGCCTCTACCACTGGCTGGGGGGCCACGTACAATGAGCATGCAGTTCACATCAACTGCCTCGAGTTGTTAGCAGTACGTCTTGTGCTAGGCCGCCTCAAAGGGCTGCTAAGAGGTACAGTACAGTGACCGTTGCGTACATCAACAAACAGGGTGGTCTACGTTCCCGTCGCATGACACAACTCACCTGCCATCTCCTCCTCTGGAGTCAGAAGCATCGGAGGTCGCTTCTCACATTCCGGGCCTGCTCAATTGTGCAGCCGACGAGCTCTCACGACAGCAAGTGCTTCTGGGAGAGTGGAGACTCCATCCCCAGGTGGTCCAGCTGATCTGGAGACACTTCAGGACCGCACAGGTAGACCTGTTTCCTGTCCCGGACACATCGCACTGCCAGTTGTTTTACTCACTGACTGAGGGGACCCTTGGCACGGATGCATTGGCACACAGCTGGCCCGGAGCCTACGCAATTATACATTTCCCCCAGTGAGCCTTCTAGCACAGACTCTGTGCAAAGTCAGGGAGGACGTGGAGCAGGTCTTGTTAGTTGCGCCATATTGGCCCAACTGGATCTGGTTCCCGGAACTGGTGCTCCTTGCAACAGCACCTCCATTGGCCCATTCCTCTGAGGAAGGACCTTCTGACTCAGAGACAGGGCACCCTATGGCACCTGCGTCCAGACCTCTGGAAACTCCATGTCTGATCCCTGGACAGGACGTGGAGGTTCTAGGTAATCTGCCACAAACAGTGGTAGACACCATCACTGCTGCTAGAGCCCCCTCTATGAGGCGTCTCTATGCTTTTAAGTGGAACCTGTTAATTGAGTGGTGCTCTTCTCGACGAGAAGACCCCTGAAGATGTTCAATCAGTTTTGTGCTTTCCTTCCTGCAAGATGGGTTGGAGCGAAGGCTGTCTGTAAGTGATTGTTGCCGCTATCACTGCACATCATGATGTATTTGATGGTAAGTCCTTGGGGAAGCATGATCTGATTGTTAGGTTCCTGAGGGGGGCGAGGAGACTAAATCCGCCTCGCTCTCACTCTGTACCCTCTTAGGACTTGTCTCTGGTGCTAATGGCACTGCAGAGAGCGCCCTTTGAACCATTGCAGTCAGCAGAGTTGAAGACAGTGCTCCTGACTGCATTGGCTTCTGTTAAGAGGGTAGGGGACCTGCAGGCATTTTCGGTCGACAAATCGTGCCTAGAATTCAGGCCGGCCAACTCTCGTGATCCTGAGACCCGGCCGGATATGTGCCCAAGGTTGCCCAAGGTGCCCAAGGTTCCCACCACTCCCTTCTGGGACCAGATGGTGAACCTGCAAGCGCTGCTCTGGGAGGAGGCAGACCCAGCCCTGGCTTTTCTCTGTCGAGTCCTCGCTCTGCAGTTATACATGGACAGAACGCAAAGCTTCAGGACCTCTGAACAGCTCTTCATGTGTTATGGACAGCAGAATGGAAAGGCTGTCTCCAAGCAGAGGATGGCCCACTGGATAGTGGATGCCATCACCTTGGCGTACCATACCCAAGGCATGCCTTGCCCGCTCGGGTTGAGAGCCCACTCCTCTAGGAGTGTTGCCTCTTCCTGGGCACTGGTCCATGGTGCCTCGCTGACAGATATATGTAGAGCTGCGGACTGGGCGACACCTAACACATTCGCTAGATTCTATAGCCTCCGTTTAGAGCCGGTTTCCTCCTGTGTGCTCGCTTCGACCAGCCAGTAACACCAAAGTGCCCATTCTAAGTGTCCGCTTGCTGCGCTATTCCCCTCCTCATGGACTGGATAAGTGCGCTTTATTGCTCCAGTAAGTTCCCCAGCTAGGCAAACCCTGTTGAGTTCCTCCACCACCATACGGCTGTCAGATGTGGCGGAGCATCTGACGCCAGGCCCAGTAGCGTAAGCGGACCCCAGTGCTGTGTCCCCTGCTGAGCTAGGGGCCATATGTTGTGACCCCTACGGTAGTCCCATATGTGTATTCTTCCATGGTACGGCTCCCTACGGTGAGCCCGTGTCTTTCTCTTGGCAGAGTCCGCTCTGCCGTTTCTGTCCGGTGTAGTCTCCCACGTAGGTCGGCCAGGGCCACCCCAGAGACATATCATATGTTTTACTGCCTGGATGACCAGTCCATATGTGTATCTTACACATGATACCTCGCTACGGGTAGGATGTGGACTCCGCAGTGTCCCCTCTGGGCACGCTTTCCCAGCATTATCAAATACTTTGCTGAGTGGGTCTTGCGGAACAGCAGCAGTGACTCTCCTTGCGTAAGAGGGGCTTATGCAGGGCGCTGGAAGTGGCAACAGAGACGTACTGCAACCGTGCAACTAAAGACGTACTGCAATTACTCATTAACTGTGAAAAAAACAATATCTTAATATAATGTTTACTATTCAAACCAAGCCTGACCCTGTGAAAAACTTTCTGTAAAATAAATAATTTCAGTTAGATTTCCTTAAAGGGAAATTTCAATTCATTTTTTTCTTTTCAGTGCCGCTGGGACACTTGATGGCTCCTCTCAGTGATTTGACAAATTCAAAACATTAGCCCTCATTCACAGCCAGAGCCTCCTACGTCGAACATAACCGACTGAAAGGGAACGTCTTGGTTACGTATGTAACCCTCATTCCCTGAAGGAGGGAATGGAGATGTACGTCCCGTCGACGCAGTAGCTGTACCATTACTGCACAGCCAAGCACGAGATGCCATGGCCATTGGTCTGTTCTGTATACACTCGAAGCTGATAGGGCTCCCAGAAGTGATCCCAATTTGTCGGTGATGTCCGATGTACATCTCGGTTCCCTCCTTCAGGGAAGGAAAGTACTTTCAAGTACTGAAAGTACTTAAAGTGATAGTTCACCCAAAAAGGAAAATTCTGTCATTAATTACTCACTCTCACGTCATTCCAAACCCATAAGATCTTCGTTCATCTTCAGAAAACAAATTAAGTTTTTTTTAATGAAATCCGAGAGCTCTCTGACCTCGCCATAGACAGCTATTTAACCTGTTAGCCTGCACCCCCGCTTTTGAAAAAATCCTAAGAAATGGCATAATCAGACTAAAACCATTACAGTTAATGATTCCTTTGCACTAAAATCATAAGTATGGCATCATTTGAAAGCAGACACTTGGCAGTTTACTGTAAATTCAAAATAATAATAAAAATTTCAAAAATTCATAATCAAAAATAGCTATAATAAGCTTCAAAGTTTTGTAAAGTTATTAGAAATAAATTTCTATGAAATATCTTTATGAAAATAAAATTGAAGTTGGCATTTTAACAATCTAGAAGTGCACTACAGCTGAAGCCACATGTCTGACCATGTTATATTTCAAAACTGAAGATGATAAGTCTTAAACTCTGAATTGTATTAAATGTTTTTCAGGATCATGTCATATGATTTTATTTTGAGATTTCTCTAAAATGTTAACTGGTGTTTATTGCCATCTCTTCTGAGCTACCATTCAGTTTATTGTCTCTATTGTTTTGAGGTGCAAACTGCCCATTCAGTTTCAGTCTCCCCAGAACACTTTCACACCTCTCTGGCCAGGTTATGGCTCTAGTTATCGTATTCTTTTGTCTTCATTGTAATCACTGACGACTCTCTATTCAAACTGTTCTATTCAAACCTCATTTATGATCAAACTTTTCAAGTCACCTTCTAAAGTGCCTCAAATGCCGTTGTTGACAATAGAAACATTTCAGTTGGTTTTTCATTTCAGTCTATTCAAAATTATTAATAAAAATAACGTATTTGCCCAGTTGGCAGGTGCATTGGCTAGCTAGCATGTTAGCTTAGCACACAATCAAAATACAATAAAGATTAAAACCATGTTTTTTCTCCAAAATTACTTTATATCACAAGTGGGATGTTTTAAATAACCTTCTGTGGTCTCATTTGGCTTCGGATAAAAAAATCAGACAGAAAATCATTTTACAATATTCTGCATATTGATAAAAGCTATGTCGAATAGCATTGCATTATAAATATAATCTATTATGAATACACCCAACATGGTATAAAGAACACAGACAAACCATACATCGTCGCGATTGTGTGTTTATTGTCTTCAAATATCTCTATTTGCATCTTTAGCGATCTCAGGAAGCTTTATTATGGACTTCTATTATGGCACATGGTATCTTCTTCGTCTGTCTGTACCATATGGACTACATGTGCACAGAGCGCCCTCCGGCTGCCAGTATGAATTGAAAACAACACATAAGAGTCTCCATCGCTCATGATTAGGCCACATCTGCGCATTTTGAGGAAGTATTGAATAAAAAATACTCCTCTATTTAGAAATTTGACACAGACACTTGATAATCTATCAATATTTCTCCTCATCTGCACACTTTTGAACTAAAAGCCCTGAGGGATGTTGATTTGTCTCGAGTCTTCGTGAGGAGAATAGAGGAGTTTTTTATGAATGAGAGCAGCTGAGGCTCATATTACAATCAAACGGTACAGACGCGGTTTTCATATTCATAACTCCTGACACATATTAACAAATTACTGTCACTATAAGAATTTGAGAATAAAACAGAGGTAAAAAATGGAAACATGACTCTTAGATCTTTTAAATGATGTATAGTTTGTAAAGGTAATTACTTACATCTGACAGTCATTTGAGCTAATTTAAACAAATAAAGCTTAAGGACGAATGCGCCCTCAATCCGATTAACAGACACTTTCAAGGTCCAGAAAGGTAGTACAAACTTTGTTAAAATAGTCCATGTGACTCTAGTATTTAACAGAGGTGGAAAGAGTAACAAAATATTCTACTCAAGTAAAAGTACTATTATTTTAATGAAATTTTACTTAAGTAGAAGTAAAAGAACTTGTCTAAAAATGTACTCAAGTAAAAGTAAAAAGTAGTTCATTTAAAATGTACTCAGAGTAAAAGTTACTGAGTTACTTTTTTTAACAGCGGGGTGGGGGACTCTCCCATGTAGGGTTGTAATAGAATGAGATTTTTATAATATGAAAACATCAGTTTCAAAGCATCACGGTATTAATTATTTCATAAATAAACTGTATTATTAAATTATGGTTATTATTATCACCAGTTAAAATGGCATTAAATTAATGAAAACTGATTTTTTTTTTTTTTTTTTTTGGTTGAACAAATGCTTTTTTATAACAAACTTGAAACCATTTGTTTGTTTGTTTTATTAAAATTTCAATAAAACATGTCTAATTAACTAGAGTCCTATGAATTTTTTTCTTTTTATGATTAATACAAATTTAATACAACATTACCAAAACGGCCAAAACATTACAAAATTTTTTGGGAAAAGCGCTGCAGTTTTACTAAATTAAACCATGGATTTAAAAATATATTCTTAAATAATGTTTAAATTATTGTATTGTTTGTATAACAATACTTATTAGTATTGTTGTTATTATTATTATTTTGACAAGTGTTCATTTGTAGGCCTACAATAGTAATATATTTCTGTCTAGTTAAATTATTTCATCTAGTTAAACCGTTTATTTTGACGGGTTTTAGTAAAGACCTATTTCAGTGAAGATCTGTTTCAGAGTGTATTTGATAATGGCTTTTAATCAAATAAAATGATGAATATGTTCATTAGGGGGTCTCAGATCAGCGCTGGAAATGTTCATGCGTTCATGTCCAAATATGGTTTGTGGGACGTTAAAAACACCACGAGCATCGCTACTATTTGCAGGCTAGAAGACGAAACGGCGCTGCTAATTCACACAGAGACAGAACTAGCAGATCATATATTCATATAGCAGTGTTTTTAGCTTTAATATTCACAGGCCATGTCGCGATTTGATTTATTGTACAGCTCTTCTGTCGATGTATTCATTCATCCATCAGTTTGTGTGTTTTACCTGACATCTGCGTTATACTGTAAATTAAATTGTCATGTCTGGATTCCGGGATTGTCACGGTTCATGAATCTGCTGTCTCTCTCTCGTCTCGTGTTGTGTCTGTGGGCGTGGTCACTGATCACTGCTGATCAGCAGCGCTAGCTGGTTCCAATTGTTTGTGTCTTTATATGTGCAGTGACTGGTGTCTCATGTTGTCAGATCGTTGTGGTTTTCCCCGGTGTGTGTTCCTGCCCTGGTTGTCCCGCGCTGTCGTCTGGTTCCTGGATTCCTTGTTCTTCGTCGTGTACGTTTCTGGATTCTCCACACAGCACTGGGATCACGGGCACCTTCACGAGGATTCACCACACCTGGATTGAGCACGATCACCGTCTGTCCACCGAGGTCCCTGCGTCACCTACCATCCAGCTTGTGTCTGTCTGACCCACCTGTGTGTGTGTGTGGACTGCCGGTTTTGACCACGTACCTTGTCATTTAATAAAGAGCGTTTTTGCACTTGCATCCTGAGCCTGTCATTGTTACAGAACGATCTGACCAACGATGGATGCAGCAAGCGCAACGAGTTGGGATGAGTTCGCTGCACGCAGCATAGCGAGAATGGATCAACAAGAGGAAGGTATCGCTCACACAGGTCGGGCAGTCCAAGCTCTTGTGACGCAGGTGTCCGAGCTCACCCGTCAACTACAACTGCTGAGGACTCCCACTGCGCCACCCACACTGCCCGTGCAGCCTATACCAATAGAGGAGAGTTCCCCACGGAGGGATACGCAGGTGAGCCTGAATACTGCAGAGCATTTCTGACCCGTTGTTCAATGCACTTCTCCCTGCAGCCGCAGACGTTTCATCAGGAACAGACCAAAGTGGCCTTCGTTCTTACCTTATTTGCCGGTAAAGCGGCTCTTTGGGGAACGGCGGTGTGGGAGAGTCAAGACCCATGCTGCGCCTCGTTCCAGGCACTCTCCGAGGAGATGAAGAGGGTTTTCGATCGTGCGGTGGTGGGTAGAGAGGCGGCCAGGCTACTCGCCGATCTCCGCCAGGGAGAGCGCTCGGTGTCGGAATATTCTATCCAGTTCCGCACCCTGGCCGCAGAGTGCCGTTGGAACGAGGAGGCGCAGTGGGACAGATTCCTGCATGGGTTGGCTGACCGTGTCCAAAGAGAGATTTATATGTTGGACCTTCCAACCAGCTTGAATGGACTCATTGAACTGGTGCTAAGAGTCGACGCTCGGTTGAGCAGAATGGGCCGATTCCAGCAGAATCACCAGTTTCGCGCCGTGGAGGAATCACGCTCCGGCAGGGGGGACACGGTCAGCCCCGTCGCCGATCACAAGCCCATGCAGGTGGGGAGAGCTCGGCTTTCCCGGGAGGAGAGAGAGAAGCGGAGATCCCAGGGACTTTGCCAGTACTGCGGCAAGGCGGGCTGCTTCATCCACTCCTGCCCGGTAAAAGATCAAGCCCGGTAGTAACATTGAGGCTACTATCGGGTGGGATCTCCGCTGAGAAGACCTCATCATCCACACTCCTCCCGGTAAGACTAAGGTGGGCAGCTCACATGCACGACACCAAGGCATTACTGGACTCTGGAGCTGAAGGTAATTTTATGGACTTTGAACTGGCTCAAGAACTTCAGATTCCCTTCTCTCCACTTACAATCTGCATCTCCGTCAACGCTCTCAATGGCCAATCACTACCCAACATTTCTCACATTACTGACTCCATCACTCTCATCACATCCAGCAATCATACAGAGACCATCACATTTTTCCTCATGAACTCACCTTTGGCACCCGTTGTACTTGGACATCTGTGGCTCACCAAGCATAACCCCAGAGTCGATTGGGGCCACAACACTGTGTCTGAGTGGAGTAGTTTGTGTCATGAGTCTTGTTTAGTGTCTGCTTGTTTCGTCTGTTCCTGTCTCTGTGTTCCAGGAGGAGGCAGTGGATTTATCTAACGTGCCCGTGGAGTACCAGGACCTGAGGAGAGTGTTCAGTAAGTCTCGTGCTGCTTCTCTTCCTCCGCATCGTCCCTATGACTGTGCTATAGACTTAGTACCGGGTGAGTCTCCGCCTAAGGGCAAATTATATTCACTTTCTGTTCCAGAGAGGGAGGCTATGGAGAAATATATTTCTGATTCGCTAGCATATATTTCTGATTCGCTACACCCAAGATGGCGGCGTGAGTAGTTCGCGAGGCTCTGGGTCTCTCCAGATTCTGCAATTTTGCGGTATTTTTCTTGCTCATCTCGGGTCTGTTCGTTCAGAATAGTTGTGCCTTCACATCGTACACCCGTGGTGAGATTTTGGATATTGGTTTGCGAATTTCCGACAGTTTTATGGACAATCTTCGACTCCTTCCTGAGATCGCTAGGACACCCGAGGCTATGCACTCTACCCGGCCGGGCGGAAGTGCTCGCAGGCGGCGCCGAGATCGTAAACAAAGACGGGGTATACGCGGAGGACTGAGAGCTAAGCTAAGGCTAAAGCTAAGGCTAACCCCACATCGGCTCTCTTTACCCAGTATTTCCCTTGCCAATGTACGGTCGCTAGTGAACAAAATGGAGGAGATTCGACTCAGCATCACACACAGCAAGAAACTTTTGAACTGTAACGTCCTAATCTTCACGGAAACCTGGCTAAACGGCGGAATACCGGACACTGCTATTGAGCTAGCGGGATGCCACACGCTCCGGGCGGATAGAACATTAGATGGCTCCGGTAAGACCAGAGGTGGTGGATTGTGCATTTACATTAACAAAGCCTGGTGCACAAACTCTGCTATTGTTGGGAGTCATTGTTCAGCTAACCTCAAGTTTCTCATGGTTAAATGTAGACCGTTTTATCTACCACGGGAGTTCACTTCCACCATAATAACTGCAGCCTATATTCCCCCGGATGCTGATGCCAAGCTTGCTATGAAAGAACTTCATGCAGCCATCAGTAAACAACAGACTGATCACCCGGAAGCTGCTTTGGGACAGTCAGATCACCTTTCTTTGTTCCTCATCCCCAAATATGCACCCCTCATCAACCGTGTGAAGCCATCAGTGAAGACCATCAAGGTGTGGCCTGCGGTGGTTGATTCCACACTCCAGGAAAGGTTTCTACACACAGACTGGAGTGTGTTTGCTTCTCAAGCCACCAGTGGTGCTCACACAGACATTGACTTCTACACCTCCTCTGTATTGGATCATATCAATACCACCATTGACAGTGTTACAACCCACAAACAGATCACCACATACCCAAATCAGATGCCATGGATGAACAGGGAAGTGCGACTTCTGCTGAAGTCACGCAATACTGCCTTCAGATCAGGAGATGCACAAGCCTACAGTACGTCCAGGGCAAACCTGAAGAGGGGGATCAAAAAGGCCAAGCACTGCTACAAGCTAAAGATAGAGGGACACTTTTCCAACTCTGACCCTCGACGCATGTGGCAGGGCATTCAGGCCATCAGTGACTACAAACCTACCCACTCCACCCCCGCAGCCACTGATGTCAACTTCCTGAACGAGCTAAATTACTTTTATGCTTGCTTTGAAAGAGACAACAGAGAAACTGCCACCAAGCTCAAACCCTCAGCTGACCCACCAATCACACTCTCCTCCACAGATGTCTGCAAGGCACTGAGCCGGATCAGCGCGCACAAGGCTGCTGGACCTGACAACATCCCTGGTCGTGTTCTCAGGGCATGTGCGGAGCAGCTCGCTGGGGTTTTTACAGACATTTTCAACCTGTCTCTTGCCCAAGCAGCTGTACCTTCATGCTTTAAACGCACTTCCATTGTGCCAGTGCCAAAACACTCTAACCCGAGGTGCCCTAATGACTACCGCCCTGTAGCACTCACACCCATCGTCATGAAGTGCTTTGAGTGGCTGGTCCTGGAACACCTAAAAGACTCTCTACCATCCATATTGGACTCACACCAGTTTGCCTACCGCAGCAATAGGAGCACAGAGGATGCAGTTTCCATGGCACTGCACTCTGTGCTCACTCACCTGGACAATAAAAACACTTACGCACGCATGCTGTTTGTTGACTTCAGCTCAGCATTCAACACTGTCATCCCAACCAAGTTAATAGCCAAACTTGGAGACCTGGGCATCAACACTTCAATGTGTAACTGGATTTTGGACTTCCTAACTGACAGACCCCAGAATGTTCGTTCAGGATTCACCTGCTCCACATCCATCACTCTTAACACTGGTGTACCACAGGGCTGTGTGCTAAGCCCGTTTCTCTACTCCCTCTTCACCGCCGACTGCAAGCCTGTGTATGGATCTAATTCTATCGTCAAGTTTGTGGACGACACAACGGTGATTGGACTCATCAGCAACAACAATGAGACTGCCTATAGGGAGGAGATCCAGCACCTGGCCACATGGTGCACCGAAAATAACCTGCTCCTCAACACCACCAAAACGAAGGAGCTCATCGTGGACTTCAGGAAGGAGTCAAGAGGCACACACGACACCATCCACATCAATGGAATGGCTGTTGAACGTGTCTCCAGTTTCAAGTTCCTGGGGATCCACATCTCGGCGGACATGTCGTGGACGACCAACACCTCCAGCCTGGTCAAGAAGGCTCACCAGCGCCTCTTCTTCCTGAGGACACTGAGGAAGAATCAGCTCTCCTCGGCTATCCTGGTGAACTTCTATCGCTTTGCAATAGAAAGCATCCTGGCCAACTGTGTCGCAGTGTGGTATGGGAGCTGCTCTGTTGCGGAGCGCAAGGCACTGCAGCGGGTGGTGAAAACTGCCCAGCGCATCACAGGGACTCCACTACCTGCCATCGAGCACATCCAGAGGAAATGCTGCCTGCATCGAGCTCGCAGCATCCTCAAGGACTCCTCTCACCCAGCCCACAGACTGTTTTCTCTCCTGCCCTCCGGCAGGCATTTCAGGATCCACCGGACCAGGACCAGCAGACTAAAGAACAGTTTTTCAGAGGTTGTTAGCGAATGGGCTTTTTGTCAAGGCGGAGAAATGCGTTTTTCATGCACAGTCTGTTCCCTTTCTAGGGTACATCGTCTCGTCTGAGGGAGTGCGTATGGATCCTGACAAGGTTAAGGCTGTGATAGATTGGCCAAGTCCAGATTCCCGTAAGGCCCTACAGAGGTTTCTGGGATTTGCCAATTTTTATCTGCGTTTAATTCGCAACTACAGCCAACTTGCCGCGCCTCTGACTGCCTTGACCTCCCCCAGAACGACGTTCAGGTGGTCCGATACAGCTGAAGCTGTATTCGTTAAACTCAAAAGCTGCTTAGTTTCGGCTCCCATTCTTGTTGCACCTGATCCATCACGTCAGTTTGTGGTGGAGGTTGACGCATCAGAGGTGGGGGTAGGAGCAGTTCTCTCCCAACGTTCTTCCACAGACGACAAGATGCATCCCTGCGCGTTTTTGTCTCATCGTTTATCACCTGGCGAACGTAACTATGACATTGGTAACAGAGAGTTGTTGGCTGTCAAGTTAGCGCTGGAGGAGTGGCGTCACTGGTTGGAAGGGTCAGGGGTACCTTTCATAGTATGGACCGATCACAAGAACTTAGAATATATCAGAACCGCTAAAAGACTCAACTCTAGGCAGGCTCGGTGGGCACTTTTTTTCGGACGTTTTGACTTCTCACTCTCGTACCGCCCGGGTTCCAAAAACATCAAACCCGATTCTTTATCTCGAATTTTTGACCAATCCGAACGCCCGTCTACTCCCGAGTGTATTTTACCCGAGACCCTTTTTGTCTCCACTCTAGGGATGGGCGATATCTTATCGTTTGCGATATACCGGTAAAAATTCTCCCCACGATAAGAATTTGACTTCCCGCGATAATAACGATAAAGCCTAGTTGATAGCGCGACCCATCCGCACCGTGCCAACGCTGGCCGTCTCTTGATGCTTAAAGCGGTTACTTTATGGTGGCTGCGTTCGTCAATTTGTATAGCTGAACGGGGGTTGGAAAGAGAATTTTCTTGTGGTGCCCCCCGCACTGGGAGCGGCGGCACTGAATCCGCATCTCACGTGCAGAGCGAAAACAACTATGGCGGAAGAGTTCATAACTAAACGAGGGGCTACCTGAGGGCAATCTGAACCATACAGATGTATTTTCACTCGCTGAGCACTTGGACTGAGCGCTTAAGAGATTCGCTCTGTCTCAATCGATCGGTAAAGCACACTATTTCAGTTAATCTCAATGAATGCGCAGTGCATTTGACGCACATTAAACACTAGTGTGAGGCGCGCGACTGAGAGCGCTCAGTGTTTCACACACACTCAAAGAGAGAGCGAGAGAGTCTTATACCACACAGAATTGACGTGCTACATGTAAACAATATCCTTTGTTGTATTTTCCTGTAAAATAATAGCGTTTATTTGGAATTATTCAGCCTTTCGTGAACAGGAAGAAACGAATGCACAAACGGGAATCTCATTGGCTGGCGTGTGCACCTATTACGGTGCCTGTTTTGATTTCAGCAAATCGGTTAGAATGAGCGCTGACAACGTGATTAATATTCATGAACTCAGAAGCTCAATATTCCTTAGTGCAGTTTATTTTTATTAGTAGAAGAATTCGTGGTATTATTATCTTATCAACTCAAATTACTGAAGTTCTATCATTAAATCATTATTTTCAACTTTTTTGTAATCTGAAGACATTTTTGGGATAATTACTTTTGCTGTTTCTGCTATTTTTACCACTTTTTGCACCATGAGTGTATGAATAAATACAGAATCGGTTTACATGTAAAACTTGTCATTGATTTTAATTATTATTGTTTGTATGGTCTGATGTTTTTCAGCACAGTTGCACTATTTAAACATTACCTGCACCTTTACAGAAGACAATTATATCTGCAACTTTTCCATTTCTGAAAAGGCTGGTGTGAAATTTGACATAAAAAAAATGAATTAATTATATATATATATATATATATATATATATATATATATATATATATATATATATATATATATATATATATATATATATAATCTTTTTTTAATGTATTATAGGAGCCTATTTGATGACATGTACGTTTTACTTTAGATCATTGTTTGTTTTTCTGAAACTCGCAAGAATGCATGCAGCTTTCACTTGTATCCAAAAACATGGGGAATGATACTACATTTATCGTCATTGATATCGTTATCGCAATAAATACTAGAAAATATCGGGATAAATTTTTAAGTCCATATCGCCCATCCCTACTCCACTCTTAGGTGGGAGATCGAATTGAAGGTTATATCAGCCTTAGAAGGGGTAACGCCTCCGCCCGATTGCCCACCGAATCGTTTGTTTGTGCCAGAGGGAAATCGGTCCGACGTTATTCAGTGGGGACATTGTTCCAGCATAGCTTGCCACCCAGGGGTGCACCGCACCATTTATTTGGTAAGACAACGATTCTGGTGGCCACTTATGGCTCACGACATCCGCAATTTTGTCTTGGCTTGCTCGGTTTGTGCCACTGGTAAAACTTCCAATCGTCCTCCGGATGGGCTATTGCAACCGCTGTCAGTCCCTTCGAGACCCTGGTCCCATATCGCTCTAGATTTTATTACCGCCCTCCCAGGGCAAGACGGTCGTTTTGACCGTTGTGGACCGGTTCTCGAAGGCGGCTCATTTTATTCCTTTACCCAAATTACCCTCAGCCAAGGAGACAGCGGTTACTGTCATTGATCACGTCTTTCGATTACATGGCCTCCCGATGGACGTGGTGTCTGACAGGGGTCCCCAATTTGTGTCCAAATTTTGGCAAGAGTTTTGTAGACTTCTGGGGGCGAGTGTCAGTTTATCTTCGGGGTTTCATCCTCAAAGCAATGGACAAACCGAGAGAGCCAACCAAGACTTGGAGAGAGTGTTGCGATGTTTGGTTTCCAGGAATACTTCCTCCTGGAGTCAGCAACTCTCAATAGTGGAGTACGCTCACAATTCGTTGCCAGTGTCATCCACGGGCCTCTCTCCGTTTGAATGTAGTTTAGGTTACCAGCCACCAGTTTTTCCCAGTTTGGAATCCAAGGTCGCGGTCCCCTCCGCTCACGCCTTCATCCAGAGGTGCCGTCACACCTGGAGTAGAACCCAAGAGACTCTTCTCCAGGTAGGGGCGCGCACCAAGGCTAAGGCCGATCGCCACCGGTCGAAGCCTCCCGTATACGTCGTTGGTCAAAAAGTGTGGCTTTCTACTAAGAACATTCCTCTCCGATCCGTGTCTAATAAGCTTGCTCCTAAATTTATTGGCCCATTTCCTGTCACCAAGATCATTAGTCCGGTGGCAGTCCGACTCAAACTTCCTCCCGCGTACAGGAGAATTCATCCCGCCTTCCATGTATCTAAAATTAAGCCCGTGTTTCATGCACACATTAATCCGCTGGTCCCGGTTCCTCCCCCGACGCGTCTTGTAGATGGGGAACCCACTTATTCGGTTAACCGTATTCTGGATTCGAGAAGGAGGGGACGCGGATTTCAATACTTGGTGGACTGGGACGGTTACGGTCCGGAGGAGAGAAGTTGGGTTCCTGCTAGAGACATTCTGGATCACTCCCTGATCGATGATTACAATCGACAGGTAAGTCCGTCTGGGAATGCCAGGAGGCATTCCTAGAGGAGAGGGTAATGTCACGGTTCATGAATCTGCTGTCTCTCTGTCGTCTCGTGATGTGTCTGTGGGAGTGGTCACTGATCACTGCTGATCAGCAGCGCCAGCTGGTTCCAATTGTTTGTGTCTTTATATGTGCAGTGACTGGTGTCTCATGTTGTCAGATCGTTGTGGTTTTCCCCGGTGTGTGTTCCTGCCCTGGTTGTCCCGCGCTGTCATCTGGTTCCTGGATTCCTTGTTCTTTGTCGTGTTCGTTTCTGGATTCTCCACTCAGCACTGGGATCACGGGCACCTTCACGAGGATTCACCACACCTGGATTGAGCACGATCACCGTCTTTCCACCGAGGTCCCTGCGTCACCTACCATCCAGCTTGTGTCTGTCTGACCCACCTGTGTGTGTGTGTGTGTGTGGACTGCTGGTTTTGACCACGTACCTTGTCATTTAATAAAGAGCTTTTTTGCACTTGCATCCTGAGCCTGTCATTGTTACAGGGATTCCCTCTGCATCACAGAAAACATTCGGCCTTAAGTTATAAACGTACCTTTATCCGCACAGAGGGATGTTCCCGAACATGTTCTATGTGTTTCCTCCTTTGCATCAATTTTTTTTTGTGCTAATTTGATATCCTCCAGGACAACACCCGGCTATTTTTTGTCTATATCCAAAGTATTTCCATACTATCCAGGGGTTCATGACGCCGTTTCGCTTTCAGCTGGGTCTGACGTTTGTCTTGTCCGTCCGTCTCCAGCTTTTTGTGATTTTTGCGTGTTCGTTCGCCCGCCCTTCAATTCAATGCAGTCATTTCCGGATCGCGATTTTCATCCCTTTGTATTATTTATTTTTACTCAGTAGCGGATGTGGTTTAAAATGTAGCGAAGTACAATACTTCAAACAAAACATACTTAAGTAAAAGTAAAATGACAGATTTTTAAAACTACTTAAAAAAGAAGAAGTACACAGAAAAACTACTCAATTACAGTAACGCGAGTAAATGTAATTCGTTACTTTCCACCTCTGGTATTTAATCCTACCGTAATTTAATTACTTAATTAATTAAACTTAATTAAGCAACGAGAATTCTTTTTGTGTGCAAAAACAAACAAAAATAATGACTTTATTCAACAATTTCGTTCTGGCCTGTGCCAGTCTCCTACACTGTTTACGTTGTATCCCGCGCATGCGTTGTGGTGCTTACGTGAACAGCATCAGCTGCCGTAGATTTCGTGAGATTTTAATTTTGCTGCACTATTTACAATGGAAACTGCGTAGGAGAATTATTTTAACCTCATAAATAAAGGTTCTAATCTAATCGAGAGAGAGAGAGAGAGAGAGAGAGAGAGAGGAGAGAGAGAGGGGAGAGAGAGAGAGATTTGCTAATGCTCAAGGCATATATCATTATAAAACTATTATTATTATACTTTTAGGGTGTTTTTCATTATAGATTATTTATTTTTTCTTATTTTTACTATTGTTGTACAGTTCTTTGAGTTAACTATTTAAAGGTGTCATGAACTGGCTTTTTAATTTTGTTACAGGCCTACTGTTGTCTGAGGTCAACTTATTACGTCCGCGTGTTTTTTACATTCAGAAACATCATAATGAATAAGGAATAGACTATTTTCTGCCTTGGTTTTGAGGCTTTCTGAAAAACACTCGGTTTTGATGGGCGTGCCGCACTGAAGAATTGGAAGTAAATGCCCATGGCTAGGATTGGATAAGATTAGCATATTTAATGAGCTTCAGCTCCCCTCAGTACATGTGGGAATCGTCTGGGGAAACACTCACAGGGCTCATCAAAAAAACACAATGATTCCTCTCTCATCCACTCACGATTGATTGGAATGTTATTTTTGTATAGGCCGGCCCGATGTGAATATAACCGCGAACCGTACACGAACACACACACACACACGCTTGGTCGGCACGATCAGTCAATAACCGCGTCCCGTACACACACACGCAAGAAAGGAATTATATTTTTTTATTACTTGGTCGGCCTGATGTGAATATAACCGCGAACTGTACACACACACACCCACGCTTGGTCGGCCTGATCAATGAATATAACCTTGAACCGTACACACACACACTTTGCGAGCACTGGCGTTACAAGTCCGAGTCTGATCACAAATGAAGCAATAACACCTTCTCCAGCCTGTGACTGGGTGCTAAGGTATGTAATCAATATATATCAAACGATCATCTGTAACAATGCAATACTATCACATATAAAAAAAACTAGTTTTACTCACATAAGTGTGTTGCACAGTTCCTGTCGGATCCAATATAGAAGGCACAGAATTGTGTTTTAATCTCACTCTTTCTGCAAATCCATTTTCGACCTGTATATTGTTTACAATCGATTCTGCGGTGAAATGAAGCGAACAAACGTGCAATGTCTTTACCACGTGAGCTGGAACTTCATTAAAAATAAAGTTCAACCACTCATTTCTAATAGTAGAATCAGAAGGAAGCTTATGCAGCACAATATATTACTCTCTTCGCCATGTTTATAGCTTGGTAGCGCGATCCGTCCGTTTAGCTCCACGAGTCGGGGGGCAGGGCTACAGAATCAGACGTACATATTTATCTGTTGAGGCGTACTGTGACGTTGACATATTTCTGAGAGCTCTCGTTTTTTGGGCCTGGTGTCAATAAAAGCTTTTCTTAGACTAACAAGGATGTTTTCAGCTCTGAAACTTACAGGATATTCTTATTTCACGATTAACTTTTATATATCAAAGGCTCAAGGGAAAGTTGATTTCTCAGTTCATCACCCCTTTAAACAAAAATATATGTGCTTTATAAATAAATTAGATGACAAGCATTTATGTTCATATTTGCTTGTAACGTGAGCATGTACTATGTATTAAAGTATTTTAGTACTTTGATATAGCACTGAGAATTTGTGAATATATATATATATATATATATATATATATATATGAATAGATATACTGTATGTATATATATATATATATATATATATATATATATATATATATATATATATATATATAGAAATATTTAGTCAAATATGTATTGCTGTGCTGTGATATATCTTAGATGTGTGATTCTGTTATTGATTTTATTTAATTCAGAAACTTGACCACAGTTTGAACATTAAAAGTTAAATTACATACAATGTACCACTTCGACTTAAAGTGAAACAGCGCTTTGGGCGGCCTGACCTATCTCTCTTTTCCTGTGATCCCTTCCTGTCATTGCTTCAAATGTCCTATCAATAATTGTGGTTGGGATGGGGCATGGTTGTGTGGTGTTTGAAGTGAAATCTATACCTATGAGTTTAGTCTATACTGACCAACTTAATTCTCCTCAGTGCTTGACTACAGAACTGTTCACTATTCTCTACCTCTTCCTTTTACAGCCTGCCTGAGAGCCAGATCATTTACCACAAACAACCTCCAGAGGCTGACATCACCTTAGGGCGCTCCCTAGATCTCATCAATCAGTTCTACAATTATCTGCAAAGTTGGTAAGGCTCTGCCTCTCCAACCAGACATCTATCAAGGCATCACTGAACCACCTAGAGAAATGATTCATACCTTACAGACTTTTCAAAATACCCTTGTTCCTGCTCATCATCTTTGAAAGTACCTGAGAGAGACACATCTCTCAATTTCATTCTCCTCACTTCCTTTTATATGACTGCGCAACACAGAAGAATAAACGCAGCTTCATCTCTTGCCCGTGAGCTTACCGAAGAGAGCGAGGAAGAGAAATGTGAAAGAGAACGGGACCAGAGGTCTTTAAACACAAGAAACTGCCATGTTTCCCACAGTGCTCGGTCACTGAGCGGAGGAGAGCTGTCAAACAGAATCACAGCCTTGTCTTTCCAAACGCAAGTTTCAAACAGCTCAGTCAAAGTTGTATGTACGTGGCTTTAGGCACTGCTAGGGACACCTAATTGGAGAGAAATGAGCTTGACAGCTGTGAATGCAGAACTAGTGACTCAGAGCTGTTGATTCTGTGTTGTTCTCAATGTGAAACAACACTTTTTTTTATGTCTGGTCAATTTATGTGGTGCTAAACCAAAAAGAAAATACCCATGCTAATACAAAACTGTGTCAAAATATGATAAATGACCTTTTGCTTTTATTATTTAACCCTTAAATGCATGACTGTTTCGGCAAACATTCTTACATATTCCGGTCTTTAGCCGGATTATATCTAACATGGATGGATCTATACCTCTCGCGATAATATATAAAACTCCTGATATTAGAGTAACAATTACAGAAGAATAAAATAAAACATATTTTGTTACCTTTTGAAGCTTGGAAGTGTTCAGTTCGAGCAGATGTTTCATACCATCATCACTGTCCTCATCAGAGCTCATTTCCCAGTATATTCAGCATCTGGCTCATATTCGCGATCTCACGCATATTCTCAAAACTCATTTTCAACGCTGACAGCTTCTTCACCAGATCCATCATCAAGTGATAGTGACAGTAATATTTGAATGTGTTCAGTACTTGCTCTGCAGCAAATAGCTGAGCCATTTCAAAATTTGCAGATTATAATTATTATTGTTTTCAGTCTGCCGTAAGTATGTGTGAAATGTCAATTCATCATTTTGTATCAGACATTGCACTTATTTCATCATAGATTCATTTATTTGCACACTTCAGGTCGTAAGCGACCCTAAACAATTTTTGACAAAAAAACTAGTGGAAAAGCATTCAATAATATATATATATATATATATATATATTCTTGTTATATTGTTTAAAATGGATTGATTGAGGAATACTTAGAAGGTTGATGTCTAACTTAAAAAAATGAATGAGGAGTAGTTAATGACATCTCTGGTCTTATGCATTTAAGGGTTAAAGTTACCATAAAAATCAAAATGTATCAATCTTTGTTTATAGAATATTGCAGTAGGCCTATTTATTATAAAATATTAATCTGTACACATCATTAGTTTTGATTTAAATTCATGTTTCCTCATAATCTTTAATCAAAGTAACTTCCCCTCTTCTCTGATGATGAGTTGACTGGCACAAGGGCGGGACAACCTGTCACTCAAATGAGATCACAGCAGCAAACCACAACAAACCAATGATCCAATCAATTCTCGATGGACAAAATCAAATCCCTTCCTACATGTTGTTCTTATTCGAGAAGACGTACGTTACAACTGGGAAGAAAAGACTTACGTTTCATGTCAACTTTAACTGTTTAATAAATACATTTATTTATATTTTGGCACATGACAAGCCAAACATTATTATTACTATTCTGTTCTTGTGCGTTGTCACCCCTGTACATTGTATGTAATAAAAAGTCATATGTAGTATGGTAACGTGTGCTATTGCTAGCTTGTAGTTAACCACACATGATTCAATTTACTTAGACACATCTCATTTTATTAAGTTAACTTACTCACTGCCATTCACAAATCCTCTCCCATGGATTTATGGGATAGTAAAGTGTCCAGAGGATGAATGCTTCAGATTCTATCCAGAATCATCCAGGTACTTTTATGAATACTGTGAATTCTGAAATTCTACTCTGCCAACATTTTTCAGCTACTAACCTAACGGATGGGTAACACAAAAACTACCTAACCATGGAAAAATAACCAAACAAAATGATGCAACAGGCTCAACCCAGCGTTTGGGTAGAAAAAATAAGCCAGTATTTTTTTAGAGTATATGAAAGTTCCCTTTCGTTCAGTCACTACGACGTAACGTTAGTGACTAACGAATGGGGGTTTCGCTTAGAAGCCTATCAACTTCGAGTTTTGAGAAAACGCCCAATGGCGTGCCAATGCCATGGGCATGCGGAATTTGCATACGTAACTCCGCCTCACTGCGTGAGTATATAAGGAAGTACGAGGCAATATCGCATTATGTTCTGCTTTCGGAGCCAAGAGTACCTACCTCTTCACTCCTACAGCCTTCTGAGACTCTGTCAGCTTCTTCGAGACGAGCAGCTTTCCAGTCGGTGTTGGTGTGACGGCGCGTTCCAGTGATCGCATACTTCCTGCCTGCTGATCTGCGCAGTGGTCCGTTTGACAGCTGGTGTGTGTTTCCCTGGGCAATTCGGCATCGACTACGAGGCTTTCCTCTCACAAAAAGAGCTTGCGCGTGGCACGTCTTTTTCAAGACGGCTCGCCCGTGCACTTCCGGGTGCGATCGATTTTCCGCTGCTGTCTATGAACGCATTCACTGCTCGAGCGTGTTTGGGCTTCAGCACGTTCGGGCAGTGTTTGCGGATGTGTCACGTTTCCATTGCGGGGGCGTGACCATCGCGATGTCGCGGTCGATGATCTCCGTGAGGAGAGAGAGTCCCCTCTGCCACACCCCAATCTACCGTCCCCGAGTGAGATGGTACTTTGGCTGGTGGCCAGGGTGACCTGAGGGCGGTGCTGTGGTATTAAGAACCCCGACGTTCATTCCTCGGGCCATGCCCCCCCTTATACATCGCTTCCGTGAGTGTTGGATTGAATCTACGGCCCGTCTCTGACGCCCCGTTCGTTCAGTTCACGCTCCGGATAGCAGTGAGATGTCGATCGCCGCATCCCAAGGTGGGCTGGAGTCCTTTGGGGATGACGATTAGGTTGTGCTCCGCCTCCGGGTGTGTTAGCACTGCCTGATCTGACCTAAAGTTGACAGCCATGTTATCTCGCGCTGGTGTGGAACTCCGCCCAGTCGCGGGTGCTCGTGGTTGCGCGATTGGTTTTTGGGGGCGGCACCCGACAGCTGTTGGGCCCCGCCCCCAATGCCTTTCGCTCCCGGGGTGCATGAGGAGATCACGCGGTCCCGGAAGTCCCCGTGCTTCCCGTGACCGTTTGGTGGCCTCCTCCGCCTTCTCTGCCCTTGATGGGGCCGCGGCCTAGGGTACACTGGGGCCCCCTCCCCCCCACTGTTGAACTCTCTGTTGCGCACTACGGTGTCCACAGAGGGCTTTGACGTGGCGTGGTGTGGCTGTCCTAAGCACCCCCCCCAAAGCCTGTGGGCTCGTCTACTTCGGTGGCGTGGTCCCGCAGAGCTACGGGCAGGCCGCCGCCCCTTTGCACATGCACAAGGGTGGAGCCGACCCAGGGCTCTTCATTGAGCTGCGTGCTGCAACTGACCCCGCCCCCGGGCGATGAAGGTGGCCACACGCTCCCTGGGTCGGGCGATGTCCACAGCTGTGGTCCGGGAGAACACCGGGCCTTACCTGGTGATGTGGAGGACGTTGAGCGGGCCCGCCTCCTCAACTCACCCATATCCCAGGCTGGCCTCTTCGGCGGCGCGGCTGAGAACTGCACCCAACAGTTCTCGGCCGCCCCAGAGCAGACTGAGGCTGTAACACGTACTGCCCCGGCAGCCAGCTGCTGCACCAGCCGCCGGCCCAGTCGCCTCAGTCCGCTCGCCGCCGAGGGCGCCCTCCCTCTTCCCGCCCGGCCCCAGCAGCAGCCTTCACCTGGGCTGCGCCGTGGAGGTGGTTGAGGATGTCGCCCAGTCCGCTCCCCAGACTGGTTAAACAACCAGGATGGAGGTGGACAACTCAGAGATGGGTTCCAGTTCTTCCCAGGGGATGGTAGCAGGGCCTCTCCTTCCCCCGGTGGAGGGCCGGGGGAAAATCCTTCCGCTGCTGGCCCCCGGGCTAGCAGCGCTTGGGAAGAACTCATGTTCCTGTCTCTGAGCACCCAGAGACCGGTGATGACAGTGCGCGCCACCCTCGGGTCTCGCCACTCGCATCCCTCTCTGTCGCCAGCCCCCTGGCAGAGCAGACCCCAGTGGAACGCGAGTCCTTCCCTGGTCTCCTCTGTCAGGGCGCAGCCGTTAACCGTGCTCCGACCCCGGGACGCCCAACAGCCTCCCTTGTCCGCGCCGGTAACGCTGCCTCGCTGCCCCACCCAGGGTACGTCTGTTGTCCGTATGACCCCGTTGGTGCAGTCTCTGGAAGCCTGGCTTCAGCTTCCGGGGCTGTCCCGCTGGGTTCCCCGGACCGTCAGGCTCGGCTACGCGATTCAGTTCGCGCAGGCTCCTCCCCGTTACAGGGGAGTCCGCTATACCGTGACCGGGGCCCATGCCCCCGTCATGCGTGCGGAGATTGCCACTCTACTGGCGAAGGGTGCGATCGAGCCTGTCCCTCCAGCCGAAATGAGGTCGGGGTTCTACAGCCCCTACTTCATTGTACCCAAGAAAACCGGTGGGTTACGACCAATCCTGGACCTTCGCATCTTGAACCGATCCCTTAACCGGCTTCCGTTCAAGATGTTGACTGCGAAACGCCTTTTCGAATGCGTTCGTCCGTACGATTGGTTTGCAGCGATCAACCTGAAGGACGCCTACTTGCATGTCTCCATCCTTCCTCGACACAGACCGTTCCTACGGTTTGCTTTCGAGGGGCGGGCATACCAGTACGCGGTTCTCCCATTCGGGTTATCTCTGTCCCCTCGCGTCTTCACGAAGATCGCAGAGGCAGCCCTTGCGCCCCTTCGGCAGCACGGGGTCCGCATCCTGAACTACCTCGACGACTGGCTCATACTAGGCCACTCTCGAGAGCAGGTTTGCGGACACAGAGATCTGGTTCTCCACCACTTAGCCCGTCTGGGCCTTCGGGTCAACTGGGAGAAGAGCAAACTTTGCCCCGTGCAGAGGATCTCTTTTCTCGGTATGGAGATCGACTCGGTCGCCATGTACGCGCAGCTTTCGAGCGAGCGCGCGCAGTCTCTGCTGACTTGCCTCCGACAAATCGAGAGCAAGAGTGCGGTTCCACTGAAACTATTTCAGAGGCTCCTGGGGCATATGGCATCTGCAGCCGCGGTAACGCCGCTCGGATTGCTTCATATGAGACCGCTTCAGCACTGGCTTCGCGATCGAGTCCCGAGATGGGCATGGCAGTCTGGCACGCTCCGGGTCCAAGTGACTCGGGCCTGCTTACAGACGCTCACCCCGTGTTCGAACCTCAGTTTTCTAAGGGCCGGTGTGCCCTTAGAACGAGTTTCCAGGCATGTTGTCGTATCGACGGATGCCTCTGCCACGGGCTGGGGTGCCATGTGCAATGGACAAGCAGCCGCGGGCTCCTGGACAGGACCCCAGCGCCTCCTGCATGTCAATTGCCTCGAGTTGCTGGCAGTACGGTTCGCCCTGCACCGCTTCCGAGCGCTGCTGAAGGGTCAACATGTGCTTGTCCGGACAGACAACACGGCCGTAGTAGCGTACATCAACCACCAGGGCGGTCTATGCTCCCGCCGTATGTCTCAACTCGCCCGCCATCTCATCCTATGGAGTCAGAAGCGCCTGAGGTCCCTTCATGCTGTCCATATTCCGGGAGTCCTGAACCACGCAGCCGACCAGCTCTCGCGGTTTCAGCCTCTCCCGGGAGAATGGAGACTCCATCCCCGGACGGTTCAGCTGATTTGGGAACAGTTCGGCGACGCACAGGTAGATCTGTTTACCTCCCACGACTCTTCCCACTGCAGCCTGTATTATTCCCTGACCGAGGGCACGCTCGGCACGGATGCACTGGCGCACAGCTGGCCGCGGGGCCTACGCAAATATGCGTTCCCCCCAGTGAGCCTACTCGCACAGCTCCTGTGCAAGATCAGGGAGGGCATGGAGCAGGTCCTTTTGGTCGCCCCGTACTGGCACGGCCGGACCTGGTTCCCCGAACTCATACTCCTTGCGACAGCCCCTCCCTGGCCTATTCCTCTGAGACCGGACCTCCTTACTCAGAGACGGGGCACCCCTTGGCACCCGCGTCCCGACCTCTGGAGCCTCCACGTGTGGCTCCTAGATGGGACGCGGCAGGTTTGAGTGGCCTACCACCTACGGTGGTCGCCACCATCACTTCCGCTAGGGCAGAGTCCACTCGGCATGCCTATGCGTTGAAGTGGAACCTCTTCGTCACCTGGTGCTCTTCCTGCCAAGAAGACCCCTGGAAATGCCTGATCGGGTCCGTGCTTGAGTTTCTCCAAGAGGGGCTGGAGCGAAGGCTTCTCCCTCCACCCTCAAAGTATATGTGGCCGCAATATCTGCCCACCACGATCTCTTGGAGAACAAGAAGGTAAGTCAGCACGACCTGGTCATCAGGTTTCTGAGGGGAGCCAGGAGACTGAATCCTCCTCGCTCTCCTCTCGTACCCTCTTGGGACCTCGCAGTAGTGTTAACTGCTCTGCAGAGACCTCCCTTTGAGCCTTTGCGGTCGGTTGATATTAAGTTTCTGTCTATGAAGACGGCTCTGCTGACCGCGTTGGCCTCAGTCAAGAGGGTCGGGGACCTGCAGGCATTTTCGGTTGACGAAGCGTGCCTGGAATTCGGGCTGGCTAACTCTCACGTGATCCTGAGACCCCGGCTTGGATATGTGCCCAAGGTTCCCACCACTCCGTTTAAGGACCAGGTGGTGAACCTGCAAGCACTGCCTTTGGAGGAGGCAGACCCAGCCTTGGCATTGCTCTGTCCAGTACGCGCCCTCCGCGCCTACGTAGACATGACGCAGTGTTTCAGGACCTCAGACCAGCTCTTTGTCTGTTATGGTGGAGAGCGGAAAGGAAGTGCTCTCTCAAAGCAAAGGCTGTCTCACTGGATAGTGGACACCATTGCTTTGGCTTACCAGCAGCAAGGCCGACCATGTCCCCTTGGTGTGAGGGCACACTCCACCCGGAGTGTGGCCTCCTCTTGGGCTCTAGCGCATGGCGCCTCGCTAGCAGACATCTGCAGAGCTGCAGGCTGGGCGACACCCAACACATTCGCCAGATTTTACAATCTCCGAGTGGAGCCAGTGTCCGACTATGTACTCGCCCCCCCCCCGAGGGGCCGGTGATGGGCCAGGCTCAGGTGTCTTCGCTTGCTCGCCACTCCACTCCACGGACTGGATACGTGCGATATTTTCCTCAGGTGAGCTCCCCGAGAGCCCTGAGCTCCTCCAGCACTGTCGACGCCGACATCAGTTCAGTCTGCCCTTTCGAGCCCAGACCCTCATGTCCGGCCAGGTGCCCCATATGCATGGTTCCCTCCGGCGACCCCCACATGTGTATTTCACCGTAAGTCTCCGCAGTGAGCGGGTTTCTTCCCTTGGCGTGTCCCCGCCACCCCTAGGGTTAAAAATCCACCTTCGGCTGGTACGCTAGAGATCTTCCATATGCAACCCTCAGCGGGTCATATGTGTCTCTTAAGTCCTCCCCACGGGTAGGCATTTTTGGCATTCCCTCACTGGGATATGCTTCCCAGTGTACCTTGGTATTCCTGTGTTAAGTGGGAGTCCTTCGTCCGTACTAGTCTTACGACAGGGTACTCACACTTACGCAGGGCACTGGAAGACAGCTGAGTGGCGGGATTATATTGGGACCCCCATTCGTTAGTCACTAACGTTACGTCGTAGTGACTGAACGAAAGGGAACGTCTCGGTTACGGATGTAACCCTCGTTCCCTGAGGAGGGAACGGAGACGTAACGTCCCCTTGCCACATCAGCTGTGCTACCTGGAACGCAGGAGTTCAGTCTTGGCTCCTCAAGCAGGTAACATAATGCGATATTGCCTCGTACTTCCTTATATACTCACGCAGTGAGGCGGAGTTACGTATGCAAATTCCGCATGCCCATGGCATTGGCACGCCATTGGGCGTTTTCTCAAAACTCGAAGTTGATAGGCTTCTAAGCGAAACCCCCATTCGTTAGTCACTAACGTTACGTCTCCGTTCCCTCCTCAGGGAACGAGGGTTACATCCGTAACCGAGACGATACCAATATAAAGTTTTTCTCAGCATATCTTCTTATATGCACATGGGCCACCAAAATCCTATTCTGTCCCTTAAATGGCAGACCTTGCTCTGCTAATATTTTAACCACAACAACTACTCCTTTAAGACATTCGTCTTACATTCACATTGTGAAATTGATGTGAAAGTGTTGAAAGTGCTGAATCTATTTGACCTCTTTCAACATTACAGTGAACATAATCAATCATTGCCTTCCTGTGGCTTTCCGACCCCTCATGTTCACAGTAGCATATGGCCACATTTTTCCATTCACCATGACCTACTGTCACTGCCTGTCAGACTGATTATTGCTGTCCTCAAATAACTTGCATGCAAAATACAATATGGTTTCTTTAGTGGGAGTCATTCATATGAGAAAAACTGATTACTGGAAAGTTTTCTTTGGAAGAAAGATTTTGAAAAGTTATCTTTTTTGGTGTTTGTAGGCTATTGCCTTTCTAATGCTGCATCATTCATATTTTAGTTTTTCCATAATTCTGAACCCATTTTGCCCAATATTCAGTTCATTTGTTGTATAAATAAATATATAAATAAAGGTTCTTTATTGGCATGTAGTTGCCTGAAGAATCATTAACATCTATGGAACCTGTTGTTGCACACAAGGTTTTTTATAGTGGAAAAAGGTTCTTCAGATTACTAAAATGTCCTTAAAAATGTTTTTAGTAAGAATTTTTAACTGAAACTCTCTTAGGGGAACTTATAATGGTTATTCTATGGAACATATTTTTGGTACGTTTATTTTTAAAGGGTTAGTTCACCCAAAAATGAAAAGTCATTAATTACTCACCATCATGTCTTTCCAATCCCATAACACAGTGTCTGCTCTGAACGCGACCATTGAAAAAACAATTTACCATTATTTACAAAACATTAATCTCCAACACACATTCACGAGAGCACCACGACACATGCGTGTTGCATTGACGCGAAAGCAGAACACCACGACGTGTGTGTTGCGTGAACGCGAGTTGGTGTGTCGGCTTTCACCACAAGCGCTCAGAGTCGTTTACGGTAATGATCTTTCAGCGCTACATCCTGTAATATTTTCATCTAGTGCCAACACCCTTCATTCGAGCCCTTCCGTTCTATGCTGCAGAAAATGAGAATATAGCAAATATTAAGAACATATTAAGAACATTTCATAATAAACAATATTATAATTTGGAGAATTATTTAGAGATGGCAAGGGAATACAAAAAAAATGAAATTAAAGCTGCAAGCAGTGATAAAAGGGCCAACTTGGTGGCCTTAGGAAAACAGTGAATGGTGGGAGACATGCATTTAAAGCGGGTAAATATAGGAGAAATAAGTCCCTTCGATGTGGCGCTTTGACTATAACTGAATATTGCCATGTAGATGTCTTCAGGCCAAGACTGTTATCAAACAGAATGCATGTGAAGTTTAAGGCAGATTGGTCATTGTATGCCTGAGTTACAAAAACATCCTGTTTCGTTGCCATAAATTGCATACATTAGCACTGAGCCAAGTGTTGCATGATTTAAGGCGAGACACGGCAGGGGAAAACATAGTTTTTTTCATGCAGAGGTCAATTTTGAGTTTTTGGCCAGTTTGCTCCCTTAACATGTAAGCTTCCATGTCAAAATTAAACATATGTCAACATTACACATTAAAGTGGTTATTTCATTCAATTTTGTCAACTTGCACCTTTAGATTTCTACACAAAATCATCAAAAGTTAGCATTCTAACGCGAGCTCCTGTGCCGTCTCCAATCACAGAAACATGTCATGCCTGGTATCATTATAAAGCTCTCAATCTCATACACAGTGCTGTCTAATCCAAATATGGGCATTTCCTTTGTAGAACAAACCAACCGCCAGAGCCGTTGAAAAACAGAGATACGACACTCCCATAGACTTCCATAGGAACTGAGGAATGCGGAAGTAAAGCGTGTCATGGGGCGACCATTAGTTCCAAACAGCCAATAGTTCCAGCATTGAACCCCATTCATTTCAGTGTATCTCAAGCACACTCGCTGACAAATTGATGAAATTACTGCATATTTTGAGATTTTATGGCATTAGTTGCCCTCTCAGGAATATTGATAAAAGTGCTATTTTATGAAGTGTGTTAGAGTTAATGTTTGTTATATAATAGATTGTTAGACTCTAACTGCAGTTCCCTTTCGAGAGGTCTTTCATATTGCATATGGGAAAAGCTCCTTTTCTCGAGAATATGAAGCAAAAACTTTATTCTATAAAGTGCCTATGTAAAACGCAGTGTGGCTGCACAGCAGATAGAACAGCGTGAGCTGCACTCTGATTGGCTGTGCTGCGACAACTGCAGGAACCTATGGCAAGGCGGCTGAGAGAGCGAACCAATAGAGGTTACTAAAAAATCCCACCGAACAAGGTCGCTAGAATTAGCATTGTAGCAATTATGGCCGCAGACATATAGATGAATTAATCTTCCAAATGATTCGATCAAATTAACATCCTTTTCACAAGAAAAGCCCAATTCAGCTCTAGACCCCAGGAAATCGACCATCGATCACGAGAGAGATGGGGGCTCGATTCTGCCCGGAGCTACTAGTCGTGACTTCCTACCAACTGACTTCCTATAGGACTCATGACCAAAATCAGTTAAAAAGGACAAAGGATTCGTTGTGTCACAAGACAAAGAAACAACCAGACTTCTGTCTTTGCAATCAGCAGTAAATGAACTCCACGTGACAGCTAAAACTCCAAGCAAGCTCACAGAAACTGTTAGCTTATGGAGTACATCAAATAACTGATTATTGGACTTTCATTCAAATAGCCTTTGACATAACTTGTTAGTGTGTTTACAACTAATACACGTTAGTTAGACTATTAGGCATGTATATTACTCACAATTCATGCAATTATGTAACTATTGAATGAGTGGATGAAAAAGCATTGTGTTTAATACCGGTGTGTTCGTATGGGTATAATCCAACAGATGAGCTGAATGAAATCTTTATAGAATTGATCATGTCCTTATAGTAAGAAATTAGGTCTAAATTTACTCTCTGCTAAAGAGCAGGAAACTAAATTCTATAGTTAACCCAATTTTGTGGGAGGGGTGGAGACACAGTCACCCCTGAAGCCTAATTGGCCAGAACCCATCCAGGGGATGGGCAAATGTTTGAGTTTAATCTCAGAACACAAACGAAAAGTTCAGTTCTGTTCAGTTCAGACCAGTGCAGTGCAGAGTTCAGTTTTCACGTCACAACCAGTTCGGTTCGAGCTGGTTCGCGGCCTGTTCGCAGTTCAGAGATGAGCTAAGTCCTAGCAGTATGACCAGAGTGAGTTCTGAACAGAGAGCTCCCAGGAGACGATCTGACGGTCGTGACAGACCAACATCAGAGAAAATGGGTTAACAACGATTTCATTCAGGCCATCTGCTTTTTTCTTTTTTTTAAAGTTTATTTTATTTCCGTTAATTCTCCGGTTCTGTTAAGTTTCGCCGCAAAAGTCTCTCAACAACGAGTTTCTAACAGCGCGCTCCAACTTCAAACAACGCCCACAAGACTTTCATCCAGCCGCCAACACGCCACGTGATTGGCTTCCCCAGACGTCGACCAGACCTTCAGCGAATCAAAGATCCGGGAAAACCCCTGTCCAGCCAGGAAAAGGGAATACCCCTTGTCAGACGACACGCGAAACACAAACGCAAGTAACGCCTCTTGATTTCGAGCTGAACTGGTGCATTAGATCAAATGTAATAACCCTGCCTAAGAAAGGATAGGAGGTTAAATTACTGATCAATGGTTTCTTCAGGTCATGTGTAATAAATGCATAGATTGCTTAGGATTTCATAATTTCTCTCTCTTAGAACTTATTCTTTCCTCACCTTCTTCCTTTCTGCAACGTGTGAATGTGCGAGTGCGTGTGTTTATGTTAGATATTAGTTTGATGTGTTAGAGCAATTAAAAAAGTTCCTTTTGTAATCAAAGATAACTGTTCTTGTGTTATGTGCTTATCAATTTAATGTCTTGAACTGCCGATCTAAGTTACCTGGCTGTTAAATAGTGTTTCACTATTGTTCGGATATTAATATCCGCTGCAGAGTTGATATTTACGGCCCATTCAAATGAACACTAGAAGAGTCATTTGCTCGGCTGTAAAATAGACTCTCAAAATTCCCTATGAATTCATTAATTCCTTCATTTGAGCTAAATATACATGTTTCCCTTTAACAGAGCCCCTTTAAAGCTACACTGTGTAACTTTTTTAGTCAATTCTTAGCTAAAAACACTTAGTTCTTTCAAAAATATATGTGCTCATTAATGTATATTTACTTCTTTCAAGTAATAAAGTATTCTCGTAAGTTTATAATATGCCATTGAAAATACATAAGGTAATGGGATCTAACGATGGTCGCCATGTTGCCCCTCCATCTTGAAAGTACATTAGCCAAAGAGGGACATACCCGTAAATTCAAGCTTCGCTTTTCGCGTTTTAACCGGTTTTAACACTTGATGGCACTGTACAAAATTCTCTGCCTCGCGCGTGTGCGCGTCAACTTGTACAGACTTGTCTGGTGCATGTGCAGAGAGTTTTCATCTCAGCAGCGTCTAGTAACAGAGTTATACGGAGTTTTCCTGGCTTGTTTATTCCTCAAAAGTCTGTTTTTCCTTGTGTGGTATTTCTGTGCGTTAATAACTCCGTAAGTAATAATAGTTATTGTCATTGTAGATGTGTTTCAGAGTGTCATCGCGTAATTCAGTTGATGTCACCTCAAAAGTATTTTTGTGTCAACATACAATAGCGTAATGCTCACCTATTTGAATAATCATTCAGTTATTTTGTTATCAACAATGTTTATTCGTTAATAGAAAATATTAGCTTGTAATGTATGTTGATGGAAATATGTATCAGGTCTGATCGGCATATTAACAATTGTTATACAGAGCGCACTGCAGTGCTAACGTTAAAGCGGCGCACACACGTTTGTAACCGGACACCGCTTGTTAGCAGCGGCAGCTCCGCTCCTTTTAATGCAGCTGCCTTTAGCGCCTATATATGGTACAATAAGCTCTGGTTTACGGTTACATTATACAAATGTAACTTATAAGTATAGTTATACAGTTCTTAACTGTGTATGTATATTTACCATCCTTATTTGTTCTCTCACAGAAACCACATTTATGTACATATCCACGCAAACCTGTTTATGCCTTGTAATTGGATGACTGAATAAACATTACTATCATCAAAGTTCACTCTGGATTAGCTGCAGTTCTTTCTAGCCGAATAATTAGGCCAGTTGAGTTCCAACCATCCCACTGCGCACAGAATATCCCACAGGCACCGTGTCGAATGTGGACGAGGTCGAAATGGAAGCCATGTTAATCTTGGACTAAATCGGCCACCGTAGGAGTTGAAACGAAATCGGAATTGAGAGGAACAGAAACTAAAATTCACTGGATATACCTTTTCACCACTAGATGGGGGAAAATATCACACAGTGTAGCTTTAAGTTCTTACATATCGGCGGACGAATAAGTTAAGGTGTAAACATTAATTCTGAATTATTTATAAATTATAGTGTCATTTGAGTCTCTTTCATTTTAATTCAGTTCCCCGTTGAGTTATTATTTTATCTGACTCATAGTCGCTACAGCATATTGAGGCTATAAAAGACTGTGTTCAGCCATAGGAATTCAGATTTAATCTCCTTCAGCGATACCTTCGTTGACCTTCGGAATTGAAGCCCCGCCATTGAAAAGCACTCAGCGGAACTTCTCTGCAGCCCTGTGGACGCCGGATTCCCGCCTGGTCTCCGCCTTCGCCCGCCTGCTGTTCCAACTGCACCGTCCGGCGTTAAATATCCTTTATTCTGTTTGTCTAACTGCCAAGGGAGTTGTAAAATGGCCCCATGGCCATTTTGTTTTCAAAGGGAATATTCCCCCCGATCAACATCAATGCTTTCATGTTTGCACGAATCATTTCTCACCAGACTGCTTTATAAATGAGGGTCAGTATAAAGCAGGTTTTGCTAAGAAGCTGCTCCTGAAAAAAGGATTGGTACCAACTATTCGTGTTCCTGTTGCACCTCCAGAAGAAGTGAGTGTAACGTTTTATCAACCTTTATATTAATCTTTGCAAATTGCTTGCATGCTTCACGATGAATGCGGCTAAAGTTTACAAGGGGAAGTTACATTACGGCATGCTTTCTATGTATGTTCTCAATATAATTCATAATCCCATGTTTATAATGAACAACGCGTTATGGTTATTGTGTTATTACAAACTGAGTACACTGGTGATAAAGTTAAAGTGGTAACATTACAGTCTGTCAATTAACTAAAGTATACATCAGTAAACACATAGCATTTGTATCTCACTTCGCTACCCTGCCAGTACATACAAAGAAAGATAAAAGTGACATTACGTTAACCAACCATTCAGAAAAGTCCTGTTCGAGCCTTAATTGTCGAACTTCGTTGAGGCCGTCATCTTGTTCCGGGTCCGACTCCGGTTCAAATTGATATACGGTTGCACAGATGTTTCCTCAGAGACTCCCGTTGCTATTCTTTCTCCAAAATATACCCTCAACTGTTGTCAAGGCAACACTCCAAGCCCCACAGAACAGAGGGGCAGGGTGAGCAAAGCTCATTATCATTTAAAGGCAAATGCACTGAAATGGCTTGAGGAAAACAGAACTGTTTTTGACCAGGTAAAAATTGTCTTTTCTTACAATACTAATGAGAATTTTTAATTAAAGTATATTACAAACTTGTCATTTAGACACTAAAGAATCATATTACTCCATTGATTTCAATGAAGAAACCTTATACAAATCATACACAGACGCGTTTGGATATGGGAATGTTACTGTCATCATGAAATTATATACTGGTTTAAGATTTTGCCATTATTACATGTTGGAGTTTGATTCTCAATTTAACCAGCCAGCATAATTTTATTTACATTTATTTTATTTTTATTTCAACATGTTTGAACACGTAACCCAACCCCACCCCTAAACCTACCCATTTGTGTATTATATGATATAAAACACAGGATATAAGAGGCAGATATGACTGCAGGCACAATTTATTCAAAAAGATTAAATACTCCAATTTTATATTGTACAAATAGTGTATTCTATCCCCTAATCCTAAAACTACCCCTAAAGACAACCCTTATTTTTTGCATTACAAAAAACAAAAACAAAAAATAAAACCTTAATTTAATATGATTTATAAGCTATTTTCCCCAAAAACTAAGATTTTGGGTTTACCAGGACCACACATACAAACATTTTGAGTTCCACACACAATAGAGTTAAGACACTCTGTGGTTGTTTATTATTATTATTATTTTTTTTTATTGCATTATATTTGGGGTTCAATTTGTATGAGAAAAAAAATTACAATATCATAGATTAGGCAGCGGAAGCTACTTGTGTGGCAGATTCTGTTGTCTCTGGTGACATGTGTTAAGATGATTAAGAACACTCTTTTGAGCTTGACAGAAATGTATGGCTCCACTGCTGTTAATTGCCTGTATTAGTTTGGGCAGGGGGTTAGCTAGGGGGGATTCAGTGATCACCAGTATCCACAGCATAATAACTCAAAGAGAGTGAAGAGGAAAGAAACTCATGGTGGTTGGCAAGGATATCCAAACAGACTAATTATCACATCTCGTTAAGTGTTAATTGCCACTGCGAGAAGCTGCTTGTCTGCACTAATGCCTTGCAAAACACACACACAGACACATACACACATACACACACACACACACACACACACACACACACACACACACACACACACACACACACACACACACACACACACACACACACACACACACACACACACACACACTATTACTATCAATGTCCACAAATACACAATTTCTCTTCAGCTTTGTTGTACTATTAATAAGCCCAAGTTCCTCCAGCAGGCAGTCCATTGGGTTCAACAGAGACTGTGTAAAAGAGTGCTGTAATCTTTACAGCACTGGGAAGGGCATTCTTTTTTTATAACAGCCTTCTAATTAGATGTTACTAACATGGTCATCTGCACACATTTGCTGTGTCCAATGTCTGCACTCATTCCCATTATACACCACAATAACGAATAGCGAATTAACTCACTTCCATGCTTTTCACTTTTCACAGTGCATTTATTCACAGTGAGGATTGTGCTGAAAGAATTCCTGCGTATTGGCAGAACAGTGGAATCATGCATGTAGGTCCCTTTTAAAATTATTAAATTGTCCAATTGGTTCACACAAGCTAGCCATGTTTTACAGTGCATAGTAAAATCAATCACAACCACACTTTTTTTTAATGGAAAAATGAAGTATGTATTACTACTATTTTGTATCTAAATTTGTGGTTCCACTTTATATTAGGTGGCCTTAATTATGATGTACTTACAAAAAAGTACAATGTACTTATTGTGTTCATATTGTATTGCAAAACACTTTTGCTGATATTGAGGTGGGATACAGGTAAAGTTAGGTGTTAGACAGGTTAGACAGGTGTGGTGGTATGGGTAAGTGTAAGGGTAGGGTTAGGTGTAAGGGAAGTGTAATTATAAATGTAATTACAGAAATTAATTACAGACGTAATTACATGCAGTAATTTTTTTTTAAACCAGTACAATGTAAAAACATGTTAAATGCATTGTATCAAATGAATAATTTAAATGTTAGTGCATAGAAGTTAAGGCCACCAAATATAAAGTGGGACCAAATTTGTTTATTCATTACATAAATATACTTTATACATAAAAACGCAATCGTGCGATCGCAAGATTTAATGCATAATCAGCCAAAGTCCGCATATTTATGCGGGGGCCGCATTTTCTAAAATACGCCGCACTTTCGGCGCATAAATAAATTATTTCCGCGTGCAAAATATGCGGGGCTAGCATGATTTCATAATCCCTGCATTTTCGTTGCAAAACAGTCATATATATTAGCAGAAAGCTGAAAAATGTTTGTTTACTTCACACAAGAGCCGCCATTTCCCCCTATTGCCACGGGAACGTTTTGAAGTGACGTAATTACCCGACGTGAACGTCATCGAAAAGCTGCAAACCCCGTGGTGAAACCATAGATATCGGTGAAACCATGATGAAGCACGCAAATTCCCATTTGCCAACAAAAATAACAGCAAAAGACCGCGCAAAGCAGTTTTCCGGTGTGTTGACCGATTTCAAAAAGAGATTGCACTTTGTTTATTGGAAGCACTCAAATGTCTGTTTTGTATAGCTACCTCTGTAAAACAGGAAGTTATTTATTAATTTTTTCAGAAGTTGTAGCATATTCCTTTGGTAAAGCTACAGAACTTGTTTGACTCAATGTTTTGTCAATTTGAGCCATGTGTTTATTAAGGTCTTCAATAAAACAAGATGAGAGCTTAAATATTCCCAGCACTTTCTGTGATGTAGTGCTTTTTTCTCTTTTTCATCCAACTGCAGTTTTTGCAAGTTCCCGCAATTTTATTGCATAAAATTGCATAAATATCCCGAATTTTCATTGCATTTTTTAAGAAAACGTGCCGCATAATCAAGGATTTTTGCCCGCAACAATCACCAAAAAAGCCGCATTTTTCTGGAAGGACTGATTACTTGGTCTTGTATGTTGAGTGCGTGACATATTCAAGAAAAGAACTACTTAGCTCATCACAATAAAATCTAAACACCTCAACATCCTTACTTGATAAGATATTTGTATGTATTATTAGGCTAATATTTATTAAATGTAAAAATGTAAACTTGATATGTAAGCTGATTTACTTACATTATCGACAAAGCATTTCAGACACAAAATAACATGCATTGCAGGATTCCTTATATGAATATTCAACATGGGGTGTGCCTGAGTGCATTAGATTGAATTTGATTTAACAATACCAGTCATTTCAGAATCTGTAACTATGTAGGCAAATTAATCCGACTGGATGGTCTAAATCTGGAAACTTTGAGAAATAAGAATATAATGCATCCAGTGTTGTCAGACTGCTGACACATAAATGTGATGTCAGGGTTATGTTCTGTTTTTTTTTCTCATTGTGTTCACTTTCTGTTTGCTCGTTCTCCTTTGACTCAGTTTTTCTATGTGTGTCATTGGTTTAGTTATCCTCCATTCCCTGCCTGTTTGTTTCTATGGTTACTGATTGATATTCTTCTTCAGGTGTGTCTTGTTAATTAACTCGTCAGCTACTTTGTTTGCCACTGTGTATTTATACCCTCAGTTAGCTTCTGGTCTTTGTCTTTTGTTAAAATTGCTACCTGGATGTTCTCTTTGTTTGTTTATTGGATTATGTCTGTTTGTTTCTAATAAACACTACTTGACTGATCTTCAATCCTGATCGTTCTGAATAAACCAGCCAGCAGGTGTGACTTTATTTCTTGTGCAATCATAACTGGATTTAATAACACAAGATCATAACTCAATTTAATGCATTGCTGTCTTATTCAAACCTGTACATATTCTCGTACAGCAGGACTGCGAGTCTGATATGTACTATATTTAACAATCATATTATACAATTTAAATAAAAAAAGTAAAAACTGTTTTATTTACAATGACATTTACAGATTGATTGTGTAAATGACCTAGCCTGGATTGATTTCACTGTAATTCTATCTATCCATCCATTTTCCAAACCATATGTAGGGTCATGGAAAGTAGAAATACAAATATTGTATTTTATTGTAAGAAATTTACTACCAAATCATGTGAAGTCTTGGCCATTTTTTTCAGGGCTGAATCTATTTTTCTGAAATGATACAGCACAGTTGTTTCTCTGGCTGTAGCTCATTTAGAAACTGCCCACAGAATCTATTAGAGGGTGAATGGAGGTTGTGTGGAAGGTCGCAAAGTAGTTTGAAAGAAGGAAATCGAACATCTAATAGCTGGGAAGCTGATACACAAGTGAAGCAAAAAAAGGGAACAGCAGCTGAGTTGGCTGAATCGGTCATTGCATAACTATCATTATTACCAGCATTATCGCCATTATCATTGCACCAGTGCGCTGACACCTATAATCTACATCCATCACATCTAAAATATGACAGAATTGTCAAGAACAAAAAGGCTGATTGTCTTAAAAAAAATGTGAATAGAACCTAGCAAATCAAATCCATCAAGATGTCTTCAAGGAGAGCATTAAAATTGCCACTGAGAGATTTAATCAACAAAGGTAAGATCCTGAAGATGCTATGGACAACGGGCAGGAATACGGACATAATCCTCAGATACAGTAAAACATCAGTGAATGAATATCATGTTTACACTGGTAAATGTAAAAGTTTCCAATGAATCTGCCTTATCATTCAGGATTTCTGTTTTGGTCCTAAATTAATCAGTGTGTTTGAGTAAATTATTCAATGACTGTGCCTTAATTATTATATTGATTAATAATATATTGTTAGCTAATCTGAGTGCTTGTTATATGTGCATTTCTGAAATGCATAACATGGACAAATCACTTTAAATTGTAATGTAGATGCATGTGTAGCAGCACGTTTTGGTTTTGAATGGGCATAAACTAAAAAAATGTACACCAGGGAGAGTTGCTCCACCCCCAGAAGGCAGATTTAAACTCTACCCCTCTAAGATACCCGACTACGCCACCCCGGGAGGCAATTTACCGGGGGGAAAAAAAATAAATTCACCTGATAAGGTTAACTTAAAGCACACAGGTTCAGTTGCGGCTGAGATAAGACCCGAGTCAGAGGTGAAAATACCAAATTACAGTTTTTATACGGACATCATTAGTACATATATATAAATATGAAAATTAAAAGAAACACACAAGTCGGCCTCCTCTCCAGAGCTGGGGACTACTCACTCCTTCTCTTGAAAATAGCACCGCAAACACTCGTGAACTCACTTCAGACCACAAATGTGGAACACTGCAATCGGAAGAGACCACCACCCAGCAGAGAGAGAGACGTCCACACAAACACGAATACTAATTACCCCAACAACTGGAGGGAGAAGCAGAATTACACATACAATCAAATACACATACAGTCTTACAAAACTAGTATTAATGAATTTAAGAGCAATTACACACTTCTGGTTGCCATCCACTAATAGACCAGTTCACTGAAATGGATGGCAAAAAAAAACCCCACAAATCTAATAAAAAAAAAAAAAAAAGAAAAAAGAATAGTCGGTTAACAACCAGTTCACAGAAACTTGGTTGACACGACAAAATAAATTCCGAACAAACAAAACTAATTTACAACAAAATACAAAATGTTTAAAGCAATGGGTTCACATAAACCAAGAAAGAAAGCAAACAAAATAAAGATAATCCAAATTATATATAATTACGACACTCCAAAAGAAACCAGATCAAAATAATGACTGTTGGATGGTTAAACCACTTGATGCCTCAAAGTGAGAGTAACGTTAGGCCACCGTATCGAATCGGCGGCACGCCAAGCCACCAGACAGCTGATGTTGCACGTGTCCAGCGTTAACCAGAAATAAACACTGTTACCACAGCAGCACGTGAATGCACGTCGCGGTAGATTACACATCCATTCCTGCAGTAGAGCCGGCGCAGCACCCCGCGACGACAGTCTGTAACGTGACCATATGCAGCACAATACTGAACGATAATCAGTGGTATAGCAGTCAACGTATACGAAGACAGCCACAAAAGTCCCGACGAGAAACCCACTGCAATGTTTCTCCCTCAGTCTGTAGACTAGAAAGATGAATACAAATTTAAGGTGGTCAATCCAGACCCTTAGTGCAACAAACAATAAATTGACACAACCTACCGGTTTAAACTGCTTGCGATGCACAGGGCATTTAAACTCCCGGACGGGTACCACATGCGTTGTACCGCAGGCTTCCTAAGTCCACACTAGAGAGATACGTGAGCCCAATAAGTACATAAAACCCCAGATCAAAACAAACGTTCAGGAATACAGCCGCGACTGCAGCTCCTTACCAAACCAACACTCCCGTGACACACCGGAAATGGATGACGTCACCCGTGACTATGAGACGCACCTTCCTACCACACCTGAAGCTATCTTTATAGGCCACGTAAAATAGGGAACGCCCCAGAGAAAGATTATTATCATTGGCTACACATGCATTTTCTGAGAAGCTGCTTTGAAACGGTATTAAGGCACTATACAAATAAATTTGAATTTAATTGAACTCAAAAAGATATTGTAAGTTGTGACAATCTACTGGATAAACAATGTAAACAACAGAAAAGCTTGCTGAAAAATCCCATGAATGCCCAAAATATATTGCTATTTAAAATCCTGATTGAATGACAATGATATTTCAATCATGACAATTCTCTGAATATTTTTAGCATAATAAAGGAATAGTTCATAGACTGGGAAAAACCAAGCCTGATCTGCCGGTGATTTGATTTTGCCCTGCAGCTCAGTCTGGAAACCTGTACATTAATTTGTACTGCTTCTGTTACACTTTTGCAGGAACCAATCACAGACTGGCTTATCCACCTGGCGCCCTATTGGTGGGTTTAGCACGATGACGGATAGAGAAGCAATGGATCGATGCCCGTTGATCACGCCTCTTGTGGTCTGATTGGTTGAAGGACTATCCAATTGCGTATAGAGTCTTTTGAATTATGCCCATTTATCATGCGTCTTGTGCTGCATAAAATACATAGCAGAATCCCCAGACCAATGTTCAATCTTAAATTGAGCCTGGTCTGGTGAGAGACCAGCCAGAGAAATTAGTTCACCCAAAAAATGAAAACTATCCAATAATTTAATCACCCTCAAGCCATCCGTGTATATGACTTTCTTCTTTTAACCAATCAGAGTTATATTAAAAAAAATATCCTGGCTCTTCCAAACTTTATAATGGGAGTGAATGGTACCATTTTTTTTAAAGCAAAAAAACAAAAACATATCTATCATAAAAGTAATCCAAACACCTCCAGGGGAGTCAAGTCTTCTGAAGCGAAGCATTGCATTTTTGATTGAACTCTGATCTTGAGTTTGTTGCCCAGCCCTATTTGTTTGAACCATGAGAGATGTCTACTCTCACCTAAGCTTACGCTACGCCTATGTCATACACCGGAACTCGATTCTCTCGTGAACACACGGACGCTCGTTACCAGAAGCTAGTGATTACAGTTTATAATATATTGATATTTTTCTTACAAAAAATGCATTGCTATGCTTCAGAAGGCCTTTATTATCCTGCAGCAGGATAGATTACTTTAATGATGGATGTATAGATACACTTTATGGGCTTAAAAAATGGTACCATTCACTCCCATTATAAAGCTTAGAAGAGCTAGGGTATTTTTTAATATAACTGATTGTGTTTGGCAGAAAGAAGAAATTAATGGTATACACCTAGGATGACTCGAGGGTGAGTAAATTTAAAACCATTAAATTATGTTTGCGCTTTCACTTTGAGGAGTGACGTTCCAGCAGCGTGTGTGCTTCAGATGATCAATGTAGTCTATCACAGTTCTAATTGCAAGAAAGCGTGTCAACATGACTATTCCCAAACTGAAAATGTTTAGCTCATCCAATTCTGCATTTACTCTCATGTTTTACACTTCACGCAAGTGTAACCGATGTTAGGGCCGAGGGACGATTACCACACTCCGGAGGAGCAGACACCTGAGGATACCAAGAGGCGGACAACAGAATGACTTTCAAAGGTAAGTTTTGTTTATTAATTTAAAACAATAAAAACAGTGCTGAGAATGTTCGTGGCTGGAACCCGATTTGGGAAGAGGAACTGGGGGATATTCCTCTTCTCTACTGACTCGTGGGTGGGACAGTAATTTCTTTGACCCGTCAGAAGGTGCTTGTAGGACGGACAGAGGCTTCTTCTCGCCTTCAACTTTCCCCACGGACAGAGCAGGTAAGTATTTGGCCCGTGAAAGTGTTCTTAGGACAGCCGATCGAATGACAGCAGCTTCCTCACCTCTTCTGAGGGACAGACAGTGGCGGTGCTCAGACTCGGCTTGTGGACGTGTTCATAGAACAGCCGATCGAATGACAGCAGCTTCCTCACCTCTTCTGAGGGACAGACAGTGACGGTGCTCAGACTCGGCTTGTGGATGTGTTCATAGAACAGCCGATCGAATGACAGCAGCTTCCTCACCTCTTCTGAGGGACAGACAGTGACGGTGCTCAGACTCGGCTTGTGGATGTGTTCATAGAACAGCCGATCGAATGACAGCAGCTTCCTCACCTCTTCTGAGGGGCAGACAGTGACGGTGCTCAGACTCGGCTTGTGGATGTGTTCATAGAACAGCCGATCGAATGACAGCAGCTTCCTCACCTCTTCTGAGGGGCAGACAGTGACGGTGCTCAGACTCGGCTTGTGGATGTGTTCATAGAACAGCCGATCGAATGACAGCAGCTTCCTCACCTCTTCTGAGGGACAGACAGTGACGGTGCTCAGACTCGGCTTGTGGATGTGTTCATAGAACAGCCGATCGAATGACAGCAGCTTCCTCACCTCTTCTGAGGGACAGACAATGGCGGTGGATCAGGCAATAACAAGTGAGACAGGACCGTGGTAATTTACCCGCCTTTACCCTCGTTCCGTGCGTAGCAGAGCGGCGCCGTTGGGAGAGTTCGTGAGACTGGACTTTCGTGGACGTGAGAGACAGTGCTCGTGGAGTGTGGTCCTCGGGGTGCGTTGAGCTCTTTCCCTCCACACCGTACACTCAAGTGGGAACCTGGACACAGCTTGAGACAGATCAATTTGAAGGGATCTTCACAGTCATAAGTCAATATTCATCCATCAAAGTTTCGGAGGGAAACGCAGTCGTTTGATCTCACCACACTTGTGCATAAATCACTCTTATAAATCTTCACACGTGTGCACTTCACTCTTTCAGACACTGCAAACTCACTTCATCTCCACAGTGATTAATCGACTCGTTTCTCTTCTCTCTGTAGGGTGGATGACTCGAGGAATAACGTTTTCAGAAGATCAGCATGAACACAGCAACGATCCTCCCAGCTGTTCCAGTTACTACGCTTCGTTCTGTCAACAAGATCACACACACTGCCCACAAACAAAGGTTAGTTGCACTCTGGTGATGGTCAATCTTCAACTGTGGTTTTCTCAACGGGTAATCAAATGAAGGGTGCACTTAACTTTTCCTCGGTGAGTCACTCAATATCCTGCAGTGGTTTCCTCTCTCACTTACTTCATTACGTTGCTGTTCATGGTTTCTTCAGAAAACTCACTAAATGAGCATGCCTCGGGGAATCTCACAGTAGAACTCCGATCCGGCATTAAAACCTTCAGCCTTCCTATTTCACCGCCGCTGTCAGAACACACACTGCTGCCTACCCGTCCTCCCACACTGCGCAAACACTGCCTTTTTATGCTCCTTTTCCTGAGCACATGCTTCAATGAAGCACAGCTGATTTGCTTCAGCTGGCGCTCGTTATGGCCAACACTCAACAGAGCCAGATTTAGAACCAATGAGGAATCTTTTTGGATTTACCAGGTTTTCACCCGGTGACACAAGCATTTGAACGTCTGTGTTTACTAGAGTGTGCACGCCATTGTGAATCATGTCTCTTCAGAAAACTTGGATTTGGATTAGACCACTCAATTAGTTATTTTTACGATGCCTTCATGACATTTTTTGGATCTTTTAAGTTTTAGAGGAATGGACTTTAAATGGAGGAGCAGATATCTCTCAGGTTTCATAAAAAAACATCTTAATTTGAGTTTGGAAGTTAACTGAAACGACATGAAGGTGAGTACATGATGACAGAATGCAAATTTTTGGGAAAAAGTTGAGCCTTGGATAAAACAACTCTATATTGCAAATCATATCATTCACATCAATGATACATATCACATTTTTATATCACGATATATCGAATGATGATGTATCGTTACACCCCTAGTTGCTGCTGCATGAATAGGCATTCATGAATCATGTAGAAGATCTGGAAAGGTGGAGCTAGGGGAGGTGGAGTTTTTTTAGAAAGGACCAACAGCAAATACTGAACCAAACAAGTTCATTAAGCCCATTGGCTGCAGAATCAGCAGGGGCCAATCAGTTTGTACCTTGTAATAAATAATGTGATTGCTAACAGGTTGCATGTAAATCAGTCTGCTCCATTTAGAGTTGCATGACTAAACTAAAGTATTTCAGTTACACTGTACTTGTATTCTGCAAAATGACAATAAAGTTACAAGTAATCTAATCTAATTTAATCACACTCACACAATGTTCCACACAAACAGAATGTCTTGTCAGGGAAGAAAAACTGTTGCTTGATTGACAATAAACACGTGCAGATACATTATCTATGGATCTATGGAAATCATTGCACCATATGCTGAAGGCTTGGTCAAAATATATTAAATAAGGCTGCTGTCTCTGTCTCCTTGAAGGTAAGAAAAGCATAACATGTAGTGTCTTGTGAATAATGGTCCATTGGATGTGATTTAGCTATACAACACACTTGCAGTGAGTGCAGAGAGGAAAGGTCATATTCACACAGGCCTTCTTGAATTATAATGAGACCTGTTTTTTTCTCCCTCTTTTTCAGTCTTTTTCCCTATTCTTCTATTGCCGTTGTGACTCTATGTCTCATTAAACTATGCATATATCGCTGTTGGCTTAAAGTATGCAGATCTCTGAGTGAATCTACTATTTTCTCTAATTGATTCACAGTCTTTTATGTTTTTTGGCAGTGTGCTTTGTTGGGGTCGACAAGGCCATCGGAAGCAACTTTTGGAAAAAAACTATAAGTGAGGTAATTTCATAACAATGTATATTTTGTGAGGTACATGTGTAAAATGGAATGTAGCTTTTTAATGCAGTCCACTTTAAATGCAGATTGTTCGGAAGCACATCATCATTCATAAGACTGTACTTTTTGCACTTTCAATAAGATTCTGTCCGTACAGCAGAGACATTAATACAGTGGGGTTTTTTTGGTTTTGGTTTTTTTAATTAAGCCATAAAGATGGAAGAAAATCAAGTGCCTTAGAATGAATGTGTACTCTCTTAAATTCATGAGCCCTTTTCCCCCAGCGTTGCAAAACCTCCACTTTCGTGAGCATTATTGGTGCTTGTATTTACTGTGGAGGTTGCAGAAACCAACATGTCAACCAGCTGTAGAGGGGTAATGGATTTCTACTCTGAGCTAATCATGTCTGCAGCCCTGCTCACAAATAGTTTCTAATTCAGCCCTGTGCTGGAAAGCCAATTTACTCCGGGAGAGCAGTCTACAGTTAACCAACCATTCGAAACAGGTTGTCAAAAACACAACAAGAACGACTGAGCAAAGTTATGCCACTTTGCTATTGAGATTTAATATAAATGCTGAAACAAAGTGTGGTTTATAATTTGCAAACATCTTAAATGCTGTTGGGAAATGCCACTTTAAAAGTAACTTGTTACAGTATCACAATATATATTGCTAATCATAAGCATTAGTCTTTGTATCATTACATTTTTTATGAAAAGTAGCATGTTGAGTTCCGTTTTTTTTACTTTTTCTCACTATCAGCTGACTGAGACTCACCTGAAAAGAGAGCTTAGCTTGCAGGCATTTTGTGCTATTTTATAGAGTATGAAATGATTTTCTAAATGCTAATTTTAATATTTTTTAAGTACACCATTGTTGGCAGGTGACAATTGACCATATTATAAACTACTGTACATGAAATGCTGCACAGTTTATGCCTGCAGCTATGTATGTGTATAAAAAAGACTGAATCAGTTAATTTAGAAAAGAGTGGAAGTAAATTGAAATTAATTGAAGCACAAAACTTTAATGTCGTTGCAATATTAAGACAAATCTTGACTGGGGATCATCTCAAGTTAGTAGTAAACAATCTTCATATTCACAAAGAAAGAAGAAAAGTAAAGTTTTTAGAAAGAATACACACTATAAACAAAGCAGAGCATATTCTTTATTTATGAATATGTATTTATGTAATATTCAAATCGTTTTTTTTTCTCACATTCTCTTAACACTGTTGATTACAGAATATTTAATTTATAATTTACTGCATAGCAACTATAATGATGAATGTTAATGTACTAAGGATATAAAGTGAGCTAACATAGCATATATTAGAGCTAATGAATATTGACAATACAATACTTTTACTGCATTCCAATACAGGTGTCGGACCTGCGAATAAGATGATAAAAATTTTTTTCAATATAAATATTTTATCATTTTCTGAACTCACTGACTACAATTTAACAATTACTAAAATAGATAATAGGCCAAGCAAATGTAAAAAAAAAAGGAAGCCTCTATTCGGAGAGATACTTTTTTTTATAAGAAATATTTAGCTTTATGTTCTGTGTTTACCAAGTGCTACAATAGGATTTTGTTGTTAACATACTATGGGATTACATTCCTGTCAAATGCATTGCAGTCACGGATAAAAATATCATGAGCGTGAATCAAAAAATTAAAAGCTCATTTAAAAAATAACAAGCATTAACATTAAAATTATATTGCACAAAACCTAAACTTATGTAATTTGTTCTTAAAAATTAGGGTTTCCCTATTTTTTTTTACTATTTTTTTTCTGCTCATACTTCATTTTTATTTATTTTTGTATGCTTGTGCTGATTTTCTCTTCGCTCTTCTTTCCATGTTCTGTGCTTGCTTTTCCAAATCTTGCAGTTCGAGTAAATTAGGGTAAGCTTAAGCAAACATCTTTCCCGTGAAGCAGCATTTAGGAAACAAACATACATCCACGACAACAAGTGTCATCATAAAGTCCAAAGACTATTGACACTACTGGGACAAATAAGAGCCAGTTAAGCATAAGCAAAAGTCTCACTGAGTGCATCTTTAAAGGTCCCAGGGCATGGCATTTTTCTATTATTTTTTAATGTTTCCTGAGGTGTACTTATATTGTTAGTATAATTTTTACATCATAAAATGTCATAATTTAGAAATAAAAGGCATTTTTTCTATACTGATGTTTGCCATGTGGCTGAATGCCCTGTTTCAGGGGCGTGTCTGCTGCGAGACTTCAGTAAAAACGCCCACTGTTGTGATTGGCTGACATCTTTGCATTTGAAATGAGTATCAGATCTTGTAGCGGAGAGGGCGTGGTTTAACGAGGTCTACGAGCAGGCACGAGCCTGCTGCCAGAGAGATGGATGGACCTGAGTTCACTTCTCATCAGTTCTCTCAGCATGTCTCAGTTCAGTGAACTGTTGTAGTTACTAGCATATACTTCAGGTTATTTGTTTATTTCTAGTCGGAGGGGCTGTCACTCATGTCAGAAAGTTAGTAACTTTAGTAAATTATGGATCAGCGCTGACTCGAGACGCAAACCGTTTAGAATGATTCAGTCCGATTTGGTGAACTGGTTCGACCGGTTCACTAAAAAGAACCGGTTCAAAAGAAAGATTTGTTCGCTAACCGGACATCACGGACCGATTCGGACAGTCACGGACAGTCGGAGCGATTGCTAACAAAGTTATTTATAGTAACTACTGAGTTATGAGAGCGCTGTCAGCGCGAGTTTATTTTGTTTGTATCTGAGAGTTCTGAATAAACACGAGTCCCAGTCACGCCGAGTCCGTCTTCATCATTATTCTACCAACTTTGTAACATATATGTACCATTTCAGCTGTCGAGATGAACGAGTTACGAGTAAGTGTTGATTATAGCATTATTTTTAGATATTTTCCTATCATATGAAAAGCGTCAGTGACGCGCGTGCATTGAGTACACAGCGAAAACAAATACACAACAGCAGTAATCGAATGTAATCCAGTTTATTGTTGGAATAGCTGGCTAGCCTAGCCGGATACCCTCACGCTTACCCCCCTTCTGCTTAATCTTGCACCGCGTTTGGTGCCTCCGCTGTGGGTGAGATGCAGTACTGGGGGTCGGTGATGTTGAAGACCGACCGGTCAGTGCAGCCCGAGCTTCGGCATGTGTGAGGTTTATCCCTAAAGATGTGGCTTTGCCGATGTTGAGCAGAAACTCATGACTGTATGCACATTTTAGAACAGATAGACGCGACGAGGACGTACAAAAACACTGACTCACAAGATAGAAAACAAGAAAACACTGTTCTGTCGGGAGAGAGAGAAGCCGCAGCGTGTGCACGAATAATACAGTTCTGTGTGAACTTGAATAATTAGCTACACATCAGAAATCACTGATCACAGATCAGAAGGAACTGAAAAAAGACTTCTGTTTTCATTTGTACATCCAAACACTGAGAAACTGCCAGCATTCACTCGTTCACAAGCCCTGATCTCTCGAGGACAAATATGGCGCTCGCATGGGTGTGCCAAATTCTCTGGGCGGAGGAAAGGGAGGTAACCGTTCCTGTTTTGACGTCATAACAGGAAAATTCAAGATCAGCTCGTCTGGGCTGTCATTTTCTCCAGAGCCAGAACTCGGTTTACACCGATCGAAATTTCTAGCCACTTGGGTACAATATTTAGGCTAGGGGAACTTATAATATACATAATATACTATATACATATTAATGTTGAAAAACCTCATAAAATGAAAATTTCATGCCATGGGACCTTTAACACATTTGGCCTGGCAAAAGTTACCTTCACTTATCTGTGCCATTGTCATGGATTCAACCACACCATGGCTGCGTCCAAAAACCTAGGCAGTGACTCGTTGCCTAGCTGCCTTATCAGCCTTGTGAGGCAGCGTTTGTGCATGAAGGCACCTCTGGAAATTTCGGACAGACTTCTAAGGCAGCCGAACAGTTTAATGATGTACAGCAAAATAGAGAGAGCTTTATTGAGAACTAAACAAATATTTAACTACATTAGTATAATTTCTCGCTAGAAATTACATCAGAATTGGAAAATGTGTGTAAAAAAACATACATTTACACACAAACTGACCAGCAAACGCAACTTTCCGATGCCATCTTTTTTTCCAGCTCAACTGTCACAGAATGGAACGCTAGGAATTGTGGGATATCAAAGGCAGCGAAGGATACATATATGCTACCTTGAAAACTCGATTAGATGTAGGTATCTCAGGAGGCAGGAAGTGAAGCTAACATTAGAGTCGGACGTGCCTTGATGCCTTCCTACTTTGAAATGTGTCCTCTGAAGGCAGCATTTTCCAGGTTTCGGACGTAGCTCCAGCCATCAGTACCAGATCTGCCCACTCATTCACAATCACCAAAGTTCTCATCACTTGCACCTGTGCACCCTCATCAAGACACCCTTCATAAGCCACCGCTCCCTTCACCTCAGCAGCTGTGTCCCAAAGTGAAGGGCGCGCACTTAAAGTGCGATTGCGTCATAGCGGCACTACGAAGGGTGTCGCAATGTGAAAGCTGCACGACGAAGGCTGCCGCAAGTTGAAAGCGACTTCAAAATGCACCCTCCGTTTCTCAGGCAAAGGAAGGGTAGGCCTACAGCAGATGGAACCTTCGCACAACTTCGCAGCCTACCGTATCCCAGAATTCATAGCACACTGGTGACTACAGGATTTGACTGGTCCGCATTCCCGCGGCACTCGATCAGACTTCTTGCGGCGCAGGATTAAATTTCCCAGTGAAAGACGGTAGCGGTCGGTGAATCATGTCTAGCCTGGATACAACAGCGCAACCGCTTGAACTTGAAGTAAACAACACATTTAGTGCATTCGCATAGTCCCCAGTTCCCTGCCCTGAGCAACCTGGCAAGATAAACTTTAACCTCCCAATTTTAACTTGCATAAATGTTATTTATTTATCAACCATTCTCTCAAGAAGAGGAATCAGTCCATTCCCTTTTAGCTCTTTCTTTCTTTTTTTCTCTGCACTTTCTTTAAATACAAATTAGATTTGCGCGGGGCTGTTTTTTCATCCCACTCCCGCAATACGATCTATTCCGCACCCTCCCACTCGCGCTTAAAATTCACTCCGTGCTCACCCGCTATAAATTATTTTATTCCCGACCCGACCGATCCCGCTAAATTTAGATTTCATTTCCAGAATCTCTCTTTTAAATTTCCCTTACAGAAAGAGAGAGACTGGGGAAAAGTAATAGGCTATGTTGGCCATGCAATCATTTATTTATTTTTCTTATCACACTGTCAACACCGTAGCTAAAAAATGTCACAGACAAAAATAGGTTAAATCAAATGCGACATCTGTCACTCAAAACTCAAAAGTCAAAATGTAAATAAACGAAAACTGCTGACTTTACTAGCTGTACTGCAAAATAAAGTGTTTTATATGAATGAATAAATGATTGAATGAATGAATGTCGCTCATTGACGACGGTCCATTACCGAAAGTCTCCTCCAAAGGCTGAATGTAAAGTCGTGGCCGGGAGGCACAGAATAATTCCTCTATATTATTATTATTATTATTATTATTTTTATTTTTTTTAATGCAAGTTATTTGTAAATGAAACAAAGTAATTGCTGTCTATTGTTCATTTTCGTTAACTTGAAATGTGTAGGCTAAATAAAAGTCAAGTCAAGTCAAGTCAACTTTATTTATATAGCGCTTTTAACAATGTAGATTGTTTCAAAGCAGCTTTACAGTGTTAAACAGGAAAATAATGCAGCATAATTTTATTCAGCTGTATAGCCATTCTGGAATAAACGCTGATGTCATCAGTTAATTTCAATTATCATACAGTGACAGTGTGGGCTTTAGATCAATAATTCGACCAGTAATTTAGTTTAAATGGTTAATTTAGTTTATTAATTAGATTTATTTCGATGTTTAGTTGAAAAATTGAGTGTCCCCAACTGAGCACGCCAAGCCAGAGGCAACAGTGGCAAGGAAACCAAAACCCCATTAGGTGACCTAATGGAGAAAAATAAACCTTGGGAGAAACCAGGCTCAGTCGGGGTGCCAGTTCTCCTCTGGCCAATTAACAAACAGCGTAGTATTATTATTATTATTATTATTCTGGCAGCTTTACAGCTCAGAGGTCATAATAGATCAGAATATTCGAGGGACCGGGGGCAACATGCTGGAGACGGGTTTATTGAGGATGATGTTGATTAAATAATTATTAAAGTGCAATATTCAAATGATCGGAGGCAACACGCTGGAGACAGGTTTATTGAGGATGACATATCGATTTAAGTATTATTTAATTGTAATATTCGAACAATCTGAGTCAACACGCCGGAGACAGGTTTATTGAGATGCTGTGTCGATGAGGCAGTTGCAGGGGGAGTTTAATCACGGTCTCTGCAGACACTTCGGGGTCCTGTGTTGGTCTTTTCTGGGCGCAGGTCTACCATCTGAACTGGATACGGCCCGGATCCAGCTGACTGCAGTAAACCTCGGGATAAAACAGAGAGACTATCATTAGCGTAGATGCCATTCTTCTGATGATGTAACGAGTACATCAGGTGTTATGGGAAGTGTTCCCGGTTCCGGCTGACCTAGTTAATGCAGCCTAACAATCATTTCATTGAAAAAGTGTTTTATGTGTATGCCACAGTAAAGAGATGTGTTTTTAGTCTAGATTTAAACTGACAGAGTGTGTCTGCTTCCCATACAATGTTAGGAAGACTGTTCCAGAGTTTCGGAGCTAAATAGGAAAAGGATCGACCGCCTGCAGTTGATTTGGATATTCTAGGTATTATCAACTGGCCAGAATTTTGAGACCGCAGTAGACGTGATGGAGTATAATATGTTAAGAGCTCGCTCAAGTATCGTGGAGCTAAACCATTTAGTGCTTTGTAAATAATAAGTAAGATTTTAAAATGTATGAGATGTTTAATAGGCAGCCAGTGCAGTGTTGACAGAACTGGGCTAATATGGTCATACTTCCTGGTTCTAGTAAGAACTCGAGCTGCTGCGTTTTGGACCAGCTGGAGTTTATTTATTATGCGAGCAGGGCAACCACCCAGTAGAGCATTACAATAATCTAGCCTTGAGGTCATGAACCCATGAACTAACTGTTCAGCATTTTGCATTGAGTGCATGTGCCGTAATTTAGATATATTTTTAAGATGGTAGAAAGCAGTTTTACAGATGCTAGAAACGTGGCTTTCAAACGAAAGATTGGTATCAAAGAGCACACCCAGGTTCCTCACTGACGACGAGGACTTGACAGAACAGCCATCAAGTGTTAGACAGTATTCTAGGTTACTACTTGTGGAGCTAGATTTAAAAATAATTAAAAATTCTGTTTTTTCTGAATTGAGTTGCAGGAAATTACCGGTCATCCAATGTTTTATATCAGCTATGCATTCCGTTAATCTTGTGAATTGGTAAGTTTCTTCTGGGCGTGAAGAAATATAGAGCTGAGTATCGTCAGCATAACAATGAAAACTAACGCCATGCTTCCTAATGATATCTCCCAGTGGTAGCATATACAGGGTGAAGAGTAGCGGTCCTAGCACTGAGCCTTGTGGTACTCCATACTGAACTTGCGATCGGTGTGACATATCTTCATTTACTACTACAAACTGATAACGGTCGCATAGGTATGATTTAAACCATGATAAAGCAATTCCACTAATACCTACATTATTTTCGAGTCTATTCAAAAGAATGTTGTGGTCGATAGTATCAAATGCAGCGCTAAGATCGAGTAACACTAATAGAGAGATACAGCCACGATCGGATGATAAGAGTAAATCATTTGTAACTCTGATGAGAGCAGTCTCAGTGCTATGATACGGTCTAAATCCTGACTGGAAATCCTCACAGATACCATTTCTTTCTAAAAAGGAACATAATTGTGAAGACACTGCCTTTTCAAGTATTTTTGACAGGAAGGGTAGATTTGAGATTGGTCTATAATTGACTAATTCTGTAGGATCAAGTTGCGTTTTTTAATAAGTGGTTTAATAATAGCCAACTTAAAAGTTTTCCATACATATCCTAATGACAAAGATGAATTTATTTTTGGTTATTTTAGCCACTGTATCGAATAAATACCTTGGGTTGTGTTTGTTTTCTTCCAAGAGAGTTCAGAAATAAGCAGATTTTACGGCCTTTCTGTATGTGATCATGTGCTCTTTCCACGAATTACGAAATACCTCTAATTTTGTTTTCTTCCAGCTGCGCTCCATTTTTCTGGCTGCTGTTTTAAGGGCCCGGGTGTGCTCGTTGTACCACGGCGTTGGACTATTTTCTTTAATCTTCTTTAAGCGCAGAGGAGCAGCTGTGTCTAAATTACTGGAAAAGAGAGAGTCAATAGTTTCTGTTGCAACATCGAGTTCTTCTATACTATCTGGGATGCTGAGCAGATGATACTGATGAGGAAGATTATTTAAAAAGCAATCTTTAGTAGCGGCAGTGATTGTCCTGCCATTTTTGAAGCGAGGGGGCGGCTTTGCAACCTTAGCTAAATTAAGTATACATGATACTAAGTAATGATCTGAGATGTCATCGCTCTGCTGCAGAATTTCAACGGTATCAACATTTATTCCATGTGACAATATTAGGTCTAAAGTATGATTATGGCGATGAGTGGCTCCTGACACGTGTTGCCTAACTCCAATAGAGTTTAGTGTGTCTTTAAATGCTAATCCCAATACGTCTTTTGCGTTGTCTACATGGATATTAAAATCACCAACAATTAGTACTTTATCTACGGCCAGTACTAACTCTGATAGAAAATCAGCAAATTCTTTGATAAAGTCTGTATTATGCCCTGGTGGCCTGTATACAGTAGCTAACACAAATGTTGAACGGGTTTTATCATGTACACTACATAGCGTTACATAAAGCACCAAAACTTTGAAGGAATTATATTTGAAACTAGACTTCTGAGTAATACTGAAGATATTATAAATTACAGCAACCCCTCCCCCTTTACCTTTCAGACGCGGCTCATGTTTATAACAATAATCTTGGGGGGTGGACTCATTTAAGGTAATGTCAGGGTTGTTGAGGGAAAGGAGCGAGGACTCAAAGATGCAGAGGAATGGGCTTTTAATGATAATAATAAAACAAAAAACAAGACAAAACAAACTACCCCGAGGGGGAAAAACAGACTTGACTTGACTAGGCTTGGCTTGACTTGACGGGAGCAGGAAAACAAGAGGTACATATGACGACGATTACGCACTGGACTGCAAACACAAGGAGATTAAATAGGGAACAAACAAGAGGGTAACGAGGGAAGACAGGTGGGGCAAATGAACCAATAATCAGGAAACAAGGTGGGCGGGGTTAGACAATGGACTCGAGCACATGGCACAAAGAAACACTTAACAAGACATGTGCTCACACCAAACATGACATGAACATGCAGCTAATGAGAACTCATCAGCTGCATGTTCACACTAAACATGACAACACGATGTAGCACGTAGCCAGTGAAAAACACCAACCACGTGCTACACAACATAAGATAAAACATAACATGAAAGCACACGGCCGATGAAAACATGAACCGTGTGCTACACAGAACACAACACACTGACAGAAGAGCACACGCTCACATGACAAGACAGAGCGCACGAGAACGAGCGAATGCTCACTCCGTGCGCTCGTGACAGAAAACAAACACGCGGAGCATGAATGTCCGAATCCCAACACAAAACTGAAACCCAAACTAGACTGAAGTGCTGGGATCCGAACACCACGCCCCGCACACAAAACACAAGGACAGAAGAGACAAGACAAGACAAACAATACAGGAGTGTCAGGGCTCAGTCACAAACCAAGAGTAAACTAGACCGAAGTGACAGAACCCTGACACTACCCCCCATCAAAAGGGACGCCACTTGGCGTCCCTAACGAGGGACACCAAAAACAAGACAGGAACATGACAACACAAGACTGATACACAGACCAAACACAAGACAGGAAAATCAAAACACAGAGACAAAGAGGGGAGGGAGGGGAGCCAAGTCAGAGCCAGCAGGACAGTCCAGAGAGTCTCCAGCGTGGACCAGGGAGGAGCTGGAGGGACAGACCAGGGTGGCTCCGGCCAATCAAGAACCCCTGCAGACAACCAGGGTGGGGCTGGAGGGACGGACCATGAAGGCTCCAGCAGCTTTGGAGTCCTGGCAGAGGGCCAGGGGGGTGCCAGAGGGATGGGACAGGTTGGCTTCGGCTGATCAGGAACCCCGGAAGACAACCAGGGCGGGACCGGAGGGACAGACCAGGCAGGCTCCAGCGGGTCAGGAGTCCTGGCTGAAGGCCAGGGTGGTGCTGGAGGGACGGACCAGGCAGGCTCCGGCAGGTCAAGAGTCCTGGCTGAAGGCCAGGGTGGTGCCAGACGGACGGGCCAGGCGGGCTCTGGCGGGTCTGGATGGCTGACTGGGACCCTCACAGGAATCAGGACAGGAGCCGGAGGCAGGACAGGACACAGGACGGGAGACAGAGTCATTACCAGACATTGATCAGGGGCCGGAGACCTCACCGGCCTCGGGTCAGGGGCTGTGGCTGGCAGGGCAAAGCGAATGGGTGGCACGGGCAGCGCAAGACGCCTGGGTGGCACGGGCAGGGCAATACATCTGGGGGCCATCTCTGGGCCAGCAGCAGGCTCTTGGATGGCCTCCAGGCCAGATAGGTTGGAGGAAGCCTTCTTTCTCCTCCTCCTCCAAAAACGAGGCGGTGGTCGGGTGCTTACCGCCTCCGGGGGAGCTGCAGCCTCTTCGGCCGTCTCTGGGGGTGCTGCAGCCTCTTCGGACGTCTCTGGGGGTGCTGCAGCCTCTTCGGACATCTCTGGGGGTGCTGCAGCCTCTTCGGACGTCTCTGGGGGTGCTGCAGCCTCTTCGGCCGTCTCTGGGGGAGCTGCAGCCTCTTCGGCCGTCTCTGGGGGAGCTGCAGCCTCTTCGGCCGCCTCTGGGGGTGCTGCAGCCTCTACGGGCGCCTCTGGGGGTGCTGCAGCCTCTACGGCCGTCTCTGGGGGTGCTGCGGCTTCTACGGGCGCCTCTGGGGGTGCTGCAGCTTCTACGGCCGCCTCTGGGGGTGCTGCAGCTTCTACGGCCGCCTCTGGGGGTGCTGCAGCTTCTACGGCCGCCTCTTGGGGAGCTGCAGCAGTCACACCCAACCAGGGCAAACCTTCAGGGTGTGTTTCCCCAACTGGATAGGAGACCGATGAGGCGGGCCGGTTCTTCCTGCTCCTACTCCATTTCCGGATCATCGGAGGGCTGGGGCTTCCACTGACTGCCGATGGAAGAGGGGAACAGTCAGTGGAATGGGACTCCGCTTGAGGTGGAGGTTCAGGCTCCCCAAGATGGGAAAACATGGTAAACGAAGTCCCAGAAACAAAGACTCCCCAGCTTTTCCATCTCCCACAGGCTGAGAGGTTGATCAAGACCGATGTTAAATACCTCCTTAATCTCAGCCTCACTGTACGCCAGGTGGTCCACTTCTATGAGGAAGTCACACGCAAAGTCTCTCACGTCAGTCCCCTGCTGACGGATGTAATGGGCGTTTACATGCTGGACCAACAGCTGGCGGTTGGAAGGTACAGTGGTGGGAGAAGGAAAAAGGAAGATGCCCATTGTCTGCTGAGTCCTCTTCTTGGCGGAATCGTACTGTCAGGGTTGTTGAGGGAAAGGAGCGAGGACTCAAAGATGCAGAGGAATGGGCTTTTAATGATAATAATAGAACAAAAAACAAGACAAAACAAACTACCCCGAGGGGGAAAAACAGACTTGACTTGACTTGACCTGACTTGACTTGACTTGACTTGACTTGACTTGACTTGACTTGACGGGAGCAGGAAAACAAGAGGTACATATGACGACAATTCCGCACTGGACTGCAAACACAAGGAGATTAAATAGGGAACAAACAAGAGGGTAACGAGGGAAGACAGGTGGGGCAAATGAACCAATAATCAGGAAACAAGGTGGGCGGGGTTAGACAATGGACTCGAGCACATGGCACAAAGAAACACTTAACAAGACATGTGCTCACACCAAACATGACATGAACATGCAGCTAATGAGAACTCATCAGCTGCATGTTCACACTAAACATGACAACATGATGTAGCACGTAGCCAGTGAAAAACACCAACCACGTGCTACACAACATAAGACAAAACATAACATGAAAGCACACGGCCGATGAAAACATGAACCGTGTGCTACACAGAACAAAACACAAGGACAGAAGAGCACGCAGCTTGAGCATGCTCAAAGCTGCGCGCTCACACAAGACAAGACAAACAAAACAGGAGTGTCAGGGCTCTGTCACAAACCAAGAGTAAACTAGACCGAAGTGACAGAACCCTGACAGGTAATGTAATCGTCAGGTTTTAGCCAGGTTTCTGTCAAACAGAGCACATCTAGATTATTATCTGTAATAATATCATTAACAATAAGCGCTTTTGGGGAAAGGGATCTAATATTCAGCAACCCAAGCTTTATCAATTGTTCATCTGTATTATATATTTTGTTTATTTGTTGGACATCAATTAAATTGTTACTGTTGAATGGTTTTGATGTTTTTTTGTATTTACTAATTCGGGGAACAGACACAGTCTCTATATGATAATATCTAGGTGAAAGAGTCTCTATGTGCTGGGTTTTATCTGACTCCTGCTAACTATCTCATCACTCATTTTTACAGGGAGCGGTCCAGAACAAAAAACAGCCTCTGACATCGTACTAGCGAGTTCACACACCTCTTTAATGTTAATTTTGGTGATCTCCGACTGGCGAAGTCGAACATCATTAGTGCCGACGTGAATAATAATCTTAGAGAATTTACGATTAGCTTTAGCCAGCACTTTTAAATTTGCTTTGATGTCAGGTGCTCTGGCTCCCGGTAAACAAGTGACTATGGTGGCTGGTGTCTCTATCTTCACGTTCCGTGTAATAGAATCGCCAATGACTAGGGCACTTTCAACAGGATACTCAGTGGGGGCTTCACTGAGAGGGGAGAACCTGTTTAATGTTCTAACCGGAACGGAAAAGCGGTTCTTTGGTCTGCGACTATGCTACCTCACTGTTACCCAGTTTCCCTGCTGCGAGGGCCCTGCAGCCGGAACCGAAGAATGTACAGAGTTCACTAAGCTATTCGCATCCAAATCAGTGTCTAAAGCTGTTACATCCTCACTACTCTCAGATAAAGTATGGATGCATCTTTCTAATTCTGAAATCTTCTCCGTCAGCCTAACTATCTCCTTACATTTATCACATGTGAAGCCCTGTTCGCCAGCGGAGAAGCCTATACTGAACATGTGGCATGCGGTGCAAGTGATAATGACAGGAGAAGACAGGACTTACTGTGTTTGTTGATTAATCCAACTTACCACTTACCACAATCGTTTGCTGGACACAATTTACTAATCCAAGTTATGAACTCAGAAAAAGGGAAAAGAGAAGTGGTTGTTCTGTAGGCTACATTGTTTATTTTTGTAATGCAAGTTATAATTTGTACATTAAATAAATTCATATATGTTCTTCATACATATATTTTCTTGTCATGTAAATTAAAATGTGTAAATGAAAATAAATTGGCATTTACTTAAAGTAGCCGACATTACTTAAAGTAGCCTACTTTTTACAACTATTCATAGGCCAACACTATAACTTCAGTTTAACATCAGAAACAACTGAAATTTAAATTAACAGCTAAAACAGAAGAAAACATTTCTACACTTTCATTGAGCTGAGCGGGAGACGCTGGTGGAGCTGGACCGGGATGGGGAATAATGCACAATAGAGACCTGGTAAGGCCTGTGCCAGCGGGACATCATCTTCATCTGGGATGAGTGCATATTTCCACTGTCCGCAGGTTTGCGGGGCTGAATCGGTCGACGGCTGGCATATCATAAAAAGTACGATGCATCTGAGATGATGTGAGGAGAATAAAAATAAGTACTAAAATAAAGAGTTGGACGTAAATATATAAATGTTTAAAATATGTTGTAACAGTTACATTTAACATAATAAATAAACAATAGTTGCAACTTAACGATTAAATATTTAACCATAGGCTATGATTTATGTGCTCATGGTCCGGTCTCCCATCGTCGCAGGCTTTGAAGCATGTCAAAATCCAATAAAACTCATAAAAAGCAAAAAAAATAAATAAGTAAATAAATTTCTGCTCCATTTCTCTTTTTAAAATCTCCTCGCGAAAGTCCCCTGTCAGTTGTCACACGCTTGCTATAGCCCATTCAACGACACTCGGTTCAGTGTTGCCAAGTCTGGAATTGGGCTGCATTTACTGTTGCTGTGGGTTGTTTGTAGCCTATATTCCACAGGTTTTAGTTGTCTTTACTTTAAAGGTGAACTATGTAGGATTTTTGCAGTAAAACATCCATAAACCACTAGGCCAGTGTTATATATTTTGTTCAGTTGAGTACTTAGAATATCCCAAATGTTTTCCACTATTTGTAAATCGTGAGAAAATTGCTATTTTAACCAAGGAGCCGGGACGTGTGAGCTATGCGTGTGAGGGAGTCGCCTGTCGATTGCGTCATATCTGCGTCACCCTCGGTCTCCGGTTTTATTCAGTGAAACACTTTACTCTCACTGCATTGTGAACAAGTGTCATAGCAGCCGCAGAGCGAACGTCTTAACTTCCTTTTCAACACACTCAGATGTATATAATACGATAAACAGAGTTGGGTTACCTCTCACTCAGCACTGGAGAAGAGGAAGTGCCGCCGGCAATCGTGTCATAATAAAAGTCCCGCCAGCGACTATGCCATAATAACAGTCCCGCTCTTCAATCGCTCCTGCGGCCTTGCTCAGCTCCACAAAACTCGCTCCTGCTCTGCTTCAGACTACAGTAATGTTAATAATCGCATCCTTGAACAGGATTTCTGCCCGAGTCCTATCCTGACTGTTTCCCACCGGCTGTGAGGTGAAGACCACATGTCCCGAGATTCTGCGCTCAAACGTGGCGTCATCAAACTACGCCTTTGTTTTGAACAGGCGACCTCTAGTGGACGGAAAAGTTACATAGTGTAGCTTTAACAATATTTCTACCGGGCGCATATTTTGGGCCATTTTGGCCGTTATTCCGCTACTTTTGATTAGCAATTGGAGGGGTTTTGTTGTGCAGACCTGGTAACCTTGTCCCTCAGTTCGCCCTTCGTGCACTTCATGCACTTCGAAGGCGTGGCCTGGCCTGGCCTTTGAAGTGCACAGCCTTTGAAGTGCGCACCCTTCACTTTGGGACACAGCTAGCGTCTGGTCTGGGTGCATGACACTACAGGCTCATCCAGCAATTTTCACCTGAGAAACCTACCTGTTGTTTCCACATTGTCTTCTGTTCCCCTTCGTCATCCACCAGGATCTTCCACTCTCCAGCCTACTTCACTGACTCTTCACCTGCACAAAGAAACACTATAGGCCTATTACCTATTACTGCCTCTCATCATTACCTGTTGCATTCCCGCTCTGCTCCCCTTTAATCTGCAATAAAGACTTGTTATACTTACCTTGTCTGTCCTCTTCTGTTTGTGACAGCCATTATACCAGATTTGTTATATTTATGTAAGTTTCTATAAATATTGACTATAGCTGATTGGCTTATCACGATTTTCTTCAAACTATTGCTCCGCCTTGACTGTAGATGACATGAAAGAGAAAATTGTCTGTAATTGTCAGCATAATGTCAGCATTTTTTTTTATTGTATTCATTTAGGTAGTAATGATGCATTAAATTAATCAAAAGTGGCTTTTTAACTATTTAATAAAGAATACTCGGTGGGGGGGGCGGGGTGGATGCACTGAAAATATCAACTCTTGACATTGATAATAATAATAAATGTTATTCGAGCACCAAATCAGCACTTGAATATTTATTTCTGAAAGATCACATGATACTGAAGACTGGAGGTTAAATCAGCTTTGCCATTACAGGAATAAATAGAATTTTAAAATATACTAAAAAACAAAGACTTCTTAATTAAAATATTTATTCATAATAGTTTTACTGTTTGGTCCCATAAATGCAGAATAAGAGACTCATTTTAACAAACGACTGGTGACAAACTTGCAGCATGAGTTGGCATACATATGTGAAGTGACACTTTGGATCAATGTGGAAGAAACCAACAGATAACCTGGCTTCAGGTAGAGTTGGGTGTCTCGCTTGTTGAAGCCAATGAGTACTTGGCTTCAACTGTCTTTTTACTCCAGGGCCTCTCCTGTCCAAGTAGAAGCACTTTCAGAGCCTATAATGTCTTTTGCTTCTAGGAAATTTAAATTAGACCCTCCACTGTCCTCACCAAGTGACAAAAACAAGTCCTTTCGGATGCAAAAAGACCTCCGGACTTGGCAGGTTTAGAGCACTTTAAGTGGCCTACAATGATTGCTGGAAAGGAATTAGGTGAATGTGATGGATAGAAAATGCATTCAGACTGATGAGATGGAAATCAAGCATTTTCAACATGGCCGTAAGGATAATTGCACATGATGAACAGTTTGTGTGTCATTGTCATATGGCATCATTGTTCAGTATGCTGTTAAATGTTACAGGTATGAAATACTAAACAGACGGTTTAGGAATAGATGTTTATATAGGCACAATAAATGTGTTCACTTTGAAAAAAAAAACATAAAAAAATAACCTATAATACATCCAAGGCCAAATTATGAGAAATAGAAATGATTAATTCATTGCTTATCTTGGGTCTTCACTCTATGCCGTGTGTTAGTTTGCTTCATCTCCCAATACTTCAGGTCGAGTTGTTCGTTCTTTTGTCTCATAACATCAAGACGAAGAAATCAAGAAGGCTGAGCAGTCTGTACCTGAAACAGAAATTGATTCACCTCTCGAGTCTTCGGGTTCAAGCCATTTGTTTATCACGTGACAGACTCATATGCTTAGGAAATGCAGTACTAAATTATTAGTAGTCTTCAGGTTCGAGTCATTCATTCTTTTTCACATGACCAGACACTTTCCGGCTCAGTATCTTACAACAAATACATTAGTATTATTGACTATGTTGTATTATAGTATATACAGGTGCTGGTCATATAATTAGAATATCATCAAAAAGTTTATTTATTTCACTAATTCCATTCAAAAAGTGAAACTTGTATATTATATTCATTCATTACACACAGACTGATATATTTCAAATGTTTATTTCTTTTCATTTTGATGATTATAACAAATTCAGTATATCAGAAAATTAGAATATTGTGAAAAGGTATTAAAGACACCTGGTGCAACACTCTAATCAGCTAATTAACTCAAAACATCTGCAAAGGCCTTTGAATGGTCTCTCAGTCTAGTTCTGTAGGCTAAACAATTATGGGGAAGACTGCTGACTTGACAGTTGTCCAAAAGACGACCATTGACACCTTGCACAAGGAGGGCAAGACACAAAAGGTCATTGCAAAAGAGGCTGGCTGTTCACAGACTCTGTGTCCAAGCCCTTTATTAGAGAGACAAAAGGAAGGAAAAGATGAAGAAAAAAGTGTACAAGCAATAGGGATAACAATAGGCGTAACATAATTTTTTTATGCTATGATATTTTCTGAAGATTCCACAAGTATCTTTACTTTATCAAAGTGTTCCCCCCCCCCCCCATCATACAGATGTTTAAAGCATTAACCAACTCTTTATTGCCACATTCAATGGGTTTGAAAACCCCTGCCTTATTGCCTATATGGGGCTGTCATGTGATGAATGAACGACTCAAACCCAAAGAATTTCTGTTTCCTGTACAGAACCTATAGGATTTTGCACATGTGCGGTCAACACAAAATTAACGGATCACTCTCTGAGACAACTCGTTATTTCCGAGTCATATTAAAGATTTGTTCAAAATGAATGAATCTTTCATCACCGGCCCATCACTAGAATGCTGTGCTGCTGGCAACACTGATATTGCAATGTGCTGGATTTTTGTGGTACCACCAACAGCCTGTGCCATTCTGATGGGAATACATGCTTGGTTAATATCTCTTTTCTGTTCAAACCAACTCCGACCTTGATGCTATTTGGCGTATGACTAGTTTTTCTACATATGATCAGAATGCCACGTGGATAGGCAATGGAGACATTGGGCAGATCACACAGGGGATTTTAAGATAGCTCTGACAAGACAATGAAACAAATCGAGTAGAATCAATCAAAATTAGGCTCAGAGCTCCAGCTTGATAAAACAAATGCCTCTTAGGTTTATAGAAGCTCTGCAGGGAACCACTACAGCAAATGAAATGTATTTTCAACCCACAACAACTGGCTGTGGGTCGTTAGGTCGATGAAGGACAGTGCACATTGAGGAGGTGGGGGGTGGGTATTTATGTAAATGTGTGCTGATACACCATACACTGAAGCACATTAACACGTGGGTTTTGTTCTTTGTGCATGTGGGTGTGTTACCTATTTTACTGTAGGTGTGGAATTGATAGAATTCTAACCTACAGGTAAAAAACAAAAAACATGAAAACCTCATCATCGCATATGTCGATGTAATTATGGCTTATTTAAAACAAATTATAGTGTTTGTTAACCAAAGCACATTTAAATATTATGTTATAGCTACAGTTTATATCTACAAAAAATAGATTCCACTACTTCCCAGAAAGTACACAGGAAAACTGGGTCAGAGAACATGAAAGGCCATGCATGTTACACAATACATGTTTGTATAATTTAGTTTAGTTTTTTGTTTTTTGTTATGGATTCCAAATATTTGTATTATAAGTACAATTATTTGTATGTATTGATTCCGTACATTGTTATAATTGATATAAATATTTTTAACATTAATTGTATTTATGATGTTCATTTTGTGCTTTTGGAAATTGATCTTTACTATGCTATTTAGGCATTTTGGGCTCATTTTGAGTACAAAAATGATTTCTGCAGTAAAGGTCATATATCGGGATATCACAGTTGTCAGGAAAATGTTCGGCCCCACTTTATATTAGGTGGCCTTAAAGGGTAACTAAACCCCTGCTCAGAGCTTAACTCCACCCACTGGCAATTTTCAAAAAATGCTGGAAAAGTGGGCAGAGCCCGGGGGACACAGAGGGGACGAACCGAGGGCGGGGCTGAGCAGAGGGCGTGCACCTGAGACCCTCAGGGACGGGTTGTTTGACAGCTGTCAGACTCGCGAGTCGCAAAGATGGAGAATGACTGGAGTGACGCCAGCTTTGCAACAGAGCGGTCATTTCGCCTACCTTCACCTGAAGTGGAGGAGGGTGGATTGTCTGTAACAGACACAAACCCGGAGCCTTATCAATGCGAGCCGCTGCTCAAACTGCGTTAACTCCCGATGCCGACGATGCCAGTGAAGCAGCCGCGCAAGAGAACTGACCTAATCTATCTGCGTCCGCGGCAACCACTTGCGTGTCCGGGTTTGAAAGCGCGTCTCAAGTATGAAAATTATCTGTACACATGACGGGCGGCAATAATATCGCAAGAAAAGCCTGACGTGTACTGACAACTGCATTATTTAACCGTATTTTATTTCAATACAATTTTAAAGCAAGTGTCAAGTGAGTTTCATTCATAATGTTTACTTCATGTAATGTAGCTCGTGCCAGGGGCGCGGATAGTGAGCCGTTGGAGGTACCATCCTACGTCACGATGTACCACAACGTCCAATAGGAAAATTCAACTGCAGTAGCCACCGTTCAACCTTAAGAGGGCAGCACTTTGGCGGTTTTACACCATATTTTATAGAATTAAAACACTTTATACTCAAATGTCAAAACATTTACTTGAATCAATGAACAGCATTAATAAAGCCCCAGTATTACAGATCATTAACCCTCAGAGCCCGACGGCATCGCCCACGACGTCACACGGCACCTCCGATAAATATCTATATTATTTCATGAAACTTTTATCGATTTTCTTACCGTTTTTTCCAGCAGAAAGCTAACGAGCTAGCCATCACGGGGGTGTCTTTGGTGTCTTTGTAGCCTTTACAGAAGGTTTTCTATCCAGCCTGGAACATGTGCATCTTTTTGGAGTTGTTCAGCAATAAATCAAAACGCTTACATCCAAGATATATCCACTTGATGTCCATAATTTATAAATTTTCCATCATTTTTGCCGCTAGCGCGATGCTAGCTGCCATTTTGGATGAGGGTTTGACCAATGACAGGCTGATCCGTCATCCACGTTGGTGTGCGTCATTACGCATTACCACAGCTCTGTTATTGTGGAGAGAGAGAGGCGCATGGCTAGTGTTGAGGAGAGAGAGAGAGAGACGCGCTGCAGTTTTGTGGAGAAAGTTTGAGGAAAAAGTTTGAGAAGAAAGTTTGTGGAGAAGTTCCTGATAGGAACTGTTTTGAGGCTTGGCACCAGTAAATATCCAAAATCCAAAGAGGCCAAAAGCGCCTGGACTTTTTTTGGAAAAATGTAAATAGTTTTGGTTCTGTATAAGTTATCATGTTTATTCCTGAGTTCCAGGACTCCAAAGACTTGAACAAACTGTTTTCCAGAGGAAATATGCTTAGCTTTTATTTATTTGTGTGTGTTTTCAATAAATATTTGAGTGATTCAATTTCCGTTTTATGTTTTCATTTGTCTTTATGGTCCCATAACTTATTTTACATTCAGGTGACATCAATGCAACACAAAAATACTGACAGTGCAGCTTGTCTTGAAAAAAAAGAGGTGTGTCAATTGTCTGTGCACAACAGGGTTGATGTTTTACAAGCTTTTTTAGTAAATAACACCAGGCGGAAAATTAATTGTAAAAATACCCTTAGGTCTTAAAGGGTTAACTAAAAAAAGTTGGTTTAGGGTTTAGTTACCCTTTAAGTACTATGTACTTACATCAAAAAATAAGTACAATGTACTTACTGTGTTCAAATTGTATTGCAAAACACCTTTGCTGATATTGAGGTGGGATACGGGTAGGGTTAGGGACAGGTGTGGTGGTATGGGTAAGTTTAAGGGTAGGGTTAGGTGTAAGGGAAGTGTCAACTGTGTAATTACAAATGTAACTACAGAAATTAATTACAGACGTAATTACATGCAGGTATTTTTTCAAATGTAAGTACAATGTAAAAACATGTATGTACACACTCCTAAGTGCATTGTATCAAATTATTAATTAAAATGTTAGTACATAGTAGTTAAGGCCACCTAATATAAAGTGGGTCCAAATGTTCAAACTATTATTTAAAAAACAGATTTTATGACCTACAGTCTGTTTGAAATGTTCAGCTTCTATTTAATTTAACCCATTTACGGTCACTGCATTGCCTCAGATTATAGTGGTTTAACATTCATTGTACATTAAAACCATATTCTTAACGTCATATGGACAAACTGTGTATCATTATAAAGATTAAAGGCTCCAGCTTCAATAATTGACCACTGTTTATGATAAAACTCGGTTGCAGTAACAGTAATAGGGGAGAGCGGGGCACAACCTAACGCTTTTTGACCGTCTCAGTTCGTGTAAATGCACTTTTGTTTTCTCACATTAATTCCCCACATGTCTAGTACAAATATGTTTTGTTTCATTAATACAGTTTATACTTTTTTCTTGATTTACCCCGAAAAAATGGAAGTGAAATGTGACAACATGCCCGTAGGTAATATGCAACATGACCAAATGACAGCTTAAAATGTTACCTGATATAATAAAAAAAATATACAAGACAAATTAAAATATTTTGTCAATAAAATACAATTACTAATTGTTTTAAATAAAATAATGGCATTTTTTAATCATTAAAAATATACTGATTTTTGAGTTTGACAACGAACACATCGCTTAATACAGCTATGCAGCACAGGTAAAAACAATGATAATGAATAATTTCTGAACATTGACTCTCGTCATTATTCACCCTTTTCGCATTGTTTCTCAAAAGAATATAAAAGTATAGAATATACAACCCCAAATCAGAAAAAGTTGGGACAGTATGGAAAACGCAAATTAAAAAAAAAGAAGTGATTTCTAAATTTACTTTGACTTGTATTTCATTGCAGACAATATGAACACAAAATATTTCATGTTTTGTCTGGTCAACTTCATGTCATTTGTAAATATGCATCCTTTCCTGTCATTCAGACCTGCAACACATTTAAAAAAAAAGTTGGGACAGGAGCAATTTAGGGCTAGTAATGAGGTAAAATGGTTAAATAATGATGTGATTTGAAACAGGTGATGTCAACAGGTGATTGTAATTATGATTTGGTACAAAAGCAGCATCCAATAAAGGTCTAATCCTTTAGGAGCAAAGATGGGCCGAGGATCGCCAGTTTGCCAACAAATACGTGAGAAAACTATTGAAATGTTTAAAAACAATGTTCCTCAAAGAAAGATAGGAAGAGATTTGGATATTTCACATTCAACAGTGCATAACATAATTAAAAGATTCAAGGAATCTGGAGGAATTTCAGTACGTAAAGGACAAGGGCGCAAGCCTAAGCTGAACAACCGTGATCTCCGATCCCTCAGGCGGCACTGCATCAAGAATCGTCATTCATCTATAAGCGATATCACCACATGGGCTCAGGACTACTTTGGCAAACCTTTGTCAAGTACCACAATACGTAGTTACATCCACAAATGCCAGTTCAAACTGTACTGTGCCAAAAGGAAGCCCTATGTTAACAGTGTCCAGAAGCGCCGTCGACTTCTCTGGGCTCGGAGGCATCTGGGATGGACCATCACACAGTGGAAACGTGTACTGTGGTCAGATGAATCAGTATTTCAGGTATTTTTTGGGAGGAATGGACGTCGTGTGCTCCGGACCAAAGAAGAAAAGGATCATCCAGACTGTTACAAGCAACAAGTCCAAAAGCCAGGGTCTGTCATGGTATGGGGTTATGTCAGTGCCCTTGGCAAAGGTAACTTGCACTTCTGTGAAGGCACCATTAATGCTGAAAAGTACATAGAGATTTTGGAGCATAATATGCTGCCTTCAAGAAGACATCTTTTCCAGGGACGTCCATGCATATTTCAACAAGACAATGCAAAACCACATTCTGCACACATTACAAAGTCCTGGCTGCGGAGGAAGAGGGTACGGGTACTTGACTGCCCTGCCTGCAGTCCCGACCTGTCTCCAATAGAGAATGTGTGGTGCATTTTGAAGCGCAAAATGCGACAACGAAGACCCCGTACTGTTGCCAACCTTAAGACTTGTTTGCAGGAAGAACGGGACAAAATTACACTTGAAACACTTCATCACTTGGTGTCTTCAGTCCCTAAACGTCTTTTATGTGTTGTGAAAAGGAATGGCAACATTACAAAGTGGTCTTTACTGTCCCAACTTTTTTTTAAATGTGTTGCAGGTCTGAATGACAGGAAAGGACGCATATTTACAAATGACATGAAGTTGACCAGACAAAACATGAAATATTTTGTGTTCATATTGTCTGCAATGAAATACAAGTCAAAGTAAATTTAGAAATCACTTCTTTTTTTTTGTGTGTTTTCCATACTTTCCCAACTTTTTCTGATTTGGGGTTGTAATATATTTCTAATTGGGGCTCATTGTAACGCTGTGTTAGAACACAGCCCATCTGCGCAAATAGGATTTTAAACCACGGCTCTTCTGCTGGATAGATCCGCATTGAAGAACTATCTCAACTGTTAAATAACAGATATAAGATTAAAATAATATCAGATTTGTCTTGTTTTAAATAAACACAAAAAACAGAGATGAAAAATAAACTTAGTAAGACATCTACTTTTGTTATGGTTAAATAAATGTTCAGTGATATCTTCCAAAGATTTTTTAATTTTGGTGCGTCCGACTGCCGCGGGTTGCGGAGGACTCAACAGGGTTCGCCGTTCCGGGGAACTCGACTGGAGCAAATAAGCGCACGTATCCATCTACCATAGGGGAGGGAATGGCGCAGCAAGCCGACACTGGAACAGGCACTTCGGTGTTACTGACTATGGGAAGTGAGCACACAGGAAGATACCGGCTCTACACGGAGGCTATAGAATCTAGCGAACGTGTTAGGTGTCGCCCAGCCCGCAGCTCTACAAATATCTGTCAGCGAGGCGCCACGAGCCAGCGCCCAGGAAGAGGCAACACCCCTAGTGGGTACAATGAAGTACGGGCTGTAGAACCCGGACCTCATATCGGCTTGAGGGACCGGCTCTATCGCGTCCTTCGCCAGTAGGACAGCGATCTCCGCCCTGAGCACGCGGGCGTTCGCCTCCACTACAGTCGTGAAGTGAACGCCCCTGAACTTGGGGGGACGCCGGGTGAACTGAATCGCATAGCCGAGTCTGATGGTACGGAGGAGCCACCGAGACGGGCTGGGAAGCGCTAGCCAGACTCCGAGCTAGGGGGACCAACGGCACCACAGACGTACCCGCAGCAGGGCAGCGGGGCGGAATGAAGGGATCCGGCTCGGACGGCATGGGAGCGGCCCGAAGCGGGATCTGAGTGTGCTGTGCAACACTTACCTGCAACCGCGGAGGGGACGTGCGAGTGTTGGGAGGCCGCTTGAGTGCGTCCCGACAGCCGGCGTCCTCTGTTGGCGAAGGGAGAGGCACCTGAGGGTGGCGAGGCCACCGCCAAGCGCGCTCTCTTGGCACCCAGAGATATTGGAAACTGCTCTTTTATTGAAGTTTTGGGTGCCGCTGGCACTGGAACCAGCGGCAGAACAGAATTCAAACAAAATATTCTCCCCCTGCCCTCCTCCGGGGGAGGGAGTGGAGCTGCAGCCATCTCCTGAAGAGCATTTTCCTCCATCTCTGGGCGGCCCGTCTCCGGGTCGCTTGCGACGACGCTTGCCACCTGGCTTGGCAGCGGCCTGAGCGGGCTGGACATCCTTCCCACGGCTGGCCCCACACCGTCGGCTGGTGTTAGGCTGCTGCGGTGCCTTGGCGGGGGCGGAGGCGGCGGCGGGTGGACTTCCTCGGCGACGAGCAGTCGGAGGCGGTGTCACCGGCGGTGGGGTGGAGGCAGCAGCGGGCCGCCGGGGCAGGATGTGCTTGATGGCCTCCGTCTGCTTCTGGGCGGCCGAGAACTGCTGGGCAAAGCTCTCGACCGCGTCGCCGAACAATCCAGTCGACGAGATGGGGGAGTCCAGGAAGCGATACTTATCGGCCTCCCTCATGTCGGCCAGGTTGAGCCAGAGATGACGCTCCTGGACCACAAGCGTGGACATCGCCTGACCGATGGAACGGGCGGTGACTTTCGTCGCCCGGAGGGCGAGGTCTGTCGCCGTCCGGAGCTCCCGGAGGAGCTCTGGGTCAGGCCTACCCTTGTGCATGTCAAGGAGTGCTTGGGCCTGGTGGACCTGAAGCAACGCCATGGCATGCAAGGCGGACGCAGCCTGTCCACAAGCCCTGTAAGCCTTCCCAGTCAGACCGGAGGAGAACTTACAGGCTCGGGACGGGAGATGTGGGTCACCGCGCCAGTTGGAGGCGGTCGCCGGACACAGTTGCATCAAGACGGCGCGCTCCACTGGCGGGTAGTGAGGGGGGAGGAGTCACTCGGTCGGTTTCACCCTGGCCATCCAAAGAAGTAGGTCTACCCGGGTTAGGGGTAGCACTAGATCGTGGGATGGGTAAGGGGACTCCGCCTCCCCGAAGGTAGGAGAGTCTCGATCTTAGTTCCGAGATAGTCATGTTCCCGCAGTGGGAACATGAACAATCCACAAACGCCGCCTCAGCGTGCTGTTTGCTCAAACACGTGAGACAGCGATTGTGACCGTCAGTAGGCGCCAGGGAACGACCGCATCCAGAAATGCACAGGTGGAATGCCATCTTGAAAAAGACGCAGCGTCACCCGTGAAGCTCTTTTTGTGAGGAAACGCTCTGTGCTGAAGCACTCAGGGGGAAACGCGACAGCGCACGGGGTTTAGTGCAGCCCGTGCCTGTACTCAAACAGGAAAAACACCCACCAGACCAACAGAATGTTGCTGTGAAAACAGCAGTTTTTCTCTGTCTCGCAGAGGCAGCCGATGAGTCAGCGCGATCCCACTGAAATGTGCCGTCTCTCCAACACGCGTCTCTCTCTCGTTCTCCGGTCCTTGCTGTAACTCGCTGATAGCAGCTGAAAACTCAAAATGTGTTTTGAGAGTCGTCTTCATATGCCGTTTGGCTCCGGAGTGAATGACAGCGTGCATTCGCTCTCGCTTCCTGTTTATACCCGCAGTGCGGGGCGGAGCGCGAGATGCAAATCTCGCACGCCAATTATTCATTGGCCGGTTCTATATAGCTCGAAGCTGATAGGGGCTCCGAGAAGTGATCCCAATTATATCACAATTTATTCTCACATGTTTGCAAAATATTTTGTCATACAGAATACCATTTCTATTAATTTCCACTGAATTATGCGATCTGAAGAGCTAAAACAGTGTTTAGAGCGATGTCTGTCTGTTCTTTTTCGGGTTTGCATGAATATGAACTCAGCGAGGCTCATTCGGTCTAGAGCTGTCAATCATCTTACATGGCCATTATTCCTGCCCTTCTGGATGACGCTGTCCTGTACACTTCCTCATTCTGAGCTCTGTGAAAAACAACACCAAAGAAACATTTTGTCACATAGCCTACTGCTCTGAAACACAAAGGCTGAGGATCCAAATCCAAAATCATAATCCAAATAACAGGCAGAATGTCAAAACCACAGGGCAAACAATCCAGATAGCAACAGAGTTCAAGACAGGCAAACAGGGAAATCCAGGGAAACAGGCAGAAGATCAAGACCATTACACAGGAAGAAACCTCAGCATTGCAGTATAACACAGACACAGATGAAAGTAATGTAGCATAATTAGTCTGGGCAATGGGTTATGGGACATGTAGTTCATGAAGGGAAAGCAAGGGAGTCAGAAGAGTGCCCTAGTAGAGATCAAGGGTACTCCAGTTGGTGGATGTAACACGTTTTTACACGTCAAAAATTAAGATAATAAACACATAATTCCGATAGTATATGCTTTTTGTGTGATTTGAGGTATTTTCATATGAATAAAGATTGTTTACAGTACACATGCTAAGCAGGTGTATCAATTAGCTCCATATAAAAGGCTAAATATAACATATTTCAACAACATTGTATGACCAAAATCCATATGCGATTGCGATCTGAGTTAATACAAAAACCCGATGGTGGTTGAAAGTAAGTTCTGAATTAAATCGTGGTCCAAGGAAGAAACAGTGATGATCCGGCGACAGGGTCATGGGTGGCCAAGGCTCATTGATGCACATTAGGTGCGAAGGCTGGCCCGTTCGGTCTGATCAAACAGTTGTAAGGTGGAAAATAATCAAAGATACAACAAGATAGAACAAAATCATCTGCTTTGCTGTTAGCAGCCATCGTCATGATCAGGCTATTGAAATTGACTCAACCCCTTCCCCCTTAACGCCATCAGAAGGGCCAGTTGGAGATAGAACAACAAAAGAATGGCTGGCTGGCAAACAGGTTCTTACACCTTTGATACAATGGGGGAAGTTTTGTGTGATTGGTTATTTTCAAATGTCTCACGGTTTGGTCTGATTGGTCAGTTTTACAAGAGTCAGGTTTGAATTTGGTGACATCAGGAAAGAGGATAAAAGAGAATTTCATCTGTAGCTCGCGCTCTTTGGATTCTCTGGCTTTCCGTAGAGAGAGCTGTTCTTTAGCTCTCTCTCTCTTTCTCTTTCTCTCTCTCTCTCTCTCTCTCTCTCTCTCTCTCTATCTCACAGGTAACATTCTAGGCAGAGGCCTACTGAGCATAATTAAAGGTTTATGTTTACATTTATTTGAAACGATTTTAAGTGTAACCATAACTAGAATTTGTGTTTCCTTTTAGAAGAGATATATGTCTATGATGTAATTGACATTTTACATTTACTTGATTGTTAATAAATTGTTACATTTTGATCCTTTCTGAATTAATCTGTAATTATTGACTATCTCCAATGTGGAACGGTATAATTGCAACAAAGGGTTAAAACGGAACGATCAAATGTATGATTAACTATCAAATATAGATGACCAAACATTCGGTTGGCATTCTCTTCTAAATGCGACAACTAAATGAAATGGAGTCAGATAAAGAATATTATGATCAAATCCATTCTTCCAGCTGAAACACTGAACGCGTGCGGCCTTCACCGCGGTTCGCTACCGATCCTTGGAGCGAATTCATGCGGTCTTACACAGTTGAGCTACTGTAGCTCAAATTGCTCAAGTAGTTAATGCTGGTTCTGATATCAAGGTGTCAGAATACACAGTGCATCACAGTTTTTTGCGTATGGGGATACATAGCCACAGACTAGTTAGGATGCCCATGCTGACCCCTCACCACCGCCGAAAGAGCCAACAGTGGGCACGTGAATATCAGAACTGGACCACTGCGCAATGGAAGAAGGGGGCCTGGTCTGATGAATCATGTTTTCTTTTACATCACGTGGATGGCGGGATGCGTGTGCGTCACTTTCCTGGGGAACACATGGCACCAGGATGCACTATGGGAAGAAGGCAAGCCAGCGGAAGCAGGGTGATGCTTTGGGCAATGTTCTGCTGGGAAACCTTGGGTCCTGCCATCCATGTGAATGTTACATTGACACCTAAGCATTGTGGCAAACAATGTACACCCTTTCAGCAGGATAATGTGCCCTGCCACAAACAACGAGTTTGAAGTATTGACTTGGTCTCCAAATTCCCCAGATCTCAATCCAATCGAGCATCTGTGGGATGTGGTGAACAAACAAGTCCGATCTATGGAGGCCCCACCTCGCAAACTTAAAGGATCTGCTGTTAACACCTTGGTGCCAGATACCACAGCACACCTTCAGGGGTCTAGTCCATGCCTTGACAGGTCTGGGCTGTTTTGGCAGCAAAAGGGGGACTAACATAATATTAGGAATTGATTGGTGTAATTTGGTTTAAGTTGTTATACCACATCCACATAATATTTTATACATTTTAAAAATATATTTTTAATATTTTTTTATTGTTTTTTTTATGAGCTTATATATCTCCATATTAATAACAGTCTGAGTAATTCTGAGTCTTGAACTGTAAACTCAGCTTTCTAATTATATGATGATTATGTGTCTATCCAGAATGACTTATAAGCAACAAACTTTTATTTTTATTTTGGGTATGTCAAATTACCCACTTGCCAAAATGGGGGGTGTGCAGTAAGGGGTTAAATATTTTAAAAACATCCGTCCATGTTGCTTGCAGCCCCCTCTGTTGATTAAAATAATCACTACATGATTTCTCTGGTAACCAGCAGGCTGTTGGTAGTGCTTTTTTCGCAGGGGGTTTAAATGTGTTAAACTGGTACTTTCCTGCAACAAAACAACAGAAATTGAGATTGTGCCCAGAAAAAGGTGAATAGGATGAATATAGCTTGGTTAGCTTTATGGTTCTGACTGCAAAAACCATGTTTTGCTGATGCATTTTTTGTATAATCTCACATTCTGTTTACCCAGATTCTCTATTACAGGTGGATACTGGATAATAGATACCCAGATACTGGATAGCTTGAGGATCTTGCTTCATTGCTGTGGTAGAGGTTGAATAAATAGATTTTTCCAACTACAAGCCACTACACACAGTAGTCTACAGCAGACCATCGTAGAAACATAAAAGAAAGCCCTACAATCTGCTTCAAGGGGTTACAAAATCAATACAGGAACAACCAAGAAAAAAAGGTCTGTTTAATACTTGGAAATACTACATGGCGGCGCAAACAAGGGTGATTAGAACGAATATCCATGGTTTAAAAATGTTTACTTTGTACAATTACATTATGCTCATTCAAACACTTGCCCCCTCAGCTTTTTTGATGTAGGCTTATTTATTAGTGCAGTCAATAGATAAAAACAAATTAACTAGATTAATAAATATTTATTCTGTGATTAATCGCGATTAACCCTGTGAGGTTCTTCGTTTTCCAGTCACACTCAGGACCTTCGGGTAAAAAGTGACCCGACCCCTGAAATCAATTATTTATTTATTTTCCGTAAAATCAATTAAATGTATTTTTGTTCAATAATATTTTTTCTTTCTTTTTTTTCGTGTTTTGAGAGAATTTTATGATAATTATTAATATGTATGCAATAATTATGATCCATTTTTTATAAATAAATAAATATAAATATATATATTTTTTATATATATTTTTTTTATAATTAATGCTGTATTTCAGGTTAAAGTAGAGACTAGGCCTATAGAAAACAATTTTTGAAATCAGATTGGTGCCATCTGGTGGAAGCAGTGAGCATTATTATCATGCAATATCATATTTTACCCACTAGATGGATTTACAGCTCTCTGTAGAAAGGCTTGTGAATTCTAGTTGTTTTTGCACATATTTGCATATTTTTTTCAGGTTTTGGATTTTAATATATAATAAGAGATTCTCAAAGAATATTTTTGTCAAGTTTTTTGTTTGTTTGGTTGGTTGCCAGTGCCAGTTTTACTTTATAATACAGTCAAACCTGAACATTGCATTAGAAAGAGAACAAATGGAAAGCATTGTGTTACCCATTGTTTTAATTGTAACTTAATAAAAATGCAATTCTTTCAGTCATAACATTTTTATTAACCTTTTATAATAAACGTTTTCATTAAAATAATTTTTTGTACAATTCAATGAACAGTAACTCTTTTTTTTTCACATATTCTCACATTTCTCTGTTACAGTTTCACCAGTCTCATATTTCCCTGTGTGTGTGTGAGTGTCAATTTTGCAACCTTGATGGCTTACAGTCACATGCTTTCATTGCTGTGCGTTTTATTTCTTACATTGATTAATAATTGCTTTTATTTCACACTTTTCACAAAATTAGCTTTTGCAATGACAGAAGTTCATGTGTGTGTGTGTGTGTATTTTTTTTTGTGTGTATAAGTGTGTGTGTGTGTGTGTGTGTGTGTGAGTGTATTTGTCAATGTATTTGTTTTGCAAGGATGTTTTAGAGATTCACCCCTTCACTGTTGTGAGCTTTTTTCTGCATCGTGGCTGATTTGTAGATTGTACGCACAAAAAAACTCTGTATTTTCATATTTTTGGCAATTTCCCATTCATTTCCTATTGGGGTCATTTTTGACCCGAAGACCCTGAGTGTGACTATTTTTTTTACGACCACTTAGACTTTTCAAATCCTGTCCCCTATGTTTTTGTGTGTTCATATACCAAGTACCAATAAAGTCACCAAGTTTCGTACCATTCCGATGAAGCTACGATTTTTAAAATGTTTTATTTAAAAAGAATTTGGGTCAGAAATGACCGAAGAGCCCCAGAGGTTTAAAACAATTACGTTTTTATGCATTTTTAGTATATTTTATAATCTAATCATTTCAAATTTTTTGTATATTTTATAATCTAATAATTTCACAGTTAATCTCCAAATTGATGTAGAAAAAACATTAAGAGATTATATTTTAAATACCACATTATTAACGTCATATGGACAAACTGAGTATCATTCGACTCCAGCTTTGATATGCTAAAATGATGTTAGGTTGCAGATACATTCATTTCTAAATTTATGTCAGGGCAGGAGTGCAAAATAATCGATCTGTAATTCTTTATATTTTGAATAGAATATCAACACGAATATGAAATCCCTCATGTCTCCTCCAGTTTATTTGTGTTCAGATAGCTTCACTGAACAGTATCCGTTAGGGATTTTAGTCAAAAAGTGTGCATATATGGATAAATATTAATTTATTATCAAATGTTAACAAAATATTTCATCATACAGAATACCATTACTATTCATTTCTCAATGATTTATACCATCTGAAGAGCTAAAAGAGCGTTCAGAACAAGCTCTGTCTCCTGTTCCTGGTTTGCATCAGCTATGATCTCAGCGCTCTCTCATTCCGCATACGGATGTCAATCATCTTATGTGAGTCAATGTGACTATAATTCCTGTCCTTCTGGATGACGCTGTCCTGTATACTTCCTTGTTCTGTCTCTGTGATAAACATAGCCAAACAAATATTTCTACACGTCGAAATTAAAAGAATAAACACATGATTGCGATGGGGCCAAAGGCACACCTTAAGAAAATAAATATAACTTCAACTTCAACAAATTATTATTTCAACATCATTATATGACTAAGATCCACATTAGATTGTGATTGGAAGTTAACACAAACATTCAATGGTGGTTTAAAGTGAGTTTTGAGTAAAAGTGTAAAATTGATCTTTTAAATTGTGTTATGTAGCTTGATGCTACTTGTAGCTCTAATGCACCTGTCGTGCCAGGAGCTATTCTATTCCATAATCTAATTTGTGAAAAAAACTAAATCACACAAGGTCCCAAGAATACTTTTTTTGTTTGTTTTAGAAATACTTCAGATAATAGGTGGATTAATGTATAGTGTGTTGAAAGTGAAAAGTATTTAATTAAAGTATTTAAAATGTACTGTATTTATGGGTTTTTCTACATTAATTAGGAAAAGTTAATTTAAGAGATTAACTGTGAAATTATAAAACATTGAAACATTAGAACATTAGAACATTATAAAATATTGAAAAAACAAGTGTTTTTTATCGTGATTAATCACAGAAAAAAATGTCTGATTAATCTAGTTTTTTTTAATCTATTGACAGCACTGATATATATATATGTGTATATATATATATATATATATATATATAGGGTTGGGAATCGTGAGAAATTTTCCGGTTCCGGTTCCGGTTTCGGTTCCGCCTAACGATTCCGGTTCCGATTCCGGTTCCATTAAAATTATTACACAAATAGTGGTAAAGGAAAAAGGCACAATACGCAACTCAAACAATCCATTTTGAGTTTATTACTTGCTCTAAAATTAATTTACAGGTTGGCAATGTCAAAAAAGTCCTGTACTGTACATATATTACAGTATTAATTAAGCCATTCTTGCAACACATTGTTTTTCAAATGAACACCTCTGAAATTGTCCTATTACATTTTATCTCTCTGTCTCTGAATAAAACCAAGTTATAAATTATATTTAATTAGTTATATTTATTAATTAGTTGTATATTAATTTAATAGTAATTCAGTTATTCAGTGAACTTGTAAATAATAAATTGCAATTCAGCATTACAAAGGTAATTGTGCCTAAACGCTTACCTAAACCATGGTGACTCAACGGTTGACAAATATATATATATATATATATATATAGGCCTTACACTATAAATCTGGTATAAGCCCTGAGGCACTCTGTGCTGTAGCAAATGTTTTGTCAAATTGCTAGTGCAGCCTCCTTTGCATGTTATTAACTTTTCACATTTTGCTTCATTATCATTCATTCTTTGGAAATGAATCCATACTTGTGACTTTCTCTTCGCCATGCTGGTGGTCAACAAGAAAATATCTGACGCAAAACCATAAATGTGTAGCGCGAGGGCTTTCAGGCTGAACTGCGTTGCACTCCTGGAAGCGGCAGGCAACGTAATTAATATTCATGATGAGGTGAGCCAGGGTTGCCAGGTTTTCACAACAAAATCCGTACAATTGCACAATCGCTTCAACCCGCGGACATGAAACACAGCCCGCGGCAACAGTGGAAAACGGGAAGCGGGAAAATCACGGACTTGGCAACACTGGCTGTCACTCGCTATGAAAGGATTCGCTTCCAGCGCTTCGCACACACATTGCACCAGAACCGTTTTCGGAACCGAAACTTAGGAATTTCGCGCGGTTCTGGTATTTTTCAAAAATCAGTTTCGGTTCTGAATAAGAACCGGTTCTCGGTTCCCAACCCTATATATATATATATATAGATATGTGAGAAAAAGTACACTTGGGGGAACTATGGTTCCCTTCTTCAAATGGCAACTCGCACTGCGTTCACTAGAGGACACTTTTGGGGAATGCCTCCAGCGTAACCGGTGTCTGAAGCACGTGAAAATGTCATTGGCCGATGACAGTTCATGACATTGCTACTGGTGCGACCACGGGCACTTGTTGAGATGAGGGAGGTCGACAAAGTTAGCTTTCTTTGCAAACCCATATCGCAAGGTGGCCTCAAAGGATCAAAGTGTCACACTAATTAGCTAATTAATCCAAAACATCTGCAAAAGGGTTCCTGAGCCTTTAAATGGTCTCTCAGTCTGATTCAGTAGAATTCACAATCATGGGGAAGACTGCTGACCTGGCAGGTGTGCAGAAAACCATCATTGACACCTTCCACAAGGAGGGAAAGCCTCAAAACGTAATTGCAAAAGAAGTTGGATGTTCTCAACGTGCTGTATCAAAGCACATCAATAGAAAGTTAAGGGGAAAGTGTGGAAGAAAAAGGTGCACAAGCTGCAGGGATGACCTCAGCCTGGAGAATATTGACAGGAAAAAGGCATTCAAATGTGCGGGGGAGCTTCACAAGGAGTGGACTGAGGCTGGAGTTACTGCAGCAAGAGCCACCACACACAGACGGATCCTGGACAAGGGCTTCAAATGTCGTCAGAAGCGTCTTTCCTGGGCTAAAGAAATAAAGAACTGGTCTGTTGCTCAGTGGTCCAGTCCTCGTTTCTGATGAGAGCAAATGTTGCATCTAATCTGGAAATTAAGGTCCCAGAGTCTGGAGGAAGAATGGAGAGACACACAATCCAAGATGCAGTCCAATGAGAAGTTTCCACAGTCTGTGTTGGTTTGGGGAGCCATGTCATCGGCTGGTGTTGGTTTACTGTGCTTTATTAAGTCCAGAGTCAACCCACCCATCTACCAGGATATTTTAGAGCACTTCATGCTTCCTTCAGGAGACAAGCTTTATGGAGATGCTGACTTCATTTTCCAGCAGGACTTGGCACCTGCCCACACTGCCAAAAAGTACCAAAACCTGGTTCAATGACCATGGGATTACTGTGCTTGATTGGCCATCAAACTCACCTGACCTGAACCCCATAGAGAATACATGGGGCAATGCCAAGAGAAAGATGAGAGACATGAGATGAAATAATGTAGAAGACAGTAGCTCAAACTATCATTATCATATCACTACTGAAGCATCCTGGTCTTCCATAACACCTCAGCAGTGCCACAGGCTGATAGCATCCATGCCACGGTGCATTGAGGCAGTAATTCATGCAAAAGGGGCCCAAACCAAGTACTGGGTACATATGCATGATTATACTTTTCAGAGGGCTGACATTTCTGTATTTAAAATCCTTTATTTATTCATTTCATGTAGTATTATTATTTTCTGAGATTTAGAATTTGGGGTTTACATAAGCAGTAAGCCATAATCATCAAAATTATAACAAATAAAGGCTTTAAATATCTCACTTTGCATGCAATGAGTCTATATAATATGTGATGCGATCTGGGAAAACCCGTCGGATGTCGCGCTGGAACGTTTTCAGCAACGTCAAAGAATAGGTTGAATGTGCATTTTTTGTCAAAATTGAGTTCTCATTAAAATGATTATTCTATAACATCTTGTCAATCATTTCTAAAAATATATTGGCAAAATTCACTTGTTTAGTGCAGAAAAATAGCGATTTATAGCAGCAAGCTGAAAAGACTGTGTCTTTCTTTAATGTTTTAGATCATGCCCGGCGGAGGTGAAATTTTTTTTTTTTCTCTTAACACCACAAAGACAGTTCACCCATCAATAAATAAACCCATTACATGTAGAATAAAGGTGTATCAAAGCACATTTCCCTCCAGTCCTATGTAAACTACGGCACGCAACGTTTTTGTTTAATACAACGTTATCATATCATGAGATGGCGGAGCACAAGAGAACAACAGAGTCTGAAGTAACTGATCGCTTTTGTGATCTCACTCACCTCAATCTGCTTAATCCTGGGGATGTCAGTGCCCTAAACGATCATATAAGGGATTATTTCAATTTTTTTATTATTTCAAAGACAATCCAACCGTCTCCATTGACTTTGTATTGCGTGAAGCGGCCTCCTTGTCATTTATGACTTGTTAGCTGTTGAGCCAAAAAAAATGAGTGTTTAAAGACACAAAAGTGGATACAGGCAATTGCGACATGTTATATTACACTGAGAACTACGCCCACTAGAGGGGAACATAAGCAGTGACAGGAAATATAATATATAAAACTGATATTTGGATATTTGACTTAACAGTGTCAAAATGCTTACTGCACACATAGGCATACTGAGGCATACTGAGTGTCAGGATCCCAAAATTTACCCATTCTTCCTGCTGATGCTTCACGTTTTATTGCCTGTATCCTCTTTTGTCTCCTTAAATGCTTGTTTTTTTTGGGTCGACAGCTCATAAAAACGTATTTATGTGTTTTTTAGCTTGTTTGCTGTACACCCTGTCACATATCAGCTTTTAGACATTGTTTTGTTTTTTGTTATAAGTCATAAATGACAAGGAGGCAGCTTCACGCAATACAAAGTCAATGGAGACCGTTGGATTGTCCCTTACGAGAGCGGTCACTTCAACACTGCGTTGAAAACGCTGCGAGAAATCTCTTTTCTCATAATTTCTTGAATCTTATAGGCTAACGCCAGTTAGAAAAACTGGCCAATTGCACAGCGATATGAAAATCACATGCTAATACTGTAGGGGTAACCTGGCAGTATGAAAGGCGAGGAGCGCAGAAATTACCTCAGAATCTAATTTTTCACACTCATCGTCGAAGTTGAACCTGAGGATTTACGTTCTTCTCTGCATCCGATGGCAACTGTCTGCAGCATCTACACAGGCCCTGTTGACCCTCCGGATACCCTTCCTCACTGCGTGGCTTGCCTGGGTCTGATGGCCTGGACTGACACATGCACTTTCCTTTTCAGGAACAAGGCCCACTACTGCCAGCAGGCTGCTGGTGGGCCCTGTTAACAGAGACAACTAAGACGGCGAGGATGCCTGAGGATGCCAGATATGCCCGACTGCCCGTACGTTGACGCCCCCCTTGACCTCCAAGAGGAGCTCATGAGGGTACTAGATAAAGCAGTCCCACGAATATGTGGTCAAGTTGTGGTCTGCACCCCAGTCGGCGCACATCCACGCTTCCACCCACACATTTTCTCCCATGTAGACGGGGCGGAGGCGGGGTATGTGCACGTGCCCCGATCAAAAGACTGTCGCCGCACACCTGTGCCCTTCTAAGCTCCTGCAGTCCATGGATGACAGCAGGGTCGACGTGTATGTTGTTAGAGCCTCCTCAATGCTCCTATTACTCCCTCCGGCCTCTCTGGTGACACCGTGGAGTTGGTGGTCAAGCTTTTCGTTGAGGCGCAAAAGCGTGCGAAAGCCATGAGCCACGTGATGTATAAACTAAATGCATTTTAAATAAACTATGCATTTTAAATATGCATCTGTTTGTGTGAGTTCCACAATAAAATGCATTCCCTACATAAGAGCTTTCCTCCTCACCCTCGTTACACTGTGTCCCTCACCCTGCCTCAGAGCAGTGCAGAGCCGCGGCATATATTGACGAGAGCCTCCCGTTAACGGGGGCGCCCACGCGCATGCGACATCATTCACGACCAGCTGGTGGCCAACGCGCCCTCTACGAGCTGTGTCCCGTCCAGCACTCTCAGTCTCGTCGGGGTTAGACCTAGCTTTCACTACACTGCCGAGGAGAGTATACAGCCGAGAAACTGTCTCTCTTTCTCGACACTGGAGTGCCATTTCGGTCATATCGTGCTGGATTCTAATATAGTCCAACACGGATATTCTCTTCAGTTCAGATGCAGACCACCCTGTTTCAAAGGTGTGGTCCTGTCACTTACGTTACCCAAAAACGCCCTGATTCCAGAAAAAGAGACAGGAAGTTCACAGCCTGCTTGCGAAAGGAGCAATAGAACACATCCCTCTGAGTGAGCGGGAAAGCATTTTTTATAGCTGCTATTTTGTTGTGCCAAGGAAAGACGGAGGCCTCCATCCGATTCTCGATCTGAGACCTATAAAACGAGCCCTTCACAAGCATGCGTTCAGCATGACAACGTCGAAGTAGATCCTGCCGCAAATCCACCCTGGGGACTGGTTTGCATCGATGGTCTTAAAGGATGGTGACTTCACATTCAGATAGCCTGCCTCATAGCAGTGCAGAGCCGCGGCATATATTGACGAGAGCCTCCCATCATCACGGGGGTGCACGCAACGTCATTCACGACCAGCTGGCGGCCAGCGCATCCTCCACGAGCTGTGTCCCGTCCATCGCTCTCAGTCTCGCTGGGGTTAGACCTAGCTTTGCTACGCTGCCGCCGGCAGCAACTGTTGAGGACAGTATACAGCTGTATAAACTGTCTCTTTTTCTCGACGCGTGTTTCAACGGTGAGGTCCCATCACTAATGTTACCCAAAAACGCCCTGATTCTAGACAGGAAGTTCATAGCCTGCTTGCTAAAGGAGCGATAGAACACCTCCCTCTGAGCGAGCTTGTTTGTTGTGCTGAAGAAAGACGGAGGCTCTCGTCCGTTTCTTGTTGTCTCTATGGACGCGTCCACCTCAGTTGGGGCGTGGTCTGCGTGGGCACACCGACATCAGATCTCTGGTTAGAGTCAAATAGAGAGTGGCACATAAACCGTTTGGAGCTGCGCACAGTCTCTCTAGCCCTGGAAGCTTCCTGCCTCAGCTGGAGCAGCAGCATGTTCTGATTCGCACGGACATGTTGATGGTTTCGTACATAAATCGTCAGGGCGGCATACGATCCAGAACCCCCTTTTCAAGCAGGCTGCACACCTCCTTTTGTGGGCGGATCAACACCTTCTCCCATTCAGGGCGAATTCCATCCCCGGCTGTCTAAACCACGGAATGGATTTGCTTTCGAGGAACGAAATTCCACAGGGAGAGTGGAGACTTCACCCTGGAGTGGTGAGAGAAATATGGGCCTGATTTGGTAGGGTGGAAGTGGATCTATTTGCGACGAGCGAGAACGCGCATTGCCCGCTGTTCTTCTCGCTGTCCCACTCCCCGCTGTCGGGGGATGCTCTGACGCGAGCTGGCAGAGAGCCAAACTCTATGCGTTCCCTCCGGTGAAGATTTTGCCTATGGTACTATGCCCTTTTGCCATCTCTCCTGTCTTGTTTGCCTGTTTGGACTGCTTGCATGTGTATGACCCTTTGCCAATTTTTTGACTATGATTGTGGATTGTCCTTTAATAAAGCTGCATTTGGATTCTCAGCCTTTGTGTCTCAGAGCAGTTATGTTACCATATGGTATCAAAAGCTGTAAAAGGTAAAATTTCACCATGTGATGGGTTTTCGTAGATCACATCACATATATTAGTTTCACCTTTTAAGTTGAATTACTGAAATAAATAAACTTTTCCACGACATTCTAATTTATTGAGATGCACCTGTATATAGTCCTATAGACTAGTATGCATACATTTTAGGAAACCATAGTCTAATATTACACAGGAAAAGTTCTTTATTGTTGTGCCACACACGAATGCCATTAATCTGTCACTTTGGGCTCACCTCCACTTTATAAGCATCGGATGAACAGCCAAGCTTTCCCAGGAACATATTTGTAAAGCCCTACAGAGAGCAGACAACAGACAATATAAATTGATGAAGACAACTCTAGCACCTTGTGTAAGGCCTGGAAATTTGTTCAGCAGTTTGCACTTACTTAATATCAAATGTGTGTATACTTGGTAGGATTACCAGGTTAAGTTACTGAATGAAGAGCATCAAGACCATTTCCCATCCTAAGACATATCATGGTCCAACTAGTAAATCTGTAATGCCCCCATATTCTATTCAACATTTCAGTCTTAATGTAAATAAACAAATGCTGCAATCCTCTAGAGCGTTCTGCATGTAAACTGTAGGCATGTGTATAAATCAAAATCAATCAAATTACTTCTCAATCAAGCACCTACGCGTGCCACTTCAGTTGGTTGAACATATGACGTGGCACTGAGTGGAAAGCAGCGTGTAATCTGGGGGTGTTGTGGCTGCGGTTCAGCTGTAAATTAGTCCCAACGGGATGCCATCAGAGCATGTGTTTTACACAGCAGGCATAACAAGCCTTAAGTCAGACATTTGATTTGAACGTCCCATAGCAAGCAGAAGAACAAAATGGATATGTGTGTGTTACAGTCTTTAGTGTCTTTTTGAGTATTTCATGCATAGCATGAATATCATATTGTATACATAGTGTTTACATAATGCTCTGTCTAGAGTTCTGTCAATTTGTTGTTGCCAATCTTTTGGTTTTTGTATAATTATGCTGTAGAGAGCAAGAACATTGTAAAATCCCTCCTTTCACTGAGTATGGTGCAAACTTAAACTGGCTTTAAGTACTAGCAATTGTTGTATTTTATGAGATAAACATGAGAGCAAACTTGTGAGCTGAGAGACCTCAACAATGTTTAGTCAATATCTGCATTATTTACTTAACGCTGTCACAGTTATATTCAGTTAATTTCTGTTTTCATGGAATTTGAGTTTTTTTTTATTTTCAGTCACGTGTTCCTTTGTTCAGTTTCCCATGCACTTTAGTTGTCATGGAGATTAATTTAATCTGCACAGGTGTTAATCATCATTACACTCATTTGCATTGTATTTCAGTTGCAGTTTTTTCAGTTCCCAGTTGTCCGGTCACATCTATGTTGAGTACTCTAGGTTCGTAGCAGTGAGAGATTGAATGAACAGACAGACAACAAGGGTAAATTCAAATTATGTTGAAAGATTTATATTAAGGAAAAGGATAAATTAAATAAATTAACAAATTGTTTCTCTTTCAGGAAAAAAAACTGAAACAGAAGAAAAGGGAAAAAATTATCAATGGAATACAATTAAATTACTGATTGTCAATAAATGCAAAAAGAAAAAAACAAATAAACTGGTTTCTGGGTTTTCTTTTTCTTTCTAGGAGTTATTTATTCCTTTTTAATCTCTTTTTGAAATATAGATGTATTAGTACATTACCTTTAGTTTAACTCACTTTAATTTCATTTTTTCCTTTCCTATTTATCTTTTAGTTTTCTAATTATTTATTTATAACACATTTTAGGTTGTAGGTTTCTTAATTGAAATCTGCACTGGTTTAGTTACACTCTTTGAATATGATATTCAAATTGACAATTCAACTCACAGAAACAAAAATAAATAAATAAAACTTACATTTCAATTATTTCAAACAATAACCCCTTACATTTCAAATAAACCAAATACAGGGCAAAAATAATGAATCAAGTGATAATGAAAAAAATGAAACGGTCAATATAGGTAAACAGTAGACTGGGTAAACCCAGCCTGATCTGCCAGCGATTTGATTTCGCCCTGCAACTCAGTCTGGAAACCTGTACATTCATTTCTGCTGCTTTTGTTACACTTTTGCAGGAACCAATCACAGACTGGCTTATCCACCTGGCGCGCTATTGGCGGGTTTGACACGACGACGGATAAGCGATGGGTCGTTGCCCGTTGATCACGCCTCTTGTGGTCTGAATGGTTGAAGGACTATCCAATTGCGTACAGTCATTTAATTTATGCTTGTTGATCACGCCTCTTGTGCAGTAGAAAATACAGAGCAGACTCCCCAGACCAATGTTCAATCTTAAAGGGTTAGTTCACCCAAAAATGAAAATTCTGTCATTAATTACTCACCCTCATGTCGTTCGAGACCCGTAAGACCTCCGTTCATATTCGGAACACAAATGAAGATATTTTTGTTGAAAGCTGATGGCTGAGAAAGGCTTCAGTTAGGCCTCCATTGGCATTCAGTACACTTATACTCCCAAGACCGATAAAAGGCACTTAAAATGTCATTACAAAGTCCATCTCACCACAGTGACTCTACAATAATCTTACGATGCGACGACAATAGTTTTTTTGCGCAAAAAAAAATCAAAAGAACACCTTTATCCAGCTTGTTATTGCCTTCCGTGTGTGCCTCCACGACGCATGCGCGAGAATATGACGTAGCGCCGGGGCTCGGGATTCCATGAAATGCACACTCTAACCCCATTTTGAGCACTACGCCGAGACCTAAAGCACGATCAATGTAGAATCCAAGAGCTGAGATACGCGCGTCTTCCTCTGATTGTAAACAAATCACTTCTGGGTCATCTGTCCGAACGCCGGATCTGCGTCATATTCTCGCGCATGCGTCGTGGAGGCACACACGGAAGGCAGTAACAAGTTGGAAAAAGGTGTTATTTTGATTTTTTTTGCGCACAAAAACTATTGTCGTCGCATCGTAAGATTATTGTAGAGTCACTGTGGTGAGATGGACTTTGTAACGATGTTTTGAGTGCCTTTTATCCGTCTTGGGAGTATAAGGCTGCGTTCGAAACCGCATACTCATTGAGTAGGTACTCATTTTCAATAAGTACTTACTTAACGAGCTCTAAAAGAGTAGGTACTATATTGCCTGATCTCGTTAAGTATGAATGCGATCCGCACTTTATGCGCCATGTTGACGTTATCATGTGACCTACGACGTTATCTCAAGCGCAACAACTTGAAAGACGAGTGACAGGTTTAATTCATCGATCTATAAATATCTTAATATTGATTAAACTTGCTAATTGTGTGGGCTTGTTGAAGAAACAGCTGCCCATTTATTTTGTGATATTAACCCTACTAATCTGACCCAGTTTTATCCTTACCAAAACCCACAATCGTGATCTCTTAAATATGTTGTTAATTTCTTTATTTTATATGCAAAACATGTCATCCACAAGCAAAATTGGCCTAAATCTCCTTTATATTTTCCTTTTTAAATTTAACTCCTGTTTTATCCCTCAATCCCTTATTCAAAGATATCTAACCTTTTCTTTGTATATAATGTATGCAAACCCATGATATTTGTTTTATTATTAGGATTGTTAAAGATACAACCATGTAATTATAAAATAAAAGATAGGCCTATGAGTGACAGGTGCAGTGAGAGCTCAAAGCATCAATAACTCCACAGCCCGACCTGTGCGGTTTCCCTCAGAGTCTGCAACGAGGACGTCTTTCAGCTGCTCGAGGATCTCACCTTGGGAGAACACTGTTGATTTTATACTCTTAAAATGTAAGTTATCACTATTCAAAATTAAGATTACCTCAGAATGAATTGCATTGCTAGCCCACTAAAACACTTACAATAATAATAATAACAAATGCTGACCAATACTTAATTATATTATTTTTTTTTTACTGAAAATTATATTGTTTTAGTAAAACAAGCAAAATGCAACTTGTTGTCATATGACATTGCGATGCATGAAAATACACTAGAACAAATGCAGCCGATGTGAATACCAATTTTCAGTCAAGCAATGAATAAATGCATGAGTTAATAAAATATTTTATTTACTGACAACAATAGGAAACATGAATTAATGAGTAAAAGAATGAATAAAAGTAAACATCACAAATGAATAAGTCACCATGAAACAAAGCTTTATTCAAACGTATTGTTCTAACAAACCATCACACATTTACAGACGGTGAACCCCACATCTGCTGCCATCTCAACACAGCTTGATGAAGCAGTTGACCACCGTAAACACCTTCGCCTGTCCTAGCTGTCCATCATGTCCCTCCATCATGTCCCTCCATCATGTCCCTCCTGAACCCCACAACCTTGAAGCAAGAGTGGAGAACATGTGCGGGACAATCTGACTGCTGATGTCTGCTCCAAACATCCGTGTGCCTGCTCTCCATCAGCTTTAAAACGTTTTACAATTCATGTTGTCAGCATCCCATTTCTTGCCATATTTGATTTAATATTTTTTACAATTACATGCTACTTGTATTGTAGCTTTATGACTTTTGTGGTGTAGTGGGCTAAACACTGAACTGATAAGCAGAAGGTTTCTGCTTGGATCTCCGCAGCCGTCACCACCAGTGTGTCCTTGAGCAAGGCTCAACCACAGGAGCTCTGCAGCAAATGCAGACATCAAGAATCAGAAAAGTGCTGAAATAACTCTGTTTGAAATTAAAATAAAATACAACTTAAGATTTAAATGCATGTTTTATTCATTTCTGTAGTATAATTAAAGCCTTTGATGACAGGCTTCCTTCATCACCCTCTCTCCAGTCTCCACCAGATAAACACACACGTGCTCTTCTGCCCCTGTAACATCAGACAACATTCATGTTACCTGTATCTTAAACAACACCTTGATAAAAGCATAAAAGTTTATGTGCTCAATAGCCTTAAATGTTGAGGTAGTTGCTGATGTGTTAATGTTCCTCAATTCATCAACAGTACTAATGGACAAATAAAAAAAGATAACTTATGTTTAGTTACTTTATGTAGATTTATTAACATTACTGACGTTCATGTAAAGTAAGCAGTGTTGACCACAGTGAACTCTACATTATAGCACACACACACATCACTCTGATCAGATGTCTATTTCATGCTGTGATGTCATCTGCAATGCTTATCGAAAATGTTCCTGTCAGATGTTAAATAAACATTTAGTAAGCATCTTTATCTTTAAGTATATCGTTTATGTAAATCCACTTTGGAGACGTGTGTGTGTGTTACTGGAGCTCATAATAAAACGTGTTTTTACAGCCCAATCACAACTACACTATACTGTCTGTCGTCTTTACACTTTTAACAATTCAACAGTTTAACGTTACTCTACAGTAGTCCAACAAATGCGATTTTAACACAAGGAACGGTGATTTTGGTTTGTAATACTCACATTTGATTGGCTTTTCTCCGCCTGACGTATCCTTTCCTGTGGCCTCATGGGAAGGCAGGGATAGAAAAGTATCCGACGATGGGTGCTTCACAATCTGGGCGGAATCAGTAAGCCATCCGGGAACTTCTCGCCTACTCTTTTATGATTACTGAGGTTTCGAACATACTTCTCCTTTCACGTACTGTTTTCGCCTACTATATAGTAGGTAAGTAGGCATATTCGAACGCAACATCAGTATACGCACGTCCGAATCTCGCGAGAAATACTCCAAAACCCTGGTAGTTCTCGCCTACTCTTTTATGAATACAAAGGATTCGAGCATACTCTTCGCTCGCCTACTGCTTTTTACATACTATATAGTAGGGAAGTATGCGGTTTCGAACGCAGCCTCAGTGTACTGAATGCCAATGGAGGCCTTTCTCAGCCATCAGCTTTCAACAAAAATATCTTCATTTGTGTTCCGAATATGAACGGAGGTCTTACGGGTCTCGAACGACGTGAGGGTGAGTAATTAATGACAGAATTTTCATTTTTGGGTGAACTAACCCTTTAAATTGAGCTTGGTCTGGTGATAGCCAGACAAGGTAAACAGTTCAATGCTCAGTAGATTCAGTAGTGTATTTTCAAATACCAGTCTCTGAATTGAAAAGGGAAAAAACCAAGAGGAAAAACACCCATATCACCCATACCCACGTGAGACATTACATGCAACAGTTCAGGCATACCGTTGTGTTGAATGGAAAAAACAGACAACTGTCAATTGATAAGAGAGAACAGTCCGACATCAGTTTACCCTGGTATCCAACACAGTTGTTTTCCTCCATCCGGGGAAAGTGAGCAGTGAATCAGCTGAAATCCTGTGATGGTTTCATTTTAGTCAAGATTTGCTGAGAGGCTCGCCATCTTGATCAACACTGTGATGAGCTCAGTCCGTGTCATCGCCGTGTCCATGATGAAAACACTTAAAAAATAACTCAAAATCACTTGTGATAACAAAATCTAGTTCAGTTCAAACTAAATAAATATCTTTGTAGACGTTTTGTCTAGTTCAAAATCACAATCACTTTCGTTTTCTCTCAAACTATCTCTGCCAATCTTTCTGAGCTCACATCTCATCTCTCTCCTCCTTTGCGTGCTGCTGACGTCATCCGCTTCCTTCACGTTCCCTTTGCCTGATAGGTCGGTAGTGAACTCCACCTCACACTCTCTTAAAGGCAACATAACATTCAAACACAGTATATACATTTCTTACATTTACAACATGAGAAAAATAACAGCAAAAAGAAAACAAGCACTTTTAGATAATTTATGAAATAAAGTTTAACTTTGCATTTCTGAATTCAGTTATCAATTTACTTTTCTCTTCTTTTTAGTAACCCTCTGGCTTACTATTATTTTTTATTTTATTATTATTATTTTTTGTAATCACTCTGGGTTACAACTGCATTAATGCACTCAACATGTCTGCGATTGGCTGCAGTGCTCATCACTGTAACCTTTCATGTGAAGATCTACATATAATGCTATAGATCTAAATATGATGCTATAATCAACACTTCCCACAATGAATTAACCTTGAGAGCTGTAATGGTAAAAATGTGCTAAAAGTTTTTGAGAGAGTTATACATGTAATACTATTTCATATACAGAAATGTTAACCAATAACAGCAGTGGGCGTTTACATGGAAGTCTCACAGCAGACACTCCCCTTCAAACAGAGCTTTCAAATCAGAGGGCTAAAATCAAGGTAGCAAAAATGCCTTTTATTTCTGAATAATGAAAATGTTTGATGTAATCTAAAAGTGCACCCCAGGAAACATTATAAAACAATAAAACAATGCAGTTCATGACCCCTTTAAAATCACATAAGTACTAGCAAAACAATACATTCATAGTTTGTAAAATACACTCTGATGTCTTTGGAAGAGGCAATAACAATCCTTTCAATTATAAATTGACAAGGTTTTTTTTTCATATCAGATACACATTGTTTAGGTAACTATATCCTTTACTCTATTCTTCTACCACTCCACTGGCCACTTACTTTCATGTATTTCAGGGGAAGTGGAGGCATTTACCTGTTGTAAATCCGGCAGATCTGATTCTCTGAACTACGTAAACTAGCATCCCATCATATGCTATAGAGCAACTAACATGATCATTATAAAGGTTTTTGAATAACAAAACACATTCACTTACACATATTTGAAAATCAGAATATCAGGTAGTTGATGACATAGCTTCCAAGTTTGTGAATATTTTGAATAAAAATGGAAAAACTCTTTCTGGCTGTGGTTTCACGTGACAAGCATGATGCATAACGATAACGTTTGTTTTAAAAGAAGAGAGGATGCTTGACAGATGTCTTGAGGTAGCGCATTCCACAACCAGGGTGTCACGGTGGGTTGCATTATATAACTTGCACCTCCAAGGAGAATTCCAGTAATTAGTCTTTTAATCCAAACACTCAGGAAACAGGCAAGGGAAACTCAGAAAGCAACCACTTGACATACATCAAAACAGAGTATACACATAACAGTAGCTCCCCGTTCCAGAAGGGATCCAGGCCATAGACAGCATGATGATCCAAGGCGGAGTCGCAGAAGGGAGGAACAATGGTGGAGGCCTGAGACAAGATGGAGCTGGGGATTGGAAAGCCCAAGGCTGATCCCACACTACCATATGGAACCACCTGAGGATGAGTTGAGGGACAGACAGAAACAAGCAATGTCAGGGCTGAGGAACTGGCTAGCTTCGGTAAAGGAGGTAGGAGAGGGAGGCTAGGCAGGAACTCTGGAAAGACAGGAGATGTAGGACACTTGAAGCGGGGCAGGACCAGTGGAAACAGGAGATCCAGGGGTATATCTTCTAATTTCCCTACAAAATGTCCAGAGGACAGGCACAACTCATCCACAGCAGTGGAGGTGTGGGCGTCTGGCAGAGTGAAGGCTGATGGGCTCTGGATCCTGTAGAGTGAAACTGGTGGGTTCCGCAGGGCAGATGGTGAACACTGATCCTTTGTTGACCAGCCCCCACTCCACCAATACAGCGAAATCTCCTTGGTGAACAAGCCCCTTGCAACTGGGCAACTGGGCAACTGGACAACTGGCAGGTCCATTGAAAAAAAGGAAAAAACCCTCCAAAAATAACTTTTGTACTGGTCCGGTCTTCTGTCATGGTGGGTTTCAGCAGGGGCGCATTTAGGTAACAAGAAGCCCCTGGGCTACAGCATTCCAGTAGGCCCCCCACTGCCGCCCCCTGAAAACAAAAGTGCACAAGTGCCGAACACGTCTTTCCGTGCTCACGGTCAAGGAATATACTTTGAAAGACTCGTGCACACATCTCTGCGCGAGGAAGAGCGGAACGTGGAAAGTGAAGTATACCCGTGGCTTTAGTCAATGGAAGGCCACGCTTGGACAGAAATTTAACAACTGCTACCACCCTTCTTAACACTTCAGTCCAGTACCCACACTCAGTTTCGAACTGTTTCTCCAGCTCCGAGTCCACCTGTCCTTTCTCTGCAGTTTCCAGCAAATAAGTCAGCATGGCTTTGCGGTGCATGTCGGAGAATTCATGTTCCATTATGCCTCTTTTGCATGCTTCCAATCATCAAAACCGCTTGTGAGTATGTTGGTTTATGAGTATGTTTAATTTTACATGTAAGGCATAAAATTTTTCCTTTGGAAGGCGAATACAAAACCCATTCTCTGGTCACACTCTCCATTCCCAAGTTCATGTCTGAAATAATTTTGACATTTCTGATGCTTATACACGCGTTCATAAGCTGACATCTTATTTTATTCCAACAACCCGGATCTCTACTACTGAAAGAATCATTTACGGTGCTCTCGAAACAGGCGTCAGCATCAGGGCTTGCTGTGTTGATTTAATCACTCTGCCACACCAGGCTAGTTGAGGTAGACGTGTCATCCATGTGGACATTAGCAGGTGCACTACAGACATTATCAAGGCCCATAAAGGGTGTAGATGTTCTCTCACCTTCAGGACAGACTCAGTGTTGTTCAGAAGATTTAGTTGTTTTATTGCCGCTCTCTTGATTGTCTGCAGTGCACGTTTTAGATCCATGCAGTCCGTCACATTGGCTAACATCCTCTAAAGGCTGGTTAACATCAGTAGTAGCAGAGCAGGTATTACTATCTGCAGCAGCTGCAGGCTTAACCCCTAGAAGTCTGAGCTGTTTTCTGGCCCTTTAGAAGTTTTGACATGCTCTGACATTTGTGCTTTTTTCAGTTGATTATAAACATATTAATGGCAAAAGTGTAATTACACTGTATTCAGCACAAACTGGGCTACCATAATATGTGAGCAACATGTATGTACATGCTTGTATTTTTGAGAGAATAATGTTTATGCATGGTTTTTGAAAAAAAATAAAAAATTAGTTTTAAAATTAAAGGGTTAGTTCACCCAAAAATGAAAATTCTGTCATTAATTACTCACCCTCATGTCGTTCGAGACCCGTAAGACCTCCGTTCATATTCGGAACACAAATGATTTTGTTGAAAGCTGGTGGCTGAGAAAGGCTTCAGATAGGCCTCCATTGGCATTCTGTACACTAATACTCCCAAGACCGATAAAAGGCACTTAAAATGTTGTTACAAAGTCCATCTCACCACAGTGACTCTACAATAATCTTATGATGCGACGACAATAGTTTTTGTGCGCAAAAAAAATCAAAATAACACCTTTTTCCAACTTGTTACTGCCTTCCGTGTGTGCCTCCACGACGCATGCGCGAGAATATGACGCAGATCCGGCGTTCGGACAGATGACCCAGAAGCGATTTGTTTACAATCATAGGAAGACGCGCGTGTCTAAGCTGTTGGATTCTACATTGATCGTGCTTTAGGTCTCGGCGTAGTGCTCAAAATGGGGTTAAAGTGTGCATTTCATGGATTCCCGAACGCCGGATCTGCGTCATATTCTCTCGCATGCGTCGTGGAGGCACACACGGAAGTCTCATGCTAAAAAAGAAAACTGTAATATTGTGACACTGAACCCAATTCAGTATTAAGTACATACAAATAACTGAATAATTGGTAATGAGGAATGTTATAAGTAAAATATTTGGGATTTAAAACAACATAATGCAATGCAATTATGATTTCAAATAGTATAGGGTGAATTCAGGTTGATTGGGACACTTTTTTCCCCAGTCATTTCAATGGCAAACATCTTCTGAATCATTTGATTTTGTAAACGATCAGATACACACAATACTTCTATAATTTCGAGCTTCAGTTCATTTATGAGACATGCGTGCAATGCATGATCGCCAGCGCTAAGGCTATTGTCTGTTATATTGGCTACTTATTAAATAAGAAGCAAATATATTAAAAACATTGATAAAAACAAAGATACAATTTATACAAAACGACATTCACTTTAAAGAAAGGCTTTCTACAAAACAAAACTCCAGAAACATTTCTGACAAACTTTGATTTTAAATAAAAACAATTACATTAGGCTATAATATTTAAGAACGGGGTTACAGGCCGCGGTTCAGTTCCCTCCCCCGAAGTTCAACAGGGTGGTCTGGACTGTGGTCAGCCCGGAGCAGGTGCGGGTTATAGAACAGGAAGAACACTCTCTGTTGGTTAAGGAGGCTTTGGACGTATTCCTCCGCCAGTCAGGGAGTCCGGGTTCTACAGGCACTTCATAGTTCCTAAGAAGGATGGCCAGTTGCGTCCAACTTTAGATCGGAGGTACTTGGATCGTTCTTTGAGGAGATTCAGATTCAAGATGCTTGAGTGTCGTGATTCAGATCCAGTCTGAGGACTGGTCTGTCACGGTGGATCTAAAGAGGATGCATACTTCCATGTATCCATCCTTCTGTGTCACAGGGGATTCCTGAGGTTCGCTTTCAGGGGATAAGCGTATCTTTATCGGGTTCCTCCATTCGGCCTGGCTTTTTCCCTCGCGAGTAGCAGCAGTTCGGCATTGAGATGTCGTCCTTGGCTGCTCTCGGTGCATGGGGTTGAGACTCTACACGCAGTAGCGTGTTGAAGCCTTCTCAGAGAACCGTGTTCCTGGGAGCCGTATGGGATCCTCTACGTTGTGGGCACGATTGTCCCCCGCATGTATCGAGTTCATACTGGCGATGGTCTCCAAATGAAGCTAGGCCGCAGCATCACTGTGTGGCAGTTTAGGACTGCTGGGACTTATGGCAGCTGCGTCCAACAGGATTTCTCTTGGCCTGCTGCATGAGATCCCTACAGTGGCGGCTGGGAACCGGGGGGGTTTTCCTCGAGGGGAAAACCAATCTGTATGATCAGGGTAACGCGCAGATGCCTTCGTTCCCTCGTTATATGGAAGAGACATTGGTTCCTGTCCCGGGGGCCAGTGCTGGGAGCATCATGTTGCCGGGAAAACCGTTTCAACTGATGCCTCCCTCACTGGTTGGGACGTGGTCATGGACGGCCGATTTGCGAGAGGTCTGTGGGAGACCCGGCATTTTTCCTGGCACATCAACTGCCTGGAAATGCTGGCGGTCTACAAGGCTCTGAGGAGCTTTCTCCCGGACCTCCGCGGCCACCATGTCCTGATACGATCCGACAACATGTCGACTGTATCGTATCTAAACCACCAGGGGGGCCTAAGGTCGCGCCCTCTTTACAGACTGGCGCACCAGGTTCTCCTGTGGTCCCAGGGGAGGTTGTCATCCCTCAGGGCGATGTACATCCCCGGGGACCGAAATCAGGGAGCAGACATCCTGTCGAGGCAGGGGCTGAGGCCCGGGGAATGGCGACTCCACCCCGAGGTGGTGGAAGCCATGTGCGAGCGGTTTGGCCCGGTGGAAGTGGATCTATTCGCGTCTCGAGAGGTGTCCCACTGCCCACTGTGGTTCTCCCTCACCCATCCGGCCCCGCTGGGGCTGGATGCCATGGCGCAGACGTGGCTGAGGCTGCGTCTGTACGCTTTTCCCCGATCGCTCTGCTCCCGGGAGTTCTGGAGCATGTCCGCCGGGAGGGCATCAGCCTTCTCTTAGTAGCACCCCGGTGGCCCACTCGAGTATGGTTCTCCGACATCATCTACCTGCTGGACGGTCTGAGGAGGGACCTGCTATCTCAGGCAAGGGGCACGATATTCTACCCCCGGCCAGAGGTGTGGGATCTCTGGGTCTGGCCCCTGAGGGGGCCCAGTACCTAGGAGAAGGCCTGTCGGCGGGTGTCGTAGAGACCCTACTCAGTTCCAGAGCTCCTTCCACCAGGAGGTTGTACAGCCTAAAGTGGAATGTATTTTCCACTTGGTGTAGAGAGCTGGAGGTGAACCCAGTTATCTGCCCAGTGGCTTCAGTGCTGGAGTTCCTTCAAGACCGCTTCTCTGCCGGTCTTTCTCCGTCCACACTTAAGGTGTATGTGGCAGCCATTGGGGCTTTCCACGCACCTTTAAGTGATGGGCCGTTGGGAAGGCACCATCTGGTTGTACGATTCCTCCGTGGGGCTCGGAGGATGAGGCCTGCGGCTCATTCCAGGGTCCCAACCTGGGATCTGGCGGTGCTGCTCGAGGGTTTGGCTGAGGCCCCCTTTGAGCCGCTGGAGTCGGCTGAGGCGAGAATACTGACCTTCAAGGTGGCCTTTCTCCTTGCCATCACTTCTCTGAGGAGAGTGGGGGACCTCCAGGCCATGGCTATCACGCCAACTTGCCTGGAGTTTGCCCCTGGCATGGTTAAGGCCATCTTGCATCCCAGACAGGGCTACGTGCCCAAGGTGCCATCTAATGTGGCACGGTCAGTGGTTTTCCAGGCATTCCATCCTCCACCTTACGTGACGGCGGAAGAGAGTAGACTTCACCTCCTCTGCCCCGTGCGGGCATTGAGGATTTACTTGGAGAAGTCTGCTCAGTGGAGAAGGTCAGACCAGTTGTTTGTGTGTTTTGGTTCACCCAAGAAAGTGCTGCCTGCGTCAAAGCAGACAATCAGTAACTGGATTGTCCAGGCTATAGCCACGGCTTATCAGGTGCGCAATTTGCCTTCACTGTTAGCCGTGAGGGCTCATTCTACCAGGAGCATGGCCTCCTCGGTGGCCCTCCTTTCTGGGGCCTCTATGCAAGAGATCTGCAAGGAGGCTGGGTGGGCCACCCCGCACACCTTCATTCGATACTACAGTCTGCATCTCCCTGAGACGCCTGGCGCTAGAGTGCTTGCCCCCTAGTTGTGCCTGAGTCCAGCTTCACACTGGGTGGGTATGTTTGGTGCGGCCTAAGTTGGTACTCGTTCCCCAAAGTGTCGCCACGATGACGCAGTTCGAGTTCCCTCGAAGGGAAATGTCTCGGGTTATGACTATAACCCTTGTTCCCCGAGAAGGGAACGAGACACTGCGCCTCGTGTCCATCCAGTCATCAGAGCGCTCACTTCATCGCAAAGAACGCTGTCTCTGTTGTGTTCAGACGTCTCTTTGTGTCTTCCGGGTATGCCGTCACATACTACGTCATCACGCAACACCAATAGGATTGGGCTGATTCTACTGTTTCTTCAGACGCTTTGCGCGAGGGGCGTTCCCCAAAGTGTCGTCATGATGATGCAGTGTCTCGTTCCCTTCTCGGGGAACACGGGTTATAGTCATAACCCGAGACGTTTTCCAGCATCTTTTGCATATTTTAACCCTCTCCAGCAGTGACTGTATGATTTTCAGATCCATCTTTTCACACTGAAGACAATTGAGGGACTCAAACACAACTATTAAAAAAGGTTCAAAAATTCACTAATGCTTCTGAAGGAAACATAATGCATTAAGAGCCGGGGGGTGAAAACTTATTGAACTTGAAGATCAAGGTAAATTGTACTTAAGTTGTCTTCCAGGAAATATCCAATTATCTTGTGTTGCTTTTGAAGGGCAGTGCTAAATGAAAAAAAAATATATATTTAAACAAAATAAGAAAAATGTGGAGCTCTTCATCCTGTTCAAAGGTTTTCACCCCCCGGCTCTTAATGCATTGTGTGTCCTTCTGGAGCAGCAGTGAATGTTTGAACCTTTGTGTTTGAGTCCCTCAATTGTACTCAGTGTGAAAAGATGGATCTCAGAATCATACAATCACTGCTGGAGAGGGTACAGTCAATCTGGAAAACTGAATAATTTGCAGGACATGGAGGATTTTTCTGAAGAACGTTGGTCAATTTAACTGCTCAGGACAAACAAGGGACTCAAGAACAACCATCACAAAACAAAAATTAAATTCTATGTAAAAAAAAGATGTAAAATCTCTTATTCAGTACAGTACTAAATAAAAATAAATAAAAAAATGCATTTTGTATGATCCCTCTTGTGTTATTAACATTATTCACATTTTCACAGATTCTGCAAGCAGTTCACATACTTTTTCTTGCAACTGTATATATAAACGTGTAGGCTCGTGCATTAATGCACCCCTGGGTTGCAGTATACATTTGTAGCGTCTTAGGGTTACATATTAATAAATTAAATTTAGCTCAATAGGGAATTGTGGGTATTAATATTTAGGGATTTATGATCAATCATAACAGGTTATAATCTAATCACAAATCTCCAAAATCACCCAAAAGGGGAATACCTAACCTCGGTATTTATGCAATATATAATATATATATGGTTAACAACAATTTATTGCAATTAACTACAGATATATCTATATTAAATAATCACAGAATAACCTCTAGGGAGTTGATTCAAAATTCCTCTCCGTTCCGTTTAACGAACGAGCAGTAATTCTTTATCCACTCACAAGGTCTATTCTTCCTACCCAATTTTCGGTAAGTTTATCCCTCTGGCCACAAAGGACAAACTTTCAGAGTTATGGTATTAATTAAAGCATTCAACGATGCTTATAAGAGCGCGTAGCTTAGATCTGACATTAAAGGGACTCGTGTTCTGTGAGCAACAACAATGACATTCAAAACATGGATACCATGGTTTTAATAAATGATTAATACTACGATTACATATGACTACATAAAGGATACATGTATATACAGAATAATGGAAAGTAAAGAAGGAGGATGAGGAGAAGGGAAAGGAAGAAGGGTATGATCGTGTCCGATCCGACACCTTCCTGAACATAACCACTAGAGCCAGCAAGAACCATATCACCTTAAACAGGGGTACAATCTAAAAACGCATCTAAATTTCGATAGAATTGATACTTGCATGGTTTCTTTGTGTTGTGTAAAGCGAGATGCGTGCGTTGGCGTTTCTCAGTGTTCGTGCGCTGAAGCGTTCTCTCCGTTTAATTTTTCCGGAGCTTAGTTGGTCCGCGGGAGTTTTAAAGGTGTTTGGGAAGGGAGTGTCTTCGAAGGAAAAGTTAATCTCGTCCAAGCTGAGAAAGTTCCTGCTCTGACGGAGCGCGCCGCCGGCCATGTCGTGGGGTGCGCCGCTGGCCGTGTCGCGGAGCGCGTCGATCTTCAAAGGAAACGACCAGCTTGGCTGGACCGCGCCGGCTCGCGGCCAAAGCCCGACAGAGCAAAACTGTGCATGTGTTTCTGTCCTTTAAAGTCCACTAACCTACGCCCATCTTCCCTGAGACGACCAATCGTTGGTGTGAATTTCAGGCGGGAGAGAGTTTCTTTGTTCGGACTTTATTACTCAATGGAATGTTCTTGCTGGAAGCCAGAACTAGTAAAGTTTCACTCCAAAAGGACTAAACATACTAGTGGTACATCTCATAATCATATACTTTGCACCATTGACTAAGACAAAGAAAGAGGAACCTTTAGACATCAAACATGCCTTGGTTTAAAGACATAGAGGCAGTGCATCTTCTATAGAGAGCCATTTTGAGCATTTAAGATAGCTCTTACATCACGCAAACATAAGAAATATAGGGAGCATGCATATACTTAATAAATCATCATATATGTAATTTCTGGGATAGTTTAATTAGCGGCTAAATAAAGAGGAATGCTTGTGTATGTGTGTGTTAAGGTAATTCCCCGGCCATTCTAGACTGAAGGGTGAGGTAGGTGTCCTGGCTGATTAGAATCTGATTGAAGCTCAGAAAGGGCCATCATAGTATCTTCTTGTTGGAGCCATTGGAGCAGGGATTTAATTTATATGCAGAGCTGTTTGGAGGAAAGCATCTCTGATGTTTCTCCAAACGACTCACCACTTTGATCCCATGAGAGAGACACTCCAGACGCTACACATTGAACGATGAAGGAGAATTCCAGGAAATAGTCTTTTAATCCATACATTGGCAGGGGAAACTCAGAAAACAACCACTTAACATAGACAAGACAGGACAAAGAACAAATCAGGGAGTAAAAATACACAGACTAATTAAGATAATTAACTAAATTACGGGTGAACAGAATGAATCAAGGCAACAAACTGGCACATACTAGGAAACTGGGTCACAATGAAAATTAATACAAAACAGAGCATACACATTACACTGGGCATGTTTGTACTTTTATTTACTTTTGTTTTATAAAAATGTGATGGGTGTCTGAGGTCTGGATTGAACTCGGGTCTTCAAGTCAACTGAACTGCTTCTTTAGTCAATTCAACTTTATTTATATAGCACTTTTAATAATGCAGATTGTTTCAAAGCAGCTTCACAGTGTTAAACAGGAAAATAATGCAACAGAATTTTATTCAGCCGTATAGCCGTTCTGGAGAAAATGTTGATGTCATCAGTTCATTTCAATTATCATACAGTGACAATGTGGGCTTTAGATCAGTAATTAGAACAGTAATTTAGTTTATATGGTTAATTTTGTTTAATAATTAAATTTATTTTGGATATTTAGAAAAAATGAGTGTCCCCAACTGAGCAAGCCAAGCCAATGGCGACAGCGGCAAGGAAACCAAAACCCCATCAGGTGACCTAATGGAGAAAAATAAACCTTGGGAGAAACCAGGCTCGGGGTGCCAGTTCTCCTCTGGCCAATTAACAAACAGCAAGCAAGGGCCAAACTGTCCCGTGCCATCAGAGAGGCGAAGCGCGCACACGCCAAGAGAATTCACGGCCACTTCCAGGACAGCGGAGACACCCGGCGCATGTGGCAGGGCATCCAGGCCATCACGAATTACAAGACAGCATCACCTGCTTGTGATCGTGCCGCCTCCCTCCCAGATGCGCTGAATGACTTCTACGCCCGGTTCGAGGGGCAGAACAACATGGTGGCGAGGAAGACCATCCCTCCTCCCAGTGACCAGGTGCTCTGTCTAACCACAGCTGAAGTGAGGAAAACTCTATGCAGAGTTAACCCACGGAAGTCTGCTGGACCAGACAACATTCCTGGCAGAGTGCTCAGGGAATGTGCTCAACAGCTAGCAGATGTCTTCACTGACATCGGGACGTTGCAATCACACCGATCATGATGAAGTGCTTCGAGAGGCTCGTCATGAGGCACATAAAGACCCAGCTTCCACCCGCACTGGACCCCATGCAGTTTGCGTATCGCCCAAACCGCTCCACGGACGATGCTATCTCCACAACCCTTCATCTGGCCCTCACTCATCTGGATAACAAGGACTCTTATGTAAGGATGCTGTTCATAGACTTTAGTTCAGCATTCAACACAATCATTCCTCAGCACCTGATCGAGAAGTTGAGCCTACTGGGCCTGAACACCTCCCTCTGCAACTGGATCCTGGACTTCCTGACTGGAAGACCTCAGTCAGTCCGGATCGGAAACAGCATCTCCAGCACCACCACACTGAGCACTGGGGCCCCCCAGGGCTGTGTGCTCAGTCCACTGCTGTTCACTCTGCTGACTCACGACTGTGCACCAATGCACAGCTCAAATCATATCATCAAGTTTGCCGATGACACGACCGTGGTGGGTCTTATCAGCAAGAATGACGAGTCAGCATACAGAGAGGAGGTGCAACGGTTAACAGCCTGGTGTGGAGCCAACAACCTGTCTCTGAACGTCGACAAAACAAAAGAGATGGTTGTTGACTTCAGGAGAACACAGAGTGGCCATTCTCCACTGATCATCGAAGGATCCTCAGTGGAGATCGTCAAGAGCACCAAATTCCTTGGTGTTCATTTGGCGGACAACCTCACCTGGTCACTTAACACCAGTTCCATCACCAAGAAAGCCCAACAGCGTCTCTACTTCCTGAGAAGGCTTAGGAAAGCTCAACTTCCTCCAACCATCCTGACCATGTTTTACAGAGGGACCATCGAGAGCATCTTGAGCAGCTGCATCACTGCCTGGTTTGGTAATTGCACCGTCTCGGATCGCAAGACCCTACAGAGGATAGTGAGGACAGCTGAGAAGAACATCGGAGTCTCTCTCCCCTCTATCATGGACATTTACACCACACGCTGCATCCGCAAAGCACACAGCATTGTGGATGACCACACACACCCGTCACACATACTCTTCACCCTCCTACCATCAGGGAAACGGTTCCGAAGCATTCGGGCCGTCACATCAAGACTGTGCAACAGTTTTTTCCCGCAAGCCATCAGGCTCCTCAACAAAGAACTGAACTGAACTCTCTCTCACACACACACTTACACACACACACACACACACACACACACACACACACACACACACACACACACACACACACACACTTACACACAAATTGTGTGACTGATTTGTACAAACCGGACTCAACACACATCATTCACTTCGCACACGGTTTCAATCCCAATCACACTTGAAAATGTTTACATGCCATTTGTTGCTGATCTTCCGGGACTTGTTCTTTTGCACAATATTCTGTCCGAAATCATTTGGTCAGTGTTCACTTATTTTGACTGCTGCTACTATTGAATTGCACAAATTTTGTTTACATTTTTCTGTTTACATTGCACTTTATTCTGTCATGAGAGGTTTTACTGGCGGAGCTATTTCTATTTTTATTTTATATTTTGTGTATTGTCTTGCACTGTCCTGTGTTGTCCTTTGCACTGTTAGCACCAGCTGCACACATGCACTTTATGTGGCGAGGATTTTAGTTCTCACCCTGTGTTTTTCTGTTCTGTGACTGTTTGCTTTATGTTGTCTTATGTAGCACCTGGGTTCAGGAGGAACGCTGTTTCATTTCACTGTGTACTGCGTCAGCTATATATGGTTGAAATGACAATAAAAAGCTTCTTGACTTCTTGACTTGACTTGAGGTCCACCATCTGAACTGGATAGGGCCCGGATCCGGCTGACTGCAGGAAACCTCGGGATAAAACAGAGAGACTAACATTAGCGTAGATGCCATTCTTCTGATGATGTCATGAGTACATCAGGTGTTATGGGAAGTGTTCCCGGTTCCGGCTGACCTAGTTAATGCAGCCTAACAATCACTTAATTGAAAAAGTGGTTTATGTGTATGCCATAGTAAAGAGATGTATTTTTAGTCTAGATTTAAACTGACAGAGTGTGTCTGCTTCCCGAACAATGCTATGAAGACTGTTCCAGAGTTTAGGTGCTAAATAGGAAAAGGATTGACCGCCTGCCGTTGATTTCGATATTGTAGGTATTATTAACTGGCCAGAGTTTAGAGAGCGCAGTAGACGTGATGGAGTATAATGTGTTAAGAGCTCAAGTACTGGGAAGCTAAACCATTTAGTGCTTTGTAAGTAATAAGCAAGATTTTAAAATGTATGCAATGTCTAATAGGGAGCCAGTCTTTTTTACCACTGCGCTATTGTGAATGATGAGCAGCAGATGGACCCAAGGGCAGAAGAACAGCTTGCAGACTTAAGGCCGTTTCACACTGCAAGCTTGAGCAGTGCGTGAGCGTCACGTCAGTGTAACTACACCGTGACTGCAGCTGCAGACGCGCAAGAGTATTCACACTGGAAGAGTTTGTACAGCGTCACAGCAGCGGCCCCAACGCTACATAGGCTATAATGCTCACTTATCATATGCGAGTATTTCTTTATAAAGATGTAGTGTTGGCTCATGTTGGTGTGGGAAGGAAGAAGACGGGGTCAGCGTAACTGGGACTGCACTTTTTATTTGATCTCACGATCCTCAAAACTGTGATACGCACGGGGGCGTTCAAAACTCAAAACACTCAAATAACAACAGGCAACTTTGCTCTCAGGCTCAGTATCTCTCTCAGTACTCAAAATATTAGCAGGAAGGCAGGCATTTGCAGTCCCAGTCCGGTCTCTCTCTGCTCTCTCTCTCTCCCGACAGCGGCTTAAATGCGGTCTCTCCACGCCAATTACTGCAATGAGACACAGGTGTTAATGATCTGCACTTGACCTACTTACTCACCGCTCGTCTCCGCGCTCTCTCTCTCCCGCTTCACAGCTGCTCGCTTGACGCTCACGTGCTGCTCCTGGTCCCGGTGTGAATGCACTCATTGATTAACATGGGCGCCGAAAAAAATACGCGCTGCTCACCCGCCACTCACGCTTGCGGTGTGAAACGGCCGTTAGATTGAACAAAAGGTGTTTTTACTGAAGAATCTGAGTTTAAAAAGTACAACAAAAAGGAAGCCGAGCTTCCAGACACAAATCAAATAAATAAAAAGGTGATCAAAAGGAAAATCCAAAAACACAGACTTAGCTTTCTTGGCAAGGAAAATGAAAAGCATAGTAGGCTCAAGACTGAAAGAAAGAAGCATGCTTAAATAGGCCAACACAAACAAGCTAATGAACCTCACAGGTGGGAGAAATCTAATACTAATGAGTGGCAACAATGAATTTTACAGAAGAGAGTCATTACAGCTCAGCGCCAACTAGAAGCAGGGAGAGTCATTACAAGCTGGAGCCTTACAGGAGCCCTTCCTCCAGTAACAGCTCCCGACGTTCTCCAAGCTGCATTGTTTATGGCGGTGTAACTCCCTGATGAGATTTGGGTGTAGAATATCTCGATCTGCCACTCAAGACCGCTCCTCCGGGCCATAACCCTCCCAATCCACAAGATACTGGGTCTTCCCATGGACCTGGCAAGAGTCCAGCAGTTGGTGCACTGTGTAAGCTGGCTGACCACCAATGATGCGGGGTACTGGAGGGGGTTTCCTGGCTGGGGACAAAGGTGAACAGACAACAGGTTTTAAACAGGAGATGTGAAATGTGGGTTGAATACACATGGACCTGGGTAGAAGACAGAAGGACACTGGGTTGATTCTTTTGAGGACTTTGAAGGGCCCGATGAAGCGAGGTGCTAGTTTCTGTGACTCAACATGCAGAGGGAGATCCCTAGTAGACAGCCACACTCTGTTCTGGTCTAAGTGATGATCCAATTATACGGTGCTGGTTTGCATACCTCTACGGCTGTTGAGTTGCTCTTAGCAGGGCTGCTCGTGCTCTCCGCCATGTCCGTCGACACCTCTGGACAAGTTGAGCAGCTGCTGGTACACGGACCTCAGGTTCCTGTTCAGGGAACAGAGTGGAAGGAAAACCAAACTGGCACTCAAAAGGAGAGATGCCTAAAGATGAGTGGTGTAGAGTGTTGTTTGCAAATTCAGCCCAGATCAAATGGGAGCTCCAAGCAGTCTAATTGCTAGATACCAGGCATCTGAGAGTCTTTTCAATCTACTGGTTGACACTCTCGGTCTGTCCATTTGATTGGGGGTGAAATCCAGAGGACAGGCTGATGGATGCCCCAATTAGGCGTCCAAAAGACTTCCAGAACTGGGAGGTGAACTGTGATCCCCGGTCGGACACCATATCTTGGGGGAAGCCATGGATTCTGAAGACATGTTGCATCAATTAGTCCACTGTCGGACCTGCTGTGGGAATCTTGGCTAATGGTAAAAGATGACATGCTTTAGAAAATCAGTCTACCACCACCATAATTACTGTGTTACCTTGAGATTTTGGTAGACCCGTAACAAAGTCCAATGATATGTGGAACCAGGGGCGTGAAGGGATAGGTAGTGAGTGCAGTAGGCTGTAAGGGTGGGTTCTAGGTTCCTTGTTCTGGGCACACACAGCACAGGCATCAACAAAATCCTGAACATCTAGTTGCATGTTGGGCCACCAAAATCTCTCTGGATGAGTTTCAGTTAGTGGCTGGGAGAGTCATTACAGCTCAGTGCCAACCAGAGGCAGGGAGTCATTACAGCTCACCGCCAACTAGAGGCAGGGAGAGTCATTACAAGCTGGAGTTAACAAAAAAATATTCAATCAACTATCACAAACTATGCATCATTTGAAAGCTTAAACACTCAAGATTCATGTTCGGAACTTGTTTTTGCAATAAATACACCAGAGAGGAAAGGGTTAAATTAAATGCTGAAGGACCGGCCATGTAACAGTACTTATCTTTCGTCTCATTTCGTGCAGATCAGATCGGACGAAGCCAAGATACACCAGCATACATTTCAATGCAAGGGTCCACCCTTCAAAATGCATCAAAATGCTTTATCCAAAACAACGAAAAAATTGAGAAAAAAACAAAAAATCCTGCTTTGTTTGCATGAGCGTTTTGAGTTGGAGTTATCAATCATGTCCATTTTCAATGAAATATAGATTCTAATCAGTATTCTGACGATATCCCCTGTAGATTAAACTGTTCTGCTTAATATGAGCCCTCCCTCATCTCTCTCTTTCAATCACGGGTGTTTGGGTGACTCAATAGCTGTGTCCCAATGTGAAGGCTGCGCGCTTCTAAGGCCGCAAACTCATGGCCAAAGCGCGCCAAAACGCGGGGGGGGGGCGTTAAAATAATAATAAAAAAGAAATATTGCTAAAGTAAAGACAACTTAAACCTGTGGATTATAGGCTGCAAACAACCCACAGTAACAGTGTAAAAGTAGCCCAATTCCAGACTTGGCAACACTGAACCGAGCGTCATTAAATGGCCTATAACAGGTGTGTGACAACTGACAGCGGATGTTTGTGAGAGGATTTTAAAAAGAGAAATGGAGGCAGAAAAGTTTTTTTGTTTTGTTTTGTTTTGTTTTGTTTTGTTTTGTTTTGAATTAGCTATTTATGAGTTTTTATTGGATTTTGACATGCTTCAAAGCCTGCAACGATGGGAGACCGGACCATAACCAGGTAAATATGTAGCCTGTGGTTAAATATTTAATCATTAGCAACTATTAGTTAACACTTTATTTCTTATGTTAAATGTAACTGTTACAATATATTTTAACATTTATATATTTATGTCCAAGTCTTTATTTAAGTACTTATTTTTATTCAACTCGCATTATCGCAGGTGCATTGTACTTTTTATGATATGGCAGCCGTCGACTGATTCAGCCCAGCAAACCAGTGGACAGTGGAAATATGCACTCATCCCAGAGGATGTCTCGCTGGCAGAGCCTTACCAGGGTCTCTATTGTGCAGCCCACCCCGGTCCAGCAGCTCCACCATGGTCTCACCGCTCAGCTCAATGAAAGTGTACATAGAAATGTTTTCTTCTGTTTTTGCTGTTAATTTAATTATGTTGTTTCTGATGAGTTATATTGTATAAATAGTAGTGTTGGGCATAGATTCATTTTTTAAAGGTCCCGTTTTTTCCTGTTTTTTTAAGCTTTGATTGTGTTTACAGTGTGCAATATAACATGTGTTCATGTTTCGCGTGTAAAAAAACACAGTATTTTTCACACAATTTACTTATCTGTATACCGCTGTTTTCACTGTTCTAAAAACGGCTTGAGGATTTCCTTATTCTATGAAGTCCCTCCTTCAGAAATACGTAACGAGTTCTGATTGTGCCAGCGGTACCCGTGTTGTGATTCAACAGCAGCTTAGCACACGTTGCCCGGAAAGGTCACGCCTCTTACCATAACGGGGAGATGCATGTGCTCAAAGTACAGCATCCCTGAAGGCCAAACAAAGGTGATTTGACTCCGGGATGAAAATAACAGCGTCTCGACGACATGGCGACAAACACACTCTACAAACCGCTACAAACGCAACACTTCCTCTTCTCCACGTGGAAGAGCAACAAGACCACGCCCCCTTTTTTGTGTACTCTTGAGGGCGGAGGTTAGTCAACAAACTGTTCTACTGACGTCATTAAAGCAGGATGTACAGGGATGTAGTCCAAACCGGCCGTTCGCTGTAGGCTTTGAAAGGTAACTTCTGTTAACTAAAATATCTCGCTTTGCATTGAACTTTGAGCTTTATAATTTTACAGGTATTATTTATGCTCTAACAGCAACATTACAAACTAACTAAAGTTTGAAAAATGGGATCACAAAGAACAGGACCTTTAAATCTAGATTAATCTCACTGTTATCTTGGAATTAATCTAGATTAAAATGGCTCATTTGAATTCTGCCGAAGGCATTCATAATATGTGTGCTCGTAAGTGATCGCTTGTCTTTTTGTAATTTGAATAATAAATAACTTCTGTCCCTTTAAGACCTGACGCATGCATGGATCCCAAACACTGTTCCTGTGAGCTGGTTACGACTATGTTTACGTTAAAACTCACCAAGATGGGCATTGAGACATTTTTGAGTGTATTTGACCATTAATAAGCTGGAAAAAGGAGCTAATTTTTGCACTTGTATGTCAGAGGCGGCTTTATCACGGTATGTGTGTGTGCGCTTCAGATGCGAGCGCGAAATCTGCGGGAATTAGTAGAATTAACGTTATGTGCAACTTTCAGACCGGTGACACCAATACCAACACGCTGTCATGAGGAAAAATCCAGTTTGCCATGTTCAGAGGGTTAAACCGGACTGAATGAGAAGAGGCAGGTGTGTGTCAACTCAAAAGTCATCATAGCTTTCGTAGTATAGACCCAGCTCCCAACCCAACTTTGAGAATAGATTAACGTGATTTTTTTTATCGTCCGATAAGAGTCTCACGTTAACGCAGCACGTTAACGCCGATAACGGTCCACCACTAATAAATAGTTGTAAAAGTACTTTAAATAAGCTAATGTATAGACCAATGTATTTTCATTTACATATTTGAATTGACATGACAATAAAATAAAAATAGAATAATGTATAAAAAAAAGTATAGAATAATGTGTTTAATGAACAAATTATGCACATTAATTGTAACTTACATTACAAAAATAAATAATTTAGGCTATAGAACTTTGTTTCATTTTTAACATATATTACAAAAAAAAGAACAATGGACAGACATTACTCTGTTACATTTACAAATAACTTGCATTACAAAAAAAATCTAATAATGTAGGCCTAAAAAAAAAAATTGTTCTTTGCATCCCAGCCACAGAACATTCAGCCTTTGTGGTCGGGCTTTGGAGGAGACTTTCGGTAATGGACCGTCGTCAGTGAGCGACATTCATTCATTCATAAAAGACTTAATTTTGCAGTATAGCTAGAAGACAACAGTTTTCGTTTATTTGTATCTTGGCTTATAATTTTGAGTTACAGATGTTGTATTTGATTTAGCCTATTTTTCTCTGTGACATTTTTTTATGGTGTTGACAGTAACTATAAAGACAAAATAAATAACATGATTGTATAGCATAAATTTTACATTTGTTATCTTTCTTTTCTATTGTCTCTTTCTGTTGGCAGGGGCGTAGCTAAGGGCCAGTGCCACCCCTGCACTCTAAAAAATAATTCAGTGGCTTAGTAAATATCACAGTAATAATTAACTTTATTAACTTAATACAATTTCTAAATATAATTTATTTGATGTTTTGAGATGAACATTCCCTAAATAATTGACTAAAAATCCAACAGTTAATTTTGTCTAAAATGTACAGTTATATTTAAGTTTTTTTCACTAAAAGAATTTAGTGTTCGAATAACCAATCATTTATTTAAAACATACTTAATATATTTGTGAAATTTCTATCAAAATATTTGAGAAAGGAGAATTAAATCGATATGTTTCAAGAACCACAAATATTACTTAATTCAAATCAAGATTATTAATATTTAACGTGCACTGAAGAAATTTAGTAAGTTTACTTGATTATAACACTGCACCCCTCCCCCGCCCCTTGACGTGAGGACGGCTCGACGGTTGAGTGAGCGCTGCTGTTTGTATTCTCTTCAGTCTCCAGAGGAGTTCCTTCTTCTCAGCCCCTCTGTGAAATTCAGGTTTGTGTGTTTTATTTTATCTAATCATTACTGAGCTTAAAAATGTTTTATTTAATGCAAAACAACATACAGGGACGCAATGTGAGTAAACCAGTGCTGCATCTGTCTTTGAAGCCCCTGGTGCTACTGCCTTGCTCAAAATACACGTCTTTATTCCTTAAGAAATGGCAAGAAATGGATGAAAAAAATTTTCTTAAAACTGTGCACTGTTTGTTTATTGGCAGGTTATGGAGTCAGGCGTGTTGCAGCATCTTTGAGCTTCGAGTGAAATGTAGGACGGCGGTCTGAAGTTCAAAGTCCACCCGCAGAGTGCGAGTCCATCTCAGGCTCGTGAAACGGCGCTGATACGGTGGAAATTGGATAACAGACAGGTTGATTACACTTGAATTACTTTAAATGTTTAATTTTTACTTCTAAAATGTTTGTTACATGAGTTTAAATGTTGTAAATATGTTGTAAAATATTGTATACATGTCAAAAATGCTGTATTGCTTTACTCATCGACAATAAAGGCCAATGTCATGTATAAGTGTGGTTGTGTGGAGTATTTTACAAAGGTTTAGAGGAAATTAAAGTTATTTTGTAAGAGTTAATATTACTCATAAATAAAAACAGTTAATTTTACGCTTATATATTGTTTTTTAAATGTTTTCCCTCCAATTTTTCTACTCAATTTTATTTGTAAATGTACCAAATGTAGTTACACAGATCTACTTATATTTTTACTTGCATCTGCTCAGCTCATACGGTGTATGTAATTGATTTCACTGCTTTAAAATTTACTCAATTGTATTAGTGTAAAAATGTTTCACCAAAAAAATTGAGTAAATCATAGTAAACGTTTTTAGAGTGTGTTTGAAGCTTGGCCACCCCTCTGGCCACCCCTGATGTGCAAGCTGAAAAGCACTTTTGACAATGAGAAAGAGGTGACATTTACTTCGCCGCTCTGACACTATTCTGCACTACTCTGAACAGCTCGATGATTTACGATTTTATTGGTCATGTCAATCACAGTACTGACCAAACACTGATCCCTAAACCTACCCGTCACTGTAACCTTAACGAATGCAATAAGCTGTAGGGCAGGGTTTCTGGTGAAGTGGTTTGGCTCTGTGGTTTGTGCACAGACCTCCGTGTGTAGAAGGGTAGAAGCCAGCGGTAATATTTCAAGTTCAGCAGAAGCCGAGCAACGCAAGAGGATACGGTGATGATCAGGTTAGGAAAGTCAATGTTATATTGCACACTGTAAACACAATCAAAGCTTCAAAAAAATGTAAAATTTTCCAAAATTTTCCGAAAAGTTTGTTAAAGTTGTGGTAATGCGAATGTTTCCTTAGCAGAAACAAATTTTTGCATAGGCTACAATAGAGGGTATGCATCGCCGTCACTTTCCCCCCGGAACACGTCCCCTCAGCCGGGACTGAGTGGCAGAAGAGCTGCTGCATGAATAGATTTTAATAGGGAAAACGCAAGTAAAAAATAAATAAATAAATAAACAGTTATCAGTGTCTCTATTTACTTTTGTTTTATACAAAATATTCAATCAACTATGCATCATTTGAAAGCTAAACACTCAATATTCATGTTCTGAACTTGATTTTGCAATAAATACGCCAGAGAGGAAAGGGTTAAATGAAATACTAAAACACTCGCTATTTAAACATGAACAAAATAACTGCAGTACTCAGGGTTGCCAGGTTTTCACAACAAAACCGCCCAATTGCTACTCAAAACTAGCCCAAAACAGGGGTAGTGGTTCCTCGGTAAAAATTGCGTTCGGGGGTAAAATGTGTTTGATGGCCTAGCAACCAATCAAAAGGCATCAACTTGTGCAATGTTTGTAAGCATGGAATCAATATTGTTTGTGCTCACTCGTCTGCCAGTTTTGCGCACACACGCAATGGAGCGCGCAGACTCTATAGCCGCGTTTCCACCGCAGGAACTTTACCCCGGAACCAGGAATTTTGGGGGGGAACTCGGTGTGTTTCGACCGCAGGAACCAGGGTCTAAATGAAGTTCCGGGTAAATATTTCCCCCTCCAAACGGCCCTGCTTGCGAGGTGGGACTTTTCAAAAGTTCGCGAACTTTCGGGGGTGGGACTTGGGCGCTGAACATGCTGATTGGTTGAGCTCTCGCAGCTATTTTTTTTTCCACCGCCATATTTACAAGTCTTTTGCGAGGTGGGTTCCGTGGGTTTTGCGTTCAGTAAATATTTTTTTTGCAACAATGGAGTTCAACAAAAAATTAGACCGATGGACCGACGACGAGGTTCAGGCTTTATTGAGCATATATGCGGAGGAGGACATCCAGCGGGAACTGGAAACGGCGACCCGTAATGAAAAGGTATAACAGTTACCTGAAGATATCGACTCGGTTCCAGTCACACTGGAAAACAGTGCAGAGAGAAGTTGAAGAAATTAAGACAAGATTACAAGAAATTAAAGGATCATAACAACCGGAGCGGTTCCGACCGGCGTATCAACAAGTGTTATGACCGCCTGGACGCGTTGCTGGGACACAGACCGTCCTTTTCTAGGGCAGCGGTAACGAAAGACTCGGCTAGTGCGTTGTTGGAAACCATCCAGGAATCTGAGTGGGTTGAAGGTAAATATCTCATCTTGGTATCATCTATTAAACTCGTTGCAGTGTTTAAACACGTTGCAGTAACTTTTTTCAACGTGCTTTTCCAGACGTAACGAGTGGCCCTGATGAATCGCAGGCAACGGAGACCAGCGTGTTTTCCCCTGCGGTCACCAGTACGTTATAAAGCTGACAAAAATGTGTATATATTTAAAAACTGATGTGTAATCCTTAATGGTTTTGTTGTTTTTAATTGTAAACTTAAATTGCCCATGATAAAATTTGCACACTGGGCATTGTTCAAGCTGGCCAAACAATTGTTCATTATTTGTAGTGAAAACACTTTAAATAATTAATTGATGGTTTCTATTGTTTCATGGTTGCCTTGTGTATTAATTTCCATGTGTTTCTGTGCAATTTTTCTACTTAGAGAAAAGGAAAAGGGACTGTGACTTTTTTGATGCACTGAGGGACATGGAGGATGCTAACCGGCCGTCCTGCAGCATGGACAAGAACTGACCAATATATGCAGCTGTTACTGGATGGCCAGGCCGAGGAGAGATGAGGAGGCAAGAGCTGGCATTCCACCAGTCAGAAGCGGAAGAAAGCAGAGGGACTTTCAGACCGGGTTTCTGTCTGTTCTTGGACAGTTTGTCCAGTCGTTCAAGAAGTAGCCACAATGACCAGCCGCTTGAACGAAGCATTTGCTCTACCACACTTGTACTTTATATATTGTACGTGTTGGCACAGCTCTTGGAAAGGTTACTGAAAAATACACTTTTTTTTATATTGTTGTTTTCAAATTTTATATTTTCATTTTATTGTTCTAGTAATTTATTTGTCTTTGCACACTTTTATTTTAATTTTGTAAGAACTAATCTGTCTAAAATAAAGTAAAATGTCACTGTGTCTTTAATTTCCACATTCTAACTATATAACCACATTCTAATTGTATTCATATAGTGTAGGAAGCAAATAAAAGGGCTGCTGCTCGCAAGTCTTTCTGAATATGCACATAAACATATCTAGAAAACCCAAATATTATATTTTTAAATGTATAACTATGTGAATGTAGTATAATAACTTATAACCACAACTTAAGTGAAGCCATAAGTGTGGTCCTGCTTCATTTCAAATTTGAGGAAGAAGTCTCTAAAATTATGCATTTAATGAAGCATATTGTAATACTAGTCATGTGAATTTTTTTTTTTGTGAATGTTAAGAGATGTTATTGTGATAAAAAATAAAATACTTGCAGTCTAGTACCTAATCTTTCAACTGCTTAATTCAGTCTATTGTTTTCATTCAATTAACTTTTCACACATCTGTCATGACTGAAACCTCATTATCCTTTTATAGAAAATGTTTTGTTTTGGAATTGAGCTATTACAACACATTCAGATTTTGGATTGCCCATCATCCCATTTTGCATTAAAATGGTCAAACCAGGTGAAAGTGCACGTTTAAATAAACAGTGTTGGTAATGTGTGTAAATAATCAGCAAAAGCAGCGCTGCTTGCATCACCTACCTGTTATTGTTGCAGACAGTATCGCGCAAAAGTGATTACTGTCCGTCGGTAACTGGGAGAAGCAGTCGCGCGCATTCCCACGTCACCGGACTAATTTGCCTAATCTCCCCGGTACTTTAGACCGCGGTGGAAACGCAGATTGTAGCAGGTCTGGGGGAGAAAAAGTTCCTGGGAAAAAAGTTCCTGGTACAAATAGTTCCGGGTAATCTCGGTGGAAACGCGGCTTATGACTGACACTTCTTATCAACTAAATTAGTTTTTACACTTTGCAAATTCTGTAAATAGTTGCTATAGTTTTTCAGTAACTGTATATGCATTATAATGACCCGTTTATTGCAGATTAATTTGAATAAAAAACTACTCTTTACAATCACAAATGTTCTGAAATAAATGTCCTTTTTGAAAGGACGCCTAGACTTTTCTTGACATAAAAGCTTACAGAAGCTACATTTTTGAGCGTATCATCCTCAAATTTGAATGAAAACATGATAAGACATTCAGTTTTATATTTAGGTTATTTTCAGGCTCTTAACATTCAAGTCTCATAATTTTTCCCTAAGTGAATAAAAGAAACGTGAGTAAGCTTTTTGTCTTTTTTCCCCTAAAATTATCAGCATACATATTTTCCTTATTTTGTATGACATTGTAAATAAATTGACAATTTTAAATTATTTTTGTTTGTTTTTGATTTATAATTTCAGTAGAATTTGCTTTGGTACAGCATGTCACAGTCAGTAGTAAAAAAAAATGTGGCCACCCCAATAAAATCACTGGGTCTTACCTGGCCACCCCTGAAAAAACATTCTGGCTACGCCCCTGTCTGTAGGGGAAATTTAAATGAGAGATTCTGGAAACTAAATCAAAATTTAGTGGGATCTGTAGGGTCGGGAATAAAATCATTCTAACGGGTGAACATGGAGTGAATTTTAAGCGGGAGGGTGCGGAATAGATCCTATAGCGGGAGCGGGATGAAAAAACAGCCCTGTGCAGATTTCCAATTATTTGTATTTAAAGAAGGTGCAGAAAAAAGAAAAAGAAAGAAATAGCAGGGAGATCCCGTCCAAAGTACACCAGAATTACCGACCGCCACCGTCATTCACTGGGAAATTTAATGCCGCGTCGCAAGAAATCTGATCGGGTGCCGACCAATCTAAACAAGAAACAGAGGGGGCATTTTGAAGTCGCAGTTGGGCTGCTGTGACGCAATCACACTTCAAATGCGGCCTTCAAAGTGCGCAGCCTTCACATTGGGACACAGCTAATTTATACAGGAAGCGCATTACAGGCTTGCGAGGTGTCAATCATAGCACCCATGGTTTTCGTTGGATAAGGCCAGTCAATGCCTAGTCAATGCCTTGCCAGCAAAGTTTTGATGGATGGACGTAGTAACCAATCAAAAGGCATCATCTTGCGCAATTTTATGTAAACAGCATTGGTGAATACTACTAGTGCTCACGTTTCCATTCACACCGGCGCGCGTCTGTCCGTTTACGAACACACCTAAGCGCAGCTCGCTGACTGTATGACAGACTGTTCTTATCTACTAAATAATTGTTTTACACTTTAAATTCTGTAAATAGTTGCTTTAGTTGTTCAGTAACTGTATATTCATTATAATTAGCATTTAGAGCAGATTTATTTGAATGAAAAAATACTCTTTACAATTACAAATGTTCTGAAATAAATTGCCTTTTTGAAAGGATAACTAGACTTTTCTTGACATAAAAGCTTACAGAAGCTACATTTTTGAGCGTATCATCCTCAAATTTGAATGAAAACATGATAAGACATTCAATTTTATATTTACGTTATGTTCAGGCCTTTAACATTAAAGTCTCATCCATTTTTCCCTAAGTGAATTTCAATAAAAAAAAATTCTCACTTGCATGTATATTTTACCTTGTTTTTCCCTGTTCCTATACTACATTGAGTTATTATGACTCTTGGGTAACACAATTTCAAGTGTCTAGTTTAAAATAAGACCTGGGGCCGGTTTGCATAAATCTATTTAAGACTAGTCTTACAAGTTAGTCATCTAAATGTTTTTCTTTAAGACTGGTTTAAGTCAGTTGCATAACATTTTAGATTGGTCTAATTTAAGACAAAAAAGTAAGACTGGTTCCCCCTTGGCTAACTTTCTCTTACAATCTATGTTGCCATAGAAACGAATAAATTGTCAAAAGAAAAATGCGCTCTAGATTCACAAAAGTGGCCCGAATTTGTCTTGCGGTATGGCAAATTTTAATCTTTGGTTTTATGAAAGGGCAATAAGAAGAGAAAGAGTTTTCAAAGACCGTTCAAACCCATTGGAAGTACTTTGTGAAAAGGAACTGCTAGAGAAGCTAAGATTTCCAATACAAGACATACAATACAAGAACTAGCAATTGACTTGGCGGAGCATCTGAGGCCTGAAACTTCAAAAAATGTTAGCATCCCTCCACTGCTACAAGTATGTCTAGCTCTACGTTTCTTTGACACAGGATGTTTTATAAACGCAGCTGCAGACTTAATTGGGGTACACAAGTCTACAGCATCAAGAATTATTCATTGGGTTGCTTGTGCACTGTCAGGCAGACTTCCACTTTATCCGACTGATGTCTCTACCTTGAACAAGGAAAGGCAGATTTTTTCAACATTGCTGGATTTCCAAATGTAGTAGGAGCCATTGATGGAACACACATTAGGATTCAAGCACCTTCAACTCATGAGTTGATTATATAACCTATAATCTGAAAACACTGTCCTCAGCAACTAGTGATTGCACTACATGGCATTACAAATTAGCCTACTTTCCCTGACCTGTGTCCACTTATTATTTTAAACACTGTTAATCTGTTTTTAACTTAAAAACTGCATCATTGTAAGAAAAAGTAGAGGATTAACTAACTTGGTGAATTATAACTCATGGTTTAAAGACTGTAAGCATAACTTTACCTTCGCTTTGTGTTGTTTGGTCCTGGCTCGTCACAAGCGCTTCATCATTTTGAGGGATCAATGTTAAAGTCACCTCGCAGTCTACTAGAAGATAAAAATTGGTACTCAACCCAAAACAGTAGTACAGTTTTTAAAATGAAGCAAAAACAATCACCATCAAAACATTATTACTTATGAGACTGTCCAAGCGGAGCTGCTGCGACAGCGGTATCCTCCCCCGCTGCGGGTAACGTCCGCCCGGATACTCCGCTCTCCCTCCCCCGGGGGATTCCCCAAAACATTGGAGATTCGTTCCCATTTATTTCAATTATCATTTCCGTTGTCCTTTTCAATTTAGGAGTTGGTCCTCCCCCTGTTGCAGGGTTTTTTTTGCTTGAATATTTCCTTTTTTGCCTCTTGAACCATATTTTTAAAACGTTTCTGACCGTCTTTGACGGATCGCGAGACAGACAGGGTTGACGCTGTTAACTATTTCAGTTATTGTGTTCCACGCCTTGTTTTTTTTGCTATTGGCGTTGTAGTCGCTAAATTTATTAATTAAAGTGGATTTAGAAGCATTGTATTCCCCCAAAAAACAAATATTTTCAGCGACGAGCGCCCACTGTCGGCCATTTTGTTTAAGTTGTTCAGTGTCATATTTTTCACAAAGCAATGCGATATAGTCTTACTTAAGACAACTGTGTGCTTATTTTATGCAACAATCTTTCTTCAGTGACTTAAGTTAGTCAGACTATTTCTTAGCCATTATCTTAAGACTGTGTCTATGTTTATGCAACCGGCCCCAGATTTATGAATATAGACCATAGGGTTTAAGAGCTGCAGACATTTTTATTTGGGTATGTCCTTTTCAGAAACTTCGCAAAGATTGGGGCGCAAGTTAAGAGGTTGAGGCGATTTGAGTTTAGCCAAAGCTAAAGTTCCTTGATGCAAGTTATTAATGCAGGAGGAGGAAACACTGAGGAGGAGGAAACACTGTCACCAGCATAGTGGTTGAAATTGAACTCATTGAACCCTGATTATTTATCCAAGTGGTAACATATAGAAAGTGAAAATAAGAGGGCCCAGAACAGAACCCGGAGATACACCTGAATTGATAGATTTAGTGGAATATTTGTGCTTCTGGAATACAACAAATTCAAATTGTTGCCTAACTGTCAGATAAGAAGTAAACCAGTCAGAAGCTGTACCAGTAATTCCAATTGCTGAAAGACGTTAGAGAAGTAGCCTATATGTCATGACTAAGAGTATGAGAAGCAGAGCTAAGATCCAACAGAAGGAGAATAATCACAGAATAAACACATGTTAGTCTTTGAAGACTCTGCATTTTCCATTCCAAGTATATTTATGTTGTATATTTAAGTATATTTATGATAATAATGATAATTGACATCAAAGTTTTCTCAATGAAAGAATTGGGCTTACCGGCCAACTGGCACAAGCTGCTGAATATTACACCTTGTAAGTGAGAAAAGGATGTATATCCATATGGACTGTAACCAGTAGAAAATGTTTATAAACACAGATCTGTTCCCATATTTATGCATCTCAGATTTATGTTTATGTTGAATATTTAATCATATTTTAGTTAATTGCAATCCGAAATAGGCATCCCAAATCAAACACATTTTATACTCAAAATGCAATGCATAATCCATGAAATGCTTGAATAGAATTTCCATATTTCAGCATTTAAATACTGTAAGCTATGTTTCCAACAGTTGCACAGTTGTGCATCATCCACAGCCTTTAATAGCATGATTCACTATTTAGGAACGTTTGTATGATACCAGCAAGCCATCCTTTCAATTGAGATGAGGGAAATGCATTTAATTCCTATGAGACTGTGGTTAGTTGTCAATTAATGTCTTATGCCATCATATCCATAATCACCTTTAATTGAAAGCAAAAACACAGGCCCAACTCCTGTTTGACTTTAATATGTAAAACTTCAATTACATCAGCTTATATTTTGTTTTAATATTCACAACATGTCAAAAAGCACCCATTTGAGACATACTCACCACATGTAATAGGAATATGCTGTCACTTGTGTGCCACCAGCATCTTTGAAACCTAATTCACTATGACAATAAAAGGTTTACAACAAAAACAAAGCCAGGTTGCACTTTTAATCTTAAAAAATAATCTTCTTGTTTTCCATTTTTCAGCCAAAGCCAAAGTCTGAAATTCCTGACACAGGTACCTGACTGGAGACTTTACAAGAAGCAATTTCTCTGTCAGACTTTGTCAAAATGCCAAACCCCAACAGGTGGCTAATATAATCTGCTCATGCACACGCAATTTGTGTGTGAGTGTGATGCTTTGGGATTCACTTTCCAAAGTAATATTTACTCTTCATTTTTCCTCTTTGCCAGAGATTGTTCAGAATACGATAAAGCTCAAGTATCCAAAGTACAAATAAATAAATAAATAAGTGCTTACACAAGTGCAATCAAGATGTTAAAAAATGCATCCAAATTCATTGGGGTAGGTGGATAAAAGGAAACCTAACAAACAAGAGAAAGATAAGCATGTCTTTGTGGAAGTACTTGCCATTCACGTCAAACAAACAGAAGCGATTTTTATCTTGCTTGTTGAGGGGTACTAGTGGAGGGGTGATCTAAGCACATGCTTTGAAAAACGATTGCTGTTATGTAAACGACAGGTTGGGAGACTCCGTCTCCTTCAGATGATTTACCCAGGCAATTTGTTGCCTTCTGCAGCAGCGGAATCAGACAGATTGGCTTAGGGTGGAATTAGATATCAGGTTTGGTAGGGACAGCCGAGCGTCTTTCATCACAAATTGCTGATGCCTTTTTGCAGGGAGCTCTCAGAGGATGAGCTGTGGACACTTCTTATTTATTTACTGCATCTGACAGCAAAGTTTAACTCTTTGTAGTAAGAGAGTTAGAGGATTAGGTTGCCCAAAAATGAAAATGTTGTCATCATTTACCCTTCTTTCTTTCTGGGACAAATTACTGGTTGTTGTTTTCTATGCATTTACAATAAATGGGGGGGGGGGGGGTGATTCAAGCTTTCAATCTTCCAAAAGAATGTGTAGCCAGTTTAAGGGTTAGTTCACCCAAAAATGAAAATTAGCCCTTGATTTACTTACCCTCAAGTCACCCTAGGTGTATATGACATTCTTCTTTCAGATGAATACAATCAGAGTTATAATAAAAAAGTCCTGGTACTAGCTTCCGGCGGTAGGTGGTCGACTTACGGCGAAAGAGTAACCCCTGACACGATGTACAGGAGCATCACAAGCTTTGATACCTCTCGCGGATAGGGCTGGGCAACAAACTCAAACCCCTCTTCTCTTATATTGAAATCCTCCGTCATTTCTCTTTAAAAATTCTAATTTTAGACTTCTAATTCATGACCGGTGTTTTGTTTTGCTCTATCCTCTGCGCTTCTGTGTTCGTCAATACGCATGCATCGAGGGTTCATGGGTTACTCTTTCGCCGTAAGTTGACTTGCGTACCGCTGACCGCCAGAAGCTAGTTATTTTAGTCTATAAAGTTTTAAATATGGATATTTATCTTACACAAACATGCCACTTTGCTTCAGAAGGCCTTTATTAATCCCCCGGAGCCGTGTGGAGCAGTTATATGATGGATATATGCACTTTTATGGACTTCAAAAATGACCCAACAAGTCACTGTCATTATAGCTTGGAAGAGCCAGGACTTTTTTTGATATAACCCGTCTCGAGTACTCATTTGTCTGAAAGAAGAATGTCATATACACTTAGGATGACATGAGGGTGAGTTTCATTTTTGGGTGAACTATCCCTTTAAGAAGAGAGAGCTATTCATTTTACCTTGTATGATGAACTTCCCAAAACTATTTTGCCATGAGTTAAAGACATTTGGTTTCCTTATGTATTAAATTCCGACACAGGTAATGCAACGTTATTGTTGGCAGGAACTATCAATTAAGGTGTTTTGTTGGGATGCTGACGAGGCATAATGTATATTGTTCCCTTTCGAGGGAACTCGCACTGTGTCGGTACCGACTCTTTGGGGACACTCCCTTAGCAACAGCATGTCTGAAGTATGAATTAAACTATTTCAATCCTGATTGGTGTTCGTCATGACGTAGTATGTGCATCCTGAACTATCTCAACGACTGGCTGATTCTAAGTCACTCTCGAGATTGGGTGTGCGATCACAGGGACCTGGTACTCCAGCACCTCGCCCGTCTGGGCCTTCAGGTCAACTGGGAAAAGAGCAAACTCTCCCCAGTGCAGAGGATCTTTTTTCTCGGTATGGAAATCGACTCAGTCGCCATGTACGTGCAGCTTATGAGCGAGCGTGCGCAGTCACGACTGACTTGACATCGTCTTAATCACACACTAGATTTAATTATATCACATGGAACCAACCCAACCGATATAGATATTATACCGCAAAGTGATGATGTCACTGACCATTACATGGTAACTTGCATACTGCGTACTGCTGAAATCTGTCATGTTGCGCCACGTTATCGACCAGGTAGAACAATCCTTCCAACCACAATAGATAGATTCTCAAATACCTTACCTGATCTGTCTCAAATGCTAAGTGAACCCAAACAAACAGATGAACTAGAGGAAATGACTAGCAGTATGATCACCATTTTCTCTAGTACATTAGAATTTGTTGCACCAATTAGATTAAAAAAGGTTAGAGAGAAAACTAAAGCAGTGCTACACGTTATCAAGAGAGAAACTCGTAACTTAGAGCGTAAATGGAAACAAACTAATTTAGAGGTCTTTAGAATCACGTGGAAAGATAGTATGTCACGTTATAAAAAGGCCCTAAAAGCAGCCAGGGCTGACCATCTCCGCAAACTAATAGAAAATAACCAAAATAATCCAAGGTTTTTATTTAACACCGTGGCTAGACTAACAAATAAACAAGCATCGCCTGAGCAAAATATTCCGTTACAGTTTAGTAGTAATGATTTTATGAATTTCTTCACTGAGAAAATAGAAAGCATAAGAAACAAAATTGTAAATGTACAATCTTTAATGATGTCTTATGATTCAACCGCAATTATCACCCCTCAAGAACTACTACACCGCTTTACAACTATAGGACAGGAAGAGCTAAATAAACTTATCACTGCATCTAAGCCAACAACATGTTTATTAGATCCAATACCCACTAAACTACTGAAAGAGTTGTTACCTGTAGTGGAAGAGCCTCTTCTCAATATTATTAACTCGTCTTTATCTTTAGGTCATGTTCCAAGAATATTCAAGTTGGCAGTCATAAAACCTCTCATTAAGAAGCCAGATCATAACAACCTAGCAAATTACAGACCAATTTCAAATCTTCCATTCATGTCTAAAATACTACAAAAAGTTGTGTCCGCTCAATTGTGCTCTTTCTTGCAAGAAAATTATATCTATTAAAAATTTCAATCAGGATTCAGGCCGCATCATAGCACAGAAACCGTGCTCGTTAAAATCACAAATGATTTACTTCTAGCTTCTGACCAAGGCTGTATCTCAATACTAGTTCTACTCAGTCTTAGTGCTGCGTTCGATACTATAGATCATAAAATACTCTTAGATCGACTTCAAAATTACACTGGTGTTCAGGGACAGGCATTAAACTGGTTTAGATCGTACTTATCAGACCGCTACCATTTTGTCTGTCTAAATGGGGAAAAATCAAAGATAACGTCAGCAGACTATGGGGTGCCGCAAGGATCCGTGTTAGGCCCTCTGCTATTCTCAATATATATGCTGCCACTTGGTAATATTATAAGAAAACATGGAATTAATTTCCATTTTTATGCTGATGACACTCAATTATATATTTCATCACGACCAGATGAAAACGCTAAATTATCTAAACTGACAGCGTGTGTTGAAGATATTAAATACTGGATGACGTGTAATTTTCTGCTATTAAATTCAGATAAAACAGAGTTATTACTTATTGGTCCAAAAAACTGCCCACAAAACCTCTCACAATACAACTTTAACTTGGAAGGATGTCCTGTCACTTTATCCACTACAGTAAAAGACCTGGTTGTTATATTAGAACGCAACTTGTCTTTCGAAAATCATATTTCATATGTTACAAGAACGGATTTTTTCCACCTTAGAAATATTGCAAAGCTACGTAACATGCTATCTATTTTGGATGCAGAAAAGTTATTTCATGCATTCATGACCTCAAGACTAGATTACTGTAATGCTTTATTAGCTGGTTGTCCTGCATCATCAATAAACAAGCTACAGTTAGTCCAAAACGCAGTTTTCTTCAAGAGTTCTTACTAGGTCAAGAAAATATGATCATATAACACCAATTTTATCATCTCTCTACACTGGTTACCTATTAAGTTCCGTATCAATTACAAAGTATTGCTACTGACCTATAAAGCCCTAAATGGTTTAACTCCAGTGTATTTAACGGATCTTCTATCGCCCTACAATCCATCGCGCTATTTAAGATCACTAAACTCGAGGCTTCTGGTCATTCCTATAGGATATCTAAGTCCACAAAAGGAGGGAGGGCATTTTCACATTTAGCTCCTAAACTCTGGAATAGTCTTCCTGATATTGTTCGAGGTTCAGACTCTCTGTCCCAGTTTAAAACTAGATTAAAGACGCATCTCTTTAGCCAAGCATTCACATTATAATTACCTTTTATACTACAGTTAAATCGGATCAAAAGCATTAATATTCTGAACAGCAGCTATGCTAATTATTTCCCATCTGCCTTTCTGTTGTTATCTCGGGACACTAGTCCCGAGGTAACTAGTTTGTCAGCTCCAGTTTGTATCCAGCCTCTCATGAAGACTTCAGATGCCCCAACACCTATGATGAGACGACTTGACGCCTGTGAAGAGACGACTCAACGCCAGCGTTATGGCCTAAATTAATACATGATTGATTAACTTTTTCTAACATTTTTCTTTAACATTCTCTTTCTAACATTTTTCAATGTACATTTATGAAATGCACTTTCTGTAAAGCTGCTTTGAAACAATATGTATTGTGAAAAGTGCTATACAAATACATTTGAATTGAATTGAATTGTCTTCGCCAATTCGAGGGCAAGAGTGTGGTTCCACTGAAGTTATTTCAGAGCCTCCTGGGGCATATGACATCTGCAGCCGCGGTAACGCAGCTCGGTTTGCTTCATATGAGACCGTTTCAGCACTGGCTTTGCGATCGAGTCTCGAGATGGGCATGACAATAAGGCATGCTCCGGGTCCCAGTGACTCTGGCCTGCCATCAGACCTTCACCCCGTGGTCGAACCTATGGCATGTCAATTGCCTCGAGTTGCTAGCCATACGTCTTGCCCTGCACCACTTTCGAGCTCTGCTGAAGGACAAACACGTACTAGTCCATTCAGACAACATGGCGATAGAAGCGTACATCAACCGACAAGGTGGTCTACGCTCCCGCCAGATGTCGCAATCTCCTCCTGTGGAGTCAGAAACATCTGAGGTCTACACATGTGGGCTCTTGACGGGACGTGGCAGGTTTGAGTACCCTACCACCACAGGTGGTGGCTACCATCACTGACCCCGTGAAGTGCTCGATCGGGTCTGTGCTCTCCTTCCTCCAAGAAGGGTTGGAGCAAAGGCTGTCTCCCTCCACCCGGAAGGTTTATGTGGCCACGATATCGGCTCACCACAACCTGGTGAACTCAAAAACGGTAGGACAGCACAATCTGATCCGCCCTCTTGGGACCTGTAAGTGGTTATATCAGCCCTGAAGAGAGCTCCCTTTGAGCCCTTGCAGTCCATTGAGTTAAAGTTCCTTTCTATGAAAGTGGCGCTCTTGATTGCCCTGGCTTCCATCAAGAGGGTAGGGGACCTGCAGGCATTTTCGGTTGAAGAAGCGTGCCAGGAATTCGGGCTGGCTAACTCTCAAGTGATCCGGAGACCCCGGCCTGGATACGTGCCCAAGGTTCCCACAACTCCTTTCAGAGATCAGGTGGTCAACCTGCAAGCGCTGCCTCTGTCCAGTACGCGCCCTTCACTCTTATGTAGACCGGATACAGTATTTCAGGACCTCAGACTAGCTTTTTGTCTGTTACGGAAGGCAGCAGAAAGGGAAGGCTCTCTCCAAGCAGAGGTTGTCTCACTGGATAGTGGATGCCATTTTCCTGGCATATCAGGTTCAGGGCACACTCCACTAGTGTAGCCTCTTCTTGGGCTTTAGCACATAGCGCCTGGCTAATAGACATTTGTAGAGCTGCAGGCTGGGCGACACCCAACACATTCACAAGATTATATAATCTCCAAGTGGAGCCAGTGTCCTCCCGTGTACTTGCTCCACACTGTGTTTTCATGTTTACTCAGGTGAGTTTCTCAGTAAGCTGAGTTCCTCCAGCACTGTTGACGGTGACACCCTTTGGTGCATGCCCGATTGGTCAGTCCTCCTGTTAGGCTAGGTGCCTCCATGTGCATGGTTCCTCCGTTGGGCAACCCCCACATGTGTATTTCCATGGTAATCACTTCGAGCACGTGTCTTCCCTTGGCAAGACACCTTGCCACTCCTGGGGCCCGTTTCAATAAGGAGGTTCAACCAACTCTGAGTTTAAACCTGAACTCTGAGTTGACTTACTCTGAGATGGGAAACTCTGAGTTTTGGGTTTCAGAACAGCTGAATTGAGGTAGTTCAATCAACTCTGAGTAGACTGACTCTGAGTTAAGCACATGCACTCCAACTATGAAAAGCCACGATCAATGGAGCTCCGAAATTACGATTCACCATGGCAACAGCACCCAACAAAATGATGTTTGCATACTTCCGGGTCAATATGTAAGTTTAATTCTAAATTATTTTAAATAAGTTTAATTTTCATGGTTTCCAAAAAGCAAAAAAAAAGAATGTGGCAGCAGCTAAAAAATAAAAATAAAAACATAATTCAATCAGGTAAAGCTTTAAGCATAAAATGTTCATGGGTGTATGTTTAATGACTTTACAAACATTTGACATATTAATTAAATATCATTCAGTGTCCAATGTGCAGCAGCTTTTCCCACTAGACCCTTTTCAAAGACTGTGATGACGTGTTTTAATGCTCAGCAATATCTTAAATCCTGCAAAGTTTTTTGTATTTTTATTTTAATTTTAAATGTATGTACATTTATAACACTAATACTTTGTATTATATTACTTTTGCATCAAATTACAAAAAAAAAGTTACCGCTGCTGTGAGGGTGTTTCTATAATACAGCGTCTATGGGAGTGATGGTGAAAATTATTATCTTTCTCTCTTTTCACTTCCGTTATCAAACTCACTCTATTTTTCCCCTCTTTTTGAAAGTTGTGAAATCACTATTGTGGAATTTTTTCTTTTGCTATTTCAGCAAACGGGGACACATATTTAATGTATTTTCTCATTCACCGCTATAAAACTATGACGACTTCAGCTTCACAGAAACCTGGAAATGTAAAAAGGATCTATGCTCTTTTCACATAATGAAATGTTATCTAATCCCACCTGTTACATTTATTAATTAGGGTAATGATATTAACATCTGACTTCTACTCAGGCCAGCCAAACAGCAGAACAACTGACAGATGAAGAGGAGATGGAGGAAGAATATTAACATCCAACAGGAAAACGAATAAAGTATTTGTAGGAAATAAAGATGACCATACAAATTGTATTTAACAGCTGTGGTGGTGGTTATGGCATATATCTCGTACTACCATCTGGCAGCATCCTTCCATTCCATACAGTTATCCGTTTTCAGAACGTGTGATGATGGGAATATGAGTGTCATCAATGCATCCAACCACTGGAAATCCTAAACGAAATTCTAATTATTAGGTTTCTTCTAGGTTTATCAAGTGAAAGTCAGGATCATTCCTGTATAAATGGACATGCCATTTTTGTCAGTGTGACAGTGTCCTCATGATGAAATATGAGCGATGAATGAATGTTCCTGCACTGCAAAAAATGCTTTTCTTATGTATTTTGTCAAGTGGCAGATAATTTAATTTGTTTTAAGTAAACTTTGCTTACTTTAGATTAAGATTAAATTAATATTGTTTTTTATATTTGTACTTGAAATACGACCAAAATACTCAGTAAGAAAAGCATTTGTGGCATTTGAATGAATTAATTAAGTATTTAAACACCGCTGGCACTTTAAAAAGGGGAGGAGACTGAAAGAAAATCTGGGTTAACCAAAGAAAACCTGCTCCTGACCAGGTTAGGTTCACAGAGTAAGTTACCCTAGTAACTGACTCTGAGTATAAGTTGCCTCTCTTTTAGAAACGGGCTTGACTTACCCTGCTTTCTCGGGTTTGACATACCTCCCATTCTGAAACAGAAAACCCAGAGTTTCCCTTATTTCAGGGTTAACCTACTCAGAGTTTTCACTTAACCTCCTTTCTGAAACAGGCCCCTGGGGTTGAAATATTCCACCTGCGGCCTGATACCCCAGAGTGCTCCATATGCAGTCCCTACGGGGGTCATATGTGACCCGTTACGGCAACCAGGGACACAAGTCGGCAGCACAGGTTTCGAGCAAAATGAGAATGAAGCGGTTTTTTTTCAAAATTGGTGATTTTCGCTTTTTTGCCGAATCTGTTAGTTGAGATCATGAAGAAGCCTCTCCATGTTTGAGATAGCAGTATTGGTATATTTAAAAGCATACACTTTGAGGTTGAAATCGCCTTGTTTTTAGGAGATTCTAGCATGCAGCAGAGGCGTGTTTCTCTTTTGTTATTGTCCCGCCCTCTAAGGGAAGCGTGGCTCAGTGTTGCCAAGTCCGCTGTTATTCATGTCCGTGTGTTGAAGCGACCCCAATTATGTAAGCAACCATGCCAAAAAAACACATATTTTACCCCCTGAAATGCAATTTTTACCGGAGAAGCCCCCCTGAAACGCGATTGGGCTTGTTTTGGGCTAGTTTTGAGTAGCAATTGTGCGGGTTTTGTTGTGAAAACCTGGCAACCCTGGTGGCTGATACACGAGCAGCGAGCAACGAGCAGCTGATACGAAGTGCAAACCTCCCAGATAACACAATGTCTGAAGAAGTAAAGAACCAACATGATCATCTTTCCCTTGTGCAGAAAGAGAGGGCTGAGTACAATGACATGACTGAAAATAAACATACATACAGGTCCTTGAAAGTGGTTGAATTTATTTTGTGCAAGAAGTTTTCTGGAAGAAATTCCATAGTATTCTCGCCGGTCCGATAATGTGTTATTTCGCCAACACTTCGTGGACTATGCTTGATTTACGTTTGTTACTTGCATTTATGCATTAAGGCAAGGCAATGCAAGGCAAGTTTATTTGTATAGCACATTTCATACACAGTGGCAATTCAAAGTGCTTTACATAGAAATTAAGTTAAAATAGTCATAAGTGAAAAAATAACATAAAAATATATATAGTATAACAGTTATAATAGGAATTAAAAGGAAATAAAAAATAAAGCTGAAATCTCCTATCTGGGGTGGATGAAAATGGAGAGTCAGGTTTACTTTAAAAATATTTGTCAGGTAACTGTGCGTTTAGACAGTACCCTTACAGACAAATCTTCTTGGCCTAACTTGAGGGCGTTCTCTAGATGTTTTACCCGCCAGAGCAGATCTAAACGGGTCTTCCTCGCACCGGAGGGAGTACTCAAAAAATATTTGTCAGGTAACTGTGCATTTAAACATTACCCTTACAGACAAATCTTCCTGGACAGGTACACCAGGGCTATCTCTACTTTGTTCGACCGTCAGAGCGGATCTACACGGTCCTTCCTCTTACCACCAAGGCTATACAGATCTATCCGTCAGAGCAGATCTAAACGGATCGTCCTCGCACCGGAGGGGTTTTGATTTATCGCTCCCCCGTCTCTCAACCTCTTCCACCCAGGCAGCCATAACAAAATAAAAAATAATAAAAAATAAAAAGTATAATTAAAAACTAAAAATAAAACAGGGTTAAATTGAAACACATAATTACAGTGCAAGCAGTTCGGACAAAGCACAGAGCTCATTCAGTAAATGCATAAGATAAGGTGCAATCAGTCGGACGTACAGTGGCATAGCTCATTCAGTAAATGCACAGCTAAACAGATGTGTTTTGAGTCTGGATTTGAAAGTGGCTACTGTTGGAGCACATCTGATCTGTTCAGGAAGCTGGTTCCAGCTACGGCTGGCATAATAGCTAAAAGCAGACTCTCCTTGCTTTGAGTGAACCCTTGGTATTTCTAATTGACTTGATCCTGATGATCTGAGTGATCTGTTTGGTTTGTATTTAATCAGCATATCTGCAATGTATTGAGGTCCTAGGTCATTGAGTGATTTATATACAAGTAATAGTACTTTAAAATCTATCCTAAATGTAACTGGAAGCCAGTGTAAAGATCTGAGGACTGGTGTGATATGGTCATATTTTCTGGTTCTGCTCAGGATCCTGGCAGCAGCGTTCTGTATGAGCTGCAGCTTTCTAATGGTCTTTTTGGGAAGGCCAGTAAGAAGACCATTACAATAGTCCACCCTGCTGGTGATAAAAGCATGAACGAGTTTCTCTAAGTCTTGCCTGGAAATAAAGCTTCTAATTCTTGCAATATTTTTCAGATGATAGTAAGCTGATTTAGTTATTGCTTTGACATGACTATTGAAACTCAGGTCAGACTCCAAAATCACACCAAGATTTCTGACTTGATTTTTTTATTTTAGACCCTTAGCCTCAAGATATGCGTTCACCTTGAGAATTTCATCTTTGTTTCCTAATGTAGTGATTTCAGTTTTGTCTTTGTTTAACTGAAGAAAGTTTTGGCACATCCAACTGTTAACTTCATCAATGCATTTACATAGAGAGTCAATGGGGCTGTAGTCATTAGGTGATAGGGCTAAGTAGATCTGGGTGTCGTCAGCATAGCTGTGGTAAGCCATTTTGTTATTTTTCATTATTTGGCTCAGTGGCAGCATATACAGGTTGAATGGGAGTGGTGCAAGAATTGACCCTTGTGGGACTCTGCATGTCATGGATGTCCACTCAGACTTATGGTCGCCTATACTCACATAATAACCTCTCTCTTCTAAGTATGACCTGAACCATTTGAGGACCATTCCAGAAAGCCCAACCCAATTTTCTAGCCTGTCAAGAAGTATGTTGTGGTCAACAGTGTCGAATGCAGCACTGAGATCCAGTAGTACCAGAATTGATGTTTTGCCTGTATCTGTATTGAGGCGAATATCATTTATAATCTTTATGAGCACTGTCTCTGTGCTGTGATGCGGTCGGAAACAAAATTGAAAATTGTCAAAGTATCCATTTGAGTTCAAGAATTTGTTCAGCTGACTGAAAACAACTTTTTCAATGATCTTGCCAATGAAGGGAATATTTGAGATTGGTCTGTAGTTGCTTAGTATGGAGTTATCCATATTTCTCTTTTTAAGGAGAGGCTTTACTACTGCAGTTTTAAGGGAGATTGGAAAAGTCCCAGAAAGAAGTGAGGCGTTTACCACTTCTAGGAGATCGGCTTCTAAACAGTTAAACACACTTTTGAAAAAAGAAGTGGGGAGTGTGTCAAGAGCGCAGGTTGATGTTTTAAGGTGCTGTACCGTTTCTTCTAAAATTTTACCATCAATTGCTTCGAAATCAGTCATAATAACTTTTATGAGGTTGTGGTCTGATCTGACTCACCTCAGAGCAACTCAAGGATGTGCTGATCGCATTTCTGATATTAATGATTTTCTCGGAGAAGAAGGAGGCAAACTCACTGCATTTGCTGTCTGAGAGCATTTCACTGGGAATGTGACTCGGGGGGTTTGTTAGTCTCTCTACAGTAGCAAAAAGAGTGCGTGTGTTGTTTATGTTTCTGTTTATAATATTTGAAAAGAGGGTCTGTCTAGCTTTGCCTAGTTCCACATTGAAAGCACGAAGACTGTTTTTATAAATGTTGTAATGGACTACAAGTTTTGTCTTTCGCCACATGCGTTCAGATTTCCTGCATTGTCTTTTCATTAAATTGCACTGCTGTTGAGTTTCTCCAAGGTGCTTTTTGTTTGCCACTCTTTTTTTCTGACTTTCACAGGAGCAATATCATCAATTACACCCTTAACTTTTGAGTTAAAAGAGTCAAGGAGAAAATCAACAGAGTCTGCAGATATGCTTGGTGTTAGAGATATAGCCTTCATAAACAGCACACTAGTGTTCTCATTTAAGCATCTCTTTTTGACAGAGACAGATCTAGTTTCAATGGCAGGAGAGATTGATATATCAAAGAAAATACAGAAATGATCAGACAGTGCCACATCCTTAATAACTATTGATGAAATGTTTAGACCCTTACTGATAAGTAAATCTAGAGTGTGTCCACGATCATGTGTGGGTCCGTCTACATGTTGTGTCAAATCAAAAGTGTTAAGAACAGTCATGAGATCTTTTGTTGTACTGGATTCAGCATTGTCAATGTGAATGTTAAAATCCCCAGCAATAGCAAAACAGTCATACTCAGAGGAGATTGCTGATAACAGCTCTGTAAAGTCATCAATAAAGGCCGGAGAATATTTCGGAGGCCTATAAATAATGATAAGCAGGATGCATGGTGCACCTTTTAGCACAATGCCCAGATATTCTAGAGACAAATAATCACCTAATGATACTTGCTTACATTGATAAGCATCTTTAAATAGAGCAGCGATCCCCCCACCCCTTCTGACTGGTCTGCAGACACTCATAAAAGTAAAGTTAGGAGGGGCTGTTTCATTGAGGACTGTTGCACTGCAGCTGTCTTCTAGCCACGTTTCATTTAGAAGCAAAAAATCTAGGTTGTTTGTGGATATTAAGTCGTTGACTAGAAATGATTTGTTTTTAAGTGAACGGATGTTTAAAAGTGCTAACTTAACAGTATTAATTTTAATTTTTTCCCCCACAGTAATCTTAGTTTGACAAGTAACAGGCAGCAGATTAGATGGGTTTGCCATACGGCCTGAGAAAGCCTTGGACTTTCTATCACGTAACAGAACAGAAATAGAGAAAGAAACAGGTGCACTGGGTTCGCGCTTGTTTTGTAAACATTTGATAAGATTGCTGTTGACTTTGCGAGGACCCAGAACACGTCACTGAGAGCTGGTATCAGTTGTTTTTGGTGCAGATGGAGGAGGGTGTGTGCCATGGCGTTGTGACCGAAGAAATCTCACAGGAGGAGGGGCAGAGCGAGCTGGGCCTACAGTCTTTGGTGGTTGTGGGGCTCGACGCTCTTTGGTTTATACCTGGGGGCTCGCAGCGATCGAGCGTGATTGTCTGTTTCCAGTATAAACAAAATCCATTTTCTCTGTGAAGCTCAGAAGTGGGGATGCTGTTGATATGTTATTGTCTGGTTCAAGGAGTGACATTTCTTCCAGCTTATTGCTTATATCACATATAAGTTGTAAAAGTTCACCAGTCTCACCCCTGATGGTCCCCATTTTTACCAGTGCCTCCACAGAGTCCACAGTATGGGCTGAGATGTTACTGTTTAGTGGCTCGATCTGTGTCACTTGGAGCAGTTCTAATTCGTCACAGTCTGTCTGTGGTGAGCTCTGAGGGCGGGGCTCAGCTGGGAGTGTGTCCATGAGAAGTGGTTGTTGTGGCTGCGTAGTGTTATCATTGTCCTTGTGGGGTGTCTCAACCGCATGTCCATTCAGATGCTGAAATGAAGTCCTGTGATCGTACATACTCTGTACTGGTGTGTGTGTGCCATCCAGGTTGAGTGGGTTGGCACACACAGCTGAAGGATGATGAAGGGAAAAATAAATATTGTCCGTTAGCACTCTTGCACCGAGTTTGTTTGGGTGGAGGCCATTTGATGTAAACAGTTGTCTCTGACTCCAGAAGAGATTAAAATTGTCGATAAAGTTCACTCCCTTCATGTTGCAGGTTTTTTGCAGCCATGTATTAAGCCCAAGTAGCCGTGAAAACCTATTTGTTCCTCTTGCTGGAAGTGGTCCACTGATGAATGGCTGAACTTTCAGTTTTCTAAGTGTGTCAAAAAGTTCATTGAAATCCCTCTTTAGGAGTTCTGACTCCTCTCTCTGAATATCGTTCTTTCCCACATGAATGATAAGTCGATTTGCAGTCTTATGTTTCATCAGAATGTTATTAAGTTCCCTGTTTACATCAGAAACTGTTGCTTGTGGAAGGCAGCATGTAGTTGTATCCCTGCTGCTAATGTTTCTGATTGTGGAGTCGCCCACTATCAGAGTCCTGGGCTCGGCTGCGCTCTGAGCTGAGGGCCGATGTCTGCTCGACCTTGAGCACCTGTTAGCATTAGTGTTAGCTGCGGGCTGATTCAATCTGTGTTCGGTCACATTTATCACGTTTGGGGATTCCTCACCCACATTCATTAGCACTTCAAATCTGTTTTCAAGATGTATATTTGGTGGTAGAAAACTAGTGTTTGCAATCCTTGTGTCTGGGGTAGAGCATGCTACTGCGGCAATATGTGATGCTCGTGACAATCTGATGTCTCGAGTGCCTTTTGGTCTTGCTCCCTGTTTGTGCCATCGATTAGTGTGTTGATCAGTTACTTGTTTCTCTACATGTTGAGTAGCACTACATTTATGGGACTCACCGGCAGTGTGCAGAGGGCGATCATGATGAAGCTCTGCTGTGTGATTCGTCTGGATGGATGGTTCCGCAAATAACTTTGTTTCAAGAACTGCAATCCTTTGTAAAAGTCTGTGGCAGTTTGTGCAGCAAGTAGATTCTAGAAGAGGCATTTTCTTATCCTTTTGAATGTAGGCAGCTGTGTTTTCCCTTCTCCGGAATGTAAGCTGTAGGCAGTGGGAGGCTGGTCGGTTGAAATTTTCCGCTTTTTGTTTAGGAATTCAGTCATCAGAGTTTCTAATTTTATCATTGGAGTCAAGCTTTGTCGTTTGAGCACTGTGCTGATTTGCTGAAGTTGTAAAATATAGAAGCGATAGAGCAAAGCGCGGAGCAGTAAGCAAGAGCGTCCGAACAGTAGCGAAGCAGGAAGGTACTCCATTACATTAAGTGTTTCCCGCGTGAGGTACTTTGTGTTGTACATTGCCATGATGTTCACGCGCGCACAAAACCACTACGGTACCTCAGCGTTTCACAGACACACCGTGAAATATTGCTAAAATAGACTGGTTACATGAGCCTAATCTCTTTTCAATAAAATCCATGCAAAAGTTAATATCAGATCATTTTAGAATACAGTATAGGATGTACCGAATATTCTTCAGTTTTAAGCAAAACAGAAATATGACAAATAGAATATCAGACCTCTGTCATATGGCCAAAAGTAAAGTCCTTGAAAGGTTCTTGAATTTGAAGTTAACCAAGCTGTGGGAACGCTTTATTAACAACTATCCAAACTGTTTTAGACCTAAAAGAGCCTTTGTAGGCCTATGTTACCCTTAAATGTCAGAGAAAAGAACAGAATCAGGGATTTTTTTTTTTCTAATAGAAAATTGTACTTTGCATATTATACTATAAAAACACATAATTATAGTTGATTTTAGTTTATCATAGTTGATCATGACGGTTATCACAGAATCCTGTTAAAAAGTCCCAATGCTACACAATGAAATCAATTCACCAAGTTTTATGTAGAAAACCAGCAAATAACAAATAAAAAGGTTTTATAAAAAGATAAAACTCACATATTTCAGCCTCTAAATCATTTTTAGTCAAAAAAGATAAATTACTGACATTTACAATGCACATTATCCTTTATTATTAATAGTATGCGGTCCGATTGTAACCATGCAGCTTTACAGGGGGAGCTTTACAGGGGGTATGGCTTATCTAAATGAGATGTAAATGAGCCCTATTGTCACTCCCAGCAGGTGAGAACAAAATCTTTAGAGGCAAATTTCTCCCTGTTAAGCTTTTTTGAGTGCCTACTTTCAAATGGCCACAACTTCTCCAAATATTATCAGATTTCCATGTGTTACATATCACTGGAAAGCTTGGAGACTACACTTTCAGAATCTGTAAATAACTCAAAATGCTCCAGAACCGACTTGTGTCCCTACCTTCCGTGACTGGTCACATATGTGTATTCTTAAGCCCTCCCTTTGGGCAGGCATTGTGTTGCATTTCTCCATGTGGGATATGCTTCCCAGTGTACCTTGGTATTGGTGTAGAGCCTAGCCCCCTGTTCGTGTTTAACGGCAGGGAGCTCTGGTCAGCGCAGGACGTTGGAAGACAGCCGTCGTGGTGAGATTGAATTGGGACCCTCATTCCGTCAGTAACTGATGTAACTCGTAGTGTACTGACTGAAAGGAACGTCTCGGTTATGTATGTAACCCTCGTTCCCTGAAGGAAGGGAACGGAGAAAGTTACATCCCCATGCCACAACCGATATACCACTGGTACGGCCGGGGTGCTCAGCCTCGGCTCCTCAGCAGGTACATATAATGCGAGGTTGCAACGCAACTCCTTATATACCCACAAGGTGGGGCGGAGTTGCGTTATGAAAATTCCGCAGACCCATGGCATTCTCATGCCATTGGCTCGTTTTGTAGATCTCGAAGGTGATTGGCTTCTAAGAGAAACCCCCATTCCGTCAGTAACTGACGTAACGTCTCCGTTCCCTTGCTTCAGGGAATGAGGGTTACAAACGTAACCAAGACGTTATGCTCAACCCGGTCAAAAGCTTTTTCTTGGTCTAAGGAAATAAGACCAAAGTTTAAACATAATGATCCAGAGATGTCCAAAAGGTCTCTATAAAAATATTGTCAAAAATATACCTATTAGGTACACAGTACGTCTTCAAATCAGAGAATAGAAGTGAGACAGGTTGTCAGTTCTTTATGTTTCTGAGGTCACCTTTCTTTGGTAAAAGGGTGATCACTGGTCAAACTGTCAGTAAGCATTTCTAGCAGATCATTCCCTAAAACTGCCTAGAGTGATTTATAAAACTCTACAGGAATATCATCAATCCCCAGAGCTTTACCACACTCCATACTCTTTAGGGAACTTATACATCACTTTTCATAAAAGGTTTTTCCAGTTCAGCATTATCTTCCATCCTGAATTTTTGGTAAACCCACATCAAAATCACTGGCTACACATTTCACCTTTACGTGTTCATTCTTAAACAGCTATGAGAAAAGAAAAAAAAAAGAAAAAAAAACCCTCACCACTCTTTTCCTTATTTCCTTAGGCTCCATTGTTTTATTTAATATTTTAATTAGATATCAGAGAATGCACAATGGACCATCGATCTCTCCTGCACTTTGAAAGTGTGAGGCTACCAGAGCACCCTGTGCTTTAACACCCAACAAATCCTCCAAAACTTTATTTTTATCTTTGAGAACTTTAATACATTCTCAGTCTCTTGCAGATTCCATTAAATTTAGAATTTCTACTATATCTCTTTTTCTAGATCTTTCTTCTAACGATGAGGAAATGTCTCTAGAAGCATTGATAGATGCTTCAACAAAAAAAAAATGATCCAGCAACTTTGCCGTATGTATACCCTATGCATACGGCAAAGTTGCTGTATCTTTTTTTTTTTCATTATCCCACCATTGCTGTAGATAATCAAACAATGACTTATAGGAACTTGCTTATATTAAAGGGTTAGTTCACCCAAAAATGAAAATTCTGTCATTAATTACTTACCCTCATGTCGTTCGACACCCGTAAGACCTCCGTTCATCTTCGGAACACAAATGAAGATATTTCAGTTGAAATCTGATGGCTCTGAAAGGCTTCCATTGGCACAATGCACGGTACACTCTCAAGACCCTTAAAAGGTACTAAAGACGTCGTTACAAAGTCCATCTCACTACAGTGGTTCTACAATAACTTTATGGAGTGACGAGAATAGTTTTTGTGCGCAAAAAAACCCTAAATAACGACTTATATAGTGATGATGATTTCAAAACACGGCATCATGAAGCTTCGAAGCGTTATGAATCAGTGAGTCAATTCAGCAGTTTGGATAGACAAATTTCAGCAGTTTGGCGGTTTGACACGCGATCCGAATCATGATTCGACTCATTGAATCATAACGCTTCGAAGCTTCATGATGCCGTGTTTTGAAATCGCCATCACTATATAAGTCGTTATTTAGGGTTTTTTTGCGCACAAAAACTATTCTCGTTACTCCATAAAGTTATTGTAGAACCACTGTAGTGAGATGGACTTTGTAACGACGTCTTTAGTACCTTTTAAGGGTCTTGACAGTGTACCGTGCATTGTGCCAATGGAGGCCTTTCAGAGCCATCAGATTTCAACTAAAATATCTTCATTTGTGTTCTGAAGATGAACGGAGGTCTTATGGGTCTCGAACGACATGAGGGTAAGTAATTAATGACAGAATTTTCATTTTTGGGTGAACTAACCCTTTAATTATAGAACTTGTATTAACCAAATTAATAAGACAGCTTTATTGTTATCGAAACGAATAAGCATGGCAGCCTCATTCTTGTGGTGTGCTTGAAGGTAAGTGTGTAAATTAGAAGTGTTACCTGCACCTTCATCGGGCAAAGTTTACAGATTGCCTTAATGTTTGCAGGTCACCTATTAGCATTAGGTTTAAATCCAAAATATTACCAAATAAGCGCTTCTACATTTTGCTTTAAAACCAAATCTTCTGCCATCACCTTGTCAGTCAGCTCGCAGTTATATAATAAATTAAATCTGACTCCTGCTGCTGATTTGTGCTGTGACTCTCGTTCGGCTCACGCTGAAATGAGCAGACGAGTTCAGTTTTTAATTGTAGTGTCTGTTCTCTAACTGATCTTAATGATTTTTATAAAAAAAAAAAATGAAAACAAAGGTGGTGGGTGGTGCCACGGTGGGCAAGTGATGTAATCGGTATGCAGCTGAACACAGTGTAACACCGGTAGCACTGACTATCGTAGCAAGCCTAGTTCTCCAGCCTAATTCTTAATGTCAAAATTAAATATGTGTTCTGAGTTTATCACACCACAGAAAAATGTTATTAACCACCCAGCCAAATTTGAATGATAAAAAAAAAATCTGCCAAGTAAATAAAATAGCTTATCAAAATCTTGAAAAAATAAGCAGCATTCTCTGCTCTCAAACGATGGGGCGTGTCTGCAGAAACCACGCCCACTTGCGGGAAAGCTGCCATAAGCACTGAAGACAACACTCACGTACTGCGCACGATGGCATCAGATGTCGGCAGGATGGGAGGATGAAGGCCGGCACGGGAGATAGTCGGTTCGGCCCCATTCTGCAGTGGATTATCAGTGAATCGCAGTTGTCTCCGATGAAAGTTTGTAAAACTATCCGGTATAAAGTCACTGCAGAGGTAGGTATTGGTAATGCGAATGTGCTCTACTTATGATAGTGTTATGGCAGGGGCCAGGCTCAGTGGCTCCACTGTTTTAGCCCTGCTCGACAAACTGTTTAACAGTCTAACTCCACAATTTAGTACTACACAGTTCACAGTCTTTGTAACGTGTTTAAGCAATACATTTCTAAAATGTTTAATGTGTTTAGAAACACATTTTAAAATTGCCTTTTTCAGGGATTTTTATTTTTTCCATAAATAACCAAACATCTTGTAATAAAACAGTATTAAAGTGCCAATAATAAGGACTTCTTGGCTTTACATCAGTAATAAAAACATAACAACTGACTAAGCCATGATCTGAAAGCTTACTGGTGAAATTCCACAAAGCTTAATAGTATTAAAATTATGTTTAAAACAATACCAACTGTCTAGTCTAGTGTCCATACAGTCTCTGTGTTTTATTCAACACCCTCCAAATCCCATTTAATTTATATTCTTTTATAATTTGTCTTAAAGCATGGTGTGATGCCATGCATGTTTTTTTTATTTATTGTGGTTCCTATCAATGTTATCATTTTCTGTACAATTAAAATCACCCCTACAAATAAATATTTACCTATATATCTAATTTTGTTTAAAAACAAGACTCTTTCATCTCTCAATACTGGGGTATATTATAAATGCAACAGTAATAATTTGAAACATGACCCATAGTTTTAACAACTGTTCCAGAACTTCAATGTCACAGAACTGTGATAGAGGACTCAAGTGCAGTAAAACGTTTATTAAACAAACTGCAGGCAGAACAAGAGATGGTAGGAGAGGAGGTGAACAAAAGGAATGGGATCAGGGAACACAGCACAATGACAGGCAAGCTGAGAGAGTGGCTGCTGAAGCCATTCCAAGGTGTGAGCAGCCTGGATTGCTCAGCTTGCAGAGAGGAACTGGAACAAACAAGAAACACTACAAACACAACAAAATATTAAACTAAAACAATGAACAAGAAAGCACATGGTAACAAACTGGCAAACAAGAGGGAAAAAGAACACATTAGCTTTGTCCCAATGTGAAAGCCGCGCACTTCGAAGGCCGCATTTAAAGTGTGATTGCGTCACAGCAGTGCAACAAAGGTTGTCCTAATTCAGAATGCACCCTCTGAAGGCCGCATTCGAAGGCCAATTGCATCCCTGCGGTGCAACGAAGGCTGCCGCAATTCGAAAGCGACTTCAAAATGCGCAGCCTACCCTATCCCAGTATTCATTGCACACCGGTGACAACAGGATTTGTATAGATTGGTCTGCATTCCCGCAGCACTCGATCGCGGGATTAAATTTCCCGGTGAAAGACTGTAGCGGTCGGTAACTCTGGTGTACTTTGTTTATTTTTGTAATGCAAGTTCTAATTTGTACATTAAACAAATTCTTCTATACATGTATTTTCTTGTCATGAAAATTCAAATGTGTAAATGAAAATAAATTGTTCTATACATTCCTTAAAGTAATTTTTTTTCAACTATTTATACAATATAACGTAAGTTTAACAAAAGAAACAACATAAACTTAAATTAACAGCTAAAACAGAATAAAACATTTGTATATACACTTTCATTGAGCTGAGCTGACCCTGGTGGTGCTGCTGGACCGGGATGGGCTGCACAATAGAGACCCTAGTAAGGCCTCTGCCAGTGGGACATCATTTGGGATGAGTGCATATTTCCACTGGTTTGCTGGGCTGAATCAGTCGACGTGTCATCTCATAAAAAGTACAATGCATCTGAGATGTCAGTTGAATAAAAATAAGTACTTAAATAAAGACTTGGATGCAAATATATAAATGTGAAAATATGTTGTAACAGTTACATTTAACATAAGAAATAAACTGTTAACTAATAGTTGCTAGCGATTAAATATTTAACCATAGGCTACATAATGTACCTGGTTATGGTCCGATCTCCCATCGTTGCAAGCTTTGAAGCATGTCAAAATCCAATAAAAACTCATAAAAAGCACAAAAAAAAAAAAAACTTTTCTGCCTCCATTTCTCTTTTTAAAATCCCCCCACAAACGTCCACTGTCAGATAGTAATATAGTATTAACACTACTTTAGTGCTGCAAGGATAAAGCACAGCACAAAGATCTTTTCATCGGAGCGGTCTCATTGGTCTGTCACCACTCGTCAATGTCAAAATATTCGAGATGAACAATCAAATCAAAGTAGGCGGGCTTTATGTTCACAGAAGATGCTGAGCGCAAATTCCAGCCAGTGCTTCTGTAAACGGACATAAAGTGCAAGTGTAAGTAGCTAAGCTTAACATTTCATATTTGACAGCTGAACCCGATATCATCAGATTAGGCATAAGATAATGAATGTGTAGGGCAGAGCACAACACTTTTTGACTTTCTCAGTTTGTGTAAGACCACTTAGAGATCAGAGTATGTATTTTTCCCACAATCATTTCCCACATGTCTAGTACAATTATTTGGTTTTGTTTCATTAATACAGCGTTAACTTTTTTCTTGATTTACCCCGAATGAATGGAAGTGAAATGTGACAACATGCCCCATAGGTGGGGGACAGCTTAAAATCTGATCTAATAAAAAAAAAATATACAAGACAAACTAAAATATTTTGTCAATAAAATTTTAAAATAAACCAATTTTATGAGTTTGACAACAAACATCATAAAACACAGCTATACAGCATAGTTCAAAACATAATAATAATGAATAACTCCTGATCATTGACTGTCAGTCATTATTCACATTTTTCATGTGGTTTCTCGATAGAATTCATAAAAGTATAGAATATAATATCATAGTTCTGATAGAGGCTCATTGTAACATACTGTATGCCCCGCCTGCTCAACTGGGATTTAACCCCAGCTCGAGTCTTCTGCTGGTTAGATCAGCTTTAAAGAACTATATCAACTGTTAAATAACAGATATAAGATTAAAATAATATCAGATTTGTTGAGTTTTAAATAAACAAAACAACTGAGATTTACTTATGCAATAGTTAAAGAAATGTTCAAAAGATACATTTTTTGATTAATTTAATTTTTTCTCTATGTAGTTTTGATATGGCAACTAGTAAATACAGTAAGTTTCGTCATCCTGGCATGTGTGGAAAATTTTAAACCATGTGTGTTACAACTAACCCCACGTTACCTTGTGACCCGCTCACCCCTACTTATCATGAATTAATTTAAGTTAAAAATGAAAAATTATTCATAAAACATAGGCTAAATATCAGTTGACCCTATGTTTACTTTCTTCATGGACATAGATGAATATGAAAAGACTATCAGTCAAAGCTCAGCTTTATATAGGAGGGTATTGACAATAATCTACTGCCCACTGACATAGTTTTTAATTTTTTTATTTTTTGGTCTTCAAACGTCTTAAAAATGCACATACGTAGATCAGAGAAATAAAAATGTCTCTGGATTTCCAAAATTTCCCTAACTACCTCAAATTTGGTACCTCACTGGATTTAAAACCCTGCCTACGGCCCTGGTTGTCACACATCTACTATAGGCCATTTAACGAGGCTTGGTTCAGTGTTGCCAAGTCTGGAATTGGGCTACTTTTACACTGTTGATGTGGCATAATCCACAGGTTTAAGTTGTCTTTATTTGAGCAATATTTTTACCTCCCTCCCCCCATGTTTTGGCCGTGATTATACTACTTTTGATTAGCAATTGGAAGGGTTTTGTTGTGCAGACCTGGCAACCCTGTCCCTCGGTTCGGCCTTCATGCACTTCAAAGTCCCATTCAGTCCACGGCTTTCGAAGCACGCAGCCTTCACATTGGGACACAGCTAGTAGGGAGCTGAGAATGGAACAGGTGAGCACACTCAGACAAATTAGGACTTAACAAAGGTTAAACTAGTGGTCGTAGTAATTGGAAACAAGGAGACAGGACGAGAGGAGCGCAACACAACACAACACAACACAACACAACACAACACAACACATGGCCAACACAAACAAAAGACAGAGCCATGTGCTCAAGCACAAAACAAACAAAGAAAACTGACAAATAATTCAAATAGCATTGCTCTTTTTCTTTAATCTCTTGCACCATTTATGTTCAGACTGCCCAGTCTTAAATTACTCATAAATTAGTGAATAAAAAACTGAGCAGAACAAAAAGAAAAAAAGAAAAAAGAAAACACTTTTTTTTATCATTCCGCATACTTGATCTTAAGTTATGAACAATTTTCTTCAACCTGTATACTTCTTGTTCTGTGAGACCCCCAGCCCTATTTATTTCATTGACATTCTTGCTGACTCTATCTAGGGGGTCCAAACTCGGTCCTGGAGGGCCGCTGTCCTGCATAGTTTAGCTCCAGCTTGTCTCAACACACCTACTGGAAGTTTCTAGTATGCCTAGTCAGTCCTTGATTAGAGGGTTCAGCTGTGTTTCATTGGGGTTGTAGCTAAACTCTGCAGGTCAGCGGCCCTCCAGGAGCAGGATTGGACACCCCTGCTATAAACAAATCATGATCAGGAAAAATTCTGCAGAACAGTCTTAGTCTTTTCAAGGGTATAAGCACTCCTCCCATATTATCTTTGAGAGACCAAATCAACTGAGCTCACTTATTCACTCTCACTTTTTTTACTTAATCATCAGAATTACTATGGTCAGACATAGGTCCTTGAACCATCCTTTCTTTTTTTTTTTTCTTTTTTTTTTCGTTCCTTCAGGGAACGAGGGTTACATACATAACCGAGACGTTCCTTTCAGTCAGTACACTACGAGTTACATCAGTTACTGACGGAATGAGGGTCCCAATTCAATCTCACCACGACGGCTGTCTTCCAACGTCCTGCGCTGACCAGAGCTCCCTGCCGTTAAACACGAACAAGGGGCTAGGCTCTACACCAATACCAAGGTACACTGGGAAGCATATCCCACATGGAGAAATGCAACACAATGCCTGCCCAAAGGCAGGGCTTAAGAATACACATATGTGACCACATATGTGGTCCCAAGTGCATTTGCTTAACAAGCGTTATGTTTTCGGACGCTGCAATTGATCAGCACATGCTGATCAACAGCGTTTTACTTTTTCTGACTTCAGCAAACCCCAAAATTTTACACCAACAGCTTCACCGAAGTATAAAGTAAAGATAGAAAACTCACTTAGCCCGCAGGCAAACAAAAGCACCGTTTACACTACGAAAAAAATAGGCATGTGGCCATATGGCAACGGTATTGCAGTAATGTATTTCCCCATTTTTATAGATAGTAGCATTAATAATATGATTGCAGTTATTTGTTTATTTGAAGTGTTTATTGTAGTATAGTTGTATTTATTTATAAATATCAATTATTTTTGGAATTTTCAGAAAATGAATACAGCTAAATTTTACAGAAAGGGCACAAAGAAGAGTACAGAGTTAGCTCTTCCATGTGATGAGAGTGATGATTAGTTTTGAGTGGAGTTTTGCCATTTTGAAGGTTAAATTATAGGGATATATTTATTTTTGGTTTGCATGAGTTCCACATACACTGATCAGGCATAACATTATGACCACCTTCCTAATATTGTGTTGGTCCCTCTTTTGCTGACAAAACAGCCCTGACACGTTGAGGCATGGACTCCACTAGACCCCTGAAGGTGTTATGTGGTATCTGGCACCAAGATGTTAGCAGCAGATCATTTAAGTCATGTAAGTTGTGAGGTGGGGTCTCCATGGATCGGATTTATTTGTTCAGCACATCCCACAGATGCTCGATTGGATTGAGATCTGCGGTATTTGGAGGCCAAGTCAACAAACTTAGACTCGTTGTTGTGCTCCTCATACCATTCCTGAACATTTTTGCTTTGTGGCATTATCCTGCTGAAAGAGGCCACAGCCACCAGGGAATACCGTTTCCATGAAAGGGTGTACGTGGTCCGCAACAATGCGGACAGGTGGTAGGTGTCAAAGTAACATCCACATGGATGGCAGGACCCAAGGTTTCCCAGCAGAACATTGCCCAAAGCATCACACTGCTTCTGCCGGCTTGCCTTCGTCCCAAAGTACATCCTGGTGCCATGTGTTCCCCAGGTAAGCAACGCACACACAGCCGGCCATCCACGTGATGTAAAAGAAAACGCGAGTCATCAGACCAATCCACCTTCTTCCATTGCTCTGTGGTCCAGTTCTGATGCTTTTTATCAGAACCAGCATTAACTTCCATTTTAACTACAGTAGCTCGTCTGTTTGTCCGGATAACACGGGCCAGCCATCCCTCCATGTGCATCAATGAGCCTTGGCCACCCATGACCCTGTCGCCGGTTCACCACTGTTCCTTCCTTGGACCACTTTTGATAGATACTGACCACTGCAGACCGGGAACACCCCACAAGAGCTGCAGTTTTGGAGATGCTCTGACCCAGTTGTCTAACCATCACAATTTGGCCCTTGTCAAACTTGCTCAAATCCTTACACCTGTTTCACACATGCTCTTTCTGCAGTTCATATGCAGTGTGTGTTACAGTACATATGTGATGCAAGAGCAGCACGCGCTGTTGTGCTTTCACATATGCCGCGTTTGCAGTGTGCAACTGATCCGCGGTTGTATACCACAATCACAGCATTTCATTATTTTTATTTAAAATCCAAAAGTTGTTACTGAACATGGCTTGTCAGCATTGCAATTCTCTTTGTATACACTCTTTCATGGATGTTGCACTACAATGCACTACATTTAAAAGTTTTATTCAATACATTGCTTTATATTTATATAACCTAGTACTTTAGAATTATATATTACTTTGCTCACGCAAGTGGCAAGACATTTAAACATAATGTTAAAATCACAAACATTTTAAATTAAAATTTACAATAGACAAAAACAGCTGACTCTCATCTTTTCTTTTGTCTTTATATCTTTTTACAAGAAATCCTGCAGGTCAAATAAATGTGTTTTTCCACCTCCAAGAAAGGATGAGTGCTAACCTAAATGTCAGGTAATGCTATGTTGTTTTCCTTGCTTTACCTAAGGCAAAAAAACATGTGTTGACTTTGAAACAGAGTAGACTTTACCATATATGCATCTGTAGTGAAATTACTAGATTTTTGCATCAATACATGTTTATTTTAATGCGAACAATGCCTCGTCAACAATGCAAAAATAATCACTTTAATTCAGCGTGTGCTGCACAGCAAAAAAAAAAAAGAAAATAGACTGGAACTAACTGTTGGACCGTATCCATGTGCAGTGTGAAAGCTCTAACCGGTTAACATGGGTAGGCCTACGGAAAAAAATATGCACTGCATACACACTGCGAACAGAGTATGTGTGAAACAGCCGTTTCACTTGCCCATTTTTCCTGCTTCTACAACACATCAACGTTGAATACAAAATGTTCACTTGCTGCCTAATATATCCCACCCACTAACAGGTGCCATGATGAAGAGATAATCAATGTTATTCATCTCACCTGTCATAATGTTATGCCTGATCAGTGTATATAAATCTATCAATTTCTAAAAGAAATGTGCATTTAAATAGAAAATAAACTTTTTTGGACAATTTTCTATTGTGGTACAGCGTTGCTAAAAAGAAAGAAAGAATGATTCTAAAACCTCTATATTTTTCACAAATAGCACCCTGGTTAATGCTCTATAGCTTTTGAAAATAACATACCACCTACACTACACCCTAATCTAAACCTAACTGTTAGTGTTAACAAAAGCAAATGGGAGATAAAACATTTATTTGCTGAAGCAACCGTGCCATTTTTGCTTTCTTTTACAAGTCTTTGAGCACATGACTCACGGTACTCATAGCCAAGCGCTCTGCATCATAAATGTAACGCTGAACCAGATGAGCGTTCAAGCAACTTTTTCTATATCAGAAAAATCATACATTTGGAGCTGAATATGTAATGCAAGTTGGTGTTTAACTGACAAACTCCTGTGAATTGTATGCAGAGGTACATTTTTGGAGTTTGTACAAAGGTGTAAGTACGGGCATTTTTTTTTTCTAAATGAATGAACTGATTTAAAGAAAAGTTGTAGAACAATAGAACTATTCCTTCATGAATCTTATCCTCTACTATGCATGACTGTGCCAAGAAGAGCTGAGGAGGATGTAAACATTTGTAGTCATTAACATCTTACATTTTGGTAATTTGCTGCTAAGGCTTTAGGACACTTTAAATACAACACATGATTTATATGGTCCACTTTTATGATAATTTTGGTGCTTTTTGTTGTGTAAGGGAATTCTGCACTGACCCCAATGATCCCTGATCAAGATGACCTCTGGATTTCATCTTTATATAACAACTTGCATTTAAATGAAGATAAAAATTAAATTAAATTAATCAACTCACGTACGCATGATTATCTTGATTACAGTGACCTTGAAGCTGTGAAATTAACAAAATATACTATAATATCTATTTTCTCCATTAAATTGAACAGTCAGATATAATGCACATAAATCGATCTCATAGAAATGCAGACATTGGGGCTTAATCAGTCCTAATTCTGCATTTGTCTCCGTGGCACACAGTGACAGCATTAGCCATATTAGAACATTCTGTCATGGGTGTTTCCTTTTTCATTGTACGGAAATTCCCTGTTGCCCTGACAACAGGTGATGAGCATCAGAGCCCCAATGCTCTAAAGCATAAATTTAGATGTGACATTCTCTCATTATTTAAAGGTGCTTACTCACAGAATGCATTGCTACATTTTAGAGAAGCTAAAATATCTTTGCTCTATTGCTGTGCTTTACCATGTTGTGAAAACAGACCTCTTATCAGTATATCTGAATCTATTCCATGTTTTTTTTCTCTCTATGTTGGATTGTGTGTGTGTGTGTGTGTGTTTGTGTGTGTGTGTGTGTGTGTGGTGTCCTGGTACACCCTACGTTATAGGGACAAAATGTCCCCACAAAGATGACAATATCCAAAATCCTTGTTCTTGAGGGGAAATTTTTTGAAATCATCACCATTGACGTCAGGACAAGGAAGCTAGAAAGTGCACCCAGACCAAAAGTTGTTAACTTCTAATAGGCCGAAGCAAGTCGATCACAGGGATGTAGGAAGTATGGCAGGGAGATGCAGCATTTCATTCCCTTCTCAGGGAACCAAGGTTACAGTCGAAATTCGAGACGTTTCCTTTCGAGGTCCAGATTGTTGAATCTCACAAATGTGAGCAGAGAGGACCACAAACTTTTCAAACTGAAGCCCCGGACCATAAGGCCTTAAAGGCCACCATAATGAGTTCTCTCTGACAGGAAAAGGTGAGGCCTCATAAGCAAGAGAGATAGCCTCGATTATCCACTTGCTCAGAGTCTGCTTGGTTGCTGGCAGTCTGGTCTTGGGAAACCAAAGAACACAAACAATTGATCAGATTTTCTCCACAGGGCAACTCTGTGGACGTAGGCATCCAGCACTCTCACTGTACACACTAAATTAAGCTTCTCCTGGTCCAAACTTCTGAAAAGAGGAGGACAGAAGGCCTGCAAAATAATAGGCCATGGCACATTAGTAGGTCCCTGGGGCACATAACCCAGTCTAGGGTACAATAATGCCTCGACGGGGAGCCATGGACAAGCCTTCTAGCACCACAGCCAGGTTCAAGCAGGAATTCTAGTGCAGCTTGCAAGCCTCAGCCTCAGTGTACCACAGAGGAAGCATGTCACTAAAGGGTCTATCCCTAATGACTCATCACCCAAAGGTGCATGGTGGGCAGCTATGGCCTCCACGTATACCTTCAGAGTGGAGGGAGATAACCCTGCAGAGAAATGAAAGCTCTAGCATAAAGTTCTGCCAGGAAAATTCAATGTTATGTCACTTATCATATTCAGACCTAACCAATCATGTCCTAATTCTCAGAGTATAAAGAATGGTCACACGTCAAACTAACTATCAAAGACATGTTAGCCTAGGGTCAAAAGCATTTTTAGGATTGCGATATTTTTCTCAGACTGCCAAACGTGGCCAAAATCACACAGTATAAACCTGGCGTTGGGTATCAAATGATGACTCTTGCATTGATTATCGTTTGTCATAGGTGCGTTAGCTTTACAGGGTTCAATAGCTAGCTATGGTTTATTAGCTAGTAAAGCGTTATCATATAAAAAAAAATGTATCCTTCTGCAAGGGCATTGTCTGAGGTTTCTCAATGGTATGTGTCTATGTATTTTGATTATTTATTTTACTTCTTATTATTTATTTTATTTTATCTGTCATGCTGTTCTGGTTTATTCTATTTTGGGGGTTCTCTCGACAGGTTCTAAGGGTTAGTTCTATCAAGCTGTGAGCGGGAGTCAAGCCAATGGTTTAGAGTCCTCCTAACTGCAGATGCAAAGAACAGCGGTTTTCCAACTCAACTATGCATAGGACATTCTTTAGGATTGGTGCTGCTACGAACTCAACTATACGTGCGGAGTCCGCATCCTCTAGCAAGGTGCTCTGTACATGGTAATTCTCAGCATTCTAGTTCCAACCAAGATCTGATGCTCAGCAAGTACTTTCAAGTAGTAATTTTCAAGCAAATACTGGTGGTGGTGGTGGTGGCATGTTTCCTCAGTATTTATCAATCTTGTTTCCGTTAGTCTTTCTAGTCTTTCTAGACTTTATCTGTGGCCTAACATGGCTTACTTGTATGACCTAACGTGGCTTTTGTCTTCATGTGGCCTAACGTGGCCTTCTTCTCTATGTGGCTATTGTGGCCTTCATCTCCATGTGGCCTAACGTGGCCTTATTTGTATGGCCTAACGTGGCTTAAGGTGGCCTTCATCTCCATGTGGCCTAACGTGGCCTTTATTGTATGGCCTAACGTGGCCTTTATTGTATGGCCTAACGTGGCTTTTGTCTTCATGTGGCTTAACGTGGCCTTCATCTCCATGTGACCTGACGTGGCCTTATCTATGTGACCTACCATGGGTCCTGTCTCCACGGGGCCTATCGTGGGCTTATCCATACAGTTAACGTGGCTTTCATCACCATGTGGCCTAACGTGACCTTTTCTGTGCAGCCTAACGTGGCCTTGTCTCCGTGTGGCCGATCAAGACCTACGTCTCCGTGTGGCCAATCAAGGCTTTCGTCTCTATGTGGCTGATCAAGGGCTTTGTCTGTGGCCGTTCAAGGCTTTCGTCTCTGTGGCCTAAGGGGACCTTCGTCTCTATGTGGCCTAACATGGCCTTCGTCTCTGTGTGGCCTATCATGGCCTTCGTCTCTGTGGCCTATCGTGCCTTAGCCGTATGGTTAACGTGGCTTCGTCACCATGTGGCCTAATGTGACCTTTCTGTGCGCCCTAATGCGGCCTCGTCTCTGTGCAGCCATACAAGGCTTTCGTTTTTTATGTGGCTGATCATGGCCGTTGTCTGTGGCCGTTCAAGGCTCTCGTCTCCATGTGGCCGATCAAGGCGGTTGTCTGTGGCCTTTCAAAGCTTTTGTCTCTATGTGGCTGATCAAGGCCATTGTCTGTGGCCGTTCAAGGCTTTTGTCTTTTATGTGGCTTATCAAGGCCATTGTCTGTGGCCGTTCAAGGCTATCATCTCTATGTGGCTAATCAAGGCCGTTATCTGTGGCCGTTCAAGGCTTTTGTCTTTTATATGGCTTATCAAGGCCGTTGTCTGTGGCCGTTCAAGGCTCTTGTCTCTGGCCTTTCAAGGCTCTTGTCTCCGGCCGTTCAAGGCTCTTGTCTCCATGTGGCCAATCAAGGCTGTTGTCTGTGGCCGTTTAATGCTTTTGTCTCTATGTGGCTGATCAAGGCTGTCGTCTGTGGCCATTAAATGCTTTTGTCTCTATGTGGCTGATCAAGGCCGTCGTCTGTGGCCATTAAATGCTTTTGTCTCTATGTGGCGGATCAAGGCCGTTGTCTGTGGACATTCAAGGCTCTCGTCTCTATGTGGCTAATCAAGGCCGTTGTATGTGGCCGTTCAAGGCTTTCATCTCTATGTGGCTGATCAACGCCGTTGTCCATGGCCATTCAAGGCTTTAGTCTCTATGTGGCCATTCAAGGCTTTCGTCTCTATGTGGCTGATCAACGCTGTTGTCTGTGGCCATTCAAGGCTTTCGTCTCTATGTGGCTGATCAAGGCTGTTGTCTGTGGCCTTTCAAGGCTTTCATCTTTATGTGGCTGATCAAGGCCTTGTCTATGGCCGTTCAAGGCTTTCGTCTTTATGTGGCTGATACATCATCATGCTCAATTCATGGGTAGGTAATATCTATCCTTCTATGTTTTAGGAATTGCAGTATTCATGACGGGTTAGTATACAGTCATCTTACAAGTCTTTGGGGGTGGGTGAGGAACTACTTTCCTCCACTAATTCTTGGGGGTCGGATGTGAAGGAAGCCGAATCTTAAGGCAGGAAATGCAGAGTCTGTTACCCTTGAGATGAGAGCTATGGACGGGGCCTATGCCACAGTTCTGCCAGGAAGATTCAATGTTATGTCACTTATCACATTCAGACCTAACCAATCATGTCTTAATTCTCAGAGTATAAAAGATGGTCACTTACACATGTCTGAGTTCGCAGATGCTGACGCCCACATGAAGGATGCTCTCAAAAACCTTAGTTGAGAGACCTGCCTCTATAAGTCTGGCCCTCTCAAAGGCCAAGCCCACAGTTTCCATAACTCTAGGTGGGAGTGAAAGATTAGGCCCCCCGCCTGAGACAGCATCTTAGCATCTTCCTTACCATCTTCCTTACCAGCGGGGCTGAGCCAAAGCGGGCAGTGTGTCGTTTCTTGAGATGTGAACAAGTCCACCTCCACTTGGCCAAACTCCTTTCATATCTGCTCCACCACCTCTGTGTGGAGTTACCATTCCCTGGGCCTCAGCCCCTGCCTCAACAGGATGTATACTGCCTGGTTTAAGTGCCCAGGGACATAGACGTAGCTTTCCCTGGGCCCACAGAAGGATCTGGTGCTCCAGTTTGTAAAGTGGGTGCAACCGCAGACCCCCCTGATGATTTATGTAAGAGACCACAGATTTGTTGTCTGTCCAGACAAGCACATGAACAATCACATGATGGCCTTTTAGGTCTGGGGGGAAATACTTAATCTCTCTTGGCACATACATTGCCTGGAAATGATGGCTGTCTTCCTAGCATTGATGACCCATCCACAAGCCTTGAGCCGAGCAGCCTTCCATGACCGCTCCCCAGCCCGTAAGGGATGCATGCGTTGTAAGGGTCACGCAAAAACAAAAAGCTCCCAACATGGGACCCTGTGACAAGAACCAAGGTAGAAAGGTATCTGCATGTAACCTTGATCATGTGAAGTGGGTTGCCCCTCAGGGAAAAATCCTTGGTCTTGAGCGACCACAGCAAGGGTCTCATGTACAGCAGGCCAAAAACTAGCACGTTGGACAAATCTGCCATCAGACCCAACAGTCTCTGAAACAGTTTGACAGTGAATGACTGGCCAAGCTTTATTGTGTTAACATCTGTGAGAAGTGAATCGATACGAGCAGGAGACAGGCATGCCTGCATTGTCGTCGAATCCCACACCACGCCTAGAAAAGTGGTTCTCTGTGCTGGAGAAAGCACACTCTTCTTGGCATTCAGCCTTAACCCATACTCTTTCATATGGAGAAGGACAACATCTCGATGCCTAACCACCATCTGTTCCGATTGTGCTAAGATTAACCAATCGTCTATATAGTTTAACACGCAGATACCTTGGAGTAGCAGCGGAGCCAGAGCTGCGTCCATACATTTTGTGAAAGTGCGGGGTGATAGAGCTAGACCGAAGGGAAGGACCCAATATTGGTATGCTATGCGCCCAAAAGCGAACCTCAAGAACTTCCTGTGCTGTGGAAGGATGGATACGTGGAAGTGTGCGTCCTTGAGATCCATTGTGACAAACCAGTCCTCGCATCTGATTTGAGTCACAATCTGCTTTAGAGTCAACATCTTGAATTTGAACAATCCTGAACTTTCTGACCAAGCAATTTTTTTTGGTGCAGATCTAACTTCCGACTTTAGACCGGCTCTCTGGGCAGTGATCGGGGTGGTGACTGAAGGCGGTGACTGAGTAGTTGTGACATCACAAGTCTCAACGGCTCGTGAAAAGGCACAGCTAATTTATGCAGGCTGTGTGCATTTGACTGTGGATTGACTGTTTTGGTAGTTACATAGCCCCTAGACCTGAGTTATCATGAAAAACGCTAGGAAATTTCAGTTTTGACAGTATGGTACGTTTAATGTTTGCATATCTGTTGGAACGAGGGCTAAAAGGCTGACAGGATGAGAGGCCCTGACATGAAGGTTGGGCTTTTACTTGCAGAAAACGCTCATCTAATTTACTTTTAGGACGAGTGCCCTGCTTTAAGGACAGGTTTAGTGTAAGGGGATAGAATATACAGTTTGTACAGTATAAAAACCATCACACCTATGGATAGTCCCTGTAAACCACATATGCCTGTGTGTGTGTGTGTGTGTGTGTGTGTGTGTGTGTGTGTGTGTGTGTGTGTGTGTGCCTAATGTATGTGGTAATTCTTGGTAATGGACACAATTCCATGAAATATCTAAGACAATGTGGATGCTATGTATAGGATTCCATTGGTATGATTTGAATTATTTATCATTTCTGAATTGTAGATGAGTCACAGGGGCTTATGTGATAATTTTGGACTGGCATGATCTAGATGGCAACTTTAAGGTACACAAACAAGTGGAAGAATCCATAAATCTTAATTTTAAGCTCTACACAGTCTGATAAGCAACAAAAACAGAATTAATCACCTTTTAATCTGATGTTTCCATAATAACTTTGAATTTCATAGCCAAAATCTCATCCATTTGGATATAGACCCTGCAAGTATTGACCCTAAAAGTCTCAGTCATCATTATATTGCAAAGAGCAAAAAAAGGTTTTTTGTTTTACAGAAAAAAAGAAAGTCGTATACTTTAGGTCTGGAACAATATTAAAGGGAATTTTAAGATTCCATAATATAAGATGTCAGGAGAGCAATACAATGTCAGTTGAATTCATAGACCCTGAGAGACTTAAGATTAACCCTGCCATCCACCACCCTCATCAGTAGGTCTTTCTTTTTCTGATTGACATTGTGTGTGTGTGTGTGTGTGTGTGTGTGTGTGTGTGTGTGTGTGTGTGTGTGTGTGTGTGTGTGTGTGTGTGTGTGTGTGTGTGTGTGTGTGTGAATGGACTCAGCACATCTGATAATTGGCTCTTAATGTTCCCTGTAAAGGCAAATTCTTCATCTCGAGCAGCTGTGTTTCTCATTTAAACTTAACCTTTTTATCATTCATAGTGACCTCACATTGTGGAAGTCTTCTTTCCCACATGGAAAGAACCTATATTAACATATATGTTTTAATATAGGTTTTGATATAGGTTTTTAATATATGTGACATATATAAAATTGGCCGTTTTCCTATATTATATGTACATATATGCACATATATGTACATATTTGTGTACATATATACGTGCATACATATACCTATATAGATACTTATATGCACGTATATATATGTGTGCATATATGCACATATATATGTGTGCATATATGCACATATATGTTCACTTATATGTTCACCTATATGCTCACCTATATGTTCACCTATATGTGCACCTATATGTTAGTAAAATTATTAAAATCCATAGCTGCTAGGCAACATAAATAAAAATGTAGAAATTTACATTATTTATTTACTTAAGAACAATCAAATAGTACAAGAACAACAATATAGTACAGGAACAAAAATATAGTAAAAGAACAAAAATAAGACAAAAAAACTGAACAGAAAAAAAAAATATTTTGTTGATCTTCTCAGCTCTGTGAGCTTTGAATTGCTAGATCTGCCTATCTGCCCTCGGCTGGCTGCCGGCCACTTCTTCAATGTAGCATCTAGAGAAGACAAAAATAATAAGACAATATAATAATAATAATAATAATATAGTGCTTCATCAGGAACCCAAAGTGCTTGCTTACAGTACAGCTGCGATTGGACACATATTTTGGATAAAGGGCTGATCATTATAAAAAATGTGTCATGTAAACACGTCAATTGGACGATTCTGATTGGATTCTGCTAAATCTGAAATAAATTCTGATTGGAAACCTCACCCTCTTTTTTTTTTTTTTTTTGCGGCATCGTTCTTTCATATGCACATGTCCGTCAGCCCTTGGAAGACTAGGTGGAGGTGTTGTAGATGTTAATGTAGTTGTTGACTTAGATGGTAGTATCGCTGTAGATGTTGAAGCAGATGTTAGCTCAAAGGGTGTCTCAAAGGTCCCAGTCAGCAGGTCATCCTCCTAAGACAATGCAATCCAAACACAGTTAAACACAGCAGTCATTTTGACATGTCATCACATTATTTACTCTGACCACATCACCCTAGAGTCCTAAACTTACTACCTCACACCTACCTCAACTTGCTACAGGAGAGATTCAACTGTATAGTCCTAACTGTCTATATGCCTATCAAAATTACAATTGGAAGTCGTTGGTCTCTCCTTCACGTGAGGCTCAAAAAAGGACATAACGGCCATAAACTTCCCAAACTTCCATCTCTTTTGACTGCCTCCTTCAGCACCACTCCTTTTCTCCTTCTCTGTCCTCCTTTCTTTTAAATATTTGTCTCTCAGATATTTCCATTTTCGTCTGCATTCCTCCTCTACCAACACAGGGTAAAAATAACAAATGAGCTAATAACTAATACCTAGTATTGATCCACATGAAAGCAATTTAGAGCCCGCAAACTATTGCTACTGCTGTTAACGTTAGTACAGTTTAAATTAATGACAACTTACCTGACAAATCCACTGCCCCACTAACGTGCCTCCATGCCTGCTGTTTTTTGTTTAAATTGTGGTAGTTATGGTTGGTGAAGTCATAGAGCTCCGGGTAGCCCGCGACAGCCTCAACAAGTTTCTCCTCCATCATTGAAGTCTCTGCGGCCGATCCGAGTTACTGTAAACTTCCGTCATCACAACTGAAGGCCCCGTCTCTCCATTCATTCGATTGGACAATAGAAAAAAAACGTGATGACGTCGGGCTATTTTCCGCTCAGAGTTGATTTTTTTTCAACTTAATTCGCTCAGAGCGCTCCTTTTAAAACGCGAGGCGCAGCAGGCGGTTAAAACGCGAGGCGCCTGGTGTGCATAAGCAGCGCGCATAACGCTCTCTGCCAACCGAAATCTATTCAAAAGAGGCACCTCTCGCTGCAAAAACGCGTTCTGTGTGATCGGGCCTAAGTTGCTAAAATATTCAAGTTAGGTGTTTTTTGTTTTGTTCATGCATGTGCTTGCACACTAGTTACTGTAAATCATCATAAGATAATTCCACAACCCAAACTTCCACCTGCTGTTACTTAAAGTGGAGCACAAATTGGAAATACCATATTACTTTGTCCTTTCCATATTGCAGCGATACCCATGTTTTTATCTTGTTAGAAAAAAAAACAGTTAAGCTTTGATTCAGGTGCAAATGCAGCATCTCTCTCAGCTGGCCACCTACAAAATGACAGAACCTGTTTCTCACTGTGTTTGGCCAGATGAAAATGGTGGTCAGGGCCTGATGTCACTCTAAAGTCAACAAAGGATAGTGTCAGAAAAATATACATGTAGACAGAAGGTGGCACAGTTATTATTATTTTTTAATTAATTTATGATACATGACAAAAAAATCTATGGAATGGACAGTTAAAAAAATAAACAAATACATTTGAGCCTAACTTCAAATGCAGGTGAGCTACAAAATGACCAGATCCTGCCATGAGCTAAATAGGAGACATATCTTGTATGTATAGGGCTTATATGTGGATATAATGAAGCAATACAGGAGACCTATATGGCCTGTATATGCACATATATGCACCTCAATTTTGCCTATATGCGGCATATATACGCATATGTGCAGCATATATAGGCATATATGCGGCATTTATATGCATATATGCAGCATATATATTATCATATATGTGCATATATGCTGTATATATGCAGCATATATATGCGGCATATATACGCATATATGCAGCATATATATTATCATATATGTGCATATATGCTGTATATATGCAGCATATATGTGCATATAAACTGCATATAGGTTTCATATATGTGCATATATCCTTATATAGGTTCTTTCCATGTGGGATAACCCACACTCATAGCAGAGTTTTGGCCTGTCAATGTCTGACTCTGTCAGTCTCTTTAGATGACTAACCAATTTTCTCATTATTTAAGACCAACTACTGCAACAGATGAATCTTTCACTCAATCTCTCTTCCCTGTAAAACCTAATCAATTTGAGGAAACTTAAATTTGAGGAAAATTATTTGAGGAAACTTATTCCCTCAGTGTAATTGAGTAATGGTGCCTAACAAAACTTGTTTTATCAAGTTAATCTAGATCTAGAGTTCATCTACAGTTTTTCTCAGTTGATTTAACACTTCTCCAAACTCAGATCACTGCTCTAAAAAAACTATGAACTCTGAACACTCTGTAATGGTCAGATTGTAAGTTTTCATTAATTTCATACAAATTACAAATCATATGCATAATGTTCTCAAAACATTGTGTACAAAATTATCAAGTGTGTTCACAGCAGTTCGCACAGCCAACCAAAATGTTAGTATCAGTAAAAAACAATTGCAGCTTCTTTATTGGTTTTACAAATATCACAATCATTTGTGCACCATTTGTTGAAAGTGCACTATCTATGCTTGCAGGCTGGCCCTCACTAAGACTGCCTCGGTAGCTGGCCTAGGCTGTACTATGGATTATGGAGGCACTTTGCTAAAGCATTGCCGCCTCTGGCCCTTCACTACGTGAATGTAGGCTTTCTAGGATCCCTAATGTCAGCCTCCTCTCATGGTGAGAGTCGTTCGGCCAAGGCCCGCCCCCTTTCTACATTCTGGGGTGAGATGAGTAATGAAGGTTGGTGCAGAGGCAGAATTTGATAGCAACCTAGCAGTGGTCGTGGGGTTAGGCCATCTTTCGCTTCACAAAGAGACTGTTTGGTTTGTTTGACCCTGCCACTCAGAGCTAGCTTCATGGACGTAGGCCGCCAGGCACATCTAGAGCCACTGGCAGGCCGTCACCCTATACATTTCAGGGTCCTGTGGTTTGTGCTACCCTACATGTTTCAGCTCTGTATCATTCTGCTTTACACCACTATGGTTCGGGTCGAGCAGAAATTTCTAACCTTCCCTTCATGCTGGTTCTATAAGTACACTCCTTTGAAGCCATAGCATTGACATGAGCTGAAGCCCATGCACGCAGATGGTAGGCCCCTGAATCCGGGGCCTCCATTGAGTCGGGGGGCATAAGTTGTACTTTGTTGTAGTTGTTTTGCTGAGTATACTGCCATTGACAATGTAGTTAGGTATCAGGTCAGTAGGCGCTACCAGCTAAGCTGCGCTGTCATGTAGTAGGCCTCAACAGGCCTCCGTAACGGCCGGTACCACTAAGGGCTTTTTAGGCCAGCTTGCTTCAGGCAGTAGACTTGCTGACAAAAAAACAGGCTTTAGCAGGCCTCCTTGGAAAGGAGTCCCAATGCTTGGGGGACATGCATAGCAGCTGCGACCAGGTAGCTAGCCTCGAGAGGCTAATTTATGTGTTGGTGTGGTATGCTTCCCAATGATTTTGTTTTTTGTTGCTGAATACCTACCAGGCCTCCCTGAGGATGAGTCCCCAGCAATGTGGGTATTTATTTTGTCAGCCAGCAGACATGCTGTCAGGCAGTTGGCCTTAGCAGGCTATTCTGAGATGGAGCCCCAGAAAGTCTGGGTTCATAGCAGCCAGTTTTTGCTTGATATCAGGTAGTAGGCCCAACCAGGCTTCCCTGAAGGCGAGTTCCCGAGTTTGGATACTCTGGCAGCTAGCACGACTTTCTATCAGGTGGTAGGCCTCACCAGGCCTCTCCCTGAAGGCAAGTTCCCGAGTTTTGTTACTCTGACAGTTAGCATGAATTGCTATCAGGTAGTAGGCTTCACCAGGCCTCCCTGAAGGTGAGTTACCAAAATTGGGCACTAAACAGCTAGCATGACTCTGGCAGCTTGTGGATGCTTGCTATCAGTTGATCTGGTCTTAGCAGGCAGCACCTGAAGGCAAGTTCGTACCCTAGCATGACAAAAGTGATCACTTTTCCTTATAGGAACCCATTTGTATCTAACCTGAGACGATCCCCTGTGTCTGCGTTTTCTGACACCAGATGATACACACAACGTGCGTAATTTGTCTCGGATCAGCGCATTGTGTTCTCGAAGGAGCAGAACGTGCAGATTGCAAAAGCTCTGTTTGCGCCTGTTCCTTTTTCCTACAGCCTGGTCTACCTACCAGGTCAGGGTCGGTGCTCCTCACTAGGGGTAGCTTGTGAGTGCTCAGCCTCCTGACTCTGGTCAGATGGTTGCAGGCCTCTCGTGAGGCTCCCAGTTAGATCAGTCAGTAGGCTTGTCCGGCCTCCTCAGTGCTTTGAAAGATAGGTGCTTTGTAGGTCCTTGGATGGAGCAGATAGGGAGAGTTGAATTTGCTGGTTCTGACAGTTGTCACTGCCATTGACATGCACTCCCCTTAGCATGGCGGCGTGGGTATTTCGTTTCCCAAAGCACCCTAGGACTTAGTGCGAGTTCCCTTCGAAAGGCAACGTCTCAGGTTACATATGTAACATATGTTCCCAGAGAACAGGGAACGAGACACTGCGTCTCTTTGCCATGCCTCGGGGTCTGCCTACCAAACAGTTCCTTCAGACAATAAGGTGAATGTCATGTTTGCAAGGCACCCTTATATACTTCCGGGTCACACGTTGATGACATCATGGGTGGTCGCCGGTCAATAGGATTGCTGTGCTTCGATAGTAGTTTCAGACACCTGTTACGCTGAGACGTTTCCCCAAAGCATCCTAGGACGCAGTGTCTCATTCCCTGTTCCCAGTGAACATAGGTTACGTAACCTGAGACGTTCCCCTGTGTCTATGCGGCTACAGATCCGGCTGGTGGTGCTCTGTACATGAGGGCAGTGTTTCAGGCCTACCAGGCCGATCTGCTTAAGGACCTGGATGATGGCAAGGGCCTGTCCCCTGAGGTGGTGACTGAGCTCTGCCGTACCATAGATGTTGCACTCCGGGCCAACAAACAAACAGCTGCCATGATTGGTCGTGCAATGGTGACCACGGAGAGGCATCTATAGATCAATCAAACTGACATCAGGGAGAAAGAGAAACATTTTCTTAACGATGCACCAGTCTCACCCTGAATTATTTGGTACTTCAGTCGAGGTGGTGGTCGATAATTTCAGAGATGCTACAGCACGGTCTGCAGCTCACTAGGAATTAATACTGCACCGTCCCAGGTCTGCGGACTACAGGCAGGCCCAAAGGCAGAGTGTTCCCACTCGCGCTCCTCCTCCTCCTGCTGGCAGAAGCAGGATACAAAAGAGGCAAGACATGGGGCGAGCTAAGAAGGATTTGAGGGAGGTCATTGAAGCTAAGTGTGTGTGTATATATATATATATATTCAGTATATGTATGCTGTGATAGACGTCGTATTCCTATAGGTAAATGTGATCAGCTGACAGCTTGACTAAGATGACCTGCCAGAACTGACGCTACACTTGATTTTTGGGTGAACTAACCCTTTAAGCGAGAGGAGGCCTACTCAACCATGAATACAGCTTACCAGGGCAGCCCTACAGAGGGCCTAACAGTTGATGTCACTGTCTAGGTAGAACTCAAAACAGCTGGAGCTCAAGTGTGCGGAGGCCTTGGCAGAATGTCTCTCTTAAACGAGAGGATGTCAACCAACTAAACTCAAAGACAATTATCATGGCGGCTGAACGCTTGATGTCACTGTTCATCTGGAGCTCGGGTGAGCATAAGCCTCAGCAAAACGACTCTCTGAGAGAGAGGAAGCCAACATACTCAACTTCGAAGTTTATCAAGGCGGCCTTACAAAGGACTAGCAACCTCTCTAGCAACCACCTGAGTACAATGGCAACTGCATAGCAACCCCCTAGAAACCACCCTGAGTACCTTAGCAACACCCTAGCAACTACCCTGAGTACCCTATCAACCGCATAGCAACACCGCATAGTACATAGGCTGTTTTGACTTTATTTATTTTCATTATATAACTTAAAATGTGTAGGCTTAATAAAAGAGAAGTGATTGTTCAGTACATTGTTTATTTTTGTAATGAAAATAATAATTTGTACATGACACCAATTCTTCTATACATTTATCTTATTTTCATGTAAATTAAAATGTGTAAATGAAAATAAATTGTTCTATACGTTACTTAAAGTACATTTTTACACCTATTTACAAAATAACTTTTTTAACATAAGAAACAACAAAAAATTTAATTAACAGCTAAAACAGAAGAAAACATTTGTTGCTATACTTTCATTGAGCTGAGCGGGAGAACCTGGTGGAGCTGCTGGACCGGGTGGGCTGCACAATAGAGACCCTGGTTAGGCCTCTGCCAGCGGGACATCATATGGGATGAGTGCATATTTCCACTGTCCACTGCGTTGTCTAACAGGTTTGCAGGGCTGACTCAGTGACGGCTGCCATGTCATAAAAAGTTCAATATATGCCTCTGAGATGATGTGCAGTTGAATACAAATAAGTACTTCAATAAAGACTTGGACTTAAATACAGAGAAAATGTATTTAATGTAAATGTAAGAAATAAATTGTTAACTAATAGTTGCTAACGATTAAATATTTAACCATAGGCTACATATTTACCTTGTTATGGTCCGGTCTCCCATAGTCGCAGCCTTTGAAGCATGTCAAAATCCAATAAAAATTAATAAAAAGCAAATTAAAAACAAAATAAAACAATAAAAAACTTTTCTGCATAAATTTCTCTTTTTAAAATCTCCTCACAAACGTCTGCTGTCAGTTGTCACACAGTAAGTAAGTAAGTAAGTAAAATTTTATTTATATAGCACTTTTAACGCTACAATGCACAAAGTGCTTTACACAGTAATAACAATAAAAACAATCATTTAAACACATAATGAAGAGCTATACATAATGAAACAAAATATAATATAAGGTATCAAACCCAAACTACACAAGGACATCATTGAATACTAAAAGCACGTCTATACAAATAAGTTTTCAGACGACATTTAAAAACAGACACACATTCAGATGTTCTAAAATCCATTGGCAAACTATTCCATAATTTTGGAGCTCTCACGGCAAATGCTCTATCTCCTTTTGTTTTAAATCTAGTTCTTGGAACATCCAGCAGCTTCTTAACAGACGACCTCAGACATCTCCCTGCTTCATAAGGTCTCAGGAGCTCAGTTAAATATATAGGCGCCAGACCATTTAATGCTTTGTATGTCAACAATAAAATCTTAAACTCAACCCTTGAATAAACAGGTAACCAATGTAAAGACGCTAAAACAGGTATAATATGTTGAGATCTCTTTGTTCGTGTCAGTAATCTGGCTGCAGCATTTTGCACCAATTGTAAACGAGATAAAGTGCGATTGTTCAAAGACGAAAACAAAACATTACAATAATCAAGGCGGGAGGATATAAAAGCATGAATAAGCTTCTCTGTATCATTAAAATGTAAAAACTGCCTCACCTTGGAAATTTTTCTTAACTGATAAAAACAGGACTGAATCAGCTTCTTAACATGAAATTCAAAATTTAGATTAGAATCAAAATAAACACCCACATTTCTAACTACCTGCTTAATATTTGGAAAAACCCCATTTAGAGCAAGCTCAATCTGATTTTTCCTTAAGCTCTGACCAATTATCACAACTTCAGTTTTATCTGTATTTAACTGCAGAAAATGTAAGGCCATCCAATTTCTTATGTCAGTTAAGCAAGCTTGGAGGACATCCAGACTATTTAGATCCTTAGAACTCAATGAAAAGTATAACTGTAGGTCATCTGCATAACAATGAAAATTTATATTATGTTTCCTGATTACTGCACCTAATGTCAGCATGTAAATTGAGAACAAGATTGGTCCTAAAAGTGAACCCTGCGGAACTCCACATATAAGTTCAGAGCGTTGGGAAACTTCCTCTCCTACTGACACTACAAATGTCCTGTTTGACAAATAAGATACAAACCAATCCAATGCCCTCCCCGAAACCCCGACCCATGTTTTTAATGTTTTAATTAAAATGGAATGATCCACTGTATCAAAAGCTGCTGTCAAATCTAATAGAACTAAAACTGAACATTCACCAGCATCCTCTGCCATCAATAAATCATTAGTAACTCGTAAAAGTGCAGTTTCGGCACTGTGACCTGCTCTAAAACCTGACTGGAATTTCTCAAAAATATTATTTTCATTTACAACCTTCAATAATTGATTGGCTACTGCCTTTTCTAATACTTTTGAAATAAAAGGTAGTTTTGAGATGGGTCTATAATTATTTACAACTGCAGGATCTAAGGGAGGCTTCTTCAGGAGCGGTTGTACTGTCGCCATCTTTAGATCCTCAGGAACACATCCAGAGACAAGAGAGCTATTCACTATAGACAGTACAATGGGACTTATAGTTCCAATCACTTCCTTGAACAGTCTAGCAGGAACCACATCATTAAGACAACTCGAAGGTTTCAAATGTTTCACAATCTCAGAAATATCTTGCTCGGATACAGGTAAAAAGGAATCCAACAATACCATTCTACGAGATAAATTATCCTCATTTTGAACCAAAGGCGGCGAAATTGAAGCCCTTATATTTGCGACCTTCTCCGGAAAAAATTTCATAAAAGACCTACAGTCTATAGGACTCAAGGTAATGCTAGGCCGCGGGTTAGTCAGTTAATTTATTACATTAAATAAAAAAAGCTGCTAGGCCATTTAATGACACTCGGTTCAGTGTTGCCAAATCTGGAATTGGGCTACTTTTACACTGTTGCTGTGGGTTGTTTGTAGCCTATTAGTCCACGGGTTTAAGTTGTCTTTACTTTAGAAAAATATTTTTACCACCCGCCCCAAACCCTCCTCTCCTTGAACTGTCACCTTATCGTGGTGGAGAGGTTTGAGTACCCGAATGATCCTGGGAGCTATGTTGTCTGGGGCTATATGCCCCTGGTAGGGTCTCCCAAGGCAAACAGGTCCTTGGTGACGGGCCAGACTATGAACAGTTCACAAACCCTTTATGATGAGAATTACAGCAAGGACCGTGACGTCGGCCGGCATGGCGCAGCCGGGGCCCCACCCTGGAGCCAGGCCCGGGTTGGGGCTTGTATGCGAGCGCCTGGTGGCCGGGCCTCCCCCCATGGGGTCCGGCCGGGCTCAGCCCGAAGGAATGATGTGGGGCCGCCCTCCTGTGGGCTCACCACCTGCAGGAGGGAGCGTAAGGGGCCGGTGCATAGTGGATCAGGGGACAGTCGAGGGCGAGGCCCCCGACGACCCGATCTCTGGACACAGAATCTGGCTTTAGGGACGTGGAATGTCACCTCGTTGGCGGGGAAGGAGCCTGAGCTTGTGCGGGAGGTCGAGAGGTACCGACTAGAGATAGTCGGGCTCACCTCCACGCACAGCTTGGGCTCTGGAACCACACTTCTTGAGAGAGGCTGGACTCTCTACCACTCTGGAGTTGCCCATGATGAGAGGTGGAGGGCTGGAGTGGGTTTGCTTATAGCCCCCCAGCTCAGCCGCAATGTGTTGGAGTTCACCCCGGTGAACGAGAGGGTCGCTTCCCTGCGCCTTCAAGTTGGGGATAGGTCTCTCACAGTCGTTTGAGCCTACGGCCCAAACGGCAGTGCGGAGTACCCAGCTCCCTTGGCGTCTCTGGGAGGGGTGCTGGAAAGTGCTCCGACTAGAGACTCCATCGCCCGCGTGGGCAGTGACACCTGGAGGGGTGTAATTGGGAGGAACGGCCCCCCTGATCTGAACCCGAGCGGTGTTCTGTTATTGGATTGCTGTGCTAGCCACGGTTTGTCCATAACGAACACCATGTTCAAGCATATGGGTGTCCATCAGTGCACGTGGCACCAGGACACCCTAGGTCGGAGGTCGATGATCGACTTTGTGGTCGTGTCATCAGACCTTCGGCCATATGTCTTGGACACTCGGGTGAAGAAAAGGGCGGAGCTGTCAACTGATCACCACCTGGTGGTGAGTTGGATCCGATGTCGGGGGAGGAAGCTGGACAGACTCGGCAGACCCAAATGTACTGTGAGGGTCTGTTGGGAACGTTTGGCCGAGCCCCCTGTCAGAGAGATCTTCATCCCGAGGGAGTCTGGAGATATTGAGTCCTAGTGGACCATGGTCCTAAGGTCTCCGGTGCCTGTCGAGGCGGCAATCCCCGAACCCGGTGGTGGACACCGGAAGTAAGGGATGCCGTCAAGTTGAAGAAGGAGTCCTATTGGGCCTGGCTGACTTGTGGGACTCCGGAGGCAGCTGACAGGTACCGGCAGGCCAAGCGGACTGCAGCCCAGGTAGTCGTGGAGGCAAAAAATAGGGCCTGGGAGGAGTTCGGTGAGGCCATGGAGAAAGACTATCGGTTGGCCTCGAAGAGATTCTGGCAAACCGTTCGACGCCTCAGGAGGGGGAAGCAGTGCCCTACCAACACTGTTTACTGTGGAGATTGGCACCTGTTGACCTCAACTGGGGATATCGTCGGCCGGTGGAAGGAATACTTCGACGATCTCCTCAATCCCACCGATATGTCTTCCGTTGAGGAAGCAGTGGCTGGGGACTCGGAGATCACCCGGGCTGAAGTCATCGAGGTAGTTAAAAAGCTCCTCTGTGGCAAGGCACCGGGGGTGGATGAGATCCGCCCTGAGTACCTCAAGTCTCTGGATGTTGTGGGGCTGTCTTGGCTGACACGCCTCTGCAACATCGCATGGCGGTTGGGGACAGTACCTCTGGACTGGCAGACCGGGGTGGTGGTCCCTCTTTTCAAGAAGGGGGCCCGGAGAGTGTGTTCCAACTATAGGGGGATCACACTTCTCAGCCTCCCTTGGAAAGTCTATGCCAGGGTACTGGAGAGGACAATTCGGCCGATAGTGGAACCTTGGATTCAGGAGGAACAGTGTGGTTTTTGTCCCGGTCGTGGAACACTGGACCAGCTCTATTCCTTTTCCAGTGTGCTGGAGGGTTCATGGGAGTTTGGCCAACCAGTTCACATGCGTTTTGTGGATTTGGAGAAGGCATTCGACTGTGTTCCTCGTGGCATCCTGTGGAGGGTGCTCTGGGAGCATTGGGTCAGCGGCCCCCTGCTTAGGGCTGTTCGGTCCCTGTACGACCGGAGCAAGAGCTTGGTTCGCATTGCCGGCAGTAAGTCAGACCTGTTCCTGGTGCATGTTGGGCTCCGGCAGGGCTGCCCTTTGTTACCGGTTCTGTTCATAATTTGTATGGACAGAATTTCTAGGCGCAGCCAAGGGCCGGAGAGTGTCCGGTTTGGGGACCATACGATTTTGTCGCTGCTTTTTGCGGATGATGTTGTCATGTTGGCCTCCTCAGACCAGGACCTTCAGCGTGCACTGGGACGGTTTGCAGCCGAGTGTGAAGCGGCCGGGATGAGAATCAGCACCTCCAAGTCCGAGGCCATGGTTCTCAGTCGGAAAAGGGTGGATTGCCCACTTCAGGTTGGTGGAGAGTTCCTGCCTCAAGTGGAGGAGTTCAGGTATCTTGGGGTCTTGTTCACGAGTGAGGGAAGGATGGAACGGGAGATTGACAGACGGATCGGTGCAGCTTCTGCAGTAATGCAGTCGATGAACCGGTCTGTCGTGGTAAAGAAGGAGCTGAGCTGTAAGGCAAAGCTCTCGATTTACCGGTCAATCTACGTACCTACTCTCACCTATGGTCATGAGCTGTGGGTCATGACCGAAAGGACAAGATCCCGGATACAGGCGGCCGAAATGAGCTTTCTCCGTAGGGTGGCTGGGCGCTCCCTTAGAGATAGGGTGAGAAGCTCGGTCACTCGGGAGGAGCTCAGAGTAGAGCTGTTGCTCCTCCACATCGAGAGGAGCCAGCTGAGATGGCTCGGGCATCCATTTCAGATGCCTCCTGGACGCCTTCCCGGGGAGGTGTTCCAGGCACGTCCCACCGGGAGGAGGCCCCATGGGAAGACCTAGGACACACTGGAGGGACTATGTCTCCCGGCTGGCCTGGGAATGCCTCTGGGTTCCCCCGGAAGAGCTGGAGGAAGTGGCTAGGGAGAGGGAAGTCTGGGCGTCTCTGCTTAGACTGTTGCCCCCGCAACCCGGCCCCGGATAAGCGGAAAATAATGGATGGATGGATGGCCCCAAACCCGCATTTTGGCCTTGATTCCGCTACTTTTGATTAGCAATTGGACGGGTTTTGTTGTGCAGACCTGGCAATCCCGTCCCTCGATTTGTGTACTTGAAAGTCCTGGCCTTCGAAATCCGCGGCCTTTGAAGCGTGCAGCATTCACATTGGGTTCCAGCCTTCTCAGGGAACCATGGTTACATGCTTAACCTGAGATGTTTTCTCCCAGCAAACATGCTTTGTCAATCATAAAACACAGACCTAATAAAAATAAGAAAAAAACACTAACATCAGGTAGCATTATATAATCATTTCTGTAAAAATTGCTCTACAAAACAAGAATGAAACTCTACTGCTTATAATCCACTTGTGTATAATTACAGTACAAACAAATGAACGTCTCGGTTACGTATGTAAACCTCGTTCCCTGAAGGAAGGGAGCGAAGACGTTACATCAGTTACTGACGGAATGGGGGTTTTGCTTAGAAGCCAATCACCTTCGAGATCGAGAGGGACTAAGCTGAATACCAAGGTACACTGGGAAACATATCCCACGTGGAGAAATGCAAAATCCCCTAAGACCATTAGAAAGCTACAGCTCATACAGAACGCTGCTGCCAGGATCCTGACCAGAACCAGAAAATATGACCATATAACACCAGTCCTCAGGTCTTTACACTGGCTTCCAGTTACATTTAGGATCGATTTTAAAGTACTATTACTTGTATATAAATCACTAAATGACCTAGGACCTCAATACATTGCAGATATGCTGATTAAATACAAACCCAACAGATCACTCAGATCATCAGGATCAAGTCAATTAGAAATACCAAGGGTTCACTCAAAGCAAGGAGAGTCTACGTTTAGCTATTATGCCAGCCATAGCTGGAACCAGCTTCCTGAACAGATCAGATGTGCTCCAACAGTAGCCACTTTCAAATCCAGACTCAAAACACATCTGTTCAGCTGTGCATTTACTGAATGAGCTATGCCACTGTACGTCCGACTGATCACACCTTATCTTATGCATTTACTCAATGAGCTCTGTGCTTTGTCCGAACTGCTTGCGTTTCATTTTAACCCTGTTTTATTTTTATTTTTTAATTATACTTTTATTTTTAATTATTTTTTATTTTGTTAAGGCTGTCTGGGTGGAAGAGGTTGAGAGACAGGGGAGCAATAAATCAAAATCCCTCCGCGCGAGGATGATCCATTTAGATCTGCTCTGATGGATATATCTGTATAGCCTTGGTGGCAAGAGGAAGGACCATGTAGATCCGCTCTGACGGTCGAACAAAGTAGAGATAGCCCTGGTGTTCCTGTCCAGGAAGATTTGTCTGTAAGGGTAATGTTTAAATGCACAGTTACCTGACAAATATTTTTTGAGTACTTCCTCCGGTTCGAGGAAGACCCGTTTAGATCTGCTCTGGCGGGTAAAACATCTAGAGAACGCCCTCAAGTTAGGCCAAGAAGATTTGTCTGTAAGGGTACTGTCTGAAAACACAGTTACCTGACCAATATTTTTAAAGTAAACCTGACTCTCCATTTTCTTCCACCCCAAATAGGGGATTTCATCTTTATTTTTATTTCCTTTTAATTTCCTTTTAATTCCTATTATAACTATTATACTATATGTATTTTTATTTTATTCACTTATAACTATTTTAACTTCATTTCTGTGTAAAGGCTTTGAATTGCCACTGTGTATGAAATGTGTTATACAAATAAACTTGCCTTGCCTTGCCTTGCCTATCCTCTTGATGGAAGCCAAGGCAATCAAAAGCACCACTTTCATCGAAAGGAACTCAATGGACTGCAAGGGCTCAAAGGGAGCTCTCTGCAGGGCAGACAACACCACTGCGAGGTCCCAAAAGGGCATCTGTAGAGGGCGAGGTGGATTTATCCTCCTAGCTGCTCTAAGGAACCTGCTGACCAGGTCGTGCTGTCCTACCGTTTTGAGTCCACCAGGTCGTGTTGTGCCAATATTGTGGCCACGTAAACCTTCAGGGTGGAGGGAGACTGCCTTCGCTCCAACCCTTCTTGGTGGAAGGACAGCATGGGCCCGATCTGGCATTTCCTGGGGTCTTTTCGACTGGAAGAGCAGCAGGTGACAAAGAGGTTCAACTTCAACGCATAGGCCTGTCTCGTGGACAAGGCCCTAGCGGAAGGGATGGTAGCCACCACCTGTGGTGGTAGGGTACTCAAAACTGCCGCGTTCCGTCCTGTCCAGGGCCCACACGTGTAGGTTCCATAGATTGGGACGTGGGTGCCAAAGGGTGCCTCGTCTCTGAGTAAGGAGGTCCTTCCTCCCCCAGGGAGGGGCTGTCGCAAGGCATATGAGTTCTGAGAACTAGGTCCGGCTGGGCCAATACAGGGCGACCAAAAGGACCTGCTCCTTGTCGTCCCTGATATTGCATAGAACCCGGCTCACTTGCGTAGTGCGTAGGCCCGCGGCTAGATGTGCACTTGTGCATCCGTGCCGAGGGTCCCCTCGGTTAGGGAGTAAAACCAGTGGCAATGGGAAGATTTGTGGGAGGCAAACAGATCTACCTGTCGCCGAACTGTTCCCAAATCAGTTGAACCATCTGGGGATGGAGTCTCCATTCCCTCGGAAGTGGCTGAATCCCATCTGAAGTCCCATCTCGGGACTCGATCGCGAAGCCAGTGCTGAAGTGGTCTCAGCATATGAAAAAGTCAGAGCAACGTGACCGCCGATGGACGAACGCATTCGAAAATGCGTTTGGCTGTCAACATCTTGAATGGAAGCCCGTGAAGGGTTTCGGTTCAAGACGCACAAGTCCAGGATTCACCGTAACCCACCGATCTTCCTGGGTACAATGAAGTAGGGGCTGTAGAAGCCGGACCTCATCTCGGCTGGAGGGATGATCTCAACCGCACCCTTCGCCAGTAGGGTGTCGATCTCCACACGCATGAAAGGGCCATTGCCACCCACCATGGTATAGCGGACTCCTCGATTCTGGGAGGAAACCATGTGAACTGAATCGCATTGCCGAGCCTGATCATGCGAGTGAGCCAGCTGGACAGATTGGGACGCACTAGCCAGGCTCCCAGAAACTGAACCAGTGGGGTCATGCGAGCAACAGGCGATGGGGCAACAAAGCGGAGTGACCGGCCCAGACATGGGAGGTGTTGGGGTGTCCCAAGGTGTGGACGGGGTCATGTTCCGCGCCCTGACAGAGGAGACCAAGGAAGGACCAGTGTTCCACTGAGGTCTCCTCTGACAGGAATCTGGCGACAGAGGAGGCTGAGAGTGGCGAGGCTGTGTTTTACACACTGTCAACCTCGCCCTCTTGGTGAACATGTCAGATCTTTCTTTAACCAAGAATAGGAAGGGGAAAACCAAGGATTCTCCCTGGCCCCAGTTGTGTTCACCTCAGAGCGGCCCGTCTCAGGAGCGCCACTTGGCCTGGCGTTTGGCGGGCTGGGCGGCCTTCCTGCGACCACCTCTGCGCCCTGGCCTCAGTCTGTTTCTGTGCGGCCGAGAACTGATGGGCAAAATCCTCGACCGCCCCACCGAATAGCCCAGCCTGAGAGATAGGGGAATTGAAGAAACGTGTTCGTTCAGCCACCCGCATATCTGCCAGGTTGAGCCATAGATGATGTTCCTGGACCACACAAGTGGACATCACCTGACCCAGAGAGCGTGCAGTAACCTTCGTCAGTCGCCGCACGCAACTCTTGCATAAGCGCTGGGTCAGCATTGCCCTCGTGCATTTTTCTGAGTACCTTTGCCTGATGGACTTGAAGGATAGCCATAGCATACAAGGCAGACGCGGCATGGCCCGCAGCTCTATAGGTCTTCACCACAAAAGTAAACGTAAACCTACAGACCTTGGACAGGTGCTTTGGGTCACCACACCATGTTGAAGCGCACTGAGGATACGGTTGCATCGCAACAGAACGTTCAACAGGGGGAACCCCAGTGTACCCTTTCACCGCACCGCCGCTGAGAGTAGTGAAGGCGGAAGAGGCTGCCGAGCAATTGCGAAAGAACTATAGAGACTTCCACAATTTCGACACCTCCTCTCATGCATTTCCAGTTAGAAGGGCACTGGGGGCTGACGAGCGCTTTCAGCACAGGCCGCCCCCAGATACCAATCATCCAGCCTTGAGTGCTCGGGGCATGGGTTCCACTCAAGCCCGATGCTCTCAGCTGCCCGGGCAAGCATGGATGTGAGCTCCAGATCAGACTCGGGCAATGCTGGGACTCCCGAAGGGAGGCAGCACAGCCGAATCCTCATTTCCGGAGGAACCCAGCCCACCTTGTGATGCAGCGATCAACATGGTGTCATCCACCGATGCTCCGAATGAGGCGCTGGGCCCAGGACGGGAAACACCAGCGAATTTACCCTGCAACACCACGGGTTGCAGTGTGCTAGAGGGGGGTGTGGCCCGAGGAATGTTTGTCGATGAACGCACTCATCCATGAACGCACACTCGGTGTGCATGAGGCCCAAGCACACCAAACAGCAATCATGGCCATCAGACGGACTAACCAGCCGACCACCCAGAAACACACTGGCGAGACATCTTGAAAAAGACGTGCCACGTGTAGCTCTTTTAGAGAGGAGATTACTTTTAGAGAGGACACTGCACAGATCAGACAGGAATGCGGAACTCGCTGAACGCGCCGTAACACTGACACTCTGGAGAGACGCTCTTCTTGAAGAGTAGAAAAGCTCAGGAAGGCAAGTGAACACTCGCCTCCGAAGCAGAGACAAAATGTGAGATTGCCGCGCAGCTCCTTATATACCCACGAGGTGGGCGGCGGAGTTGCGCTATGCAAATTCTGCAGACCCATGGTATTCTCATTTTTTTCAATTTTAAGTTACCGGCCATTCAGAACTTGTACTAGCCAAAATAAAATTATCAGTGTCACAACACAGATTTAAAACTATTATTATTACATTTTATCATGAATCTTTGAATCACTTTCAGATTTACTCAGTCACTGCAGATAATATTAAAATAAAATAGAAAACAAAATAAAAGCTAAATTCTCTGTGACTCTCTGTGATTTTTGTTCTAAAATCTAAGTATAGCTCACTCCAAAATGAATGTTTAATAGACACACAGAATATTAGCAAACAGGCTGTTAATTCGTAAAAGTGTCAGCTGTTTCTTCACAGAAGTCAACGTACTTGCCTTGACATCCACTCAAAAGCCAACCTGTTCTCACTCCAAAGACATTTGATAATGAAACTCATGCCCAAAATTCCCATGTCTTTCAGGTCAGTATTGACAACAGATGTTTCTCAATGAAAGCCATGAGCTTACCTGCACATATAATTTATTTTATTTTTTTGCCGCAAAAGTCTTAGACATGCCACATTTATGAGAACAGGTTGGAAAAATGGCCTATTAATTGTCTCATAGGGCTCAGGCGGAGTGTTAACTGGTCGCACACCAGACCAGAAGCGTCACCACAGATATCTCACAGGTCTTTCGCACACCGGTCCCATCATTCTGTATTCGCCTTCTCTAGTTCAAGGTGGCAGTCCAAAATGATGAATCTAACAACCATACAGGCAATTGTTCCATCCAAAAAATAAACAAAGTGGAATCAATGATTTCTAATTAAGGAAAAAATAATGCATTGGAAAGAGCGATATCTATATTATTATTTCTTTGCATGAAGCATTCATTCCACACAAAAACTGAAAAATGCACAATACACAATCTTCCTTCCAACCTGTACATATATCTGTCACAAATCGTATTTTAATGGAAAACATTGTAAGTGCATATGACTTTGAACAGCCCGAGTCTCGTAGTTGGATGCCGTGGACATACGTGGAGAGTGGTATGGTGGCTGGTGTGAGTACGGTCAAAGTATATGTTCGAATTTTAAAGATGAGGCTCAGCCATGTTTGAAGCTCCTTTAAGGGAGAGGGCTTTGATAGCAATGGCATGCAAAACGATAGATGATTTAGATAATGTATGAATCATAACCCGCCAAATTGGATAGTGAGTTGATATGCTTTACCTGCCATGGTTGATTTCAGTCACATTTGGCAGGTTGACGGATATTCATTTCAAAAATGAGTACAAAAGTTTTCCCTTTTGAATGGATGAATTTGAAAGAGGTGTTCAGTTAGGCTACATCTGATTGCTTTGATAGTTTTTTATTGTTTATTTTTTTATTCATAATATATTTCAATATGGTGTTACTGTGGAAATGCAGCAAATTTGTCTTACAGTTTTTTTACGACTGCTTAAGCATGTTTTTACAGGTTTTTTTTTTTTTAATTGCTAACAAGCATCAGTCAATGCTGAAGTTACTTTTTCAAAACTCTTTATACAATTTGCATTACCAACATGAATCTTGACCAGTTAACAGTTAACCTCACCTCCAAAACTCTCTCAGACCAACAAACACGTCCTGTACTGTATGTCTCAAAATAAGCTCATTCCACCATAACACTGGCAACAATTCTTATTCAGAAAACATACATTGTCACCCATAACATACTGATTTTTAGTTTGAATGATTGTTCACTTAAATCAGTATTGTAGTGATAAACAGGAGTTCCTTTTATGTGCCATTATGAAAAGGGCAGGACTCTAAAACTCATACCTCCAAAAGAAGTTCCACAATCAAGGAAATAGGTAGGCTAGGAGATAAGCCTGCAAAGACAATTGCCAGGTACCATTTGTGGAAGGGAAGGATGATGACATTATCATGTCCTTGATCACAGACTGATCACATCACCATTTACCCATTGTTCACGCCAGTCCCTCAGTCCTGAGACCAAGGTGTGAATGACCAAAGACTCAACAAACTGGTATTGCCATATGGCTTAAATCCACAAAGGATGGGTTTTCTATGAAAAATGGACACACAATGGACAAAATGGAACAAATCTTCTTCATATCTATTTAAAGAACTGTATATACTTAAAGGGTTAGTTCACCCAAAAATGAAAATTCTGTCATTAATTACTCACCCAATATGTCGTTCGACACCCAATTTTTGTTGAAAGCTGATGGCTGAGAAAAGCTTCAGATAGGCCTCCATTGGCATTCAGTACATTTACACTCACAAGACCCATAAAAGGCACTTAAAACGTCGTTACAAAGTCCATCTCACCACAGTGGCTCTACAATAATCTTACGATGCGACGACAATAGATTTTGTGCGCAAAAACAAATCTAAATAACGGCTTTATCCAACTTCCGTGTAGGCCTCCACGACGCATGCGCGAGAATATTATGCAGAGCCGGCGTTCGGACACATGACCCAGAAGCGATTTGTTTACAAGCAGAGGAAGACGCGCCGTATCTAAGCTGTTGGATTCTACATTGATCGTGCTTTAGGTCTCAGCGTAGTGCTCAAATGGGACTAAAGTGTGCATTCCATGGATTCCCGAACGCCGGCGCTACGTCATATTCTCGCGCATGCGTCGTGGAGGCACACATGGAAGACAAGAAGATTTTTTTTGCACACAAAAACTATTGTCGTCGCTTCGTAAAATTATTGTAGAGCCACTGTGGTAAGATGGATTTTGTAAAGACGTTTTAAGTGCCTTTTATGGGTCTTGTGAGTGTAAATGTACTGAATGCCAATGGAGGCCTATCTGAAGCCTTTCTCAGCCATCAGCTTTCAACAAAAATATCTTAATTTGTGTTCTGAAGATGAACGGAGGTCTTACGGGTGTCGAACGACATGAGGGTGAGTAATTAATGACAGAATTTTCAATTTTGGGTGAACTAACCCTTTAATGATTGCTATTTGTTTACATGCAAAATATACAAACTTACCTATTAAGGTATACATGAATGCATAGGTAAAAGTTATATATTACCCAATGGTGTTTGGTCTCTTTAGCCCTATTCGGATGGTAATTGTTTCTTGTGGGGTCATAAGGTATTTTTTATCATTGATTTTATTGCCATCCGAATCCGTCCAAATCCAGAATGTCAGTGTTTCTCTCCCACCATCCACGTAAAAATCCCCGGACAAATTACCTACTGTTTTCTGACAAACACCAAGGTTGTGTGGTAATTTAATCGCTGTCCAAATCAACATCTCTGAGTTTTCAAGAATATATTACTTCAAAATTCACTGTTTATATCCTTTTTGACCACTACAGAGCACTGTACGGTTGCGCTTCGCTGTAATGTGGATGCATTTTATAGATCTAGACTTTTATTACTGAAATGCTGGCAAGTATTTACAAGAGCAATATATTTCATCACTGCTCAAAAAATAAAAAGAAGAAAAGCTGGTAAACATTTGAAATGGGTCGTTATTACGGCAGCAATTATATATGTTAAATAAAATAACCAAGCAGCACGTACATAAGAGGCTGTATTAGCTTATTCCCGCTCATTTCTATCTGGAAAAAAATTACATCCTTTATTTTGAGATAAAATACAAGACAGAAAACCATTTAACTATAATGTGCATCTATCTTCCTATTTTTAAACAGATTTAAATAATTAAATAATAATTAGGATATTATTTTCCTATTATTAAATTAACTCTTAAATGCATGACTGTTTAATGATGATAGTTTGACTGTTGTCGGCTACAATCTTATGCACCTCGGGTCGTTAGCGACCCTATACAATTTTTACAAAAAACTAAAAACAGGCATTGAATTATAATTTAATTATTTATTTTTCTTGTTATATTGTTTAAAATTGATTGTTTGAGGAATACTAAGAAGGTTGATGTCTAACTTTAAAAAATGAATGAGGAGGAGGGTAGTGAATGACGTCTCGGGTCGCTAAAGACCAGAGGTATGCATTTAAGGGTTAAAACAAGTTATTCCTTCAGATCAACAGCTTTATTAAGGTTTAATATATTGTATTTCATAGCTGAAATTCAATAAAATATATTGATTTAACAGCATATTAACCAGATTTCTCAATACACAATATTCTGTATTTGGTGTATTGTATACTTTCATCATAATTACATTACTAAACATTAGTAATATAATATAATATAATATAATATAATATAATATAATATAATATAATATAATATAATATAATATAATATAATATAATATAATATAATATAATATAAACAGCCATTACGTCACAACCACTAACACCTGGAACCATAGAGCACACACAATCCCTCTGCATCTCAGTGTGGTTCCCTTGTGTGTGTGTGTGTGTGTGTGTGTGTGTGTGTGTGTGTGTGTGTGTGTGTGTGTGTGTGTGTGTGTGTGTGTGTGTGTGTGTGTGTGTGTGTGTGTGTGTGTGTGTGTGTGTGTGTGTGTGTGTGTGTGTGTGTAAGTGTGTGTGTGTGTAAGTGTGTGTGTGTGTGTGTGTGCGTGTGCGTGTGTGTGTGTGTGTGTGTGCGCGTGTGCGTATGCGTGCTCCAACTATTCTGTAAGACAAAAACTCAGTTAACAATACAAGTCTATCTCATCTGCTAATTATTTCAAGTATCATCTCTTACCTGTTAACATTAAACTAAGTATGTTATGAAGTATGTGGATACACCCCTCTAATTAAAAGGTTTTGCTAATATTAATACTATGGCATACAATTCTAGAGAATTGTGTGACAATGGTTTTGGCAGAAGCTTTTCTGTACCAACATGACAGTTCCCGTGTACAAAGCCAGGTCCATGAAGGAATGATTTACTGAGTCTGGTATAAAATAACTTAAACTCAGACCTGAAACCTACTGAGCATTTTTGAGATAAATTAGAGGTCCATCTGTGAGTCAGCCCTCAGTGCCCAACATAGGTGCTTGACTTTTCTTTTGCTCAAATTGAATGAGAGCATGTCCCCATCAGCCAAGTTCCAGCATCTAGTGAAAAGCCTTCCCAAAAGAGTTCACAAGCACATATTATTGTTTAGGTGGCCACATACTTTTGGCTATACAGTATAGTGTATTTTCAAGTTTATTCTGCGAGATTTGAGGGATAGTTGTTTCTCCTCTTCATGTCTTGCCTTATGCTGTGAATGTGATGGTTGCTAACCATGGCTAGCTCTGTTCACTCAGCACCCGCCTGCTAATTACACAGGCATTAGCATTGCAGCCCTCGTCCCACCTTGAGGAGGGGACAGGTCTCCAAATATCAGCCTCAGATCTCATTAGACTCTAAGCGCACCTTCCCTCTTGCAGGTGAAATGACATGCGTTAATGATGCTGCCCCTTTTCTCTCTTAAATTATCATGCAGAACAGTCAGCGTCTCTATCTCACACCATGGATGTGATTTCAGCACACCAAAGAACGCCGGGAGATTGCACTTCAGTGTCAGCGAATGGAAGAGAGGCTTCCACTTTCTCCTCAGAGAGCTCATTTCAAGGAAATTATTCATGGCTAACCCCATGCTCTGTAATCACTTGTTCAGTCCCAAGAAATCTCCATTTGTTCTAAGTGGCTGTAAATGAATTTTTAGATGGGTGCTATGAAGTGGCAATATTTGTAAGGGACAATCATATGCAAAATAATGTTACTGGAACAGAGTTCAAATGTATTGAAGCTTTCATTAGTGGTAAATTGTGAGTAAAGGCTCAGAAAAAGAGTTTCCCATCATTTTTGTTGATCAAAATGGCCTTAATGTAAGTGGTCATGACATCGATGTTCCTTGAGGTTAACTTATAACGTTAATAAATATCCTAATGAAATAGAAGTTTATTCAAGCGTGCTATTAGTATACTTCTTTTAAAATACAAATAAGAAACAATACTTTCAGTCTACTTTTTATGTACTTCTCAGAAATATACTTAAAATTGCACCTAAGTATACTTAACTTATACTAACCAGTGTTTCCCCTAGGTTTACAGCTTTGGGGGGGGGGGGGGGGGGGGTGTCGTGGAGCTGGAGTGTTACGGATACTCGGTGTTGCCATAGACAATAAATTAATTAATTCATTTGGTAAATAAATATAAACAAAATTTTTTTATACATCACACAACTATTTACAACACAACAGAGGTTGGCTTAGCTTGAGTTTTTGCTCTGGATTTTGTTGCTTTTAAGAAAAAAAAACCCTAATTTTTGCCCGTTTAGGTTCTTCACCTTCTCCATTGCATTTTTACATTTTTACCATTAAAGTTACTACACGCAAATCCGTGTTTTTTTTTTTTTGTTGTAGTTTTTTTGGGGGGGAATATATTTCAGGGCTCAATGCTAAGGATTTTTTTCAGGGGTTCAAATTTTTACTTGCCCTGTCAGAATTTTCACTGACCCCACCACAAAAAAAAAGACAAATAAAATAAAATAGGCCTAGTATTGTTTTTGAGCCATATAAGCTTAATAAATAAGGTTATGACTCTAAAAACTAAAATCCTAACTCATATATTTTTTTATATTGTTAAAGACCGTCAGTAATAAAAAAAGAACAAATAATCAAATTATGAGCAAAAGCACAAATAAATACAGCAGAACAAACATATACAAATGAAATAAACAGTTATTTTCATGTAGGTCTAAACTAGATAGGCCTTCATCACAGAGGAATTGAATACCGGAAGTGCGCGTCGAAGCAGTGTGCTGATTCTTCCGGTTACGCATGTTTTCAATGTGCTGTGAACACCTAGCTGAACAAACGACAATTAAAATAAGCATCTGGAGGATGATTTAAAAATCCGGACATTTTCCGAGACAGGAGAAGAGATAAACTGATCATTACTGTGTACAGGATTTTTCAAACTCTGTTGAACTTGTAGTTTTTTAATCCGACATAAGCCGAGGGTCGTAAACATACGTGATTATTTCACCACACGGTGTCAGTGCACGTCTAAATAGTGTCCGCGATTAAGTGTGTGTGAGACCTGACGAATAAGATCTGAATGAACATTTTGATTTGTATTAATATTTTAGTCATTGTTCTGTCACTTTTCAGTGACAATCATTTCACTGTAGCCTACAGTATATGTAATTCACACATTTATGCCAAAATTCAGTCACGCTGTTAACGTATTACTGTTTAAGATTAATTAAATGCTTAACATTGTTTACTTTCTTTAAGGCAGTTACCGCGCATTCATTCATCTATTTATTACATGAAAATGAACCATGGTTTTTATTACAAATAAAATAAAACATGGTTATTGTAGTTTATCATGGTATTTGTAGTAAAACTAATACAAATGGTAGTCAATCCACGTAAAAACCAACATGGTTAACGTTACTACATTCTTACTATAATAAAACCATGGTTAACTTTCGTAAGGGTGTTTATCAGTCAAATTAATTTAAAAATGTAACAACAGGTATGAAATATGATTAGTAAGAGAAACAGTTAATGAGAAGACAATCACTGGACTGCGGCAGGTTAGAAATGTATTTATTATTCAGAATGCACATTTGGATGGGAACATTTCAGCAGGCTGACGATATGAGACGTAAACATCCGCAGTTTGGGAATGCATAGGCCTACAACACACAAACATACAACTTCATCCCACCATATCAGTCTCACCCATGCTCTCCTCTATTCTTTTAGTGTCAGGAAATGGTCAAATCTGAGGTAAGGATGTCATTATTTAGTATTAGAGCACGGGATCGCTGCAGTTACACCCGCGTTTTGATTGAGTCGCGATGGGACCGGAAGTAGAGGTGCACTGCTTCACTTACCGGAAATAGGAAGTGTGATAAAGGCCTATTGTCAGGTACAAAAATAGTAATCAAATGTAAAATATCACTGCATAGTCTGCATAAAATTATATGTCACTGCATAAAAATACAGATTAATCCTTATTTAAAGTTATTCAGTCAAGAGCAGTGAGTGATTTTTTTTTGTCTTTTGTTATCTCAATATTTGTATAGCCAATGACGATATTTCCCGGCTTTCCGTGTTTTCACTGTTATACGGTAGGGGGCGCTATAGCGCATTTCCTGCACGAGAACAGAATCTCCTGATCAAAACACTGCCGAAGAAGCAACGTGCGAAATCATAAGCAGATGCATATGTAAAATAACGCGATCATCACCATTAAACAGCATATACATCACAACTGCCTAATGTTATTGAATGAACTGTCAACCCAGGACGAGTTATAGGACTGTGAAGCTTTGGGGTGTTGATGGACTCGATCTACAGCATCTGTGTTTTGTTCATCGTTCAGACGTAACGTTAGTCTTTTACAAAAACATGCTTTTTTCAGCTTTATGCTCAAAATGTTGCTTTTTCATGAAACTTGTAACATTCAAGTGTTGATTAAAAAAATAATATATGAAGCTGGAATAAAACAGTGGGTCAGTTCTTTCTTTTGATATATTGCATGTTTAGATATTCTGTGGACAATTAAAACTTACAAACTTGACCATATGCTGGCGGTGACTGGCAAATTTCATGTTTACGTTGATTTAAAAGACCTAACCGACTATGTTTACGATGATACTCAACAAGACAGGAATTTTGATATAATTTTGTGTGAATATTCGCGCGCTGTGAGACGCGTGTGTGTGTGTGTGTGTGTGTGTGTGTGTGTGTGTGTGTGTGTGTGTGTTGTTGCCCTTCGCGAGTATCAAACTGAGACACTTTCTCGTCTATGAGCGCTTGGCTTGAATATTTAAATTGCCATGGCTTAAAAATGCGCAAATGATCAGTTTCCGTGAAGATGCAGCTCTGGGAGTGTCTTTCACGCTGGCACTGAACCATCGGGCAATTCTTATTGTCGACCGTAATGACAAATATTTTTTGTCACTCATTCAGGGGGGGCGGGGGGTCGTTTTGGGAGGGCGGGGCGCCCCCCCCCTGAACAATGGTAGGGGAAACACTGCTAACAGAAAAGTCTAAGTATATTTGGCCCTTACATGTACTCAATCTTTCATAAAGACATACCTAAAAGTATAATTAAATATTCTTGTTTAAAACCTGTTAAGCTGCACCCCCACTTTGGGGCTCACAGCTGAAAACGACCTACCTGAATTAAAACAATTATAGCTCCTGAGAACAGTGTGCTACAGGCACAATTAAGGTATCTTTGGAAAGAAGACACTTGGGACTCTAATAAAAAGCAATCAGTTGATAATTCTCAAACAGATAAATAAATTATAATAGTTGAAATGCCTCAAAAATTATTTGCACTACACAGAATGTTGTATTAGCTATTTCATGTAAAAATATATGAAAATAAACCTGGACTGGAGGAATCCAGTTCAGTTATGGATTGAAAGTCACACGACTTATCAGTTTATAGTTCAAGTTTGAGGAAGATATAATGAAAAATGTGGTTCCTGCAAGCTTTTTTCCAAGACTATGTCTGTTCCATTTCTCCCTCCGCCTGCTTGAGGCACATCCCCAGAAATGACATCTCCCAACTAAAACAATTGCAGTTGCTGAACAATTTGCACTACATGCACAATTTAGACATCTTTAAAAAGAAGACACTTTAGAGTTTATTACCCAAACATTAAAGTAGAAAAAAACTTAGAAAGACAAACAGTTATAGAAGTTGAAGTGTCTTGAAGATGATTTGTGCTACAATGAACACTTTATTATTTGATGTAAAAATATATGAAAATAAGCCTGGAGGAATCCAGTTAGTTAATGAATTGAAAGGCACAAGTCTCATCAGTTTATATTTAAAATTTGACGAAGATATCATGAAAAATGGGGTTCCTGCATGCTTTTTTCTAAGAATATGTCCAGGTGCCAAGAAACCTACAGGAGACTTGATAACCTAATGTTATGAAGGGTACTGCAAGCTGTTTTAGCCATCAAATGATGCTTGAATGCTTTTTCAACTATAAAATAATAGGCAGAACCATAAGACTTTGTATAAGTGATTTATTTGTACAACAGAACTTATAAAAATATAATAAAAATGAAATATTAATAAAAAAGAGCTAAACTTCTTTGCAACTGAAAATACAACAAGTAATATAAGTATAATAACTATAAATATAACTAGTAATATAAATAACAATATAATATAAATATATAGCTATAAAAACACACACAATTTGCAAATGTAAAAAAAAAAACATTTACTGGCCTTTTACTGGCCGATTCAGGTCTACAACAGGAAGTGCAGATCTTGAAGAATCTGAAAGCTTTCTTCTCTTTTCTGCTGGTTGGCTGGTGCTTGGATGCCATAGCTCATCTGAAGACTCAACCTGATGCCTGTAGAATGGCAAGGAAAGGAAAGAGAATTAGCACTGCATGTAATATTTCTGTATAGTTTGCCCATTCAATCAACAATTACACTGTCATCATTCACTCTAATTACAGGCCATCCCATGAACAATGAAACTGATGGGCAGTCGGTTAGACAGCATTCATATTGACGGCCACCTATACATTCTCACACAGCCCAAGCATCAATCTAACGGCCGGCTATACAGTGAGCATTCATATTGACGGCGGCCCATACATTCGCACACAGTCCTACAATCAATCTAATGGCCGGTGATACAGTGAGCATTCATATTGATGGCCAGACATAAAATCAACAATCACACAGATGGTCGGCCGTCCAGAACTTTTCTTTTTTCGTCAATTTGTTTTTTGTAGCACAGGGGAAAAAAATGCATTTTATATATTATATATATATATATATATATTTTTTTTTTTTTCCTGTGTGTGCTAGAAAAAATGCTAAATATCAGTATATGTATAATCTATACTGGTATATTGTAATTTTTCTAGCACACAGAAAAACATAAAATAAATACAGTCTCAATATATATATATATATATATATATATATATATATATATATATATATATATATATATATATATATATATATATATATAAACAATTACATGTGTTATATATATATATGTTTTATTTACACACACATGGGGAAAATTATATATAATTTTTCCCCATGTGTGCTAGGAAAAATGCAAAATATCAGCATATTTATAATGCATACTGGTATATTGCATTTTTTCTAGCACACAGAAACAATAAAATAAATACATTCTCACACACATTCTCAATAAACATAAACAACAACACATAGCAACTCACCGGTATGTTATTGGATCAACTTCTCTGTCAACAAGCACCGTCATCGCTGTCTTCACTCTCCTCAATGTTTTCCACATCGCTGCTTCGAGTGAGCTCAAATAAAGCATCTTCAGCACAATACAAACTTCTTTTGACGATCCATTGGATAATAAATTCCGTCCAGTTAGTAAGATTAGCAAACAGACTACTTACTACTAGTCTGCTACTACTTCTACTACTACTACTACTTACTACTTACTACAAAGAGACCGTCTGTTTACTAGCCCGTTAGCTCTTACCTGTCAAATGACAGGGAGGGGTGTGGTGTGGGTGTCACAGTCACACAGACTACTCGCGGTATCTCGTGGGGAGAGCGCGCCACATTCAAATGAATAAATATTCACGCCCATGTGACAAATATACACATGCCAGCTGTCGTTGGAATCGTGTGCTCATTGGCTACATTTTCTGTCAGTCATGACGATTCAATGCTTTTATTGGCTCCAGATAAACAGACATTATCATTGGATGAGCACATCCTGACATCAGCTAAACCGAGTGCTATGGTTGGACACTTTTGACTAGATCCCGGCTATCTTTGCATGTTTTTGAGTGGGGTTGGTTGTATTATGTTCGTAACATTCTAAGCTATAAACCCATGCCACTTTATGCTACCGGGAGACTGTTTTTGGTGCATTATTTTATTGCATAACAGTCTAGTATGATACTTCGCTCCGCAGAAATGCGATGTAAACAAAGGATTAACCATCAATATTACACCGTTATTGTTTCGTTGGATTAAAATGCTCTATGGGATGTTATTCAGTGGACCCTCACCTTTCCATTCATTCTGGAACTTTTAGCAGTGGATGCGTGTGTGGCTCGTAATTATGACACTAAGTGGTATGTGCTCTGTTTTTATTTATGCTTGATTTGATGTGTATTGCTTACATTGATGCAAAAATACAGCCGTTATAAGCTTTTCATTGAAAAACAGTGGTCTGTCCTCGATGCTTGAGGTTTAGACCTTTAGAATGATATATAGTTTGTCAAGATTAATGATGTTTTTTACGTTAAATCTATTAACAAACATTACACTCGTGCTAAAAATAGCGCTTCAACCCGTGCACGCGCTCATGCAGCTTAAGGGGTTTTAAGTATACTTGGCTTGTAGTTGTGTTTACCGTTTTGATCGAGTAGCCTAATTAAATACTTGTCCACATAGTTGTACATACAGTCTTATAAACGTACATTGTTTGAAAATATTTATGTATAAAGAAAACAAATATGTTCCTAATTCTGAGTATCTATTTATTTATATATATATATATATATATATATATATATATATATATATATATATATATATATATATATATATATATATATATATATATATATATATATATATATATATATATATATATATATATATATATATATATATATATATATATATATATATACCAGTGGACTAGCCTTTATATATATATATATATATATATATATATATATATATATATATATATATATATATATATATATATATATATATATATATATATATATATATATATATATATATATATATATAAAGGCTAGTCCACTGGTACTGTAGATACATAGGAATTTACTTCAAATCTACTTTCCTCTTTCCCCGCCATTGACTGAATTTTCCGGCTATCCATGTTTTCACAGTTATACAATAGGGGTGCTATTACGCTTCTTCTGGTACAGAATCGCCGGATCAAAACATACGTGAAGAGCAGCACGTACATAAGAGGCTGTATTAGCTTATTTCCGCTCATTTCTATCTGGAATAAAATTACATCCTTTATTTTGAGATAAAATACAAGACAGAAAACCATTTAACTATAATGTGCATCTATCTTCCTATTTTTAAACAGATTTAAATAATTAAATAATAATTAGGATATTATTTTCCTATTATTAAATTAACTCTTAAATGCATGACTGTTTCATGATGATAGTTTGACTGTTGTAGGCTACAATCTTATGCACCTCGGGTCGTTAGCGACCCTATACAATTTTTACAAAAAACTAGTGAAAAACAGGCATTGAATTATAATTTAATTATTTATTTTTCTTGTTATATTATTTAAAATTGATTGTTTGAGGAATACTAAGAAGGTTGATGTCTAACTTTAAAAAATGAATGAGGAGGAGGGTAGTGAATGACGTCTCGGGTCGCTAAAGACCCGAGGTATGCATTTAAGGGTAAAAAAACAAGTTATTCCTTCAGATCAACAGCTTTATTAAGGTTTAATATATTGTATTTCATAGCTGAAATTCAATAAAATATATTGATTTAACAGCATATTAACCAGATTTCTCAATACACAAAATTCTGTATTTGGTGTATTGTATACTTTCATCATAATTACATTACTAAACATTAGTAATATAATTAATATAATATAATATAATATAATATAATATAATATAATATAATATAATATAATATAATATAATATAATATAATATAATATAATATAATATAATATAATTCATATAATATAATATCGATTCTATGATCTTTTATTAGATCAACTTCTGCCTCTGCACCAACCTGTATTACTCATCTCACCCCAGAATGCAGAAAGAGGGTGGGCCTTGGCCGAACGACTCTCACCATGAGAGGAGGCCGACATTAGGGATGCTAGAAAGCCTACATTCACAGAGTGAAGGGCTCCATCCTCCCTAGTATAGCCTAAGCCAGCTACTGAGGCGGCTCTGGTGAGGGTCAGCCTGCAAGCATAGATCTTTACCTGAGGCTCTGAGGAGCAGCAGCCTCAATAGAAAGACTCTCCCATGAAAGGAGGCCCTCAGGAAAAGCAATGTCAAGGACCCTGTGGGCCGAACATAAGATCTATCTAAAGCTCCAGCTTCATTAGTCTCTAATACATATACTCTCTAATGCTATTTCTAAGATATTTATTATTTTCTTTCAGGTTTTCACCGGATGACGCAATGATGATCTACTCCATTGGATTTCCAGCGTAACGACAGTTGCACGGATCAACAGGATAAAGGTAAGTTCTTCCAAAAACTACTCAAAGATCTATCGAGAGAGCACGATAAGAAAAGCATGAGCTAGAAGCTGAGCAAAATGTTGATTTATTAGAAGTTATTTTGTAGATATTTTGTTGTGAAACAAATATCCTTCGAGCAGCTTCCCCAGGGGGGCGGAGTTAGCTTGACCTAATTACATTGGATTGGCTGCTCACCTGCGCAGCACAGACAAAGAGATAAAAACAGAATTACATTTTATTGCAATTATTTACATTGTCTTATATTGTAAATAAACCATATCTAATGTGAAATAGTTTGTATTTCAACTTTTATCAAATGTATTATTTGCTTCACATTTCCTGGTGAATTAGTCTGACTGTATTCATAAAACTGACTCAGACTACGAATGTTTTTGAGCCTGGGTTACAAGAGCATACTCGATTATATCTTGAAGCTGATTATTGAGCGTTTCACTAAAAGTTCTGCTCCCGCCTCGCCCTCCTTTGGACTGAGACGGGCGCCTGAGACGGGCGCTGCTCTTTCTCTGACTCCAGTTTACAGAGGTCCCGTTCTGGATTTGGAAGCTTGCTCTGCAATTTTTTCCACTCCGGACGTGAACCTGTGTTCAGGGACGGTCTAGCTTTGAGTGTAGTACATTTGGCCTTTGAGCTCAGCCATAGGCTAAGTGGTTAGGCTCTCTGTGAGCCTCCTTGGCTAATGCGAGCATTGCTAGGCCTCCGCTCGCTAGAGAGTGTTACCTTACTGAGGCCTCTGCTTCCCAGAGCTCCACTAGGACAGCACTGAGTGAGTTGTAGGCTCTTTGTGAGCCTCCGTGTAAGATGTCCTATTTGTGGGGTGTAGTTACAGTGCTCTCCACTAATATTGGCACCCTTGGTATTCTATTCATTTTTATGTTTATTTATAAAAAAATAATAAAACAATATGTGTACTGCGCTAGACTAACTGAGACTTGTTACAGCACTTGCATGCTGTTGCCCCTTGTTTTTCTGATTGCTTCTATTGCTCTCCTCATTTGTAAGTCGCTTTGGATAAAACCGTCTGCTAAATGATTAAATGTAAATGGTAAATATGAGCACATGCAGCTGTGAAAAGAAATCTGCATGGTTTGTCCTTTTGATCTTTCATAAAAAAAAAATCACAAAATTATATCCGTTCATTGAAATAAAATAATTGGAAGTGGGGGGAAAATATCATTTTGATCATTTTGATCAATGTTTTGGATCTTTGTCATGATGGAAGATCCAACCAAAGCCCATTATAAGATTTCTAGCAGAAGCGGTCAGGTTTATATTTTTTATCTGTTAGTATTTGCTCCATGATACCATGTATCTGAACAAGATGTCCAGGACCTCCAGCAAAAAAAAAAATAGGCCCACATCATTAAAGATATAGCAGTATATTTAACCGTGGGCATGAGTAACTATGGGTGCTCATATGGGTTACTCATTGGCTACTGCAAGCGTTGTTAGGTCTCCTCTTGCTAGAGAAAGTTATTTTATTGAGGCCTCCACTCCCCAGAGCTCCACTAGGATAGCAATTTAGAGTGGTAGGCTCTCTGTGAGCCTCCTTGCAAGATGTCCTTAGCGTGGGGCATTGTTAGGTCTTCTCTCAACTCGGAGAATTGTCATAATGCGGCCTCCGCTCCTAGAGCTCAGCAAGGTGTTAGGGTAGTATGCTAGGTTGTCAGGCTCTCTGGGAGCCTCCTTGGCTACTGACCTTAGTGTGGAGTGTTGCTAGGCCTCCTTGTTGTATTGAGGCCTCCACTCTGCGGAGCATCGTGGGCCAGTTAGACTGAATTTTTAGCTCTTTCTGAGCTTTCTCGGTACTGCCTTTGGGCTAGAGCCTTGATAGGCCTCTTGTTTGAGGCCTCCATTCTTCAGGGCTGTCTGAACAGAAGTTCTGAGTGTTAGGCTCTCTGTGAGCCTCCTTGGACGCTGGCCTGAATATTAATGTAGTTAGACATTCTCTCTTTAAAGTCCTTAGACTAAGCTAAACCAACAGGGTACTCATTCCTTCAGCATGGCAGTGCAGATATTCTGTTCCCCATAGTGCCCTCTAGGGGACACAGCGTGAGTTCCCTTTCTAAAGGGAATGTCTCAGGTAAAGCATGTAGCCATGGTTCCCTGAGAAGGGGAACGAGACACTGTGTCTCTTTGCCCCTTTTGTTTCCTGCACACGTCTCCTTCAGACAAGAATTGGATGATGTATTTCATAGGTGCCCTTTTATACTCACAGTTGCACCAGTGGTGAGGTCATTCACTGACGCCTGCCAATGTCAAGTTCATTGTTGTGTTTAGACCAGAGGTGCCCAAACGTTTTACAATGAAGGCCCAAAAAAAAAACTTGATTGCGGTCCGTGGGACGAAATTAAAAGTTGCATTATGTCAAACTTTTATATTAAATTTAATGTGGTTAACCTTGTTTCCCCTAATGTATGATTTTATAATTTTAAAACATTAAGCAATCTGCTTAACTCCAGTTATATTTTCAAAGTTTGTTGTACCCTGTCAGGGTTTATTTTGTTGCTGAATGCACATTATCTCTTACATAACACATAATAAACAACTGGCAAGTTACAGCAGAGTAGAGCTGATGATTCTGGAAAAATTGAGAATCCATGATTTTTTTTTGTTGTTGTTCCAAACAGAGATCATGACTCTCCCACGATTCTGAAAAGATAATGTAATTTACTAAAGGTTCTGACAAAATATTAATTGCTGCAGCATACTTTTAAATGTTTAATTAATTTGAATTAGCCTATTTATGTTTTAAAAAATCGGTTTGAATGAATGATTCAATGACTCACTCATAAACACTTCACTTGTTTAATTACTGGATAAATCAACGTTTTTGAACAAATCTCTTGAATGAACTATTCAATGACAAATACATTTTTTTAACAGTCACTTGTCACCACCTGGTGGCATAACAATGTAATCTATACAACCATTATTATAAGCTGCAAGTTAATTTCAAAAGTGATTTACTCTATTTTGTTTGCTAAAAATCCGTGTTTATATCCAAAATTTAAACTTCCATCCCAGTACTTCTGTGATCATTTGAATATTTGTAACATAGAAATAACGATACTGTGTGTGGTTTGTGAAGGTGGTTCATACAGGCTACATAACTGCAGCAGCGTCAATGCAAATCTGAATGTCCCGGTGTGTTATGTCAAAGGTTTAATTGACACAGGAGAATCATTGTCATTTAGGAATAAGATCACGTGAATGTTTTAATTGAGATTGTGATCTTTTAACGACAGTAGCGTACCGTGGGGTTTCAGTCAGGGCCTTCACTAACGATCAACACACCCCACGCCTCTGCCATAACAACACCACACACACCGATACATACAAAATTCAATCATGCACTGTTTGCACTACTGTTACGAACCACGCTTTCAAAGTGCTCTTTGGGAAGGGGGCAAACAACATAAAAGGACACGCGAGACAAATGGGTAGTGATGGGTAATGCCGACACATCACTCGGGCCTCTGGGGCATTCTATCACTACACATCAAAATTTGATTGGCTGATGACCCACGTCAGTCAAAGTTATGATCCAATGGAAAATGGCAGCTTCAACTGAAGGCTAGCTATTCTACTAGTGCTGGTCCACAGAGCTGTGATGCGTTTAGATGATGAAAATACAGCTCAGCCTCACAAAAAATAACCAAATTTTTTCTGTAAATATAATTGTAACGTACTGAAATAGACAGTAATTGAATTTAGATACGTTCAGACACACATTCATTGAATTATGATAAAATATATATTTTTGATTTTGACAGGGCTAGAAGAGAAGGCCCTGATGGCCCTTACATCCCACCACTGTTTAACGATTATTGTGCAGCTCTACAGCATATGTTCCCGTATGGCATATGCATAATGTATTGCAACTGAACTGCATGGGGACGGAAACAAAAATGACCTTTCTAAAACACTGACACTTCAATGACAGGTTTTTAAAATATTTTTCCCCTCATGGCATGGAGGGGCCTGCGTGCCCTAGTTTGGGCATCTCTGGTTTAGAGTCATGTTTCAGAGACCAGGCTCTTGCTGCATTCACACCATGTCGTAATTATTGTTGTTTCGAGATAACAAACATGTGATGTTCTATTCGGAGCTGTTCACATCCTCTGACTTGGAATTATGCATTTTCTATGGCAACACTATCAACAGACTATCAATCTGCAGCGGTCACGTGGTACAAGCAGGAGCTCTTAGAAAATTCCCATCTTACAAGCTTTAATTACGAGCTTCAGTAGGACGTGAACACTTTTTACAAGTTGAAATCTTGTACATTATAGTACATTACAGTAATTAAAACATGGCGTGAATGTACCTTGTAATAATAGCTACTGAAAATTCAGCTTTGCCATTATAGGAATTAAATTATATAGGAATTTACTATAACATTTAAATTTATAAAAATGGAAAACTGTAAACTTCCATCCATTTAGCCCAAAAACCGGAGACCCTTGTTACTCAAGGGACTCTTTGTTGTTAGGCTATTGGTGTTTTGGTTTTGTTTGGGCATCAGGGGCCGCCCATAGAGGGGGGGATCTGTCACAGGGTGTTTTGGTGTTGGTTCATGTTCATTGTTCTTGGTTATGTTTTTAGTTTTATCATGTTCATGTTATGTTTGAGTGTCATGTTTCTACGTTTGTCTTGTTCTTTCACTTCCTGGTTTTGTCATGTTGCATTGTCATGTGATTCCCATGCCCTCATGTGATCTTGTGTCTTGTCCTGTCATTGGTTCATTGTTTAATCATGGTTCACAGGTGTCACTTGTCTTGTCATTAGTCTCAGGCTGTGTTCGAAATCGCCCCCTATACCCTTAAATAGGGCACTATTTGAGTGAACATCCATTTTTAGGGGTGTCCGAAACAATAGTGGACGTTTTTGAGTGCACTCATTCAATCCCACCATGCACCGCAATAACGAGTGTACATTAGATGTACGCGCTGGAGAATATGCTTGTTCGATGCCCGATCGGCGTATGACAGCAAAGTCCCGCGAGAGCATTTCGAGAGCAAACGAGAAACAACTCCTTATGCTTTTGAAACGTTCTCTCACTCAACCAGACGGTGTACTCTCAACGCACTGAGAGTCGCGCCCTGAATGAATGAACTTACCGCTGTCCGATTCGCCCTATGTAACCTCAATCTCCATTACTCCACTACTCCAAAAACGAGCCAACAAGCTTAAAGTTAACCCTATAACTCTTTACTTGTGTGGCACTGAACTTACTTGGAAAGGGGAATAATAAAGTAACTAATAAGCATTTAATTAAAAAAATAACAATAATATTTGTATATACCGTAGTAGGCCTATATATTTCATACTTTATAGTAGGCTACTATTTATATTATGGGCGTCAGAAGCAAAAAAAAAAGGTCGGTGGGTCCTTTAACAGAAACATTTTACTGGAGTAGATGCAATTTACAAAAAATATATTTAAATATATCGGCTTGTTTAAACGTCTGGTTGAGGAAGAAACACCTACGGAATACAAAATCTTCATTAGCAGCAATAGTGTAGGGGTAAGACGCTTGGCGTTAAGATTTGACGCAAAATGATTAGAGGTTCAAATCCGCCTTTTACCAAACTCGCACTGATCCTTTTTTCCATCATATATCAGATCGGAAAGGAATTTATTTTCTATGAATATGAAGAAAATATTAGAAAAGTGAAAATAAAGCTACTAACGCGTTTAATCAGTGTTTATCAGGGTATGTAAACAGACGTGCTCAATTAGAGACGATACAAGTGAGTGGGCCCAATATCATTGGTCTTAAAAAGTGTGTGAGTCGATGCCATCTCCTGGCGAAACGTGGGAATTCATTCAATGCACGGCGTGACTCTCAGAGTGCATTATGGGTATTCTCTAGCCGTCGAGCATACATCGGTTGCAAACTCGTTATTGTGGTGCATTGTGGGATTGTATGAGTGCACTTAATAACGTCCACTATGGTTTCGGACACCACTAAATGGCTGTTCCCTCAAATAGTGCCCACAGCTGAATCAATCATCCATCCATCTTCCGAACCGCACTGGTCCAGCCCAATATCATGCATACAGGTATAAATGATCCTTTTTAAGATGATTATTGTATTGTTTAATTAAGGTTACATGCTAGTTTCCGTAGCAGAGTTCAGGATAAATCTTTTCATTATTACTGGAGCTGCCAAACAGCAAGCACAAACTGCAAAAACGGCAGCCTTTCCGGCGCACTTAGTTTCCGAAATCACTCACTCGTTTTCGAAGTGGACTATATCAGTGGACTAATGTAGGGAATAGTGAATGAGGGTATAGGGGGCGATTTCGGAAACAGCCTCAGTGTATTTAAGCCCTCATGTTTGCCGTGTGTCCTTGTCTGTTATTGATGTTGTTACCCGCTGTTGGTGAGTGTTTCCAAGTCAAGTCAAGTCAAGTCAAGTCAAGTCAAGTCATTGTTTTATGTTTGGGTTTTGTAAATAAAGAACTGCACATGGGTTCAAAAACTTGCCTTCAGTGGAATTCGTGACACATAGAGAGCGACCTCATTGCAACTTTCAAGGCCCAGAAAGGTAATAAAGACATTGTTAAAATAGTCCATGTGACTACATTGGTTCAACCTTAATGTTATGAAGCGACGAGAATAATTTTTGTGCGCCGCACCATATTTACAATGTAAACAGCATAGGAGTCTGACACAGACGAGAAGAAACAGTTAAATTAAGTCGATATTTTTGTGTTGTTTTTGCGCAAAAAGTATTTTTGTCGCTTCATAACATTAAGGCTGAACTACTGTAGTCACATGGACTATTTTGACAATGTCTTTACTACCTTTTTAGGCCTTGAAAGTTGCAGTGATGTTGCTGCCTATGGATGCAGTCTGTAACTTTTTTGGGTTAAAAATGATCCGAAATCAAATTTTGAGCACGTACATAATCAGCCAGTGTTCAAAACTATCTCCTTACCTTAGCCGATTCACAACAGTAAGCTTGTAACAATGTCTTATAATTTGAATGGTACTGGTAGCTTCCTGCTGGAAATTCGAGAATGGCGCAGTTCGTCTTTGGGTCATTACGTCACATCTGTATACATAAAGGAGGAGTCCAGCTAGTAGGCTATCACATGTGAGGATGCTGCAGGTGACGGATCATTTATAGCCTTTTCTCACAGCAGCTGGAATAATTAAACTTATCATTTTGATGGCTGATTGTAAGTCCAAACGACAATCATCAGTGACAACTGGAGATTCACCCATGGTCAAAAGTAAAAGATTAGACTGTACAGAAATTGAAATCTATAGGTAAAGCTAAATACACATTGTCACGCAATGCTGATGTTGTTAACATTAACAATTTGACAACAAAGTACAACAATAATGATAATTTGCACGGTTTTATGTGATATAAGCTAACATTGTTAGATTTAACCGTTGGTAGCTTTATTGTAATGCTTTTTTTCTCAGTCATGTTACTTACATTTTCAGATGACATTTTCCAGTGAAAATGCTTATTTTGGTCATACTTCCAAGACGTAGAATCTGTGATTCTGAAGTACAGTATCCACACTGGTGCAGAGAATGAATGACAGCCACACATACTCCTCAAAACATTAGATTCAACCGTGCTGAGGAGCCACGCCGATACACAACCCACATAAAGATGATAATTCCGCTAATACCTGCTAATGCTAGTTTCAAACAGATATGGTGACAAAGAGGCAAAACTTATCGACTGCAGCTTTGGGAAACATCTCATATTTCATCAATAATATCTTAATTCATGTTCTGAATAAACGAAGATCTTACAGGTTTGTAACGACATGTGAGTAATTAATGGCAGAATTTTCATTTTTGGGTGAACTAACCCTTTAACCATCATGTCATAATTATAGAATGTGTGGCCATGGGTTTTTCATTCGAGATAAATAGAGAGTAATCCTTCATTTGACTGCAGAATGATGAAGGTGCAACTAATTAACTAATAAACAGAGACAGAAATATGAGACAGAGGATAAAAAAAATCTAATAATACAAAGCAAACGATGAGAGTCAAATGAAAAAAGTCTTTATTGTAGTCAGAGATCAAAGCTATAGAATTAAATGCATCTTAAAAGACAGGGCAAAAATGTAATTGTTTCCTACATCAGTAATCTGACCCTGTCTTATCTGGGGTCAAAAGCTTTAAAACAACATAAGCCTGCAACAAGGATATATCAAAGTCTGACTGAGTTGTTTAATATAGTGACATCTGTTAATTTTTCATTAAACCTCAGGACCCGTGTCCTTGCATGGTGCCACAGAACACTATTTTTAAAAATAGGTCATATCAGCGTTTAATTGAATTCCTCTCTTTTAGAGCACATTACCCATGCAATATACACACAAACAAGCAACCCCTCACAAACAGATCAGACTTAGCCTCTAGCTCTCTCGTGAGTCATATCTTCACCACCAACACGCTCAGAAAATGCCACTTATAGGCAAAAAATAAGCTTTGAATACTGCATATCAAGAGTTTTATTTATTGTATTGTCAAGGGCTCCAGGGGATAGAGTCTGAATTATAACCCTGAATCAGTAAATGATGTGGGTTTTGCTGAAACATATTTCAGAGCATTTGACTGCCAGGTAAATGAAATATGTTTAGCATAAAAAGGAGACGTTTTCGCTCCAAGCAGACTGAGCTGGTTTCTTATTCGGATAAAAGAACCACTGTAGAGTATGTAAGATAGATCAGTATTCTACTGTATTCAACAGTAAAACTATGACTATATAACACCTAAAGCACATTTTAACTGCAGTCATCCTAAAAAGCTACCATTCAAATCTTGATTAAAGCATTTGTAAGTCACATTAAAGAGCTTCAAGTGATTGAAAGTTTTCTTTTTACTTTCCCCCTCCTTTTAATCCTAATTAGTGTGTGTGTGTGTGTGTGTGTGTGTGTGTGTGTGTGTGTGTGTGTGTGTGTGTGTGTGTGTGTGTGTGTGTGTGTGTGTGTGTGTACTTGTCTACCTATCTAACAGGGGACCTTGGTGTCGTAACACACTCACTAACAGGGGACCTCTGAGCCAAGAGGGGACATTTTTCAGGTCCCCTGTTGGTCATGCTTTAAATCATGTTAAAATCAAGTAAAAACACTAAAAAAACACTCTGGTGATTTTTTTAACTTTTGACCAAGTGGGGACCTACAAGTGTGTGTGTTTAAATCATGTGAAAATTAAGTAAAAACACTCTGGTAATTTTTTTAAAACTTATGACCAAGTGGGGACCTAAGTGTGTGTGTGTGTTTAAGGTCATACTCAGCAGCTCCCCTGTAGGCTGGAGCAGGAACTGTAAGGGCTCTTAAACACACGTCGTTCACACACACTCCTCTATTGTTTGAATGGCCTGCTGTCCCAGAGAGACTCTGCTGTTTAACAGGCTGCTTACTAAAGGAACAAGCATTACATCTCTTTACTAGATACCCTGACTAGTTTCAAACTTTGCATTACATTACCATTAAATTCTACACAGAATCCAAGAAAAAAGGATTTAAAAATCTAAACAACCAGAATGTAATTAGAAGTTTTGTTTTTGTATTTTTTATTTTAACATATTTTAATGACAGTAGCCTATATTCATTGAATATTATTGTATTTATCAAAATAAACAGAAAATAGTACAAACTTTACTATTCTTTTAAACAAGTGTTAAGACATTATTAAAAAAAAAACATTTTAGCTCAAGTATTTGTATAAATAATGTGTGACTTTTGCCCCATGTAAAATGGGGTGTAAAAGGCCCACCTTACCACCTTATACATTTATGAGTTTTTTTAAACAAACCACTTTTGATTTATTTATGATTTACACAATGACTCGGTCCCCTGTTAGATAGTAAATCACGACACCAGTGTGTTTGCGTTGTCATTTCTTGCCATCATAAACACACTGTAGAGATTTAGAGTTTTTATAGCAATAACTGAGTTTTAAGAGTTAAATCAAGCAGAAATAGTTCTCTAATGTATAAATTTCAGATCCTCTTTGAATAATGATTATGTTAAACACAATGACTCGGTCCCCTGTTAGATAGTAAATCACGACACCAGTGTGTTTGCGTTGTCATTTCTTGCCATAAACACACTGTAGATATTTAGAGTTTTTATAGCAATAACTGAGTTTTAAGAGTTAAATCAAGCAGAAATATTTCTCTAATGTATTAATTGCAGATCATCTTTGAATAATGATTATGTTAAACACAATGACTCGGTCCCCTGTTAGATAGTAAATCACGACACCAGTGTGTTTGCGTTGTCATTTCTTGCCATAAACACACTGTAGAGATTTAGAGTTTTTATAGCAATAACTGAGTTTTAAGAGTTAAATCAAGCAGAAATAGTTCTCTAATGTATAAATTTCAGATCCTCTTTGAATAATGATTATGTTAAACACAATGACTCGGTCCCCTGTTAGATAGTAAATCACGACACCAGTGTGTTTGCTTTGTCATTTCTTGCCATAAACACACTGTAGAGATTTAGAGTTTTTATAGCAATAACTGAGTTTTAAGAGTTAAATCAAGCAGAAATATTTCTCTAATGTATTAATTGCAGATCATCTTTGAATAATGATTATGTTAAACACAATGACTCGGTCCCCTGTTAGATAGTAAATCACGACACCAGTGTGTTTGCGTTGTCATTTCTTGCCATAAACACACTGTAGAGATTTAGAGTTTTTATAGCAATAACTGAGTTTTAAGAGTTAAATCAAGCAGAAATATTTCTCTAATGTATTAATTGCAGATCATCTTTGAATAATGATTATGTTAAACACAATGACTCGGTCCCCTGTTAGATAGTAAATCACGACACCAGTGTGTTTGCTTTGTCATTTCTTGCCATAAACACACTGTGGAGATTTAGAGTTTTTATAGCAATAACTGAGTTTTAAGAGTTAAATCAAGCAGAAATATTTCTCTAATGTATTAATTGCAGATCATCTTTGAATAATGATTATGTTAAACACAATGACTCGGTCCCCTGTTAGATAGTAAATCACGACACCAGTGTGTTTGCTTTGTCATTTCTTGCCATAAACACACTGTAGATATTTAGAGTTTTTATAGCAATAACTGAGTTTTAAGAGTTAAATCAAGCAGAAATATTTCTCTAGTGTATTAATTGCAGATCCTCTTTGAATAATGATTATGTTAAACACAATGACTCGGTCCCCTGTTAGATAGTAAATCACGACACCAGTGTGTTTGCGTTGTCATTTCTTCATCTCAAACACACTGTAGAGATTTAGAGTTTTTATAGCAATAACTGAGTTTTAAGAGTTAAATCAAGCAGAAATATTTCTCTAATGTATTAATTGCAGATCATCTTTGAATAATGATTATGTTAAACACAATGACTCGGTCCCCTGTTAGATAGTAAATCACGACACCAGTGTGTTTGCGTTGTCATTTCTTGCCATAAACACACTGTAGATATTTAGAGTTTTTATAGCAATAACTGAGTTTTAAGAGTTAAATCAAGCAGAAATATTTCTCTAATGTATTAATTGCAGATCCTCTTTGAATAATGATTATGTTAAACACAATGACTCGGTCCCCTGTTAGATAGTAAATCACGACACCAGTGTGTTTGCGTTGTCATTTCTTCATCTCAAACACACTGTAGAGATTTAGAGTTTTTATAGCAATAACTGAGTTTTAAGAGTTAAATCAAGCAGAAATATTTCTCTAATGTATTAATTGCAGATCCTCTTTGAATAATGATTATGTTAAACACAATGACTCGGTCCCCTGTTAGATAGTAAATCACAACACCAGTGTGTTTAATTTGTCATTTCTTCATCTCAAACACACTGTAGATATTCACTGTATATATTGAGATAACTCAATTTTATGGTGACTTGCATTAAAATGTTTATCCGTCTCAATTAAATTATGTGAACTGAATGACTTTTAACATTGACACTTTAGTTATTTAACCAACTGATGATTTTCAAGTCAGCAATCAACACACAACTGAGTTTTGACCTCCAAAATCTTATTATAGTGTATTTTTATGGTAAGTATTGGTGTTTTATTTTTTAAATCAAGCAGAAATCACTCTTTAAGGAAACAATTGCAGGTCACACTTTATACAGTGAACGTGATTTCCTTAAATTGACTTAAGTCCCCTGTTGGATGGTAAAACACGACACCTGTTTGATTGCTTTGCCATTTCTTGCCATCACAAACACACTGTAGAGATTTTGAAGGTCAGAACTAAATTTTTTGGTGACTTGCATGAAAATCTTCATCCGTCTCAATTAAATTATGTGAACTGAATGTCTTTTAACATTGACACTTTAGTCGAAGATTTTCAACTCAACAATCAACACACAACTGAGTTTTGACCTCCAAAATCATTATACAGTGTATATTAAATTTAAATAAAAAATATAAAATTTATTTACAAAACAGTTTGACTCAAGTTTGACTCTCTACTGCTTATTCATTATTGTTTATGTTACATGGTCCATGTTTACATTACAGTATAAAATTGTTCCTAAGTTTTCCCCTTTTATATAGATGGTAATGACTAAATATCCTCGCACACCGAAATTTTCACACGTTAAAAAAAAGATCAAGCACGTTTACACACAGCCTCTGAAACTTTCCTTCCTTCATCATAAAAAAAAATCTGATCAGGTTCAGTTTTCTGCATTTTTCGCATCCATAGCAAGCATTTAAAGAGGGGTTTCAAATTTCTGTGTTATTCATTTTTGTGTTAAAATTTTGAACATAAGTTGAACAGTTTAAAAAAGAAAGTGTGAACCTTCAAATTAGCCATTATAGTTCATAAAGTTTTGCTGGCGTTTGTATCTAATTGAGAAAAGAATGAATGTAAATTGAAAGATGTCGTCATTGAACGCATTTTGTGCCAAAGCAAATAAATGATCCACAGTTTAGCCACATAGGCTGATGTGATCCCTGAGTGAAGAGTTTTGAAAAAGTGATGAGTATTCAGAAATGTGTCCTAGCAGATGTTTAAAAAACCCTGTAATATCACTATTAGTAAGGGATTACTGTATAATATCAGTCTTTAAATGTGATATATTTAAAGTGAACCTAAAGTATACTTGCAATAGTGTGATTTTAGCACAATTAAATATACTTAATGGATGTTTCGCAAAAGCGTTGTTTAGTGATATTGCGTCCTTGTGTTTCTGCTGTACGTCATCAGCAACTGTCTAAGTTCAATTACAATACTCAAGAACACATGTACAGAGGATGCACAAAAGTACCCGGATGTTATAAGATATATGAGTATAAATAACTCCATACAGATCTATTGTTTTACAAAAATAATCTATTGTTTACAAAAGGAGAAAACGTGTGTACTTTAATGAAAACTTGGACCATGTGACATAAACTGAAGTTAACAGCAAAAAAATATACTATAATGCTGACTGTTGTTAGTGTTTTTTGTTGTATGAGTTAAAAGTGTATATGTTGGGTGAATCCTCATTGTGTTCTGGAAGAATGAGTTGATTTAAGACATCAATGAAGTGTTTTGGTAGTTTTAGCACATTTTGAACGTGAAATTAACTGCTTTGCTTTGAAAGGTGTCCTAGCGATTGTAGCTGAGAGATAGACGTCAAACAGACTCAAACAAAGACCCAGAATTCTGTGGTGTTACAGCACTGTGGCTGCTGTAAATGGCTGTTGTACGGTTTCTTTATGAAATAACAGGCACAATGGCAAAGATATTTCTGCAAAAACTCCAAAGTAATGTTCGGTTGCAGTGAGAAAGTCACAAGAGACAACTAAAAAAACTCATGCGTGTATTTAGCCTAGTGTAGATCTGTTTGCTTACACATCCCCCAAACTCCATTTACATATGAATACAGGAAAGGCCAAAGCCATTGTCTCACAGGTGAGGAACAGGCCTAACAGAGCTGTTACACCCATGTCACAGACACAAACTTCTCATCCAAACTAGAGAAAACGCTGGGATTTACCTGGGAAAATTAAATCAATGTACACTTTTTCCAATCCCTACGACACATTTTTCAATACTTGGGTCACTTTTTTAAAACTCTTCACACACTTTTTCACACAAATTCACACAACTGAATTTCAGCTTGGCACAGCAGTTATTTTAGTGTTCAAAATGCACTAAAACTACCAAAAAGGATTCTGAGGATTCAAAAGAATCACCCAATATTTCAATATGGTAATACTGCCTAAATGTAGCAAATTGTTTTGTTTTTTTTAATTAATTTTAGTTAAGTTTTGAACATAAGTTAGGGAGTTTTGAAAAGAGAATCAAAAAATTTTCAAATTGGCCTATACAGTTCATAATGTTTTGGTGGTGTTTGTGTTGAAGTAAGAAAATAATTCTTATAAATCGAAAGATGTCGCCATTGAATGTATTTTATGCCAAATCAATGATAAATTATGACTTTAGATGGCCCCACTTTATATTAGGGGGCCTTAACTACTATGTACTTAAATAGGTACAATGTACTTATTGTGTTCATATTATATTGCAAAACACTTTTGCTGATATTGAGGTGGGATACGGGTAGGGTCAGGTGTGGTTGTATTGGTAAGTTTAAAGGTAGGGTTAGATGTAAGGGAAGTGTCAACAGTGTAATTACAAATGTAACTACATAAATTAATTACAGATGTAATTACATGCAGGTATATTTAAAAATGTAAGTACAATGTAAAGACATGTATGTACACAATAAGTGCATTGTATCAAATGGATAATTAAAATGTTAGTACATAGTAGTTAAGGCCACCTAATATAAAGTGGGTCCCTTTGGATTTTAAGATTTTATATTTCAGTATAATTCCTGCTTTAGCTGGTGTTAGTTTTTAAATTGCATTGCCATCCATTCAAAGGGGAAAAATTTAGGAATAATGTTATACTGTACTGGACCAAGGACCATGTAACATAAACTGCAGTGAATTATAGTGTAAGTCTTTTTTTGAAAAGAAAATTTTACAGAAGAAAACATTGTGTAATGATCATGTGTTTTAGGTCTGTGTTTTATGATTGAAAAAGTGTGTTTGTTGGGTCCTTTTTGGTAGTTTTAGTGCATTTTGAACACTAAAATAACTGCTGTGCCAAGCTGAAATTCAGTTGTGTGAATTTGTGTGAAAAAGTGTGTGAAGAGTTTTAAAAAAGTGACCCAAGTATTGAAAAATGTGTCGTAGGGATTGGAAAAAGTGTACATTGATTTAATTTTCCCAGGTAAATCCCAGCGTTTTCTCTAGTTTGGATGAGAAGTTTGTGTCTGTGACATGGGTGTAACAGCTCTGTTAGGCCTGTTCCTCACCTGTGAGACAATGGCTTTGGCCTTTCCTGTATTCATATGTAAATGGAGTTTGGGGGATGTGTAAGCAAACAGATCTACACTAGGCTAAATACACGCATGAGTTTTTTTAGTTGTCTCTTGTGACTTTCTCACTGCAACCGAACATTACTTTGGAGTTTTTGCAGAAATATCTTTGCCATTGTGCCTGTTATTTCATAAAGAAACCGTACAGCAGCCATTTACAGCAGCCACAGTGCTGTAACACCACAGAATTCTGGGTCTTTGTTTGAGTCTGTTTGACGTCTATCTCTCAGCTACAATCGCTAGGACACCTTTCAAAGCAAAGCAGTTAATTTCACGTTCAAAATGTGCTAAAACTACCAAAACACTTCATTGATGTCTTAAATCAACTCATTCTTCCAGAACACAATGAGGATTCACCCAACATATACACTTTTAACTCATACAACAAAAAACACTAACATCAGTCAGCATTATAGTATATTTTTTTGCTGTTAACTTCAGTTTATGTCACATGGTCCAAGTTTTCATTAAAGTACACACGTTTTCTCCTTTTGTAAACAATAAATTATTTTTGTAAAACAATAGATCTGTATGGAGTTATTTATACTCATATATCTTATAACATCCGGGTACTTTTGTGCATCCTCTGTACATGTGTTCTTGAGTATTGTAATTGAACTTAGACAGTTGCTGATGACGTACAGCAGAAACACAAGGACGCAATATCACTAAACAACGCTTTTGCGAAACATCCATTAAGTATATTTAATTGTGCTAAAATCACACTATTGCAAGTATACTTTAGGTTCACTTTAAATATCTCACATTTAAAGACTGATATTATACAGTGATCCCTTACTAATAGTGATATTACAGGGTTTTTTAAACATCTGCTAGGACACATTTCTGAATACTCATCACTTTTTCAAAACTCTTCACTCAGGGATCACATCAGCCTATGTGGCTAAACTGTGGATCATTTATTTGCTTTGGCACAAAATGCGTTCAATGACGACATCTTTCAATTTACATTCATTCTTTTCTCAATTAGATACAAACGCCAGCAAAACTTTATGAACTATAATGGCTAATTTGAAGGTTCACACTTTCTTTTTTAAACTGTTCAACTTATGTTCAAAATTTTAACACAAAAATGAATAACATAGAAATTTGAAACCCCTCTTTAAATGCTTGCTATGGATGCGAAAAATGCAGAAAACTGAACCTGATCAGATTTTTTTTTATGATGAAGGAAGGAAAGTTTCAGAGGCTGTGTGTAAACGTGCTTGATCTTTTTTTTAACGTGTGAAAATTTCGGTGTGCGAGGATATTTAGTCATTACCATCTATATAAAAGGGGAAAACTTAGGAACAATTTTATACTGTAATGTAAACATGGACCATGTAACATAAACAATAATGAATAAGCAGTAGAGAGTCAAACTTGAGTCAAACTGTTTTGTAAGGAATTTTTTATTTTTTATTTAAATTTAATATACACTGTATAATGATTTTGGAGGTCAAAACTCAGTTGTGTGTTGATTGTTGAGTTGAAAATCTTCGACTAAAGTGTCAATGTTAAAAGACATTCAGTTCACATAATTTAATTGAGACGGATGAAGATTTTCATGCAAGTCACCAAAAAATTTAGTTCTGACCTTCAAAATCTCTACAGTGTGTTTGTGATGGCAAGAAATGGCAAAGCAATCAAACAGGTGTCGTGTTTTACCATCCAACAGGGGACTTAAGTCAATTTAAGGAAATCATGTTCACTGTATAAAGTGTGACCTGCAATTGTTTCCTTAAAGAGTGATTTCTGCTTGATTTAAAACATAAAACACCAATACTTACCATAAAAATACACTATAATAAGATTTTGGAGGTCAAAACTCAGTTGTGTGTTGATTGCTGACTTGAAAATCATCAGTTGGTTAAATAACTAAAGTGTCAATGTTAAAAGTCATTCAGTTCACATAATTTAATTGAGACGGATAAACATTTTAATGCAAGTCACCATAAAATTGAGTTATCTCAATATATACAGTGAATATCTACAGTGTGTTTGAGATGAAGAAATGACAAATTAAACACACTGGTGTCGTGATTTACTATCTAACAGGGGACCGAGTCATTGTGTTTAACATAATCATTATTCAAAGAGGATCTGCAATTAATACATTAGAGAAATATTTCTGCTTGATTTAACTCTTAAAACTCAGTTATTGCTATAAAAACTCTAAATCTCTACAGTGTGTTTGAGATGAAGAAATGACAACGCAAACACACTGGTGTCGTGATTTACTATCTAACAGGGGACCGAGTCATTGTGTTTAACATAATCATTATTCAAAGAGGATCTGCAATTAATACATTATAGAAATATTTCTGCTTGATTTAACTCTTAAAACTCAGTTATTGCTATAAAAACTCTAAATCTCTACAGTGTGTTTATGGCAAGAAATGACAACGCAAACACACTGGTGTCGTGATTTACTATCTAACAGGGGACCGAGTCATTGTGTTTAACATAATCATTATTCAAAGAGGATCTGCAATTAATACATTAGAGAAATATTTCTGCTTGATTTAACTCTTAAAACTCAGTTATTGCTATAAAAACTCTAAATCTCCACAGTGTGTTTGAGATGAAGAAATGACAACGCAAACACACTGGTGTCGTGATTTACTATCTAACAGGGGACCGAGTCATTGTGTTTAACATAATCATTATTCAAAGAGGATCTGCAATTAATACATTATAGAAATATTTCTGCTTGATTTAACTCTTAAAACTCAGTTATTGCTATAAAAACTCTAAATCTCTACAGTGTGTTTATGGCAAGAAATGACAACGCAAACACACTGGTGTCGTGATTTACTATCTAACAGGGGACCGAGTCATTGTGTTTAACATAATCATTATTCAAAGAGGATCTGAAATTTATACATTAGAGAACTATTTCTGCTTGATTTAACTCTTAAAACTCAGTTATTGCTATAAAAACTCTAAATATCTACAGTGTGTTTATGGCAAGAAATGACAACGCAAACACACTGGTGTCGTGATTTACTATCTCACAGGGGACCGAGTCATTGTGTTTAACATAATCATTATTCAAAGAGGATCTGAAATGTATACATTAGAGAACTATTTCTGCTTGATTTAACTCTTAAAACTCAGTTATTGCTATAAAAACTCTAAATCTCCACAGTGTGTTTATGGCAAGAAATGACAACGCAAACACACTGGTGTCGTGATTTACTATCTAACAGGGGACCGAGTCATTGTGTTTAACATAATCATTATTCAAAGAGGATCTGAAATTTATACATTAGAGAACTATTTCTGCTTGATTTAACTCTTAAAACTCAGTTATTGCTATAAAAACTCTAAATATCTACAGTGTGTTTATGGCAAGAAATGAAAAATTAAACACACTGGTGTCGTGATTTACTATCTAACAGGGGACCGAGTCATTGTGTTTAACATAATCATTATTTACTATATAAAGTGATGACCTGTGATTATTACCTTAAAGAACAATTTCTGCTTGTCCAGTCCTATATATATATATTTTTTATTGGTGCAAGAAATCAAATCTCACTCTAAAAATCTCAAAAACAAAGGACATTATTTGGGATTTTAGAGAGCAGAAACTATGTTTTATTCAAAAATAAGTCACACATTGAAATACCTTTACTGTAAAAAAAATGTGGGTCTCCAATTGAAAATTTTCTGTAAATTGATGCACTTTAATTCAATTAAAATTCAAGAAATTCAATTTGGCCAACTAAAAAATTTAGATGTGATCGTTCACTAGAAAATTTTCAATTGGAGACCTGATTTTTTTTTACAGTGTTGGTGTTCTTGAAAATAAGCTTAAATGAGAGATGTGGACGGATCATATACTGTAAGTATGAAGACACAACAGAGAATGAATTTCTTAAAGATAACTCTTAATTTTAAGAATTTTTTAATTTCTTAAATTCTTTTCTGTAATGTCCACAACATGGCTTTTTCTCCGTTGTGTGCTCATTGTGTTCCCTGATGCCTGTGTGAACATTATATAATTATAATTATATATATATATTAAATAATGAAGACAGACTTGACTGCCAGCTCTCTTCCCTTTCACACACACAGCTCCATTGCAGGCTATGGAGGTCCCCTGTTGGATAGGTAGACATCGGTCAGGTCCCCTCTTGGCATGTTTAAAAATAAAAAAATAAATGCTTATTTGAAGTTATATTATGAAAAAAGACCTTAAAACAAAATTTTGTATCTAAGTTTTGTTTCTTCAAAATGACTAGAAACACAGGTCCCCTCTTGGTCAGTGTGGAGTGATGGTCCCCTGTTGGTAATATAGACGTGTATGTGTGTGTGTGTGTGTGTGTGTGTGTGTGTGTGCGTGCGTGCGTGTGTTTCTATCCCGTTGGTGACTGAATGCACACAGACTCATGGGGCTCGTGTAAAAAAAACAAGCATGCAGAATGAGTTTTTTTATTTTATTTTATTTTTTATGTAAGGATGCAGAAAGTTTCTGTGATGTTTATGGGTAGAGTCTATGGAGAGTCCCCACAAAGATATTACAGTTTTTTACAATCGCTATGACATTTTTTTCAATACTTTTAACACATTTCCTAAACTCTTACCGCACCAACACACCTACATAATGCAATTGCCAAAACGGTTAATTTCATGCTCAAAATCACACATTGTAAACTAAACACCAAAACTAATTTTCAAAATACAATAATTGACTAACACAATGCAATGTCTACCAAAACCCTAGCACATGTTCTCTTCCAACAGGAACATGTAGTCAATCATAGCACAATGTTATAAAAACACTAACACAAGATGGAATTACAGAAACTGCATTATTTTATGTGTCAGGTCTGCCCTTGTACAATAGACAGTATATTTTATTGATCATAGATTGTGTGTCTTTTGAAGAATCTCCACATTTTTGTTTTGTTGGGTTTAGTAAATGCATGCATTTTGTTTCTTTTGTTGCAGAAATTCAATACAAAAAATGAATGACACATCTGAGAGTAGCTTTATAGAATGCCGTTCAGTTTTATTTCATTATCAGCAATCACAATGTTGACAATAACAAGTTCCTGTTCTTCATTTGGGAGCTTTCCTCTTTCCCCTGAAGGGGGTAGATGTTGAATCCTTAGATAGACAAAATACAGTTAGGTACCAGAGGCATACAGTCACTGTAATACATGGTAAAATAATTTACACTTTGCAGTAGGAGAAGCCCTTATACAATATCCTACCTGTTGGTTTCTTGAAAAATCTGGATAATGGATGCCACTGTGTCCCGGCTGAGATTTGGCTGTACTCGTTCACCAGCCCCCCTGTATGATAGCCTGTGGTTTATGACATGGTCTATGATAGTAGCTCTTATTTCATCAGTTACCCTAATTCTGGCCCTTCTTTGAGCGCCACCATAAATTCCGAACTCCTCAATCCCTACCTTGTCCAGGCATTCCTCTCCATTGCCCTTGTCCCACTCCTCTCCCTTGTCCTGATACTCATCTCCCTCTCCCTCATGCAGGCCTTTTTCTGACTTTCTTTGTGTTGCTCTATATTGTTCCTTTTTCACACAAGATCAGCCCAAATAGGCCCTCTTTTACTGTATACCATATGGTCATGTGAAAGAACATCGACACCTGAACAATTCCTAGATAGGAATCAGCTGTGATTTATATATTTGCACCAATTCAATCAGCTGTTTATCAGTACCAATGGGCATAAAATACAGGGGATATATTTGTGTTTCAATTCTCAATATAAACAGCTGTTTACCTTCACTCTAGCCTATAAGGTTAGGGTTTAGAACAAGGTGTTATCTGTTCTGACATACAGTGTTAAAGCATAGGTAAATTTGGCAGTAAAAATCCATTGTTTTGGTCTTGGTTGAGCTTTTGTGTAAAATAAGTTCAAGCATTTTACATTTGTGTTAACTACATGCATTTTGTGTAAAAGCAACAATAAATGTGTTAATTGTATAGCCTACACAGACAGATGTTTGTGCTAACTGTGTTAAGAGTTTAGGAAATGTGTTAAAAGTATTGAAAAAATTGTCATAGCGATTGTAAAAAACTGTAAACCAGACGTGTGTGTGTGCACTGTAAAACCCAACAAGTTCAGCTAACTCATTTTATTTGAGGAAACCGATTACCTCAAACCATTTAGGTTTATAAAAAAACAATAGGTATGAGTAATCTGCACTTATTTTAATCAAGTCCACTAAAAAAGGATATTTCTTAATATACAATTAAACTTTACACTGCATTCAAATATTTATATAGCTGAAACCTATATTGAGTAAAACAGCTGAAATTACAAACTTTAAATGAACTCAGAGTGCTTGCAGTTACTGCTAGCTCACAATAGCACACACAAAGTCAAATCTAGTAAGTTAAGCTAACTCATTAAATTTGAGGACACTGATTACCTTAATTATTTTAATTTTAGAAAACAATGGTTAGGAGTACTTTGAACTTATTTCAATTGAGTTCACTAAAATAAGACACTCATTGCAATCAAGAAATTAAGTGAGCATTGCTTTAGTTGCGCTCTTAACTCTAAAATCTTTAACATTCGTTTTTTCACTGGCTGCTTTTACTGTGTGTTTAGAAAGCACATTTGTTATGGTAAGGAATGCCTAGAGAAAATGTGATTAGTTGATGTTGGTTATACAGTGATGGTATAATAATCATGTAGTGGCTTAAGTCACTGATCTCACTCAGAGTCTTATGCTCTGGTTATAGCGGTATTGTGTTCTTAATATTTGTATTATTCACAATGGTGGCTACGTGATTCAGCAGCACGAGATCCAGCACTGTTGTGGTAATTGAATAATATGCAAAATGTTAAAATCATATAGTGCTCAAAAGGTTTTAATCTATGCCATTACTTAGACACACACAGACATCAAGAATCTGCGTATTAATCTCAACAATGGTGACAATCAATGAAAAGCTTTATGCTGCAGTGCATGCTGGGTACCACCGATCAAAACTCCATCATGGGTCCCGGCATGCATTGTGGCATGAATAAATTATGTATCTGAATTGTGACTAATTTTCTTTGATTCTTACTATTTGCTTTTACTTTTGCTGTGTTTGTTATGATGTTTTTGTAGCTTGTTTTATGTTCAAAGTTGATCTGATAATCTGAATATTTTTTTGATTGTCACCATTGTTGAGATTCATACTCTGATTCTTGATGTCGGTTACCACAACCACCATCTTATGCTGTACAATCACATAGTTTCTATTATGAATAATACAAAAAAAATAACAAAACCTCTATAACCAGCGCATTAGACTCGGAATGAGGTCAGGGATTCAGTCACTGCATGACAATAATATAATCAGCAAAAAACAACCAACACCAGTTGATCACATTTTCTCTTGGCTTTTCTTACCATAACAAATGTGTTTTGTAAACACAGTTAAAGCAGCCAGAACAAGACATGTTTTGTCAAGGGTCAAGATCCCAACAAAAGCAAACACTGAACACCATCATGGTGAATTCAAACAAAACTATTATTTTCAATTTAACAGAAATGACAGAAATAAAGTCAGTCTGGTTAGTAATGCTGTCATTTCTGTTAAATTGAAAATAATAGTTTTGTTTGAATTCACCATGATGGTGTTCAGTGTTTGCTTTTGTTGGGATCTTGACCCTTGACAAAACATGTCTTGTTCTGGTAATGTATCAAATATGAGACTTTTGGCACAGGCTGAATATCAATAACATCAAACACCTGTGCACTATATTTAGTTTGAGAGCTGCATAATAACAAAAAGGTATATATTGGATAGTATGTCTTCACAATGTTTTTTTTTTGATGATGGTGATGATGATGATATTTCTGTCAGCCTCAGTGTATATATTTATGTTTTCTTTTTATGATATGTGTTTTTATGATCACTATGAATAGAAAGAGCAGGCAGATTCTTTATAAATTATTCCAAAACATTTGACATTTCAATACAACTATTGAAATTATGGTTAAAAAAATAAAATAATTTGAATTTAAAATTGACATTAAAAACCTTCATACAAAATATGCAAATTCATGCCAGATTAAAGAATCATGTCTCACATGTGCATTTGATATATGGAATGTTAGCTTTCCTTTAGATTTGATAAAAAGTTTAATCAGAATTTTTTTTAAAAAGTATTAGAAATACGATTTTGTCAGAAAAGAGAAAATATTGCTTCAAGAACTGTTTTATAGGCCCAGATAAGAGTGGCAACGGAAGTCTTGTTGCTCATGTTTATTCTTCTCTGCTTTGTTGTGTAATGAGCCTCTGTCCTAGCCACAAAGGTTTTGCTTCTGCCTTCAGAACCACTAGCACTTTAAAGGCCAAGCTCACGACAGCACCGGCATTACTCTATGATGTGTGGATCAACCCAACTCTGACTGTGAATACATTCATAAGCTCTATGCAAGCCAGCTCAGATCTGTGGACGGCTCATGCGGTGATGAATGGCAGAGAAAATATGTGGAGTAGAAATGCGGGAGGGTTTAAAATTTTATTTTAAATAAACAAGATAGGTAAGACTGCAGAGTCTAAGGGGGAGCATGAAGGAACTTTTGGAAGTAGATGAGATTCATTAAGACCTTTTTATTACACCTGTTTCTCTCTCTCCTGCAAAAAATAGGAGATATCAGTTAAAATACAGACCAGTTTATTTCTTGATTGTTCCGTTTTAATTGATTGATTGATTGACAAAACCATAGTAGACCAGTGTAAAGAGTCCATATCTAAGAACTTGCCACATGTGTTTTAAACTATATTTTAAAACTACACTTACCTTCATCGTGACACTGTTATACGCATTTGACCCATACATGCCAGCCCAGTGTTGCTAGTCTGTGTGTTATGATGTCCTCAACCTGAGCCTGAAGCAGCTTGGAAGAACAGCAGGACAGATACTCAAGCACAATTTAGCTTGTAAGCAAATGATCCCCATCGCATAACCACTGATGTGCAGCTGACAGAGTGTGAAAGGGTTTACAGGGGATTTGTCGCACAAGTCTTATTCATTTCCGTGCCCAATTAAGGGTTGGCGGCCGTGACTTTGCAGACATTTCAGTGAAGGAGGAAATCAATAATATGCCCACCTAGAAAACTGACTCCCCTCAACCCAAGACCACCAAGCTACTTCACCACAATGTCCCTCTTTACCTGGTCCAAAGAAGCTCCATTTTATGGCCTGAAGGGAGCAAGGATTTTTTGACACAAAATCTTTCCTCTTTCCTCTCTCAATCCCTCAACTGCCAATGCCCAGGGCCCAATTAACCTGAGCCAGCATTTTGTCACAGCCCAAACAATACCCAGGCTACACCAACCAATAAAACATGCACAACACCGTCTGTAGAGCTCCATTCATGCTAGGCCAATGCAAGGACTGAGTCATTAATTATTGAGGAATGGTGAATATTTCACGCGTAGGGAGAGTCATGGCTTGACCCTACAGACGTTTTCAAGGTAAATATTTAAAGATCGATACCTTGCATGCTGGGAGAGAAAGTGGTCCCTGAGGGTGGGAAGTGGATGTACGGAGGAAAGAGAGGACGTTGTTAACTGAACAGCAGTCATTTGCTGTATTATTTTAAGCCGTTTCTCCAGCGGGGACTCCTTGTGAGATGCCAGAAAACATGTAGCAAAATCAGTGCTTTTTATTGAGTGGGCATTCCTTTTTCTTCCTTTCTTCTGCACCATGGGCTCTCAGCAGGAGAGGAGGATAGAAAATCCAGCAGCAAATCCAAAATGTGGACTTAACCTCACTACATGGTCCATTATGTTCATACTGAACCTTTTAAAGGCTGGGATGACTAAGCCAAATCTTTTGGCACAAAGCACAGAGTGTGCATTGATACAGTTAAATGTCAAGTAGTGAGAATGTAATAATTTGCTCAGATAACATGGCTGTGTAATATTCCCCACTTATTGAGACACAGTGCAACCTCTTTGTTTCATAACAATACATGAGAGCTGTGGGTTGGACTGTAGCCTCCTGGTGTATGCTGGGAGCTGATAAGCTGTATGTATCAAGTGTGATTGTACCCATAGCCTACCTCTTCAATCAAATGTAATATTTACTGTAGTTTCATTATTAAAATATTTTAAAAACTACGGAAAAACAAACATGATGACTTGCATCTGGTCATCTTTTTAATATGTGATGTTGGGGTTTTAAAAAAATTGCTAAAATCCTTTTGTCCAATCTGTATTCACATTTTCAAAACTCTAAACACAATTAGCACAACATTCGTCTTTTGTGACCAAACCATTTACACAATTAATGTTTTTCTTCACACAATATGCAGTCAATGAACATGTTTCATAAATTCTTACATATTTTCATACAAGCTTACCTTATACCAAAATCATGGATCTTTTTTGGTCTTATTGACAAAATCTTTAGTTTGTTAGGAGAACTGTGTGAAGAGTTTGGAAAAATTTTTATTAATATTGAGAAATGGGTCCTAGCAATTGTACAAAAAACAAACAAACAAACTGATAAGCATTTTTAGGTAGCACCACTGAAATATTGAGAAATAGCTGGATCTAATCTTATTCAGTGTTCTTTGCAAGTTATTTTCATTACTTGGACATACACAGTAAAAAAGGGAATTTTTGGTTTTGTTCAATGTGGATGCTGAACAACTAAGAGAAGCAGAGAGAGAAAAAAATAATGTCTGGGCGAAAGAGATGAATAGTTGAAGGAGGAGTAGTTGGATCAGGACAAGTGAGAAGGAGAGGTAGGGGAGAGGAGGAAGAATGTGTGCCCAACTGTGCATCTCCATGGTTTTTTCTCCCTCGGATATTTATAAAAAGCGGATATTTGCATGCGAATAGTCAAAACCATTCACATCAGCCACGATGCGAATTTGCAACATCTGTGACGTTTCAGAGCTCCAACATTCCAAAACATTTACGGCGACAGCTGAGAAAACATGGACACTTCATCATCCAGTGAAGACGAGCTTTAAATTAAGACCGAAAAGAAGGTTTTGGGTGCACCCAGTCTTAAAGGTTAGTTCACCCAAAAATGAAAATTCTGTCATTAATTACTTACCCTCATGTCGTTCGACACCCGTAAGGTGAATAGTTGAAGGAGGAGAGGAGTAGTTGGATCAGGACAAGGGAGAAGCATTACATAACCTTATTGTTTGGACTGTTTACTAAATATAAATTAATACATTACAATTTAACTAAACTCATTAGATTTTAGTTGACTAAATCTACTGTAGATTTAGTGGACTAAAACTAAAAACAATTCAGGTGACTAAAATATGACTAAAACTAAATAGTATTTTAGTCAAAAGACTATGACTAAAACTAAATCAAAATTTGCTGTCAAAATTAACACTGATCTGAGGGGGAGTATGCCAATTTGAGGAGTTCCTCCAGACAGTGGCACCGCATCTGATGAGACAAACTTTTTCACCGCAGCACATTCGCATTCGGTGTGGAAGCACTCATTACACAAACAGTTGATAAAAAAATAAAACCACTGCATGAATTATTCGTGTCTAGTGTGAAAGGACCTTTGCACATGTGGAACTAATGAAGTGATGTTTTATTAACAAATTTCGGGAGAAGCACGTTCAGATAATTAAACCTAATTAAACACATGTGGAGCACATCAAGCTAATCGATTTAATCAACGATAAGAGGTGTATATATACAGCATGTTTACCTTCTTTCGTTGACCGTTTTTATTTTTGCATGGACTGCTTTTCCGGCAGGTCGCCCCACTCGCCCACGCTGTATAGCCTACATAGCTCAAACAGCTCGAAGCATTTCTACAATGCTAAAATCTTTTCCGTACAGATTTCTAAGCCATTTCGGCCGCTTCCATCAGCATTCACGGTAAAATAAATTCTGCTTTTCCCGGATGTAATTGTGTTGCCACAATTCACAATTGCGATTCTGACTTCTAAATTCTAATCGTTGTTATAAAGGCATGTCAATAGCGTGGTGTTTCAGAAAAATGACGACAGAGTCAACCATGAAAGTGCTCGGACAGTGTGAGTGCACTCCGCAGACTTGCAACAGGGGAAACTACAACAGAAATAGAAAATTATCTTAAATAATTTGTTACAGGCACACATCAGTCTTTTCTTGCGATCTTGCCGCCTCTGTGTACTACAGACATAATTTTCACACGCGAGAAGTGCGTTCATCATGGACACGCACGCGGTAATGAACTATAAATATACTTGCTGGTAAAGCTAAATCACTAAAATGATGAGTTCAAAACCGCATATTATGCCAAAAGATCAGCCACTTGTTGGAACCAGCTGATATTCACTGCCTTTGATTCAATCCCTCTCAACATGACGCTCACATAAGCTCGGTCACACAGGGCTCAACAGTGCGACCACACTCACATTTGCGACTAAAAATAGACGTGTGCGAACTGTACACTGTATTTTGGAGCACCCATTTCCTTAAATGTAGCATCAATACCTTACAGTAGGCTAAATTGTATACCATGCAGCTATTAACGATTATTTTAAGGCATCTCATATTTTGGGGATAGAGAAACATATCACAATGCTGCAAACTTCAAAGGCTTTCATTAAATAAATGTGAAACTCACGTTTCAGATTCTGAGCGTTGTACGGGCTTGCACAACTATGCTTCAGTTCAGAGCAGTTCACAATCAATGAATGGCGCACATTTATGCCAAGCGAATATTTATGAACAATGACAATGTTTTCTTTATTGTGATTTAATATTGTATGTTGTATACAGGTGTAACGCATCACATGGAAAGGCCGGATAGCTGGCCTGAATGGTCGTAGCCAAGTGTAAGCAATCTCACGTATCTGACATTCCATGGGGTTTATTATCCACGTCGATCCCACGCACACATAAGGCAGTTTGCATACACTCCACTGACAACGGCGTTACTGAACAGAAATAAACGGCAAAGAGCCGTTATCCGCCTAGGCTGCTTTAGGGACCGTCTGCAAATTCACCACACAATGCAAATCGAATCTCAAAAAACCATTCAAATTAATTTTACAGGGCCATGTGAAATGCCTAGCGGGTGAAATTATTTGGCTTTTCATGATCCAAAGGATGTACATTCCTACTGGCCAGACTGACTTACCACAGGTGAAATTAACTGGAGTAAAGCTGGCTTGACATTGGGCATTCAATATCCGCGGTTTTAGGGACTGTCTCTAAAGTTACAACATTGGTATTCATGCTTCTAACTTCAATAGCATTTGAAGAGAATGGCTTAGTCATAAAACCAACTGTAAAGTGTTCATCTAGGTGTCAGGTTTTTATTTTTTGATTTAATAAAATAAACTGTCAAATTACATGAAAATATGGATATTTATTTCACTAGGCTACTGTATGGGCTCATACACAAAATATGCTAGATTTAAATGTCATAGCTGTTTCCCTCATACGAATGTGGTTCTCCATTTGTCTGTCTAACCTTTTCTCCAGTGCAGCAGCAGTGCTATTCCCTCTGCTCCCGCAGGAGCTCAGGTTCTCTGGCTAATTTCTCCACTGCCACAGCAGTGCTTCTCCCTCTGCTCCCGCAGGAGCTCAGTTTCTCTGGCTAATTTCTCCTCTGCTGCAGCACTGCTTTTCCCTCTGCTCCCGCAGGAGCTCAGTTTCTCCGAATACATTTTCTCCACTGCCGCAGCAGTGCTGTTTCCTCTGCTCCCGCAGGAGCTCAGGTTCTCTGGCTAATTTCTCCACTGCCACAGCAGTGCCGTTCCCTCTGCTCCCGCAGGAGCTGAGTTTCTCTGGCTAATTTCTCCACTGCCGCAGCAGTGCTTTTCCCTCTGCTCCCGCAGGAGCTCAGTTTCTCTGGCTAATTTCTCCACTGCCGCAGCAGTGCTTTTCCCTCTGCTCCCGCAGGAGCTCAGTTTCTCTGGCTAATTTCTCCACTGCCGCAGCAGTGTTTTTTCTTCCGCTCCCGCAGGAGCTCAGGTTCTCTGGCTAACCTTTCTCCACTGCCGTAGCAGTGATGTTCCCTCCCAGAACCTTCCAATCCTACGTGACCGCTTGGAGATGTTTAAAGCATTCCACTTCTCTTATAACATGCATACCCTCGAATTTTCTCTCCTTTCAACTTACTCGTTTCCTACCTCAATACAGTTAAGGGCCTCCAAGTTGGGTCCATCAAATGCTACCTGAGCGGCATTAAATTTTTTCCGCAATCGTTGTATGGGGCTCCCTCCCCAGGAAATTCAATCAAGGGTTCAGTAATCACAATACTAAATGTCCTCTCAAAATGTATCCATACCCTTCGTACAGGTTACCAGTGCCTCAGTGCAGCCTGCACACTCAATACTGCTTATTTTAGCTTTTTTGGTTTCTTAGGATGCCCAGAAATTGCGACCAGCACTCGATATCATATAGATTTATATAAAAAAAACAAAAAACAAAACACCATCTTCCTATCTTTTCTCCTTTTCCGTCTAGCGAGGCTTACCCATCCAATACAGCGAGTCTTGATCTCCTGTCGGATGCTGCAAGAGCTCTCCTGGACAGTGGCTATCTTTTCCTCTTTTCCATCTGGTGAGGCTTACTCATCCGATGCTTTGAGCTTGAGCTCCCGTCGGATGCCGTGAAGGCCCTCTAGGCAAGCATCCATCTTTTTCTTTCTCTGACCAGCGAGGATTCCCTTTCCGATGCCTTGAGAATTGTTCTCCCATCGGATGCCGCGAGGGCCCTCCAGGTTGCTATCAATCTTTTTCTTTTTCCATCCAGCGAGACTTGCTCATCCGATACTGCGAGTCTTGATCTCCTATTGGATGCTGCAAGGGCTCTCCTGGGCGAATATCCATGCTTTACCTTCCACCCATCCGCCAGCGACGCTTACCCATCTGATACAGCGAGTATTGATCTTCCATCAAATGTCGGCGAGAGCTTCCTGGCCGGGTGTTTCACTTCTCTTTCACCGTGCCGTTGGCCGATAGGACCCACTCACCTGACGCCAGAAACTGCTCCTGGTGGAGGCTGGGTGGGCCCCCTCGGTCAGTCGTTTCTTTTTAATTGCGCCGCCCCGTCTATCGGTCAGTAAGGCTCACCCGTCTGACGCCACGAGTATTGTAGATTTTTGAACCATTTTGAAATCGGACATTGTGTTGCCATGGAAACGTTACTCTAAATTATTCTAGTGGGCTCCTCCCCTAGTGGGCGCTGTCATGTTTCATATTACAACAATTATTTTAACTACTTTATATTCAAAATCTTTTCCAATCTTAACAAAACGCATATTGTCGGAAAGGTCTGAGTCTCAAGGGTCCATATTTGGTGACTGTTTTGTGATGGAAGTAATATTTGGACAGAAATTTACAGGAAAATGCATCAAAACAACAATAAATGGAATTTGAATGACACCCGGTGGCTATTTTTGGTACAGCACCCTAAACAAAATCTCATGGGGACTTCAATTTTTGTGATATCAACTTCAAATTTGGAACACAAATTGGTTAGACATATGGCTTTGATTTTATAGTCATTTTAGAGTAAATGCTTTTTTGTAAAATATATATTTTATATGAAATAAAAAATATTTAGTACAGTATTTTTCATTTACAGTAAATTTAAACTTCCATAACTATTTCATACTTTCATATTTTGAATTGCTTTCACTTCAGCAATAATCTGCAGAACGTCGTCTTTAAAACGAGACCAAACTTTGGTCTATATTCCAAAGCATTCTTGAATTACAGCCCTTTAAGTTTGGATAGTGCATTTTCATGTGTATTCTCAAAAAGGGGGGTGACAGTTAAGAGGTTAAACACAAGTGGAGCACCCTCAGATAATTAAACCTAATTAAACACATGTGGAGCACATCAAGCTAATCGATTTAATCAACAATAAGAGGTGTATATATACAGCATATTTACCTTCTTTCGTTGACCGTTTTTATTTTTGCATCCCTCCACCACCCCATCTCCTCACTTGATTTTAATAAACTCTTATTAGACGTCAACACAATCCATAATACAATACAGTCTAGTTCTAGACTATCTCTATCACGGGGGGATATTCTGGGTTCGGGCCAAAATTCCGAGCACAGAGCCCTCCCCCGGACAGCACGCCAAATACGCATAATCTTTACTCTATTTAATTTGATGTAAGTGTGAACTCGTGAAAGCTTATTTCTGCCATGGAATAGAAAATAAAAAAGGTAACTGTGACTTTTTATGTCACAATTCTGATAAAAAAGACACAATTGTGTAAACTCGCAATTACAAGAAAAAAAGTCAGAATTGTGAGATAAAAAGTCACAATTAGGCTACCTTTTTACTTTGTTATTCTATGGCGGAAAATTTTCCTTAATAACCAAAGGCCATGTGTTGGATTTGTTGTTGATTAATTGCAACAATTTAATTTCAGTAAAAACTTTATTTAAAGTACCACAGTTTCATATGTGCAGAATATGCGGTCTACGTAGGGCACTAAGGGGGCACCGTCCCACCCTCTATGGAAGCACCATCAACACCCCACCCCCAGGAAGCAATTTTAATGGAGGTGGCAACTGAATTTCTGCATAGGGGACCCATTTGACCAGTGGCTGCCCTGAGCAATTCTGTTACCTTCAATAAAAAATTATATTGTACATTCTATAATGTAATGACTCATTTACTTTTAGACTGTATGTTGCCAAGAATGCACACATTCAACACCCAACCAGAAATGTAGAAACGAAATCATAAAAACAATGGATTGTCTGCAAGTAGAAACATGACAAGTAATGCAGTTTTGTAATGCCATCAACTGTTAGTTTTTTGACAGTCATTGCGCTATGATTGACTATATGTTCATGATAGAAAACGTCTCGGTTACGTATGTAACCCTCGTTCCCTGAAGGAGGAAACGGAGACATATGTCGGTCATTGATGCGTTATGAAATTGTTGCGGGACAAATTAAATGTAGGCTTAATATTAATTTAATAATAAAAGTAGGCCTTCCCTAATAATAATAATACTTATTTTATACATACATTGGAAATGCTAAATCCTCTTGAGCCTTTTAACCTGTTAAACTGCAACCCCACTTTGGGGCTCACAGCTGAAAACGACCTACCTGAATTAAAACAATTATAGCTCCTGAGAACAGTGTGCTACAGGCACAATTAAGGTATCTTTGGAAAGAAGACACTTGGGACTCTACTAAAAAGCAATCAGAGTTGATAATTCTCAAACAGATAAAAAATTATAATAGTTGAAATGCCTCAAAAATTATTTGCACTACACAGAATGTTGTATTATTTCATGTAAAAATATATGAAAATAGACCTGGAGGAATCCAGTTCAGTTATGGATTGAAAGCCACACGACTTATCAGTTTATATTTCAAGTTTGAGGAAGATATAATGAAAAATGTGGTTCCTGCAAGCTTTTTTCCAAGACTATGTCTGTTCCATTTCTCCCTCCGCCTGCTTGAGGCACATCCCCAGAAATGACATCTCCCAACTAAAACAATTGCAGTTGCTAAACAATTTGCACTACATGCACAATTTAGACATCTTTAAAAAGAAGACACTTTACAGTTTATTACCCAAACATTAAAGTAGAAAAAAACTTAGAAAGACAAACAGTTATAGAAGTTGAAGTGTCTTGAAGATGATTTGTGCTACAATGAACACTTTATTATTTGATGTAAAAATATATGAAAATAAGCCTGGAGGAATCCAGTTAGTTAATGAATTGAAAGGCAAAAGTCTCATCAGTTTATATTTAAAATTTGACGAAGATATCATGAAAAATGGGGTTCCTGCATGCTTTTTTCTAAGAATATGTCCAGGTGCCAAGAAACCTACAGGAGACTTGATAACCTAATGTTATGAAGTGTACTGCAAGCTGTTTTAGCCATCATATATGATGCTTGAATGCTTTTTCAACTATAAAATAATAGGCAGAACCATAAGACTTTGTATTAGTGATTTATTTGTACAACAGAACTTATAAAAATATAATAAAAATGAAATATTAATAAAAAAGAGCTAAACTTCTTTGCAACTGAAAATACAACAAGTAATATAAGTATAATAACTATAAATATAACTAGTAATATAAATAACAATATAATATAAATATATAGCTATAAAAACACACACAATTTGCAAATGTAAAAAAAAAAAACATTTACTGGCCTTTTACTGGCCGATTCAGGTCTACAACAGCAAGTGCAGATCTTGAAGAATCTGAAAGCTTTCTTCTCTTTTCTGCTGGTTGGCTGGTGCTTGGATGCCATAGCTCATCTGAAGACTCAACCTGATGCCTGTAGAATGGCAAGGAAAGGAATGAGAATTAGCACTGCATGTCCTATTTCTGTATAGTTTGCCCATTCAATCAACAATCACACTGTCATCATTCACTCTAATTACAGGCCATCCCATGAACAATGAAACTGATGGGCAGTCGGTTAGACAGCATTCATATTGATGGCGGCCCATACATTCTCACACAGCCCAAGCATCAATCTAACGGCCGGCTATACAGTGAGCATTCATATTGACGGCGGCCCATACATTCGCACACAGTCCTACAATCAATATAATGGCCGGTGATACAGTGAGCATTCAACAATCACACAGATGGTCGGCCGTCCAGAACTTTTCTTTTTTCGTCAATTTGTTTTTGTAGCACAGGGGAAAAAAATGCATTTTATATATTATATATATATATATTTTTTTTTTCTGTGTGTGCTAGAAAAAATGCTAAATATCAGTATATGTATAATCTATACTGGTATATTGTAATTTTTCTAGCACACAGGAAAAACATAAAATAAATACAGTCTCAATATATATATATATATATATATATATATATATATATATATATATATATATATATATATATATATATATATATATATATATATAAACAATTACATGTGTTATATATATATATATATGTTTTATTTACACACACATGGGGAAAAATTATATATACTTTTTCCCCATGTGTGCTAGGAAAAATGCAAAATATCAGCATATGTATAATGCATACTGGTATATTGTAATTTTTCTAGCACACAGGAAAAACATAAAATAAATACAGTCTCAATATATATATATATATATATATATATATATATATATATATATATATATATATATATATATATATATAAACAATTACATGTGTTATATATATATATATATGTTTTATTTACACACACATGGGGAAAAATTATATACTTTTTCCCCATGTGTGCTAGGAAAAATGCAAAATATCAGCATATGTATAATGCATACTGGTATATTGCATTTTTTCTAGCACACAGAAACAATAAAATACATACATTCTCACACACATTCTCAATATACATAAACAACTACACATAGCAACTCACCGGTGTGTTATTGGATCAACTTCTCTGTCAACAAGCACCGTCACCGCTGTGTTCACTCTCCTTTTTCACATCGCTGCTTCGAGTGAGCTCAAATAAAGCATCTTCAGCACAATAAAAACTTCTTTTGACGATCCATTGGATAATACATTCCGTCCAGTTAGTAAGATTAGCAAACAGTTACTACAAAGAGACCTCTGTTTGTTTACTAGCGCGTTAGCTTTTAGCTGTCAGATGGGGGGTGTCAGGCTCGCAGCATCTCGTCGGAGATAGCGCCACATTGGCACATTCAGATGAATAAATATTCACGCCCATGTGACAAACATACACATGCAAGGTCTCGTTGGAATCGTGTGCTCATTGGCTACATTTTCTGTCAGTCATGACGATTCAATGCTTTTATTGGCTCCAGATAAACAGACATTATCATTGGATGAGCACGTCATGACATCAGATAAAACGATCGCTATGGTTGGATATTTTTGACTATATCGCGGCTATCTTTGCATGTTTTTGAGTGGGGTTAGTTGGATTTTGTTCGTAACATTCTAAGCTTTAAACCCATGCCACTTTATTCTACCGGGAGACTGTTTTTGGTGCATTATTTTATTGCATAACAGTCTAGTATGATACTTCGCTCCGCAGAAATGCAATGTAAACAAAGGATTAACCATCAATATTACACCGTTATTGTTTCGTTGGATTAAAATGCTCTATGGGATGTTATTCAGTGGACCCTCACCTTTCCATTCGTTCTGGAATTGTTTGCAATGGATGCGTGTGTGGCTCGTAATTAGGACACTAAAGGTATGTACTCTGTTTTTATTTATAAAATCGTTGATGTGTATTGCTTACATTGATGCAAAAATACAGCCGTTATAAGCTTTTCAATGAAAAACAGTGGTCTGTCCTCGATGCTTGAGGTTTAGACCTTTAGAATGATATATAGTTTGTCAAGATTAATGATGTTTTTTTACGTTAAATCTATTAACAAACATTACACTCGTGCTAAAAATAGCGCTTCAACCCGTGCACGCGCTCATGAAGCTTATCAGGTTAAAAGCTTTTATTGACACCAGGACCAGCAAACGATCGATCTCAGAAAATACCACACCTTGACGTCATTGTGTGGTGAAACACCGCCTAAACAGAAAAAGAACAACGCCTGATTCTGTTGCCCCACCCACTGACTCGTGCCTGAAATGACATAGGCCTTCATGGAGCTAAACCGGATTTCTAAGCAATAAACATACCGCATAAGCTTCGTTGGGATTCCAATATTATGAAAGCATGGATTAACTTTATTCTTGTTCTTTAAAAGTATGAACATGAAAAGTATGAGCATGTACAGCACTCAATACTTAGTTGGGGCTCCTTTTGCCTGAATTACCGCAGCAATGCGGCGTGGCATGGAGTCCATCAGTCTGTGGCACTGCTCAGGTGTTATGAGAGCCTAGGTTGCTCTGATAGTGGCCTTCAAATCTTCTGCATTGTTGGGTCTGGCATATCGCATCTTCCTCTTCACAATACCCCATAGATTTTCTATGGGGTTAAGGTCAGGCGAGTTTGCTGGCCAATTAAAAACAGGGATACCATGGTCCTTAAACTTTTGGAAAATGTAATCTGCATCTCCATAAAGTTGGTCAGCAGCAGAAAGCATTTAAGTCCACCGGCAACTATAGTTGCTGCAGTGTATAGTTGTCATTTTCCTTTTGTAAGTATTTTTCTAGATAGTATCCATGTTTTTAATCTCAATGACACACAAGAAAACAACCAAGTAAAGGATTTCAAGAGAACAACAAAAGGTATTAAAGGGTTAGTTCACCCAAAAAAAGTAAAATTCTGTCATTAATTACTCACCTTCATGTCGTTCGACACCCGTAAGACCTCCGTTCATCTTCGGAACACAAATTAAGATATTTTTGTTGAAAGCTGATGGCTGAGAAAGGCTTCAGATAGGCCTCCATTAGCATTCAGTACATTTACACTCCCAAGACCCATAAAAGGCACTTAAAACGTCGTTACAAAGTCCATCTCACCACAGTGACTCTACAATAATTTTACGATGTGACGACAATAGTTTTTGTGCGCAAATCTAAATAACGACTTTATTCAACCTCTTCTTGTCTTCCGTGTGTGCCTCCACGACGCATGCGCGAGAATATGACGTAGCGCCGGGGTTCGGGAATCCATGAAATGCACACTTTAACCCCATTTTGAGAACTACGCCGAGACCTAAAGCACGATCAATGTAGAATTCAACAGCTTAGATCCGCGCGTCTTCCTCTGCTTGTAAACAAATCGCTTCTGGGTCATGTGTCCGAATGCCGGATCTACGCCATATTCTCGCGCATGCGTCATGGAGGCACACACGGAAGACAAGAACAAGTTGGATAAAGGTGTTATTTTTTTTTGCACACAAAAACTATTGTCGTCGCATCGTAAAATTATTGTAGAGTCATTGTGGTGAGATGGACTTTGTAACAACGTTTTAAGTGCCTTTTATGGGTCTTGGGAGTGTAAATGTACTGAATGCCAATGGAGGCCTATCTGAGGCCTTTCTCAGCCATCAGCTTTCAACAAAAATATCTTCATTTATGTTCCGAAGATGAACGGAGGTCTTACGGGTGTCGAACGACATGAGGGTGAGTAATTAATGACAGAATTTTCATTTTTAGGTGAACTAACCCTTTAACTTCCTTCCTGTCACATGAGACTTCCAACTTCCTACCCCTACTTCCAGGAAGCATAATGAAGGCAAACTCAAAAACCCTCCCAAACAAAGGTTATTTTCATGTTACTAATAAGTATTTTTGTTGACATATATATCTACATAATCGTGAAGGTCTCTAGAATCATCCAAACAAAACTATTCTTACAACAGATCTATAGTTTTTTATACACTTAGTCAAAAGTCCAAGCGGCAACTATAGTTGCCGGTGGGCAAATGACTTGTAAGTACATATAATGGGGAAATAGGGTATACTGTGTTAACAGGTTAATAAATCAAGATTTTTGGTCTTTAGTGCTTTTTACTTTTATAATATCACACCTAAAACATAACTTAACCCTTTAACTGACATCTCTACTGTACAGTAGACCTTAAAGGGGCTATATGCGTTTTTCTGAAATTTAAACTCGCGACTGACACCTGTGGCCAAAAAATAGAACTGCTCTTATTTTCTGCTCGGTCTCGCAGCGGTGGTGACGTCACATCCGCAGACAGCGCGGGAAAAACCTACCCGCCAGAAAATAGGAAAAATAGGATACAGGCTTATAGGTGCACCCACTGTGAGCGGACAAGGTGTCAGTATGCTCATCAGGAGATGTTTGATTCATAAATGGTAAAATAAAAAGGCTATTGTTACGTTTATTTTGGGGAAAAAGTTGCATATAGCCCCTTTAATAAAAAATATCATATTTTATGATATTATGTCTTGTAAGGGCCAAAATATTGCGGACCCTTCATCCAGTTTGGATGCGTTTCATTCTAATCAGTCAAGGACCCTCGTTCTCTTTACGACTAGTAGCTTATGATTCCATTATAATGTGGAAATTCAGAAGTAATGAGTTTACATTTACATTATTATATGAAATCACCTACTACAGTCAGCCATCGAATACTATGGGACTATTTATTTATTTATTTATTTATTTATTATTGTTATATAGATGTAATTTTTTCGTCACTATATTAATTTATTTTCATTTAACTTTTTGATACACAATGCCCTGTTGGGGCAACTCAATGGCTGCACTGTGTTCTGCACTATGTTCCACCACTTTAAGACAAATGTATTTGTTGTTTGTTGTATTTTCATATTCAACAGATTATAAAATAGATGCAGCTTTTTTGAGTTTGCATCAAATGTTCTTCGACTTCTATACACATTACATTTGTTTATGAATAAAGATTGATCTGTTGAAAGCAGTTATTTTGAGATGCCAAACGTTTTCTTCCTAGTCAAATTTGACATTGAAGGGGTGCATACAACATATTTGCCCACCGGCAACTATAGTTGCCGCACATTCAAATACAATAAAAGAAAACCTGGGGAAAATAAATGTAGAACATGTTCACATAGGACACTATTAACATGACTATATGCATGAAACCATTCAGAAAAATTTGGGCACAAATGGGTTAAGTGCTCTAAAACTTCCCTGGTATACGGCTGCGTTGACCTTGGACCTCAGAAAACACAGTGGACCAACACCAGCAGATGACATGGCACCACAAACCATCACTGACGGTGGAAACTTTACACTGGACCTCAAGCAATGTGGATTGTGTGCCTCTCCTCTCTTCATCCAGACTCTGGGACCCTGATTTCCAAAGGAAATGCAAAATTTACTTTCATCAAAGAACATAACTTTGGACCACTCAGCAGCAGTCCAGTCCTTTTTGTCTTTAGCCCAGGCGAGACACTGTCTGTTGTTCAAGAGTGGCTTGACACAAGGAATGCGACAGCTGAAACCCATGTCTTGCATACGTCTGTGCGTAGGGGTTCTTGAAGCACTGACTCCAGCTGCAGTCGACTCTTTGTGAATCTCCCCCACATTGTGGAATGGGTTTTGTTTCACAATCCTCTCCAGGGTGCAGTTATCCCTATTGCAGTAAAACATTTTCTACCACATCTTTTCCTTCCCTTTGCCTCTCTATTAATGTGCTTGGACACAGAGCTCTGTGAACAGCCAGCCTCTTTTGCAATGAACTTTTGTGTCTTGCCCTCCTTGTGCAAGGTGTCAATGGTTGTCTTTTGGACAACTGTCAAGTCAACAGTCTTCCCCATGATTGTGTAGCCTACAAAACTAGACTGAGAGACCATTTAAAGGCCTTTGCAGGTGTTTTGAGGTAATTAGCTGATTAGAGTGTGGCACCAGGTGATACTGAATTTGGGATTTTCCTTAGTTGTCAGTTATAATCATCAAAATTAAAATAAATAAACATTTGAAATATATCAGTCTGTCGGTAATGAATGAATATAATATACAAGTTTCACTTTTTGAATGTAAATAGTGAAATAAATAAACTTCTTGATGATATTCTAATTATATGACCAGCACCCAGTGGTTAAATTGGCTTTTGTAGGGAGGGGGAGCCCTTATTTACGGTGAATGGTCATTCAAAATCGCACCGGAAAAATACTTAATGTGTTTTTACACCAAAGGGGCTCTTTTTCCAGTATTACTGTGTAAGTTAGAGTTGAGTTATTCAAACAGGACCATAAGCAGGTTTTTTTTTTAAATCAGTGAAGTCCCAAATTTGAGGTAGTTATAGGGGGGTTCGGGGGAATGCTCCCCCGAGAAAAATTTGATTTCTCTGATCTACATTATGTGCATTTTTAATAAGTTTGAAGGCCAAAAAATGAATAATAAATAGCTTGTCAGTGGGCAGTAGATTATTTGACAATACTCCCCTAAAGATGAGTGTCCCTGAAAAGGGTTGGGAACTTTTTTTGACCAAAGAGCCATTTTTTTTTTTTCATTTTTGTTAAATGCATTTTTCCAAAAGAGCCACAATCAAAAATTATATAAAATTATTATTAAAAAGCTTTTTTTTTCCTAATGAAATGTCAACAATAGTAATTATTAGGTCCACAACTACAAACAAACAATTATGCAGCAAACAATAAATAAGTTGCAATATGGAATTAATTGTGCAGGGCTTTCACTGTGAGGTTGACCAACTGATGAGTATAAATCCTCTTCGTGTGTGTGAACGCCCACAGTGCTTACATCTACTATGTTTATGTGAATACTCGAATACTTTTGATAGCCTATATTCTGTGTTTATTTGGCCGTTTAGGCGCGCAACCGAAGACAAAGGCTAGAATGCTTGTCCGTTTGTCCGTGTTGCGCTCGGAGCGCGCACAGCATCCTGTCAGTAATTCAGTTGTCTTTCGTGACTTATCATGCTTTTATTATTTATTTTATCATGACACTCGCGAACAGCACTGAACACACAACTTGAATATTATGATAAACTTGTCATTGCTGCGTGTGTCTAATCTTTTTATCGATCATGTTAGTAAATGTTAGATATGTTGGTAAAGTGTGAGAGACCTGGCGAGCCATAGGTTCCCGACCGCTGCTCTAGCCGTTCGCGGATTTCCATGGTAACGCACTGTTAGAATTGTGACGGTTTTACCTGATGGCTGTGGGCGCGGTGCTGAACCAGAGAACGCAGCGATTAATGCCTTATGGCATCTGATAATTCCATATAGCCTGTAGGCCTATTTGTCAGGAGACGAACAATAATCAAAGTCTAATAATAATATTTCGTGCTGAAGGAGACGGAGCTGAGCTCCAGCAGGGTGTGTTGTGGACCTGAGGAGGCGGAGCTGCGCTCCGGTGCGCTCCGGCCCAATTTAACCTCTGCCAGCACCTGTATATTTAACACAACTTTAGTTGGACCCCAGCACTACTTTCAGACAACTAAAGTGCATTAATTACAAAATTTGTTATTCCAATTTAGCATACTTGAAGTATACCAATATACACTGCTCAAAAAAATGAAAGGAACACTTTTTAATCAGAGAAGAGCATCAAGTCAGTTAAACTCCTGGGATATTGAATGGATACAGGAATGGTTTTACAGGTGGAGGCCACTGACATTTTTTTCCCTACTCATCTTTTTGGACTGTTTTTCACCAGTTTTGCATTTGGCTAGGGTCAGTGTCACTACTGGTAGCATGAGGCGATACCTGGACCCTACAGAGGTTGTGCAGGCAGTCCAGCTCCTCCAGGATGGCTCATCAATACGTGCCATTGCCAGAAGGTTCGCTTTGTCTCCCAACACAGTCTCAAGAGCAAGGAGTAGATTCCAGGACAACAGACAGCTACTCTAGGAGAGCTGGACAGGGCCGTAGAAGGTCCTTAACCCATCAGCAGGACCGGTATCTGCTCCTTTGTGTGAGGAGGAACATGATGAGCACTGCCAGAGCCCTACAAAATAATCTCCAGCATGTCACTGGTGTGAATGTCTTTGACCAAACAATCAGAAACAGACTTCATAAGGGTGGCCTGAGGGCCCGACGTCCTCTAGTGGGCCCTGTGCTCACTGCCCAGCACCGGGGAGCTCGATTGGCATTTCCCATTGAACACCATAATTGGCAGGTCCGCCACTGGTGCCCTGTGGTATTCACAAATGAGAGCAGGTTCACCCTGAGCACATGTGACAGATGTGAAATGGTCTGGAGAATCCGTGGAGAATGTTATGCTGCCTGTAACATCACTCAGCATGACCGGTTTGGTGGTGGGTCAGTGATGGTCTGGGGAGGCATATCCATGGAGGGACGCACAGACCTCTGCAGGCTGACTGCCATTATCGGGATGAAATCCTTGGATCCATTGTCAGACCCTATGCTGGTGCAGTGGGTCCTGGGTTCCTCCTGGTGCACAACAATTCCCGGCCTCATGTGGCGAGAGCATGCAGGCAGTTCCTGGAGGATGAAGGAATGATACCATTGAAGGGCCACCACGCTCACCTGACCTACATCCAATACAACACCTCTGGGACATTGTGTTTCGGTCTTTCTGGCGTCACCTGGTTGCACCTCAGACTGTCCAGGAGCTCAGTGATGCGCTGGTCCAGATCTGGGAGAAAATACCCCAGGACACCATCCATCGTCTCATTAGGAGCATGCCCCGACGTTGTCAGGCATGTATACAAGCACGTGGGGGCCATACAAACTACTGAGTACCATTTTGAGTTGCTGCAATGAAATTCCAGCAAAATTGACAAGCCTGCTGCATCATTTTTTTCACTTTAATTTTCAGGGTGTCTTTAAATTTAGTCCGCTGAAGGTTGAACATTTTCATTTCCATCAGACAATGTGGCATCCTTTCGTTCATAACACATATTAGTATAGATATCCAGCATGATATTTTTCCCCATTGAGATCTGATTTCAAAGTGTTCCTTTATTTTTTTTTAGCAGTGTATATGTCACAATTAACCAGTGTGAGTGCCCATGATAACCACCAGAGGGCACTCCAACCCGGACTGTCATTCCATCATAAACTACATTACACATAATAATTTGCCCGGACTCCACTGTTTACACCTGTATCTCATTACCTCATTACCTCTGCCTATATATACCATGTTCACTCTGACATTCTACTGGACATTCTACTTCCTGCTTCGCTACTGTTCGGACGCTCTTGCTTACTGCTCCGCGCTTTGCTCTATCGCTTCTATATTTTACAACTTCAGCAAATCAGCACATTGACAAAGCTTGACTCCAATGATAAAATTAGAAACTCTGGTGACTGAATTCCTAAACAAAAAGCGGAATATTTCAACCGACCAGCCTCCCACTGCCTTCAGCTTACATTCCGGAGAAGGGAAAACACAGCTGCCTACATTCAAAAGGATAAGAAAATGCCTCTTCTAGAATCTACTTGCTGCACAAACTGCCACAGACTTTTACAAAGGATTGCAGTTCTTGAAACAAAGTTATTTGCGGAACCATCCAACCAGACGAATCACACAGCAGAGCTTCATCATGATCGCCCTCTGCACACTGCCGGTGAGTCCCATAAATGTAGTGCTACTCAACATGTAGAGAAACAAGTAACTGATCAACACACTAATCAATGGAACAAACAGGGAGCAAGACCCAAAGGCACTCGAGACATCAGATTGTCACGAGCATCACATATTAACGCAGTAGCATGCTCTACCCCAGACACAAGGATTGCAAACACTAGTTTTCTACCACCAAATATACATCTTGAAAACAGATTTGAAGTGCTAATGAACGTGGGTGAGGAATCCCCAAATGTGATGAATATGACCGAACACAGATTGAATCAGCCCGCAGCTAACACTGCTAACAGGCGCTCAAGGTCAAGCAGACAGCGGCCCTCAGCTCAGAGCGCAGCCGAGCCCAGGACTCTCATAGTGGGGGACTCAACAATCAGAAACATTAGCAGCAGGGATACAACTACATGCTGCCTTCCACAAGCAACAGTCTCTGATGTAAACAGGGAACTTAAGAACATTCTGATGAAACATAAGACTGCAAATCGACTTATCATTCATGTGGGAAAGAACGATATTCAGAGAGAGGAGTCAGAACTTCTAAAGAGGGATTTTAATGAACTTTTTGAAACACTTAGAAAACTGAAAGTTCAGCCGTTCATCAGTGGACCACTTCCAGCAAGAGGAACAAATAGGTTCTCACGGCTACTTGGGCTTAATACATGGCTGCAAAAAACCTGCAACATGAAGGGAGTGAACTTTATCGACAACTTTAATCTCTTCTGGAGTCAGAGACAACTGTTTACATCAAATGGCCTCCACCCAAACAAACTCGGTGCAAGAGTGCTAAAGGACAATATTTATTTTTCCCTTCATCATCCTTCAGCTGTGTGTGCTAACCCACTCAACCTGGATAGCACACACACACCAGTAAAGTACGATCACAGGACTTCATTTCAGCATCTGAATGGACATGCGGTTGATACACCCCACAAGGACAATGATAACACCACGCAGCCACAACAACCACTTCTCATGGACACACTCCCAGCTGAACCCCGCCCTCAGAGCTCACCACAGATAGACTGTGATGGATTAGAACAGCTCGAAGTGACACAGATCGAGCCACTAAACAGTAACATCTCAGCCCATACTGAGGAGTCTGTGGAGGCACTGGTAAAAATGGGGACCATCAGGAGTGACACTGGTGAACTTTTAAAACTTATATGTAATATAAGCAATAGGCTGGAAGAAATGTCACTCCTTGAACCGGACGATAACATATTGCAGTTTCCGGTAACACCAGAGAAACAGCCCCCCTCACCAGACATGTTATCCCGCTCTACAGCATCCCCGCCTCTGAGCTTCACAGAGAAAATGGATTTTGTTTATACTGGAAACAGACAATCATACTCGATCACTGCGAGCCCCCAGATATCAACCAAAGAGCGTCGAGCCCCACAACCACCAAAGACTGTGGGCCCAGCTCGCTCTGCCCCTCCTCCTGTGAGATTTCTTCGGTCACAACGCCAGGGCACACACCCTCCTCCATCTGCACCAAAAACAACTGATACCAGCTCTCAGTGACGTGTTCTGGGTCCTCGCAACGTCAACAGCAATCTTATCAAATGTTTACAAAACATGCGTGAACCCAGTGTGCCTCTATCTTTCTCTATTTCTGTTCTGTTACGTGATAGAAAGTCCAAGGCTTTCTCAGGCCGTATGGCAAACCCATCTAATCTGCTGCCTGTTAATTGTCAAACTAAGATTACTATGGGGGAAAAAATTAAAATTAATACTGTTAAGTTAGCACTCTTAAACATCCGTTCACTTAAAAACAAATCATTTCTAGTCAACGACTTAATATCCACAAACAACCTAGATTTTTTGCTGCTAAATGAAACGTGGCTAGAAGACAGCTGCAGTGCAACAGTCCTCAATGAAACAGCCCCTCCTAACTTTACTTTTATGAGTGTCTGCAGACCAGTCAGAAGGGGCGGGGGGGTCGCAGCACTATTTAAAGATGTCTATCAATGTAAGCAAGTATCGTTTGGTGACTATTTGTCTCTAGAATATCTGGGCATTGTGCTAAAAGGTGCTCCACGCATCCTGCTTATCATTATTTATAGGCCTCCGAAATATTCTCCGGCCTTTATTGATGACTTTACAGAGCTGTTATCAGCAATCTCATCTGAGTATGACTGTTTTGCTATTGCTGGGGATTTTAACATTCACATTGACAATGCTGAATCCAGTACAACAAAAGATCTCATGACTGTTCTTAACACTTTTGATTTGACACAACATGTTCACGGACCCACACATGATCGTGGACACACTCTAGATTTACTTATCAGTAAGGGACTAAACATTTCATCAATAGTTATTAAGGATGTGGCAATGTCTGATCATTTCTGTATTTTCTTTGATATATCAATCTCTCCTGCCATTGAAACCAGATCTGTCTCTATCAAAAAGAGATGCTTAAATGAGAACACTAGTGTGCTGTTTATGAAGGCTATATCTCTAACACCAAGCATATCTGCAGACTCTGTTGATTTTCTCCTTGACTCTTTTAACTCAAAAGTTAAGGGTGTAATTGATGATATTGCTCCTGTAAAAGCCAGGAAAAAGAGTGGCAAACAAAAAGCACCTTGGAGAAACTCAACAGAAGTGCAATTAATGAAAAGACAATGCAGGAAATCAGAACGCATGTGGCGAAAGACAAAACTTGTAGTCCATTATAAGATCTATAAAGACAGTCTTCGTGCTTTCAATGTGGAACTAGGCGAAGCTAGACAGACCTTCTTTTCAAATATTATAAACAGAAACATAAACAACACGCGCACTCTTTTTGCTACTGTAGAGAGACTAACAAACCCCCCGAGTCACATTCCCAGTGAAATGCTCTCAGACAGCAAATGCAGTGAGTTTGCTTCCTTCTTCTCCGAGAAAATCATTAATATCAGAAATGCGATCAGCACATCGTTCAGTTGCTCTGAGGTGAATCAGATCAGACCACAGCCTCAGAAAGTTACTATGACTGATTTCGAAGCAATTGATGGTAAAATTTTAGAAGAAACAGTACAGCACCTTAAAACATCAACCTGCGCCCTTGACACACTCCCCACTTCTTTTTTCAAAAGTGTGTTTAACTGTTTAGAAGCAGATCTCCTAGAAGTGGTAAACGCCTCACTTCTTTCTGGGACTTTTCCAAACTCCCTTAAAACCGCAGTAGTTAAGCCTCTCCTGAAAAAGAGAAATCTGGATAACTCCATATTGAGCAACTACAGACCAATCTCAAATCTCCCCTTCATAGGCAAGATCATTGAAAAAGTTGTTTTCAGTCAGCTGAACAAATTCTTAAGCTCAAACGGATACTTTGACAATTTTCAATCTGGTTTCCGACCGCATCACAGCACAGAGACGGCCCTCATTAAGATAATAAATGATATTCGCCTCAATACAGATACAGGCAAAACATCAATTCTGGTACTACTGGACCTCAGTGCTGCATTCGACACTGTTGACCACAAAATACTTCTTGACAGGCTAGAAAATTGGGTTGGGCTTTCTGGAATGGTCCTCAAATGGTTCAGGTCATACTTAGAAGGGAGAGGTTATTATGTGAGTATAGGTGACCATAAGTCTGAGTGGACATCCATGACATGCGGAGTCCCACAAGGGTCAATTCTTGCACCACTACTATTCAACCTGTACATGCTGCCACTCAGCCAAATAATGAAAAATAACAAAATGGCTTACCACAGCTATGCTGACGACACCCAGATCTACTTAGCCCTATCACCTAATGACTACAGCCCCATTGACCCTCTATGTAAATGCATTGATGAAGTTAACAGTTGGATGTGCCAAAACTTTCTTCAGTTAAACAAAGACAAAACTGAAATTACTACATTTGGAAACAAAGATGAAATTCTCAAGGTGAATGCATATCTTGAGGCTAAAGGCCTGAAATCAAAAAATCAAGTCAGGAATCTTGGTGTGATTTTGGAGTCAGACCTGAGTTTCAATAGTCATGTCAAAGCAATAACTAAATCCGCTTACTATCATCTCAAAAATATATCAAGAATTAGATGCTTTGTTTCCAGGCAAGACTTAGAGAAACTCGTTCATGCTTTTATTACCAGTAGGGTGGACTATTGTAATGGTCTTCTCACCGGCCTTCCCAAAAAGACCATTAGACAGCTGCAGCTCATACAGAACGCTGCTGCCAGGATCCTGAGCCGAACCAGAAAATATGACCATATCACACCAGTCCTCAGATCTTTACACTGGCTTCCAGTTACATTTAGGATCGATTTTAAAGTGCTATTACTTGTATATAAATCACTCAATGACCTAGGACCTCAATACATTGCAGATATGCTGATTAAATACAAACCCAACAGATCACTCAGATCATCAGGATCAAGTCAATTAGAAATACCAAGGTTTCACTCAAAGCAAGGAGAGTCTGCTTTTAGCTATTATGCCAGCCGTAGCTGGAACCAGCTTCCTGAACAGATCAGATGTGCTCCAACAGTAGCCACTTTCAAATCCAGACTCAAAACACATCTGTTTAGCTGTGCATTTACTGAATGAGCTGTGCCACTGTACGTGCTTTGTCCGAACTGCTTGCATTTTAATTTATATGCTTAAATTTAACCCTGTTTTTATTTTTATTTTTAATTATACTCTTTATTTTTATCTTTCAATATTTTCTTTATTTTTTATTTCTTTAAATTCCTATTATAACTGTAATATTTTTTATTTAATTTCTGTGTAAAGCACTTTGAATTGCCACTGTGTATGAAATGTGCTATACAAATAAACGTCTCGGTTACGTATGGTAACCCTCGTTCCCTGAAGGAGGGAACGGAGACGTACGTCGGACGTACCGACGAATTGGGATCACTTCTGGGAGCCCCTATCAGCTTCGAGCTATCTAGAACCGGCCAATGAACAATTGGCGTGCGAGATTTGCATCTCGCGCTCCGCCCCGCGCCGCGGGTATAAACAGGAAGCGAGAGCGAATGCACGCTGTTTTTCACTGAGGAGCCACACGTAGTGGCTCGACCTGCAGTGATGGTACAGCAACTGTGGCGACGGGACGTACGTCTCCGTTCCCTCCTTCAGGGAACGAGGGTTACCATACGTAACCGAGACGTTCCCATTCAGTCGGTCACGTTCGACGTACGTCGGACGTACCGACGAATTGGGATCCCCTATGGAAAACGCCATAGTTACTACCACTTCCAGCGCCCAGCGATGAGCCCCACAGACCCCGATCTGATGCGGGCGGGTAGGTTCACGCAGGGAGAGTCAAAGCTGCTGTTCCGCAAGACCCACTCAGCTGACTGTAATGGATAACGCTGGGAAAGCGTGCCTGTGAAGGCAGCTGCGGAAGCCACATCATGCCCAGAGGGAGTAAACATGTGGAGAATACACGTATGGGCTGGCCGAGGGCAGCACAACATACGGAAGTCTCAGGGGTGGCCCCGGCCAATTAGGAGGGAGACAACACGTACCTGAGACGGCAGAGGAGCTCTGCCGAGGGAAAGACACGGGCTCGCCGTAGGGAGCCGTACCGTGGAAGAAACACATATGGGACCGCCGTGGGGGTCACTACATACGGAACCCAGCCTAACACAAGTTCCACCAATGCATACGAGTGTTAGACCTGGCGTCGAACGCTCCGCCACGTCCGACTGCCGCGGGTTGCGGAGGACTCAACAGGGTTCGCCGTTCCGGGGAACTCGACTGGAGCGGAAAAGCGCACGCATCCGTCTACCATAGGGGAGGGAATGGCGCAGCAAGCCGACACTAGAACGGGTACTTCGGTGTTACTGACTATGGGAAGTGAGCACACAGGAAGACACCGGCTCTACACGGAGGCTATAGAATCTAGCGAACGTGTTAGGTGTCGCCGGGCCCGCAGCTCTACAGATATCTGTCAGCGAGGCGCCACGAGCCAGCGCCCAGGAAGAGGCAACACCCCTAGTGGAGTGGGCTCTTAACCCGAGCGGGCAGGGCACGTCTTGGGACTGATAAGCCAAGACGATGGCATCCACTATCCAGTGGGCCATCCTCTGCTTGGAGACAGCCTTTCCCTTCTGCTGTCCTCCGTAACAGACGAAGAGCTGCTCTGAGGTCCTGAAGCTTTGCGTTCTATCCACGTAAGTCCGGAGAGCACGGACGGGACAGAGAAAAGCTAGGGCTGGGTCTGCCTCCTCCGAAGGCAGCGCTTGCAGGCTCACCACTTGGTCCCGGAAGGGAGTAGTGGGAACCTTGGGCACATATCCAGGCCGGGGTCTCATGATCACATGAGAGTTACCGGGCCCGAATTCCAGGCACGATTCGTCGACCGAAAATGCCTGCAGGTCCCCTACCCTCTTGATGGAGGCCAACGCAATCAGGAGTATAGTCTTTAACGACAGTATTTTCAACTCAGCTGACTGCAGAGGCTCAAAGGGTTCTCTCTGTAGTGCAGTTAGCACCAGAGCTAAGTCCCAAGAGGGTATAGAGGGAGGACGAGGAGGATTTAATCTCCTTGCTCCCCTAAGGAACCTGACGATCAGATCGTGCTTACCTAGAGATTTTCCATCTACGAGCTCATGATTAGCGGCGATAGCGGCGACATAGACCTTGAGGGTGGAGGGAGACAGCCTTCGCTCCAACCCATCCTGTAGAAAGGTAAGCACAGAAACGATCGAACATCTTCGGGGGTCTTCTCGGCGAGAAGAGCACCAGTCGACGAACAGGTTCCACTTCAACGCATAGAGGCGCCTCGTAGAGGGGGCTCTAGCGGAAGTGATGGTGTCAACTACCGCTTGCGGTAGGTCACCTAGAACCTCCGCGTCCCGTCCAGGGACCAAACATGGAGTTTCCAGAGGTCCGGACGCGGGTGCCATAGGGTGCCCCGTCTCTGAGTCAGGAGGTCCTGTCTCAGAGGAATGGGCCAGGGAGGTGCTGTCGCGAGGAGCACTAGTTCCGGGAACCAAGTCCGGTTGGGCCAATACGGAGCGACCAACAGGACCTGCTCCTCGTCCTCCCTGACTTTGCACAGTGTCTGCGCAAGAAGGCTCACTGGGGGAAACGCATACTTGCGTTCTTCCCGGGGCCAGCTGTGGGCCAGGGCATCCGACCCGAGGGTCCCCTCGGTCAAGGAATAAAACCGCTGACAGTGGGTCGTCTCTGGGGAGGCAAACAGGTCTACCTGTGCGGCCCCGAAACGACTCCAGATTAGCTGGACCGCCTGGGGATGGAGTCGCCATTCTCCCGGAAGTACCTGCTGACGTGACAGCTCGTCGGCCGCACGATTGAGCAGGCCCGGAATGTGAACGGCACGAAGCGACCTCAGATGCTTCTGACTCCATAAGAGGAGATGGCGGGCGAGTTGCGACATGCGACGGGAGCGTAGACCACCCTGTTTGTTGATGTACGCTACGGCCGCAGTGTTGTCCGTCCGGACCAGAACGTGCTTGCCTCTGAGCGGAACTTTGAAGCGGCTGAGTGCAAGACGAACTGCTAACAACTCGAGGCAATTGATATGCCATTGCAGTTGAGGCCCCGTCCACAGACCCGAAACTGCAAGCCCGTTGTACGTGGCACCCCAACCCGTGGATGAGGCATCCGTGGAGACAACGGAGTGCCTGGACACTTGTTCTAGGGGTACTCCCGCCCGGAGAAACAGAGGGTCCGACCACGGGCCGAAGGTTTGGCGGCACCTCGGAGTCACTTGGACGCGGAGGGAACCGCTGTGCCACGCCCATCTCGGGACTCGATCGTGTAGCCAGCGTTGAAGCGGTCTCATATGAAGCAATCCGAGCGGCGTTACTGCGGCTGCGGATGCCATATGCCCCAGGAGCCTCTGAAAATGTTTCAGTGGAACCGCTGTCCTGCCTCTGAACGAATTCAGGCAGTTCAACACCGACTGGACGCGCTCCTCGGTGAGGCGCGCAGTCATGGCGACCGAGTCTATCTCCATACCGAGAAAAGAGATCCTCTGCGTGGGGCAGAGTTTGCTCTTCTCCCAGTTGACCCGAAGTCCCAACTGGCTGAGGTGACTGAGCACCTTGTCCCTGTGTTCGCACAACTGCTCTCGCGACTGGGCAAGGATCAGCCAGTCGTCGAGATAGTTGAGGATGCGAACGCCATGCTCTCTCATGGGAGCAATGGCCGCCTCCGCAACCTTCGTAAAGACGCGGGGCGACAGGGACAGGCCGAAGGGTAAGACGCGGTACTGATATGCCCGTCCCTCGAACGCGAAGCGCAGAAAGGGCCGGTGTCGAGGAAGAATCGAGACATGAAAGTACGCGTCCTTCAGGTCTATCGCTGCAAACCAATCTCGGGGACGGATGCACCTGAAGATGCGCCTCTGCGTTAACATCGTGAACGGCAGCCTGTGAAGGGACCGGTTCAGGAATCGCAGATCCAAGATCGGTCGTAACCCGCCGCCTTTCTTGGGTACAATGAAGTAGGGGCTGTAGAACCCGGACCTCATATCGGCTTGAGGGACCGGCTCTATCGCGTCCTTCGCCAGTAGGACAGCGATCTCCGCCCTGAGCACGGGGGCGTTCGCCTCCACTACAGTCGTGAAGTGAACGCCCTGAACTTGGGGGGACGCCGGGCGAACTGAATCGCATAGCCGAGTCTGATGGTACGGATGAGCCACCGAGACGGGCTGGGAAGCGCTAGCCAGGCTCCCAGACTCCGAGCAAGGGGGACCATCGGCACCACAGACGTACCCGCAGCGGGGCAGCGAGGCGGAACGCAGGGATCCGGCACGGACGGCATGGGAGCGGCCCGAAGCGGGATCTGAGTGTGCTGTGCAACACTTACCTGCATCCGCGGAGGGGACGTGCGAGTGTGGGGAGGCCGCTTGAGTGCGTCCCGACAGCCGGCGTCCCCTGCTGGCGAAGGGAGAGGTACTTGAGGGTGGCGAGGCATGGGAGCGTCGACCACCGCCAAGCGCGCTCTCTTGGCACCCAGAGATATTGGAAACTGCTCTTTTATTGATGTTTTGGGTGCCGCTGGCACTGGGGCCAGCGGCGGAACAGACAAACAAAAGATTCTCCCCCGGCCCTCCTCCGGGGGAAGGAGTGGTGCTGCAGCCATCTCCCTCCGAGCAGTTTCCTCCATCTCTGGGTGGCCCGTCTCAGGGTCGCTTGCGACGACGCTTGCCACCTGGCTTGGCAGCGGCCTGAGCGGGCTGGACATCCTTCCCACGGCCGGCCCCACGCCGTCGGCTGGTGGAAGGCTGCTGCGGTGCCTTGGCGGGGGCGGAGGCGGCGGCGGGTGGACGTCCTCGGCGACGAGTAGTCGGAGGCGCTGCCGCCGGCGGCGGGGTGGAGGCAGCAGCGGGCCGCCGGGGCAGGATGTGCTTGATCGCCTCCGTCTGCTTCTGGGCGGCCGAGAACTGCTGGGCGAAGCTCTCGACCGCGTCGCCGAACAACCCAGCTGACGAGATGGGGGAGTCCAGGAACCGATATTTATCGGTCTCCCTCATATCAGCCAGGTTGAGCCAGAGATGACGCTCCTGGACCACAAGCGTGGACATCGCCTGACCGATGGAACGGGCGGTGACTTTCGTCGCCCGGAGGGCGAGGTCCGTCGCCGTCCGGAGCTCCCGGAGGAGCTCTGGGTCAGGCCTACCCTCGTGCATGTCAAGGAGCGCCTGGGCCTGGTGGACCTGAAGCAGCGCCATGCCATGCAAGGCGGACGCAGCCTGCCCGCAGGCCTTGTAAGCCTTCCCAGTCAGACTGGAAGAGAACTTACAGGCCCGGGACGGGAGACGCGGGTCACCGCGCCAGTTAGAGGCGGTCGCCGGACACAGTTGCATCGCGACGGCGCGCTCCACTGGCGGGATCCCCACGTAACCCTTGGCTGGTCCGCCGTCGAGAGTAGTGAGGGGGGAGGAGTCACTCGGCCGGTTTCTGGCAGAAAAAGGTGCCTTCCACGACCTCGTGAGCTCCTCATGCACCTCCGGGAAGAAAGGTGTCGGGGCGGGACGCTGAGAACCAGCGCGACCCACCCCGAGGAACCAATCGTCCAACCTAGAGGGTTCGGGACACGGTGGAGGGTTCCACTCGAGCCCAACCCTTTCGGCGGCCCGGGAAAGCATAGCAGCCATCTCAGGGTCCGGTGCAGCCGTTGCCACTCTCCCAGAGGGAGGCAGTACAACTGAACCTTCATCCCCCGAGGACTGAAACTCCCCCTCCGATGCAGCGATTGACATCTGTTCATCTGCTGGAGCTCCAAAAGTCACCACTGGTCTCCCGTGGGAGGGTCCAGCGGGTTCTCCTGGAGGCTCTACCGGCTGCGGAGCAGAGGGAATAGGGGCCTGCGGAGATTGACTCGGCGGGTTTGCCCTAAACGTGATCCTCAGATCACCCTGGCCATCCAAAGAAGCAGGTCCACCCGGGTTAGGGGCAGACCTGGTTCGTGGGATGGGTAAGGGGACTCCCCCAGCCCGGAGGTAGGAGAGTCTCGATCTAAGCTCCGCGATAGTCATGTTCCCGCAGTGGGAACATGAACTATCCACAAACGCCGCCTCAACGTGCTGTATGCCCAAACACGTGAGACAGCGATTGTGACCGTCAGCAGGGGACAGGGAACGACCGCATCCAGAAACGCACGGGTGGTAAGACATCCTGAAAAGGACGGCACGTCACCCGTGAACTCCCTCTTGTGCTGAAGCACTCAGGGGGAAACGCGACAGCGCACGGGATTGTTGTGCAGCCCGTGCCTGTACTCAGCAGGAAAAACGCCCAACCAGACCAACAGGATTTGCTGTTGCTGTTAAAACAGCAGTTTTTCTCTGCTTGCAGAGGCAGCCGATGAGTCAGCGCGGATCCCGCTGGAATGTGCCGTCTCTCCAACACGCGTTTCCTGGATTCTCCGGTCTTCTAAATAACTTGCTGATAGCAGCGATAAACTCAAGCAGTGTAGCGTTGAGAGTCCTCTTCATCTGCCGTGTGGCTCCGAAGTGAATGACAGCGTGCATTCGCTCTCGCTTCCTGTTTATACCCGCGGCGCGGGGCGGAGCGCGAGATGCAAATCTCGCACGCCAATTGTTCATTGGCCGGTTCTAGATAGCTCGAAGCTGATAGGGGCTCCCAGAAGTGATCCCAATTCGTCGGTACGTCCGACGTACGTCGAACGTGACCGACTGAATGGGAACTTGCCTTGCCTTGCCTTGACATTCACTGCAAAGTCTTGTCTAGTGTAATACTGCATTTCTGAGCGTTTTCCCTGGTTTCTTGTCTCTAGTCTTGGATTACTTGCCTGTTCTGTGGATTCGCCGTTTGCCTGTCTCTCCTGTCTTGTTTGCCTGGTTGGACTGATTACCTTTGATGAACTCCTGCCTGTTTGTCTTGACTACGATTGTGGATTACCCTTTCAATAAAGCTGCATTTGGATCCTCAACCTTTGTGTCTCAGAGCTGTTATGACCTCTTGCCTGTTTGGCTTGACTACGATTGTGGATTACCCTTTCAATAAAGCTAGATCCTCTATCTTCTGTCTCAGAGCAGTACGTAACAGAAGACTTCGCCACTATGAATCCAGCAGCACAGTTAATGCGTCTCCGTCAGGGAGACCTCCCTATTGAGGATTATGTTAGAGACTTTGTTGAACTGGCACACCTAACTTCAATGGACACGCTATGCCTCATGATATTTTTTCGTGGGGGACTATCTGAGCCACTCAGCTCGTTTATGCCATTACATGAGCCTAATTCGACTCTTGCGCATTATATCGATTTGGCATTACAAATAAGTGGCTCTGATTTTACCATGGGTGTCAAAGAGGAACACTGCACTCCCACAGTACCTGCCATTCCAGAGTCTAGTCTCGTCTTGGTCTCCGTCCAGACCCCAGTGACATTTCCTGTTTCGAGTCCAGTGGTCCAAAGTCCGGTGATCCCGAGTCCGGTGATTCAAGGTCTGGTGGTGGCCGTCCGCTCCACCGTGGGGGTCTCCAAGACCATCTGCACTGCTGTGGTGGTCGTCTGCTCCGCTGTGGGGGTCTCCAAGACCTTCTGCGCTGTGGTGGTCATCTGCTCCACCATGGGGGTCTTCAACCTCGTCTGGACTACTATGGTGGTCGTCTGCTCCACCCTGTCAGCCTGCTCTGTCTACGCCAGCCTGGTCATCTGCCCGGCCTGCTCCACCCTGGCCGCCTGCACCACCCTGGTCATCTGTCTGGCCTGCGCCACCTTGGTCATCTGTCTGGCCTGCACCACCCTGGTCATCTGTCCAGCCTGCTCCTTTCTGGCCTTCTGCTCTGCCTCAGTCTCCAGGCCCTCTTCCGCTCCATGGGCCTGGTCCTCCATCCCGCTCCCGGGTCCGCCACCAGAGGGCACTCCAACCCAGACTGTCATTCCATCATAGACTATATTACCCATAATCATTTGCCCAGACTCATTAGCACTCACTGTTTACACCTGTGTCTCATTACCTCATTACCTCTGCCTATATATACAGTGTTCACTCTGTCATTCACTGCAAAGTCTTAGTGTAACACTGCATTTCTGAGCGTTTTCACTTGTTTCTTGTCTCTTGGTCTTGGATTACGTGCCTGTTCTGTGGATTACCCGTTTGCCTGTCTCTCCTGTCTTGTTTGCCTGGTTGGACTGATTACCTGTTATGACCTCTTGCCTGTTTGTCTTGACTACGATTGTGGATTACATTTACATTTACATTTACATTTACATTTACGCATTTGGCAGACGCTTTTATCCAAAGCGACTTACATTGCATTCAAGGTACACATTTTACATTTTGTCAGTTCTTGCTTTCCCTGGGAATCGAACCCATGACCTTGGCGTTACTAGCGCCACACTCTACTGTTTGAGCTACAGGAAAGCTTTACCCTTTCAAAAAAGGATTACCCTTTCAATAAAGCTGCATTTGGATCCTCTACCTTTTGTCTCAGAGCAGTATGTAACAATATAGTATGCCATAAATACATTTAGTTATACTAAAGTACATACAAATAAATTGTGCTTAAGTATACTATTTTTTCACTAGGGGAGTTTGTATTTATTTAACAAAATATGGTTTTGGGCAGAAAGTTTACTATTTGGCCAATTGTGTACTGTAAGTGTTTTGCTGTGTTAAGAGTTTAGAAAAAGTATTTTAAGTATTGGTAAATGCTTATTATATTTAACCCTTAAATGCATACCTCGGGTCTTTAGCGACTCGAGACGTCTTTCACTACCCTCCTCCTCATTCATTTTTTAAAGTTAGACATCAACCTTCTTAGTATTCCTCAATCAATCAATTTTAAACAATATAACAAGAAAAAATATATATAATTGAATGCCTGTTTTTCCACTATTTTTTTGTGAAAATTGTATAGGGTCGCTAACGACCCAAGGTGTGTAAGATTGTACATAATATTTTTCCTGCACAATTATAAATGAATCTATAATGATGAAATAACTGCAGTTCACCTTTATTCCACAAAGTGGCAATGTCTGATGCACAATGATGAAGTGACGTTTCAATCATACTTACTGGAGACTGAAAAAGAAACAATAATAATTATAATATGCAAAACTTGAAATGTCTCAGTGATTTACTGCAGAGCAAGTACTGAACACAATCAAATATTAGTGTCACTGTCACTTGATGATGGATCTCGTGAAGGAAGCTGTCAGTGATCAAAATATTTATTTTCAAGACGTTGAAAATGACTTTTGAGAATATGCGTGTGTACTGAATGTACTGGGAAATTAGTTCTGACGAGCACAGTGGTGATGGTATAAAACATCTGCTCAAAATGAACCACGCTCCAAAAGGTAACAAAATATATTCTTCTGTAATTGTTGTGCTAATATCAGGAGTTTTATATATTATCGCGACAAGTATAGATCTATCCATGTTAGATATAGATCAGGGTCGCTGATGACCCGAATATGTAAGAATGTTTGGCGAAACAGTCATGCATTTAAGGGTTAATTACTGAAATAGTAATTTCTCGCTAGAAATGACATTAGAAGTGGAACACGTTGGTCAAAAACTTACATTTACACACAAACTGACCACCAACCACAACTTTCAGATGCCATGTGATGTTATCAACGAAAACCCATCACATTTTACAGCTTTTGATACCATATGATATTTTCATCAAGCCATTTTCAAATATATTTTTATTTCTTTCAAGGCTTGTCTGAAACAAAAGTTATGGTTATCTTAAGTCTGCTGATCGCTTTGATTTTTAGGAACAGAATTTTGAGAAATAACTGTCACCCTCTTTTTTTCTGCATAGACATGAAAATGCACTATCCAAAATTAAAGAATGCTTTGGAATATAGACCTACGGTTGGTCTTATTTTAAAGAAGACACGTGGCAGATTATTGTAGATGTCAAATAAACTATGAAATTAAAATAGAAAAAAAAGTTATAAAAGTTTAATTTTATGAAAATGTAAAAATATATATTTTATAATAATATTTTATGTAATATTTTATAATAATATGTATTTTACAAAACATGTTTTACTCTAAAACTAAAAAAGACAATCAAAGCCAGAAATATGAACAAGTTGTGTTCAAAGTTTTAGGATGATATATCAAAAAATTAGCTTTCAGTAAGATTTTGTTTGGGCGCAGTACCAAACTTTTCCTCTAGATGAAATCCAAGCTCCATTACTGACCTTATATGGACACCTCCATTTCCATATGGTTTGAGTGATCTGAACCATATATTTCCATAATTTTCATACATTTTATGAAGTAGACATCCTATTCAGAATTAGTATAGGCAGTTTATCAGTATTCGATTTGAATTCAAACTCTAATAAATATAAAAGAACATGTGCATTAGTTCAATGCTGCATCGCAATTCAATATATATTTTCCTTTATATTTAAAACATTTCCAGAACTTTTTATCTCAAACAATTGACTGGATGTTAAATTTTGAACTGTTGACATGAAAACAAATTGGTTGGCTACCAATCTTAATTTTTTTCCTGTGTTCAGCGCTATTTCAAAATAAAGGTCAGAACTGAATATAAAAATATGAAAACTAGAATTTATAAGCTGCATCTCAACATCGGAGATACTTTTCTCTTCCACAGCTCTGCATATAAATTAAATCCCTGCTCCAATGGCTCCAACAAGTCTGAGTAAGATTGCACCACTGACTGGTTAATGATCAGCTAGAGTGTGACCAGAAGATACTATGATGGCCCTGTGAGAGCTTCAATCAGATTTTAATCAGCCAGGACCCCTACCTCACCCTTCAGTCGAGAATGGCCGGGGGATGACCTTAACACACACATACACAAGCATTCCTCTTTATTTAGCCTTTAATTAAACTATCCCAGAAATTACATATATGATGAATATCTTAAGTATATGCATGCTCCCTATATTTCTCATGTTTGCGTGATGTAAGAGCTATCTTAAATGCTCAAAATGGCTCTGTATAGAAGATACACTGCTTTTATGTCTTTAAACCAAGGCATGTTTGATGTCTAAAGGTTCCTCTTTCTTTTTCTCAGTCAATGGTGCAAAGTATATGATTATGAGATGTACCGTAAGTATGTTTAGTCCTCTTGGAGTGAAACGTTACCAATTCTGGCTTCCAGCAAGAACATTCCATTGAGTAATAAAGTCCGGACAAAGAAACTCTCTCTCGCCTGAAATTCACACCGACGATTGGTCATCTCAGGGAAGATTGGCGTAGGTTAATGGACTTAAAAGGACAGAAACACAAGCACATCTTTGCTCAGTCAACTTGCAAGGACTCCGACGAGACAAATTTATTTTTTCTCCCATCACATCAGCGCGGCCCAGCCAAGCTGGTTGTTTCCTTTGAAGATCAACCCGCTCCGCGACACGGCCGGCGGCGCGCTCTATCGCGTGCATCACTGTGCATGAGGAACCTTCTCAGGGTGGACGAGATGAACTTTCCCTTCCAAGACACTTCCTTCTAAAGACCTTTAAATCTCCCGCGTACCGACTAAGCTCCGGAAGGACCAAACGGAGAGAGCGCTTCAGCGCACGAACACTCTGAGAAACGCCAACGCATGCATCTTGCTTTACACAACACAAAGAAACCATGCAAGTATCAATTCTATCGAAATTTAGATGCGTTTTAAGATTGTACCCCTGTTAAGGTGATATGGTTCTTGCTGGCTCTAGTGGTTATGTTTGGGAAGGTGTCGGATCGGACACGATCATACCCTTCTTCCTTTCCTTTCCCTTCTCCTCATCCTCCTTCTTTACTTCTTTACTGAGTCCCTTTAATGTCAGATCTAAGCTATGAGCTCTTATAAGCATCATTGAATGCTTTAATTAATACCATAACTCGGAAAGTTTGTCCTTTGTGGCCAGAGGGATGAACTTCCCGAAAATTGGGTAGAAGACCTAGTGAAAGTTGATAAGGATTGTACTGCTCGTTCGTTAAACAGAATGGATCAGAGGAATTGTTAATCAACTTAGAGGTTATTCTGTGATTATTTAATGCAGATATATATCCATAGTTAATTGCAATACATTTTTGTGAACCATAATGATTGCATAAATACCTAGGTTAGGTATTCCCCTTTTTGGGTGACTTTTGGAGATTTATGATTCGATTATAACCTGTTATGATTAATCATAAATCCCTAAATATTAATACCCATAATTTCCTATTAATTTTATTGAGCTAATTTAATTTAATAATATATGTAACCCTAAGACGCTACAAACATCATCTATAAATCAAAGTTTACAATTACAAGGTTTACTTTTTAACATATCCTACATCATCCATACGCATCACATTTTCTATAAAACACCCACTATTGTCATATTCCATCTTTTCTTGCTATGAAATGAATAATTTATTTTCCCTAATGTTGTAGTATTATCAGTGGATAAACAAAGTGCTCATATGCATGTGCCCTAATGTTTTTTTTTTTCTTCTGGAAAACATTATTAATTTTAGCATGGGTCTTCAAGAGCTAAATAATATGTTGTGACCTCAAAAAAATGGTCATTCCACAGATCATTTGTGTGCTTTTCAAGTATTCTGAATGTTTGCCAGATGAACTGTGAAGTTGAGAGTATACCCAACTGTCCACTGAGCTGTGTTGATTAGAGAACCCTGCAAGGTTGTGTTCCTTCTGACTTCTTTGTAACTCATTTGCCATCTGCTTATATCTCCTCCTGTCCACCCCCACAGATTCCATCTTTCATTACTCACCACTTCTAATAAATTAAATGTGTAGGACTTCTGTTTTGGCTGTGAGTGTGTCTGTGTGAGTTTGATGTTTGCCTGAGATGTATGTCTGCCGGAGACATCAGAATAACTGTGGCACCCCTGTTGCTCAGTGATAACCCAGGCTATTCCATTACACCTGTTTCCCTGCGTGGCACGGTGCTCTGTGAAAGTAGAACACAAAGTTTGGAAAATAAATACACTGTCCAAGTGGCACTAATGTGGCCCAGCTTGTGCATATTTATGTGTACAAGTGTTTGTATATAACAAATCCACACAGAGAAACCGTTTTCTTTCCTTTTAATAATATTGCATTTTGTCATAAAATTTAAATTACATGTACAAACTTGGAGGAAAGGTATGCTAGTGCTTCACTGACACAAAGCAGAGACTTTAGAAAGAAAGAAAGAAATACACTTACATGGCTTGGTTGACTCTAAATGTGAATTGCATGCCTGGCATAGTCTGATATGGGCAACATAATTTACAAAAGTTAAAAAATAACTTATTTTCCTTACTGCTTGAATATTAATCATGATTTTTGCTTAATAATACTAGTAGCTAATGAACACTAATACTAATAAATACTAATAGTCCACCTCATTTTACAACCTGTACTAACCTTGCCTGGTCAGACTATCCAATGTTTTTATCTTTATTGTTTTATATATACACCCACTGCTTATGCCATAACTCACAGCTTTAATATTACATTAGTACATGTTGATATTGATATTAACATTAACTGAGATCAATGCATGCTTTAGAACACTGTTAGTTAATTAACTAATATAGTTACCTAATGGTTATAAATGGATACTTTTTTGGAAAGTTTTACTGTGAAATTTTTAGAATTTGTTTAATATGAATCATTCATATATAGCCCATATTATACAGACTACATGTATTGGGAATACATTCCTCTATTTACAAACACACAAATGCAGACACACATGCTCATGGGCCAGTATGAAATTAGATGATTATTTCACATCATGTATAAGGTTGCCTGGGGTCAAGATGCCAGAGCGAATGAGAAATGATTATTCATTACATGCAGTCTTATCATTGGTTGAAGAGAGAGCCTCTTCTGCATGTCACAAGGTGATCCTGAGCATTCTATTGACCTGCACGGGCAAACAACTGATGTGTATAAATTGGATCTGTAACAACTATGGACGTTTAGTTTCAGACCTGGTTAAGAGGCTGAATCTTTGCACGCTAATGTGGTGCTGGTCGATGGTGGATTCATTTTGTCGTTTAGCCCAGGTCTCTTCCTATTATATCATTGAAATGAGAGTGCCTTTTCATTCTGTCAGCTTGGTTTAAAGTGCTCTAAATATGGGCAAAAGGCGAAATTTCAAAACTGACTGCTCAAGAGAAGAATACAAATAAAGACAGATTGCAGAGGGAAATGCTCTGTGGAGAAACTTGATGCTTATTACAAGTCTGAGGGAGACTTTATAAAGATTTAGAAGTATTTATGTTGTTTAGGTTTAAAGTAATAGTTCACACAAAAATGAATTGTGTGAAATGTTTTTGATTTTTTTTCTTCAAGTAGTTATTTTCCATAAAAACAGTTTGTGAACACTTCTATCAAGCTCCAAAAAGTAACTTGAGTCCATTTGACTGCTTGACTAGCTTCCCACTTTGTAGTTCTATGTCCACACTAATCCGGATACATTTGAAAATATATATTTTTTCCCTACTTTTTAGCCTTTCGTCTAAACTAAGATGCACTAAAATTGAACTGACATGATAAAACTGGGCATTTCGCAAGAGGTCAAAATTGCATTTTAGACTATACATGGAATGGTGATTAAGTGTGACCTGGACAAATTAGTAAGTGGTGAGATATGACATGAGATATAGTCTCCTCTCTAATTAATCCCAAAGGTATTCTATCGGGTTGAGGAATCAGGAATCTGTGCAGGCCAGTCAAGTTCCTCCACACCAAACTCACTCATCCATGTCTTTATAGACCTTGCTTTGTGCACTGGTGCACAGTCAGGTTGGAACAGGAAGGGGCCATTCCCAAAATGTTCCCACAAAGTTGCGAGTATGAAATTGTCCAAAATGGACACTAGGCTGCCATGATGTTGTTTGTGTGTTTGTTTGTTTGTTTATTTGCATGGCCACATAACATCATTATCCTCAGCAGATTGTTACGTCATACACTGTAGCTACAATGCACAGAACTGTAGACTTGGTAGAACTCAATACTTTGTAGTACAGTAGATTGTAATGTACACTGACATTGCACTTTACAAAAAGAAAGGGAACAGTGTCCAACATAATATTCTGCTATTCTATTTCATGCACTAAAACAAAATAATTTACTCTTTGTGAAACAAGTCCTGCTAATGGTTTTCTTGGTCAGATGCCAGTATAGACAGAGTGGATCCATATTCCATTAAACAAAACAGAAAAAAAAAAAAAAAAAAAAAAATTATATATATATATATATATTTTTTTTTTAACAACCCAAAAAAAAAATTAAACTCACTCTCAGTTAAGACAGCTTTAACCCTCCTGTTACCCTCAAATCTGGTAAAAAAAACAACAACAACTGGGGTCAATTTGATCGCAGCAATTTAAACCTCTAGAATATGACCCCCCCCCCCCCCAAAAAAAGGTTTATGTTTCAGTTCATTTATGGCTGACAGCATATCTGGTGGGCCCTGGAAACATTTTGATGACATTAGCAGCACTATGTCTACCCTGTCGTTCAAGTGGGGAGCGGGGACCATAATAATGTGAACTACTAGAGATTCTTGCAATACTACAGGTATGATTAGGTTAGGTTAGAGGCCTAAAACACAGGGAAGTTGTTTGAATATTATATTGAATATAAAATTATAGCATGTTATAGCATGTAGTGACCTCAATAAAACAACCAAAACAAATGTGTGTAAAATGTGTATATTTCTTATGTTTTATACTGCAAAAAGAGCCTGGGGTCAAACTGACCACAAAGAACACCGATGCTACAAAATGTGTCCAGGACATTGGTAAAATATCATCATGTTAATTTTATGTTTACAGAGTTGTTCCCATTAAATTAGGAAAAGTCATTCAATCTGAAGCAAATAAAATAAAAAGACATTAAACATTGAATTACATACGTTAAACACTGAATGGGGTCAAATTGACCCCAAAGATAATAGGAGGGTTAATGTAAATGCTCCCCAGGACAAATGCCAGAAAAAAAAAGACAAAAGTTCTCAATCACTCAGTGGAAATATTCACTTTTGCAAATGCAAAAAAGATGCTTAAATCCTCAAGTCTGCGTGCTATACGTTCCTTCAGGCCTTCTGAGTCAATAAAATTATACTTCATGCATAATTAAAAATTATATATTGATATCATGTAAGATTTGAGCATAAAACTTCAATGATTCTTCAGTGTTACTGGTTTGATGTATATTTTAATGCTGTTCCTCAAGCTGAATCAGAGAACAGTAGTGCGATCTCAAACGAATGGACCACAGTTTACTTTCCTCAGCAGATATGTGAAAAAAAAAAGATTGGGGGATTGGGAAAGAGACAAAGAGTATATGAGCGTGCAGGGCCGTGCAGAGAGTTCGTCAGGGGCAGGGGCTCAAATGTAAAAAAGGGGCAATATATAAATATAAATATAAATATATACCCTGTTCGGGCGAACCAGCCTCTTACTGCATTTCGTTGCCTTGTACCTGTACTTGTGTAATGACAATAAAGTTGAATCTAATCTAATCTAATACACACACACATATACATATATATATATATATATATATATATATATATATATATATATATATATATATATATATATATATATATATATATATATATACTTATGCTCATCAAGCCTGCATTTATTTAATCAAAAATACAGAAAAAACAGTAGCCTAATATTGTGAAATATTATTACATTGTGTTCTTTTTAACTTTTTATTAATTAAAGAATCTTGAAAAGAGTATCAGTTTCCATCATTGATATTAAATGATGTTTTATTAAACAAAGTTCGGGAGGAGCACGTTCAGATAATTGACACAGGTGGAGGAGCATGTTCAGATAATTGACACAGGTGGAGAGTACTCAGCTAATCAACAAAGAGGTGTATATATACGCAGCCGTCTCACCTCCATTTTGTTGACAGTTCATCAGCATTTGGCTCGTCATGTCTCAACGACTAAGCTCCTCATCTAGCGATGAAGCAGACATCCCTAGGGATCCGCCATCGCGATCTGCCGACCTCAGTGCCACCCATCTGATGCCCGACATCACAGCAGAGACCCAGGCTTCCTCACGCGGCCGCACGCCCGCTAGAACGGGCCCGGGCTCGCGCTCGCCAAGACGCCGGGGCCAGTCTTCACCACCACCCGCAAGACTTCCATCTATCTCCCCGGCCTCCTCTTACCGCTCTGCCGCCCCGACGGTCCCACCTATCGGGAAGTGGACCGTAGCGGGTTTGAGGCAAGCGTTGGGTAACGCAGACATACAGGCATCTAGAAAAATGAACAAAGCAGAGCTGTATAATCTGTATGTGTCTATTCAAACGACTAACCTTTCTCCTAAGCTCTCACCAGCCCCGAAGGCGGCTCACAGGCAGAGCAGAGCCCTAAGCTCGCCAATCCAGGCACCACCGTCGTCTTCCCGTACAAGATCCGGCGGGCCTCGCCATTCGAGCCGCCGCAACAGGCCATCAGCGAGCCTGGGCCGCGACCCGGATGCAGCCGAGGCAGGCCCTCTCCAACCTCCCGACACGGCTCAACCTTTCACCGCGGCTTCTGCTGCCGCCACAGCGCCGTATGCAGCCGGGCCCAGCGGCCACCCCACAGGATTTCAGTTCCATGCTCCTGTTCTCAATAACCCCTCTTCTTTCCAGTGGCCTCCAGCTCCTGTTGCGAACGCTAGCGCGGTGATGCATCCGCTAGCCGCACAGGCTCAAACATTCCAACAGTTCTATCCCACAGGTAACCCCGCCCAGGTTCAGTGGCCCACAGCTCCAGTGGGGCAAACAAGTGTGGGCACGCCTCCGCTTGCAGTTCAAGCGCACACCTCATACCATCACCCTCCATTCCCTTCCTATCCCCCAACTAACTTTCTTTTTCAAGCACCAGAGGGCGCTCCAAGCGCGAGGCCGCCGCCGACATCCGCAGCCCAGGCTTGTAATCTCCCCAGTTCTTTCACGCTAACTAAATCCCAACACTCTCTATTCTCTGCAGCACAGATGCCCGTGCCATCCAACGCCGTCGCCATGGATCCACCACCAGTAGCCCAAAACATCCGCGCCCAGATCCTGTCAGGTGCGGATGTAGACCTCTCTTCTCTTCTTTCTCTGCTCCCCGAAGCCGAACCGGACCGCCGAGTAGACTGTGGGAATTTCTCCGTCACTCTTAAAAACACAAACACCCATTCATCCCGCGTTCTTTCATTTTCCGAGTTTTCTATTGCTTTTTCACGTTTTACAGAAGTTATCTGTTCTGCTTTCCCCCACAGGCGGCGCAAATTAAATGATTATCTGGCAATCATAGCCGAGCTCGCGCTGTCCTATGGGGGAGGGCATTTCTACACTTACCACAAGCTTTTCTCCGCCAAATGTGCCGTGCGAGTCGCGCAGTGGAACCAATGCACATACTGGGGCGCAATCGACACTGATCTCCACAGCAGGGTGTTTTTAGGCTGTAAAAACATTTCCTGCGCGGTCTGCAGGTCAGTGGCACACTCAACTCAGTCATGCCCGCAGGTTAATCCGTCTTCCATTTCCTACCCAGAAACAAGCACGGCTCGATCCACCAGCTACGTGCCACGCGCAGCATCAGTTAGCGCAAACCCGGAAGTCGAAAGGAGAGTCTCCTCTTTTGAAGAGAGCAAGCAGCCTTGCAGACATTTTAATTCCGGTAAATGTATCAGACAGCACTGCCGGTTCATGCATATATGTACATTTTGTGGTGGCGCTCATGCCCGTATTGTGTGTCCCGTGTACAAAGCTGTTAATAAAAAATCTAAAAATTATTTATCGACTCCTGTAAATATTTCACGCCTAGACTTTGAACTAAAGCGCCATCCGGACACCAGATTTACTAATTATCTACTATCCGGCCTCAAAAACGGTTTTAAACCCGGCGTAGAATGCCCACTCTCACAAAACACCATCTGTAACAATCTCCAGTCTGCCCTCATAGAACCCGAAGTCGTAGATAACCTGATCAAAAAAGAAGTTGAGTCAGGCTTCATGATCGGCCCGTTTGACGAATCCCCGTTTAACGTGTTCCGTATAAGCCCCATTGGAGTAGCTACAAGAAAATTCTCAGGCAAAAAACGGCTAATAATCGATCTGTCAGCCCCGCATAATTCCCCACTCCCAAGCATAAACAGCTTGATCCCTCTCGATGAATTTTCGCTTAAATACCATGACATAGATCAGGCAATCGACATGATCAAAATTGCAGGTCGGGGCGCATGGCTCGCCAAAATCGACATCACATCTGCTTTCAAAATAATGCCTATCCATCCGGATTCATGGCACCTTTTCGGAGTTCGTTGGCGTGGAAAATATTACTTTGCAGTGCGATTAACCTTCGGGTGCAAAAGCAGCCCCAAAATATTCGACATGCTATCAGAAGCTGTTTGCTGGATTTTGTCGAACAATTATGCCATCCCTCACCTCATTCACTTGTTAGACGATTTTTTAATAATTTCGCCGCCGGACGCCATCCCAGCCGCACATTTTCTCACAGTTCAAAAAGTTTTCGCTGAACTCGGAATCCCAATCGCTCAGGAGAAATCCATGGGGCCTGCCACATCCCTAGAGTTCCTAGGCATTAATTTGGATTCAGACAAATTCCAGGCATCCCTGCCCAAAGAGAAGATCGACCGGATAATTGTAGTCTCATCTACTCTCCTCGAGAAATCCAATTGCTCAAAACGTGAACTTCTATCCCTGCTCGGCCATTTAAACTTCGCAATGCGCATCATTCCGCAGGGCCGCCCCTTCATATCGCATCTCCTCTCGCTCGCGTCCTCCGTCCACTCGCTAGAGGACCTAATTTCGATAACTCAAGCATGTCGCGACGAACTTGGATTATGGCTAACGTTCTTAAACCAATGGAACGGGCTATCCTTTTTCTATAGCAATCTTGTTTCGTCCCCTATCGATATCCAACTGTTCACAGACGCGGCTCCCTCAATTGGTTTTGGGGGATTTTACCAGGGTCGTTGGTTCGCTTCTCCATGGCCACCGCAGCTCCAGGACACAACTCAGTCCTCAGCGCTATTCGAGCTTTACCCCCTCGTAGTAGCGGCATTTTTATGGGGGAAAGAATGGGCCACTAGCAGCATTTTAGTGCACTGCGACAACGAAGCAACAGTACATTGCATTAATAAAGGTCGTTCCCATGCACCGGCTATGATGCCACTTCTAAGGCGCCTAACTTGGATTTCAGCTTGTGACCAATTTATCATGAGAGCTAAACACGTCCCTGGATCGGGAAACCAAATCGCTGACTCTCTGTCTCGTTTTTTGTTTCAGAAATTCAGGACGCTGTCTCCAGAGGCGGATCAATTCCCAACGCCAGTACCTCGCTATTCGGAACTGATATTCCCGTAAACCACCCATTGAAACCCCTCCTTGACGCATCGCTCGACACCATCCTCCAAGCAGTTTCTCCCAGGACCCTACAATCCTACATAACTGCCTGGAGAAACTTTAGAGCGTTCCACATCTCTTACAACATGCCATTTCCCGATTTTTCTCTCCTTTCGATAACCTCATTTGTTTCCTACCTCAATATCGTTAAGGGCCTCCAAGTTGGGTCCATCAAAGGGTACTTGAGTGGCATCCAGTTTTTTCACAAACTGATGTACGGCACTCCCTCCCCTGAGATAAACAATTCACAAACTTCTCTCCTGATCAAAGGGATTCAAAGATCCCAGCCCACCCGTCCCGACACTAGACAACCAATAACGTTAGGCATCCTCACAAAATGCATTCATACCCTCCGTACAAAGTACCAGCCTCCCAACACCGCCCGAACCCTCGACGCCATGTTCATTCTAGCCTTTTTTGGTTTTCTTAGATGCTCCGAACTCGCCATCACATCAAAATTTAATCCAAAAATCCACCCCACCATCTCAGACCTGGCAGTAATAGACGATGAAACAGTTTCTTATCTGATTAAACAAAGCAAGACTGACAAAATCAAAAAAGGTCACTTCATCTACATTTTTAAACTCGTATCACCTATTCAACCATACCAATCAGTTCGGGCATATCTCCAATGGAGAAGTTCTCAAACCAAATCTCCCCTGGAACCCCTGTTCATGGACGAATCCAACAAACCAGTGACACGCTTTTGGTTCCAGAAACATCTCAAATCTGTTCTCCAACAGTCAGGCGTTTCAGCTGAGAACTTCTCAAGCCACTCCTTCCGCATCGGGGCCGCAACCTCAGCAGCTCAAAAAGGCCTCTCCCATCAGCAGATCCAAACTCTTGGGAGATGGTCCTCAGATGCTTTTCAGAGCTACATCAGGACCAACCGGTTCCATATCAAAAAAGCCCACCAAACCCTCATTGACTGAAAAAAAAAAAAAAAAAGTTTTTTGACACTCACGCTTTCTATTTTTATCCTCTCCAGGAGAAGCGGAAAGTTTCCCCGCAGTGAGCCAGTGGAAAGTTTCCCCGCAGTGGGCCAGCGGAAAGTTTTCCCGCAGTGGGCCAGCGGAAAGTTTCCCCGCAGTGGGCCAGCGGAAAGTTTCCCCGCAGTGGGCCAGCGGAAAGTTTCCCCGCAGTGGGCCAGTGGAAAGTTTCCCCGCAGTGGGCCAGTGGAAAGTTTCCCCGCAGTGAGCCAGTGGAAAGTTTCCCCGCAGTGAGCCAGTGGAAAGTTTCCCCGCAGTGAGCCAGTGGAAAGTTTTCCCCGCAGTGAGCCAGTGGAAAGTTTCCCCACCATAAAACAGCAGAAATTTCCATGCAGTAAGTCAACTATAATTTTCCACACAGCAAATCAGCGGAAAGTTTCCCCACGGAAAGTTTCCTCACAGTAAGTCACCGGAAAGTTTCCTCGCAGTTTGTTAATGGAAAGTTTCCACACAGTGAATCGGGGATAGTTAACCACGCAGTAAGATAGTGGATGGTAATTTTCCACAGTTCTTTAGGTTCATCATGACAAGGAGGTTCCCACGCAGCAAAGAAGGGGTAAGCCCCACAAAATCTCTCAATCAATGTTTAACATTTCTCTTTCACGCTTTTCTCTTTCAGGTGGTCTCCTATGAACAAGGTCGCACACTGCCTCCAAAAAAAAAATAAAAAAAATAAAAAAAATAAAAACTTGTAAACCCTCCCGACAGGCAGCTCCAGTTCGTAAACTAACAGGGCCTGCCCTCCCAGGTTATCAACCAGACTCCATCTCCATCTCAGATGCCAGCCCGCCAAGCTTGGCACTTCTTGGGGGGTATTTAGCAGGCGGCTGTCCAATGCTCTTAAACTTTTGGGGGGTACTCTGGGTTCGGGCCAAAGACCGAGCTCGAAGCCCTCCCCCCGGACAGCACGCCAAATACGCATTAAATTTACTCTATGAATTATATGTAAGTGTGAACTCGTGAAATGATGTTTTATTAAACAAAGTTCGGGAGGAGCACGTTCAGATAATTGACACAGGTGGAGGAGCATGTTCAGATAATTGACACAGGTGGAGAGTACTCAGCTAATCAACAAAGAGGTGTATATATACGCAGCCGTCTCACCTCCATTTTGTTGACAGTTCATCAGCATCCTTCCACCACCCCTTCTCCACGTTTCTGCTCTTTTAGTTCTAACCACTTACATACGGGGGGTACTCTGGGTTCGGGCCAAAGACCGAGCTCGAAGCCCTCCCCCCGGACAGCACGCCAAATACGCATTAAATTTACTCTATGAATTATATGTAAGTGTGAACTCGTGAAATCCTCATATTAGAATGATTTCTGAATGATCATGTGACACTGAAGAGTGGAGTAATGATGCTGAAAATACAGCTGTGATCACAGGAATCAATTATATTTTAAATTATTTTAAAATAGAAAACCATTATTTTAATATATTTCGCAATATTGCTGTTTTTTATCAAATAAATGCAGGCTTGATGAACATAAGAGACTTCTTTCATAATGCTACATAATATTCAAAAATGGTAATCAGTCCTTTCATGTAACCATTTCGCCAGCCTACACTTCGCTTAATAGGCCTGTAGGTGCCGGTGGCACTTGGGTTTTGTTAACTTTGATAGTTTCATGAAATAGTAAACAGTGTATCAATATACATAAGTACAAGTGAATTTAACACTACTTACCATTAATGCGACTTTTGCTGCTGTGGTTTTGTGCAGGGATTTGTTTGTTGTCTGTTAAAATCCATTTTGTCAGTGATGCAATTTATAAAATGAGCCAAACCGCAGGAAATCGTTCCACAAACGTTAGTTCGTCTGTCCATGTAATTTTCAACCGATTTATGAATAAGAACAGAAAATTACCGCTTCACATCGCCCAATGGACTTTGAACTTGCTTTGCCAGATCACGATTGGTTGGTGTATAGCCTATACATGACAAACGGGCATTGGTGAATTGTGTAATACTTTAAAATATATAGCTAATATATAGCTTTGTAATTAAATCAACACATTAGCTCTGATTATGGATGAAAAAAAAAATATTGGTTTACTTTTTTTCCGCGAGGCCACACACTCTATGAAAGGACCATATTTGGCTCGAGAGCCGTTTCCGAGCAGTGGAAAATCAGCTGTCAATCAAAACGCACGCAACCCATAGCAACGCGTTATAGCAACGCCTCAACAGAAATTATCCGACTTTTGAGCCGTTCGTTACTATTGTATACATTGTCATGTTATAATAATCACATTTATTTAGTTTTATTGACCACGATATTATCCTTGATATTTGTCTGAGAGGGGCACTTTTGATTCATTTTGAAAAAGGGCAGGGGCTCGAGCACCCAAAGCCCCCCCCCCCCCCCCCCCCCTCTGCACGTGCCTGTGTGTGTGTGTGTGTGTGTGAGAGAGAGCGAGAGAGAAGAGAGAGAGAGAGAGAGAGAGAGAGAGAGAGAGAGAGAGAGAGAGAGAGAGAAATTTCTCTCAAGCATGCCTGGTAGCAGATGACCCCCAGAGTATTGGACCTGGCAGCTCACTACAATTATCATTCAGCACAAGTGAAGCACCCTGTTTGATATCTGCCAAGGTAATTTAGTGGGAGAGATTGCGCTGTGTCCTTCTCTCACTCTGTCTCTCTCCTTCTGCCTCCTTTTCTGCCTGACAAGCAGTCTCTCCTTCCCTCCCTCTTTTATCTGTCTATGTCTTTCTCACTCTTCACTTTTAACTCCTTACCCACATGGAGTTAAAGAGCCTCCAACAGCATGTTGTTCAATCTGCCTCTCAGAGGTGAGATGGAAAGTCCTTTCTAGAGTGCTTATTTGCGGCTGGGTGCCTGGTGAGAAAAATTAAGTGATATGGAGTGAAATTGTTTTCTCATGGTGCCTTGGCCTCTCACCAGTGTGCCTGATTACTCTTCTTTTAGGAACTGTAGGGCTGAGGTCCACAACACAGATACGCCTATCAATGCAGCACCGCATTCGCGGACACAGAAAATGAGCTGAATGATGTATGGGACAAACTCCAAAGTGTTATTTAGGAGCCGGCATGAAGTCCAGTTTAGAAGGAAGAGATCATTATAAGCATATGGCTTTTTGTTCCCCCAGGATGACAATTCTCTGATGAAAAGATTCAGACATAATGTAAAATGTAAATGCATCACCCTAAATGACTGGCTCATAATTGTTTTTCTATATGGACAAATGTTACAAAAGGGTATTAATGATTTCTCCCAATATATATATATTGTCACGGGTGAGAAATCACACAACAAGGTTGCTCGTGAAAGTGAATCCCGGAGGGTGGATTTATTGTGAGTACTTTGGGGAATAGGTGCAAACGGTGAAAGAAAGGTGCGTGCTGTCGTCGTGGCTGGTGTTCCTGTGAAGTCCTCGTGCTCGTGAAGGTGTAGGGCTGTCAACGAATATTCTAAATTCGAATATATATTCGAATAGTTTTTAAAAAACGAATTTCGAAGGTGAAAATTAATATTCGAATAAATAAAAAAATGTGGGGAAAAAAAACGCCCGCGGTAGTAGAGGCGTGGCTGTCTGCTTTGCGAGTGGGCGCTAGCGCGCCTGAAGCCTTGTGTACTTTGGCCCGTCTCCAGAGCGCGAGCCCACGCTGACTGCGCACGCTCCTCCCCAAACGGACGAGGCGTTTATACTTGACACGCTCGCTGTTGTGCTTTTCTTTGAAACGACAGATGGCGACTCGGAGTAATTGTTCTATAAACTATCAGGAAAAGCGTCGAGAAGAAGTGGGCTAATGTACACAGGTGACGATATTAGTACACTTCACCGAAAACCACACTACAAAAGAATCATGTAAAACAGATCAAAATAAACCTTGATATTACTTGTGACATTATTACTTGTGACATGAGAACAAAATGTATGTAGAAATGTAACGTTAACTTATACAACTCAATGTATGATATCTAAATGTTTCCTAATTTCACTAAACACTTTAGTGAGTTTTCACTTAGTTTCGTGAACTTTTCTTTATTAAACGGGCTTTTTTATGCTTTTGTAGGCTCGTTTTGTAAATATAAGCAACTAATTTGTATGTGCAAACTGGACCAGCCTTACTTTGCATCGCCCGCCACAAGCTCTCTGTCTGCAACACGACAAGAGGCCATAACGGAGAAATTAATTTTGTTCATTTGTAAGGACATGAGAGCGATCAGTGTCGTGGATGGGGCAGGCTTCAGGGAGTTCTGTCAAGCAATGGAACCGAGGTACTGACTGAATAGATATTGCATGAATGAAGGATAAATGCACTGCTTCCACTGGTTTGATTATTTACCGTTTCATGTCAAGGAAAAGTTCCATGTTTACCACAGCACAGCTCGCTCGGAGCGTTCAATAATATGCTGTAAAACTTATATTAATATTTGTTTCAATCACTGAATGAAGCCTGCTATATTTGGGACAAGAGTCGCGACCTTAAATTGCTTGCACAAAACTCTTGATCAGTCTCAAAATGTGTTTGTTCATTTAAACCGTTATGCGCAGAGAGGGTGAGGGCGAGAGAGAGTGAGGTCTGCGGTCTTTAGCCATTAGTGATTTACTTGTTTTTGTGTAGGTTATACGTTGTCAAATATGTTTAAACTTAAATAGACTACCTATATAAGTAGTTATGTGTCTTTGTATTCATTTGTCCTGTAATTGACGTAATGCGCGTCAATGATAAAATGAGCAACCAGATGTTCGAATAGTTCGAATATTCGTGCTTTTTTTAGAGGGAATATTCGAACGTCATTTTTGAGCAATTTTGACAGCCCTATGAAGGTGGGTGTCCAGGCGTGCTCAATCGGGCTGTCGGTCACTCGCTGCCTTCTGTGAGGTAAGAGAAAGAGGATTAGTTCCAGCACGTTCAGCATGAGACGGGTGTCTGCTCAAGTGAGAGCGGCAGTGGCTTTTACAGCCTCTCGCTGATCGGGTGCAGCTGTGACCGATCAGCCCGTGATGAGGTCGTGCAGGTGCCGTGCGTTGGTTGCCAGGGCGACGCTGATATGCCCAGAGAGACTCGTCACATTCCCCCCCCTAAGCGTCGTTCTGGCCCTGGGAACGAGAGGAGACAGTAGGGGTGAAACAAGGGGTGGGTGGGGAATGACCCCTGACAGACCTGAAAAAGCTGCCCACATCCGCGAGAGACCATCAGCGTTGGCGTTGGCGGCCCCGGCCCGATGTCGTACTTCGAAGTGGAAGTCCTGGAGCGCGAGGAACCAGCGGGTCACCCTGGCGTTGGTATCCTTCGCCTGGGCCATCCACTGGAGAGGAGCATGGTCGGTCTGCAGGGTGAACTTACGGCCGAGGAGGTAGTACCGCAGCTCCAGGACTGCCCACTTGATGGCCAGGGCCTCCTTCTCGACGGCGGCGTAGTTATTCTCTGCCGGGGACAGCTTTCTGCTGATGTAAAGTATGGGATGTTCCTCACCCTCCTGGACTTGGGATAGGACGGCTCCCAGTCCGGTGTCGGAAGCATCTGTTTGCAGCAGGAAGGGGCAGCCGAAGTCAGGGGCGCGGAGTACCGGAGACGCTGTCAGGGCCGTCTTGAGTTGGGCGAAGGCCTCTTCGGCGGCCGAAGTCCAACAGGTCTTCTCGGGCTGCCCCTTCCTGGTCAGGTCTGTCAGAGGGGCGGCTATAGAGGAGAAGTTGGGGATGAAACAGCGATAGTACCCCGCCAACCCCAAAACGGCGCGTACCTGGGATTTTGTTTGTGGTCTGGGTGCGTTGCGGATGGCTTCCACCTTCCTCTCCTGGGGCCTGATGAGGCCCCGGCCAACCTGGAACCCCAGGTACTTCGCCTCAGAGAGCGCGAGGTGGCATTTGCGGGGGTTGGCGGTCAGTCCAGCCCGCCGGAGCTCCGAGAGCACCCTCCGCAGACGTTCCAGGTGTTCCTCCCATGCCTCGGAGTGCACCACGACGTCATCCAAATAAGCGGCTGCGTATGCTTGGTGGGGCCGTAGGATGATGTCCATCATTCGTTGGAAGGTCGCAGGGGCCCCGTGCAGGTCGAAGGGGAGGGTCCGGTACTGCCAGTGTCCACTAGGGGTAGAAAAAGCAGTCTTTGATTTAGCGGAGGGAGTGAGTGGTACCTGCCAGCATCCCTTGGTGAGGTCCAGGGTCGTGATGTACCGGGCCCTCCCCAGGCGGTCTAGCAGCTCGTCGACCCGAGGCATGGGATAGCCGTCGAACTCGGAGACTTCGTTGAGCCGGCGGAAGTCATTGCAGAAGCGGAGGGTGCCATCCGGCTTGGGTACCATCACGATGGGGCTGGACCATGGGCTGCGAGATGGTTCTATCACCCCCAACTTCAGCATTTCCTGGATTTCCTCCTCAATAGCCTGCCGACGAGCTTCTGGGACTCGGTAGGGCCGTTGCCTGACGATGACTCCAGGGGCGGTCCTGATGTCATGTTGGATGACGTTGGTCTGCCCGGGCCTAGAGGAGAACACATCCGTGAACTGTCTGACCAGGTTCTGCAGCTCGGTCTTCTGGGCAGCCGACAGGTGGGGGTCCATGTCAACAACCACGGGATCGGTGAGACTCAGGGCGGCGAGCTGGTCTTGGGTCCCTTGCCACTTCTTCAGTAGGTTGATGTGGTATAACTGCTCCGTTCGTCTTCTTCCCGGTTGGCGTACCCGGTACGTCACGGGACCAATCTTCTCCACCACGGTGTACGGCCCTTGCCACGACGCCAGGAACTTGCAGGCGGAAGTAGGGACCAAGACCATTACTCTGTCTCCCGGCTGGAACTCCCGTGGTTGGGCTGCCCGGTTGTAATGGCGTTGTTGGGCCTGTTGTGCCTTGCTGAGATGTTCCCGGACTAATGGCATGACACGGTCGATCCTCTCCCTCATCTGGGTGACGTGCTCGATGACCGTGCGATGAGGGGCAGGCTGCTGTTCCCAGGCCTCCCGAGCGACATCCAGCAGGCCCTGAGGCTGGCGACCGAACAGGAGCTCGAAGGGGGTGAAACCAGTTGAGGCTTGAGGGACCTCGCGGATGCCGAAGAGGACGTAGGGGATCATCAGGTCCCAGTCCCGCTTGTCCTCCGCCGCTACCCTTCGGAGCATCTGTTTTAGAGTCTGGTTGAAGCGTTCCACGAGTCCGTCGGTTTGCGGGTGGTAAACAGTGGTCCTCAACTGTTTCACCCCCAGCAGCCTGCAGAGGTCTGCCATTAGCCGGGACATGAACGGGGTTCCCTGGTCAGACAGTATCTCGGTCGGGAGGCCGACCCGGCTGGCCAACAGAAACAGCTCCTGGGCGATGGCTTTCGCTGTGGCTTTCCGCAGGGGGACTGCTTCTGGATACCGGGTGGCGTAGTCCACGATGACGAGGATGTGTTCATGCCCTCGGGCAGACTTAGGCAACGGCCCCACCAGATCCATTCCGATGCGCTCGAAGGGCACCTCGATGATGGGTAAGGGAATCAGCGGGCTGGGGGGAGGAGTCCTGGGCGCCGTGCGTTGGCACGTCGGACAGGCCTTATAGAATCCCTTCACATCCGCCTCCAGACCCGGCCAGTGAAAGCGATCCCGGATCCGCTGGATGGTGTTAGCCGCTCCTAGGTGACCTGCCATCGGATGGGAATGGGCCAGTTCGAGGATGGTTTCCGTCTTCGTCCGCGGGACGACCAGAAGCTCCTTCTCCTCCCCCCTATGCTGAGCCACGCAGTAAAGCAGACCGCTTCGGACCACAAAGTGCGGGAGAGGATGGGGCCGTGGGAGGACGTCTTTTCCGTCCACAGTCCTAACTTGACCCCAGCAGTGCTTTAGGCGATCGTCCTCCCGCTGTTCTTTGGCAAAAGAGCCCCCCTCGCTGGCCTGCTGGAACACATCATAGAACAGGTTAGAATTTAACGAGGGGGACTCACCATCTCTCCCGCTGTCCGAAGCTAGCAGCGCCGGCCGGCGACGACATCTTTGTGGCCGGCGACGACGGTGGCAGTTCCGTTCTGGGCTGGCGGGCTGAGCAACGGCGGCGAGCAGCAGGCGGCCAAACCCTGGCCAATCTCTTCCAAGCAACAGTGGGACTGGTAGGTTCTTTACCAATCCGGCTTCGACGGGCCAGGTGCCATGGGCGGCAGCGATGTTCACACGGCGAGCGGGTACTTGTTGGGTGTCTCCATGCACACACGTGATCGGGAGGTAACTCTTTTGGCCAGGGTGAGGCGGACACAGACGAGCCTGGATGAGGGTGACTGCGCTGCCCGAGTCCAGAAGCGCCCGGATGGGCTTACCGTTCAGCTGGACGTCCGCCTCTGGAGCCGCAGGTGGGACGTGCTGATGTACGATGCAGCCCGCCAGCCAAGCCCGCGGGGGCGTTGTTGGTTCTGCGGTGGGCATGGGCTCGTCCATCGGAAATGGAACTGCCGGTCTGCCAACTGCGCGCGATGTGCCCTCCGGCGTGCGTCGCTCCTGGACCACCCTCCGGGGAAATGGTGGCGCTCTCTCTCCGGCCTCTCGCTGGTGGACCGCATCCGCCAGCTCGATCGCCTCCAACAGATCGAGGACAGTGCCGGGGTTCCTCATACCCACCGCCTGACGATGGGACCGAGGCAGGGTGCGGAGGAGGCGATCGATGACCACTCGTTTCACTACCTGATCTGCGGTGGGCTCCCCGTCCAGTAGCCAATGTTGAGCCAACCGGACGAGATCAGTGGCCTGGGCCCGCGCTGGCATCCGACCTTTAAACTCCCACTCATGGAACTGTTGCGCTGCGCAGATGGGAGAAAGCCCCAACCGGGCGAGGACCTCTCGTTTCACTTCCCTGTAGTCGTTCGTGATCACGGGAGGAAGGGAAAAATAAGCTCGCTGGGCTTCACCGGTTAGGAGAGGAGCCAGCGCGGAAGTCTTCGATAGGCCATCCTTCCCGATTGGCCGTTGTTTAAAAAATTTGGAGATATGCTTCAACATCGTCGTGATCCGTCATTTTAGGCAGCAGCCGAGTCGCTCGTATGCGGGGGTCAGGTAGTGGAACTGGCTGGGCCGCCTGGGCATGAAGGGCGGCGATATCTTCTTCAGCTCTGCCCTGCCGAGTGGCCAGATGTTCCACGATCTGCTGCTGGCGGATGCTGACTTCGGTGAGGCGCTTCAGTATTTCCTCCATCTCCAACGGAAGAGAGAGCGCCGATCGGTGCTGGGGTGGTGAACAGAAAGAGAACAAAATATATTTTAGTGCAGTGAAAACTGCAAACACTTGTGTGTGATTTCTCATGCAGTTGCCCGCATTCTCCACCAGATGTCACGGGTGAGAAATCACACAACAAGGTTGCTCGTGAAAGTGAACCCCGGAGGGTGGATTTATTGTGAGTACTTTGGGGAATAGGTGCAAACGGTGAAACAAAGGTGCGTGCTATCGTCGTGGCTGGTGTTCCTGTGAAGTCCTCGTGCTCGTGAAGGTGGGTGTCCAGGCGTGCTCAATCGGGCTGTCGGTCACTCGCTGCCTTCTGTGAGGTAAGAGAAAGAGGATTAGTTCCAGCACGTTCAGCATGAGACGGGTGTCTGCTCAAGTGAGAGCGGCAGTGGCTTTTACAGCCTCTCGCTGATCGGGTGCAGCTGTGACCGATCAGCCCGTGATGAGGTCGTGCAGGTGCCGTGCGTTGGTTGCCAGGGCGACGCTGATATGCCCAGAGAGACTCGTCACAATATATACATATATATCGTCGCTGTCCGATGAAAACCATGTATGTCCATTTTGCCGATTTTGAGATTTTTCGACGGATTGAATGTCCAGGTTCATTTCCGTATACAGTATGCTTCACATATCTAAATGGCCAATGAAAAGTTGTGAAATCATGTCATCTGATTTTCACCTATATCCATTTGGTGTCAAAGCTGTCAATCACGCCGCGTATCTCCCGCCCTGTGGAAGCATCTCGCCGGTCTCGCCGGTCTCGTGAAATTTCATCGAAGCTCAGCACTGGATAGCCGAAAGTACGACATTGAAGCTCTCCACAGTTTAGTTCTAATCTAGTTCTTCACAGATTAGTTTGCTTGCTAGTATGTAAATAAACTCGGTCTCATTGATAAGATTCAAACTTTTTTTTTTTCTTAGTCAAACTGATCAAATTATAGCCTGTAATGCTACTGTCATGATTGTCACTAGAACATGCCTCACTCATACTGCTATCACCGCTTGCCAGAGGCTGAGAATATCCAGCACGTATTCCTCTGTCAATATGAAACGCGACTTGGCCATTCTAATTAATGATCGGAAGAACGCGTATCGACCACCGTTACTGTAAAATATGCACGTATGTCCATTTAAACAAAATTTTGGTCAAATGTGGATTATATCATTATACTGGCAAGAATATGGTTACATGTAAAGATGCCGTACCAAGTATGACAACGCTACATTCAACTGCTTTTGAAATACTGTGTTTTTTTCACTTCCTGAAAAGTAACCGTTTTGGACATATGTGAGTTTCATCGGGCAGCGACGATATATATATTAGGGATGCACCGAATCCAGATTTTTGGGGTTCGGCCGAATACGGAATCCCTGGTTAAGATTCGGCCGAATCCGAAACCGAATCCTACTCCCATCCTCAGTCCATTATCACAGGAAACACATTAATGAAGTAAACAACTTCCACAGCAGTGTAGGGATGCTATTGACCATTTAACCGTTAACCGAAAGTAAGAACTTTGACAGATTAATACTACCAGTTAAACAATTTAAATGTTTTTAACGCTTTTTTGTTTAGTTTTTTTGCTGCATGGTTAAAGAAAAATATGCTGTATAGCGTTATTTGTTCACTCACGGAGCGCGTCGACATGTGCAACCACAAACCAGACATATTTCGCAAAATGAAGCAATGGAAAAGCTTACTGTGGGGACCATTTCGACAGAAAAATACGGCACTAGCTCCTGACTGGTGGAAAGCAAATGAACGGAGCTTCCCAAGGCTGGCCACTCTAGCGAGGCGTTATCTCTGTATTCCCGGGACATCAGTGCCATCTGAAGCCTTCTTTAAGGCTTTTCGTAGTGTGGTTTTAGTCAAGTTTACTAAAGTAAACATTGTCACGTATGTTCTACTCGCCGCTGTTTCCTGATGGTTTATAGAACAATTACTCTGAGTCGACCTCTATTGTTTCAAAGAACAACACAACGGGGAGCGCAGTCAGAGGATCGTGCTGCAGAGACAGAAGGATTGAGAGGCCGCGGGTTTAACTGTCAACAGACTGCTCTCCAGACTAACCCACATCACTTAGAAATGTTACTTAACCCTTGAATGGTGTTCGGGTCTGTTGGACCCGTTTTCATTTTTTATCAAAAGAATTAATTAATACAATTAATTATTTTTTTAAACTGAGACTCATTGTCCTTGGCTCATTTTCTGTGAGGAATATATATCAGAACACATTTTCAATGACCACGCACTGTACACCCCCCCTACACATTTATATTACACACAGGATGTTCCACTGGACCAGGGCTAATAAAAGTGTGGAAATTGTAGGTCCTGTGTACCTTTACTCTGTCCTCCTCCTGTCAGGGCCTGCTGTTAGTGTGTGTATGTTCATGTATATGGTTTATGAGGACACAAATGTGTATAATGACATGGGTATTACAACGTAAACATGGTTTATGACGAAATCTGTGTCCTCATACTAAAACATACTAAATGGTGTTTTTTGAAATTCATTAGTAGGTTTAGGGGTAGGGTTAGTGTAGGGGGATCGATTATACAGTTTGTACATTAGAAAAACCATAATGCCTATGGAGAGTAACCATACACCACATATCCAAGTGAGTGAGTGAGTGTGTGTGTGTGTGTGTGTGTGTGTGTGTGTTTTGTGTGTGTGTGTGTGTGTGTGTGTGTGTGTGTTATGGGTGTGTGTGTGTGTGTGTGTGTGTGCATGCATGAGTGTGTGTGTGCGTGCGTGTGTGTGTGAGAGAGATTGTGTGTAAGTGTGAGAGAGTGCAAGAGTGAGTTTTGTTTCTACCCCTGCCGTTCCCACACGAGGTTGCAATTTTTCAATGTGATTTAACAAAGGTAAAGAGAACATTTTAACCATATATGCTGTTTATATTGCTTGTAATTGGGATGAAGTAAACATCTGTTGAGTATTTTAACATAACATTTTTGATTGTGTTGAATTAAAAACCCAAAAATGCAGCGGGTCCACCAGACCCACGAATACTGGCTGAATAACGAAAATATGAACACCACACAAGGGTTAAAATAACAAACAAACATACAAGTTGTGGATTGAGGTAGGCCTGCTACCTGAAGTTGCTGCATTTTGGCTGCTGTCTGTATTCCTTCATGCACAACTCGTATTCTTTCGGATGTTTCATATGCAAATGTTTTAACAGGCTATTGTTTAGGGTCCTTGCCACCACGAGACAAATGGGCATTGCAAATTGAACATATAGCTCGACTTGAATCACCTTTCTTTTGACTTAAAGTACTGCCACGTTTTCTGTTCATGAGTTCCATTTTCACTTTCTCACTGCCTACTGTATTCGAACGGTCCACCTAGTATACACCTTCCCGTAGCCTAATCAACGGCGGTGTCATTACATTCGACCAGCTGGTTTAAGCTGGGCATAGTGCATAGTGCAAACCTAGGGTTCGGTTCGGTGGAAGAAAATTCTGAAGTTCGGCAGAAACCGAACCCTGTCAAAAAGCCCTGTATTCGGCCGAATCCGAACCCTGGATTCGGTGCATCCCTAATATATATATATATATATATATATATATATATATATATATATATATATATATATATATATATATATATATATATATATATATATATATATACAGTGAGGAAAATAAGTATTTGAACACCCTGCTATTTTGCAAGTTGTCCCACTTAGAAATCATGGAGGGGTCTGAAATTGTCATCGTAAGTGCATGTCCACTGTGAGAGACATAATCTAAAAAAAAAAAATCCAGAAATCACAATGTATGATTTTTTAAATATTTATTTGTATGATGCAGCTGCAAATAAGTATTTGAACACCTGTCTATCAGCTAGAATTCTGACCCTCAAAGACCTGTTAGTCTGCCTTTAAAATGTCCACCTCCACTCCATTTATTATCCTAAATTAGATGCACCTGTTTGAGGTCGTTAGCTGCATAAAGACACCTGTCCACCCCATACAATCAGTAAGAATCCAACTACTAACATGGCCAAGACCAAAGAGCTGTCCAAAGACACTAGAGACAAAATTGTACATCTCCACAAGGCTGGAAAGGGCTATGGGGAAATTGCCAAGCAGCTTGTTGAAAAAAGGTCCACTGTTGGAGCAATCATTAGAAAATGGAAGAAGCTGAACATGACTGTCAATCTCCCTTGGACTGGGGCTCCATGCAAGATCTCACCTCGTGGGGTCTCAATGATTCTAAGAAAGGTGAGAAATCAGCCCAGAACTACACGGGAGGAGCTGGTCAATGACCTGAAAAGAGCTGGAACCACCGTTTCCAAGGTTACTGTTGGTAATACACTAAGACGTCATGGTTTGAAATCATGTATGGCACGGAAGGTTCCCCTGCTTAAACCAGCACATGTGCAATGACCATTTGGATGATCCAGAGGAGTCATGGGAGAAAGTCATGTGGTCAGATGACACCAAAATAGAACTTTTTGGTCATAATTCCACTAAACGTGTTTGGAGGAAGAAGAATGATGAGTACCATCCCAAGAACACCATCCCTACTGTGAAGCATGGGGGTGGTAGCATTATGCTTTGGGGGTGTTTTTCTGCACATGGGACAGGGCGACTGCACTGTATTAAGGAGAGGATGACCGGGGCCATGTATTGCAAGATTTTGGGGAACAACCTCCTTCCCTCCGTTAGAGCATTGAAGATGGGTTGAGGCTGGGTCTTCCAACATGACAATGACCCGAAGCACACAGCCAGGATAACCAAGGAGTGACTGTGTAAGAAGCATATCAAGGTTCTGGCGTGGCCTAGCCAGTCTCCAGCCCTAAACACAATAGAGAATCTTTGGAGGGAGCTCAACTCCTTGTTTCTCAGCGACAGGCCAGAAACCTGACTGATCTAGAGAAGATCTGTGTGGAGGAGTGGGCCAAAATCCCTCCTGCAGTGTGTGCAAACCTGGTGAAAAACTACAGGAAACGTTTGACCTCTGTAATTGCAAACCACAGTACACGTTTCCACTGTGTGATGGTCCATCCCAGATGCTTCCGAGCCCAGAGAAGTCGACGGCGCTTCTGGACACTGTTAACATAGGGCTTCCTTTTGGCACAGTACAGTTTTTGGTACATTTGTGGATGTAACTACGTATTGTGGTACTTGACAAAGGTTTGCCAAAGTAGTCCTGAGCCCATGTGGTGATATCACTTATAGATGAATGACGATTCTTGATGCAGTGCCGCCTGAGGGATCGGAGATCACGGTTGTTCAGCTTAGGCTTGCGCCCTTGTCCTTTACGCACTGAAATTCCTCCAGATTCCTTGAATCTTTTAATTATGTTATGCACTGTTGAATGTGAAATATCCAAATCTCTTCCTATCTTTCTTTGAGGAACATTGTTTTTAAACATTTCAATAATTTTTTCACGTATTTGTTGGCAAACTGGCGATCCTCTGCCCATCTTTGCTCCTAAAGGATTAGACCTTTCTTGGATGCTGCTTTTGTACCAAATCATAATTACAATCACCTGTTGACACCTGTTTCAAATCACATCATTATTTAACCATTTTACCTCATTACTAGCCCTAAATTGCTCCTGTCCCAACTTTTTTTGCAGGTCTGAATGACAGAAAAAGGATGCATATTTACAAATGATATGAAGTTGACCAGACAAAACATGAAATATTTTGTGTTCAAATTGTCTGCAATGAAATACAAGTCAAAGTAAATTTAGAAATCACTACTTGAAAAAAATGAATACATTTTTAAAATAAATAAATATTTTAAAATAAATACAAATAATATATATATATATATATATATATTATTTTTATTTATTTTTAAGGCAGCACAGCCCATTGTTATGTCTGCAAAGACATCTTTATATCTCCATTTGACCTTATCTCTTTCTGTGCAGTGCAGTTATTGATCATACTGTGTAGAACAAAATGAGGGCCCCCGATAACATAAACTGGCTAGACATGGGTATTCGGCTGCTGTGTGATAAAGTCACATTAGCGACTTTCAGTGATGTGTGTACTTGTAGTATTTTTGTACATGGGTGATGGTGCATGTTCTAAATTACTCTTAATGGGATTTTTAGAAAAATACATAACATACATGCATTTACCATTAAGGGGCATAATTTGTTCCTGTAAATTCTCCTATTGGGTGATTTTTTTAAAGGGTAATTGTTTACTTGTACATTTTTATTTGTATTCATTTTTTATTGCTGAATAAATGCACTAAGGAAAATATGCTGAATGATGCTGTTTTTACACTGAAGCTTTTACATATACGATACAAGTGAGTTATGAATAATTAAATATGCAACATAAAATTACTGTCAAGTCTAATTGGGGGTTAAAGACTATTTAAAAAATGGTTTCTCAGATAACAATTGAAAGAGCTGTGGTTTACCTGGGGTTGGACAATGAAACTGAAACACTGGCTAATATAGTGTTGGAGGTTTAACGCCTTCATATGCGCAGCTTGGTGGCCAATCTTCACTGATTTTACCTTCCATCAGTATGAGCAGAGTGTGAAGGTTAAATTAGAAGAGCAATAGCACAGCTGTACATAAAATATTGTAATCCCCACAACATAATAGGAGACCCATCAGAGTTCCCATTCTAAACTGTAAGAGACAAAAGAAACAGTTGAAGAAAGATAGAGTTCCGTTTACTCAGATAATTTTATAAAAAATAAAGAAAGATATTGCAGAAGAATTAGAGTGCAAAAGAAAATTCTGCCTTTCTCAGCTTTGATTACCAGATGCCTATTAAGACAGTGATTCAGTGATTCAGATAAAGAATGACCCACTTTGAGTCTGAAAAGACCTTTTCTCACTTCTTCTAAATTTAATTCAATCATGAATAATTACATATTATAGTCATATTTGCTTGCCTCTGCATCTCTCTCTTTGATGATTTTTAATCACATTATACATTTCAGGATGTATTATTTGCAATACTATTGTATGGCTTATAGTCTATTTCCATCCCCATTACTTTTCCTATGTCAAGAAAGCCAAGTAAACTTCAGGGTACGTTTACACGATTACGATGTACTAAAAACTGAAAGGTTTTTCCTTTGCATTTTTCACGAATATTGTGAAAATAATAACCGTTCACAAGATCTGCAAAAACGATTAAAAATGCTATACTGCCAGACCAGGGGTAGAGTGGGGGAAAACGCCCCTCTGGGGTAAAACGCCCCCCACCTGTTTTTCCCAAAATAACCACTAGAGGGAGTCGAGAGACATTTTCACTGTAGCTATGCACTACGTTTGACAACGGGGATAAACAAATCTCCTTGGGGAAGCTGACACCAGCGACGTATTTGAAGAGAAGAGGATTACATAGTAAGCGCTATAATTTTCAGATATTAGTAAACAAGTGTTTAAGAGAATATTGTTCTGCAGGATATCACAGTGATGTATGATAGATGAATAGAGAAGTCTGTAGTTTGAGAGGATATGTTATTTATAAGGAATATAATTATGTAAAAAAAAAAAAAAACATTTTCAAAAGTCATAGCTTGTGGGGTAAAACGCCCCCCAGAGGGCATAGTTTCTCTCTATCATAATTACTATAATAACATATTTCTGTCTTGTGTTACACTTAATGCAGTATAACTAAGTGGTAAAATCAAAATATTTGAACAAAATAAAATAAAAATTACCTCAAGTGAGCATTAGGCTAGCTTGATAGCACAGTTAGCTCACTGATGGAAGGTGGTTAGGTGACCCAATGATAAAACATAGTGGCTTTTAATGCATTTATTGAATATATTTGAATTGCTAATGAATTAATGTTTATTTATGTATGTATGTATTTATTTATTTATTTATTACAACATAAATGTTTGCATGACTTAGTTATATGTATAAATTTAAATGTAAAAAATTTGGATATGTTGGACATTCCTCAAATAAATATTAATATATATAGGCCTATACATGTTGATACATTACTTGCCTTTTACTTTTAGAGATTAAAAACTAGTCTGTTCATTTTACTGTTGATCTATGAAGCAAACTGGTTGGTAAGAAAGGGGGCATTTTACCCCACCTTGGGGGGCGTTTTACCCCACCGCTGGGGCAAAACGCCCCCTTTGTGCATAAATATTTTCAGCTAAAATACTAATTAATTATGAAGGCTGAGCAATTTTAATATTTGGTGTATAACTCCTGCCATAGTCACTCAAAACCGGGATGGCAATTCTAGTCACATTTATGTTTTGTTTCACTGTAATGTCAAATTTTCCTTAAGGGGGGCGTTTTCCCCCACTCTACCCTAGTTGTCGAGGTCTCTTTGTAAAGAAAAAGGATGTGTCTATAGACTGAACATGTAATACAAATGTGCATTACGTCACCATTTTCACAATTTTTCATTTTTGTAGTTTACACAGAGTGTAAATTAAACCTTTCTTTAAGGTATAGTTCACCCAAAAAATTTAATTCTGCCATCATTAACTCACACCCACCACTTGATTCATATATTTATTTTACGATCTCTTTACGTAATTATTTTTAAAAAAAATTTGATGAATAGACTTTAAATGTAGAGACAGAAATCTCTCAGATTTAATTAAAATATCTTACATATCTATAAAAAGTATGATAGGTTTGGAACGAGGTAGGTAGGTGAGTAATTGATGACAGAATTTTCATTTTTAAGTAAACTATTCATTTTAGACAGATGAAGACTATCCACAGTCTAAAAAAGTTTTTCAGTAGAATCACCACCAATGGTGTAGTGCAAAGTGCATATGTGGTTAAACAATCTCCATGGGCCACAATAAAGAATTAATCCTCCTTTCAAGAATGAATATCCATAAAGAACCTTTCCATATTTTAAAGATGTGCATTTAATTGTCTAAAATGAGTAAAGTTATACTTCAGGCTTTGTAATGAATTTCTCCTTGTGAAGTCATTTATTCACTTTCTACACTCCTTTCTTTCTTTCCCTCCCACTTAGTCCTGAAGCTGTGTTTCAAAGCTCAGCAAACAGAATAGGACTTCAAAGCTAAGCAAAGTTGAGAGAGAGAGAGAGAGAGAGAGAGAGAGAGAGAGAGAGAGAGAGAGAGAGAGAGAGAGAATTAAAAAAAAAAGTAAATAAATAACCAGCAGACAGCAGACATTCATTTCTCGGCATGGTTCTGCCAGTGAGTTTCAGGCTCTTTAGGGAGATATGGATGGATTAGCAGGACTGAAAGTGCTGACCAGTGCCGGAGTTTACTCTCTGGGGACTGCACAGAGAAGAGCTTCAATAAACAAGGTCAGCTGTGGTATTAAGCACCGCCACACACTGATTCTGCTGTCTTATCACCTTAATCAATATTTTAATCAATCACATCCATCTATGATACTGCAGCTCCAGAGTGAAGCACACACTGTATAGTGAGAGTTGCAGTCACAAAAATGGTGGTATTATAAAATATTGTGTTAATGAAGTTGATGGATTTCTCATGTATCATAAATAAATGTAAGATATGAAAAGATGAAATGGGAATCGCAATTGTCTTCTCTTCCCTATTTTGACAGAGAAAAGGTTGGGCCTTGATTTTGTCCATAGGGAATTGATTGGCTGTTTGGATTGCTGTTGTTTACTAATTGCTGCAATCTCATGAAGGTGACAGTTTGCAGAAAAGGATGGATTATTGGCCAGTCCTCGCACCAGTGCACACGTCATCAGAGAAGAGATATTGTTGCAAAGGGGGAGCAGGAGTGCCCGTGGGGGTGGGGTGGGGGGACATGGTTGGTGCACATATAAATAAATCATGGTGTTTAAAAAATTATATATATATATATATATATATATATATATATATATATATATATATATATATATATATATATATATATATATATATATATATATATATATATATATATTATTTTTAAAACACCATGATTTAGTCATGATTTAGCCAGTCATAAAGCTATTTCCAGCCTCTGGCACAACTGCATTGGTCATTATGGAAATGATCTGGCTCCGTATTTGTCATTTAACCCCCAGGGGTCAGCGGTCGCCTACCATCCCACTTTTTTTCTTATCAGTTTCGAAAAAGACTCAAAATACTCCGTCAATGTTGGTCATACAAATAAGTGTTATACCATGCAAAACTGTATCTACTAAGTGTCTACTTTTATGTGTACATACAATTAGGGCTGAACGATTAATTGCATTTGCGATAATATTGCGATATGATAAAACACGATTTCCAAACCGCAAAGGCTGTTACATTACATTATTAATTTATAAAAAATATTTAAAAAATTTAATAAATTAATAAGATTAATTAATAAGGAAAAAGTTCAAGAATTGTTTTGGAATTGGATCGTGACTCCCAGAGTCGGAATCAGATCGTGAGGTGCCAAAAGATTTCACCCATACAATGATGTATTGTTGAATAATACAGAAGATAAAGAGAAAATAATCGCTGTAGTAAACGTTGTTTGTACGGGAAGAAGGAGGCGGGAACCGGCGGACATTCAAAATAACTTTTAATTAAACAAACACAAACTAAAATGGCGGCGACAGCCCCTCGCGGACGACTGTCGCCTACATACAAATAAACACAAAATGAAAATAATAAGCTGCAGCCCCTCACGGTCGACTGCAGCAACACATAACAAAACATAAATAAAATACAACATAAAATCCAGGCCTGGTCCTCTCTCGTCCCTCACTGTCGTCGCTCCTCCTTTATAGTCCCTCACTCCTCCGCGAGGGCCGAGATCTCTGCGGCGCGCAGCTGGCGCTCATCCTCCCTGATGAGCCCCGCCTCGTCCCGCCCTCACGGTCCCTCGGCCTCGCTGTTCGCCACATACCCCCAACACCCTTCGCAGGCCGGGGGGTACTCCCGAGCCTGCGCTCTACTCCCCCCCCCCCCTCCCCGGGGGGCCCGCGGGACCTGGGGGTAAGAACAGCAAGGTGAGAGAACGGAGCGAGGAACATGAGGAGCGACAGAGACGAGAGAGTGGAGAGAGGAGAAAAAAAAAATAAAAAATTCTGGTCCGGTTCCCAGACACACTGCCGCTCGGTCCTCAGCCAGCCGAGAGGCTCTTCCTCGCGGTGCCATGCGGTGGTACTGGACGGCCGGTGGACGGCTCGACACTCCTCCGCCCCCTGGCGGCCGGCGGTGGCTCCTCCTTCTGAGGGCAGCCGGAAGCGAGTCCCCGTCCCGCGCTCCCTGCTCCTCCCCAACCTGGCGGACGGCAGCGCTCCGGCTCCTCCCCAATATGGCGGACGGCAGCAGGCTTCGGCTCCGGGCAAGCGCTGGGGACTCCTTCGCCCCCTCGCGGACGGCAGCCACCCCACCTCGACCCAGGGGCACGGCAGCGAGCTCTCCGTCCCACCGACCTTCATCCGCTCCAGCACCACCGCTTCGGGCAGCCGCTCGCGGACTTCTCTCCTCCGCGCTGCCCGAACTCTTCGACAGCGTGTCCCTCCTTCCTCCCGGGCTTCGGCACCACTGTAGTAAAGGTTGTTTGTACGGGAAGAAGGAGGCGGGAACCGGCGGACATTCAAAATAACTTTTAATTAAACAAACACAAACTAAAATGGCGGCGACAGCCCCTCGCGGACGACTGTCGCCTACATACAAATAAACACAAAATGAAAATAATATGCTGCAGCCCCTCACGGTCGACTGCAGCAACACATAACAAAACATAAATAAAATACAACATAAAATCCAGGCCTGGTCCTCTCTCGTCCCTCACTGTCGTCGCTCCTCCTTTATAGTCCCTCACTCCTCCGCGAGGGCCGAGATCGCTGCGGCGCGCAGCTGGCGCTCATCCTCCCTGATGAGCGCCGCCTCGTCCCGCCCTCACGGTCCCTCGGCCTCGCTGTTCGCCACAATCGCATATTAAATCGCAATATTGGTAAAAAAAAAATAGCTCAGCCCTACATACAATAAAACAAAATGTTGTGCTTTTTGCAAAACAAAGAAAGCAAACATGATGCGTGATCTGCTGTCTGTCTCTCAATGAAGTCCATTCTGATACTCGTCAGAAAATGAACTGTAACTTGGCTAACACAAACATGAGACAAATGTCTAAAGAAACTCAATAAACCAAAACGAAATTGTGTAAATCAAACCGAAAACAAAAATTCTCTGTTTACGTAATCTGTTTGAAAAGAGATAGATGTTAGTCATTCGCAAGCCTCCTCATTATCCGCTAATGCGGCCACGCTCACGGAGAGCGCATTCTATTCAAAGTCCAATTCTGACGCGATACATGCAAGTATCCCCGCCCGCATCAACTCGAAAAAACGCATCAAGTTAAGTGAGATTCATGTACTTTACATCGTTTTGAGACTCTGGAGGAATAATCCTGGAATAGTTTACCTCAGAAGAAGACTTGGTTTCAATTTAATTTAGAGGAGCAACGGATCCAGCTGAGGATTGTGGCGGGTAATATAGACTAGTAAATACAGTCTACAGACCGATATAGACTAGTGTATGTAAATATTAAACAGTCAAAAAGACTGTTTTAATGTTTAATGTTTAGATATGAATCCTGCATGTTCTGTGTGTCTCAGTGTGAATGAATGGTGCTGATGTGCGGTTTCGTTTACTAGTCAAGTCAAGTCAAGTCACCTTTATTTATATAGGGCTTTTTACAATGCCGATTGTTTCAATGCAGCTTCACAGTGTTAGACAGGAAAATAATGCAACCGCTGTGGAGAAAACGGTGATGTTATCTAGCTCCTTTCAATTATCATATAGTGACAATACGGACAGATCAGTAATTTAGTTGAAAATTTAGTTGAATATTTAGTTGAAAATGTAGTGTGTCCCCAACTGAGCAAGCCAAGCCAAAGCCAAACCTTGGGAGAAACCAGGCTCAGTCAGGGTGCCAGTTCTCCTCTGGCCATCATGCCGTGTCGGTGAGGCAATTATTAGATTGCGATACTCGAAAGATCGGAGTCATCACACCGGAGACGGGTTTATTGAGGATGCCATGTCAGTGAGGCAATTATTAGATAGGAATATTCGAAAGATCAGAGTCATCACGCCGGAGACAGTTTATTGAGGATGCCGTGTCGATGAGGCAATTATTAGATAGGAATATTCGAAAGATCGGAGTCATCACGCCAGAGACGGTATATTGGGATGTCGTCTCGATAAGGCAATTATTAGATAAGAATATTCGAAAAGATCGGAGTCATCATGGCGGGACAAGTTTATTGAGGATGCTGTGTCGATGAGGCAATTTCAGGGGGGTGTCTGATTTACACTGTCTCTGCAGACACTTCAGGGATGCGTTGGCCATGTCTGGGCGCAGGTCCACCATCTGATCTGGATACGGCCTGGATACGGCTGACTGCAGTAAACCTTGGGATAAACAGAGAGACTAACATTAGCGTAGATGCCATTGTTTTTATGCTGTAACATGTACATCAGGTGTTATGGGAAGTATTCCCGGTGCCAGCTGACCTAGTTAATGCAGCCTTAAGGCCCATTTATACTTCTGCGTCGAGTGTACGCCGTAGGCTACGCGCGTAGCCGACGCCGTCGTGAGCATTTATACTTCTGCGCTGTTGTCTGCGTCAATGTGCAATTCCACATGCAGACGCTAGGAGGCAGTGTCCTCGGGCATGTTGGTGTAATCAAGACAACAGCCGAAGAAGAAGCAGCTTGATGTGTAGAATCTGTACATTCATGTCGGAATATCAGCAGCAGTGAGAGAGCGGCTTTTCTTGCAGCTTGAGTTGTTGTATCTAATACAAATTTAGCATCTCTAGTTGATTAGTAAAGTTAAATAAGGCGATCTGGCGCTGGAATGCATTTGTGAAACTATGCGGAGCTCGTGGCCGCTGTTTTCAGCAGCGGTGGCTCAGCAAGCGATTGTTGTTGCGGAGACTTCATTCACGAAATATACCCTAATGTGTCCCTGTTCTTGATATACAATTACTGATTAACATCTTTGGTTTTAATGAGAAAATAAATAAACTATATTCAGTGGATCTATGTATTTATTTACTACCATAAAGAATCGCTGGACTGCAAAATAGTGTGTTATAGCAGACGTAAGGAACTATCATCCAATTTCTGGACACACACACACACACTCCTATCGCAGATTTTTTATTTATTTATTGACCTGAGGGAAGGGTTCTGGCAGACCAATCACAGCGCTTGCGGTCCGCGTAGAATTGACGCGTTGTTACATTTTTGGAGATGTGCGCGTCAGGCTACGGCGTAGGGTACGGCGTATCCAACGCGTCTATGCGTAGGGTACGCCGTACCCTCTGCGTGCACTCGACGCAGAAGTATAAATTGGCCTTTACAATTACTTAAATTATTTGAATAATGTAAATAAAATAGGGCTGTCAAAAGATTAATCACGATTAATCGCATCCAAAATAAAAGTTTGTGTTTACATAATATATGTGTGTGTACTCTGTTAATTATTATTTATATATAAATACACACACATTCATGTATATATTTAAGAAATATTTGCATGTATATACTGTATATACATTTACATAATCTATAATATTTAAATAATAATATAAATGTTTTATATATAAAAAATTATATATTTTTTCTTAAATATATACATGCTTGTGTGTGTATTTATATATAAATAATAATTAACAGAGTACACACACATATTATGTAAACACAAATTTTTATTTAGGATGCGATTAATTGCGATTAATCTTTTGACAGCCCTAAAATAAAATAAAAATGTATGTGTAAGCCATAGTAAAGATATGTGTCTTTAGTCTAGATAGTCTATATAGTGTGTCTACATATTTGTGAGGACACTGCCTTTTCTAGTATTTTTGACAGAAAGGGTAGATTTGAAATTGGCCTGTAATTGACTAATTCTGTAGGATCAAGTTGCGTTTTTTTAATAAGTGGTTTAATAATAGCCAACTTAAAAGTTTTCGGTACATATCCTAATGACAAGGATCAATTAATGATATTAAGAAGATAGACTATGACCTCTGGAAGCATCTCTATTAATAGCCTAATTGGTATAGGGTCGAGCACACATGTTGTTGATTTTGATGATTTAACGAGTTTAGCCAATTCTTCTTCTCCTAAAGCAGTGAATGAGTGTAATTTTTTTCCTCAGTGACACTACAATGCTCTGTCTTATGTGATACTATAGTAGACGGCTGCATGGTTATAATTTTTTCCCCTAATATTATCAATCATACACGTAGTTCATAAAGTAATTACTGCTGTGCTGTTTACAAACATCAGAAGTTTAAGCTTTATTTTTCGTTAATTTAGCCACTGTGTCGAATAAATACCTATGGTTGTCTGTGTTTTCTTCGAAGAGAGTCGATAAATAAGCAGATCTAGCAGTTTTTACGGCCTTTCTGTATGCAATCATGCTCTCTTTCCGCTAAATGTGAAAATCCTCCAGTTTTGTTTTCTTCCAGCTGCACTCCATTTTTCTGGCTGCTGTTTTAAGGGCCCGAGTGTGCTCGTTGTACCACGACGTTGGACTATTTTCTTTAATCTTCTTTAAGCGCAGAGGAGCAACTGTGTCTAAAGTGCTGGAAAAGAGAGTCAATAGTTTCTGTTGCAACATCGAGTTCTTCTATACTATCTGGGATGCTGAGGAGATGAAACTGATGAGGAAGATTATTTACCAAGCAATCTTTAGTGGCAGCAGTGATAGTCCTGCCATATTTGAAGCGAGGGGATGGCTTTGCAGCCTTAGCTAAATTAAGTTTACATGATACTAGGTAATGATCTGAGATGTCATCGCTCTGCAGCAGAATTTCAACGGTATCAACGTTTATTTCATGTGACAATATTAGGTCTAAAGTATGGTTATGGCGATGAGTGGGTCCTGACACGTGTTGCCTAACTCCAATAGAGTTTAGAATGTCTCTAAGTGCCAATCCCAATGCGTCTTTTTCATTGTCTACATGTAAATTAAAATCACAAACAATTAGTACTTTATCTGCAGCCAGTACTAACTCTGATAGAAAAACAGCAAATTCTTTGGTAAAGTCTGTATTGTGCCCTGGTGGCCTGTATACAGTAGCCAGCACAAATGTCAAATGGGATTTATCAATTACACTACATAACGTTACATAAAGCACCAAAACTTAAAAGGAGTTATATTTGAAACTAGACTTCTGAGTAATACTGAAGATATTATTATAAATTACAGCAACCCCTCCCCCTTTGCCTTTCAGAGGCGGCTCGTGTTTATAACAATAATCTTGGGGGGGTGAACTCATTTAAAATAAGGTAATCGTTAGGTTTTAGTCAGGTTTCTGTCAAACACAGCACATCTAGATTATAATCTGTAATCATATAATTAACAATAAGTGCTTTTGGGGAAAGGGATCGAATATTCAGCAGCCCAAGGTTTATCATCTGTATTATATCTGTTGTTTATTTGTTGGACATCAATTACATTTTTACTGTTGAATGGTTTTGATGGGGTTTTTTTTGTATTTACTACACACAGACTGGGCTACCATAATATGTGAGCAACATGTATGTACATGCTTGTATTTTTGAGAGAATAATGTTTATGCGTGGTTTTTTAAAAAAGGCCACTAAACACACAATAGATATGTCACGGTTCATCAATTCTCTGTCTCCTTCTCTCTATGTTTGTGCGGTTGTGTTGGGGGCGTGGTCTCTGATTACCGAGCTCATCACCTCCACCTGCCACACTCATTAACCAGCCTTCATATACTTGCCTCTCACCCACACTTGTTGTCAGATCGTTTCAGGCTGTTTCCCGGTGCTGGTCGTGTGTGTTTGTTCCCCTCTGGTTCCTGAGTGATCTCTCCGTTCCGGTCTCTGGATTCCACCGATCTGGGTTGTCCACTGCTTCCCTGCGTCACCACCCTTGCCTGTTCTACATGTTCGAGTTTGTGTCTTCTTCGGAGGATTGCCTGTTACCTCACGAGGATCAGCTGGACGATATCGCTATCTACTTCCTGCCTTGATGTCATCGTGTTTATTGTAGTCTACGGACTATTTCTGTTTATACTCTCAACGAGTACTAGAATAAAAGAATTTGCTTAATCGCTATTGGATTCATCTGTCTCTCTTCCAGTTAACCTGACAAGATATGTGTCCACAAGACTTTTGACTAATGGGTGTTGTTACCTAGAGTTTTTGCTTCAAACTGATGTGAGAATCATTGAGCCTACTTATTCACATAAAACAATATATTAATTTACATTTTGTAAGAGACTTTTTCTTTACAAAGGCAGTATGCGAGGAGGCATGAACGATAATGAATAATGCAGGGTATCACACCTGAGACAAAATAAAATTGCATAATGGGCCACATAATGACTTGCATAATGAATGAGCTTCAGGTATGTGACTGAGAGGGAGCTAAGCAACAGGACAAAGGATTTTTTTTTTTTTTGTAGTTTATTTAGAATGTAGTCAACAAAGGCACATTACAAAGGCCTGTTATATTTTAAATGATCAATCGATTTGACTACACTGCAAAAAATGCTCTTCTTATTTAGTATTTTTTTCTTGTTTCCAGTCCAAATATCTGAAAATTCTTAAATCAAGTACAATTTTCTGGGGAGAAAAAAAAATGAAGTGAGTTTTTGCTTAAAACAAGCTAAATTATCTGCCAAAACAAGAAACAAGATTTCAATCAGAAATGTATTGACCAATTTAGTATTCAGTAAATACAAATAACTGAATTAATTGGTAATGATGAATGTTATAAGTAAAATATTTGGGATTTAAAACAACATAATGCAATGCAATTATGATTTCAAATAGTATAGGGTGACTTTAAGTTGATTGGGACACTTTTTCCCAGTCATTTCAATGGCAAACATTTTCTGAATCATTTGATTTTGTAAACTATCATACACACAATACTCAAATATCATTTCGAGCTTCAGTACATTTATGAGACATGCGTGCAATGCATTATCGCCAGTGCTAAGGCTATTGTCTGTTATATTGGCTTCTTATTAAATAAGAAGCCAATATATTAAAATATATACGTTTGACTGGTACTATATTTATAGCATCTGAGCTGACATTTGCGAATAAAAGCTTTATTGATGTGACACTAGGCTCTTTTACAATAAACATGTTATAATCTGTCCAAAACAGGCGAAATAAATCTTGTCTAAACAGTCTTGAGTCTAAGACATTTTATGTTGCAGCAGGATTCATATTTAAACTGTCTTTTTGAGTTTAATATTCACAGATGCTAACAGAATAAACTTAGCGGCTGAATCCGTTGCTCTGAACAGAACATGAACAGCTTTTCCTGAGGTGACTTATTCCAGGATTATTCTTCAACGTGTCTCAAAACGATGTAGCTGAAGTATAGCTTCACTTGATGTGTTTATTTGAGTTGATGTGTGGGCATTGACGCATGGATTGCCTCAGTATTTGAATCTCAAAGAACGTGCGCTCACAACGATGTAGCTGAAGTATAACGCTTCACTTGATGTGTTTATTTGAGTTAATGTGTGGGCATTGACGCAGGGATTGCCTCAGTATTTGAATCTCAAAGAACGTGCGCTCCGTATGCGTGGTCGCATTAGCGGATAATGAGACGGTCTGGAACGACTGACATCTCTCTCTTTTCAAACATATTACATAAACACAGAATATTTGTTTTCGATTTGGTTTAAATTATTTAAAACCTGACATTTTAACATTCCTTTGGACATATGTCTCATGTTTGTGTGATAAGTTTCCACTAAGCTACAGGTCATTTTCTGAAGAAAATCAAATTAGACATCATTGAGAGAAAGGCTGCAGATCGCGCATCATGTTTGTTTTAGTTTTTTTTTTGTTGCAAAAAGCACAACATTTTGTTTTTATTGTGACTGTACACACAAAAAAAAGACACTTAACAGATTATAATAAAACTTGCCTGAATGATAAAAAACAACAGAATTATTTGAGCTCTTTGGCACTGATAAGAAAAAAAGCGAGTCAATTGCGCCGACGCGACCGGCGACTCGAGGGGGTTAATTTTAATTTTGGTGATCTCCGACTGGCGAAGTTACTGAGGTGAATAATGATTTTAGAGAATTTATGATTAGCATTAGCTTGCACTTTTAAATTTGCTTTGATGTCAGGCGCTCTGGCTCCCGGTAAACATGTGACTATGGTGGCTGGTGTCTCTGTTTTCACGTTCAGTGTAAAATAATCACCAATAACTAGGGCACTTTCAACAGGATTCTCAGCGGGTGCGTCACTGAGTGGGGAGAACCTTTTTGATGTTCTAATCGGAACGGAAGAGCTTTTTTTTATTTTTATTCGCGACTATGACATCTCAGAGTCACCCAGTTGCCCTGCTGCTCGGGCTCTACAGCCGGAACCGAACAGTGTACCACTAAGCTATTCACATCCAAATCAGTGTCTAAAGCTCTTGCATTCTCACTACGCTCTAATAAAGTCTGGATGCGTGTCTCTAATTCTGAAATCTTCTCTGTCAGCCTGACTATTTCCTTGCATTTATCACATTCATCACTACACATACTTACATTAGTAAACATGCCATATTGGCTTTTCCCAAACTATATTGATATACTGAGATGAATGAAATCGACTGAAATATGTAATAAATACAGAAAAAAATGTCTTAGCAACATATTAAACTGCAGATTAACATTTAAAGGCTCTATAATACGATACATAAAATGTCATTGACGTAAAACTGTTCAGACAAGATTTCTTTGGCCTGATTTTTATGAAGTGTTTACTGTAAAATAACCTAGTGTCACATCAATTAAGCTTTTGTTTTGCAAATTTCTGCTCAGATGCTATATATATATATAGTACCAGTCAACAGTTTGGACACATTATTATTTGAATTAATGTTTTTGAAAGAAGTTTCTTATGCTCATCAAGCATGCATTTATTTGATCAAAAATACATAAAAATTCAATTTAAAATTACCATATTCTAAATAAACAGCGTGCAGCATGCGTAGGTTGTGAGCGCGTTGTTTGTGTTAGAGCTCCGTCGAATTGATTCATAATCCTTGATTTTCTTCTTAACACTCGCTTACAAACGAATACTTTCTATTATTTACAGCGTGTGAACATATCTCCGATACGATTCTCTATAAAAAAAATAATCGGATTGCTTTGATATCGCTACTTATATCCGAGCTACTAGCCGTAGCCCGCTAGCATTGCACGTGTGGTAACTTATTTACACCCGTCATCACTGAAACCTACAATTCACCATCCTAGCACATCTGCTACAATGGCGAATAACTCGGATGTGTGTCTAATGTTACCTTTGAGTGCAGGTGAGGACACGTTCAAGCTGCATTCGGTGCAGTTGGAGTTGGAGTCGTTGGAGAAGCAGATTCGCGACCTACTAGACAGACAAGCCGTGCTGAGAGAGCGACGATCAGCGCTTGAAACATCACGCGCCAATGCGCACAAGTCAGTAGTTAGTAACCTCTTGACTCCGACCTCGTCTACTCCGTGTGTTTCTCTGCACAGGACCCAAGCACCCAGGACGCGATCATCATCCCTGGTTTTGTTCACTCCGGCACCGACACAGCACCATGGACCCTGGGTGTTTCCACAGCGGAAGACGCGAGCCAGGACCAGAGCTAGGACCTCTCCGCCCCTCCCGGTCTTCAAGATCTCCACCCGGAACCGCTTCTCCCCTCTTCGCGAGACGGAACGCGACGCTGTGGTCATCGGTACTTCCATCGTCCGGCATGTCCACGCTACCTCAGGTAAAGGCAAGGTAATCACTCACTGCTTTCCTGGTGCTCGTGTTCTCGATGTCGCTGCGCAGGTTCCCGAGATCCTGAACGGTGACGAGCGCATCGGAGCTGTCGTGCTGCACGCGGGAACGAACGACACCAGGCTGCGGCAGACGGAGGTTCTGAAGAAGGACTACAGGAGTCTGGTCGAGACGGTGCGCAGAACATCGCCTGAAGCAACGATCATCGTGTCTGGACCCCTTCCCACGTACCGACTAGGACATGAAAAGTTCAGTAGATTATTTGCTCTAAATGAATGGTTAATGTCATGGTGTAATGAACAGAAGCTGCTCTTTGTAAATAATTGGAATCTGTTCTGGGAGCGACCTAGGCTCTTCCGTCCTGATGGCCTTCACCCCAGCAGAATCGGAGCGGCTCTTCTGTCGGACAACATCTCCAGGGTGTTACACACCACCATATGACTAGTAAGTCAAAGTCCAAATCACAGTCTTTGCTGTCCTAACTTAATTGACATAAGTACCAATGTAGAACATTATATAGAAACTGTGTCTATTCCTCGTTTAGTGAGGTCAAACATTAAATCTACTGTAGGATCTAGAAAAAATCTAATTGTGATTAAACCAGAAAATCTCAATATTAGTGAACAAAAACAATTTTGTCCTATTTTAATTGACATGAGTACCAATGTAGAACATTATATAGAAACTGTGTCTATTCCTCGTTTAGTGAGGTCAAAAATTAAATCTACTGTAGGATCTAGGAAAAATCCAATTGTGATTAAACCAGAAAATCTCAATATTAGTGAACAAAAACAATTTCTAAAACTAGGTCTTCTAAACATTAGATCGCTCACACCTAAGGCGGTTATTGTAAATGAAATGGTCACAGATAATAGTTTCGATGTACTTTGCCTTACTGAAACCTGGCTTAAGCCAAATGATTATTTCGGTCTAAATGAGTCTACTCCACCAGGATACTGTTATAAGCATGAGCCCCATCTGATTGGTCGTGGCGGCGGTGTTGCAACAATCTATAGAGATATTCTTAATATTATTCAGAAAATAGGTCACAGGTTTAATTTGTTTGAAGTACTAGTGCTAAATGGTACGCTCTTAGATGTAAGAAAGAAATCCGTATTATCTCTAGCCTTGTCTACTGTATATAGACCTCCAGGGCCCTATGCTGATTTCCTAAAAGATTTTGCAGACTTTCTCTCAGATCTATTGGTCCACGTCGATAAAGCATTAATTGTTGGAGATTTTAACATACACGTAGATAACACAAATGATGCGTTAGGGGCTGCGTTTACAGATCTATTAAATTCCTTTGGGGTCAAGCAAAACGTCACTGGTCCCACTCATCGTCTTAATCACACACTAGATTTAATTATATCATATGGAACCAACCCAACCGATATAGATATTATACCGCAAAGTGAAGATGTCACTGACCATTACATGGTAACTTGCATACTGTGTACTGCTGAAATCTGTCATGTTGCGCCACGTTATCGACCGGGCAGAACAATCCTTCCAACCACTATAGATAGATTCTCAAATAGCTTACCTGATCTGTCTCAGCTGCTAAGTGAACCCAAACAAACAGATGAACTAGAGGAAATGACTAGCAGTATGAGCACCATTTTTTCTAGTACATTAGAAATTGTTGCACCAATTAGATTAAAAAAGGTTAGAGAGAAAACTAAAGAACCATGGTACAACAGTGCTACACATGTTATCAAGAGAGAAACTCGTAACTTAGAGCGTAAATGGAAACAAACTAATTTAGAGGTCTTTAGAATCGTGTGGAAAGATAGTATGTCACGTTATAAAAAGGCCCTAAAAGCAGCCAGGGCTGAGCATCTCCGCAAACTAATAGAAAATAACCAAAATAATCCAAGGTTTTTATTTAACACCGTGGCTAGACTAACAAATAAACAAGCATCGCCTGAGAAAAATATTCCGTTACAGTTTAGAAGTAATGATTTTATGAATTTCTTCACTGAGAAAATAGAAAGCATCAGAAACAAAATTGTAAATGTACAATCTTTAATGATGTCTTATGATTCAACCGCAATTATCGCCCCTCAAGAACTACTACACCACTTTACAACTATAGGACAGGAAGAGCTAAATAAACTTATCATTGCATCTAAACCAACAACATGTTTATTAGATCCAATACCCACTAAACTACTGAAAGAGTTGTTACCTGTAGTGGAAGAGCCTCTTCTCAATATTATTAACTCGTCTTTATCTTTAGGTCATGTTCCAAGAATATTCAAGTTGGCAGTAAAAAAACCTCTCATTAAGTAGCCACAATTAGATCATAATAACCTAGAAAATTACAGACCAATTTCAAATCTTTACTTCTAGCTTCTGACCAAGGCTGTATCTCAATACTAGTTCTACTCGATCTTAGTGCTGCGTTCGATACTATAGATCATAAAATACTCTTAGATCGACTTCAAAATTACACTGGTGTTCAGGGACAGGCATTAAACTGGTTTAGATCGTACTTATCAGACCGCTACCATTTTGTCTGTCTAAATGGGGAAAAATCAAAAGATAACGTCAGTAGACTATGGGGTGCCGCAAGGATCCGTGTTAGGCCCTCTGCTATTCTCAATATATATGCTGCCACTTGGTAATATTATAAGAAAACATGGAATTAATTTCCACTGTTATGCTGATGACACTCAATTATATATTTCATCACGACCAGATGAAAACGCTAAATTATCTAAACTGACAGCGTGTGTTGAAGATATTAAATACTGGATGACGTGTAATTTTCTGCTATTAAATTCAGATAAAACAGAGGTATTACTTATTGGTCCAAAAAACTGCCCACAAAACCTCTCACAATACAACTTTAACTTGGAAGGATGTCCTGTCACTTTATCCACTACAGTAAAAGACCTGGGTGTTATATTAGACCGCAACTTGTCTTTCGAAAATCATATTTTATATGTTACAAGAACGTCATTTTTCCACCTTAGAAACATTGCTAAGCTACGTAACATGCTATCTATTTCGGATGCAGAAAAGTTAGTTCATGCATTTGTGACCTTGAGACTAGATTACTGTAATGCTTTATTAGCTGGTTGTCCTGCATCATCAATAAACAAGCTACAGTTAGTCCAAAATGCAGCTGCTAGAGTTCTTACTAGGTCAAGAAAATATGATCATATAACACCAATTTTATCATCTCTACACTGGTTACCTATTAAGTTCCGTATCAATTACAAAGTATTGCTACTGACCTATAAAGCCCTAAATTGTTTAGCTCCAGTATATTTAACGGATCTTCTATCGCCCTACAATCCATCGTGCTCTTTAAGATCACTAAACTGGAGGCTTCTGGTCATTCCTAGGATATCTAAGTCCACTAAAGGAGGGAGGGCATTTTCACATTTAGCTCCTAAACTCTGGAATAGTCTTCCTGATATTGTTCGAGGTTCAGACTCGCTGTCCCAGTTTAAAACTAGATTAAAGACGCATCTCTTTAGCCAAGCATTCACATTATAATTACCTTTTATACTACAGTTAAATCGGATCAAAAGCATTAATATTCTGAACAGCAGCTATGCTAATTATTTCCCATCTGCTTTTCTGTTGTTATCTCGGGACACTAGTCCCGAGGTAACTAGTTCGTCAGCTCCAGTTTGTATCCAGCCTCTCATGGAGACTTCAGATGCCCCAACACCTGTGATGAGACGACTCGACACCTGTGAAGAGACGACTCAACGCCAGCGTTGTTATGGCCTAAATTAATACATGATTGATTAACTTTTTCTAACATTTTTCTTTAACATTCTCTTTCTAACATTTTTCAATGTACGTTTATGAAATGCACTTTCTGTAAAGCTGCTTTGAAACAATGTGTATTGTGAAAAGCGCTATACAAATACATTTTAATTTAATTGAATTGAATAAACTACAAAAACATATTTTTTTTTGTCCTGTTTTCTCCTCATATTCTTGTAGTTCCCTCTCAGTCACACCTGTCTGAAAGGCTCATTATGCAGCTCATTATGCAGTTATTTATCTTCTCAGGTTCATCATTCACACCCCCACGCATATGGCCTTTGTAAACAAAAAGTGTCTTACAAAATCTAATTTGCACAATTTTGAACCACAAAACTCTAGGCAACAATATCCATTATTCAAAAGTCTTGTGGACACATATTTACTATGTTTTGTGGCCTTATTTCAGTGACTGTTTTTTCAATAAACACGCATTAACTTTATTCTCTCAAAAATACAAACATATTATGGTAGCCCAGTCCATGCTGAATACAGTGTAATGACACTTTTGCCATTAATATGTTTATAAGCAACTGAAAAAAGCACATGTCTAGCATATGAAAACCGGCCCTATAGGGCCCCAAACGTGCCTCAGACCCTCAAGGGTTCATTTGCATGTCGTCAGTAGATCACACGCAGAACTTTCCACTCCCATCAGCGCTTTTTAGAAATTGCGCTCTCACTCTAATTGGCTCTGTTTAGTTAATCTGGCCCTTAGTAGGCAGCATCGGGGGCTTATGCTGTACTTGCCCTATAACCATACTCTTTCAACCTCCTAATATCTGAATACAAAACTTGAGGGCTGAAAAGACGTGACAAGAATGGCTTATTCCACAACCTCGATATTTCTTTGAGGAGGTCTGGAAAAAACAGAAGGCCATGTGGCCCGGAACTGCAGGGAATGCGAACAAGAACACCCTCCTTAAAGAGTGACAGGCGGGAGCAGAGCTTGCGAAGCGGTAACCTCTCACAATGCTCGCAGTCAGCATGCTCCGCTCCTAAACACATAACACACAAATCGTGCATATCCCCACCCGTAATGAAGCAAGGGCAGGGAGAAGCACACAATTTAAATGTTTGTTTGCTCACCATTCTTTTAAATGATTGTGCTCTACTATTTTCGGAACAGACAACAATAAATAGGACAAACAGCATGAACACAGAGCGCTGAGGCACAGAAGCTAACGCCAGACATTCTGGATGCGCTTTTATGCTTTACTGGTCGTGACATCACCTGCACCTGATGCCATTGGTCTGAGTTGACAAGCGTGCTTCACACGCAATCACGCAGAGGTGTTCCCAAAACGTCCTCGATGCAGGGCCAGTTCCCTCTAAAGGGAACTGAAACACATATTGAGACTCCTGTTCAATTATGTTCAATTCTGTTGTTCACTGCCTAGCTGTCTTTGAAAGCAAGAACACGTCCTGTGTGAATAGCTGTCTTATATCAGTAAATGTGGTTTGGTGAGACGCACTGCCTGTATAGCAGTTGGGGCTTGCAAAAACATGGTGATGATACTTCAAGCTTGAAATGGGAATTTATTAGGGAAATGACTCACATACAGGGGGCATATTATTGTCATTGCATTATTTTTCATATTGAACATCAGTTTTTTTATTTACAATTTTACATTTGAAATTGATTGAAAGCCCTATTAATATAGGCAATGGTATAGAATAAATACTAAAAGTTATATAAAATGTATTTTGCACACTTTTTCTTTATATTTCTTTCATGTGTACTTGTGTGTTTCATAACCTACAAAACCATTGCCTCATCACATACAGCGGGATCAATCTATTTTAATCTATAATTGACATTCAATATCTATGCATGTCTGTAGCTATGTTTCCATCCAAAGTTGCGAATGTAATTTATGCGCAAAAATGCAATTTCGCAAAAAACATTTGGGAATAAAGCACTGTTTCCATCCAATGAGTCGAAGAGAACATAATCGTCACTTCCTGAGAAACTACAGCTAAAAAAAAACAGTAAGAAACATAGGAGAAGCCACCATATTATAATCATTTTATATATAATAAATTATTTGCATCTCAGAGATACTCGTGCGTCTCAATAAACTTGTTGTCATGCTTTCAGAGGCAGATGCTGCTGTTTGGGAATGCATAGATATTTTTGGGAATTGTTTACAGTATTTTCCTGTCATTGCAAAAACTTTACGTAAATTTACATTAAAACTTTGAGAGAAAACGTCTCGGTTACGTATGTAACCCTCGTTCCCTGAAGGAGGGAACGGAGACGTACGTCGGAACTGACCGACGAATTGGGATCTGATCTCAGAGACCAATCTACTTTGAGTGTATTAAAAACGAGCCAATGGAGATTGGCATGAGATCCACGCATTCCACGCACCGCCCCGCAGCGCGGGTATAAATAAGGAAGTGGAATGCTTGATCATTGGTTTTTTCTGCTGAGGAACCGAACTAGTGACTCGGCCCCCTAGCGGAAGCACAGCACCTGGCGACGGGACATACGTCTCCGTTCCCTCCTTCAGGGAACGAGGGTTACATACGTAACCGAGACGTTCCCTTTCAGTCGGTCACGTTCGACGTACGTTGGAACTGACCGACGAATTGGGATCCCTACCAAAACGCCAGGGCGCTGGCCCTTCCAGCGTCCTGCTTGAGCGCACTGGACCGTCTTAGATGGTACGGAAGTCAGGGCTCCAAGCAGGGAGGTCAGTCACTGCTATTTCTGCAAGACCCACCCAGTGTGACTATTGGATAACGCTGGGAAAGCGTGCCCGTCTCGGGAGATGGTACGCTGCGGAGCCACGTCCTTCAGTAGAAGGCTAGGTGGCAGAATACACATAAGGACTAACCTGGCAGGGTAGTGCAACATATGGCAGTCTCTGGGGTGGTTCCAGCCTGGTCCCAGGGGGGAAAGAACACGCCCAGAGACGACAGAGCGGGCTCTATCAAGGGAAAGACACGGGGCTAGCCGAGTAGGGTAGCTGGTACCGTGGAAGAATACACATATGGGGTAGCCGTGAGGGGACCGCTACATATGGAACCCTGGCCTGGCGTCAGACGGCCGCAACGTCTGGCACCGCAGGGGTGACGGAGGAGCTCGACAGGGTTAGCCGTTTCCGGGGAACACAACTGGAGAAAAATAGACGCACGTATCCGGCCCAGAGGGCGGGAGTGGCGTTGCAAGCCGACACTTAGAACGGGCACTTAGCGCTACTGGCCACTGGGGGCGAGGATGCGGGAAGATACCGGCTCTACACGGAGGCTATAGAATCTAGCGAACGTGTTAGGTGTCGCCCAGCCCGCAGCTCTACAAATATCTGTCAGCGAGGCGCCTTGAGCCAGCGCCCAGGAAGAAGCAACACTCCTTGTTGAGTGTGCTCGCAACCCGAACGGGCAAGGCACGTCTTGGGACTGGTAAGCCAAGACGATAGCATCCACTATCCAGTGGGCCAACCTCTGCTTGGAGACAGCCTTTCCCTTCTGCTGGCCTCCGTAACAGACGAAGAGCTGCTCTGAGGTCCGAAAGCTTTGAGTCCGGTCGACGTAAGCGCGGAGAGCGCGGACGGGACATAACAAAGCCTGGGCTGGGTCTGCCTCCTCCGAAGGCAGCGCTTGCAGGTTCACTACCTGGTCCCGGAAGGGAGTGGTAGGAACCTTGGGGACGTATCCAGGCCGGGGTCTCAGGACAACGTGAGAGTTGGCCGGCCCGAATTCTAGGCACGATTCGTTGACCGAAAGTGCATGCAGGTCCCCTACCCTCTTGATGGAGGCCAATGCCGTCAGAAGCACTGTCTTCATTGACAGGATTTTAAGCTCCACAGACTGCAAAGGCTCAAAGGGAGGGCTCTGAAGTGCTCTGAGCACTAGAGTCCCAAGAGGGTAACGAGTTTGGACGAGGAGGATTTAGCCTCCTCGCACCTCTGAGGAACCTGACGATTAAGTCATGCTTTCCTAAGGACTTACCTTCGACTGCGTCGTGATACGCCGCTATTGCTGCGACGTACACTTTGAGGGTGGAGGGAGACAGCCTTCGCTCCAGCCCATCTTGCAGGAAAGAAAGCACGACACTAACCGAACACCTTCGGGAGTCTTCCCGGTGGGAAGAGCACCATTCAACGAACAGGTTCCACTTCAAAGCGTAGAGGCGCCTCGTAGAGGGGGCTCTAGCAGAACTCTAGAGAACTCTAGGGCTCTAGAACCTCCGCGTCCCGTCCAGGGACCAGACATGGAGTTTCGAGAGGTCTGGACGCGGGTGCCATAGAGTGCCCCGTCCCTGAGAAAGAAGGTCCCTCCTCAGGGGGATCGGCCAAGGAGGGGCTGTCGCGAGGAGAGTTAGTTCTGGGAACCAGGTCCGGTTGGGCCAGTAGGGCGCAACTAACAAGACCTGCTCCTCGTCCTCCCTGACCTTGCACAGGGTCTGTGCAAGAAGGCTCACTGGGGGAAACGCATATTTGCGCAGGTCCCGGGGCCAGCTGTGCGCCAGTGCATCCGTGCCGAGGGTGCCCCCGGTCAGGGAATAGTACCACTGGCAATGGGTAGAGTCCGGAGAGGCAAACAGGTCTACCTGTGCGGCTCCGAAGAGGTCCCATATCAGCTGGACCACCTGGGGATGGAGTCGCCACTCCCCCGGAGATGTCGACTGGCGAGAGAGCTCGTCGGCTGTCTGGTTCAGCGCACCTGGGATGTGAATGGCACGAAGCGACCTCAGATGCTTCTGACTCCAAAGGAGGAGGTGGCGAGCGAGTTGGAACATGCAACGGGAGCGTAGACCACCCTGACGGTTGATGTACGCAACGGCCGCAGTGCTGTCCGTACGGACCAGTACATGCTTGCCACGTAGCGGCCCCTTGAGGCGGCGCAGTGCCAAGTGTACCGCTAACAACTTGAGGCAATTGATATGCCAATGCAATTGAGGTCCCGTCCACAGACCTGAAACTGCATGCCCGTTGTACGTGACCCCCCAGCCCGTGGAGGAGGCATCCGTGAAGAGCACAGCATGCCTGGACACTTGTTCTAAGGGCACCCCGGCCCGGAGAAACGAAGCGTCGGACCACGGGCTGAAAGTTTGGCGGCAGAAAGGAGTCACTGGGACCCGGTACTGGCCGCTCTGCCACGCCCACCTCGGGACTTGGCCATGGAGCCAGTGTTGAAGCGGTCTCATATGAAGCAATCCGAGCGGCGTTACCGCGGCTGCAGATGCCATATGCCCCAGGAGCCTCTGAAAAAATTTCAGTGGGACCGCTGTCCTGCTCTTGAATGAATTCAAGAGCAGATTCTGGCTGACCGAATCCAGCTCCATACCGAGATAAGAGATCCTCTGCGTGGGACAGAGTTTGCTCTTCTCCCGGTTGACCCGAAGGCCCAACAGGCTGAGGTGACTGAGCACCATGTCCCTGTGTTCGCACAACTGCTCTCGAGACTGGGCGAGTATAAGCCAGTCGTCGAGATAGTTGAGGATGCGAACGCCGCGTTCTCTGAGCGGAACAATGGCTGCCTCTGTGACTTTCGTGAAGACGCGAGGCGACAGGGACAGCCCGAAGGGCAGGACTTTGTACTGATATGCCTTCCCCTCGAACGCAAAACGTAGGAACGGTCTGTGTCGAGGAAGGATAGAGACATGAAAGTACGCGTCCTTCAGGTCGATCGCTGCGAACCAATCTTGGGGACGGATGCATTTGAAAATGCGTTTCTGCGTTAGCATCCGGAACGGGAGCTTGTGCAAGGCCCGATTCAGGATACGCAGGTCCAAGATTGGCCGTAACCCACCCCCTTTCTTGGGTACAATGAAGTAGGGGCTGTAGAACCCCGCCTTCATATCGGCTGGAGGAACCGGCTCGACCGCGTCCTTCGCCAGTAGGACATCGATCTCTGACCGCAAGACCTGGGCATCGCTGCTCCGCACGGAGGTGAAGAGGATGCCCCTGTACTTGGGAGGCCGGTGAGCGAACTGAATCGCGTAGCCGAGTCTGATGGTACGGATGAGCCAGCGAGACGGCCTGGGGAGCTGAAGCCAAGCCCCCAGAGACCGTACAAGCGGGACCAACGGCACCACAGACATACCCGGGGTGGGGCAGCGAGGTGGAATAGACAGACCCGACTCGGGAGGCCCGGAGGCGGCCCGGAGTGTTGTCTGAATATTCCAGGGTGGGGCAGAGTGTGGGTGAGAAGGCCCGGGGGCGTTCTCGGTGCCCACACTGCTGCCCCCTGGCGAGGGGGAGAGGGGAGGAAAGGAGTGGCAAGGCCCGGGGGCGTCACGCATTGCCAACCTGGCCCTCTTGGGGCCCAGGGAAAATGGAAACTGCTCTTTTATTGAAAATGTGGGTACCGCTGGACTCCGGAGAGCCAGCGGCAGAGATGTTATACCAGTCAGGGCCCCCCGGTCCTCCTCCGGGGGGTGGGAGAAGGATGCGGACATCATCTCCCTCAGAGCAGCTCCCGTCTTCCCTGGGCTGCCCGTCTCAGGGCCGCTTCCCCTTGCGCTTGCCGGCTGGTTTAGCGGGGCCCTGAGCGGGTTGGGCGCCTCCCTTACGTCCGGCACCCTGCTTTCCCGGTGGAAGCTGCTGCTTGGGTTTCGCAGGGGCGGAGGCGGACGCAGGGGGACGCCCTCGGCGACGAGCAGGCGGAGGTGCTGCCGACGACAACTGGGTGGAGGCAGCAGCGGGTCGTCGGGGCAGGATGTTTTTGATGGCCTCCGTCTGCTTCTGGGCCACCGAGAACTGCTGGGCGAAGCTCTCGATGGCGTCGCCGAAGAGGCCGGCCTGACAGACAGGGGCGTTGAGAAACCGGACCTTGTCGGAATCACGCATGTCTGCCAGGTTCAGCCACAGGTGGCGTTCCTGGACCACTAGTGTGGACATCGCCCGACCCAGGGAGCGTGCAGTGACTTTCGTCGCCCGGAGAGCGAGGTCCGTCGCCGCACGCAGTTCCTGCATAACACCCTGGTCGGAACTACCCTCGTGCAATTCCTTTAGCGCTTTGGCCTGGTGGACCTGCAGGAGCGCCATGGCATGCAGAGATGATGTGGCTTCCCCGCAGGCGGTGTAAGCCCTGCCCGTGAGACCGGACGAGAACTTACACGCCCGGGAGGGGAGACGCGGGGCACCCTGCCAGTCTGCAGCGGTCTTGGGACACAGCTGCATCGCCACAGACCGCTCGACTGGGGGGATTCCCACGTAGCCCTTAGCCGCACCACCATCGAGGGTAGTGAGGACGGAGGAGTCAGTCGACCGTGAGCGAGCGTTGTAAGGCGCTACCCACGATTTTGTGATCTCCTGATGCACTTCCGGGAAGAAAGGAACCGGGGCGGGGCGCTGAGAACCAGCACGGGCCGTCCCGAGAAACCAATCGTCCAACCGCGAGGGTTCGGGACACGGTGGAGGGTTCCACTCGAGCCCGACACTCGCGGCGGCCCGGGAAAGCATAGCCGTAAGCTCTGGGTCGGACTCGGGCAACGCTGTCACACCCGAAGGGGGCAGCGCAGCCGAATCTTCATCCTCAGAGCCCATTAGCTCGTTCCCCGATGCTGCAATCGACAACATGTCCTCAGCCGGAGCCCCAAAAGAAACGCCTGGGACCTCCCGGGGGGGGGGGGCCAGCGCGCTCTTCTGGAAACTCCACCGGCGCAGCGGAGGGGGGAGGGTCCCGAGGAGCCATTTGACCCGTCGGGGAAGCCCTCACAGTAACCCTCAGGTCCCCACCAAGGCCATCAGCCAAAGTAGCAGCCCTCTGCTTTGCAGCGGGAGGACCACTAGATCGGGGGATGCGCAATGGTGCTCCGCCTCTTTCGAGGTAATGGAGTCTGGACCGTAAAACTGCGATGGTCATGTTCCCGCAATGGGAACATGAGCCATTCACGAACGCAGCCTCAGCGTGCTGAACGCCCAAACACGTGAGACAACGAACGTGACCGTCAGCTGGGGACAGATATCGACCGAATATCTGAAACACACGGTTTGAATGACATCTTGAAAAAGACGCAGGGTCAAACCGTGTTGCTCTTTTAGAAAGGAAAAACTGCTCTTTTATGTGCTGAAGCACTCAGGGAGATGACCGCGGCACCACACAGTACAAAGGTGCAAGCCTGTGTGTGCACTCAGAATGGAAAACGCCCAGCGAACCAACAGCTGATCTCCGTCTGAAGCGGCACTCGCTGAGACGCGCCGTCACACCCGCACTGGAAGCAGTAGATCCACTCACGAGACTCGTCTTGAAACACTCTTCGTAGAAACAGGAAAACATTCGCTGTTCGGCTCCGAAGTAGAAAGCAATGATCAAGCATTCCACTTCCTTATTTATACCCGCGCTGCGGGGCGGTGCGTGGAATGCGTGGATCGCATGCCAATCTCCATTGGCTCGTTTTTAATACACTCGAAGTAGATTGGTCTCTGAGATCAGATCCCAATTCGTCGGTCAGTTCCGACGTACGTCAAACGTGACCGACTGAAAGGGAACTGTTATTTTACAGATTTTTCCTTATTTAAATTAAGAAATTTTACCTTTATTTTATGTTTTTGTTTGGCAGCCGTTGCTGCCAGTCATTTAACTTTTTTAATTATTATTTTTTTACAGTGTAGTTGTATTTTTAAATTCAAACTGTAATTCTGGATACAAATATAACAAACTATATAGGAAACTAAATATCAAACAATAATCTGTTTTTAAAGAGTACAAATCTGCACTGCTCTCCAGGTTGAAACTTTCAAGCCTCTGCCCACATCACAAAACACCACTTGACCAATTAATTAAATATAACAGCAAATAAAAATAAATATACACATTTGCAAACTGTAGATTAAAACAAACATTATTATTTGTAAGGTTATTTGCCGTCTTTACGTGTTCACTTGAGCGTGATTGGTCAATCTGAACGTCATCTAGAAATCTGGCCAATGACAACTGTGCCCGCCTTCTACCGATCAAATTTGAAAATGCACCCGTTGCCGTTGGAGTGCTCGGCTGCTCGCGCGCGCGGCAATTCTAATCTGCTACAGGACTGCTTCGTCGGTCCATTAATGGCATCACATGGATCATTTTACATCTGTTAAAATCTTATTTTGGACGAATTTTGATTGTGGGATGTCGACTGAGAACGAAAAACATGGATATGAACAGACATTTAAGTTACCAATGGCGCACAACAGATGACAGAAGGTAAATAAATCCCTTTATATTTTTTCTACTGTCACTTCAACATATAGTGCATTAAAGTTATATGCTAATCGCGAATAACTTGCATATTCTGTTTCTGTGTTTTGTTATGTTGTGATAGTGTTAAGCTAGGACTGGGCACTATGACCATGATAGTGACAATCCAATATTGCACACAATTATCTCAAAATCCCTGTCATGTGAGGTATTCGCTTGATTTAAACAGCCAGTTATGTTTGAAGTAACGTTAGAGTTAAATGGTTCAAGTTAACGTGGGGAATCCCGGATGCCTGTCATCGTGCTTTCCTTCTTAAAGGGGCAGCAGCTTAATAAACTGCCGTCTCATATTGAATCAAACCACAAAAGACTAGAGAAGACCTTCTGCGTTTTTAAGAATCAAGTGATATTAATGTATATAATATCATGCAGTGAAGACTAAGCAGTATTATTCTGTAGTATTTCTTAATAAAATATCTATAAAATAACTATACTGTGATATTGTTATTGTGAAAAAAAAATTATCATGTAACGTTATGTAGAATAATATGGTCATAATGCCCATCCCTACTGTCAGCTAGTTTTAAGATCAAGCTTGTCATAAAAGTAAAGGAGTTTTGGAATGAGTTATCTGAGATCATGTAACTTACACTTGTTATGCAGAGAGGACAGGAAACCGCCATCCTTGGACTCTGAAGAATTATAGGCAAACCAGGAGTTTGGATCTACTGTGAAGTTTTTGTATGGACCTGGTGAGTACATTTTGCAAGTCCATGTCTCTGTCAGTAAGTTGATAATTAATATTAATGTTTTATCAAATAAATTAATATTCTTTTGACATTTGTGTGTGTGTATGTTTCTTCCCCCCTCATGATCCTGAAGTTTTGGGAATGAAAATCTGCCACATGATCTTCAGAGGAAGTGAGTATTCATGTCATATCCAACATTAATACTGTTACGGTACCCTTATGTGTGTGGAAATGTGAACACAGGCAACTCAGCACCAAGGCACAACTCTGGTTCAAACGTACCTTCTTGAGTTTAAAAGCATAGCTCACTCAAAATGAAAACTCCCTCATCGTTTTCTCACCTTCATATCTTATCAAACTTGTATGAATTTCTTCTGTGAAACAAAATATTTTGAATAATGTTGGTAACCAAGCTACATTGGACCAAATTGTATGCATAATAATTACCAATTACCATCTCAAAGCTGAGCGGACTCTGTGTTCATATAGCCAGAATGTCTCAATGTCAAATGTTGTTTAAAGGAAAGGTACAAAAACAAAATCCTCCCTTTTTAAGGACTTTTCAGTGAATCCATGTCTTTTTCTTTCTTTCTTTTACAGATCCAGCTGATTATTGGAGATTTGGAAAAGGATTGCTCATTATCTGCTGTGTCTGTCCCTTCTGGTGCAGAATCATGGACCTGTTGTATGTTTGGATTTATATTTCTTATAACACTATATAGCTTAGATTCTGAATTAAAAGGTAAATGTTTGTCCACATATATTATCAGAGCTATATGGAGCCCTCGGGGGTCAGCTGAATATAGAGGAAAAGAACATAAAACTTATTTGGAAAATACAAACAGTAAATGGCACAATTTGATATTTTGTTATAAGGTGATATCATGACCTCATCATGATATTGGTAACCCTAACTTACAAGATAAATGCAATTTTTAGCTTTTCAATTCCTCCTGGGGGCTCTGGAGAATTTGTTTACATAAATTTACATCAGAATAATACAAGTTTTAGAATCAATAGTGAATCCATGACAATCTTGTAAATGTATCAGTTTTGTACTTTTTTTTTTCAGTTTTTTTTTAAGAAATTTTATTCAACTTTAAAAATTTGATGAAACTGTTCCGCTGTTATCTGTATTTGAAATATATTGTTTACAGACTGTATTTTATCTTCCAAAATAAAACGTAAATTCAACACTTTATTGATTTTTTTTTTTTATTGTAATAATCTGTAAAGTAACTGTTTTTCTGCAGAATTTTTAGTACTGTCACTTTATTGAAGGTGTTTTATCCTAATAATCTAGGAAAAATCAGTAAAATAACAGTTTTACACTGTTAAAAAACGGTTAATGACTGGCAGCTACGGCTGCCAAACAAAAACCGTAAAATTAAAGTAAAATATCTTAATTTAAACAAGGAAAAAAATCTGTAAAATAACAGTTTTTCACTAAAACTTTTAATGTAAATTTCTGTAAAATTATTGTTTTTGCACTTTATTTGAATTAAGATATTTTACCTTAATTTTATGTTTTTTGTTTGGCAGCCGTAGCTGCCAGTCATTTACCTTCTTTTTACGATTTTTTTTTACAGTGCATGCTAAGAATGATGAAGTTCTGTTGTTTCAAATAGAGATGATTTAAAAATAAACTTAATTTATATAGCACATGCTAAAACACAAATAAAATCTCAAAGTGCTTAACCAAATAAGTAAAATCCATCATAACAAATAAATTACAACCATAGCCTATTAAAACAATTTAATTGGGGCAAACTGAAATGCGTTAGTGGAAGACAAAATTTATTTATTTTATTTATTTATAGTATTTTTATTGTCATCAGTTTAATGTACCCTATAAACTAAACGATTTTTAAAACATGTACGTAAGTTTTGTTCTCCGGTTTAACATCACACAATAAGCACTTTTAACTCCTGCGAGACTTACTCACACACATACATCAAGAATCAGCCTATGAATCTCAACAATGGTGACATGATTCATGCCGCAATGCATTCTGGGTGCATCATGCGAAACTCATCCATGGCTCCCATAATGCACTGCGGCATGAAGCGTGTCACCATGGTTGAGATATATAGGCTGATTCTTGATGTCTGTGTGTGAGTAAATCACACAGGAGGTCAAAGTACTTAACATACAATCTATTTTATAACTTATTCAGCTTTTCTGATTAAAACCGTGCTGGATATCAATTGCCTCAACATTTTAAGTTTGAATCACATGTTTTTAAGTAAACAAACTCAACATATTTGACTACCGTGTACTTAAAGCAATGACAACACAAAGCAATAAAAATTGAGTTTTGTTAACATAAAATTGTGTGGTTGTGTACTTATTTTTTAAAGTTCTGTGAAAACTCAAAACTTTGTTATAATAACTGAAAATAATTGAGTTGCCTTAACAGAAAACTGTAAGTCATATTAACTGCAAATATTTGAGTTGAGCTAAATGAGCACTTAGCAGGTAATCCAACTTTTTAAGTTCTGGAAAATTGTGACTTAAGTTATCCAACTTAAAAAATTTGAGGCAATCGATTGCCTCAATTTTTTTGAGTTCTGGGAACTTATTCGGGTTTACAGTGTACGTTTATTATGCGCATTTTTAGAATTATGCGCATCTTGGGGTTTCCATTTAGCATTTTTTGATGCGATATCCCAAAATGCGCATAAAAATAGGTGGATGGAAACATAGCTAATGTGGTCTCAACCAGGGTACTTTGGCAAACTTCCAAGGGAGATGGATCCCATAGTTTTTTCCCCCATTAATTTAAATATAATAGCAGGGTCAGAGAAGTAGAAGTAGTTTTCCATAAGAATAAACTGGATCAACACTAGGTGTCTCGTGTATACACTTGAAACTAGCCCTATGTGTTCATGACATAATTACTGCTAAAATGACTCTAAATTACCAGAATATATGAGGCCACCATCCGCTCAAAATAGGTTATTATCACTTACACAGCAACAGTTCCATCGCAGCCACCCCACGGCCTCCTCCTCCTTCCCTGCCTGTTGATGAGAACAACAGTGTTGGAAAGAACGATTATATTTGCAAATTGAGGATGGTGACCTTCTTCAGTGAGGAGACATAACCTTGTCTGTATTTATGGAGGCCTTCATATTACGTCTGGATCCATACTTTACCTCTGCCTGCTGAGTGGAAGTAAAGGTTAAAAGAAGGAAGGGCAGAATGGAGGCAGGAGGATGAACAGGTGACATGCTGGGGCCCAGCACTATCATTAGAGTAATGATGGAGGTTGTGCCATGCTAGAGAAATGGACCAGGATCCTCCCTGGAAAATGTGTGTCAAATGATATATTCATCAATCACATGCATTAGAGAGAGAGAGAGAGAGAGAGAGAAACCCAGAGAGAGATGATGTGTGAATGTGCTGCATTTCCTGTCGGTGTTAAAATGGCAAAGAAAGAAAGTAGACCATCTATGCACAAAAAAATAAGCAAAAGATAGAGATTGATATGCATATGTGTACTCACTCTAAGTGAAGCATTCTTGCTCTCCATGTATAAGTAAATTACATGTTAGTTTTGTGAGCATCATCAACTGTCATATTCCATCCATATTCCAAATTATGGATCCAAAGTATTGCATTGATTTAGACTGCAAAACTGAGACAAAGCTTTCGCCTCTGAATTACTGTTGGACTATAGGTTACGGCCCCTCTCGGAAACAAGCTAAAGATTTATGCTCAAGCTTTCCTTCTCTTTTGGTGTGACAGGGAGAAGAATGACCCAGGCCATATCTGTTTCACTTTTGGTTCTTGATCGATGGACCCTTCTATAAATGACTCCCCCAAGATTTATCCTCTGTAAAAGAGTACATAGAAACTTTATGTGCCTTTCAATTGACAGTGGTGACTTATAGGAAATGTGGACACACATACTGTATGTATACACTTTTGTTATGCCCCGAGTAAAGCACATTAGCTTTGCTTCAAAACCTAGTGAGCTGCTATGCTGTTTACTGCCTACCTCTGAGGCAGCATGACTTGAAACTTGGTGGCTTATTTGTAAAGTTCTACATAGGCAACAACTCCTTGAAAGACTCTGATTACTGATTCTTGTAGAATTTGGTGTTATGTGTCATGAATCATGCCTCTGTGGTTCCTGCTCTCTTTTTCCATATTAACTGTCTTTCCCCCGCACTCCATTTGCCATAACCCCGTACCTGGTACTGATTACCTCCACACCTGTTCCCTGTATATCTACCGGACTATTTAAGGCACTCTCTCAGGGCGTTTTCACACCTGAAAGTCCGCACCAAGGTCCGAACCAAAGTTCATGTTTTGATACTTTTTATATATTCGGTTAGTTTTGGTTTGGTTTCACATTGCAATTATGTGAGCGGACTAAAGAACTTTACATGACGCACTTGCGTCCACTCGTCATCATCTGTGTGGGCGGCATCTGGACATTGATTGGTTTGTAAACGGACGTGCGTCTGACGTCAGCGTCTTTGACAAGTTGAATGAACGGACGCATATCGTTGCCACTATTGAACAGTGCGCATTGCTTGACTATTTTTTTATTCGTTACGTTTAAAAGTGGACATTTCAAGCTTTATATACACATATTTCTCATGTTTGTGAGGCAAGTAGCCTGCTGAGTTTCGGTTTATTTGAGACCCGCTCCAGTTCATGTGTAAAGCATGTGATCGCTCCCGTGATTATTGCGTCTGCTATAGACTATTTGCTTCTTATTTATTAAATCCAGGCAATTATCTGATTAAACGTTGATTACAATTAAGATACAATTTATACAAAACGAAATTCCCATTAAAGAAATGCTTTCTAAGCAAAATCATACAAAATTTAGTTCAAAATTATTTCTGACTTTCTGTCTACTGACATATTGCGCATATTTTCACTTTTCATAATCAATGTAGCCTAGATTGAATTTAAAAATAACGTTATAATATTTAAACATAAACAGGAACTTCCTATAAATGGTCTGAAAGTCCGAACCATACAGAAAATGCTTTCACACTAGAAACGAACCGAACCTTTGTTCAGTTTGATCCGGACCGAGACTACCTCTTTTCGTCGGACCAAATATCGTCTGTTTGGTCCGGACCGTGGTACGGGGGAGGTTTCACACCTGCAATTTTGATTCGGACCAAACTGAAAAGTCCGAAAATCCGGACCAAACAAGGTAGGTGTGAAAACGCCCTCACACTCACACTTTGCAAAGTTTTGTTTTGCCCTAGATGACATTACGGCCCGGTTTCACAAACAGGACTTAGGCTAAACTAGGATTAGGCATTAGTTCAATTAGTACATTTAAGTAACTTTTATAAATGTGCCCTAAAAAAAAACATTTCTGGTGTGTATCTTAAGACAAAACAATGGCACTGACATATTTTAAGATACATCAGTGCAAGTTTCTTTCAGTTAACACAAGTCAAAAATGCATTTTAGTCTAGGACTAGCTTAAGCCTTGTCTGTGAAACTGGGGGTACATGTTCTAATGTTATTTTTTCCTTGCCTGTGTTTGATCCAGGACTGTTTACCCTGTTTTGACCTTTTGATGCCTGACTATTTTTATAGAGCTGCCAACCTATTTTAAAAAAGGATTTAATCGAACCACACAATACAGAATACTTCACATCTAATTAATTAATCATCTGATTATTACAAATATGATCATTAAATGGTATATCAATTTTATAATAAAATGTGTTAATATGAGTGAATGATATGTGTTTAAAACTCCAATTAGCTAGAAATTATATGTGTGCAGAGATAATGCGTGGTAATTTAAATACGTACATACATTCATACATAAACATCTTCATTGTTGAATTGAAAATTAAAATGAGTCAACCATAGGAGTATACCTCAAAACTTTTAAGAGCGCCGATTCAAGTCTTACACAACTTATGCTTAAAAATTAAATGTTGATGAAAAACAACAGTCAAAATTAAGAAAACAATTGCTTTCTATTGATTGTGTTTGCTTGGTAAAACAAAACTGATGACTTGGGAGGATAATATCAATAATACTGCACCTAAAAGTGGCAAGCAGTTGAAGCAGTTTCTTCTTTAAATGGAATTTTAACAAGAAAGACAACTGAAAGAAATAAATGAAAAATCCTAAAAATGCTAAAACAGTACGGTCAAAAATAGAAAATTAATTATTTCCAGTATTCACAGAATATTCAGAATAAAAATGTAAGTAAAAAATTGTTCTGGATGAAATTACCTAACCTAATGATAGTTTTTCAAACACAACCAGTGGTTGATAAAGTACTCAAAAGCCATACAAGAACTCAAACCAGGCAACGGGAATCCAACTTAACATAACAGTGACTAGACAAAGACTGAAGGTGAGGGTGTAACTTATGCCGAGTTCAGACTGGCCGATTTTAGGCCCAATTTTGACTCACCGACAGGTTTTGCGAAAATTGCAGACATACAGGGCAGTATCAAGATGCATGTTGACTAAATTCAAGCATTAAAGAGAAAACAGTGTCTTCACTTTTATCTTTTTACACATTCATTTCCCACATATAATTGAATGAGGAAAGGAAAAACAAAAGAATAAAAAAGCATGTTGACTACTTGAACATACATTTTGCTCTCCTTTCTTTCTGGCCAGCAAATTGCTCAATGACTCTCTGATTAAAGTCAGTCATCTCAGTAGTGTCATGACGTTGGCATTGTTCAGTTAGATATTTGAGGTCTCTTACCCCCGTTGTTGTCCACAAAACTTCAGTACCGACACTTAGAAATAAAAGACAGGGAAAGCAATAAAGGGCATTGCAAACAACACATCCAGCCAGCCACCTACGTTTCTCATAACAAGTGCGTGGAGCTCCGAGTGCAGCTGCGTCCTGTCACTGGCCTGCTGCTGGATTTGTAAATCGCATTGGTCCGGTTCGGGATCCTTTATCATTTTTTTTTCTTCCAACGAACGCCTTGTGAAAGAATTTTGTTTAACTGCTGCCATCTCTACAAAAGTGATCATCCTAATAAGGTTTTGGCGGAGTCGGAGTGATTGTGTCGCCCACGCACTTTCGCTTTAGTGGCCAAGAGTGTAAAGTTGAATGACAGGTGACGAGAACCAATCAGATTGGATAAAATAACACGCATCCAATTCTGATTCGCCAGGGACGCAACGACCTGCATCCGGAGGAGGATCTTTAAGAACCAATTAGAGACCAGCTTCAGGTCACATGCTGCCCATATATTTCTCAGATAGACATCCATTTGTCCGGCGTCCCTCACGCATGAAAATGCATGAAACATATTGAAGAACATATAAAATAGTTAACCCATCAAAGCCAGTTTTTATTAAATGCTGAGGCTCTTACTAACAGCCAGCACATCGTATGAGTAAACTTTTTTATTTCACTTTTATATCATTTTTGTATACATATATATTTCTGGAATTTTGATGGGGGCGGCGCCCCAGTGCCCTCTATTGACCAGCTGCCACTGACATGTGATCTTGCGTTGTTTCCTTTTCACTTCTCGCATGTGTTTGGTTGTGAAACGTAGTTTGCGGACGGGACAGAGCTGTCAGCGATTCTTGCTCTTGTACAGTCATGCAGTCATGAAACCCCCTGTAACCGATCTATTGTGCAGTGTGAACACAGCAACAACTGAATGCTGCCCCAGATAGTCATGCAGTGTGAAAAGAGCAGTGATCCGACGAGTTTGAAAATCGTGTTTTAAGTAGTGAACAGAAACAAGATGATTAACAAGACACAGCTGGGACAAATTAACTAATGAGGGTAACCATAGGAACAAAGTAGAGGCGGGAAATTAAGACAAAGGAACACATGACAGGATGAATACACAAATGATAGATCAACTAAACAGACAGACATGTGACACTGGATGAAATGTCGACCCAGGATAAGGTATTGGACTGTGCAAGCGTTGGGGGTGTTGATGGACTAGGGGAGAGTGGGGTAAAGTGAGAATTTTTTTTACAATTGCTCCCCTCTAAGTGAGCTAAAATGATATATCAGTAAAATTGACACATTTCCGATTAATTCAGGGTGTTTCCTGGCAATGGAAATGATCAGAATGTATTTAGGACAAGGTCAGTGAAAATACGATTTTTAAAAAAAAATTTGTTTTGTGTCTCTCTTTACCCCAGCTTAGGGGTAAACTGAGACAGACCAGATAAATCAAGGGGGTAAATTGAACCACTTACTTTTTCCACTCTGAAACTACCATAACAACACATGTTGTAACAGTTAGAATCCTGAGAGCTAGCTTGACAACCACACATTCCAGAACTAATGTCGGACTAGTAACAGAATCATGGGGATTGGTCAATTAAGCACTTTTTTCTAAATACTTGAAAGTAACTCTGAACAAAATCAAAGACAACATAATATAATTCAAAATGTTTTAATTAACATTCAAATGAAAGATAGAACCAGTTAGACTAGAACACAGTCTGGGGGTCAGCTAGTGTCTGGGGGTCAGAGCAAAGGACAATCAGAACCAGCTAGAACAGCCTGGGACTCAGAACACAGGACTAGACCCACCTGGATTAGAACATCAGCCTACTGTCATACTCTACAACTAGGCCTACTCTACATTCCTGAAGGTTACATGGAAAGATGAGGAGTTGCTCTCTACTTGTGGCTCCTCCAGGCCTTTTAGGTTGAGGCAGCTTCTTCTCAACATCACTTTTAGGAACATGTGCCCCAGGTTGTCTTCCTGGTGTATTGTCTTGGCATGATGGCTTTTCTACAATGTTTATGATATTAAAATTATAACATATGTAATGTAATATTACATTAAAATATGTTTAAGACTAAAATTAACTTGTGCCTCATGTCTCACTTTACCCCACCGCCACATTTTTTGAAAAAACGATTTTAGCAATCCAGGATAATCTTCAGCTAGCATCATCACATGGTTTTATATGTTGGTAGTTCATCAACATGTGTGATATAAGTTTTTCTACCTGAATCCATTTGCTTTGGCACGACAGTTGATTAAGTCGACAGCAAGAAAATGTACTTTTACATGCAAAAAATTTTTTTTTGTGAAAAAAAAACATGCTTGCCACAGCACCATGAGGTCCTCTCCTTCATGGCCAAGGGGAAATTGAAGGGGCTTGAAAACATAATGGTCATATGACCACAAATGTGTTCTGTTGACTATAGATACAGGGGGTGACTCACATTACCCGATATTTCACATTACCCCGTTCTCCCCTACTCCATCTATGTTTTGATCAACGTTCTGAATTCAATCTGGATGAAGTCTTTGATAAAAAATAAGTTTTTCTTAGCTTTTTGTTAAACATTTTCCTTTTTTAATGAAACTTACCCACAATCAAGTGTTGATAAAAAAAAAATGCATGAAGCTAGAACAATTTTTTTTATTTGTTTTGTTTAACAGCAGAGGATATGTTATTTCTCTGGATATATTGCATATGATCAAAAACACTAGCTGGAACTAGCAAAAAAAAAAAAAAAAAACACTGGTGGGGAAAGAGTTAAGGATGAAGATGCTGAAGATTTAAAGGCTTTACTCTGCTTCTAAATGGATGTCTTAATAGGCTACAATGATGATAATGGGTTATTTTGAATAAATAAATCATCCTTAACATTACCCTATTTACTCAAGAAAATGTGGAGAACAACCACCAATGACCAAAAGACAAAAACAAAAGGCAAAAAGAGAATTTGGTAAAATGTATGAACAGTCAGGCAAGGAATGTATCATGTCGTCTTATGTTTGGACATTTTAAAGACTTTGCTGTTCACAGCACAGCACAATGGATAAATAGCAGTATTCAGTTGTTGCCAATGTCTAAGGCGAGAAGTAAAAGTGGCTTTGTCACTATTTTGTCCCCAGCAGGGAACAGTTCTCTTCTCTTCATAGACATATGTAGATATTGCAGAAAAAACAGTCTGAAAAAGAAAATGCACAAATAAAATAAATTAAAATTGGAGTGTGCTTTCTGTGCCTGGAAACAGGACAGATGAGCACAGGATGTGCTTGAATACTTACTTGTCAGGTGTGTTCAGTCCAGCATCCCACTTCATTGCACAATGCCAGGGGAATTAAGACACATGGAAAGGTGAAGAAAGCAAAACGGAACACAAAGGAAACACCATTGCAAGTCCTTTGGTGGAAATAGTTGAAAAAGTGTGAAATGTGAGAAATGATATTAAGGCCGGCAAATCTGCCTCAAAGGTAGGGTAGGTAAGAATGATCTAAAACACTTTTGTCCAAATTTGTTTAAACTTTCTTTATATGTCAATACATAATTAAAATGTAAGTACTCTGAAAAAGAGAGTATAAAAATCGAGTCACTCTAGACTTTTTAATCTGCAATAAACACCACTCATTATTTTCGTCCGGGACGAAACAAGTGATTGGCTTGGGCGACTGTCAATCTCTCTTGCTACCATGGCTACCACCCCTTTTGCTACAGGATCTGCCCACATGCACGCACCCATTTGATTTGAGGAGTTCAAGAGGCTGTATTTCTGCTGGACAGGTAATCTTTCATTTTGATTATACTTTTTTTGGTTTATGTTTTCAAGAAGCATGTATCACTAGCACACGTAGCTGCCTAATATAGCTAACATAACATTACTTAGCATAAAGTTACGATGTTATACACTTAGCGAGCCATTAGTAGAGATGATAAATACTCAATATGCTTAGCTCAAGTTGATCTCTGTCGTGTTGAATTTCGCAAAATGTAACTTTAGATAACAAAATGCATGTGTAAAAGCTAGTACACCACATCAGGGAACTTTTTTTAGAACTAAGTTAGCTTTAGCTACTACCCTCTGTCTAAACTCTTTTACCATGTTCACCGAGAACTTTACCTGCACGTTTATTTCCGCCTTTGGTTTGTTTTGTTATATTATCTACCTATGTTTACTGATGTTTTTATCTTGTATCTGTGTGTGTCGTAGACACTGTGTTGTGTGTGTATTTTAAACTTTACCAGTATCGGTATTCTAGCTTGATAGTGAGTACTTAAAGACATCTTATTTGTTTATATTCATAATGATAAAGTTCGATTTTTTTATTACATGTGATTCTGACATGATGTCACTACATGCACTTCGCTCCTTCTTCTCTGCTCGTCTCAGGTAAATAATGAGTCAGCTGAGCGGTTGGAGTATCGCGTTCATGTGTTTTAGGGGCGTGGCTTTGGAAAGAGCCCAGAAGGGAGAAGGTGGAGTGAATGGAAATAATGAGCTGTCTTTAAAACAGTCGTGAGAGGTCTACAGACACTCAATTTTTATACTTTCTTTTTCAGAGTACTTACATTTTAATTATGTATTGATATATAAAGAAAGTTTAAACAAATTTGGAAAAAAAAGTTCTTCTTATTCTTACCTACCCTACCTTTAACCTTGCAAATGTAAAGGTGTGAATAGTGAAAGGTGTATTATGGTTTAAATGCATGTCTTTCTTGATCTAGTCAGTTCTTCTACCCTTTGTACAGATGTAGCTCCATGTGACTGGTAGGAAAAGTGACACACGACAATGTAGCATGAATAAGGCAAAAGCTGTCAAGACCTCTGTTGTGTCTGGTTTGGATATATGTGGTTTAGTTCACATAATCTGTTGAACCTTCTGTTGTATTCTCCCACAGTGAGATTCCCATGGAAAAGGACTTTTTGAGAAATTATGGACTTTATTATGCTACATTTAAACTGGTCTTTGATTCTAGAAAATTGCTGTCAAATTGCCAGAGAGCATTCTATGAGAATGCAAGACAGAGCCGATCACGTTTATGAAACATTTATCACATAGTAAAGTTGGTGGATGGACATTATAACATTGATCTGCTAGAATTTCCCAACAATCGCTGCGTTTGTTGAACAAATAGCTTTTTACTTAAAACATTATTTTTTTTTAAACGTTGCATGCACAGTCACATGCACCTGAACCTAAATGAAAAATATTCACAAAATTACAAAAAAGAAAAATGTAACCAGTATTTCAAGCAGCTGGAAATCGAATAGGGATCAACCTCAAAAACAGTAGTGTTAGAAAAGGGAGAATTTGGAGTTTGACCATACATTAAAGGGATAGTTCACCCAGAAATGAAAATTCTGTCATCATTTAGCCACACTCAAGTTCCAAACTTGTATAAATTTCTTTGTTCTTCTGAACACAAAGGGAGATATTTGGAAGAATGTTTGTAACCAAGCAGATCTCAGCGTACTGCTGAGACAAAAAGGCTGAGAATCCAAATGCATCTTTATTAAAGGATAATCCACAATCGTAGTCAAAAAACTGGCAAAAGGTCATACACATTGCAAGCAGTTCAAACAGGCAAACAAGACAGGCAAAGGGGTAATCCATGCAACAGGCAAGCAATCCAAAACCAAGCGACAAAAAACAGAGGGCAACCGCTAGTGCTGTAACGATTTGACCAAAAATAAAAACCTCGATTAATTGAACATTTGACCTCGATTACGAATAATGAACGAATTTTGCCCTCATAAGGTTTTTGAGTAAGTTCACTAATAAGGTTTGTACTTTAAATATTTTCTACTATTAAAGGTGGATTTTTTTTTTCTAATGAAAGTGCATTTCTTTATGATTTTAAATATTTGAAGGAAATGGTTGACTTTCAGCAGTTTGTGATTGTCTATAGGGCAGATTTCTGCTTGTTGTACATCAGATACAGATAAATTAGCACAGTAGGACTACATTACATTTATTTGAATGCATTAATGCAGGGCCGGCCCTGACCAATTTGCTGCCCTAGGCAAGATTTTACTTGGCGCCCCTTGTTTCAAGGTTTAGCACTACATGTTTTCAGTCTAAATTGCGGAAACACTCGTACTGTTTTATTTTTTTAATGCATTGATGTTTTTTTTTTTTGTATTGTTGTTGTTTTATATGATGTCCAGTCCATTCTACCCCGTCATTATGTTCATGATATTATTATTTTTATTTATTTTTTTAAAGGCTGATGATAGTTAAACTATACAAAAATAGCACCTATGCCACATTACAGCCTAAACACAAATAACAAATAAGTAATTGCATCTAGCATTCATGCACAAACTATTGAGAACTAGCAAAAGTGTTTGTTTTCCAGTAGATGGCAGCAAACTTCCACTAATATGCACATTCATGTTTTCACCATGAATTAAACTTTGGAGAAATTTAGATATTTAATGTGAAATTTACATAAAATGTAGCTATTTTAAATAAACCTGTATATAAATATCATTACTAATTTCGGCAAATACATTTTAAAATGTCCATATGTCCCCTTAAAACTGCACAACTGTAGAGTAAAAACATTAGGCTATTAAAAAAGTGATAACATGCGTTTAAAAAAAACAGATATGAATTTTTTTTTTTTTACAAAATACACTGTCTGTGGCCACTGGAGAACCCAGAACTGCTGCTTGCATATGGTTTAAGTTAAAACTGGAATTAATTAGCGTACATTAGTATTTTACTACTATGCAATTAAATAAACTGTTCATTCATTACATCACTTTACCTCTGTCTTTACACTGCAAAAAATGCTCTTCTTATTTAGTAATTTTTTTCTTGTGTCCAGTCCAAACATCAACCAATTCTTAAATCAAGATGTATTTACTAGTAAAATTACATTAGATCATTTTTCCTTGTTTTCTGGGGGAAAAAATCAAAATGAAGTGAGTTTTAGCTTAAAACTAGCACAATTATCTGCCAAATGGGGTGAGAAAAATTATCTTATTTCTGTTTGGGACAGAAACAAGAAACAAGATTTCAATCAGAACCAAGATTATTTTTCTCACCCCATTGGCAGATCATTTAGCTTGTTTTAAGCATAAACTCACTTAAGAAAAAATATAATTTTACTTATCTAGTAAATGCATCTTGGTTTAAGAATTTTTAGATATTTAGACTAGAAAAAAGACAAAAATACTAAATAAGAAGAGCATTTTTGCAGTGTTTCCCTTATCTTGCCTGCATCAGAGGGCTGCTGTTTTTTAAGACACTACAATTCGGCCATCCGTCATAAATGATCAGGCAACTTTCACCGTGTCTACACCTGGAGCGAGCGGCCAATCATCCTAAAAAATGAAAGCAATCCTGTCTATATTAGATGCGGCGAGAGGCGACGCGACACAACACATTCCCAACATTAAACTGATCACGCGTTATATTTCTGACGCACTTCAAGTAGCTCGGCGGGGGGAGATTTATGAGGCGGACCGGGAAGATGCGGGGGACTTAGTTAAGTTTTTTTGTGCTTTATTTGGTTATATTTCAAATTAATATTAATAAAATAGTATCAGTAATACATTTTGGCGCCCCTATGGATGAGTGGCGCCCCTAGCATTTGCCTATTCCGCCTATGCCACGGGCCGGCCCTGCATTAATGAGAGAGTGATTGTGTGTGTGAATTACTCATACAGTCTCTATTCATTATGAAGCTGTGGTTTGTACTTACTTCAAAGGTATTAAAATGTATGCCTATAACGGTTGAGTTTCTAAGCTACTTTAGTGATTTTACTTTAGTCACAGGACAGCGTTGACACTGCGTTTCTGTGCTCCTCTGCACGCAATCTTCACGTGTTGTGCGAGCTTCTGTCTGAGTGCTCGTTTGTCAAAATATATCAGGCATTAGTTCAACATAATACACATCTGATGGTCGAAACTCGCTTTAATGTCCAAACTGGCAGGGCTTAAACCACATACAAATGACAAGCTCTGTGAGGACGCAGGTGAAAGAGATCTGCCTTCAGGGCGTGCGCGCGCGTTGTCAGAGACGCGACACGGCTCGGCTCTGTGTGTCACAGAAAAAAGCTGAGCACTGAACGGATAAGTTTTCCATATTGTTGTTTTTGAATAGTACGGAGCCCCTAAAGGGACGTGGTGGTGGAAAAAAATTAGGATGGGAGGATATTTTTTTCCCAAATCGTTTGCGTTCCCTCGCAAAACTTTTGCGTTCCCCCGAGAAACTTTGCGTTCCCTCGCAAAGATATTTGCGTTCCCCCGAGAAACTTTGCGTTCCCACGCAAAAGTTTTGCGTTCCCTCGCAAAGATATTTGCGTTCCCTCGCAAAGATATTTGCGTTCCCTCACAAAGATAGATGTCCCACGGGCCGTTTCAGACAGCTCAGTAGGCTATACGTTAACAATATGTATCCATTAATGGAGCGGTTAGAGTTATTTTGAACTTGGGCTTAAGTATAAATAAATAGTCAGTGATTCGGAGTTCAGTAGTTGGCTATGTATTCACAGATTTTAACTTCCCGGATCAATAACTCGTGAGCTAAAAACGTTGTTAAAACACAAATGACACCTCTTTAACGTAGACAACGAGCTGCAACATAATTTCACTCAAAACGAGGCTTAATATATGAGAGACAAGTAAAAAGGGACCGTCTGCAAAGTGCAAAACTCGAAAGGCGTTACTAAAAAATAGGCAATAACAATCAATCTCCTACTACAATATACTAATACAGTATACAGTGTAATGCCATCAAAATCAGTAAGCAATTATCATACAAAAGCTATGGAACTTGCAATACTGTATTTTAGCTGAGTACCAACATCATTTGTGTAAAGAATAGGCCTATGGCTATGTGCTATTACTTTTATTATTTTTATGTGCTATTACTTGCCAAACTAAGCGTTGTAGTATAACCAGCAGGAGAGCGTGATGTGTGAACTGAATTTGGTGACAGTAGGCTACAGTGCATTTCAGTGAAGTTTGCTGAATATTTTTCATAATAAAATAATCCTAAAAATTATGCAAAAGCAAATTTTAACAAACTAAGTGTTTTTATCAAACTAAGTGACCATTGATGTGTAAACTGAATTTGGAGACACAGTGTGTAACATTGAAGTTAATGACTTGTAGTAGGCTATACGCTTTTCGGGTTTTGCACTTTGCAGACAGTCCCTTCGGACTTGTCTCTCAGCCGCCTGCTCATATAGACCAAATTAATTTATATTATAAGGCTCGTTTTGAGGAAAAATAGGTTGCAGCTTGTTGTCTACGTTAAAGAGACATTGTGTTTTAACAACGTTTAGCTCACCGAACTCATTGAGCACTAGCCTAGGCTATAGCCTAAGTCCAAGTTCAAAATAACTCTAACCGCTCCATTAATGGATACAATATTGTTAACGTAGCCTACTGAGCTGTTTGAAACGGCCCGTGGGACATCTCTCTTTGACTTTGCGAGGGAACGCTAATATCTTTGCGAGGGAACGCAAAACTTTTGCGAGGGAACGCAAATATCTTTGCGAGGGAACGCAAAACTTTTGCGTGGGAACGCAAAGTTTCTCGGGGGAACGCAAATATCTTTGCGAGGGAACGCAAAGTTTCTCGGGGGAACGCAAAAGCCACCACCACGTCCCTTTAGGGGCTCCGTAGAATAGTGCCCAATCCCTTTAAATGTTGAAACTAGCAAGCCTTTAAACGCATACTTGACAAACTTCATGAGCACGAAAGTGAAAGCGGCTTCGGGGCTTGTGTGTGCTTGTGTGTGTGCGTGTGCGTGTCAGCGCGTAGGCTATAAGAACAGCAATTAACTGACCTGTATAAGGGTCATTCCACGAAATCGGTGCCTTTTGTGTCCCTAAGAAATAATCAGACATAGAATTATTATAACAACACATAAATTTGTGATTTAAAAACATAATAATACTATGTATTGTTTCCTCAATATTACATTAAATTAAAGTCAATTAAATATTATTTTAAGTAATTAAAATTGCTTCTAAGATGATAAGGGTAAGGTTTTTGCCATGTCCCTCGATATGATTGTTCTTTTTTAGCAGGACTTTTAATTTGCAAACTGAAGGCAAAATGATTCTAAAATCACATTTGCATATAGCTATAAGTATATTCTCATTGTTAAGCAGTGTTTGGGCATAAGTATACTTTTTTTTTTTTTTTTACATATAAATCATTTTATCGGTGTCCCTTGATTCCATGTCATTCCTGTTACCGTCACCAAAAACCCCTTTAAAATAATGGTACACTCCAGTGACATCACTTCCAGGAAGTTACATCATCTCTCATCATTATTCCAACAGCTAAAACACAAGTAAGTTTCTCTCTCTCTTTTATAATGTTCAATTTTTGATGATTTATGAGAGTTGACTGAGGTGGGGACATCATGCAATGTCAATACTGTTACCATTTTTAAAGTATAAATTAAAATTATTATTTATTTAACATAATGAAATCAATATCTACAAGTAATATCCTTTCAAAGTTTACACCATGTGCTTTTGTGGTATTGACTGCTAGCTAGCAATTAGCAAATTAGCTTGAATTTGTCAAACCTGTTACCGTCAGCCCTGTTACTTTTTTATAGTAACAGGTTGTGACATGTGGGTAACAGGGATGACATGACATTATGTGTCACTGTTTTTAAAGTTTATCTGTGTAAAAGGCAAACATTTTTAAATGTCATCATGCATGTATTATTGAGCTAATGCCTATATTATTCAGAGTGGGTGGTATATGAGGATCAGTTACATTTTTAGTTAGTATTGTTGGTATTAGTATTGTTGGTAATTAAAGTATTTTAGTTAGTATTGTTGGTATTAGTATTGTTGGTAATAATAATAAATAAAGTATTAACTGTTTAAATAGTTTTAACATAAGTGTGATGATTTAAATTATTTTATTTTATATTTGCACTTTAATACACTTTTTCAGATGATAGTAGTATGCCATTAAGTGCAGCAGAAAAACAAAGGCGCTATCGCGCTCGCCGAGACGCAGATCCTGAAAGAAGGGAAAAATACCTTGAATGGGAGAAGCAGAAAGTGAGGAGAGACAGAGAGCAGGAGAAGAAAAAAAACATACAAGAGTGCAGCGAGAGGGAGCAGAGGATACAGCGAAAAAAATGGAGAGCAGCCCAGGCAAAGTGTAGGGCAGCAAAAAAAGCTGCTTCAGTTGAACTCAGCAGCCTGTCCACTCCTCCAGTGAGCCCAGAACCACTTCAGCCAGATCAACAAGAAGGTGGTCCTTCAAGGTCAGAATAGTAAAAAGAAGTTACCGGTCACTAAAAGAGTTGACATGCTATACATAAAGTCAAACAGTGCAATAAGGCATAGGACAATCAATTCAAGAATAGACATAGTACACTACACAAGACATAGGCTGCACCCGAAAATCGCATACTCTCTTGGGTAGGGTCTGTTTAGTATGCAATCTGGACATACTACATTCACTATATTGTCATTATCATGTGACATACCAGAATCAGTTGCTTCACTGCCATTCACGAATCCTCTCCAGTGGCCTCATAGGATAGTAAAGTATCCGTCATATGCACACCTGAATCTCACCGGAAGTATTAGGCCATCCAGGTACTTTTTTCCTACTCTTTTATGAGTACTGTGAATTCGGACATACTACTTTGGTCACATACTGTTTTTTACCTACTATATAGTAGGGAAGTATGCAGTTTCGGATGCAGCCCTAGATTTATCCTAGTGGAACTTGTATATCAGGGTCAATTTTTGTTTTTATGCTTACATTTCAGGCAACGGCAAGCAGGAAGAAAACGTTCAAAAAGACACCAGAAAAAAATAACTGTCCTGTTGTTACGCCTGGAAAAAAAGCTGCAAAAGGAACGTAAAGAGAAGGAGAAATTCAAGAAGCGATACCAACGGCTGCTGAAAAAAACACTGTCCCCAAAATCCAAAGTCAACCGTGAACTAGAAGTGTTGCCCAAAGTGGTTAGAAGACGCATCCTTTTCCACACGGCCCTTACCAAAGACCTCAGTGACCGGTATCGCAATGCCACTGGTGAAAAAGAGAGGCAGTTAATTGCAAAAATATGTGCAGGAGGAAAGATTGTACAGAAATACAGGCTTCGAAAGTACACAGAGAAGGCTTTGGGATTCTCAAAGAAAAGGTGGAAATATTCTGACAAATATCCCCTCAAATTCACAAGAAAAGGAAACACTCGAACAGCTGATGCAGTAAAGAACTGTGTGAGGCAGTTCTTTGAACGGGATGATGTGAGCCGTTTGACCACTGGTAGGAAGCAGATAAAGACAAAAAGCAAACTTAAAAAGCAAAAGCGCTTCCTCATGGACACAATGAGAAATGTGCACAGGAAGTTCTTGGCAGAATACCCAAATAGAATTATTTCTTATTCTTTATTTTGTCACTTGCGTCCTTTTTGGGTGGTCACTCCAAACCTGTCTGAGCGAGAGACTTGTTTGTGCAAGATGCATGAAAACCTTGGCTTCATCGCAAACAAGCTATACCATCTGAAGCTACTAACACACTGCAACACTGAGGAGTTGGTAGAACAGGTTGTGTGTAACTCCAAGAAAAAGGAGTGCATGTATGGCCAGTGTGAAAGTTGTAAGCTGAACACCTTTCCAGTTACTACACCATACAATCCCACTACCATTGTTTCCTATTCACAGTGGGTAACAGAAGAGAAGCAAAGATCCGAAAGTGGCAAAACCCTAACATTTAAAATCACTGTCAAAAAAGAGATGGAGACCACCATGGAAGGCCTCATTGACCTGTTCAATGAACAGTTGTCAAAATTCAAGAGGCATGTTTTTAACATCAAGCATCAATTTGCCTTCACCAGAGCACTCAAGAAAGAGCTGTCCAGCCATGAGTGTATAATACATGTGGACTTTTCAGAGAATTATGGATGTAAATACAGCTCTGAAGTCCAAGCTGTTCATTTTGGTGCTTCGCATCAACAAGCCACTCTACATACTGGTGTGCTATACCCAGGACCAAATGCCAAACCGCTCTGTTTCTGCACTGTGTCGTCATCCAGACAAAAGGGTCCATCTGCAATTTGGGAACATCTCAGGCCTGTACTAAACTACATCAGGCAGGAGTACTCTGATGTGAAGGTGCTTCATTTTCTAAGCGATGGTCCCTGCACACAATACCGCCAGCGTGGTAACTTCTATCTCTTTTGCACAGAACTGTACAAAAGAGGATACTCACAAGGCGCATGGAATTTCTTTGAAGCCAACCATGGCAAGGGGGCACCTGATGGAGTAGGAGGTGCGCTGAAGAGACAAGCAGATGACCTTGTCAGCAAAGGCCATGACATACCAGATGCAAGGTCTCTGTTTTCAGCACTGTCCAGAACACAAACCTCCATCAAGTTGTTTTATGTGGAGGACGAGGATATAGAGAAGGCAATCCAGGCCATGCCTCAGAACATCCAACCTGTTCCATCAACAATGCGCCTACATCAGGTTGTGACACTGGCAAGAGGTAGCCTGATCAGCCGTGATGTCAGTTGCATGTGTGAAGCTATGAAGAGGCTTGAATGCCAATGCCCAGGCTCCCAGTTCTTCAGTTTTCTGTGTGAACAAACTCCAATCCAACACAGTGCAGTTGACTGGACCAGTTCAGAGGTCATTGGAAAGTGGTGTGTGGTCAGATACGATAATGACCTTTATCCAGGGATCGTGATGGCAACAGATCATGACTCCTACGCCCAGGTCAAATGCATGCACAGCGCAGGTGTAAATAGGTTCTTTTGGCCTAATCGAGAAGATGTACTCTGGTACCTCCATGATGATTTAGTTCGTTTCATCCCTGCCCCCCTGCCAGTCACTGCCCGCCATATGGAGATCCAGAGGGACATTTGGCTTGATCTTACTCAGTAAAATGAGTAATTGCCCTAACTGAAATTTCTTACCTCGTTCATAGGTTTTCCACTTTCATTTGTGTGGCTGTTCTCAGTCTGTTATGAAGGACTATTCTCAGTTTGTTTTAACTGCTACAAAATCTAATGGCTACATTGTACGTTTTGAAATTTGTTCCCTCCTTCAATGTGAAAACATGAAGTTTGTATGGCTGTTCTCATTCATTTAACAGCTAAATAAATTTGTGCTTACCATAAGCTACCAGTTCTTTACCTTATTGTTTTGGTGAAATGTTGGCTCATTTTATGTGCAGCTGCTGACTGTTGTTGTTTGTTTTAAAGGGATAGTTCACCCAAAAATGAAAAATCTGCCATCATTCACTCGTGTTCCTCAAGTTGTTCCAAACCTGTATGAGTTTCTTTGTTCTACTGAACCCAACGGAAGATATTTGGAAGAAAGTTTGAAAACCAAGCAGATCTCGCCCTCCCTTGACTACCATAGTATTTTTTTCCTACTATGGTAGTCAATGGTAGTCAAAATTTTAGATATCTTTGAAATGTAATGTGCTTCACTAATACAACTATGCCTAGTAAGTGCAAAAATATAAAGCATATGTAAAAAGTTTACAATATTATGTAAACAAATTTGTGTAGTGTATGCTGAAGAATGTGTGTCCTGTCATCCCTGTTACTCTGGTCAGTCCTGTTACTATGATGTCAATCCTGTTACCGTAATTAATTTCATAAAAAATATTAAAATTATATTTGAAATGGCCTTCCAAGTTTTTCCATTGTAAACCTATCAAAATTCTATTTTGGACAAAGCCCTTTTTTAAATATCTCTCTTGTAAAAATATATATTTTTCTTAATTGGCGTGTGATAATCCTCTAAAATTAGTAAATTCTTGGTCATCTGAAAGACAAATATAAGATTGAAAAAAATTATCCAAAATTTGAAACAATCCGACTGAAAAGAGGGACTAAAATACTGCTCAAATATGTTAAAACTATAACATAGTTCTAATTAAAACTATTGTATATAGTAACGCTTGTGTCTGTAACAGGGATGACAAAAATATCAAAACATGAGGTAGATAAATAGTCATAAAATAAAAAAAATCATAGCCTGAGATGGCACAATAGAATTTATTGTCATTTTAAGCTGTCTGCATTTCATGGATATTTTTAAAACATAGATTAAACTAATTTTATATTTTCATTTTTCAAAGTTGAAAAGGCACCGATTTCGTGGAATGACCCATAAACTGTGTAAAACAAGCAGTCACTATAGTGATTCTGGGCATCTATAAACACAGATAACCGCTCCTGCATCTCTGTGTGCCAGCAAACTGCACTTGATGTGAATGTTGTTCACTGGGAATCAAGCATTGCTAGTACCATGCTCTACTGTTTGAGCTTTAGAAACATTTGTGTTTGCAGTTAAAACTAAACTGATATACATAACGGTTTTCTTATTTCAGCTGTTTAATGGTGTGTTTTGAATTTGGCAATAGTAATTCAGATGTAAATTGTTGTCTAGACCTCTGCTGAAGCAGTATGAAGCAATCAGAAAGACAGATTCTCACTTTACTTGTTACTTTTTTCTCTGTAGCCTACTGCTCAGGAGGGAATGCGGTTGTTTGCAATGTAAGCATTTATTAATTATTTTTTTACAGACATGACAGTGTATTTGTTTGTGTGTCACTTATCAATCCTTTCATGTCACATATTTGAACATATATATAAAAAAAATAAAAAAAAATCCTGACATTTCAATGTCATCACAGAGGAGGGCTCAAATTGTTTAGTGAAACATAAAAACATATAATTGAAACATCCATGTAAGTACTTTTTGTGTAAATAATAATAATTACATTTACATTTACATTTATGCATTTGGCAGACGCTTTTATCCAAAGCGACTTACATTGCATTCAAGGTACAATTTTACATTTTGTCAATTCTTGCTTTCCCTGGGAATCGAACCCATGACCTTGGCGTTGCTAGCGCCATGCTCTACTGTTTGAGCTATAGGAAAAGTAAAGTAAATAAAAAAGTAAATAAATAAAGTATATGTAGCATATTATAAAAGCTAAATAAATGTAGCATAAGCACACCTTTTCAGCAAAACCAAAGAACAAAATAACACTTTTTTTATTTTATGTAATTTATAAAGCTATCAAATTTGAATATTTGAAATTGAATATGGACCCTGTTACTTAGATGGCAATTCTTTACTTCTAGGCAATATTTGGTCATAAAATCACCAGTTCCTGTTGCAGCTGTAGTAAAATTTGTCTCCAGAGTGTTGAGCTTATCCACTCTATTGCTTGACAATTTGACATTTTGTTTTCCATTGCATGCTGTATTGTAGCCTTGTTTACGTGGTGTCAGAAAGTCTTAAGGATTTTGAACTAACAGCATGCCAAAGTTGAATCCAACAAAAATCTTGAAATGTGTGCATCCATCAGGCTGGACGACTTGGCATCAACAGCTTGCATGCTACAAAACTGCCAAAAGCTGGATTTAGTTGAATGAGGATGGAGACAGAGCAGAATAACTATGATAACATTTTAGTTAAACTTGATGAATACCTAATGCTTGATGAATACAGCATGTGTAAAGGCCAATTTATACTTCTGCGTCGAGTGCACGCAGAGGGTACGGCGTACCCTACGCATAGACGCGTTGGATACGCCGTACCCTACGCCGTACCCTGACGCGCACCTCTCCAAAAATGTAACAACGCGTCAATTCTACGCGGACCGCAAGCGCTGTGATTGGTCTGCCAGAACCCTTCCCTCAGGTCAAAAAATAAATAAAAAATCTGCGATAGGAGTGTGTGTGTGTGTCCAGAAATTGGATGAAAGTTCCTTACGTCTGCTATAACACAATATTTTGCAGTCCAGCGATTATTTATGGTAGTAAATAAATACATAGATCCGCTGAGTATAGTTTATTTATTTTCTCATTAAAACCAAAGATGTTAATCAGTAATTGTATATCAAGAACAGGGACACATTACAGTATATTCCGTAAATGAAGTCTCCGCAACAGCAATCGATTGCTCGAGCCACCTCTGCTGAAAACAGCGGCCACGAGCTCCGCATGATTTCACAAACACATTCCAGCGCCAGATCGCCTTATTTAACTTTACTAATCAACTAGAGATGCTTAATTTTTAATAGATACAACAACTCAAGCTGCAAGAAAAGCCGCTCTCTCACTGCTGCTGATATTCCGACATGAATGTATAGATTCTACACAAGCTGCTTCTTCTTCGGCTGTTCTCTTGATTACACCAACATGCCCGAGGACACTGCCTACTAGCGTCTGCATGTGTAATTGCACATTGACGCAGACAACAGCGCAGAAGTATAAATGCTCACGACGGCGTCGGCTACACGCGTAGCCTACGGCGTACACTCGACGCAGAAGTATAAATTGGCCTTAACCCTCTAAAGTTTTACACTAAGTTCTATGTAGTACCATAGTTTCCCTGAAGGGGCCGCTATATGAACTGGTAAACTGAGACGTAGAAATTAGGAGAAGAAGAAGTTCTTAGCTGGTACGCACAAGGTAATCAAGCGGTGTTTTTGAAACGTTGTAATTGTATAAAAGTACTTTCTAATATGAGATTTTGAACTTTTCATGTAACTGTTGCAGTATGTTCATGGGTTTCAAAAGGAATTCCATTGATGTTGATTGAGAGACCTTGTTTCTGCGAACTCTGGTGAGTTTCTGTGTTAAACGAAATGTTTAGTGGATGTGCTGATTAATGATCAGAAAATATACATATGTCATAGTAAATGAAAGAAGAAAAAACAGTCAGAGTTAAAGGATGATGTTCATTGAAGTATTTTTGAATACATTTTACAAACAGAGATTGACAGATTTAATTATTGCTACATTTATTTTATGATGTTTTCTGTATATATATGGAGGAAAAAAAGCTATCTATACATTTGAGTGAGTATTTTGAAATGCGGATGGTTAACCTGTGTGTTAAACAGATTTATTGGTCCGTGTAGTATGCTCACGTGTATTGATGTTAACTTGCTACGCTGACACGTGTGAGTGAAGCATGTGGGTGATGCTTCTGTGATTTAAATTACTCGTAAGGAGTTTATTGTGTGACAAGCTGATGTGAATCCTTGAGAGATGTTAACTGTGAATTGTGTTGTTTTGTGTCGACTGTTTTTTTTTTTTTTATTGCCTGATTCCACCGTTGTGACATGATCCACTGTGAGCTTATGCAAGCTATGGCGAGCCAGACCCTGTGATCGTTGAAGGACCCACAGCTGACGTTCAACACGGACCTGTTTGCATCGTGGGATTCATTGCACTTCAGCTAAGCTGCCACTTTACACTGCATGAAAAGTGGGATTTTCGACCCCGTAAACGCCTGTATACTCCCGGAAATCTCCCTAATTTTCGGCAGTTTTCGACAATTTAGATGCAGCGAACGTCGCGTTCGTCTGTGCCACAAATTGTCGTAAACGAACCATGACGTAGGTGGAGAGCCCCCCGCTGACAGAGCCAGAGGAGGTGCGACGCCTCTAATTTGCATATGAATAGCAGCGAAACCAGAGAGTCAACGGCCAGACTTGAATTTACTCACTCACTATTGGCTGAAGCCACTACATTTAAAAAAGAAAAATCCCTCGTGATTGGTTGGCAGATCACTGCAAACCAATCATTATTGGTCCCCCTGGCTCATTATAAATGTAAACCCCAATAATAATAATAAATATATAATTTATGTTGTAATAATTTGTTTTATATTAATGTTATTGTGCTATGAAGTATTCATACCATCAAGGAATATATGGGAAAATTATACGGACCGTGCCGTTTATTCAAACAAGGGGCTTCATTTATAAGCATACAGCTGTTCATTCAAAGAAAGGGCTTAATTTATAAAACACAGCGGTTTACTCAAAGAAAGAGCTTTATTGTTAAACACACAACTATGTACAGTGCAGCAGTAATGTCTCGTAATGTAATGTAAAGTTCGGCGAGCTCCAGGCTGCGAGAGGGCGGTGGCCGCACAATCCATCCAGACACCCCGTCAACAAAGCCGTCTTCCTCGTCAGACATGAGTTCAATGGTCGCGGACTTCCAAACGTCCACCTCATCCAGCACACTCTCGCTTCCAGCAACTGTAATACAATCCATAAAAACAATAAGCAACCTGAAAAATACTCACATTGACAAAAAACGGATCTAATATAATAAATCTTAACCTTTTTCTTCTTGATCGACTCCGAGCTAAACTTCGCAGTTTCCGCCTGCTGTATAAGTTCAGGTTGTTTGTATCTGCAGCTCCGGCGTGTCGATTCATAATACGTCTTACAGGCAGCTGGAAAATTATTACATGAGACTGGTATTAATAAAAACAGTCACGGTAAAATTAAACAAGGAATGAGAAAAACAGAAGTTATACTTAAGTTACACACTATGTCGTCTTGATCAGCGGTTAAATCTGGACTCGCGGAAATCGCTCCAAGCAGATAAGAGCTCACGGCTTCGTTATGAGGCGAGGATAGTCTGTGTAAACAAAAATGTGCAGTTTTAAGCTCGGATCTATTAACGCATCCATTTCCTTATACAGCTGAATAAAAGCATATTCTTTATATCGTAACGTTACATTACCCATGCCCTTGTTCATAGCGCCTGCAGTTTGCCTCAGAGTTGTGAAGACGAAGACAGCCTCCTGAAAATGAGTCCAAAAAGTTTGTCGCGTCCATGCAGAGATTGAGTTGAAGACGGCGTCCTGTCATTGTTGATCGCGAAAAAGGAAAGCAGCTAAAAACATAGGAAATGTAAAAAAACAAAAAAGCTTAAAGCTCGTCTTCTACGCGTCATGGCCATGACCTCGACCTCGCACGTCATTGGACTACGGCTCTAATATGGAACGCGCCCGGGGCCAAATCTCTTTATACGAAACGCGTGACTTAAGACCGTTTCAACACGCCCTGTTTTCCACGTCAACGCAGCAATTTTTTACGTGTTTCTTTTGTATGTGTAGACACGCACATTCTGGTCGTGTAACAGGCATACACACACAGTCGACGCACAGTTTTAACATGTTAAGAAGACACATTTGAACGTATTTCTTAAGGCGCACATTCTGTACATGTCGAAGTGTAATTTTTTTTTTTTAAAGCAGACTTACCTTTAGATGTAGCCTAGGCTATGTATATTAATATAAGATATTAATTAATTGCTTAACTGACTACTGTGCTAGAGTAAAGTAGCCTAAAGTTGCAATGTATATTAAGTAAATGCTTAATATTATACAATTATTATAATTTATCTATATGGGTTATTGTTGGTTTTTTAAAGTTAGGCTATATATAATTTCTAAAAGTATAGGCTAATTTACACAGCACATATTTATAACTGAAAACACACACACACACACAAAACTTTATTCACTTTCACATAATAATGTTTTTGTAATTTGGTGTTTAGTTTGTTGTATAGTTTGTTTATACTGTTCTGTCTCTGTTTTGTTTCCAGGAACATCTGATGAGTGCTATAATAAAATGACTTCATTATATTTAAAATATGTTTTGATATTCATTTTATTTATATTATTAATATTTTATTTACCCATAAACGTGTCTTTAGGAAGCCATAAGTTATAGAGACAAGAATGACTTTTGCCATTTAAATGCCACATTAATTTACTGAGGACCCATACAGCCAATGATCATGTGTGAAAACACATACATAAATTGATCACTTAAAAATCAAAACTAAGGTTTGAGAAAGAAAGAATATGCATACAGCAAAATATATTTTTTCATAGCAGCTTCAGTAACAAGTTCAAAACAAATTCTGCTGTAAACCGGCTCTAACAAGCCAATATAATGTCAATATTCAGCTCAAGTGACTTCAGTGTTGATTCAGTTCAGTTGATTTCAGTTCAACTGTAAATTCTTCAGTTGTGCATATTTGTGTGTAGTTAGATATATGCAAAAACAAAATTTTTGGAAGAGTTAAAATAGTTTTGCACAAAGTGTTGCTTTTGCAAGCGATGTCTGATGTTTTGTGTGTTTTGTGTGTAGAGTTACAAGAAATGGAGCCATATTTTCAGAAATTGTGTGTAAGCAATTAGATAAAACTGTAAATGAATCCAGTTTATTTTAGTTCAGGACTCATAGTCCAGGTGTTAGTAATCTGTGCTTAATCTTTGTTCCAGGCAACAATTTTTTAACTCACGATTAACTAGATTAAGGCCTACTCTTGGCATAATTTAAACCCTGTCCAGGAAACCACCTCTTGAAAATCTGCATTGATAATTCATAAAATGTGGTGTGAGCTCAATTTAAATGACAATTACAGAAAAACACAATCTGACTTAACTATAAACACACAAACTTGTACTTTTCACATTTATGATTAATAGCCATTTAAAAAATCATTCACAGTGCAGGGTGGAAAAATTTATTTTGGTATGTAAACTGTATGCTTTACTTGATTTATTTGTGTGCTTTGGTTCATTGTCTTGCTGTCTTCACTGCTGTCCTGTATTATTATTTTTTTTTACATAACATTGGTTATTGCTAATGACATATAGAGTAATTAATCTACACTGTGAGCCCGGACAAGTTGAATCTACTTAAAAAATTGGAGCAAACTGGTTGCCCTAAAAATTTAGTAATGTGAACTAAAACGAGTACATTTAACTTAAATTTAAGTTAACATTTTAACTTAAACTTTAAACTTGTTTTAGTCAAAAAAATTCAAAACCTACCTGCTACTCTGATTTGCATTTGTGTAGCTCACAGCATCTTCATTTACATGATAAAGCCTCCCCTAGAATTAAGGGGAGGGGGGGTCATGGGGGGACAACTGCCAAGCAAGGCCCACGTCAATTTACGACAATTTACGGCAGTTTTCGGTGTTGCCTGCAAATTGCCGTACACAGTCGTAAACCTGAAGTTTCACGGCAATCTACAGTGTCACATACTGACGAAAATCCCACTTTTCATGCAGTGTTATATACACACTACCCGGGTAGTAGAGAAAAAAAAAGGCCTTTTACATATACATACATTTCACACTACACACCAATTTGTGAAGGAACCAGGAGGACTTTTTGGACACTTTATTTTGTTTTATTTTGTTTTCTTGGACCTGTTGTGCACAACCTGGACTAAATATAGATTTTTTTCCATTTTGGAAGTGTTGTGTTGGGACGATACTTCAAAGTATTAACCCATTGGATTCTGGTATTTGTTTCTTTTAATTTTTTGTTATATGTGCAATAAATGTGCTGGCTGTAAGCCGTTTCATACCATTTGGCCCAAGGTTAATTTTTATCCTTCCAAGAGTCGAACCTAGCCCTATCTCCAGAGTAATATAACACACTTAGTGTTATACTGACAACTGTTACCGTGTTGCATCACGCATTTAAAGGTCCCATGGCATGAAAATTTCATTTTATGAGGTTTTTTAACATTAATATGAGTTCCCCTAGCCTGTATATGGTCCCCAAGAGGCTAGGAATTTTGATGGGTGTAAACCGAGTTCTGGCTGTCTTTCTCTGCCTTTGAGAAAATGAGAGCTCAGACGAGCTGATCTAGAATTTTCCTGTTATGACGTCATACCAGGAAAGGTTACCTCCCCCTTCTTCTGCTTTGCCCGCCCAGAGCACTCGGAGAAAATGGATTCAATTTATGTCAGCACAGGCTTTACAAACAGACTTTACGATATGGATTCGACAGCACCGCGACAAACCGTGAGTAACAGTGTTCATTAATGCCTGATCTGTGATCAGTGATTTCTGATGTGTAGCTAATCATTCTAGTTCACTCAGTCTTTCTTTCTATATCGTTTAATGATCGCCGTCTTGATGCCCTAAGCATAATGCATCAATTAATCAAGCCAGTGACTAAAACGATCGTTTCTGTTAGTAGCATGAAATAAATCCGTTTTATAAGTGATTAAACTATCACACCGAAGCTGTCAATCACACGTCGCGAGTGTATCTGCACACTTGCCCAAACTGCCGTTATAATGAATATACGAGTATATGAGTATATGACGGTATATCGATTTCGATTTCAGTATCAATTCATAGCCTGCTGTACATATAAGGAAATAAGGATATGTACGTTATTAACATTTTTAAATTTCACATTTAAAGAAATCTAGTGTTTGATCATATCTAAATATTTATTCAAATGCAAAACTGCTATTTTTTTTTTGAGCAACTAGATTAGATACATGTATATTGATTAAAGAGCCATAAAGGCACCAGTGGGTAATGGCATTACTGAAATTATTTTTCGAGCCACAAAATGACTCTAATTTGCCTCTTTGAATAAGAATTCTCTAATTTAACCTTAATTACTACACTAATTCTAATATAAATAATAAAAATATTAGAAGAAAAACATTTTAAGTGGTCATTAATGGACCATAATTATTTCACAAATAGTATATAGATATATATCTCCAAAATATCTCAAAATATTCAATAAATAGCCTATTATTGAACTGAAATATAGAACATTTATTCAATTGAAAAATAGTTAAAGTGTATGGTCACATTTGACCATCAATGTGTATGAGTGTGACCAATTAGTAGGCTAAGGAATACCTGAGGGTTAAATACAATAAAAAACATTAACATTATGTGAACAATGTTGCATCTCCATGATCACTCTCCATTATAAAACGATCCTGTATGGTTGACGTAATAATCAATGCACACGATGCTGTACTGTTTACCAAAACTTGCTGCAAACACCTGTAAAGTGGAGCTGTTGTGTATCAAGCCATTCAAATGTATTGACACAGTGCTAGAAATATTGAGAGCTCCGTGAAGCACGTGACAGCGCGCATCGCTGGGAGATGAGAGAGCGTTGCAACTCCGTTATTCAACACTCTGGCTTTAACTGTTATGTATTAGCGCCAAAACGCTATTTATTGTTTGAATTTCGCATTAAAACTTAAAAGAATTTAAAAGCTTAGAGTTTGTTTAATATCAAAAGCAGGTTTGGCAATTTGGCGTGAGATTAAGTTGGGCAGCGTGAGAGCGTGAGACTGAGCCTGAAAGCGTGAGTATCACGCCAAATGCGAGAGTTGGCAACCCTGAATAACAAACAATGACAGTAAACAAGCACATACACACCTATTGTCTTTTCGGGGGTGCTAAACAAATCTGCTTAAACCCACTGAATGATGAACCGCAAGCTCTCACGAGCGCTCCCTCTTTTTTCATATCGCTCCGTAGACTGCAACACCCGTCAAAATAAAAGTCCCTACTTATTTGCACAGATTTACAGACCTAAAACCTATTTAAACGCACAGAAATGTAAAAAATGTACACAAAAACGAATTATAAGATATATTACAATGAAGTCTGTTACAATAAAACTTCCTCCAGCTCTCCGTGGTTCACAAGTGCCTAGTCAGTCTCTCTCTCATGCATGCAGTGCAGTGCCTCGCTAAACCACGCCCCCTCCGCAACATAATCTAACACTCATTTCAAATGCAAAGATGTCAGCCAATCACAACAGTGGCCGTTTTCACTGAAGTCTCACAGCAGACACGCCCCTTGAAACAGAGCATTCAAGCCAGAGGGGTAATAACAGTATAGAAAAAATGCCTTTTTATTTCTAAATTATGACATTTTTTGATGTAAAAATCATACTAACAATATAAGTACACCTCAGGAAACATTATAAAATAATAGAAAAACGCCATGCCATGGGACCTTTAAAATGTGTGATACATAAGGTGCACTTCCCCAGAGAGCAGATATGTCTCTGTGAAATGTGTGACTTTGGTGCACACCAAACACAAGAGACAGGAGGTCAGGAAACAGGACAAGAGACACTCTGGGAAGATACTGCTAATGACTGTGCTCACTCTTGAGACTGTAGTGCAAATGGTGTGGTAGGCTGAGGACACAGCAGATCAGCCAGCAATAGGGAAGTCAACAGATAACGTGCAGGAGGTGTACAAACAAAGCACATTGAGGAAGAACCTGGAAAAGGGAGAAAAATAGGAGAGACAAAGTCAAAAGATGATACATGGACAATGTTTCAATAGTACGAGTGTGCAATCTCGTAGAATTTATATGCCAAAATGAGTTTTGCCGTGCATATGCTACACAGTTTTTCGCGTGCATATGATACACCCTTTATGGCATGTATATGACACACTTTTGGGTTGGATGGGGGTGGGGGGTTCGTACATATAATACGCCTAAAGTGCGTGACTGTTTACTGCAAGGTAAAAAGTCAGAGAAAACATATTTACAATGTAGCACTGATCTTTATGAATCAGCAGAGGATGCTTTCTCTGTCACATATTGATGTGAACTGAAGGCCTCTTGTACAACATGTAAGAAAAGGAATCGTTGAAAGAGCATAAAATTTCAACGCAACATGATGCATTCAGATGTTTTGGTACCCTCTTTTGTTCATATTACAATGCAAAAAAAAAAAAACACCTCAACAATAATGACAAAACAACAACAACAGTTTAATAAAATTCAGCAAAGTGAAATAATAATCCTGCTAAATCACCTGCTAAATGTATTACTGCTGCAGTGCATGCTGGGAAATCACAAAATCTTCATTTCAGTACTATTGTTTAACAAATCTTTGTTCATGTGTTGGACTAGTTGGGGGAATAATGTTGGTCTAAAGTAATTCACAATTCTTAGTATTTGTTACTCAAAAGACCCCATAAACTGGAAAATGTGTATTTGTACAGTGGCTTAAAAATTGAAATTGTGTTTAAGGCGAAAAAGAAACTGCTGTGCTCATGCGTTTGAGTCAGACAATATCCTGAATCCATTCCTTTGCTCTCCCGCCATTTTCCTGTCAACTCTAGAGTGTCATAATAAAGCCAATAAATAAAATGTGAAAAAGTTTGGGCACTGTGCCAGTCACAGAATCTGCCATTCAGTAAATTTCAACTAAAAAGAGCTGTTACAACTATATACTTAAACTATTTGGATTTCGATTTTGTAATGTCTAGAGTTTAAGTTTTGTTTCATGTTCATGTTTGATGTTCTTATTTTGTTTTGACCTCCTCCGCTCCACCACCCTCCAGAACTTTATGTTATGGTTTTGTTGGGCGTCAGCAGCCACTCTTTTGGTTTTGTTTCATGTTCATGTTCTTATTTTGTCATGTTCGCTGTCATGTTTCCTGGTTTGTCATGTGATTCCATTGTGCCCTCATGTGATCATGCATTTGCTTCCCTAGTCTCGTGTCATGTTAGGCTTGTTCGACTTCATGCAGCGATGCGCAAACCAATTGGCGGCTGACTTGAAGCAGTGCATACCGGTTAGAAATTTTGTCCGACTTGAGGCAGCGCCGATGCCACGTGACTGTGACGTATGTTAACAAAGTGCCACGAGAGCATTTCGAGAGCAGCCGGCTGGTGCATTTTGTGCAGCTTCTCCAGAGTGACTGCACAAGCTCTGATGGCAACACAGCTGTTCCACGATTGGCCGGATTCACCGCATGACAGCAATCTCGTGTGTTTCGTGTTTAGTCTAAAACCTTCAGTTCCACTAATTCTCACAAATCATGTGACTTTTTTTATGTGGTCGTAATGATATATTGTCATGTTTATCAAAATAAAACTGATAAAAAACGTAGACCCCACTTCATTGATAGTGTAGGCTTATATGTCACACTTTATTCCTGTACAAACAGACACTGTTTTAAGCAGTACATAAATGAAAATGTCTCTGAAACATCTGTGTATTTGAAAAATATTGCATTTATTTAACTTCAGCTGTGATAAAGTATGCAAAACACAGCGCGATAGTCACTGCAGGAAGGAGAAAGTGTCCGACTTCATGTCTTCGTTTGCAGCTCCTCCCCGCATGCACACGGCTACTCTCGCTGATTGGTTGCATCCAGCCGCAGCCGATGTTGAACACACCTGGGCTGCGTTCAGCCCCAACAAAACGTTACAAAACGTTTTTTAAACGGAAACGGTGCTGCGTTGAACACCCTGTTCTGAAGACGCAAGAGTTGCAACTATGGCAGCTGAGAAGGCCATTCTTTGTGTTCTTTTTGAATAATTTTCGGAGCCTGATGAAATCGATATAAATACGTGTTTAATACTGCAAAATACATGCAATCACTGCCCTTGCCGTCCAGAATAAAAGACAACATATTACCTGATTCCACAAGTGGGCAGAGGGTACGTGAGGAGGATGTCCACTGCTGCCTGCTGTCGAAGGGGGAGGATGAGTGTGGTCCGGCGTTTGACCGGCCACAGCCCTCCAAGCCCCCTGAGGATCCAGAGATCTAGAGGAAACTGAAAATTTGGGTACCGCTGGGGCTGAGCTCAGAGGCAGAACAGAAATAAAACTGAACACAAGATTCAACACCCGGCCCTCCTCCGGGGGATGGAGCGGTGTGGTCACTGTCTCCTGAAGAGCAATCCTCCCCATTTCCAGGTCGCCCATCTCTGGGCAGCTTGCCTGGCCTTGCCACCCCTCTTGGCAGTGGTCTGGACGGGCGGGGCGGCCTGCTTGCGCCCGGCTCCACAACGTTTCTTGTGTGGAGTCTGCTGCTGCGACGCGGTAGCGGAGGCAGATACAGGCGGCCGCCCTCGGCGATGAGCAGGCTGAGGCACTGCAAGTGGTGGGGTTGGAGACAGCAGCTGGCCGCTGTGGCAGGATGTGACTGATCGCCTCAGTCTGCTTCTGTAAAGCTGATAACTGCTGGGCGAGGTTCTGGAGAGGCCGGTCGGGGACACGGGGGGATTAAGGAACCTGATCTTGTCTGTTTCCCTCATGTCAGCCAGACATAGCCAGAGATGGCGTTCCTGGACCATCATCGTGGACATCGCAGTCCTGCACAAACTGAGACCCACTGTCCGTGGTGTAACCTTCATCGCACGAAGCGCGAGGTCCATTGCGGTTCTCAGTTTGTGCAGGACTGCGGGATCGTTGGTCCTTAGTGTCTGGGCCTGATTAAGCTGCAACAACACCATAGCGTGTAAGGCTGACCCAGCCTCTCCACAAGCCTGGTAGGCCTTCCAGATCAAATCGGACGAGTACCTACAGGCCCGGGAGGGGAGACATGGGTTTCCTCTGGATGTTGAGTTAGGGCACAGTAGCATAGCAATGGCCCGTTCCATGGGAGGAACCTGCATGTAACCCTTAGCAGGTCCGCCATCGAGGGTGGTGAGGGAGGAGGTCCACTAGTCTGGTTTCGAGCAGTAAAAGGTGCCATCCACGACCTGGTGAGCTCCTCGTGCACCTCCGGGAAGAAAGGAACCGGAGTGGGGCGCAGATTGGGGAGACTCGGGGTGGGTGGAGGGTTCCACATGAGCCCAACTCTCTCAGCTGCCCGGGAAAGCATGGTCATCATTTCCGGATCTGTATCGGGCACAGTTGATCTTCCCGAAGGAGCCCCCTGCGGCGATACATAATTTCCAGAAGTTTCTGACCCTCCCTCCGATGCAGCGATGAAAATCTGATCATCGAGCGGAGCCCCGAAGGATACGGATTGTACACACCTCGTGGGTGGCCCACCGCGTTCCGTCGGCAGCTCTTTAGGCTGCGGAGTGCGAGAGGGGTGAGGGTTCCCCGGGGGTTGGGTCCCTGGGGGAAGACCGCTCACCGTAACCCTCAAATCCCCCGGGCTACTGCCTGAAGTAACCCTCTGTGGAGGGTTAGATCGATGCAGAGGCACAGGGACTCCACCCCTTGCGAGATGCAGTCTAGACCAAGTCTAGTGCACGCTCTCTCTCACAAAGGCGCTCTCTTACCAGCCGTAAGAACGGCTTTTAAGAGAACAGCCTTTGTGTTTGCTCTTACAAACAAAAAAAAGAAATGATCGAAAAAACCACACAACCCTCTGCTGTGCCGTCACACCAACACCGACTGAAGAGATTGCTTCCAAAAGGCAGGCTTCTTTCAATCAGTACTGGGAAGTAGAGAGTGATATCTGGCTTAACCATCTACCACTCGGCTCCTCAGCAAAAAGCTAATTTGATGCAATCACCTGTGTCTCATTTATACCCGCGCTGCGTGGCATGAGCACCTGGTGCAATCATTGTAGATGAAGGGTCCAGTGGATCAATGTTACAATAATTTTATATAGTAGTAAACTATAATCCGTAACTATATAGATATATAGCTAACTATATATGTCCAGGATGTGTGGTTTTGTTATAAAGTCAAACAAAGTTAGTTAAATTGCTGAAATTGTAAAAATGTCATAAATAAACATAACATTAAAATTGTTCCCTTTATATTGTGAGCACTCTAACTGGTTCTGAGAATCAGAATTATAAATGAACCAAACTACTGTCCTTAGGTCATTTTGACCTGACCTCAGATGATTTTATTTTTTTAAGAATCAATAAAATAAAATAAAAACCATAATCATAATAGACCAATATAAGATTTGAACCCCCAGGAGATGTGTTGCTAGCCTGGCTCCGCCCTCCTACGTACTTCGGCTCAATTTTCATTTTCCTTCAGTACTCCGTCTGTGACTGCGGTATATTCTTAGGTTTTCTCCAAACAAATTTTTACCGGTCCAATCAGCGAACAGAGGGAGTGGCTGAGAACGATGACGTTGATGTTGTGCGCTAGTTTGAGTTGTAGTTCAGTAATGGCGGCGGAGAAAGATGCGAGCAAAGCTATTCATTCCATTGTGGCACCACTGCCGAATATCCAGAAGTTAAAGCCGGAGCAAGATCAATCTTTGCTGAGTTTTGTTGGTGGCCATGATGTTGTGGCCCTCCTCCCCACAGGGTTCAGGAAAAGTTAGTTAGACCTCACTTTTGTTCACTAGCGGTGAAGGAGTTGGCTAAAGCCCTATTCGGACGGTAATTGTTTCTCATGGGGTCAGAAGGTATTGTCATCATTTACAGGGGCTAGTCAGTGATTTTATTGCCAAATTACCTACTGTTTTAGACAAACACCAAGGTTGTGTGGTAATTAAATTGCTGTCCGAATCCACATCTCTGAGTTTTCAAGAATGTCACTTCAAAATTTACTGTTTATATCCTTTTTGACCACTGCAGAGCGCCGTGCGGTTGCGCTTCGCTGTAATTTGGATGCATTTCTAGACATTTCTTTAAATGCTGGCAAGTATTTACAAGAGCAATATATTTAATCACCGCTCAAAAAATAAAAAGAAGAAAAGCATGTAAACATTTGAATTGGGCCGTTATTTACGGCAGCATTTATTCTTATCATACCAAGCATAAGCCATTTTATTTACAGCATACAGCATATGCAATTTTATTTACAGCATACAATCATGTTACGGACAACGTGAGCAGCTCACAAGTTTTCCCTATCACAAAAATCTCCCCTCCACCTTCAATAAATCACAATCCGAATGCACAAGTTTTAGGTTTTATCTCTGAAGTGGTATCTTATTTTCTCGGACTTCCATGTGAAAAAAAGAGGTGAACGGCGCATGACATACGTCAAGACCAAACGTTAGTGATTGGTTATGGCAGATCCAGAGTGGCTCTGGGCAGATCCAATAGTTTTAAACTTCAACAGAGTACCTGCCTTCAAGGAAGTAAACGCTTGTCAATGGAGAGTGGCCAGACTCTGTACAAATAAAATAAACTAGAGTCTGGTAGGACCAGGCTAATGTGTTGCGGACTGGGGAGGGAACATGTAGTGAGAATCAGTGGTTTTCAGTTATCTTTTGTATTCCAAATAAAATTTTATATGGCATTTTACAGCAGCAAACTAGCCAGTTGCCGTAAAATGAGGCAGTGAGAGTTTTGTCCAGCCTAGGAAATCCCAAAGAAACGGTTATTGAATAATTTGATAGTACAGAAGAGAGGCTGACTAGTGAACTGTAAATAAGAACTATATAGCGGAACTGGAGGACGTGAGTGGTTGCTGAGATTAGAGCTGTAATCGGGCCTTAAAAGTTAGGCCCGACAAGGACCGAGCCCGACAGAATTCGGCCCGAGCCCGACAAGTACATTTTGATTGACAGGTTTTTAAAAGCCCGAACCCGTTTACAGCCCGACATTATTCAAATGTGCACGCACACAGCTCTTTTGCCTTTAGTCAGGAATGAGTCATTTATACATTGTTTTAACATAATTTATTCTTGACTAACGAAGATAGGCCACTTGGAAGTTGGAACAAAGAAATAAATAAGTCCTCTGCAACATCGTAACTTTTACACTTAGCCTAAATAGGCTTACGGGCCCATAAAAAAGTATTTCTTAACAAATTAAATCAAGATAAATTTTATATTTAACGAATTAAGTAAACTAAATAACGAAATAAAACTAAAAGTTACATAAAATTGAGATTGGGCCTAAGATAAACGAAACCGGGACTTGCTTGCAGCCGCCTCTCTCCACAATCACCGATACTAATATAAATAGGCAAACGCGCCAATAAAATGGAGTATTTATTATCAAATTAAATTAAGATAAATTGTAAATTAAGATGGGCATTTGGTAATAACTAATTTAAGATAAATGCTCCGCTGGATTGGCTTCGGCGCTTCTCCCCACAATCCGACCTCAACGCGACGGTGAACAGCAGCTGAAATTTAATAAAAGAATAATGCCAACATTAGCCTATACTCAGTCTAAATTATGCATTTAAGGCTCAATTAATATTTAATTATAATTTGAAAAAAACTTTTACTCACCAAGATTAGGCTACATGTTTTTGTGGAGGAAAATCTTGAATCCACTGTAGATGGCTTCAGCGCGGTCCTACGCTCACTGATAGTGCGTCCAGCAGCACTGAACACCCTTTCACTGCTATTGCTACTGGCCGGGATGCATAATACTGATCTGGCTAATTTTGCAAGTTTTGGGAAGGATGGTTTGTTGGTCTTCCACCAGCCAAGAACATCCATTTAATTTTCCATGACAGCCGTTTCAATGTAGACCTCGTCATCTTCCCAGTCAGCTTGCCTGACATTTTCCCACTCCGCAAAATGTGCCCTTTTTGCCGGAGGAGTGGGTTCGACTCCGGAGAGCTCTGGGACTGGGTCTCGAATCTCCACATCGGGTGCACCTGCAGCCATGGCTTGCAGAAGAGTGCGGACATGAGCATGCACAGCATTCCTGTCTGAGTGTGAAAACATTCTCAGCTGGTTAAATTTTGGCCAGAGGAATGTTGCGATCTTGTGGAGGTCTTGTATTATAACTTTACGCGCGAGCCAGTCTTCGTGCCGTTTACGCACGACAGCTTGCTGAGGGGAGTCCAGGGCATTGGGCTGGCAGTGGCGTTTCAGTTTCTCACACCAGAGAGACACACTATTAATTGTTGGATACTTGTCTCCCTCAAGTTCCCGCTGTGCTTCATAGAACGGCTTCAGAAAGTCTATCAAAAAGCCCAATGTGTCCGGTGCTATTTTTTCAATGCGCGCGCTCTCCCCTCGTGCCTCCAGCTTTTCATGGAGCTCAGGATAAATGGCCTGTATAGAAGTCAGTGTGAGGTACACTGTACTGAACCGAGTGTCTCCCATTTACAGCAATGTTGTTGACAGTTGCGCAGCCAGCCCCGACTGTTTAACGTACCTCACTAATGATTTAGCAGCAGAAATGGTATCTCCTATGTCCGGAGCACCGTCGGCTTTGGATAACTCGGCAATGTCGAGTCCATGGCGCAGTACCGTATTAATGAAGTGGTCAATGCAGTCCAATCTCTGGTATGGTCGCAGAGCTAATTTAATGTTTGCCCCCTCATCGGTCACCCATACAATTTTGCTGAGAGAGGAAGCGTCATGGCCAAACTTTGTCACCAGTAGTTTCCGTGTCTCCCGTCTGATATTTTCTCCATTGCAGTTGTCAGGGTTTTATTCACCAGTTCCATATCCTCACTTATGAAATGGCATGTGATTGTCAAATAACTGATTTTCCTATAATCCTCTGTCCACATGTCTGTGGTCATTGCGACTGTGCCATCCTTCAACAAAGTCTTAAGTTTCTGTACTAAAGCTTCCCTCTTTTCTTCTGCCATCTCAGTGCACCTTTTCGCAATTGTCACATGGCGAGGAATAACAGAGTTTACGGGAACCCTCCCATACGCAGCCCCGACATTGATTAGTTCTTGTGCCAGCTCTTCAAACCCCTCGCCATTTACGATATTAAAAGGCCTAATGTCTTTACAGCATAAGCTGGCACACTTCTCCGTCACCGTTTTTCACCTTTGCAGGGATGGGTTTTGATGCTGTAACGAACGATGTGATTGTTGGTTGATCCTGGGAACTGGCAGGTGTTGAACAGCTTCGATCAGCATGCCTTATCAGTGACGAATTCCCTGTCGTTTTGCTGTCGTACTTTAACAGAATGCCGCATCTTTTGCATTTTACATAACCCACTGGCTCATTATTCTCATTATGCACATGGTCAAACGTTTTCCACACCTCAGACTTTGCTTTCTTTGCCGGTGCAACCAATACGTAATCGCCAGAGGCCAGCCTCCTTTTCACCTCCTCAGCATCCATTTTCGCGATAAAAATTTCATCATTTTACCGCGCAAACCCGAGCCCGGCCCGAGTCCGTGTAAAATGATAGAAATTAAGACCGAACCCGTCGGGTCCCGTCAGGCTCGGTCGGGTTCGGGCAAAGATCTTCAGCTCTAGCTGAGATTATGTGACGTGAGAGATCCTTGTGTGGTTGAGAACCTAAACTGAAAGGTACATCAAATACTTTTAGAACACATGAGGAAGAAATATTAGTGTAGAGAAACGATACTCCACTCAGAATGAATAATGTAATATCCGTTCATAGTTCTGTTAAATTGCTTCTTGCTAGTACAGGTAAGTTATTTATACATATTTAATTTGGAAGTGACAATAAATTTCACCTGTATGGCTACTGAAATTCAGAAGGGAAAGCAGGTAGTGGAGATAAAAAAAAAGCTCAGCTGGAATCCCAGTAGTTGAGTGAGCAGTGCAGTGATATTCCCAGTGGTAAGCATGGCTGGAGATTGAGATTAATAGGTAGTGGCACAGAGATAATCACCAAAGAACTACCAAAACAGTCAGTTGAAGGGGCACATTGAGAAAATGAAGAAAATTCTCAGCAGCAAGCTACTGCTTGTTCTCAGTGCTCATAGTTCATAGTGATTGAAAGAGAAATGGACAGTTGATCAAACATACATGGAAGAAAAAAGAAAAGAAAACGCACTGCTGGTAAATGTAAATGTGTATTATTTTTTTAAAATGTTAAAATACATTCTATTAACCAGGTTTATTGTTTATTGACTACTACTTGCCTTACGAAAAAAACAATTGATTCAAGTGTGCTATTAGTATACTTCTTTTAAACTAAAAATAAGAAAGTATATATAGCCTACTTCCAGTTTACTTTTTTTGTACTTCTCAGAAATATACTTAAAATTGCACTCTGCAGCATATTTGAAATTATTTAGAGAATTAGGCATATCTGAATTTAAAAGAGTGCCCTACCCACATACATTGGAGTAAATTGATAACATTTGTATCATTTTACAGAAAACACTCTAAAATGTAACACAGTGGTGGAATATTGCATATATTCTATTGTATTTATTCACAATTTTATGATAAACACATATAAAAAGTCATATTTTGATATATATATTTTTTAATTAATTTGTTTTTTAAAACATAATAATTTTTAATATGTTTGGTCTGTCATTTCAGAAAGTTTATTTTGATTCCACTAGTTGGCAGCAAACAGGGGGAAAATAATTTTCTTAATCTCCTTCTAGAAAAAAGTTATTGCGATTTAATCTGTCCAAAATATCTAATAACTTCTACTCATCTCCATTGATTTAAGTCTGCCGCTGGGAAAAGAAGGCTCCGCATCCTCAACTTTGTAAAGGGAGATCTCGGGCTCTGATTGGTCTAGAAGCATGATTGACGTGTCTATAGAGAGCTGAGATGAGTCTCATTTGAGATGAGCAAAATCTGCCCAGAACCGATCACCGGTAATCACCGCGAGATGCATGCCGGTTAGAAATGTGTCTGAATGTGGTCCGACTTGCTCTGATGTCATGCTGACGTGTGTCAAAAAACTCTCGCGAGCGAAAGGCGGATGTGTCGGATTCTGCAGTCAAGCGCAGTTGCTCTCCACCGAGTGCGCTGATCAAAAGCATGGTTGGAAACGACTTGCTGACTGTGGCGAGCAGCGAGGCTGAGGGACCGTGAGAACGGGACGAGGCCGCGGTCATTAGTGTTGATGATTGCCAGCTGCGTGCCGTTGGCCTCGTGTCTCACGGAGGAGTGACGGGAGTATAAAGGAGGAGCGACAACAGTGAAGGACGAGAGAGGACCAGGCCTGGGGCCTGTTTCAGAAAGGAGGTTCAACCAACTCTGAGTTTAAACCTGAACTCTGAGTTGACTTACTCTGAGATGGGAAACTCTGAGTTTTGGGTTTCTGAACAGCTGAATTGAGGTAGTTCAATCAACTCTGAGTAGACTGACTCTGAGTTAAGCTCATGCACTCCAACTATGAAAAGCCACGATCAATGGAGCTCCGAAATTACGATTCACCATGGCAACAGCACCCAACAAAAAGACGTTTGCATACTTCCGGGTCAATACACAAGTTTAATTCTTCATTATTTTAATTAAGTTTAATTTTCATGGTATCCAAAAGGCAAACAAAGAATGTGACAGCAGCTAAAAAACAAAAAAAAACAAAAACATAATTCAATCAGGAAAAGCTTTAAGCATAAAATGTTCATGGGTGTTGGTTTAATGACTTTACAAACATTTGACATATTAAATAAATATCATTCAGTGTCCAATGTGCAGCAGCTTTTCCCACATAGACCCTTTTCAGAGACTGTGATGACGTGTTTTAAAAGTCATCAAGATCGTAAATCCTGCAACGTTTTTTGTATTTTTTTTTTATGTATGTACATTTATAACACTAATACTTTGTATTATATTACTTTTGCATCAAATTACAAAAATCAAGTTACCGCTGCTGTGAGAGTGTTTCTAATACAGTGTCTATGGGAGTGATAGTTAAAATTAACATCTTTCTCTCTTTTCACTGCAGTTATCAATCTTACTTTAATTTTTCCATCTTTTTGAAAGTTGTGAAATCACTGTTGTGGAGTTTTTCTTTTGCTATTTGAGCAAATGGAGACACAAAAATATATATATTTAATGTATTCTCTCATTCACCGCTATAAGAGTTAACCCAACTATGACGACTTCAGCTTCGGAAACCCAGAAATGTGAAAAGGGTCTATGCTCTTTTCACATAATGAAATGTTCTCTGATCCCACCTGTTACATTTATTAATCAGGGTAATGACATTAACATTTGACTTCTACTCAGGCCAGAGTAAATCCAGCCTCAATCCAGCCAAACACCAGCACCACTGACAGATGAAGAGGAGATGGAGGAAGAATATTAACACCCAACAGGAAAAAAGAATAAAGTATTTGTAGGAAATAAAGATGACTATAAAAATGTAAATAAATGCTGTGGTGGTAGTTATGCCATATATCTTGTACTACCATCTGGCAGCATCCTTCCATTCCATACAATAATCCGTTTTCAGAAAGTGTGATGATGGGTATATATGAGTGTCATAAATGCGTCCAACCACTGGAAATCCTAAAGGAAATTCTAATTATTAGGGTTACTTCTAGAGGATTATCAAGTGAACGTCAGGATCCTGTAGAAAAGGACATGCCATTTTTGTCACTTTGACAGTGTCCTCATGATGAAAATATGAGCAATGAATGTTCCTGCAAAGAATTATTTTCTTACTTTGTATTTTTGTCAAGTGGCAGATAATTTAATTTGTTTTAAGTAAACTTTGCTTACTTTAGATTTAGATTAAATTTATAATTTTTTTTATATTTATACTTGAAATACGACCAAAATACTCAGTAAGAAAAGCATTTGTGACGTTTGAATGAATGAATAAAGTATTTAAACACTGCTGGTGCTTTAAAAAGGGGGAGGAGAAAAAAAGAAACTCTGGGTTTACCAAAGAAAACCTGCTTCTGACCAGGTTAGGTTCACAGAGTAAGTTACCCTGGTAACTGACTCTGAGTATAAGTTACCTCTCTTTCAGAAACGGGCTTGGCTTACCCTGCTTTCTCGGGTTTGACATACCTCCCATTCTGAAACAGAAAACCCAGAGTTTCCCTTATTTCAGGGTTAACCTACTCAGAGTTTTCACTTAACCTCCTTTCTGAAACAGGCCCCTGGACTATGATTTGTATTTTTGTTTACGTTTTGTTTATGTATGTGCGCGGCAGTCGTCCGTGAGGGGCTGCCACTTTTACTTTCATTTTGTTTGATTATTTTGATTATTTTGATTAAAGTATGTTGTTTATTGTTCGCCGGTTCCCGCCTCCTTCTTCCCCGAACCTACATACCTTGTTACACTGACGACACAGCTTAATGCTTATTGGTTTAAACAACCGTGATGTATGGTTCTTTTTTAAAATGTTTGATTTTAAAACTCTGATATCATGTTTTTATGTGGGAATATTACCAAACTCTTGGACAGTGCAATTTCTCTGTGGGTTATGTGATTGTTGTCATATTTATAATTTAAAAAAAAAAAAAACATGTATGTAATTAAAGTAAAAATGATTGATAAACAGATCTTTCGAATTGAAATAAATAACAAAAACTTTTGGTGTCTTGTTCATAATATTTATTTTCATTTAAAAGTAACAGAACTTAAATTACATCCAGTTTATCAGCAACAAGAGTCTTTTGCAGGTATTGGCAGATGAATAACAGTCTTTTCTTGTTTACCATGTTTCTAGAGGAAGCACATGAGTGGATAAATTGATAGCTGCGACACACACACTTCTCTGGTGGAGATCGGTGGATTCCAGGAGCTGGGGAGAGGTTAGTGGAGCAGGTAAGTATGCCGAGGGATCAAAGGAAATTCTGGAGAACACGAGGGAGACATTGGAGATTGAAGGAGAGCCACAGAGGTTATTGTTACTAGAGAACAGGTAAGAGTCTTTCAGATTTTAAGTCATCATCAACACATTGGAGACCAAACAATGAGGGAGTGAGAAGTGTGTGCTCTTTGTTTAAACTTTGTATGCAATTTTGGCCGTTTATTTACAAGACAACAATGTTTTGGGGGCCTGAAAACGTTTTTGAAAACGGGTTTCAAAGTGCAAGGTTTTGTAAACGATGCCTTTAATAGAGTTGGGGTACTCGAACTTGGACTCAGACTCGAGTCCAATTTTGAATGAACTCGGACTTGTCACGCACTCGGGTGAATTTGTACTCGGACTTGACATGGACTTGGACATTTTATACTCTGAAAATATTCTGAGTGCAGTGGAGTCCGCATCATGTGTAACAACAAAACCGGCAATAAACTAGATAAGATAAGAAATTAATTAACGTCTTAATTTTACTGCACACCAGCAGGCAGCAGTAGCATCATCTTATGCTTGCAGACAAAGCACACATCACATACTGGATTGCAATGCGTGGCTAGGACAATGTCTTCAAAGTCAGCAATAATTGGTTTTGCTTATGAAAATCATAAAGAATTTATTTGTAAGAAATCCAGTAAAAAGAAGCACTCTGCGGATTGCAAATTTTGCAAATCAACTCTTACTGATTTGTCTGGCACAACTTTCTACCGACATGTTCAAAGAAAACCTAGAGAAATGTAAGTTACTTATTATAACTTTTAATACCAACTTAAATCCAAATAACTTGGCGATATGACGATAAATATATATCGAATTTTTGTGTGCATACACTTAAAGCGGCAGACAGAATGAGGCCGCCTCATCGTGCATCATCAGTAACAAATTATCTAATGTTTTACTCTTGGACTGTCAAATAAATTCACATACATCATGTCAAAATGCAAGTCTGACGGAGTATTCTTGTAAACACAGTTGTTTATGTCTTAAGTAAATGTAAACAGTTAATCATCAATATAGCAGTCTAATGAACCTGCTGCTGTAATGTTAATCAAACAACAAAAGACAAAGAGTAACTACTGCTGACTTACTTTAGTAAATTTAATAAGAATCACTGTACATGTAAAGTGAAGTTTGTTTTATTTTACATTTGTTTTATTAAATTTGTATAGTATTTATTCTTACTTGAATAATCCTACTTGAGAAAACATATCATTATAGTGAAATAAGATTTTAGTATCGCCCACCCCTAAACATTAGCATTTGGTGATACCAGAGGCATTAAATAATTGAAATATAATAAAACAGGTTAATTTGTGTTTTTCATGTTCTTGTAATAATAAAAATTCTACATATATATCTATGTCCATTCTATTCTTTGAAACCATTTTTGATTGCAAACTAGTTGAGGTTCTGTTGATAAAATAAAAAAGTTAAATGGCAATGCAAGATGTAATAGTGTTTTTTTAGTTCAATTTTATATTGCCATTGGTTTAATGGGTTGAAAGGTTAAAATATTAATAGAAGGTACGAATTTACAATAACAATTTCTAATCTTTTTTTTTTCAATTTAATTACTTTATGGACTCGGGCGGACTCGACTCGGACTCTGCCGGTAAGAACTCATACTTGAGTCCAACTCTGCCCCTTTTGGACTCTGACCCAACACTAGCCTTTACCGTCTCCATGTAAACAACAAAAATGTGAATTAGTGAAAAAGGTGATGTCATGCGCATACATATTATGTGTTCATGGGGTGTTTCTTGAAAAAGTTACATCGCCAACTACTGACCTGGCATGCATTAAACAGCGTTTTTAGTCATTTTCTCAGATCTGTGTAAGCAGGGATCATTTTTACAATGTTGTTGTCTGTTTTCAGTACATCGTTGTTGTGTAAACATGCATTTATAGTGCTGGTAATTGGTGAGGTGATTGGGGACAGGTGTGACCTGGCAAAACCATGACAACATGTCATAACCTGTTTACAACTCTAGCAATTCCCCTTTAAAAATTTTGCAATCCACTTGATGAAGAATTATAAGATGTTTAAGACTCAATACAACAGGCAATCTACTGGAGAGTGGGGGACAACCTAATGCGGGGTTAGTTGTAACACGTGGTTTAAAACTTTCCACACATGCCAGGATGACGAAACTTAGTGAATTTACTAGTTGCCATATCAACATTATTTAGAGATTTTTTTTTTTCTGCACAATAATAAATTAATCCATAATGATGAAATAAGTGCAATTCAGCTTTATTCCACAAGGTGGCAATGTCTGATACACAATGATGAAGTGATGTTTCACTCGATAGAAAACGAAACAATAATAATTATAATCTGCAAAACTTGAAATGGCTCAGTGATTTACTGCAGAGCAAGTACTGAACACATTCAAATATTACTGTTACTGTCACTTGATGATGGATCTGGTGAAGGAAGCTGTCAGTGTTCAAAATATTTATTTTGAAGATGTTGAAAAATACTTTTGAGAATATGGGTGAGATCGCGAATATGAACCAGATGCTGAATGTACTGGGAAATGAGCTCTGACGAGGACAGTGATGATGGTATAAAACTACTCAAACTGAACACTTCCAAGCTCCAAACGAAATATGTTTTATTTTATTTTTTCTGTAATTGTTACTCTAATATCAGGGGCCGTATTCACAAAACATTTTATCTTAGCACTAAGAGTTCTCCTAAATAGAAGTAAAAGTTCTTAGCTAAGAGTTTTCTCTTAAAACCTATTCACAAAGCTGCTGAGAGCAACTTTTACTACGGAACAGAAAGAAGTCTTAAGCTAAGAAAAAGGGCGGGGTTGACCTTGTTGCTATGGATGATGTCCTCATGCTTACCAACTATGCCCACAGTGATTGGCTGATGGGGGAGGAGTCTCAGTCAGTGATAGAAATATTGCAGAATTTATTGAAGGTTTTGAAAAGTAGGCTAAGTGTCACTAATATATATATTATTTCAGCTAATTATCAGCCTTTCAAGCAACAAATTATGTTTTATAAACAAAGTTCTGGAGGAGCACTATCTAAGTTAATCAGCTTGAGAGGATACAGTATACACAACCGAATCACCTCGACAGTTTTCTGCATCCCTCCACCACCTCGACTTCCCACTCTCTGCCCAGCAGGGGATTCAGGATTGTAGGCCTACTCTGGGTTTGGGCTCAGAGACCATGGACAAATAGGCTTATTTTAGCCTAGAAATCTAGACGCACCCTAGCGGCAGAACATTTATTTTGCCGCGAGCGTAGTCTAGCAACTCTCGGTAGACCTGAGAGCTGGAAAAACCAAACTCTGGTCAGGCCAATCACAGCGTGTGTAGAGTCGGTGGGTGGGCTTAACATAATGACGGCACATCACGGCACAGTTGCGGATGTTCTGCGTGCTACTCGTAAACAAAGCTGATGAACAGCGGCCTTTCGAATCGGCTTTGGCTGTGACTCTGGACGACTTGGAGTTAAGCTTTTCTTTGAGAAAAGAACGGCACTGAAGTCATTCTTAAGAAAAGATGTGTTCGAAGTTTTGCCTACCGGATACGGTGAAAGTTTATCAACTAACGTTAGCTCGGCTTCACCTTCTTCTTCGCTCTGGTTGGTTGTGGCACTCATGGCGCTATCCAATTGCATGCAGAGGGAATTTGAAAGACAACCGTTTATCCCGCCCCTCGGATTGAGCCCTGTCAATGGTGAGTTTCCAGACCCAACATCTTGATGTGGGTATGGCTTGTCAGGCTAGGCTTATTTTACTCTTTTACTCTATCCGATCATTTTTAAGTGAACTCGTGCAACAACTGCCACAGGTAATCAGACTTTTTTTTATTTTTTATTAAATAAATAATTATTATTTTTTGGAATTTTTTCCTTTTTATTATGATTGAACAGTGAGTAGACAGGAAGCAAAGTGGAAGAGAATGGGGAGAAAGGTCCGCAACAGTCATTACGATTGTTTGTGATTTGGTCTTAGTGACTTAGGAGTCCTCTTGACTACTCCTAATGTTTCACAGATTTAAGAGCTAGTTTTAGCGCTAAAATGCTTTGTGAAATACTTTGGTTCATGGTTTTGATTCCCAGGAAACACACATACACCTGGATAAAAAACTAAAAAATTTAATTATGCATTTTATTAAGAAGTTTATTTCAAATATAAAATGTAGGAAAATATGGATATCTTGTTTGCTTGGTTGAAAACATGAAATAAAAAAAAAATAATAATAATAAAATAAAAAGTTTCGAGTTGTGTGCCAGCTTTCCCTGGGGCTTAATACAAACGCTTCCCATCAGCCACCTGTGACAAGCCAAGGAGAACTTAACTGTATTTCAGTCAGGACCACTTTTGAGAATGAAATTTATTGACAATCTTTGATTTGGCGAAAGGCTTAGGCTCAAAGATGCTCGAGCTGCCATACAAGACAGCTTGAGATACATCCCTGAAACATAATCCCCAGCCTTCTTAATAACCAAAAGTTTCTTAGCACGTATTTACATAAAGAAATACAATGATGACAATAGATTTCTACACAGAATCCAATACTCTATAATAAAGATACTAGGAGGTGAAGGGGTGGAGGTGGGTGTAAATGTCTGTGCGACAGACTGAGGAACATGAGTTTGAATGAGCTTAAAAACTATAGTTGATTAGAGTAGGTGGAGTAACAAATCAGCTGAGCGTCAGCTGACATCATTTAGCGATCAGTGGTCTGCCTTAACTACGCTTGAATTCCATTCGATCACTCAAGCTCCATTTCAGTCAGGACCACTTTTGAGAATGAAATTTATTGACAATCTTTGATTTGGCGAAAGGCTTAGGCTCAAAGATGCTCGAGCTGCCATACAAGACAGCTTGAGATACATCCCTGAAACATAATCCCCCAACACAATAACGTTGTTAAATTCTATACGTCAGAACTTAACTACTAGAGACAGCGTGTCTAAGAGGAGCGCGGCTCCTCAATATCAACTGGAGGTAGCGTACCTCAAATAGGGTATGGAACGCGGTTCCTTGAGCTAAATTCGGAATCCGATCATGCGTGATCGGAAGAATATAAGCAAGACTACACTTGATACTTAGATAACTCTGCATTTATTATCAAACCCCCAACAAACTAATTATTTTATTTATTTATTTTTTATTTATTTTTTTTACACATGATGATTGTCATTACTGATCATAACAGTTTATGTCTAAATTTAAATATTTTGACTCATTGATTTCTGTGCTTGCAAGATGTCGTTAGTTCCTGGGCGAATGTAGCACTGGAAAGCAGAGGATGTCCATCGTCCCATTCTTTGGAGCATAGGAGTAGGGATGGTAGAAGCAGCTGTTGTGGCTGCTCCGATGCGAAATGAGTGCGCTGTGTAGAGGTTAGGGGCGAGACCACAATGTTGGCAAAGAAGACGTAGGTGATGTGTGAACCAACATCTTGTCATGATGTTCTCATCCTCAGTGAAAACAGAGGCTCGTTGGAATGTGCAAGAGCACGGTAGTTCAGATACCGGACCATGGAAGAGAGGGGACAAAATTCAGAATTAGTACGAGAAATGGTTACAAACACACCTTTCTTTTCTTTATCTGTTTTTGAGTGTTTAAGGTGAATTTCAAAATAGTTAGATTTAAGTGAGATATCTTCTAATGAGAGGTCTTGGGAAGGATTGAAATGTTTTGAACGTGCAGTAAATTCCCCACATCTCAGAAAACCATAAAAAGCCGAAAGAAATACCGCTTCTAGGAGTGCATTAGTATATGGGCTAAAGAAACCCGTGCGCAGCTGAGAAACCATAAGATGGACTAGAGGAAGTGTGAAAGGTAAACGTTTATCATTAATGGCTGGACTTTCCTTTTTAAGACCATTCAGGAGGAGGATGATGGAGGGGTCTTTAAGAAGGCTTTGAGTCTCGGGAACCAAACATCTTAGATGGAATTGAATTCCTGATAGTAATGCTTTAATGGATGAAGGCTGCAATTTTTTAGACTCAAAACAATGGACGATGAAAGCACGTACAACAGGAATATTGACTGGAACAGTTGAAACCGCATGTGCAACACAGAATGAAGAATAGTAAGTCCAGGCAGAATCATACGTTTTTAATGTGGATTTTGCCAGTCCTAATCTCATGTACTGATTAGCTGATGATATCAGATGACCTAGGGAGTCATTTAGTCGAGAACTGTTAGACTGAAGGGAGGGCAGAGGAGGCTTGAAGGGGACGCATCTGGGCATAACCGTCTGAATTCCTGAAATTTGAATCGAGATAATGAGTCAGCAATTTTATTGTCTAAACCTGGTATGTGCGCTGCTCGCAAAGTGAAATTACCCAGTACACATGACCAGGTAAGACGTCTCATGAATTTATTAATGAAAGGAACTGAAGAGCGTCCTTTATTAATAATGTTAACGGTAGCATTATTATCACAGAACACTACAATTTGTTTTCTGCACCACTGTTCTCCCCAAATAATAGATGCAACTACAATAGGATATAGTTCTAATAAAGCTGTAGAATGGAGATCAGAAGGCAAACTTGAAATTTCGATAGGCCATGAATCAGCAAACCACTGGTTCTGAAATATACCTCCGAAACCTATGGAGGGGGCTGCATCAGTGAAAAAACGTAGGTCAGTGGACGTTTCATAATGATCATGGTAGAAAAAAGACAAACCGTTCCAAGATTTGCAAAGTTTGGCCCAAAATGCCAAGTCTGACCTGCAGCCTTCATCTAAATATACTGAATCATGAAGATTACTGACTGATTTTGAAATTTCTAGAAGTCTAGAAATGAAAGTACGACCCTGTGGAATAATCCTCATAGCGAAATTAAGGTGCCCTAATAAAGAGAGAAGTTCTCGTTTGGTTACTGATGAAGCTAGCAGAAAAGCTTGTATAAATTCTCTGATACGATTTAATTTATCCAAAGGTAAAGAGGCTTGCATATTGGTAGAATCCAATATGATACCTAAAAATTCTAATTTGCGCGCAGGACCTAAGGTTTTCTCTTCCGACAGAGGAACGCCGAGTTTAGCAAATGTTTGTTTAAGTGCAAGAAAGGAGTGATTTGGTTGAGAATGTGGATAATCAATAACTAAGAAATCGTCCAGTAGGTGGAGCACAAACGGCAATTTACAATTGTTGGATAATATCCAGCACAAAGCTTCAGATAGAGTGTTAAAAATGTGCGGGCTACTTTTGCAACCAAAAGGAAGCCTAACTGCGAAGTATGCCTTATTGCGCCACCTAACTCCGAAAAGGTGCCACTGGGACGGGTGAAGGGGCATAATTTTAAACGCATCGGTTATATCAGCTTTGCTTAACCAAGCACCTCTGCCGGCAGTTTTAATGAATTTAATGGCATGATCGATGGATGCATAATAAAGAGAAAAGGGTTCGGATGGAATCAAGCTATTGATACTTTTAACTCCATTATTAGAATGAGGAGAAGAAAGATCTATTATTAACCGCTTTTTACCGGAGTATTTTCGCGTTGCTATACCGATAGGGTTTATACGGAACACGTTAAAAGGAGGTTCAGAAAAGGGGCCGATCATGTAACCTTTAGCTACTTCCTTTTCTAATAAACGATCTACTATATTAGTCTCTTTGATAGCAGATTGAAGATTGCTACATGTATACGAGAAGGGAGGAAGAAACGCTAAACCGGCAAAAAAACCCTTCAGCAAACCGATTAACAGGTAGCTCACGAAACAACGGTTAGGGTGATTTTGTAAAGCTTTCTTGAGTTCACTTGTGTTGATAGGAGTAGATGGAACAGCTTTTATTGTTTCTTGAAACGACTGTTTCTTCGAGGACAAACAGTCTTTGGGTGACTGTCGCCACAATAGCTGCAAACATGAATAAATTTACAGTTAGATCGATTACAGACGTTCTCATTATAGCGAAAACAAAGGGGTGTAAAGACTGCCGGTTTCACCACCTGAGAACTTTCCCCGACATCCGGCCTGGAAGTAGTGCCAGCCGAGATAGATACTTTGGGACACAAGGAAGACGTGTGAGAAAATGAACCACATAGCGAACATGAGAGGGTGCGGTGCCCAGTGAAGTGTCTGCTGATTAATGCTAAGTCAACAACTGACCAGTCCAGTCTCTGGTTGAAACGCTGAATATACATGGCTGCTTTGGACATAGCTAGATCTGAAATTATAGCCAGGTAAGTGTCCAGTTCTTGCCTTCTTTCAGGTTGAATTTCGCAAATAATGTCTCTAAACACTCCAAAAGCAATGTTAAATTCGGCCATTGTGAGGCTCTTAGAGAGTCTGGGGTCACTTTCTTTTAGTATCACAGATACGTCACCACAGTCAACGATTCGTTTATCGCTAGATTCAGAGCATAACAATATCTTTACTAAATTAATATCGTTACCTGCCAGAATTTGAGTCTTCAACTGAGGAGTGATTGCTGCGGCTGGTGGGAAGAATGGCACTCCAGGTGAAGCTGTTGGAACTGCGGAGCTGAGTGTTCTTCTTGGCAGGAATTCGAGACTTCCGTGAGACGTAACATCACCGGCGAGCGTCGCCTGATGGTGAATTCCTGAAGCGTTCTGAATCGGAGAAAAGGTGGTGTGTGGCTGATTCTCAAGTGCTTGTAGCCTTACATCCATGTTAGATAAGACATTTTGAATTGAAGATAAGGCATTTAGGACTGCTTCGTTAGGCTGAGGCTCAGGACGAGATGCGGAGGACTTCGTTTGTTTGGAGATGTGCGCTGAAAGAGACTCGATTGACGAATGTTTCCTTTTTTGTGACGCTTTCCGTCCGGAAGGTCGTGGAGTGGAGACTTCTGATGGTGAAATAGGCTCTTGATCCGGTGCAGTTTCTGAGAAGAGCTGGAATAGATCCTCATGACTGGCATTTGGCGGAATTTGAATATTCCGTTTATAAAGTGCAGGAAGAATTTTCTCAATAGGCCAATCCTCGATAGATGAAGTTTTTGCAGCTAATCTGGAGCTTCGTCTTGGAGGTGGTTGGGCTTCTATGGATATTTCATCAAGGTCTACGAGGTTAGATTGAGTTTCCTCGGACAGGTCCACAGAGAAGATGGCATGTTCTTCCGTATCGGAGCACGCCATGGTCACGCAAAGCAAGGTGAGGAATAAGACTTTAAGTAGTCGCATGTAGGCTGTGTGGCTGACTATTATCTCTAGGGTGTAAATGTCTGTGCGACAGACTGAGGAACATGAGTTTGAATGAGCTTAAAAACTATAGTTGATTAGAGTAGGTGGAGTAACAAATCAGCTGAGCGTCAGCTGACATCATTTAGCGATCAGTGGTCTGCCTGAACTACGCTTGAATTCCATTCGATCACTCAAGCTCCATTTGAAGAATTTGGGATTTTGCCAGCTTTTGTTTAAGTTAAATCAAAGTTCTTTATTTTTTTCAACTGGCAGAGATGTTTGAACGAATGGGGACTTTGATAGTATTGAACTGCTGACGTATTTTGTATTTGCTTTGTTCTCCTTTTCATTAGACTGTTTGTGTAGCACAACAACATAAATATGTGATATTTTAGTCTTTCATTTAAGTTGTGCTTGTGTAGATGACTTTCAGTTCAAGAGAACTGCGTTTTCATGAAGGTATTACAGCTGAATATTTTTATCATCTCTGTTGAAATGCGTAGAAATGAGAGCTACTCATAAAAAAAGAGCGTCATTATGACAAATACACTGTGACATTGGTGACCTGATACCGTTGACTCTGCACTGTAAATTCTGAACACACAGAAGACTTAGAACAATAAATGGCTAATTACAGCTTTTCTGTCAGTTTGGGTTATAACATTTATGGAAGACAGTGGTACACTGATAGTGAAGCATATACTAATTTGGTGCTAAACCACTGCAAATCTGCCATATCAACTTAAGTTCCCTTCATGGTAATTGGAAAATATTCTCCTCAACATTCTGCAGCTGTCACCAATGTGAAAGCTTTCATGTTAAAATATTTCTTCTGGGTATTTTTTTCATTACAACACTTAGTTATTGTGGCTCATCTAGAAATTGCTTTTAAGACCACTTACTATAAATACAATGTAGTAATTTTATTAAACAGTTCAATCATTCAGTTCATTACATTAATCATATGTATATTCCTAATCAAGTAGACAGTAATTGTAATGGAAATGTAGATCACTTTGTTATGCTATAATAATTTTGATGCGTGATATGAATCACTGTAATTTTAAGTTGTCATTGTAATGTTGGTAACATTTTACAATAAGGTTCAATTCAGTTGGCATTAGGTGTTATGATCTTATATACAACATTTTTTTACAGTGTTTATTGATCTAAAATATTGTTAATTAAAAAAAAATCTTATTTTTTTATGAATAAATAAATGTAGCATTTTCAGAAATTAAGACTATCCTAAATTAATAAATGCTGTAAAAAATATTGTTTATTGTGTAGCGTCTGTAGGAATTGTGGACGCAGACACATAGTTTAATGAATCTTCCAAATGATTCGATCAAATGAACATCCCCTTCACAAAGCTCAATTCAGCTCCAGACCCGAGGAAATCGACCATCTATCACGGAGGCTCCATTCTGTCCGGAGCTACTAGTTGCAGATAATAATTAACCGACTTCCTATGGACTTTTGTCCAAACTTAGTTAAAGAGGACAGATGACTCGTTGTGATCACAAGATAAAGAAACAAACCAGATCTCTGTCTTTTCAATGACCAGTAAATTAACTCCACGTGACACAGCTAAAACTCCAAGCAAACTCACAGAAACTGTTACATATGGAGTGCATGAAATTACTGATTCCCTTTCGAAAGGGAACTCTCGCTGCATCAGCTGACGCTACAGGGAACGCCTCCAGCGTGACAGGTGTCTGAAGCTACTATCGAATCATGTCAATCCTATTGACCGGTGACAGCCCATGACGTCATCAATATGCGACCCGGAAGTATATAAGGGCGCCGTGCCAACACATACACATCTTTTTCGTCTTCAGGGACTGTCTGTCGAAGCGTAATTCTGTGGATACTGGTAAAAAAGATTAAACTAAACTTGAGTATGAAACGCACAGAGAAGAGGCAGAGCTTCAGATGGAGCTCGCCGATCGTCTGGAGAGAGGCGTTGTTCTCTCAGACGATTTAGCGGCTGACGAGGGTGAGCTGCAGGTCGACGTGGAGAATGGGAGTTCCCCACATAGCTCTGCAGCGAGCGCTCTTCTGGACGGGCAGGAGATGGCTGAGGAGGGTGGTAACAGTGACCAGGATCAGCCTGGACCCTCTCAGCCACCCTGTCCCGCGTACGCTGAATTGCTGTATGCTGTGGAGCGCGCTGCAGGCAGGCTGAGGCTGCCTTGGCGGCGCGCTAGGGGAGAGGTCGCACGCGGCAGGCTCGACGATCGATTTCTCCCCGGACACAGGCCAGCACCTCAGACGAGCCTTCCATTCCTCCCGGACCTTCATGATGAGGTCCGGGTGGCATGGAAGAACCCTTACTCCGCCCGCATCCACCGACAGCAGCGAGCCAGTTTCGCTGATGTTGAGGGGATGGGTGAGCATGGGTATGTGTCGATGCCCCCCATAGACGAGACGTTTGCGAACTATCTCGTCTCAGGGCGTACATCGACACTGAGAGCTCCGACTCTGCCATCCAGACCGCTGAAGGCGACTTCACGGTTGAATGGCAGAGTGTACGCGGCAGCAGGTCAGGCTGGTGCGACCCTGCACACGATGGATGTGTTGCAGGCGTACCAGGCGGACCTGCTGAGAGACCTCGACTGAGGCAGTGGCTGAGTTGCGCCGCACCACAGACCTGGCTCTCCGGGCCACTAAACAAACTGCTGCCGCGATCGATGGCGGCGATGGTGGCCACGGAGAGGCATCTGTGGCTGAGCTTGGCTGACATCGGGGAGAAAGAGAAGAGCTTTCTCCTCGATTCACCAGTTTCGCCCACTGAACTTTTCGGCACCTCCGTGGAGGCGGTGGTCGGAAAGCTCAGGGAGGCGAAGGCGCGCTCAGCCGCGTTCAAGACCTGTATACCGCTGAGGTCTGCGTCCACACCCAGGCAGGCGGGACCTGGTCCATCGCGGCTTGAGGGCCGTAGGATGGACCAGAGAGTGAGCTTCTCCTCTCGTGCCCCTCCTCCAGTGAGGAGTAGGACACAGAGGAGACGCCAGTCCCGCAGGAAAAGGAATCTAAGGGAGGTGATCCAGGACAAACGCGCCCGGCATTGATGATGGGTTACCTCCTTTGAGGGGTTTTCAATCCTACCCTCTCCCTTTTCCTTTTTAATGCACTTTTTAACATCTTTTTATGTCTTTTAATTCCCAGGCACTTCTTACATCAGGCCTGAGGCGGGCCTATGATGATTAGAACTTTGTTCTGACGGCCCGCTTTAGCTTGGTTAGTGAGAGCGCCGCTTTCAGGCATGCAAGGGCGGTAGAACATCGCGGTGATAGCTGCTTGGTGAGTCTTCGCACTACGTGCCACAGGTGAGAGTGGTCATTTTTGTGTGAAACACTAAAAAATTTATTTCTTACAGACCTCCATTCCCTGTTGGAGTATGGGGTTTTTTTGAGACGGAGCTAACTGGAGTTTTCCCCCTGTAGGTGGCTTATGACAGCACCAGGTGCTGGGCTGTGGAGGTGAGCGTGTGTTGGCTTTCCCTTGGCGGTCAAGATATCGCGAGGCAGGCCACCGCTCATGGTATCATATGTATGTAATTAGGGCCTCCTCTCATGGTGAGAGTGGTGTTTAGGCCGCCGCTCTTTTCTTTGAAATGTTTGCGGAGTACTAGGAGTACCTTCTGGGAGAATGGAGTGTTTTTCTACCGCTTAGGGTTTTTTACTATGTGTCTTCGGTTTCCCTAAGCCACCGCAGGTTAGAGTAGTTTGTCTCTTTTAGAGTGTGTTTTCTAGAGACTGACGCTGGAGCTTCAGTTGGGAATGTGGCCTAGGCTATGTGGATGAGGGAGGTACGTTGCTGAGGCACTGTCACCTCTGGCTGTTCACTACGTGATTCTGAGCCCTTTCTACCATCCCTGTGTATGTCAGCCTCCTCTCACTTGAGAGTCGTTTGGTCAGAGCAGCAGTTTTTATTAAATGACTGGCGGATTCATTGGCTATTGTAGACTCGTTTACAGCTTGTAGGCTTTACAAGCCTCCCTGAGGACGGGTCCCCATAGCAGTGCAATGGGTAGTTATTAGTCAGCCAGTGGTCTAACTGTCAAGGGTTCATAGCAGTCAGTTGTAAACTTGCTACCAGGTGGTAGGCCTCACCAGGCCTCCTTGGAGGCGAGTTCCTGGGTGGGATACTCGGGGAGCTAGCATGGCTTGTTATCAGGTAATAGGCCTCATCAGGCCTCCTTGAGGGCGAGGGCCGATGTGTGACATCGGTATGGCTAGCCTGACTGGCTATCAGATGGTAGGCCTCATCAGGCCTTCGTGAAGACGAGCCTCTGGGGTCTTTTTTGTTACTCTTACATTTTGCATGTTTGTTATCAGTTGGCAGGCCTCTCTAGGCCTCGCTGGAGGAGTGCTCTCAGTCACTTGACGGTTAGCATGGTTAATGCTAGCAGGTAGTAGGCCTAACCAGGCCTCCCTAGTTGGCTTACTATCAGACAGAAGGCTTATTTTTGAAGGTGAGCTCCCGAGATAGGAGTGCTCGGGTAGCTAGCATGACTTGCTATTAGGGTAGGCCTCACCAGGCCTCCTGGAGGGCGAGTATCGATGCAGGGCATCGGAATAACTAGCCCGGCTGGCTATCAGGTTATAGGCCACAGTAAGCCTCCCTGAGGGTCGGCTGTCGGGTGGAAGGCCTCAGCCAGGCCTCCCTGGAGGTGAGTACCGATGTGTGGCATCGGGTGTATTTTAGCTTGGCAGGCTATCAGGTGGTAGGCCTCATCAGGCCTCCTTGAAGCCAGGTACCAATGTTTGGCATTGAGGTAAAGCTAGCCTGGCCGGCTATCAGGTTATAGGCCATTGTGCTTCCCTGAGGGTCGGCTGTCAAGTGGAAGGCCTCACCAGGCCTTCTGGATAAGGCATGTTATCAGTTGGAAGGCCTCGCCGGGCCTCACTGGAGGTAAGTACCGATGTTCGTCACATCGGGACAGCTAGCCTGCCGGCTATCAGGTTGTAGGCCTCATCAGGCCTCCCTGAAGGCCTGCTGTTAGTGGAAGGCCTTAACCAGGCCTCTCCGAAGGCGAGCACCGACGTACGGCGTCCGGGTATGCAGCCTAGCAGGTTATCAGGTGGAAGGCCTTACTGGGCCTCCCTGAGGGTGAGCTCCCAGGTTGTGGTCACTTGAACAGTTAGCATGAATTGCTATCTGACAGTAGGCCCGCACTGGGCTTCCCTAGAGGTGACCTCAGAAGCTGCTCAGGATTAGCATGCTTCGCTAGCAGGTAGTAGGCCTCACCAGGCCTCCCCAAGGGCATGTTCCTAGGACCCAGTCACCTGAGAAACAGTTAGCACAAGTCGCTAGCAGGTAGAAGGCCGCACTGGGCCTCCCTGCAGGCCCGCTATCAGGTAGTAGGCCTCACTAGGCCTCCCTTGAGGGTGAGTTCCTGAGTTAGGACACTCGGGTAGCCAGCATAGCTCGCTATCAGGTAGTAGGCCGTTCCAGGCCTCCCTAAAGGCTTGCTATCAGGTAATAGGCCTCACGAGGCCTCCCTGAGGGTGAGTTCCCGAGTCAGGATGCTCGGCTAGCTGATGTAGCTCGACTGTCAGGTAGTGGGCCTCCATTAGGCCTCCCTGAGAAAACGAGTTTCCGTTTCCCAGCTACTTTGAAAGTTGACTTCAACTGCTATCAGGTAGTAGGCCTCACGGGGCCTCCTTGAAGGCGAAGTTCCCAAGTCTAGGCACTTCTCGGTTACCAGTTCTCTGTGAGTAGAACCTATGGTAGCTTAGCCTACAGCTGGGGGTTACCCGCCAGGCAGGTTCAGCTGCTCCCCTCATTGAGGGTCGTCTATGAGCACACAGCCGCCTGAGCCTGGTCAGACGGTCACAGGCCTCTCGTGAGGCCTCCCTGTTAGATCAGTCCAGAGCCTTCCCGGCCTCCCTACTGCTTTGAAACACAAGCACTTGGTAGATCCTTGATTTGAGCAGGCAGACTCCTCTCGCTAGCAAGGGTTGTAAAGCGCTACGCTGAGTGTTGCTCTCTGGGATAACCCGTCTCTGAGTTCCGGGCTGAGCAGGACTGCCAGTTTTTTCAGTCCCTTTGTTTGGATGCCTCCTGGGCACCATCCAGAGGCTCTGTTTCTGAACAGACAGGGTTGGCTAAACCGAAGTGTCCATAACACTTAGGGCACCAGGTCAGGCCTCCCTGGTGGCACTCGGGATAACCTTGTTTCCCGAGTAGTGACTGGCTGGGGCTCCTTCGGGTCCCCTAGCCACATTCCCTTAAAGGGACCCCTTCTGTTGAAGTAGTGGTCCCGGGCCTTTGAGCAGTCTAGATAGAACCTCACGCAGTTGCGTTAAGGTTCCGTTTAGGTTCATAGCTTGGGCTATGACCGTAGGGAATGCTGTCGCTGACAGCCCAGTGTGACCTGAGGGGGAGTTGCTCAGGTTTTTCAGTTGAATTTACTTGTGTTGACAGTTGTCACTGCCAATAACCAGACACTCCCCTCAGCATGGCGGCGCGGGTAAATCGTTCCCCATAGCATCAGCTGACGCAGCGAGAGTTCCCTTTCGAAAGGGTACGTCTCAGGTTACGTATGTAACCTCTGTTCCCTGAGAACAGGGAACGAAATTCTGTGTCTAGTTGCCATGCCTTGGGGCCTGTCTGCCATACAGTCCCTTCAGACGAGAAGATGTGTATGTGTTGGCACGGCGCCCTTATATACTTCCGGGTCGCATATTGATGACGTCATGGGCTGTCGCCGGTCAATAGGATTGACGTGATTCGATAGTAGCTTCAGACACCTGTCACGCTGGAGGCGTTCCCCGTAGTGTCAGCTGACGCAGCATTTCGTTCCCTGTTCTCAGGGAACAGAGGTTACATACGTAACCTGAGACGTTATTGGACTTTCATTCAAATAGCCTTCGACATAGCTTGTTAGTGTGTTCACAACTGAATACACGTGACTATTATGCATGTATTTCACTCCCAATTCATGCAATTATGTAACTATTGAATGAGTGGATGAAAAGGCACTGTGTTTGATATGTTTGTGTTCGTATGGGTATAATCCAACAGATGAGATTAATGAAATCTTTATAGGATTGATCATGTCCTAATAGTAAGAAATTAGGTCTAAATTTATTCCCTGCTTAAGAGCAGGAAACTAAATTACTATAGGTAACCCAATTTTATGGGAGGGGTGGAGACACAGTCACCCCTGAACCCTAATTGGCCAGAACCCATCCAGGGGATGGGCAAATATTTGAGTTTAATCTCAGAACACGAACGAAGAATCCAGTTCAAGTTGGTTCGCAGTTCAGAGTTGTTCAGAGTTGACCCGATTGAGTTCTGAACGGAGAGCTCCCAGGAGACGATCTGACGATCGTGGCAGACCAAGATCACAGAAAATGGGTTAAACAACGATTTAATTCAGGCCATCTGCTCTTCTCTCACTTTCCTTTCTTTTACTTAAAGTTTATTTTCTTTCCGTTAAGTCTCGGGTTCTGTTAAGTTTCGCCGCAAAAGTTACTCAACGAGTCTCCAAAAGCGCGCTTCAACTTCAAACAACGCCCACAAGACTTTCATCCAGCCGCCAACACGCCACGTGATTGGCTTCCCAAGACGTCGATCAAAAGACACGACCAGTCCTTCAGCGAATCAAAGACCCGGGAAAACCCCTTCTCAAGCGGGGAAAGAGAATCCCCTGTCTGAGACAACTAATACCTCTAGATTCCAAGCTGAACTGGTGCATTAGATCAAATGTAATAACCCTGCCTAAGAAACGATAGAAGGTTAAATTACTGATCAATGGTTTCTTCAGGTCATGTGTCATAAATGCATATTTTGCTTAGGATTTCATAATTTCTCTCTCTTAGAACTTATTCTTTTCCTCACCTTCCTTGCTACAACGTGTGTGAATGTGCGAATGCTTGTGTTTATGTTAGATATTAGTTTGATGTGTTAGAGTAATCAATAAAGTTCCGTTTGTATTCAAAGATAACTGTTCTTGTGTTATGTGCTTATCAATTTAATGTCTTGAACTGCCGATCTAAGTTACCTGGCTGTTAAATAGTGTTTCACTATTGTTCGGATATTAACATCCGCTGCAGAGCTGATATTTACGGCCCGTTCAAATGAACGCTGGAAGAGTCATTTGCTCGGCTGTAAAATAGACTCTCAAAATTCCCTATGAATTCATTCATTCATTCATTTGAGCTAAATATACATGTTTCCCTTTAACAGAGCTCCCTTTAAGTTCTTACATATCGGTGGACGAATAAGTTAAGGTGTAAACATTAATTCTGAATTATTTATAAATTATAGTGTCATTCGAGTCTCTTTCATTTTAATTCAATTCCCCGTTGAGTTATTATTTTATATGACTCATAGTCGCTACATTGTTAAGCCATGATACCTAATGTTATTGTAACCCACGTCTCAGGTTAATTTAAACAGATAACTACTTGAATTAGCTATAATTAAAGCTGGACTAATACCAAAAGCTCTAGGTACGACTACGGAGCCTGAAATAGTAAAAGGTCAGCAGAAAACCGATAACACAAAACAGGTACGTTTTTTGGAAATTTATTATACAAAATTAAAGACAGTTATTTACAATCCCTGCCTACCTAAGCCGGCTTCCTGGGTGCACAGTCATTGGTGTATGAATGATCGTTTCACTACCCAGGTAGGTTTACGTGTGTTCTTATCTGTGTTTCAAATGAGGCACAGGATGATGATGGTTCCCAAAGATGCCACGGCTGGCCACACCAGGCTCTTGGTCCATTCACTGACTTCTGCGGTTGGCTCGCCACTGACCACCAAGGTCAGACTCAGATGATCTATCCCTCTCAAAAAACCAATCTATACATACAGTACAGAATGCATTAGTTACTATTTCCTCATTTCTGTTCAAATCCGATCAACTTCTCCATTCAAATGTCAGATTAAATCAAATATAACCAATAGTAAAGGATATAGATACTCTAATCATTATGTAAATGAATAGGTACACATCACACCACAAAACATCAATCAATAAATCATGTACTTCCATCTCACAGTATAGAAATAAAATCATGAGATTTCTGAAACCGGATATTTTTTTTTTTTTTAACCTTTTAAATCTATTTATGCATCTTAATAATATTTTAAACATCACATTTTAATCTATTCATTATATTTAACAGTTAAGATTAACTTCTGTTCCTCATATACATTTTAAACATGTATATTGACAATTAAATGAACCAAATCACCCTTATTATACATATGACAACAAAAGGATAATTACTCCCTCACTCAAATAGTTTCTAAGTCAACAGAACAGAGTATAAAGGCACCTTTAGCGGTGTGAATACTATCAAAGATCTGCTACAGTGGTGAATAGCTTAGCTGAGCTAATAGCAGAGCTCAAACATAAACAAATTCACATTTGAATGTTAATGGTTAACACGTGGCTAGCGCGATTAGCAATCTTTGAGGAACATCTTAAACAACATAAAACAATATGAATCTGTGTCTTTATGGTATCAAAACAGCAAGAATCAGGGTCACAAATTGATTGGTTTTAGAAAATGGTATTTTGCGCCATAATGGAGCTAGAACAGTCAACATAACACTCGCACTAGTATTAACATCCTTACCGGAGGTATCTTGAAGAGCTCGCAAAGTCATGCGGTTAACTCTCTCTCACAACTTTCAACCTAATGGACACAAAATATTTCAATATTTGGTATGAGATTTGTCTTTGAATTCTTATCTCTCAGAGGATATTTCCATACCAGTCCTTGATGCTTTCTAACAGCGTCTTCACTGGAGGAAAGGTGTGTTTGTTTTATTTAGAAAAAGGATGTATGCGCCACCCACAGGCAGAACAGGGAATTGCACTCCAGTAACCTTGTGCGGGTTACATTATACCCTATTTAACCTTATTTTAAATTGGGTCACACTTTATATTAAGTGTATTTAACTACTTGCATCAAATGTACTTGCATCAAAAAAATATGTACTTATTTTGTTCATGTGCTACTGAGGTGTGATACTGGTATGATTAGGGGCAGGTTTGGTGGTATGGTTAGGTTTAAAGGTGGGTTAAGGTGTAAGGCCGATTGTCCACCATAGCATTTTTTCTTGCGGCTGGCATATTTTTCCAATTGTTTTCAATGGGAGCACCGCGTTTTTTGAAACTGCATGAACGAGGAAAGTTGAAGAATGTTCAATTTGAGTAAAACGCAGTGCTCATCACTGTCACTTTTCACCCAGCCGTCCAATCACAGTGGAGGAGGGGCGGGACAAATACAACACGACCAACAACAACAAGCATGATAATACAAAATAATAAAAAATGAGAGCCAGAGCAAATACTTTACATTGTATCGGCATTTTTACATAGAAACTATCTGTGAAATCAGATACTAGTATCAGCAAGCAAAGCGTCTCTATTCTGCACTGCCAAAACGCTCTCAAGCTCCCACAGCTAGGCATTTTCAACAGAGCGCCTAGCGTTTTCAGCTGGCTAAATACGCTTTGGTGGACACAGCCTAAGGGAAGGGTCAACAGTGTTAACATTGATGTAACTACAGTAATTACAGATGTAATTACATGCAGATATTTATATATATATATATATATATATATATATATATATATATATATATATATATATATATATATATATATACACAGTACAATGTAAAAACATGTATGTATGTAATAAGTGCATTATATCAAATTATTAATTTAAATTTGATTTTACTTTATTTTGCTGGCCCCTTTAACACATCATGTTGACTATAAGTAACGTTGCACCTACATGTATACTACTTCTCATTTTAGGGTTAGTAGCGTATTAGACTGGTAGGGTTAGAATAAGTTGACATGTAGTTGCAAAGTTACTTACAATCAATAGAATGTCTGTTGGGGGACCATCACAATGAAGAGTAGATATTAAGCAGACAATCTACTAATATTCTAATGAGCTATGGCATTCTCATTACAATGGAGAATGGCGATGGTGTGGAGAAGCAATGCCGGCAAGAGTGTGTCTAAGGAGAGTTGTTAGTGCACCATTAGGGTTGTTGCAACAATGTCTGTAACTCATTGCTTAGCATATCTGTAATCCTGCCAGCTCTGTTCTGATTCCATTCTTCCACCACCTGTGCCAGACAGGCACAGCCTGACAGCTGTGCAGCACTGCTCTCCTGATACAGGGCTGCTTTAGTGCGAGAAACTGGGTCAGCAGGTGCTACCCTCTCTCTCTCTCTCTCTCTCTCTCTCTCTCTCTCTCTCTCTCTCTCTCTCTCTCTCTCTCTCTCTCTCTCTCTCTCTCTCTCTCTCTCACTCACACACACACACACACACACACACACACACACACACACACACACTCTATGTTGTTCTAGAGTGAGAGCATTACCTTTTCATCTAAATGTATTCCTCACTTCATCTATATATAAATTCTACAAATAGAAAAAACCTGTGCATACACACCACATGAATTCTTTGGCTAGCAAAATAAATCCTATTGGGAATCTATTTTACTGACAATCCCATTTTATGCAAGAAAATGTAATAATAGGTTCTCTCATTAAAAAACAAAAAACTATTTGGCTAAAGTTAATTGCGAAAGTGAACCGGACTTCATGCCAATATTCAAGGTAACTCACCGTAAGTAACAGGTGTTAGGTAATGTAACAGTAGAGCATGTCACTTGCGACATCAATATTATGGGTTCTATTTCTAAGGAATGCATGAAATGATGAAATGAATACATTGAATGCAATGCATCTTGCTTCAGAAACAATCGTCCACCAGTTTGTAAATAATCTGTTTTTATTTATTTATTTATTTATTTACACTGAAAATATATATATATAGTATATATAATATATATATATATATATATATATAATTTTATTTATTTTTTTATTTTTTTCATTTAGTACTGCCCTTCATAAGCAAAAGAAGATAATTACATGTTACCCGGAAGATAAATTAAGTACAATTTACCTTGATCTTAAAATTCTATAAGTTTAATAAGTTTTCACTTAATGCATCTTGTAATGCATCCTTCTGGAGCATCATTGCATGTTTGAACCTTTTTTAATAGTTGTGTTTGAGTCTGTCAATTGTCATCTCAAAATCATACAGTCACTGCTGGAGAGAGTTCAAATATGCAAAAGATGCTGGAAAACTGAAGAATTTGCATGATGTGCCGGCTGTTATTATTTGCAGGTAATATAAATCCGATTGTTTGTCAGTGTTATTATGGTGTTTGTGGTAACTCGCATTTATTCCATTCCAGTGGTTTTAATGTAAATGCGTGTGAGCCGCGGCGACTCGTGCTGTGAGTAATTGTACAGCTATGTGTTTCCGTGACAATCACTCGTACGTATAGTTATGCTTTTTAACTAATACAAGTATTTTAATTAAGTGAGCTAATCAACTGTTGTTTTAGCAGGAAAATCAGTTTCTTCACGGACGCTCTGCCTGAATGATGTTGGGGCGATTGTCTCCTGCATGAAACTCGTTTGGGATGGCGCTGCTGTTTTTTTGCTACTAGTTGTTTGGCTGTTTATTGCCGGTCTTTCCACAAGTTCTGCTCAAGCGGCTACCTCCCGCAGTTTCTCTTGAAGCCAATACGGAAGTGACTTAAACTGCAAGACTCCACACGACTCTTTAGCATGACGCATTCGGTCACAAGACACACGAGAACCAATGACATTTTACAATCAAATGTAATGTAATGTACAATCAGACGTAATGACGCAATTGGTCACGAGACATATGAGAGCCAATGCAATTTCACTATGAAAACTGACGTAACGGGCGGCAATATTTGAAATTTAATGTGTTCGTGATCTTCTGCGGATGGAGACGCTGATCGCTTTTGGGGATTTCCTTCACACAAATCAATCGCTTGGCCTCGGAATATTTGTACTTTTTGAATAAATTGTGCATGCAGTCGACTCTGCCTATTATATCTGCGTTTTATATACCACACAAATGGGTAGGTTTAGGGATGGAATGGGGTTGGGTTACATTTTAAAACGTGTCTAGATAGCGTAAATAAAATGATGCTGGCTGATTAAATTGAGAAAAACAACCCAATATGTCATAATGGCAAAATCATAACCCAATATATGATCATCATGACGATAACCTTTCCCATGCCCAACGCGTCTGTGTCTGACGCCAAAGGTTTCTCATTGAAATGAATGGAGCACTCAGCGCGTCGATATAGTAGTGACGCCTAGGGGTACCTTTAGCATCTTTATTGTGACGTGGAAAGCACTTGACCATGCTTTGGACTTTGACGCCTCGGGAGTGAGAACGGGTTGCAACTGTGAGAGGGTAAATTTTTTTATAACTCAATCGTTTGCATTATATAAAGCCTTTAAAGGTCTGCATAATTAAGGCCGTGGCCACTTTGAGTGACAGGTGGATAGCCATTTATCTGCTGTCTGTTATTCATCACGTCACCTCAGCTCCACCTAGGGTTGGGAACCGAGAACCGGTTCTTATGCAGAACCGAAACTGATTTTTGAAAAATACCAGAACCGCGCGAAATTCCTAAGTTTCGGTTCCGAAAACGGTTCTGGTGCAATGTGTGTGCGAAGCGCTGGAAGCGTATCCTTTCATAGCGAGTGACAGCCAGTGTTGCCAACTCCGTGATTTTCCCGCTTTCCCGTTTTCCACTGTTGCCGCGGGCTGTGTTTCATGTCCGCGGGTTGAAACGATTGTGCAATTGTGCGGGTTTTGTTGTGAAAACCTGGCAACCCTGGCTCACCTCATCATGAATATTAATTACGTTGCCTGCCGCTTCCAGGAGGGCAAAGCAGTTCAGCACTGAAAGCCCTCGCGCTATTTACGGTTTTGCGTCAGATATTTTCTCGTTGACCACCAGCATGGCGAAGAGAAAGTCACAAGTATGGATTCATTTCCAAAGAATGAATGATAATGAAGCAAAATGTAACACGTTAAAAGTTAATAACATGCAAAGGAGGCTGCACTAGCAATTTGACAAAACATTTGCTACAGCACAGAGTGCCTCAGGGCTTATACCAAATTTATAGTGAAAGGCCTATATATATATATATATATATATATATATATATATATATATATATATATATATATATATATATATATATATATATATATATAATTTGTCAACCGTTGAGTCACCATGGTTTAGGTAAGCGTTTAGGCACAATTACCTTTGTAATGCTGAATTGCAATTTATTATTTACAAGTTCACTGAATAACTGAATTACTATTAAATTAATATATAACTAATTAATAAATATATCTAATAAATATAATTTATAACTTGGTTTTATTCAGAGACAGAGAGATAAAATGTAATAAGACAATTTCAGAGGTGTTCATTTGAAAAAAAATGTGTTGCAAGAATGGCTTAATTAATACTGTAATATATGTACAGTACAGGACTTTTTTGACATTGCCAACCTGTAAATAAATTTTAGAGCAAGTAATAAACACAAAATGGATTGTTTGAGTTGCGTATTGTGCCTTTTTCCTTTACCACTATTTGTTTAATAATTTTAATGGAACCGGAATCGGAACCGGAATCGTTAGGCGGAACCGGAACCGGAACCGGAAAATTTCTCACGATTCCCAACCCTAGCTCCACCCACGTCCCGCCTCTTTGCCCATTTTCTGTTAAACGCGACGCGCTGCCAAGATGGCAACGGCCAGCTCGTCCCTACTTTACGCTTCAAAACTGCTCTTCAGAATCCTATGGGTGATGTCTGAATCCATCTGAAACAAGGTACCTCCACAGTTAATAAGTATGCTCTACAGTTTCGAACCCTCGCTGCTGCTAGTGGATGGAACGAGCAGTACTTGCTTACGACCTACCGACAGGGTCTGGATCCTCGGGTGCGGCTGCATCTCGCTGCATACGAGGATACCATCGGGCTAGAACGCTTCATCCAACTCTCCATCCGCTTCGCCTCTCGTATGCAGTCGTGCATCGAAGAGCACCAGGGCCAGTCGTCATTGTTCCTCCGCCGACCAGGTGATGTCAGCACTCCAGAACCCAACCCCGAGCCCATGCAACTGGAGAACTCCCGGCTGACGTCAGCTGAACGGCAGAGACGGCTGACCCAGAATCTCTGTCTCTACTGCGGTCTACCTGGGCATTACATCTCAGAATGCCCAGTCCGTCCTCCTCGACCCATGGTGAGTGCAATCATTCCTTCACTCTCTAAAATGAAGCCACTCACCACAACTGTGAACCTTACTGCTGCTGGAATCTCCCTTTCAGTTACTGCCCTCCTCGATTCTGGGTCAGCCGGGAACCCTCTGCCGTCAGCTCAAGCTCTGCATGTCTGCAACTTCGACAATCTACCAGGTCCAGTCGGTAACGGGCAGACCACTCAGTCGGAGGCAGGTTAGTCGCTCCGTGGGTCCCATCGGAGTGCAAGTCGGAATCCTCCACATGGAGCGACTACACCTGCTGGTTCTGGAGGAATCCACCGCTGACATCATCTTAGGGCACCCGTGGTTAGAGCAGCACAACCCAGTCATCTCCTGGAAGACAGGAGAGGTCCTGAAGTGGGGCGACAGCTGCTTCCCGGACTGCTTCCCATCTCCACCGATTCGTCCCTCTCCGCGTCCCCAAGATCTCCCCGTCTGTGCCACTTCCATCGAGAGTCCGGTAGAGAGATGATCGGTGGATGTCCCCTCCTGTTACGCCCCCTTCAGAGACGTCTTCTGTCCCCAACGGGCCTCCAAGCTGCCTCCCCATCGGCCATGGGACTGCGCCATCTATCTGCTGCCAGGTGAACCAGTGCCCAGGGGGAAAATCTATCCCCTCTCTCTCCCGGAGGAGAAGGCCATGGAGGAGTACATCAAGGAGGCGCTGGAGCAAGACTACATCCATCCATCTACCTCCCCTGCTGCTTCAAGCTTCTTCTTCGTGGCAAAAAAGGACGGAGGCTTGCGGCCTTGTATCGACTACCGGTCTTTAAATAACATCACTGTCAAGTTCCGTTACCCCCTTCCTCTCGTCCCAGCTGCCCTGGAACATCTCCGTGGTGCCACTGTGTTCACGAAGTTGGACCTCCGCAGCGCTTACAACCTCATCCGGATACGTGAGGGGGACGAGTGGAAGACCGCCTTTGTCACGCCCACTGGTCACTACGAGTACCTAGTGATGCCATATGGACTCGCCAACGCCCCCTCCGTATTCCAGGACTTCATCCACGAGGTGCTCCGGGAGTGTCTCCACAAGTTCGTGCTGGTATATATAGATGACATCTTGATCTACTCCCGGAGCATGGCCGACCATCGCCACCACGTTGCGGAGGTCCTACAACGCCTGAGGAACTACCAGCTCTACCTCAAGGCCGAGAAATGCTCATTCCACCAGCCCACTGTGCAGTTCCTCGGGTACAACATAGATCACAGTGGCATCCGGATGGATGAGAGGAAGGTGGAAGCCACCCGGTCTTGGCCAACTCCCACTTCCGTGAAGGAACTACAACGCTTCCTGGGTTTCGCAAATTTCTATAGACGCTTCATTCAAAACTACAGCTCCATCGCCAGTCCCCTCACCAGCCTGCTCCGCAACAAGCCCAAGTCTCTGTCCTGGACCCCATCTGCCACCCAAGCCTTCCAGACCCTGAAGGACACCTTCACGACAGCTCCCCTCCTGGTCCATCCTGATCCCGAGATTCCCTTTGTCGTGGAGGTGGACGCCTCTACCACCGGGGTGGGTGGGGTCCTTTCTCAGCAGCAGGGGAACCCCAGCCATCTCCATCCATGTGCCTTCTTCTCCCGCAAGCTCAGCCCGGCGGAGGTTAACTATGACATCGGCAACCGCGAGCTTCTGGCCATCAAGCTCGCACTGGAGGAGTGGAGACACTGGCTAGAGGGCTCCAAACATCCGTTCCTGGTCCTGACTGACCATAAGAACCTGGGGTATCTCCGAGAGGCAAGACGACTCAACCCCGACAGGCTCGCTGGGCACTCTTCTTCACAAGGTTCGACTTCCACATTTCCTACCGGCCAGGGGCCAAGAACATCAAGGCGGATGCCCTTTCCCGCATCCACGGCCCAGATGAGCGTTCTGAAGAAGAAGAGGAACCCATTCTCCCCACGAAGCTCTTCCTCAGTCCCATCTCATGGTCAGAAGAGACCCTGTTCTCTACCAATGTCTCCACCAACGTGCCGCCGGGCTGTCCTCCGGGCTTGCAATACATCACTCGATCACGACGCATCCCTCTGATTCACTCCTCACATACTTCACTGGGCACTGGTCACCCTGGGGTCAATGAAACCCTCTCGCTGCTACGCCAGCGCTTCTGGTGGCCACACATGCCAGCTGATGTCAGAAGGTACGTGCGGGGATGCCGGGAATGCGCCATGTCAAAAAGCCCTCGACACCTGCCAGCTGGGAAATTCCTGCCTCTGCCCGTTCCCAACCGTCCGTGGTCACACCTAGGGGTGGACTTCATCACAGACCTGCCCATTTCTGAGAACTGCACATGTATCCTCGTAGTGGTCGATCGCTTCTTGAAGTCCTGCCGACTGCACCGACTACGAGGACTTCCCACAGCTCTAGAGACCGCGGATGCCATGTTTAACCACGTCTTCCGGTATTATGGCATTCCCGAAGATATGGTATCTGACAGAGGTCCTCAATTCATTTCTAAGGTATGGAAGGCCTTCTTCGCACTCCTAGGTGTGACCGTCAGCCTCACGTCCGGATACCACCCTCAGACGAACGGGCAGACGGAAAGAAAGATCCAGGAGATTGGCCGTTTCCTCCGTACCTTCTGTCACGGCCACCAGGACTCCTGGAACCAGTTCCTAGGATGGGCCGAGTACGCACAGAACTCGCTTCGACAACCCACCACCGGCCTAACACCTTTCCAGTGCGTACTCGGCTATCAACCGCCCCTCTTCCCCTGGTCTGGGGAACCCTCCGACGTCCCTGCGGTTGACTACTGGTTCCGGGAGAGTAAGAGGGTCTGGGACTCAGCCCATCACCAGCTACAACGGGCACTCTGCAGACGCAGGTTGACAGCCGACCTTCACCGCTCCGATGCTCCGACGTTCCAGGTGGGGCAGAAGGTCTGGCTGTCCACCCGGGACATCAGACTGCATCAGCAGATCAATCCGGTGACGTAAAGACTCCAACTACCACCTCAGTAGAATGATGAATGAAGCATACATTTATTGACAGCCCAGCAAGCATAATAAGTTTTGGCATAGGCCCCGTCCATAGTTTATAATCCGAGGGTAGCGGATCAGCATATTCCTGCCTGAAGATGAAGGCAGGGGCGCAGCCGACCCCCCTTTTGAGGTATGGACGGAACCATCCTGGTGGTGGTGGGGAGGGTGGAGGTTGTTGTCGCATCGGCATCTGCGAACTCAAACATGTGTAAGTACGACCTTTATACAGAAAATATGAAGACGTGATTGGATAGAGATGAAGTTAATAAGTGACGAAGTGATGAAGTCTTCCTGGCAGAACTTAAGCTGAAGCTTCCATTTCTACCAGAAAGACTCGGGAGATAGAATGATGAATGAAGCATACATTTATTGACAGCCCAGCAAGCATAATAAGTTTTGGCATAGGCCCCGTCCATAGTTTATAATCCGAGGGTAGCGGATCAGCATATTCCTGCCTGAAGATGAAGGCAGGGGCGCAGCCGACCCCCAAAAGTAGGTGGATTGTAGATCCACCGGACGGGGCCAGCCTTCCCCCAAAATGGTAGATGAAAAGAATACACACCGGATGTGAATCCTGAGGTTCCTGAAAAATAGAAAAATTACGGTTAGGTACTATGACGGTTTAAATTTTATTTTTTTTATTTTTTTTTGCACTACTGGTTTAGCCTTACATAGCCAGACGTAGACAGGCCTCAATAGACCGAACATATATAGCCACGTAGGCCGGACGTAGACGGCCTCGATAGGCCGACAGATAAGGACATGTTAGGCCAGACATAGACAGGCCTCGATAGACCAACAGATAAGGCCACGTTAGGCCAGACATAGACAGGCCTCGATAGACCAACAGATAAGGCCACGTTAGGCCAGACATAGACAGGCCTCGATAGACCAACAGATAAGGCCATGTTAGGCCAGACCTAGACAGGCCTCGATAGACCAACAGATAAGGCCACGTTAGGCCAGACATAGACCGGCCTCGATAGACCAACAGATAAGGCCACGTTAGGCCAGACCTAGACAGGCCTCGATAGACCAACAGATATAGCCACGTTAGGCCAGACATAGACCGACAGATAAGGCCACGTTAGGCCAGACATAGACAGGCCTCGATAGACCAACAGATAAGGCCACGTTAGGCCAGACATAGACAGCCTCGATAGACCGACAGATATAGCCACGTTAGGCCAGACATAGACCGACAGATAAGGCCACGTTAGGCCAGACATAGACAGGCCTCGATAGACCAACAGATAAGGCCACGTTAGGCCAGACATAGACAGGCCTTGATAGACAGAGAGATATAGCCACGTTAGGCCAGACATAGACAGGCCTCGATAGACCGACAGATATAGGTGCGTTAGGCCAACCTAGACGGCCTCTTTTTTTTTTTTTTTTTTTTTTTTGAGAGAGAGAGAGAGACAAGGTCACACAAGGCCATTACCGCCAGTAAACCACCACCAGTAATTGCATAAAATTTAACTGATTTTTACTGAAGAGCTTGCTGAGCTTCGAGAATGGTTTTTGAATCGGGTCTGATGTATGATTCAAAAGCTGAGGAAGACCATCTGCCCATGATCTTAATGATGTAGAGATTCCTCGTTCAGCAGCTGTTGTAGCTGCCCCGTTTCTGAATGAATGGCCGGTATAGAGAGAGGGGGATAGACTGCAGCTTTTGATAACAGTGGTTAAGTGAGTTCTGAAACAAGCCTTGGAAAGGGTTGCTTTGTTAGGTAAATATAAATAGCGGTGCGTATTTGGAAGTTCTAGGCCGGATTTTAAGAAATTTAACCATAGCTGTAAAGGGATATAAATTATTCTTCATCTTAGAATTGTTAATGTGATACCAGAACCTATAGAGTCATTCTAAAATGCTTAAGGAAAAGAGTAAAGAAATTGAGTGAGAAGTGAAGATCGGAATGGGAAAGACGAGAGTAGGATCAAGCTGATTAGTTTCCAAGTGAATTTCCCTAGACACATGAAGCCGAAAGGGGCTGATAAACACAGCTTCTAGCAGAATATCGGTGCAAGTGGAAGAGCGACCTTTACGATTTAAAGGTCCTGTTCTTCGTGATCCCATTTTTCAAACTTTAGTTAGTGTGTAATGTTGCTGTTAGAGCACAAATAATACCTGTAAAATTATAAAGCTCAAAGTTCAATGCCAAGCGAGATATTTTATTTGACAGAAGTTCCCTTTCAAAGCCTACAGCGAACGGCCGGTTTGGACTACATCCATGTACATCCTGCTTTAATTACGTCAGTAGAACAGTTTGGCGACTAAACTCCGCCCACAAGAATACGCGAAAAAAGGGGGCGTGGTCTTGTTGCTCCCTCGTGGAGAAGAGGAAGTGTTGCGTTCGGTTCGGTTCGGTTCGGTTCGGTTGCGTTTGTCGCCATGTCGTTCAGACGCTGTTATTTTCATCCCGGAGTCAAATCACCTTTGTTTAGCCTTCAGGGGCTGTAGTTTGAGCGCGTTCATCTCCCCGTTATGGTAAGAGGCGTGACCTTTCCGGGCAACGTGCCCTAAGCTGCTGTCGAATCACAACGTGCCCTAAGCTGCTGTCGAATCACAATACGGGAACCGCTGGCACAATCAGAACTCGTTACGTATTTCTGAAGGAGGGACTTCATAGACGAGGAAATTCTCAGCCGTTTTGAGGACAGTGAAAACAGCAGTATGCAGATAAGTAAATTGTGTGAAAAATAGTTTTTTTTTTTTTGTTTTTTTTTTTAACACATGAAACATGAACACATGTTATATTGCACACTGTAGACACAATCAAAGCTTCAAAAAAACATGAAAAATGGGACCTTTAAGTGTTAGGAGTTAAATTAAAAGCTTTGAACATACCTGATGCTTGTTAAGGTAATCTTAATAGGTAATCTTAGATTTACCTTTGAAATTATGGGAGCCTGATGGTATGGGATGCCTGATGGTTTGAGCATTGCTGAAGTAAACCATCTTGACTATCATGGAATCCCACATTCAGATGCTTCTTGATATGGGAGACCTTGGTAGAGGATACCAACTCCACACATTGAACTATGTTCGTAGCAACACCAATCTGGAAGAATGTCCCATGCACGGTTAGTTGGAGAACGGGTTTTTTTTTTTTTTTTTTTTTTTTTTTTTTCATCTGCAGTTAGGAGGATTCTAACCACTTGGCGTAGCTCCCGCTCACAGCTTGATAGAACACCATCTAACCGTCAAACCTGCTGACAGAACCCCCAAAAGAAAATAACCAGAACAGCATGACAAATACATAACATGCGCATGTGATTGAGAACATCGACGATGCCCTTGCAGAAGATAAGAATGTTTTAAATGATAAAGCTTTACTAGCTAATAAACCATAGCTAGCTATATAGAACTCGGCACAGCTACCAAACCCATGACAAAAGATCAATGCGAGATTCATCGTTGGATACCTAAGCCAGGATAATACTGTGTGAATTTGGCCACGTTTGGCAGTATAAGACAAATATCGCAATTCTAAAATCCTTTGACCCTGGAATAAAATCTGATGTCTTTAATAGTTAGTTTGACATGCTCACCGACGCCATGATACATTTTGGCCTGAATAATTCCACTAGTTGAATGGGTTGATGTAAAACTCCGGACAAGTTCTTGTGTGTCTGATTATCGTACAGCCTGCCATTAATGCACTGAGATCCCACAGTATGACATGAGGATCTCATTTGCACGGTCTGAAAAGCAACGGATCACAAAGACGATAGCCACGCCGTGTGTGCCAGCTTTAGTAAAGAGAAAAATCTTACTGTGAGAGAGGAGAGCCTTATCATTTACGGTGTGGCCAGAAATCGATAAGCATGTGCAGACTGTGTCAAATAGTCATCGCTATATTCACTCCCCTGCATAGTGTTAGTCTTAAAAACGGTCATATGTTGGCATTTACGATGCGTTTTGCAGTGTTGAGCATAGCCAATTCGCAGACATTTGATGCAATGACCAATGGAGGAGTTTACATAACAGAATACACGATCAAGATCGAGTGGTTCAGCGCTTGTTCTGGCTAATCAGCCTGCTAATGAATACAATCAACCATGAAGTGAGAACACGCAATAGATTCATAGTGCAGTGTAGGAAGACTAGAGTTTCCGCAACAGTGAAAGAATTTGCTGAACTGAAGCATTCAATAGTTTTAAGTGTTTAAAAGGGAGCGCACTCTGCTCACTGGACATAAAAGAATTGGATATTTGTGTTCCCCTGCTGCGATTTCAGTAGCTATACAGAATGCAATCTTTATGTAACTGAATTTATGTACATCCAATTTGTGCTGCTGTCGAACGACAAGTCGAACCTTGTTATGAATGCAACCTTTAATATGCCCGAATATGCTGCTGTGAGTATGAGCGAGAGTACACATTTCTGTTTTATTCATGATCGTAGCCATACGTCCTAGCACGAAACCAAGGGAGAACAGAACACAATATCCTAAAGTTCCTAAAATTGATGGAGGCATCTGATATCACAGTAGCTGAAACGCTATGGAGTCAAATTAACGTGATGCACGAGAAGACAAAAGCACAACATGCTACAGGGTTGTTTTTTTTTTATTTATTTATTTTTTATTTTTTTTAAGATAGCGCATATTCATGCTGCAATATGCAATGACAGCCTTTATAGGAGCACAAGACGTTCTTCCTCCTAAGGAGAGAAGCCATATCAGATCGCAAAAGGAAGTTAATCCAACATACCCAGTAAATGAGCAAAACATGTACGCTGCTGGATGACAGCCCCAGACACTTTGTAGCTTGAAACTGTTAGTTAGTTCCGATTATACATAGCCTATATGTGACAACTTGCAGCCTTTGCAAGGAAAGCTGAATCTAGCAGCATTTAATGTGTACAGATCAATGCACTGATGCCAGTGCAGTGCTTAAAACTACTCTAAGCATATTAATTAAATTCACCTTGAGCGATCTCATAACGCTGTGCCAATTCGCGATTACTTTACTCAGTTAATCATGGAGCCCGATTGGGTGCATGTTGCTTTAAAACTCTTGTTTGAGGTTCCATTGCGTTCGTGGGAGATAGGCTAACATGCTGTGCCATCTGTTTTGTTTCAGCTTATCTAAAAAAAAGCTATCATTAATGTTAACCGGTGTAGTGCTTATAATTTACGAGGCACTATGGAAAGTTACTATGCGAGCGACAACGAGCGATACGTTGCACAAGCAGGTGCGCGTCTGATGCATGTGTCTGCTAATGCTTAGTTGCGACCAAATTGAAAGAATAAATACTACACCCAATCGGCATCGGAATGCAAAATCATATACCACTGTGATGAATGCTGATGTAGTGATGATGCCAGATGACGATAAAGATCACAGCCGTGTCTTTTGATAACATGCCCAGATTGTCCTCCATGAAAGTGATTGTTCTGAATCAGAACGCGCAATTTTGCTCTCTTTAGTGAAGGCACTCGTGTCTGTTGACGCGACAGCCAAGTGAACAGAATGATAGGCTGACATGGACTTAGAATGCCACTGTATGCACATTATTAACTTAATTAATTAAATAATAGAACCAGTGATCGACCGCTACGGAACATCCGGCTCGTCATCTGTTGTCGCATCGGCATCTGCGCAGTTGTTGTCGCATCGGCATCTGCGAACTCAAACATGTGTAAGTACGACCTTTATACAGAAAATATGAAGACGTGATTGGATAGAGATGAAGTTAATAAGTGACGAAGTGATGAAGTCTTCCTGGCAGAACTTAAGCTGAAGCTTCCATTTCTGTTTGTATGTCCATCACTATAATAACTGTTGTTGCTGCGATTATCGTCTTGCGCCTCTTTTGAGGATAGTGCGGCTTTTCTGGCCAATCTGTTTCCGCCGACCGCCACCTGTTTGATGATTCCAGTGGCTGTACATCAGCAGTGTGTGTGTGTATTTAGTTAAGGTATGCGTTTTATTTATTGTTCTGTTGTTTATCATTCACTCTGGCATTGTAAACGGACTGCCAGAAGCCTGAGTGAATGTCAGGTTTATGTTAAGTGTGTTGAATTTGTCTTTACTTTAATTTTGGACATTTTGACTTTTAATGTTTCATTTGGATATATTTGTTATGTTTGGTTTGTTGAGATTGTCTTTTTCTTTGCGTTGTGTTGATGGTTTTGTGTTTTCTGTTAGTTTTGTTCTGGAGCGTGAAGTCCAGCTGCCATAGTGTGGTGTTTAAACCTAGAGCTGTGCGTTTTCTTGAATCCAATCTTCGCTTGTGTATTGTATCATGGGGGACTTTCTAACTGGACAGCTGGCCCACCCCTCCAGATATCTCCGCTGCTGGTCACCTTGTTTAATTTGATTATTGTTTTTGTGTGTGTATGTGTGCCTGATGATTGGTGCACCTGACTCTATAGCCAATTTAGGAATTCTTCTCTGAAGTTTATTTATTATTCAACATTGATACAATAAAGTTGTTACTCTTTTTCCAGATACGACCCACGTCTCTTCACCCATTCTTTAAAGATAACGAACCTGTGCGCCCTTAGGGCTGTGATTTCCAGGGTGGCGTAGTCAACCAGTGTAGGTGCCAATCATTAGTATTAGACAAACTAATATATGAAATTGGCCCTGTGTTCTGCTTCTCTTCTCTCCTCCCACATCCTCTTAGACCTCCCCGCTCGGTATTGCCACACATATCACTAAATAAAAAATAATGAATTTTGCATGATCTCTTTCATTTTGTTAAAATTATTCACATTTTCACAGATTCTACAAGCGGTTCACATACTTTTTCTTGCAACTGTATATATATATATATATATATATATATATATATATATATATATATATATATATATATATATATATATATATATATATATATATATATCATCAATATAGGGAAAAGTGTTTTTTCTGAGCTATTTCGTTCTTCCGGTTTAAAAAGCAAAATTGAACCAATGTAACGAAAAGTAAGGTATATGCGTTAATTCGGAGTTGTGTTTGGCTGCTGTGGCTGCTGAGTACATGTTTAGTTTATTCGTATTAATGCACGTTCACGCCACCTCCTAATTCCTGTAATTATGAGATTCTAGCTTGTAAAAATTGTTCATGTCCTCATAGAGCTCCTAATTACAGCTTTGTAGGCTGGGAATTTTCTGAGAGTTATGGCTTGTACCACGTGACCGCTGCACCTCAAGCGGAAGCAGAGAAAAATGGCAGCGCTTCCAGCAGTAAAGAGTAAATAAGCAGTTAGTAATAAATTTAACTTTTGCCAATGTACACTATTTTATTCAAGCAAAAGTAATGTGAACAAACAAAAGACATGCAGTTGTCATACATATATATGGCATATACATATATATATAGTTATATATCTAGGCTATTCTTGTAATGACAACCTAAATAAATGAAAGTGTAATAATAATGCATTTGCATAACACTTCAATGTTACTTCTGTTGTGTTTTTTCATCTTCTTAGTAGCCTACTTAAATTATTTTATTATAAAATTTTATTACATTTTACTTAAATTAAATTACAGCATTCTTTCACGCAAGTTCATTTTGCCGACTGTGGCTATAGAAAAAGATAATCCCCAGTTTGAGGATATGAACAGCTATGAACACAACATCACATGTTGTCATTTCAAGATTCTGGTAAATACGAGGTGGCGTGAAGTTGGTTATTCATGAGAATAGACTCAATTTACTTCATTTACTCATTTATTACGCATTACAGTGGAGAATTAAAATGTGGCATGACCGGTTCAGCGCCGTTAGTTCACCTCTGCCTGTTTTTGGGCATGCATGTCATAAGTGTATGTTTCCTCTGTACAGTATCACAAAAGTGTTGTCTGCTTTTTTCCCAAGATGCAGTCAGAACTGCAGTTTGACTACCAACACATGGAAATTATGACTGTTACAATACTTTGTATTGTAATTTGTAACAACATGCACATGAGAGTGGTTTCTGTGTGAATCACAGTTTATATCTGGAACGGAGCGAACTAGTTCCCATTCAGTCGGTCAAGTTCGACGTAAGTCGGACGTACCGACGAATTGGGATCACTTCTGGGAGCCCCTATCAGCTTCGAGCTATCTAGAACCGGCCAATGAACAATTGGCGTGCGAGATTTGCATCTCGCGCTCCGCCCCGCGCCGCGGGTATAAACAGGAAGCGAGAGCGAATGCACGCTGTCATTCACTTCGGAGCCAAACGGCAGATGAAGAAGACTCTCATGTATTTGAGTATATCGCTGCTATCAGCAAGACAACTTCAAAAGAACCAGAGATTCCAGGAGACGCTTGTTGGAGAGACGGCACACTTCAACGGGATCAGCGCTGACTCATCGGCTGCCTCTGCAAGCAGAGAAAAACTGCTGTTTTCACAGCAACAGCTCTGTTGGTCTGGTTGGGCGTTTTCTGGTTGAGTACATGCACGGGCTGCACAAAATCCCGTGCGCTGTCGCGTTTCCCCCTGAGTGCTTCAGCACAGAGCGTTTCCTCACAAAAAGAGCTTCACGGGTGACGCTGCGTCTTTTTCAAGATGTCATACCACCCGTGCGTTTCTGGATGCGGTCGTTCCCTGTCCCCTGCTGACGGTCACAATCGCTGTCTCACATGTTTGGGCACACAGCACGCTAAGGCGGCGTTTGTGGATAGTTCATGTTCCCACTGCGGGAACATGACTATCTCAGAGCTAAGATCGAGACTCTCCTACCTCCGGGCTGGGGGAGTCCCCTTACCCATCCCACTATCTAGTTCTGCCCCTAACCCGGGTAGACCTACTTCTTTGGATGGCCAGGGTGATCTGAGGATTACGTTTAGGGCAAACCCGCCGAGCGAACCTCCGCAGGCCCCTAATCCCTCAGCTCCGCAGCCGGTAGAGCCTCCGAGAGAAACCGCTGGACCCTCCCACGGGAGACCAGTGGTGACTTTTGGAGCTCCAGCGGACGAACAGATGTCGATCGCTGCATCGGAGGGGGAGTTTCAGTCCTTGGAGGATGAAGGGTCAGTTGTACTGCCTCCCTCTGGGAGAGTGGCAACGGCTGCCCCGGATCCCGAGATGGCTGCTATGCTTGCCCGGGCCGCCGAAAGGGTTGGGCTCGTGTGGAACCCTCCACCGTGTCCCGAACCCTCTAGTTTGGACGATTGGTTCCTCGGGGCGGGTCGCGCTGGTTCTCAGCATCCCGCCCCGACACCTTTCTTCCCGGAGGTGCATGAGGAGCTCACGAGGTCGTGGACGGTACCTTTTTCTGCCAGAAACCGGCCGAGTGACTCCTCCCCCCTCACTACCCTCGACGGCGGACCAGCCAAGGGTTACGTGAGGATCCCGCCAGTGGAGCACGCCGTCGCGATGCAACTGTGTCTGGCGATCGCCTCTAACTGGCGTGGTAAGCCACGTCTCCCGTCCCGAGCCTGTAAGTTATCTTCCGGTCTGATTGGAAAGGCTTACAAGGCTTGCGGACAGGCTGCGTCCGCCTTGCATGGCATGGCGTTGCTTCAGGTCCACCAGGCCCAGGCACTCCTTGACATGCACGAGGGTAGGCCTGACCCAGAGCTCCTCCGGGAGCTCCAGATGGCGACGGACCTCGCCCTCCGGGCGACGAAAGTCACCGCCCGTGCCATTGGTCAGGCGATGTCCACGCTTGTGGTCCAGGAGCGTCATCTCTGGCTAAACCTGGCTGACATGAGGGAGACCGATAAATATCGGTTCCTGGACTCCCCCATCCCGTCAGCTGGGTTATTCGGCGACACGGTCGAGAGCTTTGCCCAACAGTTCTCGGCCGCCCAGAAGCAGACGGAGGCGATCAAGCACATCCTGCCCCGGCGGCCCGCTGCTGCCTCCACCCCGCCGCCGGTGGCACCGCCTCCGGCTACTCGTCGCCGAGGACGTCCACCCGCCGCCGCCTCCGCCCCCGCCAAGGCACCGCATCAGCCTAACACCAGCCGACAGCGTGGGGCCGGCCGTGGGAAGGATGTCCAGCCCGCTCAGGCCGCTGCCAAGCCAGGTGGCAAGCGTCGTCGCAAGCGACCCTGAGATGGGCCGCCCAGAGATGGAGGAAACTGCTCTGCGGGAGATGGCTGCAGCACCACTCCCTCCCCCGGAGGAGGGCCGGGGGAGAATCTTTTGTTTATCTGTTTTGTTAATCTTTTGTTTATCTGCCCCAGTGCCAGCGGCACCCAAAACTTCAATTAAAGAGCAGTTCCCAATATCTCTGGGTGCCAAGAGAGCGCGCTTGGCGGTGGTCGACGCTCCCATGCCTCGCCACCCTCAAGTACCTCTCCCTTCGCCAGCAGGGGACGCCGACTGTCGGGACGCACACAAGCGGCCTCCCCACACTCGCACGTCCCCTCCGCGGATGCAGGTAAGTGTTGCACAGCACACTCAGATCCCGCTTTGGGCCGCTCCCATGCCGTCCGAGCCGGATCCCTGCGTTCCGCCTCGCTGCCCCGCTGCGGGTACGTATGTGGTGCCGTTGATCCCCCTTGCTCGGAGTCTGGGAGCCTGGCTAGCGCTTCCCAGCCCGTCTCGGTGGCTCCTCCGTACCATCAGACTCGGCTATGCGATTCAGTTCGCCCGGCGTCCCCCCAAGTTCAGGGGCGTTCACTTCACGACTGTAGTGGAGGCGAACGCCCCCGTGCTCAGGGCGGAGATCGCTGTCCTACTGGCGAAGGACGCGATAGAGCCGGTCCCTCAAGCCGATATGAGGTCCGGGTTCTACAGCCCGTACTTCCTTGTACCCAAGTAAGGCGGCGGGTTATGACCGATCTTGGACCTGCGATTCCTGAACCGGTCCCTTCACAGGCTGCCGTTCACGATGTTAACGCAGAAGCACATCTTCAGGTGCATCCGTCCCCGAGATTGGTTTGCAGCGATCGACCTGAAGGACGCGTACTTTCATGTCTCGATTCTCCCTCGACACCGGCCCTTTCTGCGCTTCGTGTTCGAGGGACGGGCATATCAGTACCGCGTCTTACCCTTCGGCCTGTCCCTGTCGCCCCGCGTCTTTACGAAGGTTGCGGAGGCGGCCATTGCTCCCATGAGAGAGCATGGTGTTCACATCCTCAACTACCTCGACGACTGGCTGATTCTTGCCCAGTCGCGAGAGCAGTTGTGCGAACACAGGGACAAGGTGCTCAGTCACCTCAGCCAGTTGGGACTTCGGGTCAACTGGGAGAAGAGCAAACTCTGTCCCACACAGAGGATCTCTTTCTCGGTATGGAGATAGACTCGGTCGCCATGAAAGCGCGCCGCACCGAGGAGCGCGTCCAGTCAGTGTTTAACTGCTTGAATTCGTTGAAAGGCAGGACAGCGGTACCACTGAAACATTTTCAGAGGCTCCTTGGGCATATGGCATCCGCTGCCGCAGTAACGCCGCTCGGATTGCTTCATATGAGACCGCTTCAATGCTGGCTACACGATCGAGTCCCGAGATGGGCGTGGCACAGCGGATCCCTCCGTGTCCAAGTGACTCAGAGGTGCCGCCAAACCTTCGGCCCGTGGTCGGACCCTTTATTTCTCCGGGCGGGAGTTCCCCTAGAACAAGTGTCCAGGCACTCCGTTGTCTCCACGGATGCCTCATCCACCGGTTGGGGTGCCACGTACAACGGGCTTGCAGTTTCGGGTCTGTGGACGGGGCCTCAACTGCAATGGCATATCAATTGCCTCGAGTTGTTAGCAGTTCGTCTTGCACTCAGCCGCTTCAAAGTGCCGCTCAGAGGCAAGCACATTCTGGTCCGGACGGACAACACTGCGGCCATAGCGTACATCAACAAACAGGGTGGTCTACGCTCCCGTCGCATCTCGCCCGCCATCTCCTCTTATGGAGTCAGAAGCATCTGAGGTCGCTTCGTGCCGTTCATATTCCGGGCCTGCTCAATCGTGCGGCCGACGAGCTGTCACGTCAGCAGGTGCTTCCAGGAGAATGGCGACTCCATCCCCAGGCGGTCCAGCTAATCTGGAGTCGTTTCGGGGCCGCACAGGTAGACCTGTTTGCCTCCCCAGAGACGACCCACTGTCAGTGGTTTTATTCCTTGACCGAGGGGACCCTCGGTTTGGATGCCCTGGCCCACAGCTGGCCCCGGGAAGAACGCAAGTATGCGTTTCCCCAAGTGAGCCTTCTTGCGCAGACACTGTGCAAAGTCAGGGAGGACGAGGAGCAGGTCCTGTTGGTCGCTCCGTATTGGCCCAACCGGACTTGGTTCCCGGAACTAGTGCTCCTTGCGACAGCACCTCCCTGGCCCATTCCTCTGAGGCAGGACCCTATGGCACCCGCGTCCAGACCTCTGGAAACTCCATGTCTGGTCCCTGGACGGGACGCGGAGGTTCTAGGTGTCCTACCGCAAGCGGTAGTTGACACCATTACTTCCGCTAGAGCCCCCTCTACGAGGCGCCTCTATGCGTTGAAGTGGAACCTGTTCGTCGATTGGTGCTCTTCTCGCTGAGAAGACCCCCGAAGATGTTTGATCGGATCTGTGCTTACCTTTCTACAAGATGGGTTGGAGCGAAGGCTGTCTCCCTCCACCCTCAAAGTCTATGTTGCCGCTATCGCCGCTAATCATGAGCACGTAGATGGAAAATCTCTAGGTAAGCACGATGTGGTCGTCAGGTTCCTTAGGGGAGCGAGGAGATTAAATCCGCCTCGTCCTCCCTCCATACCCTCTTGGGACTTAACTCTGGTGCTAACTGCACTACAGAGAGAACCCTTTGAGCCTCTGCAGTCAGCTGAGTTGAAAATTCTGTCGTTAAAGACAATACTCCTGACTGCGTTGGCCTCCATCAAGAGGGTAGGGGACCTGCAGGCATTTTCGGTCGACAAATCGTGCCTGGAATTCGGGCCCGGTAACTCTCATGTGATCATGAGACCCCGGCCTGAATACGTGCCCAAGGTTCCCACTACTCCCTTCCGGGACCAATTGGTGAGCCTGCAAGCGCTGCCTTCGGAGGAGGCAGACCTAGCCCTAGCTTTTCTCTGTCCCGTCCGTGCTCTCCGGACTTACGTGGACAGAACGCAAAGCTTCAGGACCTCAGAGCAGCTCTTCGTCTGTTACGGAGGACAGCAGAAGGGAAAGGCTGTCTCCAAGCAGAGGATGGTCCACTGGATAGTGGATGCCATCGTCTTGGCTTATCAGTCCCAAGACGTGCCCTGCCCGCTCGGGTTAAGAGCCCACTCCACTAGTCAAGTCAAGTCAAGTCAACTTTATTTATATAGCGCTTTTAACAATGTAGATTGTTTCAAAGCAGCTTTACAGTGTTAAACAGGAAAATAATGCAGCATAATTTTATTCAGCTGTATAGCCATTCTGGAAAAATTTCAAGTATCATACAGTGACAGTGTGGGCTTTAGATCAATAATTTGATCAGTAATTTAGTTTAAATGGTTAATTTAGTTTATTATTTAGATGTATTTCAATGTTTAGTTGAAAAATTTAGTGTCCCCAACTGAGCACGCCAAGCCAGAGGCAACAGTGGCAAGGAAACCAAAACCCCATTAGGTGACCTAATGGAGAAAAATAAACCTTGGGAGAAACCAGGCTCAGTCGGGGTGCCAGTTCTTCTCTGGCCAATTAACAAACAGCGTATTATTATTATTATTCTGGCAGTTTTACAGCTCGGAGGTCATAATAGATCAGAATATTCGAGGGACCGGGGGCAACATGCTGGAGACGGGTTTATTGAGGATGATGTTGATTAAATAATTATTAAAGTGCAATATTCGAATGATCGGAGGCAACACGCTGGAGACGGGTTTATTGAGGATGACATATCGATTTAAGTATTATTTAATTGTAATATTCGAACAATCTGAGTCAACACGCCGGAGACGGGTTTATTGAGATGCCGTGTCGATGAGGCAGTTGCAGGGGGAGTCTAATCACGGTCTCCCAGACACTTCGGGGTCCTGTGTTGGTCTTCTCTGGGCGCAGGTCCACCATCTAAACTGGATACGGCCCGGATCCGGCTGACTGCAGTAAACCTCGGGATAAAACAGAGAGACTATCATTAGCGTAGATGCCATTCTTCTGATGATGTAACGAGTACATCAGGTGTTATGGGAAGTGTTCCCGGTTCCGGCTGACCTAGTTAATGCAGCCTAACAATCATTTCATTGAAAAAGTGTTTTATGTGTATGCCACAGTAAAGAGATGTGTTTTTAGTCTAGATTTAAACTGACAGAGTGTGTCTGCTTCCCGAACAATGTTAGGAAGACTGTTCCAGAGTTTAGGTGCTAAATAGGAAAACGATAGACCGCCTGCAGTTGATTTGGATATTCTCGGTATGATCAACTGGCCAGAATTTTGAGACCGCAGTAGACGTGATGGAGTATAATATGTTAAGAGCTCGCTCAAGTATTGGGGAGCTAAACCATTTAGTGCTTTGTAAGTAATAAGTAAGATTTTAAAATTTATGTGTTTAATAGGCAGCCAGTGCAGTGTTGACAGAACTGGGCTAATATGGTCATACTTCCTGGTTCTAGTAAGAACTCGAGCTGCTGCGTTTTGGACCAGCTGGAGTTTATTTATTAAGCGAGCAGGGCAACCACCCAGTAGAGCATTACAATAATCTAACCTTGAGGTCATGAACGCATGAACTAACTGTTCAGCATTTTGCATTGAGAGCATGTGCCGTAATTTAGATATATTTTTAAGATGGTAGAAAGCAGTTTTACAGATGCTAGAAACGTGGCTTTCAAACGAAAGATTGGTATCAAAGAGCACACCCAGGTTCCTCACTGATGACGAGGACTTGACAGAACAGCCATCAAGTGTTAGACAGTATTCTAGGTTACTACTTGTGGAGCTTTTTTGTCCAATAATTAAAAATTCAGTTTTTTCTGAATTGAGTTGCAGGAAATTACCAGTCATCCAATGTTTTATATCAGCTATGCATTCCGTTAATCTTGTGAATTGGTAAGTTTCTTCAGGGCGTGAAGAAATATAGAGCTGAGTATCGTCAGCATAACAATGAAAACTAACGCCATGCTTCCTAATGATATCTCCCAGTGGTAGCATGTACAGGGTGAAGAGTAGCGGTCCTAGCACTGAGCCTTGTGGTACTCCATACTGAACTTGCGATCGGTGTGACATATCTTCATTTACTACTACAAACTGATAACGGTCGCATAGGTATGATTTAAACCATGATAATGCAATTCCACTAATACCTACATAATTTTCGAGTCTATTCAAAAGAATGTTGTGGTCGATAGTATCAAATGCAGCACTAAGATCGAGTAACACTAATAAAGAGATACAGCCACGATCGGATGATAAGAGCAAATCATTTGTAACTCTGACGAGAGCAGTCTCAGTGCTATGATACGGTCTAAATCCTGACTGGAAATCCTCACAGATACCATTTCTTTCTAAAAAGGAACATAATTGTGAAGACACTGCCTTTTCAAGTATTTTTGACAGGAAGGGTAGATTTGAGATTGGTCTATAATTGACTAATTCTGTAGGATCAAGTTGCGTTTTTTTAATAAGTGGTTTAATAATAGCCAACTTAAAAGTTTTCGGTACATATCCTAATGACAAATATGAATTAATGATATTAAGAAGAGGATCTATGACCTCTGGTAGCATCTCTTTTAATAGCCTAGTTGGTATAGGGTCGAGCATACATGTTGTCGATTTTGATGATTTAACGAGTTTAGCCAATCCTTCTTCTCCTATAGCAGTGAATGAGTGTAATTTTTCCTCAGTGACACTACAATGCTCTGTCTGATGTGATGCTGTATTAGACGGCTGCATGGTTAAAAACATTTTCCTAATATTATCAATCTTACATGTGAAGAAGTTCATAAAGTCATTATTGCTGTGCTGTTTACAATCATCAGAAGTTGAAGCTTTATTTTTGGTTAATTTAGCCACTGTATCGAATAAATACCTTGGGTTGTGTTTGTTTTCTTCCAAGAGAGTTGAGAAATAAGCAGATCTAGCAGTTTTTACAGCCTTTCTGTATGTGATCATGTGCTCTTTCCACGAATTACGAAATACCTCTAATTTTGTTTTCTTCCAGCTGCGCTCCATTTTTATGGCTGCTGTTTTAACGGCCCGGGTGTGCTCGTTGTACCACGGCGTTGGACTATTTTCTTTAATCTTCTTTAAGCGCAGAGGAGCAACTGTGTCTAAAGTACTGGAAAAGAGAGAGTCAATAGTTTCTGTTGCAACATCGAGTTCTTCTATACTATCTGGGATGCTGAGCAGATGATACTGATGAGGGAGATTATTTAAAAAGCAATCTTTAGTAGCGGCAGTGATTGTCCTGCCATTTTTAAAGCGAGGGGGCGGCTTTGCAACCTTAGCTAAATTAAGTATACATGATACTAAGTAATGATCTGAGATGTCATCGCTCTGCTGCAGAATTTCAACGGTATCAACATTTATTCCATGTGACAATATTAGGTCTAAAGTATGATTATGGCGATGAGTGGCTCCTGACACGTGTTGCCTAACTCCAATAGAGTTTAGAATGTCTTTAAATGCTAATCCCAATACGTCTTTTCCGTTGTCTACATGGATATTAAAATCACCAACAATTGGTACTTTATCTACGGCCAGTACTAACTCTGATAGAAAATCAGCAAATTCTTTGATAAAGTCTGTATTATGCCCAGGTGGCCTGTATACAGTAGCTAACACAAATGTTGAACGGGTTTTATCATGTACACTACATAGCGTTACATAAAGCACCAAAACTTCGAAGGAATTATATTTGAAACTAGACTTCTGAGTAATACTGAAGATATTATTATAAATTACAGCAACCCCTCCCCCTTTACCTTTCAGACGCGGCTCATGTTTATAACAATAATCTTGGGGGGTGGACTCATTTAAGGTAATGTAGTCGTAAGGTTTTAGCCAGGTTTCTGTCAAACAGAGCACATCTAGATTATTATCTGTAATAATATCATTAACAATAAGCGCTTTTGGGGAAAGGGATCTAATATTCAGCAACCCAAGCTTTATCAATTGTTCATCTGTATTATATATTTTGTTTATTTGTTGGACGTCAATAAAATTTTTACTGTTGAATGGTTTTGATGTTTTTTTGTATTTACTAATTCGGGGAACAGACACAGTCTCTATATGATAATATCTAGGTGAAAGAGTCTCTATGTGCTGGGATTTATCTGACTCCGGTGACGTGAGACAGCTAGCAGACGGTCGGTTTAGCCAGTTTGTCTGCTTCCTGACCGGGGCCCTAGTGAGTCAAGGTTTAGCTCTAAGACTATGTGCCAAATTACTAGAGAGAAGAGCGGCACCACTCCAAGAGGGATGGATGCCATCCTTCTTCAACAGGTCAGGTCTGCCCCAAAAACTTTTCCAATTGTCTATGAACCCTATGTTATTTTGCAGACACCACTTAGACAACCAGCCATTGAGTGATGATAGTCTGCTAACTATCTCATCACTCCTTTTTGCCGGGAGCGGTCCAGAACAAAAAACAGCCTCAGACATCGTACTAGCGAGTTCACACACATCTTTAATGTTAATTTTGGTGATCTCCGACTGGCGAAGTCGAACATCATTAGTGCCGACGTGAATAATAATCTTAGAGAATTTACGATTAGCTTTAGCCAGCACTTTTAAATTTGCTTTGATGTCAGGTGCTCTGGCTCCCGGTAAACAAGTGACTATGGTGGCTGGTGTCTCTATCTTCACCTTCCGTGTAATAGAATCGCCAATGACTAGGGCACTTTCAACAGGATACTCAGTGGGTGCTTCACTGAGAGGGGAGAACCTGTTTGATGTTCTAACCGGAACGGAAAAGCGGTTCTTTGGTCTGCGACTATGCTGCCTCACTGTTACCCAGTTTCCCTGCTGCGAGGGCCCTGCAGCCGGAACCGAAGAATGTACAGAGTTCACTAAGCTATTCGCATCCAAATCAGTGTCTAAAGCTGTTACATCCTCACTACTCTCAGATAAAGTATGGATGCGTGTTTCTAATTCTGAAATCTTCTCCGTCAGCCTAACTATCTCCTTACATTTATCACATGTGAAGCCCTGTTCGCTAGCGGAGAAGCCTACACTAAACATGCGACATGCAGTGCAGGTGATAATGACAGGAGAAGACATGACTTACCGTGTTTGTTGATTAATCCAACTTACCACTTACCACAATCGTTTGCTGGACACAATTTACTAATCCAAGTTATGAACTCAGAAAAAGGGAGACCCGGGTGCAGAGATAACAAGCTAACAGGCTAGCAAAATGCTAACGTGTGATGGTGATTTAGATTAAAAGCTAGCGATGTCAAATTTAACGTGATAGGCAATTTTAAACAATGTATGGTGATGAGTAAGTTATATTTAGCAGTAGAAGAAAGAGGAAATATCAATATAAAGATTCAAACGTAAGCAAGGCTCTACAGAGCTACAGACTTGAGCTACAGAGCAACAGACACAGCAGGCAGACAGGAGCAATCGATCAGGCAGGAGCAAATGTAAAAAAACTAGGGGTGTTGCCTCTTCCTGGGCGCTGGCTCGTGGCGCCTCGCTGACAGATATTTGTAGAGCTGCGGGCTGGGCGACACCTAACACGTTCGCTAGATTCTATAGCCTCCGTGTAGAGCCGGTATCTTCCTGTGTGCTCACTTCCCATAGTCAGTAACACCGAAGTGCCTGTTCTAGTGTCGGCTTGCTGCGCCATTCCCTCCCCTATGGTAGACGGATGCGTGCGCTTATTTTGCTCCAGTCGAGTTCCCCGGAACGGCGAACCCTGTTGAGTTCTCCGCAACCCACGGCAGTCAGACGTGGCGGAGCATTCGACGCCAGGTCTAACACTCGTATGCATTGGTGGAACTTGTGTTAGGCTGGGTCCCATATGTAGTGACCCCCACGGCGGTCCAATATGTGTATTCTTTCACGGTACGGCTCCCTACGGTGAGCCCGTGTCTTTCCCTCGGCAGAGTCTCCTCTGCCGTCCCAGGTACGTGTTGTCCCCCACCACTAATTGGCCGGGGCCACCCCTGGGACTTCCGTATGTTGTTCTGCCCACGGCCAGCCCATACGTGTATTCTCCACATGTTAACTCCCTCTGGGCATGATGTGGCTTCCGCACCGGCCTTCACAGGCACGCTTTCCCAGCGTTATCCAATACAATCAGCTGAATGGGTCTTGCGGAACAGCAGCTTGGACTCTGCCTGCGCGAACTTTCCCGCCCGCATCAGATCGGGGTCTGAGGGGCTCATCGCTGGGCGCTGGAAGTGGTAGTAACTATGGCGTTTTCCATAGGGATCCCAATTCGTCGGTACGTCCGACGTACGTCAAACGTGACCGACTGAATGGGAACGTCTCGGTTACGTATGGTAACCCTCATTCCCTGAAGGAGGGAACGGAGACATACGTCCCGTCGCCACAGTTGCTGTACCATCACTGCAGGTTGAGCCACTACGTTTGGTTCCTCAGTGAAAAACAGCGTGCATTCGCTCTCGCTTCCTGTTTATACCCGCGGCGCGGGGCGGAGCGCGAGATGCAAATCTCGCACGCCAATTGTTCATTGGCCGGTTCTAGATAGCTCGAAGCTGATAGGGGCTCCCAGAAGTGATCCCAATTCGTCGGTACGTCCGACGTACGTCTCCGTTCCCTCCTTCAGGGAACGAGGGTTACCATACGTAACCGAGACGTTTCAAATTGTCATGGGCATATCTCTCCTGCTCCAAATATTGAACCAGCACTGTGTATGCGCACATTTTTCATTCAATTCAATTCAAATTTATTTGTATAGCGCTTTTCACAATACACATTGTTTCAAAGCAGCTTTACAGAAAGTGCATTTCATAAATGTACATTGAAAAATGTTAGAAAGAGAATGTTAAAGAAAAATGTTAGAATAAGTTAATCAATCATGTATTAATTTAGGCCATAACAACGCTGGCGTTGAGTCGTCTCTTCACAGGCGTCGAGTCGTCTCATCACAGGTGTTGGGGCATCTGAAGTCTCCATGAGAGGCTGGATACAAACTGGAGCTGATGAACTAGTTACCTCGGGACTAGTGTCCCGAGATAACAACAGAAAAGCAGATGGGAAATAATTAGCATAGCTGCTGTTCAGAATATTAATTATTTTGATCCGATTTAACTGTAGCATAAAAGGTAATTATAATGTGAATGCTTGGCTAAAGAGATGCGTCTTTAATCTAGTTTTAAACTGGGACAGCGAGTCTGAACCTCGAACAATATCAGGAAGACTATTCCAGAGTTTAGGAGCTAAATGTGAAAATGCCCTCCCTCCTTTAGTGGACTTAGATATCCTAGGAATGACCAGAAGCCTCGAGTTTAGTGATCTTAAAGAGCGCGATGGATTGTAGGGCGATAGAAGATCCGTTAAATACACTGGAGCTAAACCATTTAGGGCTTTATAGGTCAGTAGCAATACTTTGTAATTGATACAGAACTTAATAGGTAAGCAGTATAGAGATGATAAAATTGGTGTTATATGATCATATTTTCTTGACCTAGTAAGAACTCTAGCAGCTGCGTTTTGGACTAACTGTAGCTTGTTTATTGATGATGCAGGACAACCAGCTAATAAAGCATTACAGTAATCTAGTCTCGAGGTCATGAATGCATGAACTAACTTTTCTGCATCAGAAATAGATAGCATGTTACGTAGCTTAGCAATGTTTCTAAGGTGGAAAAAAGCCATTCTTGTAACATATGAAATATGATTTTCGAAAGACAAGTTGCGGTCTAATATAACTCCCAGGTCTTTTACTGTAGTGGATAAAGTGACAGGACATCCTTCCAAGTTAAAGTTGTATTGTGAGAGGTTTTGTGGGCAGTTTTTTGGACCAATAAGTAATACCTCCGTTTTATCTGAATTTAATAGCAGAAAATTACACGTCATCCAGTATTTAATATCTTCAACACACGCTGTCAGTTTAGATAATTTAGCGTTTTCATCTGGTCGTGATGAAATATATAATTGAGTGTCATCAGCATAACAGTGGAAATTAATTCCATGTTTTCTTATAATATTACCAAGTGGCAGCATATATATTGAGAATAGCAGAGGGCCTAACACGGATCCTTGCGGCACCCCATAGTCTACTGACGTTATCTTTGATTCAAGACATTTTTCAGTATGTCTTTTTCAAATTAAATATATGTGCAAATAAGGACACTGATACAGCAGTATGTCTGTTCATGAACACAATGACATGGTGGATTATTCTGATACACAGAACAGAATAATGTAGACCAAAAATTTAAATAACAATGGACTTTATTCCTTAATTTCTGTTGTTTGTTGTTTTTTTCTCCGCTCTTATTTTAATATTCATTTGTCTGAATAATGAGCGTGTTGCAGGACTATGTTTTTTTTGGTTGTTGTCTCCCCTTGACACTTCATGATATTTTATACATAATAGTTCAATATGACTCATATAACTCAACACATTTTAAACTCACAGTGGCATTAAGGTCAGTGCTAGGCATTTAAAAAAATGAGGGGGAAAGGAGCGTCCAGATAAATGATTAGATTACTTAATCTGGTTCTGTCTGATTTTCCGGTATGGCAGAAGGAGAAGAAAGTCCTTCCAAGAGAGCAGATGTACACTGACCATTAACAACAGTGATTCAGTGGTCCCGCTGGCCTTTTAGAAAGCTGGTCTTCTCTTCGACACAGCTGGGCTTGGTACATTGCTAAAGATCGTTTAGCAAACCCTGAAAGATCCAGAGCAGTCTAAACACCTCTCTGTAATTATCATCCAATATGTGGCTGCATGTGGTGGATCGGCACCAGATAAAGGCATGGTGGGATCAATCCACACCTGCAACCACGTTTTGGCCTGTTGAAACTCAAGTCAGTATGGCTTTGATTTCCTCTGGGGGGTATGTAAACTGTATGACTAGAATTGCTTCTCATTTATGGAGGTAAGATAAATATCCGTCAGGGCTTGAGAAAGGTGACTTTAGTTTGTGTGATAAGGTCAGTTGAGTTGAGCTGAATTGAATTTTCTGGACCCTTTGTTTTAAATGCTCCTGATATATTAGCAGTGCAATATTATCTGCTCATCAGGTGCTGTCTTGAAACAGCCATGAGACAGATTCCAGGTTAGAACCAGACTAGACACAAATCTGGCAAGTTTTCATCTCAAAACAGCTGCAAATCCAAAATGGAATATTTAAAAAGCTGCAAAACTCTCTTGCCCTACACAGTGATCTTGTTATTGCTGTTTTACGGTGTAAATTGAATGCGGCTTAAGCTGAGTGATGGACCACAGCAAGACAAATCTCTCCACCTCTAAAAGTGCTGACTTTCTGGCAAAGAGTTAAAAAAGAGGGGCAAGAAGCTGGGGAGCAAAATAAAGGATAGAGGGGGAGAAACGGTAATGGATTCTCAAAGTGGAGGGCCTTTACAGTGACAGCATGCAAATGAATGGTGAAGAAATAATCCACACGGTGTTATTGAGCTCCAGGCTGATAGAGAGAGTAAGTAATAAGAAAGGTTCTCTCTTTCCGAATTCACTGCTGAGCCTCAGTAATGTGGGTCTGGTAATTAGATATTGATTCCCTCTGCCGATGAGTATTCTGAAATGTTGTCGTCTACCCTGATAGCTGGAATACATAAAAGTCTGAACACATCTTGTTAATGACCCCAGCACAACGTAATCATAGTTGTGTGAGCTCTGTGTGGAGTCTTTGATAAATAATTATAGAACTTTCATGGAGAAGGGAGGCAATTGGTGACTTGTAACCTTTTTTGAAAGAAAGATCCATAATTCAGATGACTGCCGATGAGAGGAGACATTAATGCATCATCTTAGTGCTTCATTATTTTGGATAAGCCTGGCTGGGGGAATTATCAGCTCAAAAATAGTATTGGACTGAGTGAGGGATTTAGCCTTCGAGGAAAAAGTGGTTCTTCGAGGAAAAAGAGTTCTTTCTTGTTCAAATTTCCCATTTCTGAGGTGTGATACTATTATATCTTACAAGTCAACTCCTCACAAATAATATATTTTTAATATCTGATATATAACAGATATATCTGTTTTTTTTTTCCCTTCTTGTATGTAGATTCTGTGAGCTGCCACGTTTTTACTGTTTTGTTGATTTTTTTTAAAATAGATATACAGTAGGCTTCCTTATGATACATGTCTCTCCCAAGAAAGAGTGGAACCACCATGATATATGTATCAGATTTAATATTTTAAAATATTCAAATTTGCAGCATGATTAGTTAAGGGATAAAATATCCAATGACATTTGTAATGTCAAGCCTGTTTTCATGTGAAATTGGCGCTTTTATGTGCCATAATTGAATATATGTATTAGATTTGAAAGCTGTGGCAGAAGAGAAAATTAGTAAAGTAACTTTAAATCTTACTAATCTTACAGCATGATAAGGTAAATAAATTTGGTGTTCTGTCCATTTTGGAAATTTTAAGGTAGAGCTCTATATTCCCTGAGCTAGCTGATAAATATAAATATTAATAAATAGGTAAGCAGCCACTTAATGTATATGTCCTTAAAATAGGATCGGTATGATTTGATGCTCCTTCCCAACTTATTTGGAACTTCATATAAATGTTTCCTCTTGCTAGAAAGTTTCTATATTACTTCATAAAACTTACAGCACATGAGTTTATTATATATGTGTCACAGATGCATCAGCGTCAGACCTCTACACTCCGCCCATCCACTCCGCTTCACCCGAGTTCTGATTCATCGCACCTGTGTTCATCACCTGTTCTTAATTCCCTATCACTGCACTTCCTGTTATAAGCACCTTCAGTTTCTTCTGTCATTGTCAGGTCTCGTCGATACTACATCGCCATACTGACTCACTCACTCGATCCTTACCTTCTGACGACTTACCTGTGTTCCTTCATCCAACGATCCTTCCTCAACCAGCCTGCCTTCTTCAGATCACCTGCATTGAAACTTCACCATCCCGACTTCCATCCTGCATCAGATAAGAGACTCATTCAGAACACTTCATCAGTTACCGCTCCAGTTATCTCATCACTTCTTCCTGTCTGCCGTGACCATTTTATGTTGTGCTTAATAAACATCTTTTCAACTTACCTGTTTGTGTCATTCAGCAAACCTGACAGAAGACCTGACCAAACATGCACGAACCATCTGGTCACGGCGACGGAGAAGCTTCCACGCCGATCTTCACCACTGGATCCTCACCTGTCACTTCATCACCCGCCATCAATTCTTCTTCGTCTGCCTCTGTCAGTCCCATGGCCCGGCCAGCGCCCTTCTCTGGCGAGGAGGGGGAGTGCAGCGGATTCCTCCTGCAGTGCGAGCTGTTCATGGAGATGAACGCATCACAATTCGCCTCCGAGAGATCAAAGGTAGCTTTCTTCATTTCCCTTCTCACTGGAAGAGCATTGCTTTGGGCACAATCGCTTTGGGAAGCTAAAGGAGCTGTGACTGAGACCCTGAACAACTTTATTAGTCACTTCCGGGTAGTGTTTTCTCCAGTCGCTAATGCTTTATCTGTTCATGATCAATTATTTCATCTACGACAAGGCAATTCATCTGTTTCTTCATATGCACTTCAGTTTCGAACCCTAGCAGCCTCTAGAGGATGGAATGAGCCGGCTTTAATCACCGCCTACCGGCAAGGGTTAGATCATGAGATCCGGTTACAACTCACCATTCATGATGATGCCATTGGTTTGGAAAGCCTCATTCAGCGTTCCATCAGAGTGGACCAACGCCGCACTGCCTGTTTGCTCGCTCAACCTGCACTGCCTCCTCCTCGTCCTTCCACCACAGTCAACCCTCTAACACCAGAACCCATGGACCTCAGTTCTGCACATTTATCAGCAGTTGAACGCCAGAGACGCATCTCAAACAATCTGTGTCTATACTGTGGATCCGCTGGCCACCTGCTAGCCTCTTGTCCAGTTCGTTCCCCACGACCGGCGGTGAGTACAGTATATCTTCCATCACCCATTTCTCAACTGAAATACACTACTGTTCAGATCTCACATCGTCAGCACTCTCTTCCAGCACAAGCACTAATCGACTCTGGGTCCGCTGGTAACTTTATCTCACGTTCCACTCTTCAAAAGCTACAAGTCAGCCATGAATCCATCCCGCAGACTCTTCAAGTGCATTCCATCCTCGGCAGACCGCTCGGTCGTGGGAGGATATGTCACCGCAGCCCCTCTGTAACAATGAAAGTTGGTTGTCTTCATCAAGAGGAATTGTCTTTTCTGGTGTTGGAGGGTTCTACGGCAGATATCATCCTGGGACGCCCGTGGCTGGAACTTCATTCTCCAGATATCAACTGGTCTACGGGAGAGGTTCGTCAATGGGGAAGTAACTGCTTTTCACGCTGTTTAGCTCAGGTTAAAAGGGTGTCTCACAATTACTCATTACCCGTCCAAAAGATTTCCATGTGTTCCACCTCCGTTGAAAGCCCAGCTATTAACGACCATCATGAGATTCCTCACAGTTACCGGGCGTTCCAGGATGTCTTCGATAAGCAGCTGGCCACGAAACTTCCACCACATCGGCCATGGGACTGTGCGATTGACCTACTGCCTGGGGCGGTTCTACCGCGTGGTAAAATCTACCCACTGTCCATCCCAGAACAGAAGGCCATGGAGGAGTCAATCGAGGAGGCACTTCACCAAGGATACATCCGACCTTCTACTTCCCCTGCTGCTTCAAGCTTCTTTTTCGTCGGTAAGAAGGACGGAGGCTTGCGCCCCTGCATAGATTACCGGACCCTCAATAATTCCACCGTCAAGTATAGGTATCCTCTTCCTCTGGTCCCAGCCGCCTTGGAACAGCTCCGTGGTGCAAAGGTATTCACTAAACTAGATCTCCGTAGCGCTTATAATTTAATTAGAATTAGAAAGGGAGATGAGTGGAAGACCGGATTCATCACTCCTGCAGGCCACTATGAGTACCGCGTCATGCCCTTCGGGTTGTCCAATGCTCCAGCGGTCTTCCAGGGGTTTATGAATGAGATATTTAAAGATTATCTGAACCAGTTCGTTATAATCTACATCGATGATGTCCTTATATATTCTACCAGCCTGTCTGAGCACCGCCATCATGTCAAGTCAGTTCTCCAACGTCTTCGGGATCATCAGCTGTATCTAAAACTCGAGAAGTGTGAGTTCCATCAAGAAACCCTCCACTTCCTAGGGTATGTGATCACTCCTCAGGGAGTCACCATGGACCAGAGGAAGGTGGATGCCGTTGCCAACTGGCCATTACCCATCACTATCAAAGAGCTGCAACGATTCCTGGGCTTCGCAAACTTCTACCGTAGATTCATTCAAGGTTACAGTCAAATCAGTGCTTCTATCACCTCACTCCTGAAAAAAGGGGCCAAGTCTCTGTCCTGGACCTCCGAAGCCACCCAAGCGTTTGATGTGTTGAAGCAATCATTCAGTTCCGCTCCTACCCTTGTGCATCCCAATCCAGATCTTCCTTTCACCGTCGAAGTGGATGCGTCCAACACTGGGGTAGGAGCGATCCTCTCTCAACAGCAGGGGAAGTCTCCTCGACTCCATCCATGTGCCTTCTTCTCCAAGAAGATGTCCCCGGCGGAGCAGAATTATGATATCGGCAACCGGGAACTGCTGGCTATCAAGCTAGCTCTGGAGGAATGGAGACACTGGCTGGAGGGAGCGAAACATCCCTTTATAGTCATCACAGACCACCGAAATCTGGAATACCTTCGAGAGGCCAAAATACTCAACACTCGTCAAGCTCGCTGGTCCCTTTTCTTTACAAGATTCAACTTCAAGGTAACATACCGTCCAGGGGACAAAAATGTCAAGGCTGATTCACTATCTCGTATACACCAACCCGATACCTTCACTCCAAAGCCAGAACCTATCCTCCCTCCAGCCTTGATTGTTAGTCCCATCCAGTGGGGTATAGATGACCATATAGCCGACGCCACCCGAACCGAACCTGCTCCGCCGGGAGGGCCAGTGGGACGGATTTATGTTCCCACACGTCTACGTCCGTCCCTCATGGACTCTGTCCATACTTCGCTGGGCTCTGGACATCCAGGCAGTCAACAGACCCTCTCGCTCCTTCAACGACGGTACTGGTGGCCCAGTATGAGCCAGGATGTGTCCCAGTACGTTAAGGGCTGCTCAGTCTGTGCCATGGCCAAGGTCCCTCGTCGGTTCCCAGAAGGTAAATTAGTACCCCTGCCTATTCCAACCAGGCCGTGGTCCCATCTGGGGATAGATTTTGTTACCGATCTCCCTTCTTCTCAATCTCAAACATGTATACTGGTGGTTGTTGACCGTTTCTCGAAGGCCTGTAAGCTCATCCCTATGCCAGGTCTACCCACCGCCTTCGAAACGGCAGAAGCATTATTTAATCAAGTTTTTTGTCACTTTGGGTTACCAGAAGATATCGTCTCCGATCGCGGACCTCAGTTTGTATCCAGGGTATGGAGAGCCTTCTTCAACCTTCTGGGAGTCACAGTCAGCTTGACGTCAGGATACCATCCCCAGTCCAATGGCCAGACTGAGCGGAAGATACAAGAGGTCGGACGGTATCTTCGATCCTACTGCCATGACCATCAAGACTGCTGGAGCAGGTATCTACCCTGGGCCGAGTATGCACAGAATTCCCTTCAACAGTCTACTACAGGTCTCACGCCGTTTCAGTGCATACTCGGCTTCCAGCCGCCCCTGTTTCCCTGGTCAGGTGAGCCTTCAGATGTTCCAGCAGTCCATCATTGGTTCCAGGAGAGCGAGAGGGTCTGGGACTCAGCTCATGTTCATCTCCAAAGGGCTGTTCGGAGACACAAGAGTCAGGCCGATGCTAGAAGATCTGCGACTCCGAGGTATCAACCGGGGCAAAAGGTCTGGCTCTCCACCCGGGACATCCGTCTCCGTCAGCCCTGTCGTAAGCGGAGTCCCCGATATATAGGTCCATTCGCAATACAGAGGCAGATCAACGACGTCACCTACCGGTTATCACTCCCTGCACACTACCGCATCTCACCCTCATTTCATGTCTCCCTGCTCAAACCCTATACTGATCCTTTGTTTCCTCCCTCCTCAGAGTCTGGCGCTGATGAGGTACCTCCTCCTCCCGTGGACCCCGCTGACGAGAACATCTACCGGGTCCAGGGCATTCTCGATTCCCGGCGACGGGGCAATCAACTGGAGTACCTCGTGGACTGGGAGGGTTTTGGACCTGAGGAGAGATGCTGGGTTCATCGTGATGACATACTAGACCCTATGCTCCTACAGGACTTTCACTCATCTCATCCCAATCGTCCGGCGCCGAGAGGTCGAGGTCGGCCCCGTCGTCGGGTCTTTCGGCCCTCAGGAGCTGGCCGTGGAGGAGGGGGTACTGTCACAGATGCATCAGCGTCAGACCTCTACACTCCGCCCATCCGCTCCGCTTCACCCGAGTTCTGATTCATCGCACCTGTGTTCATCACCTGTTCCTAATTCCCTATCACTGCACTGCCTGTTATAAGCACCTTCAGTTTCTTCAGTCATTGTCAGGTCTCGTCGATACTACATCGCCATACTGACTCACTCACTCGATCCTTACCTTCTGACGACTTACCTGTGTTCCTTCATCCAACGATCCTTCTTCAACCAGCCTGCCTTCTTCAGATCGCCTGCCTTGAACCTTCACCATCCCGACTTCCATCCTGCATCAGATAAGAGAATCATTCAGAACACTTCATCAGTTACCGCTCCAGTTATCTCATCACTTCTTCCTGTCTGCCGTGACCATTTTATGTTGTGCTTAATTAACATCTTTTCAACTTACCTGTTTGTGTCATTCAGCAAACCTGACAATATGTATATATATATATATATATATTTATGTATATATATATATATATATATATATATATATATATATATATATATATACCTGGTTCTTCTCTAGAGAACACTCCACCCCAGACTATTGTTATTCCCTCATAAACCCTATTCAGACGGTAATTGTTTCTCGTGGGGTCATAAGGTATTTTCAGCATTAACAGGGGCTAGTCTGTGATTTTATTGCCATCCGAATCCAGAATGTCATATATATATATATATATATATATATATATATATATATATATGCTTAAAAACAGCCAACATTTACTTTCATTAGGGTTAGGGAAATAACATCAACATTCTGCTAAAACTCTCCTTTTGTGTTCCACAAATGGTAAAAAAATTAAATAAAAAAGAAGTCCTACAGATTTGGAACAACATGAATAAACAGTGACATAATTTTAATTTATTATTGTTGTTGTTATTATTATTATTAGTATTATTATATGTCTGTATGATTTTACAGTACATTTTTCAGGCTTTGATCCACCAGCACTTATAAACTCTTTACAGATTCAGTTAAATTGTGAGAGATGTTTGGCCTAGTTTGATAAAAAAGAAAACACACACAAAACGTGAAACACAGATCTCCCTAAACAGCTCAGAACCCCGCAGAGGCCAATTTCAAGCAACAGAGATTAAGATTTATGTTTTTGGTTGGGAAAAAATAAGTGTAGAAAACTCTAATAAGAGTCTCAATTGGTTCTCTGAATAGTGCAGAAGTATTCACATCTGAATGAAGCCCCATATGTGTCCTAGGGAGTCAAATTTGAGCAGCAAGAATGTTTCTCTTAGGCCTTGTAACAAAAGCATGTGTATAGCCAAAAGGAAAAATAAGGAGAAAGGTACCTTAAGTAGCATAATAGATGTGGTAGATGTAGTTATATGCCTTACATGTTAAAACTAAAACTGGAAAATTAATATAATTGTTTAAATTCAATTATAATATATAAGGCCAGATTTACTAACAGCCTGCACCAGCGCAAATCCTCTTTTGGTGTTAAAAAGCTACTGTTGGTTACTTGGTATTTGCTTCATTATTTAACGATCAATGAGACGGATACCATATCACAACTATGCAGTTTTTTCTACATAATGTTTATTTTAGGTTTCAGACATTTAAATAAACAAGTGCTAGCAAAACAATACATTTATAGTGTATAAAATACACCCTGATGTCCATCGAAACGGCAATAACAATCCATTCAATTACAATTTGATGACGTGTTTTATTCATATCAGATACACATTGTGTAGGTAATTACAAAGTTCACTCAATTCATGTATTTTCATGTTGTAAATCCTATAGATACGATTCTCTGAATTGTGGCGCAAACTAAAATGCCGCCCATATTTCATTATAGTTAAAATAACTAGATAATTATAAAGCTTTTTAAATGACAAAACACATTCACTTACACATATTTGAGAATCGGAAATACCAGATGGTTGATGGCATAGTTAACAAGTTATTTTGAATAAAAAAGGAAAGACTAAATAAAAGTAATACATCTGTCATAGAGCGCTATTGTGGCTGCGGTGTGTCACAAGCATGACGTGTTGCCATGGAAATAATAAGGTGATACGTTCTAAAATAAAGGTTGCCTTAAAAAACTAGGGGGGGGGGGGGTAGCTAGAATAATTTAAACTTATGTGTGAAAGGATTAAATATTAACTTTGTATTCAGAAGGGTAATACGCTGAAGGACACAAATGTACAGATCCTATATTCTTAGTAGTCCTCATGAATCAACATCTTTCAGCCTTGCTACACTTCAGCAGTCCCCCAACAGCACTGACAAATCTCAAAAATAAAACGAACCAGACAAGCCCAGGCTTTTGCATATGGTGATTTAAATAGCCGTAGAGTCAGCAATCTGTCTGTCCCAATGCTTTGGGAGTAATGCCCGTTTCACTCATATGTTTGCAGTATGTATTTTTTTATAGGGCTGGATGGTCAGGAAAGGTTTTATACTACCCTTACAACAGTGTAGACAACACATTCAATAAATTCATCTTTAGAAGGAAATGATACATAACATGATGATTCCCCTTTTCCCCTACAATTTAAAGTTGTTAAGAATAGAGAGATGCCAAAATGGTGGAGCTGATTCCACTCCTGGCCTGACATGTCTGGCCATTACATGTCTAAAATTGCTTAACAAAGTGCTACATATCCCTGAAGAGTTTTATTAGTAAGAATTTTAATTTAATCTTTTGATTCTTTTCACCAAGAAGACTTATTCAGAATTGTTTGATGATTAATTCAGTTTCCGCATGTTACATCATTTGCATCAGTAGATGGCAACCAGTAAGTGTCTTATGAGTGAGTCTTTCAATCGTTCACTTAACTGATTTGTTGAAAACATACCAAAGACCAAAACAACATAACAGATTTAACCCTTAAATGCATACCTAGGGTCTTTAGCGACCCGGGACGTCATTCAGTACCCTCCTCCTTATTCATTTTCTAAAGTTAGACATCAACCTTCTTAGGATTCCTACATCAATTCATTATAAACAATATAACAAGAAAAAATTATAAAATTATAAAATAATGCCTTTTTCCATAATTTTTTTTTATAAAAATTGTATAGGGTCGCTAACGACCCGAGGTGTGTAAGATTGTATGTATATATTTTTTCTGCACAAAAATAATTATTTAATGATGGAATAAGTGCAATTCACATTTATTCTACAAGGTGGCAATGTCTGATACACGATGATGAAGTAACGTTTCACTCACAGTTACTGCAGACAGAAAACGAAACAATAGTATAAGTATAATCTGCAAAACTTGAAATGGTTCAATGATTTAATGCAGAGCAAGTACTGAAAACAATCAAATATTAGTCACTGTCACTTGATGGTGGATCTGGTGAAGAAGTTGTCAGCGGTCAAAATACTGATTTTGAAGATGTTGAGAGAGTTTTGAGAATATGTTCGAGATGACTAATATGATCCAGATGCTAAATGTACTGAAATGAGCTCTGACGAGGACAGTGATGATGCTGTGAAACATCTGCTTAAACTAAACCCTTCCAAGCTCCAAAAGGTAACAAAATATGCGGTAACACTTTATTTTACAGGGTCCTTGTTACAAACGTTACATGTACTTATCATAGTAATAACAGTAAATTATTAATAATTACATGCAACTAAACCTCAACCAAACCCTAATCCTACCCTAACCTAAGTGCATGTAGTTAATTATTATTACTCGGTACTTAAATATATTACACTGTAACAATGACTCTAAATAAAATAAAGTGTAACCAAATAAGCTTTATTTTATTCTTCTGTAATTGTTACTCTAAAATCAGGAGAGTTTTATATTATCACGACAGGTAAAGATCCATTCGTGTTAGATCCGCTAAAGACCCGAATATGTACGAATGATTGGTGAAACAGTCATGCATTTAAGGGTTAAACTATGCAAATTACCCTGACGCAACACCAGCCAATCACAACGCTGGATCAAAAAGGCTCTAATTTGCAAATAATTCCTTCTCAGAAAGGATTAAAAGGTTCTCTTTGAGACAAAGAAGTAGTAACTAAGTAGTCATTGCCAAGTAAATGTTGTTGTATACGGTGACGCATTGCTGCCACATACATTTTATTTTTTCCACTCAATTATGTCGTAATAACGAGATATGTCGCTTTAACGACATCTTTTCTCGTAATAACGAGATGCTATGTCGTAAAAACTACATAAGATCTCGTTATTACAAGAAAATTATGTCGTTAAAACGACATATATTTTCTCCTAATAAGGATATATGTTGTATAGTGATGTGCACAAAAATATGCCTGTATCGACATTAGAGAATTCATATAGCCTATGTGCCTTTGTCACACTTCCATGTTTGAAAAGCAGAAGCAAGCTCAGCGTAAAAAAGGCTCTTCCGCTGCCTGTGTCAGTTGCTGTGCCCATGGCACGAAATTGTTGTAATTTATTGATGTAGCCTACAGTTCTTAACAGATAGCCATGGGTAACAGGTGCCATGGACCGCTCATGATTAGCCTCATTGGCGTAACTTTAATGACCTAGTAATGATGGACCAAATATCATATCTATAATAGGCCTACTGTAATTAAGACATATATTCAAGAAATTTCTAAATTCAGTTCATATTTCCAACAAACAAAATTCCAAGCCAAAATAACAAAGTGGTAAAAGTGTGAGTTGTTTACACTGTCATGAAGGAAAAAAAATTCTATAAATTGTATTTTAATTTTGATCAAGGTTTTAACAACTAATTGCCACTGGCCATGTTTCTGCTGCCTTTGAGTAAGGCTGAAACTATAGCGTCTTTCTGTTTTTAATACATTTCTTGAATATATGTCTTAATAACCACCTGTTACCCATGGCTATCTTTTAATAACTGTAGGCTACATCAATAAATTACAACAATTTTGTGCTATGGGCACTGCCATTGACACAGGAAGCGGAAGAGCTTATTTTACGCTGAGCTTGCTTCTGCTTTTCAAACATGGAAGTGTGACAAAGGCACATAGGCTATATGAATTCTCTAATGTTGATACGGGCATATTTTTGTACTCATCACTATACAACACATGTCCTTATTAGGAGAAAATGTGTAGTTTTAACGAGAAAAATATGTTGTTTTAACGACATAAGATCTCGTTATTAAGGCATAATTGAGTGGAAAAAATAATATGTATGTGGCAGTAATGCGTCACCGTAGATAAAAAAGATGTACGATGTTGCAATTTTGTAAACTCTGAAGCTCTAGAGGAGAAACAAAAGAAGCTCTGCAATAAGGATAATAATATTTAATAATATGCAATAATATTTTAGGGAGTTTGGAAACCGCAACAACAACAACCAAGGGTGTGCCCCCCATTTTCCAAGACCTTCTGCACCAACTTCAGAACCTTCTGTTTAGAGATGCATGTTCCAGATTAACCAGATCTTCTGCATAGACTTAAAAACATTCACCTTCAAGGCTTCCTCTGTGTTTTCCAGACAAGACCCTTGTGCCCCAGGAGTTCAACATTTTCATTCTTTGTGTTCAAGGCTGATTAAACGGAATACAGATCAATTCTTCCCACTGACACGCAGCCCAGCACAACTATTGGAAGATGTTGATGCTCGTGCTCATCACGTGACTAAGTGGAATGTAAATATCACTTTACCCAACCTCTTTGCAGAGACCATGGCATTAATGACATTAGTGTTGTCAGTTTATGATTTTCTAATTTGCATCTGATTTTGCATAACTGATGTTAGGTAATATTAACAAAGAATCATTCATTTAGTTTTTTTTTTTCCACATTTCACAAATAACAGTTTATCTTTCCATAAGATAACGTGTAACTGCCAAAGTAACATCCAACTCAATCACTTTCATTTATCACTTTACCTTATGCACTTTACTTCCTTATCCATTCATGGTATTAATTTAGTAGTTGTGTTATCTATCTTTTGTTAATAAAACTTTTTTTATAATTTTTTTTATTACACCTGTGTCCTTCTTATGTTGATACTATATTAAGAGGCTCTCACAAATCCTTCAGATTAGTCAGATGATAAACTTCTTTCAATGTAAGTGTTTATAATTGAGTGGACTATCCTTTTGGTATTGTTAAAGCTTTGCTTTAGCTTTGCTTTATCTTTGGAAGAAATCATCTGACACTCATAAAACTCATGGACGTAGAAAAACAAGTTATGTATGACCAGCAGGATTTCTTGTATAAAGGTTCAAATGCTGTTTATGGTATTTTTATTTAAAATGTTAAAATGTATTATACTACGTTTTCTATAACATAAATGCTATTTTTACATGTTTTGCCACTTTATTTCCACTTGATTATATATCAATCTGTATAGACTGTTAACACATTATTGTGTTTAAATGTGAATGCATCTATGAAAGATTGCAAAGGATCAGTTCCGCATTGCAAATACATCTTATGTCAAAACATGCATGCTGCTTCTTCACTGCATATGCACTGTGAATGGATAGTGTGAGAAGTGGGTGTAATACAGATTTCTGCAGGTGTACGTTCAGTGAATGTCTCAGGAAAAAGGCAGTGAGACTAAACTCAGTTCCAATGCAATGGGAGTCTGCTTTCTGCTTTCTGCCAACTGCTTTCATTAAAATTCATACACAACTGTCCAGTGGAGACTCTGGTGGGTTTAGAGCTCCACTCAGCTTTCAAAAAAACCAATTCAGTTTAACGGTTTTATTGCCTGCCCCATCAGTCCCAAAATGTCTGTTTGGAGACATGTTACACCACAGCAGCAAAATTACCTCACCTAGTTTCATCTCTTTATTTTTTCTCTTTCTCTGAGATAAAGTTGCCCACTGCTCCCCACTCTCTCATGTCAGCTGATGCTGTTCTTCCTCTCCTCTCCTCTCCTCTCCTCTCCTCTCCTCTCCTCTCCTCTCCTCTCCTCTCCTCTCCTCTCCTCTCCTCTCCTCTCCTCTCCTCTCCTCTCCTCTCCTCTCCTCTCCTCTCTCTCTCGCTCGCTCTTTTTCCTTCTTTGTTCTGTATCTTCCCAATATCCTCCTCTGAGTATCAATATTGAATATTTTGTGTGATCCTCTGGCTAGTTCAATATTTCAGCGAGCTCTTTCTGGTCATGCCCCCCTTGGGCCCTGCCTCAGCAAATAAGATATTGAAGAAGCTACAAATGAAGATGCTGGTGTGTGGACTTTGGTACACTGTGGGTTCTCCTGTGGGGGTCCATGAACAGACTTTCTGAGACACTTAAAAAAGCCTGGGATAAAGTGCCTGTTCTAGACTGGTTCCTCTAAAAGGTTACAAGAGGACACACAGATGGAGGGCATCCAAAGAGAGAGCCTTCGTAGAGCATCCTAAAGGAAAATGAAAGGCAGTAGCAAATAGATCTATTAAACACATTTTCAATGATCGAAGTCTCATAGGATTCAGTGAAATCATGTGACAAAAACATTTCTAATCACATACTGTAAAAAAAATCACATATAGGGTACAAGGGAGCTAAAGGCACACCTTAAGAAAAATGTGCTTCACTACTCCCATAGTCTATGATTGCAGAAAAATAAATGTTTAAATGTGGGGCCTAGCAGCGAGGGGGAGAGGACGCTGGCGTTGTCTGTTCACCGCTTCTCCACCTGATTTAAGTTTTAATTGTAATGTTTTTTATTTTTAATCATATTTTTTTAATGACTGTAACAAGTAAAATCAGTCAGAGCTATAATTGGGACTGTTGCACAGATCTTACCGTCTCAGATGACTCCACTCTGCTGTTAACAGTTGGTAGCAAGTGTCTGTGTAGCTAACCGGTCACCGGCTTTTTCTAGCTGTCTACATCACCAGCACTCATAGCTCTTTCTGGCGTTTACCATGATCCACCTCTCCTGGTCTCGATCGTCACGGATGATTGTTTGGTGCCGAGTTCTTCTCTTACTCTGCATATTGCCTCTGTGGCTGGCGGTTAACAACATACGTGGAGTCCGTGTGGCTGGTATAATGAACTATTTGGCCACTCAACTGATGGAATATAACAACTACAATGCTCCATCATGTTTATCAGTCATTCAAGAACTTGGACTCCTAAAACGGCCTCGTTACATCCACAGAAGTGCTCGGCGAAAGTTTGTTTACTCCCGGTCTGGTGAAACCATCCCTTCTATCTGGACAGCTGTGCGCCCTGTCACGACTCTTTCACGTCATCAGAGGACTGATACTCCGAGGATTAGTGGCACTGGAGACACTGCAACAGCGCCACACATGGAGATAGACAGAAAACGTGGAGTGGATTTTAGTCTACTCCGCCCATTACAGAGATGCGCTGCTTTATTCAACATTAAAATGGAACTGTTAAATATACAATCCCTTACAAACAAATCCTGCTTCATACAAGATCATATTCAGGACAAAAGTTTGGACATAATGTGCTAGCAGAAACCAGATGGTTTTTTTTCTGTTTTAAATGAGACATGTCCTCCTGGCTACTGTTATTTCCATAAAGCTCGTAGCTCTGGTCGTGGTGGTGGCCTGGCTGTTATCTACCGCAGCCATTTGGATCTATTCCCTCTGGCCCTCCCTGAGCTGTTTTCTTTTGAATGTTTGGGATTTAATCGTAAGCCCCCCTCTCTATGACAGTACTACTCATCTACCGGCCACCCAAATCAAACTCATGCTTCATTTCAGAGCTGTACAATCTTCGTTCAACTTTCCGTGCAACCTCTTCCAATATAATAATACTTGGAGATTTTAACATTCATGTCAATAATCCTTCCTACCATTTTGCTACAGAATTCCTGCAGTCATTGGACTGCTAAAAACCTCAGGCAACATGTTGATGTTCCCACACATATCAAGGGGAATATTCTTGATCTGGTCATTACTGAGTCTGCCTCTCTAAGTGCACCATTTGTGTATAATCTGGGTATATCTGACCATAAGGTCATCTCCATGGAGCTGTCTTTTCTGTCTTCCTACATCAAGGCCAAATGTGAAAAATGTTTCAGAAACTTGAAAAATATTAACAGAGAAAACCTGAGCTTAAACCTTAAACATCTAAATTCTGCAAATATCCCTTCAGTTACTGAGTCTGTGGAATTCTACAATAAGACATTGAGCAGCATTTTGGATTTCCATGCACCCATTACAATCAGAACAATCACGTTTTCCCTCTCAGCTCCCTGGTTCACAAGTGACCTGCGGAAATTGAAGGCAGCTGGACGTGCTCTTGAACGACGGTATAAAAACTCTGAACTAACTGTTCACAAGCTGGCCAACCGGGACCACCAAAAAGCTTATTTGAAGTCCATCAAAGAAGCACAAAGAAGTCACAGTACTATTCAAATATTATTCAAGATAGTCCTGGCAACTCCAAACGGCTGTCACTGCATGAAAAGTGGGATTTTCGTCAGTATGTGACACTGTAGATTGCCGTGAAACTTCAGGTTTACGACTGTGCACGGCAATTTGCAGGCAACACCGAAAACTGCCGTAAATTGTCTGAAATTGTCGTGGGTCTTGCTTGGCAGTTGTCCCCCCATGACCCCCCCTCCCCTTAATTCTAGGGGAGGCTTTAAATGAACATGCTGTGAGCTACACAAATGCAAATCAGAGTAGCAGCAGGGGGAGTTTTATCTAGGTTCTGAATTTTTTTGACTAAAACAAGTTTAAAGTTTAAGTTAAAATGTTAACTTAAATTTAAGTTAAATGTACTCGTTTTAGTACACATTACTAAATTTTTAGGGCAACCAGTTTGCTCCAATTTTTTAAGTAGATTCAACTTGTCCGGGCTCACAGTGTAGATTAATTACTCTGTATGTCATTAGCAATAACCAATGTTATGTAAAAAAAATAAAAAAAATACAGGACAGCAGTTCATGTCTTCAACCTTTAGAGAGGTTAAGTGATGCAACAAGACAATGAACCAAAGCACACAAATAAATCAAGTAAAGCATACAGTTTACATACCAACATTAATTTTTCCACCCTGCACTGTGAATGATTTTTTAAATGGCTATTAATCATAAATGTGAAAAGTACAAGTTTGTTTGTTTATAGTTAAGTCAGATTGTGTTTTTCTGTAATTGTCATTTAAATTGAGCTCACACCACATTTTATGAATTATCAATGCAGATTTTCAAGAGGTGGTTTCCTGGACAGGGTTTAAATTATGCCAAGAGTAGGCCTTAATCTATTTAATCGTGAGTTAAAAAATTGTTGCCTGGAACAAAGATTAAGCACAGATTACTAACACCTGGACTATGAGTCCTGAACTAAAATAAACTGGATTCATTTACAGTTTTATCTAATTGCTTACACACAATTTCTGAAAATATGGCTCCATTTCTTGTAACTCTACACACAAAACATCAGACATCTCTTGCAAAAGCAACACTTTGTGCAAAACTATTTTAACTATTTCCAAAAATGTTGTTTTTGCATATATCTAACTACACACAATGCACAACTGAGGAAATTTACAGTTGAACTGAAATCAGCTGAACTGAATCAACACTGAAGTCACTTGAGCTGAATATTGACACTATATTGGCTTGTTAGAGCCGGTTTACAGCAGAATTTGTTTTGAACTTGTTACTGAAGCTGCTATGAAACAATATATTTTGTTGTATGCATATTCTTTCTTTCTCAAACCTTAGTTTTGATTTCTAAGTGATCAATTTATGTATGTGTTTTCACACATGATCATTGGCTGTATGGATCCTCAGTAAATGAATGTGGCATTTAAATGGCAAAAGTTATTCTTGTCTCTATAACTTATGGCTTCCTAAAGACACGTTTATGGGTAAATAAAATATTAATAATATAAATAAAATGAATATCAAAACATATTTTAAATATAATGAAGTCATTTTATTATAGCACTCATCAGATGTTCCTGGAAACAAAACAGAGACAGAACAGTATAAACAAACTATACAACAAACTAAACACCAAATTACAAAAACATTATTATGTGAAAGTGAATAAAGTGGTGTGTGTTTTCAGTTATAAATATGTGCTGTGTAAATTAGCCTATACTTTTAGAAATTATATATAGCCTAACTTTAAAAAACAAACAATAACCCATATAGATAAATTATAATAATTGTATAATATTAAGCATTTACTTAATATACATTGTAACATTAGGCTACTTTACTCTAGCACAGTAGTCAGTTAAGCAATTAATTAATATCTTATATTAATATGTATGTAGCCTAGGCTACATCTAAAGGTAAGTCTGCTTTAAAAAAAAAAATATTACACTTCGACATGTACAGAATGTGCGCGTTAAGAAACACGTTCAAATGTGTCTTCTTAACATGTTAAAACTGTGCGTGAAGCGGAAAACAGGGCGTGTTGAAGGTTGAAAAGATCATAAGTCACGCGTTTCGTATAAAGAGATTTGGCCCCGGGCGCGTTCCATATCAGAGCCCTAGTCCAATGAGGTGCGAGGTCGAGGTCATGGCCATGACGCGTAGAAGACGAGCTTTAAACTATTTTTTTATGTTTTTTGCTGCTTTCCTTTTTCGTGATCAACAATGACAGGACACCGTCTTCAACTCAATCTCTGCATGGACGCGACAAACTTTTTGGACTAATTTTCAGGAGGCTGTCTTCGTCTTCATAACTCTGAGGCAAACTGCAGGCGCTATGAACCAGAGCATGGGTAATGTAACGTTACGATATAAAGAATATGCTTTTATTCAGCTGTATAAGGAAATGGATGCGTTAATAGATCCGAGCTTAAAACTGCACATTTTGTTTACACAGACTATTCTCGCCTCATAACGAAGCCGTGAGCTCTTATCTGCTTGGAGCGACTTCCGCGAGTCCAGATTTAACCGCTGATCAAGACGAAATTGTGTGTAAGTAACTTCTAATGTGTTTCTCATTCCTTGTTTAATTTTACAGTGACTGTTTTTATTAATACCAGTCTCATGTAATTGTTTTCCAGCTGCCTGTAAGACGTATTATGAATCGACACGCCGGAGCTTCAGATACAAACAACCTGAAACTGCGAAGTTTAGCTCGGAGTCGATCAAGAAGAAAAAGGGTAAGATTTATTATATTAGATCCGTTTTTTGTCAATGTGAGTATTTTTCAGGTTGCTTATTGTCTTTATGGATTGTATTACAATTGCTGGAAGCGAGAGTGTGCTGGATGAGGTGGACATTTGGAAGTCCACGACCATTGAACTCATATCTGATGAGGAAGACGGCTTTGTTGACGGGGTGTCTGGATGGATTGAGCGGCCACCGCCCTCTCGCAGCCTGGAGCTCGACGAACTTTACATTACATTACGAGACATTACTGCTGCACTGTACATAGTTGTGTGTTTAACAATAAAGCTCTTTCTTTGAGTAAACCGCTGTGTTTTATAAATGAAGCCCTTTCTTTGAATGAACAGCTGTATGCTTATAAATGAAGCCCCTCTTTTGAATAAACGGCACGGTCCGTATAATTTTCCCATATATTCCTTGATGGTATGAATACTTCATAGCACAATAACATTAATATGAAACAAATTATTACAACATAAATTATATATTTATTATTATTATTGGGGTTTACATTTATAATGAGCCAGGGGGACCAATAATGATTGGTTTGCAGTGATCTGCCAACCAATCACGAGGGATTTTTCTTTTTTAAATGTAGTGGCTTCAGCCAATAGTGAGTGAGTAAATTCAAGTCTGGCCGTTGACTCTGGTTTCGCTGCTATTCATATGCAAATTAGAGGCGTCGCACCTCCGCGCGGTCTCTCAGCGGGGGGGCTCTCCACCTACGTCATGGTTCGTTTACGACAATTTGTGGCACAGACGAACGCGACGTTCGCTGCCTCTAAATTGTCGAAAACTGCCGAAAATTAGGGAGATTTCCAGGAGTATACAGGCGTTTATGGGGTCGAAAATCCCACTTTTCATGCAGTGTGTCCTCCACCATAAATCATCCCCTTAAACCTCAAATTGCTCCACTCATTGGAGCTACAGAAGAACAATGTAACATTTTCATGACCTTCTTTAGAACTAAAATTAGTCAAATTCGTTCATCCCTCTCTGTTTCCTCCTCCTCGTCTGTTCCAACTGCCGACCCGCAGTTTGGTATCTCGAGGCTATTCTGCTGCTTCCCAGAAGTTACTCAACTTGAGGTTGAGGCAACCATCAGGGGGATGAGATCTTCCACCTGTGCCCTTGACCCCTTCCCTACAGCTCTGGTGAAAGCAAATATTACTGCCATCCGTCCCCTCATCACCATGATAATAAACCAATCCCTTCAGTCTAGTCAGGTACCGTCTGTCCTTAAAACGGCTATAATTAGACCATTACTCAAGAAACCTTCCCTCGATCCTCAAACTCCTGCTAATTATAGGCCTGTATCCAACTTGCCATTTATTTTGAAGGTTTTGGAGAAAGTAGTTGCCATGCACCTCGAGGACCACCTCAACTACAACAACATTTCTGAAAAGTTACAATCTGGCTTCCGTTCTGGCCACAGCACAGAAACAGCCATAGTGAGGGTTATAAATGACCTGCTAATGACAGCTGATGCTGGGTCACCATCACTCCTTGTCCTCCTGGACCTTTCTGCAGCGTTTGACACGGTTGACCATGGTATACTTCTCAAACGACTGTCTCATTCTATTGGACTTGATAACACCGTTGTGCAATGGTTTGAGTCATACCTCACAGACTGATCTGAATTTGTGGCCATGCGTAGCTCAAGGTCCCTTTCACATGCAGTTGATTGCGGGGTACCTCAGGGTTCAGTTCTAGGACCTCTCTTATTCAATCTCTACATTCCTCTCTGTAGAGCCATCAGTCGCTTGGGAATTTCATTTCACTGCTACGCTGATGATACACAATTATATCTGAAAATTGACACTCATTCATCGTCGTCGTCATCATCATTGTCATCATTATTATCAACACTTTCTGCCTGTCTGGAAGAGATAAGGACGTGGATAAACTACAACTTTCTCCAGCTGAACAGCTCTAAGACAGAAGCCATTCTCATTGGTTTCCCTCATCAGATCAGATCATCCACAATTACCTGTATTACATTTTCTGGCCAGGACATTCCTCTATCATTCATAGTCACCAATCTCTGTGTTAGGTTTGATCCACACTTAACCCTCTAGGCGCCACGGTCGAGTTTACTCGACAAGATGCGGCACTGAATAAAACGGCCGATTTTGTCAAATAGGGTGTCAAATTTCGTTCGACCTCCCCTCCACTAGATGGCAGACATGTCATACTTCATCCCTGACTCAAAAAAACGTCATGTTTCTATACAAAATCTTTGAGCAAGAGCGCATTGAATCAGTGCGAACAAAAGCGAAGCTAGTGTGCAAGTGAGCCATTTTATCAGAGCGATATTGTCAACGTCAGCGAGTATTTGCATTAGATTATTATTATTTTCTAATGGCATCAATAAAGCTTACCCACAATGAAGTGTTGGGTCTTCTATTCACGGACCCTGATTCTGAAGGGGAATATCTGCCTTCAGAAGATGACGTGATTCTGAAAGTGAAACTGTAACGTAGCCCTACACCAAGCACAAACGGTGAATCCTTTGCCCAATGTAGATGGTCCTTTGCCCAATGTCAGTGGTGGGAACACAGTGGTGTTTCCCGGGGTTGGAGTGTTCATCGCAAAGTAAGCAGGCGTGTTACGCCGGCATCACACCGCACGCGCAGGCAGGTGCGTTGGCAGGGCATGAGTGGTGCGTATGGAGAGCGGGGGCCACGCGTTGTGCATTCACACTGGCAGCGTTTGTCTCCCGCAGCTGAACCACGGCTCGTGTATTGCAAATACAGTTAGGGGGAAACGTGGAGGCAGAGTGGGGAGTCGCAATGACATTGACAGTAGTCCGAACTGTGCACACTCGGCGCGCGCACTTTATCCCTATTATCCCTTATCCCTATTGTCTGTCTCTCGTCTTGTCTCGTCATCTCACTCATGAAGATACCTTGCCGTGGCGAGTGATCTTTTGAACTAAACAGGTCTTGTCTACTTGTGTTTGTGTGTCATATGAATAATATATGTGCCCCATACATGGAATCAGAGTGCCTACTGTATGTAGTAAATAGAAAGTCTCTACAGCAAAAGGCCAACCGTTACATGCATTCGGTTTGTGTATACCATTTATTAGTAACGATTTACACAGTTTGTGTACTATTTACTATTTACCTGAGCATTCAGTATTGTGCAATATAGCATACAGAAGGTGAGGGACATTTTTGGGGGAAAGAAGTGCTGCATTTTATCATTTAAACATGCGACTTTTGATGAAAATTCCATAATCCAAGGTGACCACCACCATATGACGTCATAATATGCAAATTAGATGGGGAAATGTAATCCCTATATAAACTTTGGGTCATCCTTAATATTTCTCTAACTACCAGAAAGTCTCTATCTTTTATCACTTTTAAGATATAGCCTTTTGAAATTAAGATGTCAAAATCGAACGTTTTAGGAAAAATCCTCTGGCGCCTAAAGGGTTAAAGGGATAGTTAGAAACTATCTAATCCCAAGAGGGTAACGAGGTTGAGCGAGGAGGATTCAGCCTCCTCGCACCTCTGAGGAACCTGACGATTAAGTCGTGCTTACCTACGGATTTACCATCTACTGCATCGTGATACTGAGAAACTCGTTCATGCCTTTGTCTCCTTGAGACTGGTTTATTGTAACACTCTTCTCTTTGGGATTTCTAGCAAGAGCATCCAGAAACTCCAGTGATGAGAGTGCGTAAATATGAACACATCACACCAATTCTTCAGTCTCTACATTGGCTTCCTATTTCCGCTCGGATCGAGTATAAAGTTTTCCTCCTCACACATCAGTGCATTCATGGCAATGCTCCCACCTACCTTAAAGAACTCATCACTCCACAGATCTCAGCACGTTCTCTTCGCTCCACAAACACACATCGGCTCCATCCCCCTATGACCCGCACCATTGGGGACAGAGCCTTCTGTGCCACTGCTCCACGCCTGTAGAATACCCTCCCTGAACATCTGAGGGCTCCACAAACGACTGATGCTTTTAAAAAGGGACTAAAAACATACCTGTTTAGAAAGTCTTTCAATGTTTAAATTGTTTTTTAGTGTTTACATTTTTGTGTTAATTTTATTAGGAAGCTGATTTTAACTTAATTCTTAATTGCTCTAACTGCTTTATTTAATTTTTTCCACCCTTTTGTAGCACTTTGAGATTTTCTTTAAAATGTAAAGTGCTTTATAAATAAAATGTATTATTATTATTATTATTATTATTATTGAACTATTGATGGAGCAATGGATTTTGTGTTAAAATATGTAATTTTGTTTAAGAATCTTATAAATGTAAGTGGCAAGGCGTGACTTTTAACCCACACACAGCGTAAAAGGCCCTCCAGTGAGGGGCAAAAGGCACACATTATTTATACAAATACTAAAATTAGGGCGGGGCGATATGGCCCAAAAAAATTATCACAATATAATTTTCCATTTCAGTCGATATTGATAATTAGCATGATAAATGTCAAATCTTTATTTCTTTAAAGTTAAAGGGCATATTTTTGCTGAGTGAAAGATTGTGGTTAATTGTGGTTTTAAACTATCCTTTATTGTCAAAACATGACAAACACTTCCCAAACAGGTGAACAATTGATCAAAACTGATGTAGATTTATTTATAACTAATAAAATCAATATTAATAAAGTAGAATATTATTAATATAAATAGAATAAACTGAATACCTATAGTAAAATCTAGAACTGTAATGATATAACATTTGGCTCTGCTGACTGCAAATGCAAAGTTAAAGTGCTTTAAAGATAATTTTTGTCAGTAAACAAAAATAGACTTAAAAAAATATTTCTGATCAGCATGCCAAACCTTTAAATAAATGACATTGACAATATAAATAAAATAAATAAATAAAATAAAAATCTTAACTGTGGTCAGATTTTTTTTACTCTACACTCTATATATCAATAATATAATTATTAGTGCTGGGAATCGATTAAAAGCGTCTCGGTTACGTATGTAACCCTCGTTCCCTGAGGGAGGGAACGGAGACTTACATCGGAACTGACCGATGAATTGGGATCTGTTTTCAGAGACCAATCTACTTCAAGTGTATAGAAACGAGCCAATAAACATTGGCATGCGGTTCACGCATTCCACGCGCCGCCCCGGCGGAAGTGATACGGAAGTGGAAGTGCCGCATATCATTTTCAACTGAGGAGCCGAGATAAGTGGCTCGGGCCTTCAGCTGAAGCATAGCACCTGGCGACGGGACGTACGTCTCCGTTCCCTCCCTCAGGGAATGAGGGTTACATACGTAACCGAGAGGTTCCCTTTCAGGTTTGGGATCCCTACCAACACGCCAAGGATGCTGGCCCTTCCAGCGCCCTGCCTGAGCTTGCTGGACCACTCCTATGTTAGAGTGGAAGTCAGGGCTCCCGGCAGGGAAGGACAGTCACTGCTGTTCCTGCAAGACCCACTCAGCGTGACTATTGGATAAGGCTGGGAAAGCGTGCCCGTCTCGGGAGATGGTACACTGCGGACAACATCCTTCAATGGAAGGAGAGGTGGAAATACGCATAAGGACTAACCTACCAGGGTAGTAACCCATATGGAAGTCTCTGGGGTGGATACAACCTGGTCCCAGGGGGGAAAGAACACACCCAGAGACAACAGAGCGGGCTCTGTCCAGGGAAAGACATGGGGCTAGCCCATTGGGGTAGCGGATACCGTGGAGAATACACATATGGGGTAGCCATTAGGGGACCGCAACATATGGAACCCAGCCTACACACACGTTTCACAAGCATACGGTTGCAGGCCTAGCATCAGACAGCCGCAACGTCTGACACCAAAGGGATGACGGAGGAACTCACAGGGTTAGCCAATTCCGGGGAACTCAACTGGAGCAAAATAGACGCATGTATCCGGCCCAGAGGGCGGGAGTGGCGTTGCAAGCCGACACTAGAACGGGTACTTAGCGCTACTGGCCACTGGGGGCGAGGATGCGGGAAGATACCGGCACTACATGGAGGCTATAGAATCTAGCGAACGTGTTAGGTGTCGCCCAGCCCACAGCTCTACATATATCTGTCAGCGAGGCGCCTTGAGCCAGCGCCCAGGATGAAGCTACGCTCCTTGTGGAGTGTGCTCGCACCCTGAACGGACAAGGCACGTCTTGGGACTGGTAAGCCAAGACGATGGCATCCACTATCCAGTGGGCCAACCTCTGCTTGGAGACAGCCTTTCCCTTCTGCTGGCCTCCGTAACAGACGAAGAGCTGCTGTGAGGATCTGAAGCTCTGAGTCCGGTCAACGTAAGCACGGAGAGCGCGGACGGGACATAACAAAGCTAGGGCTGGGTCTGCCTCCCCCGAAGGCAGCGCTTTCAGGTTCACCACCTGGTCTCGAAAGGGAGTGGTAGGAACCTTGGGCACATATCCAGGCCGGGGTCTCAGGACAACGTGAGAGTTGGCCGGCCCGAATTCTAGGCACGATTCGTCGACCGAAAGTGCATGCAGGTCCCCTACCCTCTTGATTGAGGCCAACGCCGTCAGGAGGACTGTCTTCATGGACAGGATTTTTAGCTCAACTGACTACAAAGGCTCAAATGGTGGACCCTGGAGTGCTCTAAGCACCAGGGCTAAATCCCAAGAGGGTAACAAGGTTGAACGAGGAGGATTCAGCCTCCTCGCACCTCTGAGGAACCTGACGATTAAGTCATGCTTACCTAAGGATTTACCATCTACTGCATCGTGATACGCTGCTATAGCCGCGACGTACACTTTGAGGGTGGAGGGAGACATCCTGCAGGAAGGAAAGCACAACGTTAATCGAACACTTCCGGGGGTCTTTCCCGGCGGGAAGAACACCACTCAACAAACAGGTTCCACTTCAGAGAGTAGAGGCGCCTCGTAGAGTAGGCTCTAGCTGAAGCGATGGTGTCTACCACTGCTTGTGGCAGGCCACCTAGAACCTCCGCGTCCCGTCCAGGGACCAGACATGGAGATTCCAGAGGTCTGGACGCGGGTGCCATAGAGTGCCCCGCCCCTGAGAAAGAAGGTCCTTCCTCAAGGGTATCGGCCAGGGAGGGGCTGTCGCGAGGAGTGTGAGTTCGGGGAACCAGGCCCGGTTGGGCCAGTAGGGCGCAACTAACAAGACCTGCTCCTTGTCCTCCCTGACCTTGCACAGTGTCTGTGCGAGAAGGCTCACTGGGGGAAACGCATATTTGCGTAGGTCCCGGGGCCAGCTGTGCGCCAGTGCATCTATGCCTAAGGTACCCCCGGTCAGGGAATAGTACCACTGGCAATGGGTCGACTCCGGAGAAGCGAACAGGTCTACCTGTGCAACTCCGAAGTGGTCCCATATCAGCTGGAGCTCCGGGGGTGGAGTCGCCATTCGCCCGGAGGTATCGACTGACGAGAGAGCTCGTCGGCTGTCTGGTTCAGCGCACCTGGGATGTGAATGGCACGAAGTGACCTCACAAACTTCTGACTCCACAGGAGGAGATGGCGGGCGAGCCGGAGCATGCAACGGGAGCGTAGACCACCCTGTCGGTTGATGTACGCAACGGCCGCAGTGCTGTCCGAACGGACCAGTACGTGCTTGTCCCGGAGCGGTTTCTTGAACCGGGCCAGGGCAAGACGTACTGCCTGTAACTCTAGGCAATTGATATGCCAACGCAGTTGGGGCCCCGTCCACAGACCCGAAACTGCGTGCCCGTTGTACGTGGCCCCCCAGCCCGTGGATGAGGCATCCGTGAAGACCACAGCATGCCTGGACACCTCTTCTAAGGACACTCCGGCCCGGAGAAACGAGGGGTCTAACCACGGGTTGAAGGTTTGGCGACAGTAAGGATTAACTGAGACCCGGTACTGACCGCGCTGCCACGCCCATCTCGGGACTCGTTCGTGCAACCAGCGTTGAAGCGGTCTCATATGAAGCAATCCGAGCGGCGTTATCGCGGCTGCAGATGCCATATGCCCCAGGAGCCTCTGAAAGAATTTCAGTGGGACCGCTGTCCTGCCTTTAAACGCATTCAAGCAGTTCAACACTGACCGGACGCGCTCTGGAGTGAGGCGCGCAGTCCGGCTGACCGAATCCAGCTCCATACCGAGATAAGAGATCCTCTGCGCGGGGCAGAGTTTGCTCTTCTCTCGGTTGACCCGAAGTCCCAACAGGCTGAGGTGACTGAGCACCATGTCCCTGTGTTCGCACAACTAATCCCGAGACTGAGCCAGTATGAGCCAATCGTCGAGATAGTTGAGTATCCGAATGCCGTGTTCTCTGAGCGGAACAATGGCTTCCTCGACGAATTTCGTGAAGACGCGAGGCGACAGGGACAGCCTGAAGGGCAAGAATTTGTACTGATATGCCCTCCCCATGAACGCAAAGCGTAGGAACGGTCTGTGTCGAGGAAGGATAGGGACATGAAAGTACGCGTCCTTCAGGTCGATCGCTGCGAACCAATCTCGGGGACGGATGCATTGGAAAATGCGTTTCTGTGTTAACATTTTGAACGGGAGCTTGTGCAGGGCCCGATTCAGAATGCGCAGGTCCAAGATTGGCCTTAACCCACTCCCTTTCTTGGGTACAATGAAGTAGGGGCTGTAGAACCCCGACCTCATATCGGCAGGAGGAACCGGCTCGATCGCGCCCTTCGCCAGCAGGACATCGATCTCGAACCACAAGACATGGGCATCGCTGCTCCGCACGGAGGTGAAGAGGATGTCCTTGTACTTGGGAGGCATGCGAATTGAATCACATAGCCGAGTCTGATGGTACGGATGAGCCAGCGTGACGGCCTGGGGAGACCTAGCCAGGCCCCCAGAGACCGAACAAGCGGGACCCACGGCACCACAGACGTACCCGGGGTGAGGCAGCGAGGTGGAGCACTCAGACCCGACTCAGGAGGCCCGGAGGCGGCCCGGAGTGTTGTCTGAGTTCTCCAGGTGGGGCAGAGTGTGGGTGAGAAGGCCCGGGGGCGTCCTCGGTGCCCACACTTCTGCCCCCTGGCGAGGGGTGAGAGGGGAGGAAAGGAGTGGCAAGGCCCGGGGGCGTCGCACACTCCAACATGCCCCTCGCTGGGCTCTTCCGGGGGGAGGAGGGGTGCGGACACCACCTCCCCTGGAGCAGCTCCTCTTCTCCCTGGGCTCCCTGTGTCAGGGCCGCTTGCCCTTACGCTTGCCTGCAGACTTCGCGGGCCCCGACATGGGTTGGGCGCCCCCCTTACGACCGGCGCCCTGCTTCCCCGATGGTGGAGGCTGCTGCTTGGGTTTAGCAGGGGCGGAGGCGGCAGCAGGAGGACGCCCTCGGCGACGAGCAGGCGGAGGTGCTGCGGCCGGCGACTGGGTGGAGGCAGCAGCGGGTCGGCGGGGCAGGATGTTCTTGATGGCCTCCGTCTGCTTCTGGGCCACCGAGAACTGCTGGGCGAAGTTCTCGATGGCGTCGCCGAAGAGGCAGGCCTGGCAGACAGGGGCGTTGAGGAACCACACGGCGGAGGGTTCCACTCGAGCCCGACACTCGCAGCGGCCCGGGAAAGCATAGAGTCCAGAGTCTCATCTCCAGAGTCCATTAGCTAGTCCCCCGATGCAGCTATCGATAGCATATCCTCAGTCGGAGCCCCGAAAGTAACGGCTGGCTCCCCAAGGGAAGGACCAGCGTGCTCTTCCGGAAGCTCTACCGGTGCAGCGGAGGGGGGAGGGGCCCGAGGAGCCCCTCACTGTAACCCTCAGGTCTCCACCAAAGGCATCAGCCAAAGTAGCAGCCCTCTGCTTAGCAGCAGGAGGACCACTAGATTGGGGGATACGCAATAGGACTCCCCTTTTGATGTATTGGAGTCTAGACCGTAATACTGCGATGGTCATGTTCGCGCAGTGCGAACATGAGCCATCCACGAAAGCCGGCTCAGCGTGCTGAACGCCCAAACACGCGAGACAGTGATCGTGCCCGTCAACTGGAGAAAGATACCGACGGCATCCAGAAACACACGGTTTGAATGACATCTTGAAAAAGACGCAGGGTCAAATCGTGTTGCTCTTTTAGAAGAAGAAAAACCACTCAGAGAAGTGCCGAGGCACACAGAGGAAATGGCCGCGGCTCACAGCAGTTTAAAGGTGCAGGCCTGCTGTGAGCACTCAAAGGAAAACACCCAGCGAGCTGTGAGAACAGCTGTTTGTTTTCTTCACTCGCGATCACCACTGTAAGGCACCGTAACACCGACACTGGAAGCAGGTAGGCAGTTTTCCTCTTCTTCTCTTGACTCATAGTCTTGAAAAACACTCTTTGTAGGAACATAGAAATGCTCGGCTCCGAAGTTGAAAGCGATATGCGGTACTTCCACTTCCTTATTTATACCTGCAACGCGGGGCGGCGCGTGGAATGCGTGAACCGCATGCCAATGTTTATTGGCTCGTTTCTATACACTCGAAGTAGATTGGTCTCTGAAAACAGATCCCAATTCGTCGGTCAGTTCCGACGTACGCCGAACGTGACCGACTGAAAGGGAACTAATTGATCAAATTTTTTTCTGTAATTAATCGCGATTAATCACAAGTTTTTAATATTTTACGTTTTTAATATTTTGATATTGTAATAAATTCAGTCACTCCAAATTAATGTAGAAACAATTTAAAGACAGTATATTTTAAATATGTGTTGTAATGGCATCTTTTTATGAATGAAGGCCAGTATCACTGATACAAATGTCTCTATGAAACATTAAAGACGTTACATTACAATATAACTGAAAGCACCCAATTTCAACATTTATTAGGCTTTAAAAAACAACTTTTAATTTAAGTGAACTTTAAACAATCTTTACATAAACCCAAAATAATAAATGTTATATTTACCCATGGCCTTCCCTGTTAGACATATACAGAAATGTAATAGTTATCAAACACCTTTCTTAACTGCATAAATAATAAATGAAATATAGATTAATCATCATTAAAGCTACAATTTTCTCTGTTCCCTTTGTTCTTTGATGAACATAAATGACAGGCATCATCAGTGCTCCTGGCCGCTGACGAACATGACGTGGATCTGACGTGCTGTCCCGCACATCTCATTTCCTCACAACTCTTTAAGTTCATTTAAGACGTTATTTAACTAATTTAAGAATACTCAAAATTCTCTGTGTTGTTGTTATGTTTGTTCAAGAGCAAAAGAGAACTCGATGTGAGCAGAAGACTGACGCGAGTCTGTTTGTGCATCGAGTGTGTGTGTGTGTGTGTGTCAGAGTGTCCCTCGATTAGCTGACATGAGACGCAGCCACACAGACAGGACATTGACATACATCGCGTTCTCTTGTGTCTTGTCGCGCTTGGAAGCATTTACATGAATAGGAGCGTGATCATGTAACGCTAGGCAAAAATGGATATAAAAACGGATGCTGCGTTATTTGCGTCAAATATTTTTAATGCGTTAAGCTGAAAAAAGTAATCGCCCACGTTAACGCGTTAATTTGCACAGCCCTAATAATTATATATAGCCTACTTAATTAACATAACTTAATTAACAAGTCACCTCACCGACGCGACACACACACACACACACACCTCACCAACACACAACTGCGGTGGTGTAAGTGTTGTAGTGTAAAGTTCTGTGTATTTTTTTCATAATCAATTCATTTATAAGTAATTCATAATTTTATGTTTTTGGTTTCATTTCATTTGTTCATCTATTTGAGGTACAATTTAAAAATGTGATGTATGTGAAATTCATTCATGGCCCCTTTAAGATGTGAAGCTCGCGATAATGCGTCACTTTAGCGGAAATAATGAACTACTGTGTCGCCCCGAAGGACTGACGATGAGCAGACGCTCACGCGGCTCTGCAAAGTTGCATTAAGTTTAAAATGAGTGTTTTCACAAGTCAAACGGACTGTAAAGAGCAAAACTAAGGACACAAGGACCTCTTTTCATAACAAGCAGCCAACAAGGTATTTGTTTCACTTGTTTAATGTTTTGTAAGCATCATTTGTATCTCTTTTCCTTTAAGACTATGTATTGTATAATTTTCTGTCTTGTTTGTACTATGCTCATTTACAAATACAGTTCTCACGGCGTAAAGATTAGCCAAAGAATAAAACGCCCATTTAAAGGAACCGACCTGTGTCTGTGTTGTTGTGGAGAGAGCAACAGTGAGGACTCGACTGCTTGATGGCATGGGTAGGAGAGACAACGAGATCGTCGCGGGTGTCGACCAGATGAAAAGCCAGCGTATCAGATAAGCAAAGCCCATAACCGATCGTTGTTATAACGATCGCAAGCAACAGTGATTAGACTTTGAAAGTGCAACATATCAAGCTAAATCAAGAAGTGCTCTGCTACAAGGAAGCTATTGGCGGCGTGAGAAGTGATTCAACTTGAAAATTGCATCAAGGACAAGTCTAATTATTCTGCATACCATGTTTGGGACGATCTAATATGCAGTTTTTTGATTGTTATATTTCTTAAAGGTTTTTGAAAAATTATACCATTATAACTGAAATCAAGATTTTCCAATATTGTGCTTGTGAGAAGTAATCAAGCCTCAAGTGCAATTTAAGTGAATCTTAAAGGGAAACTGAAGCATTTATTTTTTGGAAAATAAGTAATTTACTACATTTTGAGTATATTTTCTCTGCAGTTAAGTTTACAAATTGCCTTATACACTGTGAAGAATAATTTATAATCATTTGTTTTTCCTTGTTCTAAAATTTAAGTCATTTTCAAGTAGAGAAGTTTGAACTAATGCAATATTGAAGTCTTTATTTAGAAAATTCTGAGTTTTCATGCAGTTAATATCTATCTGATTGTTCACATTCAGGCAACTGTAGTTTACACACACATATAACCAAGCTTAATTTAACATACACAAGTTTAATTTAAGCTCAGTAGTCGCATACATTTTAAGATGTCTGACCTAAATAATGAAGTCTGCCATAAAAATGCCAATTCACCTGTTCAAGTTGAAAATACAGATCAAGAATGTGCAGAAGAGGTGGAAAAGCTGCGAAGAAGTGAAAGAACACGAACCCTCACAGAAAAGGGAAGAGAACTTCAAGAGAAAATGTTGAAAGGTGTACAATGACGGTACAGAATCATCTATGAAAAATGGAGGTACAATGCAAGATTAGGCAAGGAAATATTGTCTGATGAAGCCTCCCAAGACGAATTGAAGGAGTTAATTGAGAACATAGAAAGCACCAGTTCTGACGTAAAGTTAATTTATGAAGAGATGCGTCGAGTGCAAACTCCTGAACCAGATCTGTGACGCAAGGTTGATACATGCCTATCGCTTTCAGAATTCATAATTCGAAGAGCTCATAGGCAACTTGAAGGACATGCAGAAAATGAGCCTTGGCCTGATGTTGGATCAATCTTAAACTCAACAGGTTCTTTATCAAGACCACTGTCACAATCAAAATGTAGTTCAACCCACTCTAGCATCCACTCAGCCAAATGAAACGAAGCTGTGGCTGAAGCTGCTGCATCTCAGGAAGTTTTGGCAGTGTTGGAGGAACAAGAAAGGGAAGTGTCAGAACTTCAGAGGCTAGAGGTCGAAAGTAGGCAATGTTTGGCATGATTTGAGTCTGAGGACCTGGCTAGACAACAAGCAATGCAGGACAAGCGCAGAAGGCTTGAGCGTTTAGAAGAACTGAAGAAGTTGAATGCTGCAAGAGCTCGAGTAAAGGTCTATGATCAAGTTGAAGGTGATTTTGAAGTAGTTGATTTGTTGCATACTGAGACAGTAGGAGAACTTCAAGTTCCTAACTTCACGAATCACCCAGCCATTCCTCAATCTCTGCCTGTCATGGCCCAAGTCTTCCAGGCCTCAAGCCCTCCATTTATTCCCCAAAATCTGCCAGTCACAACACAAACCCTGCAGGCCTCAAGCCCCTCATTTGTTCCTCAATCTTTCCCAGTCGCAAGTCAAGGTCTTAATTTCCAATCTCCGCAATGGTCATCTCAAGCTCCACCACCTTCAACATATATGCCTCAAATGCAAAACAACTCTGATTTGGTCAGTGCGCTAACAGAGGCTATGAGTGCCAACCGTCTTCCAACGCCAGAACCTGGAGTATTCATGGGAGACCCTCTGAAATTCAAAGACTGGCAGCTCTCTTTCGAAACCTTAATTGATAGGAAAAACATTCCAAAGAACGAAAAGCTGTATTACCTCAGAAAGTACTTAGGTGGCGCTGCAAAGAAAACGGTCAAAGGATTCTTCCTACTAGGCACAGAAGCAGCATATGACTCTGCCTGGCAGCTGTTGAAAAAACGTTTTGGAGACCCATTCATAATTGGGAAGTCCTTCAGAGATAAGCTGCATGCATGGCCAAAGATAAGCTCTAAAGATGGTTGTGAACTAAGAGAGTTTACAGACTTCCTCAAGAGCTGTGAAGCTGCAATGCCCCATCTTAAGACATTGGAGGTTCTCAATGACTGCAATGAGAATCAAAAAATCCTGCTCAAGTTGCCAGATTGGTTAGTGTCCCGATGGAACCGAAAAGTGATGGAAGCCAGAGAAGCAAATGCTGGTTACCCAAAATTCAAAGAGTTTGTTGACTTTTTATCAAAAGAAGCAGATCTTGCTTGTGATCCTATGTCTTCAATACAAGCACTTAAGAGCATGGATATTTACGAAAATATTTACGAAACCAAACCATTCAAGCAAAGACCTTGTACACAAACGCAGCACAGAACAGTGTCTCAACATGTGTCTTCTGTAAAAGGACAGGACATGTCTTGGCTAAGTGTAGAAAATTTTGTGAGAAAACCGTTCAAGATCGTGTCAAGTTTGTGCGTGCAAAGAAACTCTGCTTTGGATGTTTGCAGACTGGTCATCATTCAAGAAGATGTGAGAATAAGAGCACATGTGAAAGGTGCCAGAAGAGACATCCTACATGTTTACATGACGACAAATTCAGAGAGTATCAAAGGCCTTCTTCTTTGAAGGGAGAAGATTGTTCAAAGGATAAAACTGACAGCAAAGAAATAGCTGCAACAGCAATCACCAATGCAGTCAGACAAGAAGGCTTAAACACACAAACTTCCACAATCATACCAGTTTGGGTATCATCCACAAAATGGCCAGATCAAGAAGTCCTTGTCTATACGCTCTTAGACACGCAGAGTGACACAACCTTTATCCTTGATGAAGTAGCTCAAGAGCTCGATACGAACAAGGAAAGTGTCAGTTTGCAGCTATCTACAATGTCAGCAAGGTCAACAGTCATACCTTGTCAGAAATTGACAAATCTACAAGTGAGAGGATACAACTCTGAGAAAAGGATTCCATTGCCTGTGGTTTTCACACAAGAGTTTATTCCGGCAAACAGGTCGCATATCCCAACTTCAGAAACAGCTCTAAAATGGCCTCATCTGGAACAATTGGCAGACAAGATTCCACCGCCATTAGATTGCAAAGTAGGCCTTTTGATAGGTTATAACTGTCAACAAGCTCTTCTTCCCAAGGAGATCCTGTCTGGGGAGGAAAATCAGCCATATGCACAACGTACCGACCTTGGCTGGAGTATTGTCGGCTGCTCGTACCCAGCAAGTGATTTTGATGATGTAATAGGAGTCAGTCACAGAACCTTGGTGCGACAAGTGATGCCAGCAGTGAAGCCATCAGTTGAGCTAAAGAGTGAAGTACATTTCGTGTGCAGAACTCATGTGAAGGAAATCATTCCAACAGATGTAATAAAGGCACTCGAATTCGACTTCACAGATCACAGTGCTGATGATAACCCAATCTCTCAGGAAGACATCCTCTTCTTATCCAAGGTGAGAGAAGGTATAAGGCAGAAGGAAGATGGCCACTATGAACTTCCACTTCCTTTCAAGACAGACAAACCTAGCCTCCCAGATAATAAACAATCTGCAGTTCACAGACTCCTCTCATTGGAGCGGAGAATGAGGCGAGACAAACAGTATCACAAGGACTATGTCAATTTCATGAATGACATAATAGAAAGGATGCTGAGAAGGTTCCAAGGTCTGAACTGGATAACAAACCAGCATGGTATATTCCGCACCATGGGGTCTACCACCCCCACAAACCAGGAAAGATCCGTGTGGTTTTCGATTGTTCAGCACGCTTCCATGAAACCTCTCTGAACGATCACCTCTTGACTGGTCCAGATCTGACCAACACATTAGATGGAGTGCTGTGTCGATTTAGGAAGGGCCCAATAGCCATAATGTGTGACGTTGAAAGAATGTTCCATCAATTTCATGTCGTGATGGAACACCAAGACTACCTGAGATTTCTCTGGTGGGATGAAGGCAATCTGGATTCTAAACCCTCGGTGTATAGGATGAAGGTACACCTGTTTGGGGCAGCTTCATCCCCCGGCTGCTCCAACTTTGGATTCAAGTATCTAGCATCACAGGGTCATGGAAAGTTCAGTGAAGAGTCCATCAAGTTTATCCAGAGAAGCTTTTACGTCGATGATGGCTTAACAAGCGTGTGGTCACCTGCTTAAGCTGTGCATCTTGTGAAGGAGGCAAGAGCCTTATGCAGAACAGGAAATCTTCGGCTAAACAAATTTGTGTCGAACGTAAAGGAAGTGATTGCCACAATGCATGAAGAATGTGCTGAAACTAAAGATCTAGACATGGCTTTAGGAGAACTTCATATCGAGCAAGCACTTGGAGTTCAGTGGTGTGTTGAAGCAGATGAATTCCAATTCAGGGTTGTAGTCAGGAAAAATCCATTGACAAGAAGAGGAGTTCTCTCAACAGTAGCCTCTGTCTATGATCCACTAGGATTCGTTGCTCCATTCTTGCTAGTTGGCAAACAGATACTTCAGGCGCTATGCAGGGAAAAAGTAAGCTGGGACGAAGATCTTCCCGAGCACATCCTGCCACAATGGGAGTCATGGCTTAGAGACCTGCCAGCATTGGCAGTCCTGAAGATCCCAAGAAGCTACCATCCATCAAACTTCAATAAGGTTGTGCTGTACGAGCTTCACAATTTTTCAGACGCAAGTTTCAGTGGATTCGGTGCATGTTCATATCTCCGTGCAGTAAGTGAAACAGGGCAGGTTAGTTGCTCACTCGTCATGGGGAAAGCTAGAGTAGCCCCTACCAAGCTAACGAAGATCCCAAGGCTTGAATTATCATCGGCTGTGACTTCAGTCCGTAACGGTGATGTCATCAGAAGGGAGCTTGAAGTTGAAAACCTCCAAGAGTATTACTGGACTGATTCGATGGTGGTCATTGGCTATGTGAATAATGATGCCAAGAGATTTCACACGTTCGTAGCCAACCGAATTCAACGTATAAAATCCAGTACATATCCTGAACAGTGGCGTCATGTCAGCTCCGAAAACAACCCTGCTGACCATGCCTGAAGGGGGCTGAGTGCCATTCAGCTGAAAGAGTCTAACTGGCTGAAGGGACCCGACTTTCTGTGGCAGAGAAATCTTCCACACAAAGAAGAAACGGTGGGAGAAATAGAAATGACCGACCCTGAGCTTCGGAAAGCCCATGTCTGCACAGTCAAGACAAAGGAAGTGAATTCAATGGTGAACCGCTTTACTAAATTCTCAGACTGGTCCAGGGTAGTGAGGGCTGTTGCCAGGCTCAAGAGGTTCATCAGAGAGTTCAAGGGAGTTCAGTTAAGAACGAATGAAGCAACTAATCTTGAAGAAAGAAAAGAAGCGGAAATCACCATTATCAAGCTGGTGCAAGAAGACGCCTTCACTGAAGAGATCCAAAAAATCAAGCTCCAGAAAGAAAGTACCCTGAGCAAGCACAACAATTTGCATCGGTTAAATGCCTTCTTGGACAAGAATGATGTCCTCAGGGTGGGAGGACGGCTATCACAATCAGCTTTGCATCATGATGTAAGGCATCCTCTAATACTTCCGAAGAAATCTCACTTGTCAGCCTTGCTCGTTAAACATCATCATGAGCGTGTACACCACCAAGGAAGAGGCATGACCATGAATGAGTTGCGTGCAAACGGAAAATGGATCTTAGGATGCGGTAACGTGGTCTCTTCACACATCTACAAGTGTGTAAAATGTAGAAGATACAGAAGAGCAACTGAGGTTCAACGAATGGCGGATCTACCGGAAGAGAGAACAGAGGCATCACCTCCATTTACTTTCTGTGGCATAGATTGTTTTGGCCCCTTCATTGTAAAGGGGGGAAGGAAGGAATTAAAGTGATATGGATTGCTGTTTACCTGCTTGTGCTCTAGAGCTGTACACATAGAGACTCTAGACGATATGACAACAGACGCTTTCATGAATGCGCTTCGTGTGTTCATAGCCATCAGAGGACCTGTACGTCAGCTAAGATGCGATCAGGGAACTAATTTCATGGGCGCTAGAAGAGAGTTTTCTGAATTGCTCAAGGGGATGGATCAAGAACGTCTGCGAGCAATCAGTTGTGAATTTGTAGTGAATGTTCCCTCAGCGAGTCACATGGGTGGAGTCTGGGAGCACCAGATTCGAACGATCCGAAGCATCTTGACTGCCATGCTTGACAAGTCTGCAAGTAGACTTGATACCACAACTTTGAGGACATTCCTTTATGAGACAATGGCCATAATCAACAGCAGACCACTGAGTGTTCAACATCTTCATGATCCTGCTGGTCCAGAACCACTCACTCCCAATCACATATTAACCATGAAATCTGCAAATCATTCTGCCCCCTCCAGGACAGTTTGGCAAAGAAGACCTCTATCTGCGTAAAAGGTGGCGAAGAGTGCAGTTCTTGGCAAATTAATTCTGGCAAAGGTGGAAACGTGAATATCTGCTGAATCTCCAACAACGTCAAAAATGGCAGAAGACATCTCGAAATTCACAAGTAGACGACATTGTGATTCTACAAGATGATAACACTCAAAGAAATGAATAGTCATAGAAGCTCACCCTAGTTCAGATGGCATTGTGCGAAAGGTGAAGCTTCTAGTCAGCGACATTACATTTGTTAAGGGAAAACCACAAACTAGATCAGTTTACCTAGAAAGGCCTATTCACAAGGTAGTTACTTTACTTGAAGCCAAATAAGTCACATACACAACACTCACTTAGGTCTAAAGAACAATTATCAAATTCTTTTCACATTCTTTGTTCTAAGAAAAATCCTACATTTCGAGCAAATTAGTGATTTTGGTGGGAGTGTAAGTGTTGTTGTGTAAAGTTCTGTGTATTTGTTTCATAATCAATTCATTTAAAAGTAATTCATAATTTTATGTTTTTGGTTTCATTTCATTTGCTCATCTATTTGAGGTGCAATTTAAAAATGTGATGTATGTGAAATTCATTCATGGCCCCTTTAAGATGTGAAGCTCGCAATAATGCGTCACTTTAGCGGAAATAATGAACTACTGTGTCGCCCCGAAGGATTGACGATGAGCAGACACTCACACGGCTCTGCAAAGTTGCATTAAGTTTAAAATGAGTGTTTTCACAAGTCAAACGGACTGTAAAGAGCAAAACTAAGGACACAAGGACCTCTTTTTATAACAAGCAGCCAACGAGGTATTTGTTTCACTTGTTTAATGTATTGTAAGCATCATTTGTATCTCTTTTCCTTTAAGACTATGTATTGTATAATTTTCTGTCTTGTTTGTACTATCCTCATTTACAAATACAGTTCTCACGGCGTAAAGATGAGCCAAAGAATGAAACGCCCGTTTAAAGGAACCGACCTGTGTCTGTGTTGTTGTGGAGAGAGCTACAGGTGGGCTGGGAGAGAGTACAAAGTTCAGTAGTTGTGGAACTCCAGTAAGGGCTGTCAAGTCTATTTTATTCACTTTAAACATCGGATGAAATTATTTGATTTCACTTTTAATACAGGCAATGCTGAGTTTTTAATAAATCACCAAAAACAAAACATTATGATACCGATGTATTCTTCCATAAGTCCGATGTTTTAGGGATTATAGTTTGGTAACGTTAGCTTGTTGTAAGTCACCCACTACAACTAACAAGGCGATAACAAGTCAAGTCAAGTCAAGTCAACTTTATTTATATAGCACTTTTTACAATGCAGATTGTTTCAAAGCAGCTTCACAGTGTTAAACAGGAAAATAATGCAACAGAATTTGATTCGGCTGTACAGCTGCTTTGGGGAAAACGGTGATGTCATCAGCTCATTTAAATGATCATACAGTGACAATGTGGGCAGATCAGTAATTTAGTTTATATAGTTAATTTAGTTTACTAATTATATTTATTTGGATATTTAGTTGAAAATTTAGTGTCCCCAACTGAGCAAGCCAAGCCAAAGGCATAAGCCAATGCGTGAACTGATATTAGGCTAATTTAGATTTAGCGCTGTGTTGGGCTCAATGCTACACTGCATGAAAAGTGGGATTTTCATCAGTATGTGGCACTGTAGATTGCCGTGAAACTTCAGGTTTATGACTGTGCACAGCAATTTGCAGGGCAACACCGAAAACTGCCGTAAATTGATGGAAATTGACGTGGGCCTTGCTTGGCAGTTGTCCCCCCATGACCCCCCCTCCCCTTAATTCTAGGGGAGGCTTTATCATGTAAATGAACATGCTGTGAGCTACACAAATGCCAATCAGAGTAGCAGCAGGGGGAGTTTTATCTAGGTTCTGAATTTTTTAAACTAAAACATTTTAAGTTAAATGTACTCGTTTTAGTTCACATTACTACATTTTTAGGGCAACCAGTTTGATCCAATTTTTTAAGTAGATTCAACTTGTCCGGGCTAACAGAGTAGATTAATTACTCTGTATGTCATTAGCAATAACCAATGTTATGTAAAAAAAAAATACACACAAAATAAAAAGTTACGGTGTTATGCCTATATGTAATTGAAGCACATCTGCCACACCCATTAACTTAAAGGGGGGGTGAAATGCTGTTTCATGCATACTGATCTTTTGGCACTGTTAAAGACTTGGATTCCCATGCTAAACATGGACACCGTTTCATAAGCTAAGGTGGACGTTTGATGTGAGTATTTCTTTGCCAAAATTAGTACTTCCTGTTAGTCATAAGTTTCGGAAAGTTTTTTTCGATCATGGGTCCGCTTGACGTCAACAGGGCGGAATTTCCTTGTATGGGCCGTACGGACAATTCTACCGGAAGAGCGCACGCGAGAGAGAGAGAGAGCGTGAAAGCAATAGGCTACGCCCATCAAAGCGCTGGCTCGTACAGATGGAATTTGCTTTTCCGGATCAACAACTCAGTTGCGCAAATATTTATTTATATAGTCTGTTCCCTGCATTTCGGTGCCGATTGTTTTATAAACAAGGCCCAGTTCGACGCCGGATTTTCAGATCGCCTAATACTGAAGGATGGAGCGGTCCCAACGATAAAGGTCCCAACGTTGGAACCGCAGGTTTGACTGCTTCAAATGTCTGTTTTTGCCTATGCCCATCAAGTAGCACAAACATGATCACGTATTGATCAATGGAGCATGCGATGTATAGTGTGTGTACATTTGTTTAGCTGGCCACTATATGTGTATGTTTGTGTATTGTAAAAGCACTCCAAACAACAATACACAAAGAATGGGGAAATATGTTGAACTAAATAAGCGCGCTTCTTCATTCAAATGCGCTACTATTCCATGTCTTTCTATGTAAACACTAGCCTGACGCGCAAAACCAGTCCGCTTACTACAAATCGTGGCTACACAAACCACGCGTAAACACACACACACACACACACACACACACACACACACACACACACACACACACATTGTAACACTCGCGCTTGACATGGTGTTCTAAATAACACAAGCCGCTAAACATATTATATAGTTAGTGTAACTTATACCACATAGTTGATGTCCTGCTCTAGTCGTTTTTGCTGCTGCTCCTGTTCAACTTCAGCCTCTGGGTCTGATTCCGGATCATAGATGTATGGATGTATCCGATTAAAAGCCATTTTTTATGTTGAATAAAGTTTTTCCCCGCTTTTAGGGATGACGCAGCTTTCAGACGAACTCAACACAGTAACAGCGGCGCGCGCTCGACATTCTTTAGCTCCGCCCACACGATACGCCCCCAGCCGCACGGCTTTTTCCGGAAAGACTCGGAACAGCGCATCTTTCTTTTATAATTATAATAAAAATAAAGACTTTTCGGAGATATGCAGGATGCAGTGCTACTCTATAGGTACTCAAGATTGACATGAGACTGACTGAAACTGAGTGTCCCCCCCCCCCTTTAAATAAAGTGAAAATAAATATAATAGGTTTTTCTGGAGCTCCTTGGTGGTTTGAAACCTCAATGAGGTTGAAGAATATAGGGATAAATTAAGCCCCTCTGTGGACTGATTTCCGGACTCTTGTGATTCTCTATCTCTCTCTCTAGGGTTGGGTACCGAAATCCGGTTCCAATATGGCACCGGTACTTATATAACTGGTATGTACCGGACCGAATCAGAACGCAGATTTCGGTTCCTCATTTCGGTGCCAAAATTCAAACGTGCTTTCGCGCTTTGGCTGAGCCAGAGACAGACGCTCAGCGCTGGTCACATCACAACTCATGACAACTATTCAGTGTTTTCAACGACATCATGTTTATTTCAGGTTTCAGACATTTAAATGTTCATAAGTAGGCTACAAGCAAAAAACACACACTGATGTCTATGAAAGCGGCAATGACAATCCTTTCAGACGGTTATAATTTGACTAACGTTACGTGTTTTATTCACATCAGATAAATGCACATTATATAGTAACTATATAGTTTACTCTATTCTTCTTCCAGTTCACTGGTCACTTACTTTCATGTATTTCGTGAGACGAGAATGAACTCAAGTGTTGTAAATCCGACAGATCCGATTCTGAGGCGCAAACTAACATGGCGCCGCACATTGCGTTTTATAGATCAACTAACACACATTCACTCACACATTTGAACATCAGATAGTTCGTGACACAGTTAAGAAGTTTGTGAATATTTTGAATAAAAAGAAAAAACGAAATAAACCCGATACAGCTTAGCTGTCAGCGCTATTGCGGCTGCTGTGTGTCATGTGAGAAACATGACGCGTCACCATGGAAACATTAAGGCGATGTGTTCTAAAATATTTAGCCAGAGAATATGATCATATTTCAAAATAAAGCTGAAGCTCGAAGCTGGTTTGTAGCAGAGCAAGAATACAGACGACTGCTGTTATTACTGTAACTGTTTAGAGTTATATTAGGCTTGTTGTAGTTGGGTGGCTTTGGTTTTACTGTGAATTTGTAAATATGTCAATTATAATTTGTAAATAAGTAAATTGTGTTTTGTATTTATTTATATTCATACATTTAAGTATACATTAAACTTTTAATAAATGGTTCAATTTAAATAATAAATAAATAAATAAAAAGCCATTTAATGTCATCCACCTTGTTTGGTGGCCTTTAAAAAAAAAAAAAGTATTGGTTCAGGCACCGTTTAGGCACCGGAACCATTTTAAAAGTATCGGTTTGGCACCGGAATCGAAAAAAACCCAAATGATACCCAACCCTATCTCTCTCACACACACACACACACACACAATCACACGCACTCACACACACACACACACACACACACACACATCTGTGCAGGCACACACACACACACACACACACACACGCACACAGCCAAAATACATCAACATTTTTTTATTTTATTCACCTCTTAACATTCTTTTGTTTCATTTTCTTGTTAATTTAATACATTTCTTAAAATCAGTTTGTTGTTAGACTCCCTTCTTTGTAAACTGTCATAAACTGACGAGATCTCTCGTTCAGACTCAATAAAAGCAACTCGGTCAGTGATGGACGTGTTCGTTACCTCCAATAATATCACATTTTTTATTTGTTTTACAGTTTTTGGAGAAATGCATGACATGACTCGAACGTAATGAAGTAATTTGTATTCATTTTATAAAACAACAACAATGAAAATAAATAATACAAACACAATACATCAGTCCTTAAGTAATCATTTAACCATCAGCCTGCATTATTACACTGTTTTCATTAAAATGGTAAAGTGTAGGCTACATGTCTTTCTTTGCTGCATACCGTATATGCCTAACTACACAAGCCGAGCTCTACATGTTCGCTATCAGTATCGTTCAATAGCTGGTTCATTTCGTTCACGAACAAGTCGAGGAGGAGATCAGTCTTTGGTTCAGAGTCAGAGTCGGACTCAAAAGCATCTCGGTCAGTAAAAGGCGTATTCGTTCACTGAATTCAACAAATCACATGCTCCGTCACATCTTATACTCGAACGCTATTGGCTCGAAGTTTTGTCATTGACAGGATGAAACAGTCCACAGAGCTGCGCATGCGCTCGCTCCTCGCTGCTAATAGTGCCACGCTGCTGTGGAGGGAGGAATTTCAGTGAACGAGAAATATGAGTCACTGGACCACTTGAACGAGAACGATTCGTTCACCTAAAAGATTTGTTCAAAAAGAAAGATTTGTTCACGAACGTAACATCACTACTGCTTTGCTTTTTCGTGATCAACAATGACTGGACGCCGTCTCGCCTTCAGCTCCCCTTCAACTCCTCTGCAAGGACGCAACCTACTTTTTCGACTAAATTTCAGGAGGCTGTCTTCGTCTTCACAACTCTGAGGCAAACTGCAGGCGCTATGAACCACAGCATGGGTAATGTAACGTTACGATTTAAAGAATATGCTTTTATTCAGCTGTATAAGGAAATGGATGCGTTAATAGATCCGAGCTTAAAACTGCACATTTTGTTTACACAGACTATCCTCGCCTCATAACGAAGCCGTGACCTCTTATCTGCTTGGAGCGATTTCCGCGAGTCCAGATTTAACCGCTGAACATGACGACATTGTGTGTAAGTATAACGTCTAATGTTTTTCTCATTCCTTGTTTAATTTTACCGTGACTGTTTTTATTAATACCAGTCTCATGTAATTGTTTTACAGCTGCCTGTAAGACGTATTATGATTCGACACGCCGGAGCTTCAGATACAAACAACCTGAACTTACATCGCAGGCGGAAACTGCGAAGAGTTTAGCTCGATCAAGAAGAAAAAGGGTAAGATTTATTATATTAGATCCGTTTTTTGTCAATGTGAGTATTTTTCAGGTTGCTTATTGTCTTTATGGATTGTATTACAGTTGCTGGAAGCGAGAGTGTGCTTGGCTGAGGAGGTGGACATTTGGAAGTCCGCGACCATTGAACTCATGTCTGACGAGGAAGACGGCATTGTTGATGGGGGTGTCTGGATGGATTGTGCGGCCGCAGCCTGGAGCTCGCCGAACTTTACATTACATTACGAGACATTACTGCTGCACTGTACATAGTTGTGTGTTTAACAATAAAGCTCTTTCTTTAAATAAACAGCGGTGTTTTATAAATTAAGCCCTTTCTTTGAATGAACAGCTGTATGCTTATAAATGAAGCTCTTTCTTTGAATAAACGGCACGGTCCGTATAATTTCCCCATATATTCCTTGATGGTATGAATACTTCATAGCACAATAACATTAATATAAAACAAATTATTACAACATAAATTATATATTTATTATTATTATTGGGGTTTACACTTATAATGAGCCAGGGGGACCAATAATGATTGGTTTGCAGTGATCTGCCAACCAATCACGAGGGATTTTTCTTTTTTAAATGTAGTGGCTTCAGCCAATACTGAGTGAGTAAATTCAAGTCTGGCCGTTGACTCTCTGGTTTCGCTGCTACTCATATGCTAATTAGAGGCGTAGCACCTCCGCGCTGTCTCTCAGCGGGGGGCTCTCCACCTACGTCATGGTTCGTTTACGACAATTTGTGGCACAGACGAACGCGACGTTCGCTGCCTCTAAATTGTCGAAAACTGACGAAAATTAGGGAGATTTCCGGGAGTCTACAGGCGTTTACGGGGTCGAAAATCCCACTTTTCATGCAGTGCTATATGGAAGAACTTCGAAGAAGCAAGATAACTGAATAATTATATTACCGTGTGGTGAACCTATGATAAGCATTGCACGTCACTCTGTTTTATGTCGGATTGCAAATTGTCGGATTGCCAAAATATCCCCAAACCACTGAAGTTGAGTGACCATTCTTGTCAATTATATCTGTGTCCTCCGAGCTGGTCGTGAGCGCTGAATTTTCTTCACTATCGCTCATTTTTCTCGCTCCACTCACTCTAATCCTCCAAGCCTGTCAGCCACTGTAACTGTCAACAACACCGCGTGCGGCACCCAGAAGCCCGGTCTGCAAAACGCATGCGCAGCATTACGCATAGCGCGTAAGCATTATATCGAGCATTTATTGAACTGTTGTTATCGTTTTATCAAGGAAAATTATTTTTCGATAATTATCGTTATCGTTTTATCACCCAGCCCTAGCTAAAATAATATGCTTTTAATAAGTTAATGAGTCTAAGTTAAAACAATCAATTTAGATAAGTTTGTAGGTTGTCACAATCATCCGTTACCAGTTCAGTCACCTCAGCACACTACGGCTGCGTCCAGAAACTGGAAAATGCTGCCTTCGAAGGACACATTTTAAGGTAGGAAGGCATCAAGCCACGTATGAATCCAATGTTAGCTTCACTTCCTGCCTCCTGAGAGACCTTCAACTGATCGCTTTTTGAAGGCAGCATAGATGCATCTTTCGCTGCCTTTGATATCCCACAATCCCATGCGTTCCATTCAGTGACAGTTGAACTAGAAAAAGAAAGATGGCGTCTGAAAGTTGCTGTTGCTGGTCAGTTTGTGTGTAAATGTACGTATTTGACCAATGTTTTCCACTTCTGATGTAATTTCTAGCGAGAAATTACTACTGTAGTAATTAAATATCCACTTAGTTACCACCAAAGCTTGTGCTATTTTGCTATAAATCATTAAACTGTTAAGCTGCCTCAGAAGTCTGTTTCGTGAGGTGCCTTCATGCACAAACTCTGACTTACAAGTCAATGCCTGATAAGGTGGCGAGGCAACAAGACAGCTGCCTAGGTTTTCGGACGCAGCCTACATTTCCCAGAATCCCTGTGGCTCACACCTGCTCACACTCCACAATCACCACGTGATCACCTCTACACTGAACTACTACCTGACAACTTACCCTCAGATAACCTACCTGAGTATGCCTGTCTCGTCTTCAGTCCTCCGGTCACATCTATCTTTCACCTGCAACAGACAAGACACTTCACTCTCATGCCAGTATCACCATACCTATCTGCCATCCAGAGACTCTCCTGCATTCTTCCCGTGTGTTGTTCAATAAACTCTGTTTAGACATTACCTGTGTTTGCACTCTTCTGTTCTATGACACTACTATTTTCTGTTTCGATAAACAAGAATTCATTTTTAATCAATAAATATACTGTCTTTAAAATATTTGTATATAAAAATATATATAAAAAATACAGAAACAAAGATACTGAAAGAATTTAAGGTTATCCCATAATAACTTAATATAGACTTACAGTTTGAGATAAATTATATTGTATTATATGCAGGGGCGGACTTACCATTAGGCAAAGGTAGGCGACCACCTGGGGCCCCCGAAAGCCAATGGCCCCCTAAAATGCTTGTTGTATACGATACGCGTTCAGCGCGGATGCACAAGCGGTTGCTGTGGTGTTCATTACCACGACAACCCCCTTAGCGTCTGTGTTGAACGTTCATCTTGTAGAAAGTGTAGGGGTGTCGGGTCTTATGATTTCCGCGATTCCGAAAATGCTACAGGATCACGGAATCCATTCATAAAAACAAACGGAATGTCATGGAGTTTACTACAGCAGCATGTGCAATGCTCGCCGTAATACGGAGCCCGGCACGTCACCTATAGGAGAAAAAAAAAACAATCCGTTCCCTCAGTTTGTAAACCGTGATCACAAAATCTTAAACTGTTCCCTCGGTTTAACAAATCGTGCCGACGGATTAATAAACCGTACCCATGGATTTCCAATCCGTGCGCTCAGATTTTGCAAACCGTACCCTTGGTTTTTAAATCCGTTCCCAAAAATTCATAATCCGTGTGCACGCTTTAACAATCCGTGCGCACGGGTTTTTAGAGGTGGACAAAGTACACAACTCCATTACTTGAGTAAAAGTAAAAATACTATTGGTTAAATATTACTCCATTACAAGTGAAAGTTGTAAAGATAGTTCCCTTTCGAAAGGGAACTCGCGCTGCGTCAGCTTCGACGCTACGGGGAACGCCTCCAGCGTGACTGGTGCCTGAAATCACATTGAATCACGTCAATCCTATTGACCGGCGACAGCCTATGATGTCATCAAGGTGCGACCAGGAAGTATATAAGGGAGCCTTGCCAACATGACAGTATCTTTTCGTCTTCAGGGACTGTTTTGCCTGTCTTCACGTGAAACGTCTACAAGAAGGATAACAATGAAGTGTGCTGAGAACGCCACTTCTGCAGGTGTGTTTTGAATGTGTATCTTGCGCTTTGGATACACACACACTTTGCGTTTACTGTGTGGGAGAAGAGCATGCATGAGAGGTTTGCGAACCTCTTGTGAAAGTATTTGTGAGCGTTGTCCTCTGGAAACGCTCCGCTCTCGGTGGGACCTCTTCTCGAGGGGAGAGGTTTCAGCATCTGGGAACGGCCACGCTCGAGCTGAGGCTGAGCGGCGTCTAAATACCAAAAGCGCTTCCCAGATGGATCTGGCTCGTCGCTTGGAGACAGTTATGGTTCTTGAGGACGATCCAGATCGCGAGAGGCGGACCTCGGAGGAAGGAGCTGGATTTATGTTCCTCCTCCTCGTCTGCTGCTCTTCCACTCGAGCAGAGGATGGGTGAGTCAGTTAAAAATGCTGATGCATTCCGCTGAGGTCCGGGACCGCGCCCAGGCAGTCGGGTGTCCCCGGCCCGTCCCAGTCTGAGGGCTGGAGACGGGAATAGCGAGCCAGCGTCGCCTCTCGAGCGCCCCGCCGCGGAGGACTGGGGCGCAGGGGAGGCGGGACACCCGCGACAGGAAGAGGAAGGAAGCCGGGGCTGGTAACCGGAACCAGCACAGGCAGCAGACTCCACCCCACGAGGAGCGCGGAGATGAATGCTGCCTTTTTTCCCTTCCTCTGGTTTTTCCCCCGGGCGCTTTTACATCAGGCCGGTGGCCTATGATGAGCAGAAAATGTAGGATTCTGCCGGCTCGCCTGGTTTGTTTGGTGAAAGCGCCCCCCTCAGGATGGCGGGCGGATACTAGCCTTATGGCTGGCTGGAAGCACCGCTGGGAGCGATTGGTGAGTCCCCCTCTCTGAGGGCGAAACATTTTCAAAACTATGTTTTTCAGAACTCCTATACCTTCGCTTGCCTGAGAGGTTTTCTGGGGAAATTTGGATCGCCGCTGGATCTTCGCAGGGCCTGCAGCTCCCCGTGAGTAAGCTAAGAACGATCATCTTTGCAACATTATGTGGTTGTGTGTGAATACCTCACTTTCTGCTAGTAGAGTCTGCTGCCTCTCCGTGCTATGTTTTCCCACACTATGTGGGTAACTGAATCGCGCTCTTGCCCGAGGGCTTGTAGTGTTAGAGGCGAGCTGTGTGTTTCCTAGCGTAAAAGTGGGAAGTAGCTGAAGACCGGGTATGCACTAACGCACGAGCTGTAGTGAGATCTGCGCCCAGCTCTGCGGGGCTTTGGGAAAAGGGTTTTTGGGGCCTCATTGTGTATATTAGAGGTGATAATATTTCTTTCCCGGGCCCTGAGTGGATCTAGTGCGGACTTATGTCGCACCACTTGGCCTAGGCTTTGTCAAGGATGGGGGCGTTCCCTTTTAATGAAGTTGTTCACCCCTGGCCTGTCTTTTTATATAAGAACATGGCGTTGTTTTTGCATCCTTGTTTCAGCCTCCTCTGTTTCAGAGTCGTCCGGCCAAGGCCCGCCCCCCTTTCTCTGCGTTCTGGGGTCACAAGTAATGCAGACGAGGTGGTGCAGGAGACAGCGACTTCACCAGTGGTCGTGGGGTGGAACTAAGCGTCTTTTCGCCAGTGGATTAGACTTTATCCGCTGTTTCCGCCTTTCGGAGCTTGGTGGCCTTCTGTTAATGCGGTTCTGGTTGGATGCTCCCCTGAGGCCCGAGCATTGCCGATGGCTGACGCCCTCGCGTTTACGGTTGGCCGATGCAGGTGACGTAAGTTGTACTCCCCTCGCTTTAGAGGGTCTTTGTTTAAGCACTTCCACTGAGTACACTGCTGTTGGCAATGTGATTAGGTCCATGTTTGTAGGCACTGCTCGAGAGACTGCTCCGTCCTGGGGGCCCTAGGACACGGCGAAGCAGGTTGTCTCTAGCTGCCTCTGGGATGGAGCCAGCCCCAGGTGCGGGCATAGGAGCCAGCTGGCTGTGAGTGGCCAGCTTGGACAGTCTGGGCAGTAGGACTTCAAGACAGGTTGTAGGCGTTAACCGGCCTCCTTGCAGGAAAGTCCCGACACCGTGGCCCACGAGTGGGCCTCGGAGGCTCTTCTCCACTGGTGTCGACATCAGCAGTGACCCGTCATTTGGCCCTGGGGATGAGTCCCCAGGTGTTAACTGGATTTCCAGGCCTTCGTCAGCAGCAGACAGCTGCCGTCAGCCCAGGTAGCAGCAGCCAGCCTTCTTAGAAAGTCACGGCAGGGTCCTTGGAATCTGCAGACCCCCTTTTCGGGGGGGGGGGGTAGGTCCTGCCAGGCCTCCCTGAGGGGTAGGCTCCCGGTCTGGGTTACCTTCGCTCAGGAGTTAGGCCCTGTCTGGCCTCCCTGAGAGCCTGCTGTGGTCAGCAGGCACCGCCTGGTCTCCCCCGAGGGGGCACCATAGGCATTAAGTCCCTCGACGGCTGGTACGAGCTGCTAAATAGGTGGTAGGCGCTACTGGGCCTCCCTATGGGCCTGCTGTGGGGTAAGCAGGCCCACTTGACCTCCTCTGCGGATGGCGTTCCTGGGCCCCAGTCACTGGATGGCTAGCACGAGTGCTAGTAGGTAGTAGGCCTCATCCGGCCTCCCTGAGTGACCTCCCTGGAGGCAAACTCCCGGTTCCCAGCCACTGTGGCGGTGAGCATGAAGTGCTATGATTAGCACTTTCTGCTATCAGGTGGTAGGCACGGTAGCCTCCCTGATGACGAGCTCACGGTTCCCGGTCGCTGTGGTAATGAGCATTGAGCGCACCATGGCCGTGGAATGCTACGAGTAGCATGTCCTGCTATCAGTTGGTAGGCACGGTTGCCTCCCTGAGGGCAAGCTCCCGGTTTCCGGTCGCTGTGGCAATGAGTGTGAAGTGCTACGAGTAGCACGTTCTGCTATCAGGTTGTTAGGCATTGTGGCCTACCTGAAGGCAAGCTCCCGGTTCCCAGTCGCTGTGGTAATGAGCGTGAAGTGCTACCAGTAGCACGTTCTGCTATCAGTTGGTAGGCACGGTTGCCTCCCTGAAAGCGAGCTCCCGATTCTCTGGCGCTGAAGTGAGACGGTTAGCGAAGCGCTATGGACGGCATGTTCTGCTACCAGGTGGAATCGTTCCCCGGTCCCCAGTTTCGGTAACGGATTGTAGCATGGGCTGCTATCAGGCAAGCTGCACGGGCTTCCCTGAGGGGATTCGCTTTGGAGTAGTAGGCCCACGTGGCCTCCTCTGAGGGCAAGCTCTGGCTCAGGGTTCCTGGTCAGTTCCAGTCACTGAGCAGAGGCCGGCTCCCCGGCCGCTGTGGTGGATGTAAAGTGCTATGAATGGAAAGCACGTTCTGCTATCAGATGGTAGGCATGGTACCTCCCTGAAGCCAGCTCCCGGTCCCCAGCCGCTGTGGATGAGCATGAAGTGCTATGAGTAGCACGTCCAGCTAAGCTGTGACAGAGGAATGCCCGATTTCTTTGCAGTTGGTAGGCCCGCATGGCCTCCCTGGTGAAGCGAGTCCCTGGTCTTCCCAGCTACCTCGAGGGCTAGCGAGACTGCGATCAGGTCTTTGGCCCGTTTTTGGCCTACCTGAGGGCGAGCGCTCCTGTTAGATGCGCGAGCAGTCGACACATGTTACCAGGTGGAGGCCCCTCCCGGCCTCCCTAGGGAACGAGTTCCCCAGGCGGGAACACATAACTGGCTTTACGCTGACAGCTAGTGGTCACCCGCTATCAGGCGCCGGTCTCTGGCCGTTCGCGATTCCTGAAGGCGATGTTCTTACCCTAGCATGACGAGACGTCACTGCGGCTATGCGGTCCATGCAGGAGCGGGACCTTCATAGTCTGCCTACGGCATGGTTTCCTACCGGGCACGCTTATGAGCTCCTCTCAAGTGAGGGTCTGCTATGAGCTAACGGCTGCCTGGCGCTGATTTATGGTTGTAGGCCCCTCTGGGCCTCCCTGGTGTATCAGCCTGTAAGGCCCTTTGGCCTCCTAAGCACGTTTTAAAGTAAGTGCTTGGTAGATCCGAGGATTGAGCGGCTTGACTCCCCTCGCTAGCAAGGGTCTTATAGCACTTCGCTGAGTGCTGCTCTCCGGGATAACCGTCTCTGAGATCCGGCTAGTCGGTGACACTGCCTTTCTTGCAGCACCCTAGCGGGATGTCTCTTCGGAGGCGAGTACCAGAGGCTCTGTACTGTACAGACAGGGTTGACCGTATTACGTGTCCCATAGCAGACTGGGTCACCAGGTCAGGTCTCCCTGGTGGCATTCGGTGAGAACCTCCCGAATAGTGACTGGCATAGGGTTCCCTCATAGTTCCCTTGCCACGCTCCCTTAAAGGAACCCCTTCTGCGTCGAATAGGTTGGTTCCAGGCCTTCGAGCAAAGCCCGGGAGGGAACTCATGTGTGTGAAGGTGTCCTTCTCAGGCGATAAGCTTGGGCTTTGACCGTAGGGAGCGCTGTCACTGACAGCCTAACCTGACCAGAAGGGGAGTGGTTCAGGCATTTCAGCAAGATTTGCTTGTCTTGACAGTTGTCACTGCCAGAGGGCATGCACTCCCGTCGGCATGGCGGCGTGGGTATATCGTTCCCCGTAGCGTCGAAGCTGACGCAGCGCGAGTTCCCTTTCGAAAGGGAACGTTTCAGGTTACGAATGTAACCATGGTTCCCTGAGAACAGGGAACGAGACGCTGCGTCGCTTTGCCATGCCGCAGGGCCTGCCTGCCGAAAAACTGTCCCTTCAGACGAGTAGATACTGTCATGTTGGCAAGGCTCCCTTATATACTTCCTGGTCGCACCTTGATGACATCATAGGCTGTCAATAGGATTGACGTGATTCAATGTGATTTCAGGCACCAGTCACGCTGGAGGCGTTCCCCGTAGCGTCGAAGCTGACGCAGCGTCTCGTTCCCTGTTCTCAGGGAACCATGGTTACATTCGTAACCTGAGACGATTTTTACTTAAGTAAAAGTACAGAAGTACTTGCTTTTAAAAGTACTTAAGTATCAAAAGTAAAAGTAAACGCATTATTTTATTATTGTTGCATTGTTGTATGAATGCGCGCTCTTCCATCATGGTGGTTTAAGCCAGTCATGCTCCATCTGACATGCTAGCATTTCTTGAACTCATTTAAATACTTGCTTAAAAGTTACAAAGCTCTTATCAAAGTCAAAATCATACTAGAAAAGAAAGTTTTCTACATTATGTTTATTTGACAGGATTATGTAAAAACATATTTCTGAAAAGACTTCAGTTAACATTATTAGCCCAACTACGCTTTTGCATGCTAACTAATATCATTGTCGAACGCTATGCGTTAGTGCTGTATCCGCAAGGCTATGGCAACTTGGCGGGTAAATCTATAAAAATCATTTGACCAATCATACTTCATACCAGTGTTAATTTTGACAGCAAATTTGGATTTAGTTTTAGTCAATCTTTTGACTATAACATTTTAGGCATCTGAATTGTTTTAGTTTTAGTCTAGTTTTAATTGACTATAATAAGATTTTAGTTTTCAATAGACTAAAATTCAGTACTTGTGGTCTGGCGTCTGAGAGGCAGCTTTCTGTGTGCACTTTCATGTCGTCGCACTTTTTCAGACTTATCCACGTCTGCTCTTCTGAATTTTAACTTTTAAGTATGACTATGGTTGCATGCACTGCGTCTGGGAACTGCCGCCTCCTATTTTGCCATCAATTGATTGGTGTTCAAAAAATACTTGGAAATCATTGAACTTCATGTGATTCTACAAGAGTGATTACTGATAGGCTGTCTGCAAAAAGAAAAAAAAAGAAAAAAGAAAAACCAATCACGTTTTAAAGAAGAAAACAAATCATCCACTGACTTTCAAAGCGGCTACAACTTTCTACTTCGAGGGCCTTGATAGAAATGTAATGGAGAAAAAAGTACGATATTTGTCTTTCAAATGTAGTGAAGTAAAAGTCATAAGTTTCCAGAAAAAATACTACTCAAGGAAAGTACAGATACTCAAAAAGTGTACTTAAGTACAGTACTCAAGTAAATGTACTTAGTTACTGTCCACCTCTGCGGGTTTGTAAAAACTTTCCTCATGGATTCATTTTAGAAGAAGAACAGCAAACTCCCAGGTAGCCTAGGTGTTAATGAATCTTATTGTTTTATTGTGTATTCTTCATCAAATTAATTTAACTGCAGTGATTCTCTATAAACGGGTGGCGGAATACAACGATTTAATAAGAATTATGTGCGTCAAAATCTTGTTTAACTGTAATAATCTTAGCACTTTATTATTATTGCCTAATAAACCTGGCATTGTGTTTTATTACTGACTTTTAATTTCTTTGTTCCTCTTTTCTGCTTCTAAATGCATGTAGCCTAAATGCAACAATAGCCAAATAATAATTATAATAATAATAACAACAACAATTATTATTCATTGTATTTGTGTTTTAAATTTGTATTTATTTATCAATTATTTTTAATTTATGACTATAAATGAGTGCACTTAAAACAGTATGTTTATCATAAAATAATTAATGAATGCTTTGTTTAAAAAAAAATGTTTTACAGTTTTAGAAATGTTTGTGTACTATTCATTTTTAACATGAAGACTTGTTTTGTAATAGCGCGCGCGGATCAATAAAAATCATGTCTGACCCCACTCCATGTCTCCAGACATATTGCGCGTCTTATAGTATCGAGTGAGCTAGTATCAGCCAGTCATTCAGGATGCGAACCCCGTGTTGCCTGAGTGGCACAAGTGCTGCCTCGACGACTTTCGTGAAGACAGGAGGAGTCGGTTCAAGACGCGCAGGTCCAGGATTGGATGTAAACCCACTGCTCTTCTTGGGTACAATAAAGTAGGGGCTGTAGAAGCCAGACTTCACCTCGGCTGGAGCGATGGTCTCGATCACACCCTTCGCCAGTAGGGTGTTGACCTCTGCACGCATATAAGGGGCATTGCCACCCACCATGGTATAGCAGACTCACCGAAAGCGGGGAGGAGACTGTGCAAACTGAATCACATAGCCGAGCATGATCGTTCGAGGGAGCCAGCGGGACAGATTTGGAAGCTTTAGCCAGGCTCCCAAAACCTGACCCAGCAGGGTCATGCGAACCACAGGCCTACCCGCAATGGGGCAGCGAAGTGGAATGACCGCCCCAGACATAGAGGAAAAACTGCAGCAGCGCCAAAGCGCCCAGGGAGAACACACACACTCTGTGGCAGATCACTGCACAGAATCACAGCAGGAATGCGGAACTCGCTGGAACGAGCCGTACCCCTGAATCAGTGGAAGAGTCGCTCGTCTTACTTGTAGAGAAACGCTCAGAAGGTTAGTATACTGATACTAGCTGAGACCAGGTTTGCGACCACAGGGACCTGGTGCTCCAGCACCTCACCCGTCTGGGCCTTCGGGTCAACTGGGAAAAGAGCAAACTCTCCCCTGTGTAGAGGATCTCTTTTCTTGGTATGGAAATAGACTTGTCAATTTGAGGGCAAGAGCGCGTTCCACTGAAGTTGTTTCAGAGGCTCCTGAGGCACATGGCATCCACAGCAGTTGTCACGCCGCTCGGACTGCTTCATATGAGACCGCTTCAGCACTGGCTTCATGATCGAGTCAGCACTGGCTTCGCGATCGCGATCAGGCATGCTCCGGGTCGAACCTCTCTTTTCTAAGGGCCGGAGTGCCCTTAGACCGAGTTTTCAGGTATGTTGTTGTCTCAACGGATGCCTCTGCCACGGGCTGGGGTGCCATGTGCAATGGACATGCTGCCGCGGGCTCCGTTTCCAAGCACTGCTGAAGGACAAACATGTACTGCTGAAGGACAAACAAGTACTGGTCCGTTCAGACAACACAGCGACAGTAGCGTACATCAACCATCAGGGTGGTCTGTTATGCCGTATGTTGCAACTCACCCGCCGTCTCCTATGGAGTCAGAAGCATCTGAGGTCCCTTTCTGGCCATTCACATCCCTAGAGAGCTGAATCGTGCAGCCGACGAGCTCTCACGACAACGGCCATGTCCTGGGGAGTTGGTTCATCTGATTTGGGAACTGTTCGGCGACACACAGATAGATCTGTTTGCCTCCCTAGACACTTCCTATTGCCGCTGGTTTTACTCCCTGTCTGAGGGGACCCTCGGCACGGATGCACAAGCACACAGCTGGCCGTGGGACCTACACAAGTAAACCCACCTCACCCTCTACAGATGCCCTCTTGGGACCTTGCAGTGGTTTTATCTGCCCTGCAGAGAGCTTCCTTTGAGCCACTGGAGTCTGTTGAGGTTAAGTTCCTTTCTATGAAGGCGCGCTCTTGATTGCTTTGGCTTCCATCAAGATAGTAGGGGACCTGTAGGCATTTTCGGTTGACGAAGCGTGCCTGAAATTTGGGCCGGCTAACTCTCACGTGATCTTGAGACCCCGGCCTGGATATGTGCCCAAGGTTCCCACCACTCCTTTTAAAGATCAGGTGGTAAACCGGCATGTGCTGCCCCTGGAGGAGGCAGACCCAGCCTTGGCACTGTTCTGTCCAGTACGTGTTCTCCGAACCTTCATAGACAATATGCAGTGTTTCAGGTCCTCAGACCAGCTCTTTGTCTGTTACGGAGGGCAGCAGAAAGGGAAGGCTCTCTCCAAGCAGAGGTTGTCTCACTGGATAGTGGACACCATTGTCACCCTTGCCACCCCTAGGGTTGAAACATTCCACCCTGCGGGCTGGATACCTCAGAGTGCTCCATATGCATCGATTAATCTGGTCATATGTGTATTCCTAAATCCTCCCTGTGGGCAGGCATTGTCTTGCATATTTCAACATGGGATATGCTTCCCAGTGTACATTGGAATTCGGTGTTGAGCCTAGCCCTTCGTTCGTGCTAATCTCACGGCAGGGAGCTCAAGTCAGCGCAGGATGCTGGAAGACAGCCGTTGTGGCGAGATTAGATTCGGAACCCCATTCCGTTAGTCACTGACGTAACTCGGAGTGAATGACGAAAGGGAAAGTCTCTGTTACATATGCAACCCTCGTTCCCTGAAGGAAGGGAACGGAGACGTTAAGTCCCCGTGCCACAACCGCTGGTATCATAAAATGAGGTTGCCGCCAGTCACTGACGTAAAGTCTCTGTTCCCTTCCTTCAGGGAATGAGGGTTACATATGTAACCAAGACATTCTGTGTATTTCAGTTGATATGAGACATCCTGAAATATAATTATGCACATTGCCTCAAGTAAAAATTGGCACATTTTACCTTTACACTACAAACTGCTCAGTATTCTAGTTTTCCATTATAGCCACGGTAATGACAGCAGTTTTTTTATGTTAATCTTCATCAAAATTCTTAACCCTTAATAATATTCTGTATGGTAGACTTTGCTGACATATTGGCCGGTCTGTTTGTGCAGGTAAGGACCTGCTTGTGCCTGATTCCTCATTTTCTGTAGCCTGGGAGAGAACTTTTAGACAGCTCCCACTATGAGGACATTTCAATTGACATTTGCTGTACCAGACATGTTTATCAATACACTATCCTGTCTCTTTCATTGTAGTGCAAGGCACATGCATTATTGATGTTTGGAGGGATCGTTCTCATCAGATGGCTCTTTAGTTTGAGACAGAATGATGGCCTCTCAATTTGCTTTTCAATGGGTCAGGGATTAATGATTTATGTGTCGATATGCCAAGGGGACAATCTTAAATATCATAAAAGCATGCTGCGTATGTTGGTTAGTAAGAATTGTGAAAAATTAAATGCCTTCAGACAACTCGAAGGCTTGCATTGAAAATGGTATAACACATCTAATTTGTTTTCAACATATATAATTTAATAGATTCAGCTTATAATTTCTCAGTTTGTGTCCTTTCTCGTTACTTCTATTCTCCTATGATCACCTTGGATGTGAAAGGCTCCTCTGGGCACATAATTACACATGATTTCATTGGGGATGTACTCGTGCGATGTAACAAGATAAACGTATCACATTTTCGCCTCATTTATTTGCCAATATTCCAAGGATGCTCTTCAGAGGAAGCTCTCAGCACTGTAGTTTTGATGTACTATTTTGTTTTCAGAGGGACTGAATCTCTCTTTATTTGAAGAGGAAGGTGGGGCAAGAAAAAAAGACAAGGCAGTCTCACAAAATCCAAACCTCTGAAATTAAGATGAATGGCCTCGCTGAGAGCTGCTTCAAACAGAGATTGTGAATAATGGAGAAGAATGTTACGGAAGACACTATGATGTTAACACAATATCTGATTATGCACAGTATTACAAAAATACATCTCAAATGTTGTCTTAGATGAGTCTGTCCATTTTCAGCATGCAAATTAATTTTGAAATCATCTTTACAAAGTGTATTATAGCTCAGACTACTACTGCACCAAAGTCTTAAAATGTGCTTATATTTCCTAATGGCACCTAGACTTAGGGTTAGTAACAATAACACCAAAAACCAAATAGTGGCTTTGAAAAAAATTTTAAAAAATTGAATGCACCAAATAATTATTTCTCTTTTTTTGCCTGCACACAGCTTGAGTCTATAATCTGCTTCCTGGCACTCAAACATGACACTCATCAATCATAAGGAGCTTGTCTTCAGTGCAATGGACATTTTCCTCTGTGAAGAGGCTGGAATGAATGTATTTTAAACATTCTCCTCACCCGTAGAGAAACCCCAATGTGCAGGGAACGCTGTCACCGAGGGAGGCAGGCAGCCGTGTGACACCCAGATGATAATGGCTGACGATCATCATAATGCTGTCGAATCCTCATCTCTGTCACTGAGTTGTGCCTGTCTAACATGGCTGCCAGTCACCGTGTCACAGAAAAATATGCCTCTCAGTCATTGAGTGTTTTATCAAGATGTCTGTATCCTTGTGTCATTTGTATTATTTTCCAAAGGGTATTGAGGGTGTATTTGAAAAATACATATTGTACAAAGTTCTGCAAATACAATAAATGACAACAAAGTGACACAAATGTTTTAGTTAATTACACTAAATGTGAATAACACTTTTTTTATACATTCTTAAAGCAGCACTAGGTAGGTTTTGCTCTCGGGGTCCCCCTACAGTTGGGAAACAGTATTGTCCTCTACTACTGTCGTAAACTCTGTCAGGGGATGCGCACGTGCATTTGTTGACATGACAACTATGATAGCCCTGAACACTGCAGGAGGAGTTCACATGCAGGTGTTCTGCTTGCATCGCGTGTGAAATGTCTTCATCCAAGGTACAGTGGCATATGTTTCAATGTTTCAGCATGTCATATGAATATAATTTCATGGGTTTTGTTTTTTTCAAACGCCAAATGATCGCGATGCTCACGTTTACAAGCCAGCGTCATTATAGTAGCCTAGTCTATTGGTTACCGTTTTACGGAATCTATATGATACTTCAATTCAATATTTTAGTGGTAGGTAATAACCATATATTGTCAATATTATAATATCAAGCTACCATAGATGAATCTGCAAATTTGAAAAATCGATTTGCATTATAGCTTGAGGCAAGACAAATAAACAAATATCACAGACATGCTAGGTATCCTAAAATATGATTTTGTACGTCTTATGTATTTACTTGCAAGAATGTAGCCCCTCCTCCTTCAGCTCACCCCAACGAGCAAACGCTGGCCCAATGTTGATCCTCGTCCTGCCTTTAATACGATAATTTTCTCGTTTCCTCTTTTTGCTTTCCTCCGAGAAAACCTTTGCTTTCTTATTTTTCTGTGCTGCTTCGGCCATGACTATAACATCTGGCAAACAAACGATAGTTGGGCTTGCAAGTCCGAATTTAAGGAAGTGGGGGTGGTGGTGGAAGTGACATATATGCCGTAAAGCAGTCGAATTTTGTAGTTCTTTTTGTTCTCGGGTTACTACCCGAAACCCGAAGTTTAAAAGTACGATTAAAAACGATACAGACCCCGTCAGGCTATGGCAGACGTGTCATTCAACCTATTGTAAGTCGATGTATCATCACAAGAGTCTTGAAAATATATTATGAAGGTTGAAAAGTTACCTAGTGCTGCTTTAACTGTGGATTGACAACACTTAAAAAATTGTACTAACAATCTGTATATTCCATAAATTGATATCTTCAGCTGTCCCACGACTCAAAACTTGGAAGATGATGCATAGATACAAAATAAAAACCATTCCCAAAAGTTGGATTGTCTAAATACATACATAAATGAGTAAAGGCTGGAATTCACAATTTGACCTTTTACTAGATTTTTGCCCCTGTAGCCAGCTACTGCGCAAGCTTAGGTGTACCTCAGTGCACCAAACTTGTTTTTAGAGAGAGGGACCCAACGATTTTTAACCGAGGGGGACCAGCACACAGCAATTTGAAACAATCTTTGAATTTCCACACAAGTTTCCAGGTTAAATGTTACATTTTAAGCACAGTTTAATTTGATTTTCCCAAGTAGGAAGTTGGAAATTCTGAATTTATGAGTTGAAGAGGCTCCCCTATAATTCAGAAGGAGTTTCTTCAGGTGGCTTATATTTTGCTATATTGTTTTATTAAAATGCATGCACAGACATTTATTAGAGCTGGTTCCCTTTCGAGGGAACTCGCACTGCGTCGGAACGACACTTTTGGGAACGCCCTCAGCGTTGTGCGTCTGAAGCATGAATGAAACTAAGACCGATCTTGATTGGTGCTACGTCATGATGTAGTATGTGACGGCATCCTTGTAAGTATAAAGGGACGCCGAGTCACAACAGCGCTAGCTTTTTCGCTCTTCAGCAAATGCGCTGTGTTATGTGTGAGAGAAACTGACTGTGTTTAAGTTAAATTGTCTGAAAGAGAAAGAATGACGAGTGAACAGTTTAAAAGATAAACTGCAGCACGCTCGTTCAGCTCTCGAGGGAGCAGGCTGGGAGCACTGTGAAGCACTACCCATCAGAGTGCTGCGCTCCCGCCTGGCCGTGTTCGATGAGGCCGGCCAGGCTCGCGTTCCCCACGATTCGTGTCCTGCGTCCGCTGAGGCGGTGCGGCGGCCCAGATAGTGGGGATCGCAGTAGGAATTGGCTGATGAGGTCGGGACTGCTGAGGCCCTTTTCCCGGTCATCATCAGACAGTTCCGATGTTCTCCCTCCCCATGTAGGGTTTTTACGGCAGCATTTAATTCTGAGGAATTAAATGGGATATCTGACTTTGAGAAGTTAGACATTTTTATTCAGCCTACCATTCAGACCGTTTTTCACTTGTTGGGTGATTTATGGCAGCATTTAATTCTGAGGAATTAAATGGGATATCTGACTTTGAGAAGTTAGATATTTTAATGTGGCCTATCATCCAAACTGTGTTTCACTTGTCTGAATTATCATCTAAGATGGTGGAAATCGATGTTTGTTCTCGCCGCCTCGTGCGTTGCGGGACACATCAGTTTCCAGCGATTACTAATGCAGTGTCCGCCCGAAATCATTGCGGCCCTGTAAAGTTGCTCCCTTAGATGAGGCCCCTGTTGGACAGCCCTTTTCCCGAGGAGGAGCGATCGAGGTTGCCTCCTCCGTGGAGCTCTCTGGAAATCGATGTGGTAATCCCGCCGTCAATGACGCCTCTGGCCACATCGGTTTCCAGCGCGTGCACGCTACCTCGTCCGCCACGAGGGGTTTCGGACAGGCAGCGTTGGCGTCCGCATACCGAAAATCATCCACGACATCTCCCTGCCGGTCAGCAGCTTCAGGGGGTCGAGAATGGTATTCAAAAAACACCCGAGGTCAGTCTCGAGAGACTGATTTCCTTGGTAGATTTCTTTCAGGTGTGGTAACGCCTGTTGAATGTGTCGCCATGGGTCCTGCGCACTGTAGAGAAAGGGTACAGACTGCAGTTCCGCCACAGCCCACCAAGATTCAGTGGGATGGTCTGGACTGCAGTGGTCCCAGAGCGGGCTCGGGTAGTGGAACAGGAAGTACAATCCCTGTTTTTAAAGGAGGCCATAGTGTTCCTCCACCAGACAGTGAGTCGGGGTTCTACAGCCGGTACTTAATAGTTCCTAAAAAGGACGGGGGTCTGCACCCAATTTTAGATCTGAGGTACTTGAACCGGTCTCTGAGGAGGTTCAGGTTCAAGATGCTCACGATTCCTATCATCGTGAATCAAATTCGGTCCGAGGACTGGTTTGTCACGATAGATCTAAAGGACACATGCTTCCATATTTCCATCAGTCCTGCGCACAGGAAGTTCCTGAGGTTCGCTTTTGGGGGCGAAGCGTTCTAATATCGTGTTCTTCCGTTCGGCCTAGCTCTTTCCCCTCGCACGTTCACCAAGTGCATGAATGCAGTTCTGCCTCCTCTGAGACTCCAGGGTATCCATGTGCTGAACTATATCGACGACTGGCTCATACTGGCTCAGTCGCGAGAGATGGCAGTTTGGCATTGAGATGTCGTCCATGGCCATATTCAAAGCTTGGGGTTGAGACTCAACACGAAAAAGAGCGTGTTGACGCCCTCCCAGAGGACCACGTTCCTGGGGGTAGTATGGGACTCGACGACGATGCGGGCACAAATGTCTCCCGCACGCGTGGAGTCAATACAGGCGATGGTCTCCAGCATGAAGCTAGGCCGCAACATCACTGTAAAGCAGTTTCAAAGACTGCTGGGGCTCATGGCAGCTGCGTCTAACATAATATCTTTTGGTGATCATGTATCCTGCTGTACATGAGACCCCTGCAGTGGTGGCTGAAAGCCAAGGGGTTTTCCCCGAAGGGAAATCCATTCCGTATGATCAGGGTAGGTGCCTTCGTTCCCTATCAATATGGAAGAAACCTTGGTTTCTGTCCCAGGGGCCAGTGTTGGGAGCGTCATTTCGCCGGAAATCCGTTTCGACAGATGCCTCCCTCACTGGTTGGGGTGCGGTCATGGACGGCCGCTTTACCCAGGGTCTGTGGCAGGACCATCATCATTCATGGCATATAAATTGCCTGGGGATGTTGGCTGTGTTCGGGGCTCTGAGGAGCATCCTCACAGATCTCAGAGGTTATCACGTTCTGGAGTTAAGGCCATTCTTCATCCGAGGCCGGGCTATGTGCCCAAGGTGCCATCTAATGTGGCACGGCCTACGGTTCTGCAGGCGTTTCATCCTCCACCTCATGTGTCGACTGAAGAGGGGAGACTTCATTGGTCTGCCCAGTCAGAGCTCTGCAAATTTATCTGCGGAAGTCTTCGCAGTGGAGAATATCAGACCAACTGTTAGTGTGCTTCGGGTCTCCTAAGAAGGGGCTGCCCGCGTCCAAGCAGACGGTCAGTAATTGGATCGTTCAGGCAATTGCCTTGGCCTATCAGGTGCGCGGGTTGCCTTCACCTTTGGCCTTGAGGGCACATTCCACCAGGGGCATGGCCTCTTCTCGGGCCCTTCATATGGGGGTCCCGATTCAGGAGATTTGTGAGGCAGCTGGCTGGGCTACCACACACACATCAGGTTCTATAGTCTGCATCTCCCTGCGACGCCATCTTAAGTGTGCCTGGGTTCCAGCTTCACACTAGGGCAGGCATGGTTCGTGGTGGCATGGTGGGCATTTCGTTCCCAAAAGTGTCGTTCCGACGCAGTGTCTCGTTCCCTTCTCAGGGAACAAGGGTTATAGTCATAACCCGAGATGATTTGTTTTTCAAATCCGGTCATTAGCAGTGACTATCCGCATTGTCATTTTGTAAGTACTGAAAGTAATGTGATGCCTTAAGCATAAGCACACCTTAAATGTAAGCATCAGATACACTACTGTATTTACACAATTATGCACATAAATCTGAAACCAGAGGGCCACATTAGAATGTATTCAATGAATGAATAGACACAGCCGTGTATAATATAATATAATATAATATAATATAATATAATATGATATGATATGATATGATATAATATAATATAATATAATGTAATATAATATAATATAATATAATATAATATAATATAATATAATATAATATAATATAATATAATATAATATAAAACAACTCTGATCTGACTTTTAGACTGAAACTTGTTTCCAAAAATCTGATTTTAATTGGATTTATAATCACACATCAGTATGGTTTGGTTGGGGTTAGTAAAACAAATACAAAAATAATTTGTTTATTTATTCTCTCACTACTACTTATATGTCAATAATGTAAAAAAAAGTGATAATTCCATACCAGACCTAGCCTATCTGCATGTACAATAACAAAAAGAAAAGGATACTACTTCAACAGATATCATGACACTTGGAGCATATTAGGTGTTATATTATTATAATCAATATAGATGATTTGCAATTTGAATGGGGTAAATTCATTACAGTCAACAATTCTGAAAACACTCAATGAATCCAGCCACTTATATGCTGGGAAACCAGAAGATCATAACTACTTGCTTTTTTTTTTTTTTGTTGACAGCTATGTTGGCTTAACAGTGAGGCCTAATGGTAGATGTGGCTATTGAAAAAAGGTGGTGAGCTTATGTGATTGGACGTTCATCAAGAGACCATCACCATCGTTATCTACACCACAGCAGGCAATCTATTTTGCACTGAATAGAGCTCATCTCACAGAGTCATTCCAGAGAGTGGAGGGCAGCACTTAAACTACTCTTCAGCCAAATAGTCAAACCATTGTGTGAGAAAAAAACGGCAAAGGTCTTTACCATTACTGAAACAGAAACATCAACAGTGTTAGAGGTGTTTCACTTTAAAGCTACAACCACCATCAATCTTTTCAGTTTCTTTAAAACTTTTGCTCTGAAAATTTACCTGCAGCATTTAAAAAAAAGGCTATTAAACTATCCATATAGATAAGTAAAATATGGACTTTGAGAGCAAATGCATATCTAACAGCCTGTTGGCCTGTAATTATTATTTAATATGCATTTATTTATTGCTAATCAAAGACACAAATAAACTTGTTTGTTGGTCCCCTAACTATGGTGAAATATAAATGTAATTTATGAATATAATTATAAATATAAATTATCATCCTAGTTTTTATTCCTGTTTAATGGTAGTTTCACGAGTTCACACTAACATCAAATTAAATGGAGTAAAGATTATGCATATTTGGCGTGCTGTCCGGGGGAGGACTCTGGGCTCGGAATTTTGGCCCGAACCCAGAGTACCCCCCCCCCCCCCCCCATGATAAGATAGTCTAGAACTAGACTGTATTTTATTATGGATTGTGTTTACGTCTAATGAGAGTTTATTAAATCAAAGTGAGGAGATGGGGTGGTGGAGGGATGCTAAAAATAAAAACGGTCAACGAAAGAAGGTAAATATGCTGTATATACACCTCTTATTGTTGATTAAATCGATTGGCTTGATGTGCTCCACATGTGTTTAATTAAATTTAATTATCTGAGGGTGCTCCACTTGGGTTTAATTAGGTTTAATTATCTGGACGTGCTCCTCCCGAAATTAGTTACTAAATCTTCACAAAGTGGAAGAATATGCCTTTAAATTGATTTAGTACCATATGAATTATCTGTAACACTATACGTATACAGTAATAAAGTACTTACAAATCATTTGCAAACTATTAGTTTACAGATAATTCATAGTTAATATATTGTAGTCTCTAGATTGTTAGTAAATTATTTGCTATAAACAAATTGTGAGTTCTTCATTCATTGTTACAGCTTTAACAAAATTATAATTTTTTAATAAGCTCATTGTCACGGGTGGCTGTAAGTAAGCCCACAAAGATGAAGAACTCAGGGAAATGGGAGCCCTAGCGTAAGTTCTACCTGGAAAACTCAAATGTCACGTCATTCATTACTTGTCTTTCTAGCCAATCATTATTCATCATCTGTAGTGTATAAGTTCTGTTCCCACCCATTACTACATTCACAGATACTGATGCCGGCATTCACCCCCATCCTCCCCACCATTTACATTTACGCTTACGCATTTGGCATTGCACTTATTACAGGGAAAATTCCCCTGCCTCAAGGATACACTGGTGGTGGTGACTGCTGGGATCAAACTAGCAACCTTCTGCGTATCAGTTCAGTGGTTTAACCCACTAGACCACCAACTCCTTACATTCATACATCAGGGCTCCGGCCTTGCCTTCATCTTCATGCAGGAACTGCAAGCATCTTCAAGCTACCCTCTGGATTCGGACTATGGATGGGGCCTACGCCAAAACACTTTATCATTTCACCTATTCGATACTACTTGAATACAAACTGAAAATAAATCTTATTCAAATGTTTTCTTGCCTCCGGAGTCTTCAATTCAATAATTCACAAAACAGGCAGGATAAATTCAGAAAACACAACCACTAAACATCGACGAGATCGGGCAAAGAACTGAACAAAACAGGAAGTATAAAGACTAAATTAGTTAATCAATTGAACGTCAGGTAAACAGAATCATAATCAAACACACTAAGAAACTAGGGCTGTGTTTGAAATCACCCTCTATACTCTCATTCACTATTCCCTACATTACTCCACTAATATAGTCCACTTGACGGAGTGAATGAAAACGGGTGAGTGAATTCAGACAATGGGTGCACAGGAAGGGCTGGTACTTTTGCATAGATTCTGCTTGCTGTTTAATAATCATTTGAAACATAGCAAACTGACAGCTCCAGTAGTAATGAAAAGATTTATCTTGAACTCTGCCATGGAAACTAGCATGTATAAACTGTAATTTAACAATTTTATAATCAATTAACCCTTAAATGCATACCTTGGGTCTTTAGCGACCCGAGACGTCATTCACTACCCTCCTCCTCATTAATTTTTTAAAGTTAGACATCAACCTTCTTTGTATTCCTCAATCAATTCTTTATAAACAATATAACAAGAAAAAAATTATAAAATTATAAAATAATGCCTGGTTTTCCATTAATTTTTTGTAAAAAAGTCTATAGGGTCGCTAACGACCCGAGGTGTGTAAGATTGAACGTATATTTTTTTCTGCACAATAATAATTGAATCTATAATTACGGAATAAGTGCAATTCACCTTTATTCCACAAGGTGGCAATGTCTGATACAGAATGATGAAGTGACGTTTCACTCATTCTTACTGTAGACTGAAAATGAAACAATAATAAGTACAATCTGCAAAACTTGAAATGGCTCAGCGATTTACTGCAGAGCAAGTACTGAATTAAATCAAATATTAGTGTCACTGTCACTTGATGCTGAATCTGGTGAAGAAGCTGTCAGTGATCAAAATATTGATTTTGAAGATGTTGAAAATGATCGTTTTGAGAATATGTTTGAGATTGCGAATATGAGCCAAATGCTGAATGAACTGGGAAATGAGCTCTGACGAGGACAGTGATGATGCTGTAAAACATCTACTCAAACTGAACCCTTCTAAGATCCAAAAGGTAATGAAATATGCTTTATTGTATTCTTCTGTAATTGTTACACTAATATCAGGAGAGTTTTATATTATCACAGCAGGAAGTGATCCATCTGTGTTAGATATAGATCCGGGTCGCTAAAGACCCGAATATGTAAGAATGATTGGCGAAACAGTCATGTATTTAAGGGTTAAAAGGGAATTTATACCTGTATGATATTATATGAGCGCGGTTTGGAAAATAAATGGATGATTGATTCAGCTGTAGGCGCCATCTCCTGGCGAGACGTGGTAATTTATTCAGCACGCGACTCTCACAGTGCGTTAGGCATTCTCTAGCCGCTGAGCGTACATCAGTTTTACACTCTTTATTGTGGTGCATTATGGGATTGAATGAGCGCACTCAACGTCCACTATGGTTTCAGACACCACTACAAATGTCTGTCCCATTAACCCATTTGTGCCCAAATTTTTCTGAATGGTTTCATGCATATAGTCATGTTAATAGTGTCCTATGTGAATATGTTCTGCATTTATTTTCCCCAGGTTTTAGTTTTTTTTCTTGAAAATTGTATTTGAATGTGCGGTGGGCAAATATGTTGTATTCAGCCCTTCAATGTCAAATTTGACTAGGAGGAGAACATTTGGCATCTAACTCAAAATAACAGCTTTCAACAGATCAATCTATATTAATAAACAAATGTATTATGTATAAAAGTCGAAGAACATTCGATGCAAACTCAAAAAAGCTGCCTCTATTCTATAATCTGTTGAATATGAAAACACAACAAACAACAAATACATTTGTCTTAAAGTGGTGGAACATAGTGCAGAACACAGTGCAGACATCAAGTTGGCCTTACAGGGCATTGTGTATCAAAAAGTTAATTGAAAATAAATTAATATAATGACGAAAAAATTACATCTACTGTATATAAAATAAATAAATAAATAGTCCCATAGTATTCAATGGCTGACTGTAGAAGGTGATTTCATACAGGCCCGTCGCGACAAGGCAGGCAAACCAAGCAATTGCTTGGGGCCCCGAGCTGGCCTGGGGCCCCAAGACAACGACAGGTTAAGAATAAAATGAAACGACAAACTGTGTGAGCGCCCCTTTGATAGTCAATGCAGTGAAGTGCAATGACACTGTTATCGGGATCCCCCTTAAGGGGCCCCCTCTCAGTAGTCGCTGACAGCAGCCAGCCAACCACGCGATCTCTGCAGCCGGCAAAATACAAAACCTCCTCGGATTTGAAGCGGAATTTTATGCTTCAGGAAGCCAGAAAAGAAAAAAGAGAAAGGAAGAGGAGGATAAGAAAAAAACAAGATAGTGGTATGTGATAAATTACACTGGATAAAATAGCTCTACTTGTCTTGTACAAAAATGGTGTAAGTTTGCAGCAGGTAGGCTAGCAAAAATATGTTTATGTTGGCTATAGTTACCTGCCTGACGGCAAATGCTGCTTGTAACGAAAAGTTAGTGCAACTTTTTTTTCGAACAGACGGAATGACATGAGATTGCTATAGCTTTGTAATAGGTTTTGATGAAAGTGGCATAGCATGCTTTACTAACTATTATTTATGCTATGCATAAATAACCTGGAATAGTTAATATAGCATGCTATATTAACAATTATTATAAACATTATTTAACCAGAAAGAGGCAGAGGAACATGATTTTTTCATAGCTTATCTTAAAGGGTTAGTTCACCCAAAAATGAAAATTCTGTCATTAATTACTTACCCTCATGTCGTTCGACACCCGTAAGACCTCCGTTCATCTTCACACACAAATGAAGATATTTTAGTTGAAATCAGTGAGTCGAATCATGATTCGGATCGCGTGTCAAGCCGCCAAACTGCTGAAATTTGGCGATCCAAACTGCTTAATTGACTCACTGATTCATAACGCTTCGAAGCTTCATGATGCCGTCTTTTGAAATCGTCATCACAATATAAGTCGTTATTTAGGGTTTTTTTGCGCACAAAAACTATTCTCGTCACTCCATAAAGTTATTGTAGAACCACTGTAGTGAGATGGACTTTGTAACGACGTCTTTAGTACCTTTTAAGGGTCTTGAGAGTGAACCGTGCATTGTGCAAATGGAGACCTTTCAGAGCCATCAGATTTACACTAAAATATCTTCATTTGTGTTCCGAAGATGAACGGAGGTCTGACGGGAGTCATTAATGACAGAATTTTTTGTATTGGGGGGGCCTCCATGTCCATTTTGCTTGGGGCCCCCAAATTTCTTCAAACGGCCCTGATTTCATATAATAATGTAAATGTAAACTCATTACTTGTCTGAATTTCCACATTATACTGGAATCGTAAGCTACTTGTCATAAAAAGAATTAGGGTCCTTGACCAATTAGAATGAAATGCATCCATTCCAAACTGGATGAAGGGTCCTCAATATTTTGGCCCTTACAAAACATAATATCATAAAATATGATATTTTTCCCTATCGAATTAAGGTCTACTGTACAGTAGAGATGTCAGTTAAAGGGTTAATGTTTTAGGTGGGATATTATGAAAGCAAAAAGCACTAAACAAGACTAAAAATCTTGATTTATTAACCTGTTAACACAGTATAACCCATTTCCCCATTATATGTACCAACTATAGTTGCCACTTGGACTTTTGACTATGTATACAAAAAAATATAGATCTGTTGTAAGATTTGTTTTGTTTGGATGATTCTAGAGACCTTCATGATTATGTATATATATATATATATATATATATATATATATATATATATATATATATATATACACTCACCTAAAGGATTATTAGGAACACCTGTTCAATTTCTCATTAATGCAATTATCTAATCAACCAATCACATGGCAGTTGCTTCAATGCATTTAGGGGTGTGGTCCTGGTCAAGACAATCTCCTGGGAAAGAAAGGTGACAATCTGCTCTGTTACTGGGATTTTCACGCACAACCATTTCTAGGGTTTACAAAGAATGGTGTGAAAAGGGAAAAACCTCCAGTATGCGGCAGTCCTGTGGGCGAAAATGCCTTGTTGATGCTAGAGGTCAGAGGAGAATGGGCCGACTGATTCAAGCTGATAGAAGAGCAACTTTGACTGAAATAACCACTCGTTACAACCGAGGTATGCAGCTAAGTATTTGTGAAGCCACAACACGGACAACCTTTAGGCGGATGGGCTACAACAGCAGAAGACCCCACCGGGTACCACTCATCTCCACTACAAATAGGAAAAAGAGGCTACAATTTGCACGAGCCCACCAAAATTGGACAGTTGAAGAATGGAAAAATGTTGCCTGGTCTGATGAGTGCAAATTGGGCCAATTGGGCATCGTTTAAATGCCACAGCCTACCTGAGCATCGTTTCTGACCATGTCCATCCCTTTATGACCACCATGTACCCATCTTCTGATGGCTACTTCCAGCAGGATAATGCACGATGTCACAAAGCTTGAATCATTTCAAATTGGTTTCTTGAACATGACAATGTGTTCACTGTACTAAAATGGCCCCCACAGTCACCAGATCTCAACCCAATAGAGCATCTTTGGGATGTGGTGGAACGGGAGCTTCGTGCCCTGGATGTGCATCCCACAAATCTCCATCAACTGCAAGATGCTATACTATCAATATAGGCCAACATTTCTAAAGAATGCTTTCAGCACCTTGTTGAATCAATGCCACGTAGAATTAAGGAAGTTCTGAAGGCGAAAGGGGGTCAAACACAGTATTAGTATGGTTTTCCTAATAATCCTTTAGGTGAGTGTATATATACATAATCATGAAGGTCTCTAGAATCATCCATATGATTCTAGCATATATATAAATACTTATTAGTAACATGAAAATAACCTTTCTTTGGGAGGGGCTTGGCAGGAAGTTAATACCTTTTTTTTCTCTTGAAATCCTTTATTTTGTTGTTTTTTGCGTGTCATTGAGATATAAAACATGGATACTATCTAGAAAAATACTTACAAAGGGAAAATTACAACTCTTCACGTTCGGTGCACACATGTACACACGTGTACTGAACGGTTTCCGAATGCAATCTTTAACAGTTAACAGTTGGCTTGTTTTAAGCACGGAACACACTTCAATCCGAGTTCCCACACGAACATATTAAGTATTCAATCCATTTTATCATGCAATTCAAACAATAAATGCCGTTTTGACGATCTTTAATGTGGTGTGACTGATCACTGATCACAGTTCAAGCGGCCACGCGATGCACGTGCGTGACCGCGATCATCTGTGAATTTAATCGATCATCTCTTCCTAAAGAATAAACATGAATGAACATCTGAAGGTATGTTGAGGATACATTACAACTTACTGTCATGTATCATATGTGGTGTAATCGCTCAATCAGTGTTTCAACGGCGGAAAGACCTCAATATAACTGCTAGTAAACTAAACAATGTCATGTAGCATCACATTTACCTCAGACAGTCATTCAGTGTCCACAGAATCTTATTTACTAGAGAAATCAACTCTTTCACTAAATATATGCACTATATTAGCCTTTTCATTATATTCTACTTAACCTGTTAATGATGTCTGAATTATTTCATGTATGTTTAAATAAACCTGTCATGAAAATGACAGACACCGTGTATAAATGATTATATTTCAAAAATGAATTGGAGAAAAAAACTGCCTTATGTGAAGTTTACATGTTTGCGTACTGTATATGTTATTTGAGTGTTGATTATTATATCTAAAAATAAATAGCAACTGAATTTAGGCTCATAGTTTGGGCTCTGTTGTTAACCTTAAATATTAATGTGCAAGTAAGGGCTCCCTATATAGTTTACAGCAATATCTTCAATAAACGTTTAGTTATAATTTTATTCAGTTAAGGATAAGGATTTCAATACTCACTGCGATCGGACGGGTAAGCCCCCGCTGATGTAGACAAGAAGACGTTTTGCTATTACCGATTGGGAGGGCTCTCGCAACCAAACAACGGTAGTTCAATACTCACGATCGAATGGGTAAGCCCCGCCGGCAATCAAACGAGTTAGAGTTGGTTAAGCTGATAAGGATTTCGTGTGCTTTTTTGATGTGGAAGCGGTTAGATGAGATGAGATGAGAGGAGATTCAAGTTTATTGTCATTACACATGTACTAGTACACCTCAACGAAATGAAGTTTGGAGCAAGCCTCCGAGCCGCAGCTATTTAAAGCGCCGCCACACGCTCTCCAGAAATAAAGAAATGCAGATTGCTAAGCATACATGCAAACATTACATACATAGTACACACAGTACACGAGGTCACGTGATGGTATTTTTTGTTGGGAATAGTAAGGGAGATAGGAAGGAGAAAAGGGTAGGCAGAAGGTTAGATGGGGGCAGGGATGGAGGTGAGGTGTGTATGATGCGAGTAAGAGTCTTGAAGCTTCCTGTGTTGTGTGAGAATGTTAGCCATAACTTAAGATGTTTTCAAAGTTCAGTTCTGTGGCCTGTCCTTGAAGGGAGATATGGCAGTGCACAGGGAACGAAAGCAAGATAGCAGGACCCAGCTGTCAAGCTGACCTCCCAACCGAGAGATAGGGACAAACTGGACGTTGGGGTGAGGGAAAATATCTTAATCCATTTAGCTGATCTTCGGTAATTTTCCGGACCATAATCAATCAATCCGTTCTGATCCTCAGCGTCAGTGGCGAGCGTTCGGTTCATGAATGGACTTGGACATTTCATCCAATTTCATGGTCAGACCAGACATACTGCGTAGCAGTTCACTAGCCTGACCCCCGATGGAGCCCACTCTTCCCTGCGTCTCCGCAGTCCGGGCTGAGATGTTACGATACGAGATGTTACGATACAGCTCCTCAATCAATGTCACTCTTTGATCTAATACCTTCAGTCGGTCACACACATCCCCGAAGCACTCTTTAATTTCCACAGACAGCGGCTGGGTGAATTTACTGGCAGCTGTCTTACCAATTTTCCGATAGGTCAGGGCAATCCCAAGGCTGAGAAATAGGAACCCCCACTGCATGAAAAGTGGGATTTTCGTCAGTATGTGGCACTGTAGATTGCCGTGGAACTTCAGGTTTACGACTGTGCACGGCAATTTGCAGGCAACACCGAAAACTGCAATAAATTGTCGGAAATTGACGTGGGCCTTGCTTGGCAGTTGTCCCCCCATGACCCCCCCTCCCCTTAATTCTAGAGGAGGTTTTATCATGTAAATGAACATGCTGTGAGCCACACAAATGCAAATCAGAGTAGCAGCAGGGGGAGTTTTATCTAGGTTCTGAATTTTTTTTAACTAAAACAAGTTTAAAGTTTAAGTTAAAATGTTAACTTAAATTTAAGTTAAATGTACTCGTTTTAGTTCACATTACTAAATTTTTAGGGCAACCAGTTTGCTCCAATTTTTTAAGTAGAATCAACTTGTCTGGGCTCACAGTGTAGATTAATTACTCTGTATGTCATTAGCAATAACCAATGTTATGTAAAAAAAACTAAATACAGGACAGCAGTTCATGTCTTCAACCTTTAGAGAGGTTATGTGATGCAACAAGACAATGAACCAAAGCACACAAATAAATCAAGTAAAGCATACAGTTTACATACCAAAATTAATTTTTCCACCCTGCACTGTGAATGATTTCTAAATGGCTATTAATCATAAATGTGAAAAGTACAAGTTTGTGTGTTAATAGTTAAGTCAGATTGTGTTTTTCTGTAATTGTCATTTAAATTGAGCTCACACCACATTTTATGAATTATCAATGCAGATTTTCAAGAGGTGGTTTCCTGGACAGTGTTTAAATTATGCCAAGAGTAGGCCTTAATCTAGTTAATCGTGAGTTAAAAAATTGTTGCCTGGAACAAAGATTAAGCACAGATTACTAACACCTGGACTATGAGTCCTGAACTAAAATAAACTGGATTAATTTAGAGTTTTATCTAATTGCTTACACACAATTTCTGAAAATATGGCTCCATTTCTTGTAACTCTACACACAAAACACACAACATGCAAAACATCAGACATCGCTTGCAAAAGCAACACTTTGTGCAAAACTATTTTAACTCTTCCAAAAATGTTGTTTTTGCATATATCTAACTACACACAAATATGCACAACTGAGGAATTTTACAGTTGAACTGAAATCAACTGAACTGAATCAACACTGAAGTCACTTGAGCTGAATATTGACACTATATTGGCTTGTTAGAGCCGGTTTACAGCAGAATTTGTTTTGAACTTGTTACTGAAGCTGCTATGAAACAATATATTTTGTTGTATGCATATTCTTTCTTTCTCAAACCTTAGTTTTGATTTCTAAGTGATCAATTTATGTATAAGTGTTTTCACACATGATCATTGGCTGTATGGGTCCTCAGTAAATGAATGTGGCATTTAAATGGCAAAAGTTATTCTTGTCTCTATAACTTATGGCTTCCTAAAGACACGTTTATGGGTAAATAAAATATTAATAATATAAATAAAATGAATATCAAAACATAGGCTATTTTAAATATAATGAAGTCATTTTATTATAGCACTCATCAGATGTTCCTGGAAACAAAACAGAGACAGAACAGTATAAACAAACTATACAACAAACTAAACACCAAATTACAAAAACATTATTATGTGAAAGTGAATAAAGTTGTGTGTGTGTGTGTTTTCAGTTATAAATATGTGCTGTGTAAATTAGCCTATATATACTTTTAGAAATTATATATAGCCTAACTTTAAAAAACAAACAATAACCCATATAGATAAATTATAATAATTGTATAATATTAAGCATTTACTTAACCCTTAATCGTCCCTTGGGGTCAGGCTGACCCCACTGGACTTTTCCTCCATTTTTTAAAAGTGTTCCCTTCATCTCAGGGCCATGAGAGATCTAAACATGCACAAAAAATCTGGGCTTGATTTGGTTGTTCTAAAGGTGTGTAAAAAAAAAAAAACGTTTAAGTCCCTCTGGGTCAGATTGACCCCACATTGAAAATGAATGGGAAAGTGTAAAAAATAAAAAAAAAATCACTTTTTTTGTCAATTTTTTTTTACTAAATCCAATATAAATCTGAAAATCTCCACATTTATATCAAGGTCTGGTCCTAGAGCATAAACACAAAGTAGAACGAACTTTCTGTCTCATACACACAGGCACACACACACACACACACACACACAAACACACACACACATGTGTGTGACTGCAACAGAGAGCATTTTTATAGAAACTGGCAAATAAAATCAACAAAACTGGCATAAATCTGAAAGATTTTCATACATAAATTAAGTACTAATACTAGAGCACAAATGCAATATGGAACAAGCATGTTCACTGACACGCACACACACACAAACACAAACACAAGTGTCTGGAGCATTTTTTTGGATTTTGGCAATGAATGGGAAAATGTAAAAAATGCTTTTTTTTTCACTTTGTTTGTAAAAAAAATCAACTAAATCCAGTATAAATCTGAAAATGTCTACATTTATATCAAGATCTGGTCCTAGAGCATAAACACAAAGTGGAACGAACTTTCTGTCTCATACACACACGCGCACACACACACACACACAAACACACACATGTGTGTGACTGCAACAGAGAGCATTTTTATAGAAACTGGCAAATAAAATCAACAAAACTGGCATAAATCTGAAAAAATTCCATACATAAATGAAGGACAAATACTAGAGCACAAATGCAACATGGAACAATCATGAGAAAGAGAGGGAAAAGGGCAAATAAAAGAAAGATGAAAGGCAGCTTAACTTTTGCATAACCTCCCTATGGACCTCTATTGGATAATGTGGTCATTGCACTTTCTTTCTCTTTAACTATAATTCCTAAAGTTTTTCCACAAACTTACAGATGGCAGTATTCTATCCCTAACACATAGAGCAATGTCCAAAAACTATTTATATTTATTTAAGATCATCATTCAAGTGATTTTTTCATTAAAAAATAATTTTTAATGAGCCAATTTATGACATAGTTAAGTATTTGTGCAGTAAATAGGTAAAACTACCAAATACCCACAAAAACACAGCATAAATGTATAGCTGAGAAGTAAATAAAAAAAATGATATATAGTTTTCCATGTAAAAAATTATATTTCCTTATGCAATCGCTCTGTAAAAGTTTGGGGTCTATCTGACCCCAAGGGACTCAAACGTAAACCCTACTTGAGGGGCGATTAAGGGTTAACATACATAGTAACATTAGGCTACTTTACTCTAGCACAGTAGTCAGTTAAGCAATTAATTAATATCTTATATTAATATGTATGTAGCCTAGGCTACATCTAAAGGTAAGTCTGCTTTAAAAAAAAAAAATATTACACTTCGACATGTACAGAATGTGCGCGTTAAGAAACACGTTCAAATGTGTCTTCTTAACATGTTAAAACTGTGCGTCGACTGTGCGTGTATGCCTGTTACACGACCAGAATGTGCGTGTCTACACATACAAAAGAAACACGTAAAAAATTGCTGCTTGACGCGGACAAACAGTGCGTGTTGACACGGTCATAGTCACGCGTTTCGTATAAAGAGATTTGGCCCTGGGCGCGTTCCATAGTAGAGCCCTACTTTCCTTTTTCGTGATCAACAATGACAGGACACCGTCTTCAACTCTGCATGGACACGGCCAACTTTTTGGACTCATTTTCAGGAGGCTGTCTTCGTCTTCACAACTCTGAGGCAAACTGCAGGCGCTATGAACCACAGCATGGGTAATGTAACGTTACGATTTAAAGAATATGCTTTTATTCAGCTGTATAAGGAAATGGATGCGTTAATAGATCCGAGCTTAAAACTGCACATTTTGTTTACACAGACTATCCTTGCCTCATAACGAAGCCGTGAGGTCTTATCTGCTTGGAGTCCAGATTTAACCGCTGACCATGACGACATTGTGTGTAAGTATACGTTAACTTCCAATGTTTTTCTCATTCCTTGTTTAATTTTACCGTGACTGTTTTTATTAATACCAGTCTCATGTAATTGTTTTCCAGCTGCCTGTAAGACGTATTATGAATCGACACGCCGAAGCTTCAGATACAAACAACCTGAACTTACATAGCAGGCAGAAACTGCGAAGTTTAGCTCGGAGTCGATCAAGAAGAAAAAAGGTAAGATTTATTATATTAGATCCGTTTTTGTCAATGTGAGTATTTTTCAGGTTACTTATTGTGTTTATGGATTGTATTACAGTTGCTGGAAGCGAGAGTGTGCTGGGTGAGGATGAGATGGACTGGAAGTGCGCGACCATTGAACTCATATCTGATGAGGAAGACGGCATTGTTGACGGGGTGTCTGGATGGATTGTGCGGCCACCGCCATATACGCCTGTGTTTCCCGAATGTTTTGGGCGCTTCTTTTTGACGTTTTTGGAGGACAACATAAGAGACATTACTGCTGCACTGTACATAGTTGTGTGTTTGACAATAAAGCTCTTTCTTTGAATAAACAGCTGTGTGTTTATAAGCTCTTTCTTTGAATAAACGGCACGGTCCGGGCAAATTTTCCCATATATTCCTTGATGGTATGAATAGAGTAGTTCATAACACAATAACATTACTATAAAACAAATTATTACAACATAAATTATATATTTATTATTATTATTGGGGTTTACATTTATAATGAGCCAGGGTGACCAATAATGATTGGTTTGCAGGGATCTGCCAACCAATCACGAGGGATTTTTCTTGTTTAAATGTAGTGGCCTCAGCCAATACTGAGTGAGTAAATTCAAGTCTGGCCGTTGACTCTCTGGTTTCGCTGCTACTCATATGCTAATTAGAGGCGTCGCACCTCCGCGCGATCTCTCAGCGGGGGGCTCTCCACCTACGTCATGGTTCGTTTACGACAATTTGTGGCACAGACGAACGCGACGTTCGCTGCCTCTAAATTGTCGAAAACTGCCGAAAATTAGGGAGATTTCCGGGAGTCTACAGGCGTTTACGGGGTCGAAAATCCCACTTTTCATGCAGTGGTACACATTCTATCATTTGCCTCCATCCCAATATTCTGAACAACGCAACATACATTCACATCACACATTAGTGGTAGAGATATACTCACGGAACACTATAGTTATTTACAATCACGAAAGTTCATTATTTGCATGTGTTTTAAAGCCTTGCCGATTAAACATTTAATTTGCGTTCTTATGCACTGTTTTTAACATGAGCGTGCACACTAAAAGCCTGTCAAACATGTTATTACTGGACTAAGTAGTCTTACTGCGCTAATACTGTCAAATACACACAAGGTTAACATAAACACAGTCGGTTTTGTCTAAAGTGAAAGTAAAATTGGCATGTGTATATTAGATGCGTGCAGGTCTTAAATTGACAGCAGCGCAGCCTAGTGAACATGCTGCCATTTGTCCTTAAAGGCTCTAAAATTATTACCCGGGACGTCATTCACTACCCTCCTCCTCATTAATTTTTTTAAGTTAGACATCAACCTTCTTAGTATTCCTCAATCAATCCATTATTACAATATAACAATATAACAAGAAAAAAATAATAAAATTATAATTGAATGCCTGTTTTTCCACTAGTTTTTTTGTCAAAATTGTACAGGGTCGCTAACGACCTGAGGTGTGTATATATATGTATATATTTTTTTCTGCTCAATAATAAATGAATCTATATGTAACCAGTGGTTAAATGAAACAACACAGGATACAAAAATTACTTTTGGGGCTTTATTCTGGCTGCTGCCTCAATGAAGGACAGCGGTCGAAAGGAGCAATATTTATAAACAAAAATAATACAATGCAAAGAATGAAATGCATTTGGCTAACAAAGTACTTGCTTAACAGTTAGCACAATTTTGGAAATGAAATACGGTAGAGGCTAATTGTCAAATGAAAAACAGCACATTAGTCTACCATTAAACTTCACAGTTATCTGCATTCACTTTACAAATAAAGAAATAATAAACAGTTCAAACAGCATTCAATTAGTTTCAATAGCTCTTAACAAGACATGAAATGCTTTTAAGATCCCCTGTTCTTAACATGACATTACATTTAACATTCACGAACACTGGGCTTTAAATAAGGGAAACAAAATAAAATGAACCTTTGTTACAACACATACCCAGTCTTTGCACGTGTCTCACGCGTGATCAACCCAGATCCAGCGCGCAAAGTCTCAGGCGTCCTTGAAAGACGATCTCATCAAACCTTAACTAGGTGTGTATTTCAAATCAATCAAATCACTTTATTGTGATTAGTGATTTGATCAAAACCGGGAGCTCTAGCATGCAATCTCTGCTCTCTCTTCACTCAAAACTAGCGCAAAGCACACTGCACGAGGCAATGCCGTAAAGTGAGCGTCGCAACACAAACTCTTAAAGGGACCACGACCAATTTGTGTCAAACGTCATTCTGTAATGATTATTCCACTTGGCTACATTCTCCCCTGCTAAATGTCATTGTCCTCGATGACTAATACATATTCTTCACTTCTTTGACAGCTTCTCTAAAGAACACACTGCCTAAACTGGTTAACACCTGAGAAAAGACTTCGGGGCTAAGTGACACTGCATTACATGCTGATCTCGGCTCATTAAAGGGGTTCGAGTGCAGACCAGCATTGGCCCTTTTTGTTCTCCTAGGCATTGGTACAGGCCTTCTCAGTACTGGTTCTTCCACTTCTAGAGCACTGCTAGTGTCAGGGGCAATCTGCTCACCCACAGAATCTTTCCGTTCAGTGTTAGCTGAAACCAAGTTGGATTGATCTACCAATGCTTCATCTTCCGTGGAATTTTCAATCTGTGTGGTCTCTTGCAAACTGGGGTAAGTGACTTCCTCCAACACAACAAAATCAGGATCAGAATGCACTTCAACCAGTTCAGAAACTTTTTTAGGCTGTGGTGTTGAAGGAGGATGGTTCTGCATCACTTCTGGCTCAGGAGTATAAATGACACAGGGTCGCAAGTCAGCTCTATGCACTCTCTTTATAGGGCCACCCTCAAGAGGCTCAACGGTGTGTGTGGTACCTTGCACATCTATGACCTTGTATACGGTAGGACCCCATGAATCCTGTATCTTATTCCTACCCAAAGGTCGGTGACGCAGATACACCTGCTGACCAACATTGATCACAGGACAATACACCTTGTCATTCAGAGGGGCTAACCTCTCAGCGGCCTTGTGTTCAGCATATTCTCTTGCCTTTTTGTGTGCTTCCTTCAATCTCTCCTGATGAACCACTAACCAGTCTTGTTTTCTGTCCACAGGTTGTTCATGACCTAGCAGGGTATCGATGGGAAGATGTGGATGGACTCCAAAAAGTAGGTAGTATGGTGAGTATCCAGTGGTCGCATGTGGCGTGACATTGTATGCATAAACCAACTCAGCAAGGTGTTCTGGCCAGCGCTTTTTCTTTTCAGGGGGAAGCGTGCGTAGCAAATCATGAAGCGTTCGATTAAAACGCTCGCACTGAGCATTACCCTGAGGCCGGTAGGGTGTAGTGCGGGTTTTCTTCACACCATACATTTTACACAGCTCAGCAATCACTTCGCTCTCAAAATTTCTTCCCTGATCAGAATGCAATCTTTCAGGTACACCATACTTCATGAACCATTCCCTCAACAAGAGTTTAGCAGTAGTTTCAGCTTTCTGATCTCTAGTTGGGAATGCTTGTGTGAATTTTGTGAAGACGTCGGTCACGATTAACACACTTTCCCGACCATCAGAGGAGGGTTCAAGCACAGTAAAATCCACTGCCACTACTTCAAGGGGTCTGGACGCTAGAAAGGGCTTCATTGGAGCATGTATCCTGGGCTGTGGCATTTTTGTTAAGATGCATCTCTGACACTTTTTGATCCATTGCTCCACATCATTGTACATTCCCACCCAGAAGCATCGCGGTCTCAACAGACTAATGGTGCGCTCAATCCCCTGATGTCCCATGTTTTCATGCACACTCTCGAGGACAGGTTCTTTTAGACACTCAGGTAGGAGCAACTGTTTAATTTCACCTTGATGTTGATCCTTCACAATGCGATAAAGCAACCCATCTTGTTCCTGGATGATTTTCCACTGCTTTATTAGAGATAAGGTAGACTTCGAAAGCCGAGATCTTTCAGAGCGGGAGGGCTTTTTCTTGCATTCCCAGAAGGTTTTGAAAGAACTGATGGTAGGATCGTTCTTCTGGAAATCTACCAGCTCCTCTACTTTATAGCCCGGCATGGTATGCGTACTTCCCTGGTTGTCATTGCCTGAATTTTCTCCACAATCCAAGGCACGAATTTGTCTGACCCTGCAACAGCTCTCACCAGCAATCACTAAGTCAGGCTCCAGGACTGTCCCTTTGTTGACCACATTACAAATAGCAACACAGTTGTCATACTCGTCGGGAATGGTAAGCTCCCCTGCTGAAGGGTGTCTAGACAGAGCATCAGCAGCTGCATTATGTCGGCCAGGGCGATATTTCACCTCAAAGTCAAAAACAGCTAGTTGGGCGACCCACCTTTGTTCAATTGCACCGAGCTTGGCTGTTTTAAGATGGCACAGAGGGTTGTTATCTGTGATAACTACAAATTTGGAGCCCAGCAGATAACCACGAAACTTTTCCGAGATGGCCCATTTAAGGGCCAACAGCTCCAGTTTCATGCTGCTGTAGTTTCGGTCATTTTTTTCCGCCTTACGAAGTCTCCTACTAGCGAATGCAATGACTCTCTTAGACTCGCCCTGCTGCTGGTGTAGTATTGCTCCCAGACCTTCATTACTCGCATCAGTCTCTAAGATGAACGGGAGACTAAAGTCTGCATAACCCAGCACAGGAGCAGAGGTGAGTTTCTCTTTCAGGAGCTCAAATGCTGACTGGCACTCAGATGACCACAAAGCACTAAAATCCTTCCTCGCACTGCCAAACTGGGAAATACACAGATTCACTAAATCATGAAGGGGTCCAGCAATCCTAGAAAAACCCTCGATGAACTTTCTGTAGTAGCTACAGAATCCTAAGAACGAGCGTAATTCCTTCACAGTGTTGGGGACTTTCCATTGCTTTACCGCCTCAACTTTCCCTGGATCGGTAGCAACACCTTTTGCTGAGATTCGATGACCTAAAAAGGTTACTTCTTGCTGCAGGAAGTGGCACTTTTCAGGTTTTACTTTAAGGCCGGTTTCCTTCAACCTCTTAAAGACTATTTCCAATCTCTGCAAGTGCTCTGGAAAAGTGGCAGAGTACACCAGTATATCATCTAAATACACTAGCATGATCTGGAAGATTAGGTCACCCATTGTAGTCTGCATCAGGCGTTGAAACGTTGATGGCCCATTACACACCCCAAAAGGCATACGGGAGTACTCAAAGATCCCAAAGGGAGTTGTAAATGCAGTCTTATGCCTGTCACGCTCGTTAACAGCAACCTGATGGTATCCACTCGCCAGGTCAATTGAAGAGAAGAATGTTGCTCCTTGAAGAGCATCAAAACTCTCATCTATCCTAGGTAAAGGGAATGCATCTCGACGGGCCTTAGCGTTGAGCTGTCTGTAATCGACACACAGCCTGAGGCTGCCATCCGTCTTCCTCACTAGCACAATAGGGGAAGCATAAGCACATGTGCTTTCTTGAATCACTCCCTTCTTGAGAAGCCTACTGATGTGTTCTCGAACTTCTCTGTACTGTGTGGGTGGGATACGCCTATAAGGCTGTGTCACTGGGACATCATCAGCCACATGGATTTCATGTTTCACCTTATCGGTAAAACCAAGGTCTTCATCTTCGAGCGCAAACACATCAGAGTACTGCATTAACAAATCACTCAGCGCTGCCTGCTGCTCAATGGTGCCACCAATATGAAGCTTACTGAGGAACTCTTTTGTGCTGTTCTCCGATATCTGACTGCTTTTGGCATTAACCGTGATCTCCTCCATATCAGCTGAAACACGCTGGAATTTCACCTCATACGTCCCATTTAACTTCATACTCTCAACATGCGTTAAAGTCCCGAGCCTGGTTCGGGCCTGTAACCAGATGTCTTCTGAGGAAAGATTCACCACTTGCACAGGAAACAACGATGTCTCTGACGACACCAGAGAAGGAACAACAATGAGTCCACCCCGTAATGGTGTGTTCATGGGCTCCAACAGGTAATCAAATGAACCATCATGAAGCACATCTTTTGTACCTTTGGCCATCACCGTGGCAACTGAAGAAGCAGGTATGTGGATCATGTCTTTTCCAGCTACCCGTACTGCTATTCTTTTCTCTTGGCTATGGGCACTGTGCAGCTGTTGAAATGCTTCTCTCCAATCTGATTGCAATTTCCCACCAAGTGTGGTTTCAAACTCCGCATGGACCAGTTGCCTGCATCTGCTGATAATGTTCATGCCAATTAGTGCTGGTACTAGAGAGGAGTTCTGTGTGTCTCTGACAACCAGGAAGCCACATTCTGGGAGGACAATACCCATGGTGTTGACTTCCAACTCCAGGTAACCAAGATAAGGTATGTCCAAACCATTAGCTGCAGTCAGCTTCAACCAGCCTGCTGTTGAAAGTATATCTTTATCTTCACCAGACAGGTGTTCCCTGAAGAAACTCTCTGAAATAGTGCTGAATTGGCTCCCTGTGTCCAGTAGACAAGCAACGCTCACTCCATTGATACTGAGGTTAGCAACAGGACATTTTCCCACAGCACGCTCGAGTAGTCTGTCACGGCTAGTATCCATGTTAGTTGAGCCAATGGACTGCCCCCGAACTGCCTGGCTCACAGCAAACGAGGGTGGGCATTTCCCGGCGGTACAGAGGTAGTAGCATTCTCTGCGACAGCCAGTCTGTTTTTCCTCACGCACCTCCTAGCGATGTGTCCTACACCATTGCAACGGAAACATATTGGTTGGCCATCTTCTGTAAACCTTGGTTGCACCTTGGGTCTAGTTTGGTTTATAGGTTCTGACTTGCTGCCCTGTGCTGTGAGTTTCTCAACTGCTCTTGTAAGCTCCCCTATAGCCTTTCCTTGTTCTGCTACAATTTTCAAAACGTCTTCCAGCTTAACTGGTTTTGTTTCAGGTACATTAATAGCAGCACACTGAGCTTCAGGTGTCTCAGAAACAACATTTCGACTGCTGACCACCTTTGTGACACGAGGCTTTGAATCTTCTAAAAACCACATGAGGGCTTCGTCACGCACATCAATAAGTGTGGACTCTGGTTTGTCTCTTACAAACTTCCGAAGTTCTCTTCTGAGGCTAGCATCTCTAATGCCCTCAATGAATTGGTCCCGAATAGCTGAACTCACGTTTGCCATCGCATTTGGTGACTGTTTCAGGATGGAGTTCTGAATCTGTGACAACGCATGCGAGTACGCACGGATATCTTCACCTTCCATTTGTTTACGACTATAGAAGGTCTGCAATAGCTGAGATATGCTGCGCTTTTCTCGAAAAGCTGCTCTCAGATAGTCAAAAAGGTCACATGTTTCGTCTGACTCATTCCCCATTCGTAATCTGACCTCCTCTAAAGCTGCACCTCGCAGGAGTGACAGGACGAAGTCTAACTGATCCTCTGTGGTCTGATTTCGGACCAGTAGCACCCTCTCTACTTCTTCAATAAACTCGTCAACATTTCTCCCATCTTTGCTTAAATCACCACTAAATGGTTGTATCTGACGTTCTCTAGGTACATAAATATAAGACCTGGATGGCTCTTTGCTCAGATTAGCAATGGCTGCTCTAGTCTCTTCATGTTTACGGCTAAGTTCTTTAATTTGTCCCTGAATGTCATGCATACTACTTCCTGCACCCTGTGCATCATCATGCTCATGTGTAACTGAAGCATCATCATCTGACTGTGACATTTTTCAAATGTACAAATTAACTCAGCTGTACAGGACAAAAACAGTTGACAGAGCAAAACCAGTATCTTAATCAGTTCGTCACTCTTTTGGAAGCAAAAGGATATGTTTTCAATTCTTTGGATACTTCTGTATCTCTCTTAGACTGTCTCTGGATAGGTGTCTCCGCACACAGCACTCTGTGGATTCCGGTGGAAATAAAGCACTCTTCCTCTCTCCTCCAGCAGTATCGTCACCACCAAGTCACCTCCAACCGACTTCTATTCACTGGACTACTGCCTGGACCCCAGAAGACAGCCTCCACTCCGCGTTCCACAGAAACCTATCTTCACCTCTACCGTATTTCAAACCAAATAAAAAAATGTTCCTATAAGCTCCCAACAGCCAGATACCCCACTCCTGGTACCAAATTATGTAACCAGTGGTTAAATGAAACAACACAGGATACAAAAATTACTTTTGGGGCTTTATTCTGGCTGCTGCCTCAATGAAGGACAGCGGTCGAAAGGAGCAATATTTATAAACAAAAATAATACAATGCAAAGAATGAAATGCATTCGGCTAACAAAGTACTTGCTTAACAGTTAGCACAATTTTGGAAATGAAATACGGTAGAGGCTAATTGTCAAATGAAAAACAGCACATTAGTCTACCATTAAACTTCACAGTTATCTGCATTCACTTTACAAATAAAGAAATAATAAACAGTTCAAACAGCATTCAATTAGTTTCAATAGCTCTTAACAAGACATGAAATGCTTTTAAGATCCCCTGTTCTTAACATGACATTACATTTAACATTCACGAACACTGGGCTTTAAATAAGGGAAACAAAATAAAATGAACCTTTGTTACAACACATACCCAGTCTTTGCACGTGTCTCACGCGTGATCAACCCAGATCCAGCGCGCAAAGTCTCAGGCGTCCTTGAAAGACGATCTCATCAAACCTTAACTAGGTGTGTATTTCAAATCAATCAAATCACTTTATTGTGATTAGTGATTTGATCAAAACCGGGAGCTCTAGCATGCAATCTCTGCTCTCTCTTCACTCAAAACTAGCGCAAAGCACACTGCACGAGGCAATGCCGTAAAGTGAGCGTCGCAACACAAACTCTTAAAGGGACCACGACCAATTTGTGTCAAACGTCATTCTGTAATGATTATTCCACTTGGCTACATATAATAAGTGCAATTCACCTTTATTCCACAAGGTGGCAATGTCTGATATGCAATGATGAAGTGACGTTTCACTCATAGTTACCTCAGACAGAAAACAAAACAATAGTAAATTATAATCTGCAAAACTTGAAATGGCTCAGCGATTTACTGCAGAACAAGTACTGAACACATTCAAATATTACTATCACTGTCACTTGATGATGGATCTGGTCAAGAAGCTGTCAGCGATCAAAAACATTTATTTTGAAAATGAGTTTTGAGAATAAGCGTGATATCGCGAATATGAGCCAGATGCTGAATGTACCGGGAAACGAGCTCTGACGAGGACAATGATGATTGTATAAAACATCTGCTCAATCTGAACCCTTCCAAGCTCCAAAAGGTAATGACATATGTTTTATTTTATTCTTCTGTAATTGTTACTCTAATATCAGGAGTTTTATATATTATCGCGACAGGTAGAGATCTATCCATGTTAGATATAGATCTGGGTCGCTAAAGACCTGAATATGTAAGAATGTTTGGCGAAACAGTCATGCATTGAAGGGTTAATATTTCCTGTTGAACACAGACAGTTGAATACCAGACAGCTGATGGTAGCCATTGACTTCCTTATTATTATTTCCTACGATGGAGACCAGCAACTGTTTGGTTTCCAACATTCCTCAAAATATATTTTATGTCCAACGGAAGAAATAACTTTATTCAGGTGTAAAACAACTTGAGCGTGATTAATCGATGACAGAATATAAATTTTTGAGTGAGCTATCCCGTTAATGTTAATAAAACAACACAAGACAGAGAAAATCACTCACTGCTCTTGACTGAAAAACTTTAATACAGTAGCTTTAATAAAAATCAATGTATTTTTTGTAGTGAAGTCTATGTAGTGTTTTATTTTTACATTTATTCATTCATTTTCATACTTAAATGCTGCTGTACAGCTCTGGGGTCTCATTTATAACCATTGCGTACGCACAAAACAGGCCCTGAAAGAGGCGTATGCTACTTCTAACGCATAAGTTGTGATTTATAAAAACAAACTTGACGGGAAAATTAGCGCACCTGCACGCAAACTCTGACCCATGAGTACAAACTCTTTTACTAGAGTGAGAAAAGTAATGAAGTAAGAACAATTTAAAACTCTGTTTTCATTTTGATAAATGCCTACACATTTACATTGATATTCCAGTTTCATTAATATGCACTGAAATTACATAAAGTCATTACTCAGAATTTAAACAAAAATTATATGAATTTAGATAAACATGTGGAGGTGCTACTTTTGATCAGTTTTCCTGTGGCACGCTGTTTTAATGACAGCAAGGATTAAATATAGGCTAATTCCAATAATTCCTCTTTAAACTAAACTGCAGATCTCATGTTATGACAAAATATTTTTAGCGAGAATGATGATCAGTGATGCACACTTACTTTGATATCACAGACACTGCAGGATTCGGTGGTCGAACGGTTTGAATAAGTCCAATGATAACAGCTTGATGTAGCCTACAACCACAGCTGCACGGACACGGAGTGTAAAGACATCTTCACAAAATTATGAAAAATACCACTGTATTTGAAGGATACAACTTGAAGAAAAAAATAAGATTTGCAGGTTTCCTTTTTTAAAATACTTTGTCAGTGACGCTCTGAGTCAGATGATTGTATTTACGCTGCAATAAATAAATAGGCCTATCTGTTTAAATTAAAGTAGCCTAAACATCCTATATGTTCACATTATCAGAAAAAACTGCATGAATTTGAGTTGAAGGGTTTCAAATTAGCAAAATATTTTGAATTAAAATAACATTTGGCCCGTGGAAATGAATGAATAAACTTTATTTTTAAAAAAATATCTGAGAAGTATTTTATACGATTTTGTTTTTATGCTAAAACATAAAAAAGGATATTGGATGATTGTCAGCAATGTACTGTGTAATGGCATTTAGTCCGTATCTAATATTTTTCAATGTCTTGTACCTTTGACAGTGTTCAACATGGTGTCACGTGGATGATAATATGCATGCAAATGATAAGCAGATGAGGTTATGCATAGTAAAACTAGGCGTTGTAAGCTCCATATATGGTGATTTCAGGGAGGAGACAGGGTGGAGATGCACGTGTACAATCTTCTGCTGGCTGTGATCTATAAAGGGATTTCTGCGCAGGTTCTGACGTACACATGGTTTTATAAATCAGAATTTTTGTGTGAGTACGCAAAATCTAGCTTTTGTGCAGACGTACACTTTTAGGATGAAATCTACGGAAAGTTTTATAAATGAGACCCCTGAGTTGTCAGTGTAAATCTTTATATATTATATACAGTATATATTTATTTTATATTATACAATACACTAGGAATGTGTACAAGGTTTTGAAATTTTAAAAATCACTGCTTAATCGGAATGAAATGCTACTTGGTGACTTTTCTAGCATTAGCATTTTGTAAACACACAAAAAAATTGGGGTCATGATTCGAGCATGCTAATAATAAAAAAAAGTAGCGTTCATTGTCTTTGGTCATAAATGACCGACCATAGGAAATGAATGGGAAATCGGCAAAAACACAAAAATTCTCAGAATTCCTGCGTCTGGGTGAGGATCTTTAAGAACCAATTAGAGACCAGCTTCAGGTCACATGCTGCCCGTATATTTTTAGACTCAGATAGACATCCATTTGTCCGGTGTCCCTCACGCATGAAAACGCATGAAACATATTGAAGAACATATAAAATAGTTAACACATCAAAGGCAGTTTTTATTAAGTGCTGAGGCTCTTACTAACAGCCAGCACATCGTATGAGTAAACTATTTTATTTTTATTTCACTTTTATATAATTTTTGTATACATGTATATTTCTGGAATTTTGATGGGAGCGGCGCCCCAGTGCCCTCTATTGACCAGCCGCCACTGATTAAATGTGTTCATAAGAGAACTAGGGAATTCTCAAGCCTCTTCATAGAGACCTCTAGTGATTACACCCATGGTTGCATGATTTCTTAAATAATTCTAGGGCGCTAATCTGCTTTCAAAAAAATATATTTTGAAGGTCTAGTCTCTATTTTAACCTGAAATACTGCAATAATAAAAAAAATAAAAAATAAATAAATAAATATATATATATATATATATATATATATATATATATATATATATATATATATATATATATATATATATATATATATATGTATAAATATATATATATATATATATATATATATATATATATATATATATATATATATATATATATATATATATATATATATTATTTATTTTTTTTTGTTGAAAATTATACAAAAAAAAAAAAAAAAAAAAATATATATATATATATATATATATATATATATATATATATATATTTTTTTTTTTTTTTTTGTGTGAAAATTATACAAAAAAAAAAAAAAATATATATATATATATATATATATATATATATTTTTTTTTTTTTTTTTTTTTTTTTGTATAATTTTCAATGGCAAAAATAGACCATAATAATTGCATAAATATTAAAAACTGCCATCAAATCATCTCAAAATACAAAATTAAAAAGAAAACATATTATTGAAGAAAAATAAATTGCATTGGTTTTACTGGGGTGGAGGAAGTTTAATTTGTATGTGTCCGGTCACTTATGACCGGGAAGACAACCAATGCAACCCCTAAACGAAGAGCACCAGAGGATTAAGTAAAGTTTTAAGTTTAAGTAAGGTTTTTCAAGTCTTTTAAGTAAAATTAAGAGAATTACAATAAAAAATTTTATTTTTCTCCTTAACCACTTGCTTTTTTTGTCACCTAAGAATAGCAAAAAACTGATGTGACAAGCCATCAGAACCGAACCGAACTGAAAACCGTGGTTAAAAAACCAAGGTATATATTGAACCGTGGACTAACTGTATTGTTGCATCCCTAATATATATATATATATATAATTAGATACTTTTTATGCTTATTATTTTAACTTATTAATGTGGGGTTACAAATTTATACATTGTAATATCTAGGTTCAAATGTAATAGAATATAACTGAAAATATTATCTTTATTTGTGTTTTACATTTTAAAGTAAACTTGAGGAAATTCTAAGGAGATTACGTCAGGCTGTGTAAGTGGTTGAGACATTAAGTAGTTTGTCTCTATGCACTTCCTGACTATTTACCATGACAAGTTTAGAGCAATACTGCCTGAGTGATTGGATTAGCATCTTTGCATTTGAAAGGCACTGTTATGCTGATTGAATCTGGACGAGAGACTATTATGTAGGGTGTGTCCTTTTTACCTATACAACATTTGCATTGTATTGTTCAGAGTGTATCCTCCTCCGCTGTATAACCCCTCCCCCTGAAATGTAGATACATTTCATTATTTTGTACTGTTAAATCAGACTTTTTTCTGACGACCTGCAGCACAGAGAGTTCTCATTAAAATAACGTCTCCGGTTACGTATGTAACCTAGGTTCCCTGAGAACAGGGAACGAGACGCTGCGTCAGCTTGACGCTACGGGGAACGCCTTCAGCGTGACAGGTGTCTGAATCACAATCGAATCACGTCAATCCTATTGACCGGCGACAGCCCATGACATCATCAAAGTGCGACCAGGAAGTATATAAGGGCGCCTTACCAACATGACACCGCCTCTTCGTCTGAAGGGACTGTTCGGCGGGCAGGCCCTGAGGCATGGCAAAGCGACGCAGCGTCTCGTTCCCTGTTCTCAGGGAACCTAGGTTACATACGTAACCGGAGACGTTCCCTTTCGAAAGGGAACTCGCGCTGCGTCAGCTTGACGCTACGGGGAACGAAATACCAACGCCGCCATGCCGAGGGGAGTGCATGCCCACTGGCAGTGACAACTGTCAGGACAAGCAAATTCAAATGAAATGCCTGAACCACTTCCCCTCTGGTCACACAAGGCTGTCAGTGACAGCATTCCCTACGGTCATAGCCCAAGCTATAAGCCTCGTCAGGAACCTTAGTGCGGCTGCACGAGGTCCTAATCAGGCCGCTCAAAGGCCTGGATCCAACCCATTCAAAGGAAGGGGGCTCCTTTAAGGGAATGTGGCTAGGGGGCCCTAGGGCGCCCCAGCCAGCCACTAACGCCGCCAAGGCGGCCTAGCTTGGTGCCTTTTTCAAGGGGCACTTCGGCCGGGCCATCCTTGTCTGTTCGAGAACAGAGCCTCTGGATACTCGCCTCCTGAAGAGGCATCCAGTCCAAGGGACTGCAGAATGACAGTGTCCTCCTCGAGCCGGATCTCAGAGACGGGCATCCTGGAGAGCAGTACTCAGCATAGCGCTTTCTACCCTTGCCAGCGAGGGGAGTCAATCTGCTCGATCCTAGGATCTACTGAGCTATTATCAGGTAGAAACACTCAGGAGGCCAGACTGGCCTAAAAGCTGATCCAACTTGGGAGGCCTCGCGAGGGGCCTACGACCATCTGATCAGGCCCAGGCAGCTTCGGGCTCACAGACGACCCTCGGAGAGAGGGGAGCTTAGGAAGGGGCTGCCCGGTAGGTAAGCCAGGTTGTAGGCTAGATTCCCTCCCATGGGAACCAAGTAGCAGAAGCGACCTCAGTCGCGCCAGGGTAAGACCATCCTCAGATGCTGCCAAATAAGGGGCAGATACCACTAGCTGTCAGCATATGCCAGTAAACAGTTCTTGAACTGAGAACCCAACCCCTCAGGGAGGCCTAGTGAGGCCTATTGCATGATAGCAGTACATGCCAAATGCTCGAGGAACCAACTCGGGAACTCGGCCAAAGGGAGGCCAGATAAGGCCCATCCCCATAATAGCAGTCGAAGCCCACTGTCGATGCAGCTGGAAACAGGAGCTCATCCCCTCAGGGAGGCCTGGAGAGGCCCGCTACCTAATAGCAGGCTATGCAAGCCGCCCGAGCATTCTGACTCGGGAATTCCCCCTCAGGGAGGCCCAGTGCGGCCTATCGCCTGGTAGCGAGCTCACCGGGAGGCAGAGTAAGGCCTACCATCTGCCAGCAGTCCATGTTAGTCCATTTTTTGCCAGAGGCATCCTGGTCCCGGGGCTCACCCCTAGGGACAGTCAGGCAGCCGCACTGACTTATCATGGTCGACTGGCGTCCAAGGAGCCTTACAGCAGATCCGCGGAGGCGGCTTCCTGTTGTGGCAGGCACGAGACTGGCTGCTATATCTCCCGGCTGACAGCGGCTCCTCTGCTGGCTGACAAGACAACAAAGAGAAGTTATTAGTTGATAATTATGCTACTTGAGGCCGACATCGTTGGGGAGTAAACACATAGCAATCAAAAGGGGCCGACTTTGCAAAAGGCCTACTTTCCAAAGCTGACTACCTATCTAGGTTGCAGCTATTAATCGCTAACCTCCCCAACGTCGGGACTCACTCGCAAGGAGGCCTACTGAGGCCTACCACCTGACCCGGAGTCTACTGCCCAGACTGCCCAAGATCTCCAAGGTCCCAACCTGGGGCTAATCCATCCCAGCGGCCCACTTTTCGGGCCTACTGTATGACAGTTGCAGTCTTACCAGCAGCGCCTACAAGCTCTGGAACCTAATTACATTACTCATGACAGGATACTCGGCAAAACAACGCCCTGGACCCCCTAAACGGGGGGAGTACCACGTACGCCACCCGCCCAATGAAGGACCTAGCTTTTGAAGCGGCCTATCGTTTAAATGCAAGGGCGTCAGCCATGGCAATGCTCTGGCTACAAGGGAGCTCACTACCAGACCATTTTTTTTTTTTTTTTACAAAGGTTAAGAAGTGCCGCTCAACCCAAGCCATGGGTGAGGCAGAATGATACAGAGCTAGGTTAGCGAAATACTCTAATCTACCCTGTTTTAACAGAGGAGTACTGCCACATGCCAGGTATAATTCCAAAGAACTGGCGGCTTAAAACAACTAGCTCTGGAGGGCAAAGTTGAACAACATATACAACATCCTTACACCAAACAAAAAGGATGGCCTACCCCTCCAAGCGACCACTGGCTAGGTCGCTATCACATACTGCACAGCACCATCTGTATTGCTAGTAAAAAACCCCGAACACAGAAAAGGGGGCGGGCCTTGGCCGGACGACTCTACGTAAGAGACGGCTACATTAGGGAAAAAATTTTTTTTTTTAACCCTAGAAGCGTAGGCCAAAATAGATCTAAACCTGTTTTGTTTTAATGGGCTCTTTTTAGATCTAGCTGTAGTTGTAACAGTCTGATCCCAATTCTCTAGCCAGTCTTACACTGAGAGAGGACGCAGGCCGCTCTACCCTGAGGTGGCTACCAGTTACAAGCTTGAAGCTGGGAATTCTTACACGCAGCCTTCCTATATTCAGAGAAAAGCGCTACACACCCGCAGGAATGAGCCGGTGATATTCACGTTTTTTTGTTTTTTTTTTAGATAAAAAACATAATCAACAGCGCTTGCAAAAACCTGCTGAATATACTTTTAAAGCAACTGGCTTGTAAATTGCATTCGTTCTGGCCGTCCACAGAAATATCCAACTACTCCAAAGTGATCCCGAAATCCTCAGCAGGGAGCATGGAACAGAAAATGTATTAATATTTTCCCCACAGGGGACTTACCCGCTCGCCTGCAGCGCGCCATTGATATTCAACCACAATCTTTATTCATAATGTGTGTACTTAGGTGCAGCATTACCACCTACCCGCTCGAGGGCGCTCTCACACACCAGGCCTGGCGGGCCGTCAGAGATTGGGGTACTTCCTTTTCCCGCTCATCACGGGCCCACCGCCTGATGTAAGAGGCGTAGGGGAAAAGGGAATTATTAGAAGGAGGAAGGGCCTGCGTTAGTCTAGCGCCTCCTCGGAGGCGGAGACTGATCCCAACGTGGCCCTCCACGGCGCTGGTTCCGGGTCACTTGTCCGACGTCCTTCCTCTTCTGAGTGCGGGAGTCACGCTTTTTCCACGCCCTGCTCCAACCAGGAGGGGGCGCGCGAGAAGCGACGCTGGCTCGCTGGTCCTGCCGCCAGTCCTCAGACCGTGACGGACCGGAGCTTCCCACCTGTCTGGGTGCCGCCCCGGATCTCCGCGGGATGCATGATCTAAATGCCGCCGAGCGCGCCCTCGCCTCTCTAAACCTTCCCACCACCGCCTCGACGGAGGTGCCGAAGAGTTCAGAGGGCGAGACCGGGGCATCGAGGAGAAAGGTCTTTTCTTTCCCCCCGATGTCCGCCAGGTTCAGCCACAGATGTCTCTCCGTGGCTACCATGGCCGCCATCGAACGACCGATGGCGACCGCTGTTTGTTTGGTAGCCCGGAGAGCAAAATCTGTGGTGCGACGCAGCTCGGCCATCGCATCAGGGGGTAGGCCCTCCCCCTGATCGAGATCCCTCAGCAGATCAGCCTGGTAAGCTTGCAACACCGCCATAGTGTGCAACGCCGACGCAGCCTGACCTGCCGACGTGTATGCCCTGCCGTTAAGGCGTGAGGTGGTCTTCAGCGCCTTAGAGGGCAGGGCAAGAGTTCTCAGTGTCGATGGCCTCCCAGACGCGAGATAGTTCGCGAACGTCTCGTCGATTGGTGGCATCGACACATAACCGGACTCGGCGGATCCCTCGACATCAGCGAAATTCCCTCGCTGATAACGAAAGATCCGAGCCGAGTACGGCTTCTTCCATGCCCCCGAGATCTGATCATGAAGATCGGGGAGGAATGGAAGGCTCCCGGGAGCTGCTGGATTGACGTCGGAGAGAAACCGATCATCGAGGCGGCTCGAACGCGCGGGCTCTCTCCTCGCGCGCCGCCACTGTAGCTGCAGTCTAGCAGTGGCACGCTCCATCACTTCCAGCAGCTCGTCATACACGGGGCAGGGCGGCTGAGAGGGTTCAGCCTCAACTGATACTTCGTCACCACCCTGCTCAGCTACCCCTTGCTCATCCGGAAGAGCACCAGCTGACGAAAGGGAGGAAAGGTCTGACTCCTCCCCCGGCAGCTGCCCCTCGCGATCTGACCGATCGTCAGAGAGAACCATGCCTCTCTCTAGACGATGAGCCAGATCCATCTGGGAACCCCATGATTGCAGCCGGCGCTCGGCCTCAGCACCGGCGGGACCGTCCCCAGAAGCTGGACCCACTTCCCTCGAGAAGAGGGCCAGACGAGAGCGGAGCGTCCGGATGGGAAGACGCTCGCAGTTGGCACAGGAGGCTCCCTCGAGAACCTCCCGTGCGTGCTCTTCCCCCAGACAAAACACACAAAGGGTATGTGTGTCCTCAGGTGTAAGGAACCTGGGACACGGATCCGCGCACTTCCGGAAGTTATGCTTGGACTTCCCTGTGTGTTTCATTGCTTTTTATTTTCTTTTCTTTTTTTCTTTTTTTCGTGATTCTTTCTCTCGAAGCAGACAAACAGTCCCTGAAGACGAAGAAGCGGTGTCATGTTGGTAAGGCGCCCTTATATACTTCCTGGTCGCACTTTGATGATGTCATGGGCTGTCGCCGGTCAATAGGATTGACGTGATTCGATTGTGATTCAGACACCTGTCACGCTGAAGGCGTTCCCCGTAGCGTCAAGCTGACGCAGCGCGAGTTCCCTTTCGAAAGGGAATCACTTCTGTTTGATCCTGACGTCTCCTGGTCTCTACTTCAAGAAACAACAGAAGTTCACAACAGATGGTGCCTTGTGACCCGGATAGTTTCCAGCTTCCTCACCTGAAATCCAGATTGAAACTTCAAGCTCAAAGATAAAGATCTGCCTACGTTCCAGACTGGAATCCAGAGCGAAACTTCCAGCTGAACAAAGATTTTCCAGACTGAATCTTTCAACCAAGGGTTATGGTGAGTGCTTATCTATCCAAAAGAACCTAAGACCAGTACACATTTGTTTATCCTCTGGCTGCCAGGGAAGAGTTAACGGATGGCTGTAGGGTTTGGTTAACCTCTTAACAAGCGCCCCATTTTTGAGAATTCTTTGAAAACGATATACCCAAATGAAAATGTCTGCAGCTCTTAAACCCTATGGTCTATATTCATAAACCTGGTCTTATTTTAAACTAGACACTTGAAAAATTGCTACCCAAGAGTCATAATAACTCAAAGTAATATGGGAACAGAGTAATATACATGTAAATATACATGTAAGTGACTCACGTTTTTTGTTTTTTGTTTTCACTTAGGGAAAAAAATATTATAATTTAATGTTAAGAGCCTGAAAATAACTTAAATATAAAACTGAATGTCTAATCATGTCATGATTCAAATATGAGGATGATTCTCTCAGTAATGTGGCTTCTGTGAGCTTTTATGTCAAGAAAAGTCTAGGCGTCATTTCAAAAAGGCCATTTATTTCAGAACATTTGCTATTGTAAAGAGTAGTTTTTCATTCAAATAAATCTGCAATAAACTGCAATATACTACTAATTATAATGGATAAACAGTTACTGAAAAACTAAAGCAACTATTTACAGAGATTACAAAGTGTAAAAAACTCATTTAGCTGATGGGAAGCGTCAGTGAGAGACTGCGCGCTCCACTGCAGTTGCGCCATGGAGAACGCGCAGCCAGCGCACAAACAGTATTCACCAAAGCCTACTTACGCAAACTGCGCAAGATAATGCCTTTTGATTGGTTACTAAGTCCATCAATCAAACCTTTGTTGGAAAGGCATTGGCTGGGCACCGAGTGCCTTTATCCAACGAAAACCATGGGCGCAATGATTGACAGCTCACCAAGCCTGTAAGGCGCTTCCTCTATATGATGCATCCCAAAAGAGACTCTGATTGAAGGAGAGAGACGGGGGAGGGTTTAAAATACGTGGGAGAAACTATTCTAGCAGGGGGAGTTTGCCAGAAAAGGATTAGAATCGATATTTCATTGAAAATGGACATGATTGATCACGCTAACTCAAAACTCTCTTGCAAACAACGGAGGATTTTTAGTTTTTTCCCTATTTTTTCGTTGTTTTGGATTAAAAAGTGGGATGCATTTTGAAGAGTGGACTCTTACACAGAGATGTATGCGGTTGTTTATTGGATTCGTCCGATCTGATCTGAACGACAGGAGATGAAAGATGAGTAACGCTAATATTTTGCTAATGTTTACATGGACGGTCCTTTAGCGTTTCATTTAACCCTTTCCTCTCTGGTGTATTTATTGCAAAAACAAGTTCAGAACATGAATCTTGAGTGTTTTAGCTTTCAAATGATGCATAGTTTGTGATAGTTGATTGAATATTTTGTATAAAACAAAAGTAAATAAAAGTACACACCCCCCCACTTCCGTCAACCCCCCCGTCCACGATCCGATGCGGGTTAAGAAGTTAACTAAGTTATCCTCTAAAAAGTTTGTTTAGAGATGAAAGTTATCCTCTGTTTTCAGGCAGAAGAGATTAGCCTCACAAGCTAATAATTGTTCTGTTTTTAAATAGGGAAGATTAGCATTTAGCTAATATGTGTGTTACCCTCTAAAAGTTTGTTTAGAGATGAAAGTTATCCTCTGTTGTCAGGCAGAAGACATTAGCCTCACAAGCTAATAATTGTTCTGTTTTAAATAGGGACGATTAGCATTTAGCTAATATTTGTGTTACCCTCTAAACAAGTTAGTTTTTAGAGATGAGTCATCCTCTGTTTCAAGCAGGGAAGATTAACATTTGGTTAATATTTGTGTTGTCCTCTGTTTTTGCCAAAGAAAGTTAACAATAGTTGAGCTGTGTTAACAAGTTTGTTGATCAGAGAAGTCAGTGTTTGTGAGTGTGTGGTAACAAAGAAATGATCAGAGAAGTCAGTGTTTGTGAGTGTGTGGTAACAAAGAAATGATGAGACAGTGATTTCATATCACAGTTAGGAGTGCAGATTAATTTGATTGTCACAGAGAAAGTTAGACAAAAACTAACTCAGAAATATGAGATCCATCCAGACAAGAATTGGTTGATTGATGAATGTAAAAAAGTTTTAGGAGCATGTATTCGCAAGAACAATGTGAAAGGCATTATTTGTTGTCACAGAGAATTTGGTTTAGCGCTAGCTTGACACCAGTCTCAGCAGATCTCAGAGCTAGAGAAACAGAACAAAGAGCTCTGTGCTAGAGTAGCTTCTTTGACTAAGAAATTGAACCTCAACAAAGCTGTAGAGAAAACTGATGTGAATGAAGTTAGTCAGACTGATAACGCTTATCCTGACTTGCAAGCTCTCTTTGAAACAGATGTAGCCATTCAATCAGTATCTGATGTGCCTGTTGATTCAGTGAAATTTAGCGTCACAGCCCCGAACATTGTTTTACAGTGTGCACCAGGCACGAACCCATCCTCATGTACGTCTGCAATGACTGAAGATTTGTTAGAGGATGAAATGACTCATGATTGTGTTACGCTTACATACGCAACTACGAATGAAATAGCAGAAACTCCCATTGAGAATGCAGAATTGGAGTTGTTTGTTGATGGTTCAGCTCAAGTGATTAAAGGTAACATTACAGCAGCTGCAGTGTTGTGTCAGGGAAGGAAAACCTTGAGTCATGTGTCACACTGTAAAGTTGTTCCCCCACCAACAGGGATAGGGTAGGACACGGACCAGTGAGGAGCCCAGGAAAGAACTGAATGCAACAGGCATTCGGGGGCCAAACCTGCGGCGAAGATTCCCTTGTAGGCATTCCCACACTAGTCCATCCTTACCTCACTGTTTCTTTAGGTGTCACAGGAATTAAGAAATAGGGAAAGAAGGAACAACAATAGCAGACTCCGATTGAACAGATGAGACAACCCTGATGTTTGCTGTCTTTTAGAACAAATACTGCTCTGTTGTCTTTTGTTTTCGTTCTTAATCTGTGCAGATACCACTTGAAGGCTGTCCCAGATTCATACGCACCGATCCTCACCTGCGTATGAAGCCACAACCTCTGAAGGACAACTAGACCCACTAATGAGTCAACTGTCAAGAAGAAGAAAAGAAAAAAAAAATACACAACGCAGAGAATAATCTACGGGAACTTCAGTCTTCCATCAACATGATCAAGATTGCCTTGCTACTACTCATCATGGACATCGCACAAAGTGTAGACTCCAGAAACAACATATTCTTAGAGCTGATGAATATGTTAAGAAACACCTTGTTTGCTGGAAAGAACGTTTGCATGCCACACCTGCCTTCAGTAGGAGCAGGAATCCCATGGGTGGCACATGATGGGAGGAACGTCTGTATATAACATCTTGCTCAGCCAATTCAATGGCAGGTGCACCCTGGTTGCTTTCCTACCACCAACAAAGAAGATGGCTGCATTCAAGGACTCACTTATGCACAAACATGATGGGAGGAATGTCTGTATAAATCCAACAAGACATTCTTGATCTTTCAGCAAAATTACATCAGATGACTGAAGATAATTCTTCATGGTTCAGAAACCTGTAAGGTCAACAAAGGACTCACAAGGACTGTTCGAACCACAAAAGAATATTACCCATAATGAACTACACGGACCCTAGTGGCATGTGTGTTTCTGTGGCAGCATGTCATTTGTCACTACAGACAATCAACACAGAGCAAGTGATATGTGCCTGTAACTTTTTCCAAGTTACATGACTAGAAGATGGGGCTTATGTTAACAAATATAAGCTACAGAATGGACTGATGAAGGTTTAAATTTGTATTATGTGGGAGTTATTAGAACTTCCAAAGGGGGGATTGTGGAGTTACAAATGTATACATTGTAATATCTAGGTTCAAATGTAATATAATATAACTGAAAACATTATCTATATTTGTGTTTCACATTTTGAAGTAAACTTGAGGAAATTCTAATGAGATTACGTCAGGCTGTGTAAGTGGTTGAGACATTACGTCTTTTGTCTCTATGCACTTCCTGACTATTTACCATGACAAGTTTAGAGCAATACTGCCTGAGTGATTGGATTAGCATCTATGCATTTGAATGGCACTGTTATGCTGATTGAATCTGGACGATAGACACAGTTATGTAGGGTGTGTCCTTTTTACCTATACAACATTTGCATTGAATTGTTCAGAGTGTCTCCTCCTCTGCTGTATAACCCCTCCCCCTGAAATGTAGATAAATTGCATTATTTTGTACTGTTAAATCAGACTGTTTTTCGGACGACCTGCAGCACAGAGAGTTCTCATTAAAAGAATCACTTCTGTTTGATCCCGACGTCTCCTGGTCTCTACTTCAAGAAACAACAGAAGTTCACAACATTAACCACAAATAGTTCTCACTTTAAATTAGGTCACGGAAAATCAGACAATGTCATTAATTGCACTTAAATTGTATTATTATTAAGTGTTCCTTAATGTTATTGCCACAGCAACAGAAGAGGATGACATGATGTCAACACTATGTTTTTGTGTATTTTCAAATGTTCCATAACCTAATCTAAAGCGAGAACTATTCACTCTTGATAACCAATTAACAATTTGTTTTACTACTGAAATACTAAACATCATTTGTATGATTAATAAGTTGTTAAAGCATAAAAAAAATACTATTTTATGTACAAACTATTTTGAATGTACTAATTAAAAAATAATAATTTTGTTAATCACAGTGACAATGAATAATCTCACTATTTGTATATATATATTGACAATGTGGAGATTAATATATATATATATATAAACTATGAAAAAACTATAAAAACTATATTTTTCAATGATTTATACATACTTTATTGTTGTATACTTATTATGAAGTGTTACCAAATTCTCTTTTAAATAGATAAATAGTGATTGGTGGCTGCCGTAGGTGAGAGTTTATCCCCCATTTGACTTAATTCTGTAACGTTTTAGTCCAAAGATAAATTAGATAGATTAAGTAAATTAAAATAACAGTGTTGATATTAACTAAAAGCAAAACTCAGGCAATCCAATATGATATAACACAAACAAAACAGTGTGCAATGCACAAACAATACCAGGCAATAAACTGAAAGGCTAAGGAAAGGGGGTCTAATGCATATAAAAAAAAGGACTTATTAAAGTGCGTATCGTATGCATGCGAAAAACTGCGTACCATATGCACACCAAAACTCATACAAAACGTATACATTCCACAACATTGCACTCGTATTATTAATACGCATTTTCGTGTGATTGGGCTCGGTATTCTGTTACGTTTTAGTCCGAAGATGAAGAAGATTAAGTACATCAAATAACTGTAATCACATAATTTTTAAAACACACATAGTTCACCAAAGCAATGATGGCAACTACATTTAAAATTTCAGCAAGTATTACCAAATTGCAACATGCCATTTTCTTTCCTGGCAGGTGTCTGAATTAAAATATCAAAATATTACCTGTAACTAAAAGAACAGCTAAAGTTCAGGAAGAGGAAACAGATAATCAGACTAATGAAGTGGCAGGTCGACAGGCAGAAAGCCGCTTCACAAGAGCTCTCAACAGGAAGCAGAGAAACACAAGGCAGCGCAATAATTGCACTGAGACTATAAACTGGCACACACCTTTAATATTCCTGTCATAAGATTATAAAACAGCTTCTCTAGCCAGGTATCAAGAGCTAGTTACCTGCTGTTTTGATGTGATTACTTGGGCTTATTTTCAAGGACAAGGTTCAGTGAGGGAAAGTACAGAGCCCCGCACATGACATGCAGGAAAAAACTAATAGGCTAAATTTTACTAATTCGTTCCCTCGATTTGCTAAACCTAAATTGATGTGAGATTGTGTGGTCAGCAGAATTTGCTCAATTGATCAGAAGCCAATAACAGCATAGCATTAAGTACTATATACACAACACATACAAACAAACAAACAAACAAACACATATACACCGATAATTTACATATACACCACTTATTCTCCTTAATAGCAACTTCTTTCACTTATAGCGACCAAATGCAATGTGCTTTCATAAGCTCTAGATCAATGAGGTAATGTAGGCAATACTGAAAAGTGTCTATAATTCATGCCACTTTGCCTCCTTCTGCTTATTCTGCAATACACAGCAGTCTCTGTATTCACAGTGTGAACTCATGAGCCTCAGTGTGTCCTTAACACTAGAACCGCCACGGGGTAAAATTTACCCATGGCTGTTTTTCAAATGTACATAACAGATTTTCAATAAAATGTCCAAGTCTCCTAGTCACTGACTTTTACTAAAAGTATTTGAGCAACGTGTAGGCTTACACACAACACACATTCAAATGTAGATGTTTTAGCCTTTTTATAAATGTTGAAACTTTGGATTAATTATACATTTTTGTTTTGCAATTTTTATTTTGTATTGTTTGCAACTGTGTTGTTATTTATTCAAAAAAATATTTCCAATCTATGATGTAATGAATAAAACAATTTTATTGTTGTTGTTCTCTTATTCAAATTATACATGATATAACTATACATATAACAATTTATTGGGTGAAACTGTGAGCTTGAATGTGTCGTTGCACATGATGTAGGCCTACATCATATGTTATCCTTTGTCATACATCCTATGCAGTGTGGTGGATTATTGTTGCTCATTGTTTATTTAGGGTATTTTAGTAATTTAAATATTTTAATATGTGATTAATGACATTTTATTATAATATTACACCACCCAAATATGTATTCATTTCCTTCTAATTCTCGTTGTCATTGCAGGCTGATTTAGCCTATATTCACCAAAAAGTGATTATTGTAACCTGCTTAAAATAGCATAAAACAGGGCAAAAACATAGTTGATGACTATGTTGGGACTCAAACCCAGGTCCACCGGCATGGGAGTCGGACGCTCTAACAAGGAGGCTAAAGGCTGCGATCTCTAATGTCAGTCGCTATAGCATCTCTTGAGATTAGAGGGGTGAGGTTTACTCGAACAGCGACTACTAGCTGGCCTCCGTTACACTCACCCCCTAAACCTCACTCCCATCTGGGTCATGGCACCCATGTTACCCCTCCTGTTCAAACTGCCCGCTCCAAGTGGGACTCAAACCCAGGTCCGGCGACATGGGAGTCGGACGCTCTAACAAGGAGGCTAAAGGCTGCGACCTCTAATGTCAGTCGCTATAGCATCTCTTGAGATTAGAGGGGTGAGGTTTACTCATACAGCGACTACTAGCTGGCCTCCGTTACACTCACCCCCCTAAACCTCACTCCCATCTGGGTCACGGCACCAATGTAACCCCTCCTGCTCAAACCACCCACTCCAAGCGGGACTCAAACCCAGGTCCGCCGGCATGAGAGTCGGACGCTCTAACAAGGAGGCTAAAGGCTGCAACGGCAAGTGTTAGTCGCTAGAGTGTCTCTTGAGATCAGAGGAGTGAGGTTTACTCGCACAGCAATACTAGTTGGCCTCCTTTACACTTGCTTATAAAAAGGTACATGTCCACCACTTACTGAGTGTGAGTACTGGATGGCCCAAAGAACAGCAATAGTGTCTTCAATGATTTACTGTACAATTGCTAACATCTTGAAAGTGTTTTTTTTTTTTTACAAAATCTGAATCACTTGGAAAATGAAGTGAGCCAAAATTTTCAATTTTTTTCTTTTTTGCTGACACTCTTTGGTGCTTTATTAAGCATTTAAATTATTCAGAATGTACTGCCATTCTATTGAACTCACCTAACCGAATGTGCTCTAAATGATGAGTGTTTTGAATAAGAAAGAAAGTCATTTGAAATGGTTTTGGGGGAACTGTTCCTTTAAGACATTTCCCCCAAATTGTACCTTCAGTTGGAACTTGAATTGGAGTACATACAAAATGGAATATATAAATAAAGTACATACAAATAAAATACAAATAAATAAACAATTTAACAATCAAGCTTGAAAATGACCAGAAAAAGTATGCCAAAACAGATTGTATCTCCTCTAGACATTTAAGTTTAAGAGTGGTGAATGCTGATATAGGACATTTTATACAACAGGCCTTCTACAAACAGACAAATACATATACATAATTTGCAGATTTACAAAATCTGTCCGGCATCGCATAACTCCTAAATTAGTCAATACAGTATGTTTAAACGTGTAAATGTTTCTCTTTGCAATGTTACTAGGCTATAAAAGCCAGCCAAATGGGTCTTATCAAGGGCATGAGAAAATAGAGGTACTTCATTTGTTAGATAACTTCATAGCTCTAAGCCCTAGAACTCAATGTTTTGGTAGAAAGACCTTTCTTTAGGAAGTAAACCTTGGAACACTTTTTTTTTCTCTTGATGCCAAAATAACCAAGATTAATGAAACCACGCACATACCTACACACACTGAGTTTTGACTTTAACCTTCTTGACAGTCCTTTCCAAAGCTTCAAAAGATTCCCTGGCCTTTGAACAAAGCTCAATTTTGTTTTTGTGATGAAATTAAGAGTCTCCAGAATCTCATCTACCCCATCTATGGTGGTGACTTGCAACACTGGGTACTAGCATAAATGTGGCAAAAATAATTTACTGCGCTGAATATTAAGTGTTAGGCTTTGCTTCTGAACATGTAGCTCAGCAGTTTAGGGGGAGATTTATGCTCAAAGTAATGTAGATGGCTGAAAGGGAGGGGAGATCAGTATTTCAGCACAGACACTATTCCATTGAGCTCCGAGCCACCCACACTATATTTACAGTTCTCTGCTGAGAAAACTGCACAACATACATGTACACACACAGCTACACTGGCCTTCATATGGACTTTATTATGAGAGGGTCACTGGCATTAGTCTCTCTTGCAAGGCAGAACTTCTGCTATTGTTCTGATTTATGTTGTTTCTTATTTATCCCTAAAGTAGTCCATACAATTCTTGCTAACACTTTATTTCTGACAGTAGATACACCCAAAAGCCCACCATAAATGTCCGAATAGTCAGATACATTCATTTGGGGAGAAAATTTGACAGTCATTTTTATTTAGCAGTGCACTCAATCTTACGCTTCTAACTTTATGACATAACATACTTTATTGCCTTTTGGTTTATGTTGTGCACTCACGTATTGCTTCTAAAGGGAAAAAAAAAAAAAACTTTTAAAATTCTAAGTAGCACAGTCTAACCAACCTTATAAATCTTCATCCTTGTGACTTGCTTTTTCCCTAAGCTGCCTTTCCCCCCAGGAAGCTTCTGTGCCACTCGAAGGTCAGATGTAGGTGAAATGTCTGCAATTAATTAAATTCCTATCTGCATTACTATGCACCGAATACAGGAACTGCTGTGTATCTATTTACCAAACAACTCTATATTCTGTACCCTCATGTAGGTCATATTTTAAAGATGCTATTAATCTTCTTTTTAATTATGAATATAATGTTGCAGTATAAATCCAGATTACATGAAAAGATTGATCATCTTTCCTCAGTGCCCTGGCAAAGTGCTTGCCTGTATAATTATAAGGAGTATATGAGAGAGTAGAATAGTGGGGGACAGGAAAACTGTTATCTCTCTCTGTATCTCACCCACTCATTCTCTTTCTGTCTTCAAGGCAGCTGTCTTGCTCAATCTAATCAAGGTTGACAGCCTACATAGGGTATGCTGTCTATGTACAATTGGCCATTGTTGAACTCTGAAACTGTGCTTCACTGATCACAACACTTTAATTAAGTGAATATGAATTTTTTTTGTATTATACAAAACCTGGTCTGGATTCAGGCTGAAGTCTAGAGAAAGCTAACCATTAGGATTCCCATTCATCTCAATAGTAGCTTTTCAGCCAATCATCTGAGCAGTGTATGTCATATATGTATATATATATATATATATATATATATATATATATATATATATATATATATATATATATATAATGTATACTGAATCAAATTATAAACGCAACACTTTTGTTTTTGTCCCCATTTATCACCTCCAGGATCGTCTGAGACCAGCCACCCGGACAGCTGCTGCAACAATTGGTTTGCATAACCAAAGAATTTCTGCACAAACTGTCAGAAACCGTCTCAGGGAAGCTTATTCTGCATGCTCGTCGTCCTATTCGGGGTCTCAACCTGACTGCAGTTTGTCGTCATAACTGACTTGAGTGGGAAAATTCCCACATTCGATGGCGTCTGGCACTTTGGAGAGGTGTTCTCTTTACGGATGAATCCCAGTTTTCACTGTACAGGGCAGATGGCAGACAACGTGTATGGTGTTGTGTGGGTGAGCGGCTTGTTGATGTCAACGTTGTGGATCGAGTGGCCCATGGTGGTGGTGGGATTATGGTATAGGCAGGCGTATGTTATAGACAAGTAACACAGGTGCATTTTATTGATGGCATTTTGAATGCACAGAGATACTCTGACGAGATCCCATTGTTGTGCCATTCATCCACAACCATTCCCTCATGTTGCAGCATGATAATGCACGGCCCCATGTTGCAAGGATCTGTACACAATTCCTGGTAGCTGAAAACATCCCAGTTCTTGCATGGCCAGCATACTTACCGGACATGTCACCCATTGAACATGTTTGGGATGCTCTGGATCGGCGTATACGACAGCGTGTTCCAGTTCCTGCCAATATCCAGCAACTTCGCACAGCCATTGAAGAGGAGTGGACCAACATTCCACAGGCCACAATCAACAACCTGATCAACTCTATACAAAGGAGATGTGTTTCACTGCGTGAGGCAAATGGTGGTCACACCAGATATTGACTGGTTTTCGGACCCCGCCTTTTCAAACTAAGAGTTATAGTATGACCAGTAGGAGACCATTGATGTGTAAACTGAATTTGGGGACACTACGGTGTGTAACAATGAAGTTATTGAAGACTATATTTGTAGTGATGCTTTTCGGGTTTTGCACTTTGCAGGTGGTCCCTTTGAACCTGTCTCTCAGCCACCTACTCATTAAGATAAATTTATATTATAAGGCTCGTTTTGAGGAAAATTAGATTGTAGCTTGTTGTCTACGTTAATGAGGTGTAATTTTTGTTATTGTTATTGATCCAGGAATTTCGAATATGTGAATATATTGCCAACTAGGCTACCAAACTCCTTGAACTAAGCACTGGGATAGGATAATGGCTTACAGGGCCTTAATCACCAACCAAACCTTGACAGAGAATTGGAGTTTAGCATAACTTAACATTTATCTTAACAGTGTCTTGGCAAAGCCCTTTTTCTCATGAATACAAATTGTTAGAAAATCAGAAGACAGTCAAAGACATATTTTGTAAATGTAAAAGAGCTGGGGTCAGTTACTGATGGTCCAATATAACCAAATATCCTGAGCAGTGGGGTGGTTTATGCCTGGACACATAAACGTTTAATAGACATTCTGGGTGCAGAGTCTTTGCCTGAGAAATTGATTCTGCTTGAGAAAGAGGACACAATGGCTGTTGCCAAGGAAACAGACAATCATAGTATGTCCATCTAACTTTGTGATCTACTATTTTCACTAGCTGTGATGTGAGTTTGGAGCTTGGTAAAACTACCATGTCCTGCTGTTTTCTAACTGTTTTGTTTTGTTAACATTGCTGTAAAAAAGTAAAAATAAATAAATAAGTGATGACAACTTCCTCTTTTAAAATTTCTTCAGAACAGTGTATGAATGAAGTATGTATGACTGGTAGATTAAAAACCTGCCATACGGGGTTGTGTGTTGCACTCGAAAAGGGAACGTTTAACTGGGTTATACAGAAATTCTCTGAAACATTGTCTAAACAAATGTACAGTGTACAGAGTCCTTAACCATTTTTGGAGATTATGGGACCCCCAATTAACCTTTACACCAAAAAGATACAGAATAAATTAAATAACAGAACACAGTCAAGACACACTACTATCAACTGTATGTCAGGCACTGTGAAGTGAAATTTACAGCAACTGATTATGTACTAATACTTGTCATATATCAAACATTATATTTGTTTTACTATTACACATAGGGGAGAATTCAAAGTGAAATAACCTCAGATAACAGGAAAATTATAGGCCAACAGTCATATTTGGTCTTTAGTGGTGCAGAGAATGGTAAAATAAACATCTCAGTTACGTATGTAACCATGGTTCCTTGAAAAGAGACAGAAACACTGCATCGAAATGCTGTGGGAATGCCTCTACGTGATTGCATCGTGAAGCACATATGAAATCAGTCCAATGGCATGATGGATCGTCATCGGCGGATGATGTCATCAACCAGGAAACTATAAAGCACTTCCAAACCAAATGCTGTGGTAACGCTATACCCACACCGCCATATGAGCAAGTGCCCATCTGTGTGAAATCGCATGTGCACACTAAGACAAAAGCACCTGTGCCCCTGGAGTGGAGCTCAGGTCAAGGTCATAGAACCTCATGTGTGCGGTGAGGACCAGCCTGATGCATCACATACATCCTGGAGGGAGATACCTGACAATAATGCTTTGGAAGAAAAGCCTTTACCATACCAGGCGCAAATTCCAAGCATGAAGAAGAAACCGAGAGGGCATGTAAGTATCCAATTCTCTTGAGAGATGAGATAGCAAGGAGAAAGACCGTTTTAAACACAAAAAACTTCTTAGAAACACCCTCAATAGGCTTGAAGGGATTCAAAGAAAGGCCTTCCAAAACTATGGCCAAATCCCAGGCCGGCACTCAGCCTCAAAGTGCCATGGAGGAAAGGGGTAACTAGAGGGTGCCTCCCCAAAGACACACCACGTAAAGGAGTGTGGAAAGCAGCTAAGGTCTCCACATACACCTTTATTGTGGAGGAGGATAACCCTGCAGGAGCAATAGATGGAATGCCCTGCAGGAATGCTCTCACTGCAACCACTGGGAGATTAACTGGCTTCCTCATGGGTGGAAACTTCAGCGGAGAGCCGCCGAGGAAAGACTGAGAACCACATTCGGGCCATCCAGAATGGAGCTACCAAAAAGAACTCCCGGGAGCAGATCTGGGAAAAGGCACACAGACAGCTTCGCCCATGTCTGTACCATAGAGTCGAATCCAAGCGAAGCTGGATGAGTGAGGAAGAAATACAGTCGACAATGTGCAAACAGATCCACTTCCCCTCAGCCGAAATTCTCCCAAATGAGCTCCACCATCTCGGGGTGGAGTCTCCATTCCACGGGCCTCGGCCCCTGCCTCGACAGGAAGTCTGCTCCTTGATTTAGATACCCCGGGATGTAAAATGTCTTTAGAGAGCAGTTTCCCTTGGGCCCACAGCTACAATCAACCAATCGACACAGATCTAGAATGGGACCCAACCCCTCATCCTTTTTCGGAACAATGATGGCGTCAGGACTTCTTCTTTGACAAAGCCTTCTTAGAAGCAATAACAATCGTTTATTTTGCCCTTTGAGGACTTACGAGCCTACGAGCGTCTCCCAGTTCTTTTGTGGGGGAGCACAGGTGACGAAGCTATGCTTCTGGTGCGCTGTATGTGAGGAGCTCGTAGACGGCTTGGGCTACCCCTGCTCAGCAGCCCCAGAAACCTGAGATCAGCAAGGCAGGATTTTTTGTAACGCTGCCTGTAATGCTTTTTTGCTTCCTGAAACCTCTGGGTGACTAAGTTTACTGTGTCATCGAAGAGGCAAACAGGAGATGGCGGGGCATTCAACTTTTTTTTTAAAAATTTTCTTTATTCCTGTGAGATTTAGCCAAAGGTGTCTCTCCGTAGCCACCAGGGCTGCCATAGAACGGCCCACTGATTTGTCCGTCTCCTGTCTTGATACTGACAACATCCAGCTCCTCAGAACTGGATAATTGTAGTACCAGTGCTTCACTCTGGACAGAAGCAACCGCAGTGCATCCTTCCTGACCCTTAGATGAAACACTGGACCTGGCAGGTGAGGGCAGAGAAAGGGTGAAGCCTGTCTCTAACTCTTCTGCCAGATCCATTTGCCTCGGCAGAAACGGCACCCGAGCCTGGAGGAACGCAAGCTGAGGCACCCTCCTCGAAAAGGGCCCATGGGATTGCAGTGTTCTCAGTGGAAGCCGCTCACAATGCTTGCATTCAGCCCCCTCGAGGGCTGACTGAGCATGCTGTGCTCCCAAAAATGCAAAACACAGTACATATTTATCCACACCCATGATAAAACGTGGGCAGGGACAAACACACTTCCTGAAATGCTCGCCATTATAATGCGTATTTTATTTAAAAAAGAATTTTTTTACAAAGGTAAAAACTCCCGTCTAACAATGCTTTTTGATATACTGAGACAGACAAAAGACTCCAAGGACACCAAAAACACCAAGGACAAACAATTTCACAGAGAGCGCTTGCTGAAGGCACAGAGGCTAACACTGTTTGGTTTGGGTGCACTTTATAGTTTCCTGGTCGATGATGTCACCCGCCTATGACGTTCAGTCACATCATTGGACTGATTTCATACATGCTTCACGACGCAATAATGCAGAGGTGTTCCCACAGCACTTTCGATGCAGCACGAGTTCAAGGGAACGTACGTGGGTATCCTTTTTTTTGTAATTTAGTCATTTTTATATTAAGAGACTTACTGGCATGAAATAAAATTTTCTTAGCAGTAACATTTTTAATATGATCAGGGTTATGTGACTCGTTACTTTGATTGCTAGTTTGTTACTTACAACCACAGAGTTGTCACCTGCCACCTTGCAGTATGCCCCAATAGCAAAGCAAGCCTACATTATTGACTTTTCCATACAACACACATATTTTTTGATCAAGCCAAGTTTATCAAACAGACAAATTACAGTAAATTACAGTATACCAGTTATACTGTACATTCCATTAAACAAACCAAAAACAATTTAACACTGGAACCATTTAAAGGTCCCATGGCATGAAATGTTCATTTTATGAGGTTTTTCAACATTAATATGAGTTCCCCTAGCCTGAATATTGTCCCCAAGTGGATAGAAATGTTGATCGGTGTAAACCCGAGTTCTGGCTGTCTTTCTCTGCCTTTGAGAAAATGACAAGCCAGACGAGCCAATCCTGAAGTCTCCTGGTTTGATGTCCAAGCAGGAACGGTTAACTCCCTTTCCCCCGCCCAGAGAATCTAGCACGCCCATGCAAACGCTCGAGAGATCATTGCATCATTGCTTGTGAACGAGTGAACACTGGCAGTTTCTCAGTGTTTGTTTGTACAAATGAAAACAGAAGTCTTTTTTCAGTTCCTTCTGATCTGTGATCAGTGATTTCTTATGTGTAGCTAATTATTTATTATTCGTGCACACGCTGCGGCTTCTCTCTCTCCCGGCAGAACGATGTTTTTGTGTTTTCTATCTTGTGAGTCAGTGTTTTTGTACGTACTCGTCGCGTCTATCGGTTCTACAATGTGCATACAGTCGTTACATCTTTAGAGATAACCGAGGCTCAGGCTGCACTGATCGGTCGGCCTCCAACATCCCCGACCCCCAGTACTGCATCTGGCCCACAGCGGAGGCACCAAACGCGGCGCGAGATTAAGCAGAAGGGGGTAAGCGTGAGGGTATCTGGGCTAGGCTAGCCAGCTTTCCCCACAATAAACTGAATTACATTCGATTACTGCTGTTGTGTCTTTGTTTGCGCTGTGTACTCAATGCGCGTCACTGGCGCTTTCCATATGATAGGAACATCTAAAAATAATGGTATTATCAACACTTACTCATAACTCGTTCATCTCGACAGCTGTAATGGTACTTTGCATTTGTTACAAAGTTGGTAATAATGATGAAGACGGACTCGGCGTGACTGGGACTCGTGTTTATTCAGAACTCTCAGATACAAACACAATAAACTCGCGCTGACTGACAGCGCTCTCATAACTCAGTAGTTACTATAAATAACTTTGTTAGCAATCGCTGAGCTCAGTCTCTGGAAACATTAGTGATGTCCGGTTCGCGAACGATCTTTCTTTTGAACCGGTTCTTTTTAGTGAACCGAATCAGTTCACCAAATCGGACTGAATCGTTCTAAACGGTTCGCGTCTCCAGTCAGCGCTGATCCATAATTTACTAAAGTTACTAACTTTCTGACATGAGTGACAGCCCCTCCGACTAGAAATAGACTAATAACCTGAAGTATATGCTGTAACTAAAACAGTTCACTGAACTGAGACTGACAGAACCGATGTGAAGTGAACTCCGGTCCATCCGTCTCTCTGGCAGCAGCTCGTACCTGCTCGTGCCTCGTAGACCTCGTTAAACCACTCCCCCTCCGCTCATATCAAATGCAAAGATGTCAGCCATTCACAACAGTGGGCGTTTTTACTGAAGTCTCACAGCAGACACGCCTCTTGTAACAGGGCCTTCAGCCACAGGGCAAACAGCAGTATAGAAAAAAATGCCTTTTATTTCTAAATTATGATATTTTATGATGTAAAAATCATACTAACAATATACGTACACCTCAGGAAACATTAAAAAATAATAGAAAAATGCCATGCCATGGGACCTTTAAAGGGTCCATTTTATGATAATTTTACTGTTTATTTTGTGTACGTATGTTTAACACTTTTACCTGAAGTCTTTTTTAATAACATATGGCATATTATCTGCTCTTTCTCGGTGCAATTTCTATTGTTTTTATTTGCTATTCAAATCTTTTTTTGTTGTTGTTTTTTTGATAGTTTATTCCTAGGGTGAAAAACTGCAATTTACAAAACATGTAGTAGTTGCTGTTGAGAGTGAAAAAACAGTGTTAGTAATTATGCCTGTACCCTGCCAGGACTAAACCTACACATTGTTGTTCTTTTTTTTTATCTGCTTTCCACCATAAATATTTGCACCACTGAAAATAAAACTCCATTCTCAGTTTATATCAAAAGCCAAAGTGCCACACAATTCCTGGTCCAACTTGGCAATTAACTTTGCTAACAAAAGACTTGAGAGATGAATATAAAAATGTATTGTATTGAAAGTTGCTGAAAATATGTTCCAGGGCTGAAGTGTACATTTCTTTTCGTTAAGCATGGTAAATAGTGCATATAAAATGTGCCATTTTATGGTGAAAACAATGACATTGGAGGTTTTTTTATGGTTTATGTTCATGCAATTAAATAAATTGTGGATACAACAGTAAAACAAGTTTTCAGATTGCTCAGTAAATTTTCATTAAATAAAGCTAAATTGTTATTTATTTTGGATAATCACTCAATTGACATGCTAATGTGCTGCTGATACACTTTAAGGTGGATCTTTGTAAGTTGTTTTGCTAATCTTTAAACTGCCACTTTCACACTTTTCCATTTGAGGATTCTATTAAGCAAGTGCCTTAAAAAATGAATGCTATAGGTCAATTTAACATTTAACAAATTCAGGCGGTGTAAGATGCAAATTTATTAGAAAGGGAAATCATAAGAAAGCAGAATTGAACTTTATTTAAATAAAGAACAACATTTAATCCAGCATCATCAATAGCTGAAGGGAAATTAATGGCCGCCAGGACCTGGTGATGCCCCCCACGTTCAGCGAGTCTGCTGTGCATTATGTATGGGATCCCCAGGATGGAGCCATTATGGCAATCAGAGGATCAGAGCATCAATCTCAGGTGAGCCACAGGGAGTAAATGAACTGTAAAGAGGGGGAAGAAGAGAGCAAAAGAGAGAAAAAAACCTGAGGGAGAAAGTGAACCTCAGTTTATCATTTCAACTTCGAGTAGTCGCACAGAGCTCTGTCTGTATAATTACCCCCAGAGAGATAATCTATTTATCAGCAACTCCATCTATCTATTACTCACTCCCTTTCTATCTTTTGTCTTCATCAAGATATTCATCGCTAAATCCCTTGGGGCACACAGATCTGGGACCTGAATCAAACCAGAAAACGTGTTTGTTATTTATCAAAGCCACCATGTAATTTTCTGGAGCAATTTTCTGTTCCGAGCCTGATGTCACTTTTGACCTAATACTGGGCATAGTAATTGGGAAAAGATTCAGCCGGTAAATATTATGATTGACTGAGTTAGGGGGCTTTGTATCTTTTCCATTACTATAGTTTATCCAAAGGGGATGCATTCAAGAGAGGCCTCCCACGACCGCTGACACTAATTAATCTCACAATTGCTTGCATGCTCATCAGGCCACAGATTTAGCCCTGCCTTAATCTCATCCATCAAGTTGCTCAGCAGCAGGACCGGTGGAGACAAATAGAATTTCTCTCCCTGAAAGCACTCATCACGTATTTCAAACAGTAAAGATCTGTGTCTGCATGTTTCAACAACGGATGAGTGAGACTCCTCCCTCTCTGTGGGATAAGGTATTGAGTAAGCAAGGAATCTTTACTGGTTATATGGTGGTAAATTTTATGTTATGCAGAGGAAGAGAATTAGTCAGCAGAAGAGCGATAGAGATTACTGTTATGAATATGCTGTAAGCAAGCCCTCAGGCATTGTGAGAAATGTTAGATAGGGATAGTGTTTTATCTTTATGCAATGCTCTATAATGTTTCGGTGTCTGTCAGGAGTTATAAAACAATAAAGAAACAAAAAACTTAATCCATCTTGTTTACTCTTTCACTTCCATTCTTCACACATTATGTCAGAGCATGGCACTTCAAGATAGTCACAATATAATTCACTTACGAACACAACATTTCCCTTTTTTTAAGAACAGATCAGAGCTGCACCAACACTGCAAACAAAACCATACAGATCCATAACAGCACATCAGATCTACAGTAAGTTTCAGTCCTTCAACCAACTAGGCTTCTGAACATCATGTTTAGATCTAGTGATACTAGTGTGTCTGTTAGTAGTAGGGGTGGGAGAAAAGGTTGATGCATCGATGCATCGTGATTCGTTATCCAACGATTTAGAATCGATTCTCAAAAATTCAGAATCGATTCTGTGTTCAATTCAAATGGCCACTTCACCACTGTGCGTGTGCGTGCACGCGCGGTCACCGGCCAAACAGAAAAACCTGTTGATAGGCGAACGTTCGATGCTGGTGAATTGGCTTCATTTAAGATAAAATGGACAAACTACGACATGCTCAGGGGCGTCGCACCCGTGGGGACACTTTTCCCGGTGAGAGGGTTCAACACCCGCACGTTTTATGCAGTTTTTCCGCAGTTTTGCACAAACGCCTTACAGCAGTCGCTCCTCCGTTTCTCTGGCCGCTCTGTGTCTGCACTCGCTGCGGCTGCCTCCGCATTTCAAAAATGTATTTTGCTTATAAATGCAAAGTTTTTAATTTCAAAAGCATTTCTAAATTAGATTAATATTTCCAACAAACTAAATTCTGAGCCAAAATAACGAAGTGGTGCTCAAGTAGGCTATAAGGCGCTTTGCTTGCCATTAATGCTTAATAACACTCCTATGTCTCCGATACGGTGGCCGGGACATAAACCTACCAACATCCATGGCATAATTTTTTTAATGACTTATCGAATATTGCTGAACTACTTCACAGTGTTTCGAACGAATGGAAAATTCTGAACAAATACTTGAAAAAAGACGTTTTGGTGAGTGATTCGTTAAATGTCTCTAACATGGCTGTTGCAGTTTTTTCATGTGAAATGTTATGCGCACACACTGAATTTGGCTTCTCAGCGAGCGCTAAAGTTGTTTTTCTTCTGCATTTGCCTATGTTTGAAAGATTTTTTTGTGGCTCTAACCAAAGTAAACTTTTTTTTGCTTTAAAGACATTTTTTGTTAAATTGTTCTAAAGAAACTGAAAAATTGTCACACTTAGTTGTAAATTGACAACTGTTTATTCTTAATGATTGTTCTCTGCAATTGTATGGCTTACTATGTTTCATTAAAGCTTGTTAATCTTGAATATAACTTTGTTAATAAAATAAAAGTATTGAAAGAAATCTTCATAATAATTTTTAATATGGCAATACTGTCAAACAGATTAGTTACCAAAAATGTATGTTAAGAATCATTTTGGGAATCGGATCGTTACTCCCAGAATCGGAATTGGATCGAATCGTTAAGTGCCGTAAGATTCCCACCCCTAGTTAGTAGTGAACAGTGTTCTCAGCCGTAGATGTTGGTGTGCATGGAAATGCAGTAAGATGGGAAGCATTCCATTTGTTCCATCACGGATAACGGATGTACCCACCCCAAGTCTTTTGGCAACCGTAAGAGGATCAGTATTCTTTCTGTGTCCCTTAGGAACATGCATGAGGGTACCCTCACTTTATCCCCCACCTGGAGTGCACCTGGAGTGAGTCTATGAGTGCAAGCATCCGGTTAGCATCAGTGTACTTTTTCATTTTGTGTTGCAACTGTGTAACACTTTGGCAGACAGTTATGTCATTTGGTGAGTGCTCAGGAGCAGATGGCAAAATAGACAGCCTTGTAGAACTCTTGAGAAGCTAAAAGGGTGAAGTACTGGTTGCACCCTCAAGAAGTCATTTACCACAGGTTTCCATGGTTGATGCTGTTGGATGGACATTGTGTTTGATTTCAAAAGCAGCAGAGGTAAACTGAACACCGTTATCAGTAACTATACTCAATGGATTTCAGTGGCGGCTGAAGACTGAAGACTGATGACAGAAACAATACTACAGAATCTCTATAGTGACAGTGGGAGTAAAGGAGACCTCTGGCCATTTCCTGCAATAATCTGTTAATGTTATAGCAAACCTGCAGTCAGATGCAGCAGTGCCAAATAGCCCAAATATATCCATAGCCACTTTCTGCTATGGTCCATCTGGCAGCAGCACCGGCTGGAGAGGAGAAGGATGTGACTTGACAGTTTTGTCATTGAGTTGACACACAAGGCTGGAACGGACAGCATCATGAACCTGAGCATCAATCTCTCGCCACCAATAGAGATCACAAAGTCGTTACACATGATTGCCTGTACACATGATTATCAGGAAGAAGTAGGCCTATATAACAGTATGACCTAAGAACAGCAGGCTTGATTGCCGGAAGCAAACACTTCTCTTTATTGAGCTGCAAGCCAGCAGCTTCTAGTCATTTGTAAGACCACTGAAATGCTTTGTCATGCTTAGAAATGACATTTTATTAACCAAATTCGGGAGGAACACATTCAAATTATCTATCCAATCATCATGTCATTCCAACCAGCTGTCAGCAATCAGTAATCAACATGTCTACCCAATCAGCACAAGTGGAGGATTATATAAATACCCAGTCAACTCACCAATGTTCCTCTACAGGTTTTCATCATTTCGCCCTGTCCTACCTTCCCAACATATCCGGAATTCAGCTCTTCCCGTGAGAAGAACGATCTTCAGTCCTTGAGGTATCTTTGCCGCAATCCTCTGGCGTTACCTCACGAGCGTCAGGCCAAACAAACAGGTCCCTGCACACCGAGGTCACCGCGGGTGAAACATCCGCCATCTCCTTCTGTGTCTTTCTCTAAATACTATGGCCCATTCAATCATTGCTGCCGTAGAGAATGGACAATAAGGGCTGTTGAACACCGAGCTCGGTCTCGGGCAATGCCGCCCTCTTCCCGCGAAGGAACGGGCCCTCCTTCAGCAACAGGCCGCACCGCAGATTCAGTCCCAGCCAGCTCATACTCTCCACCCCCGCCGGCTCACCCAAGTAAGAGCACAGCTCAAATCCTTCTCGTTTTTGTCCCTGGTTGAATTTAGCATTACTTTCAGTTGCTAAATCACAAGCACAGTTTATGTCATCTGGATACATGATTTGATCCGGGAAATACACGTTTTAAAACCTGCACAAGTGATTTTCCATTCTATATGAATGCACTGCTTCCTTTTAGCTTAAACAATAACAAATGGCACGCTCTATTGAGATTCAAATACTGAGGCTCCGGAAGCGACGCCCACACACACATCAGCTCAAACTAACGCATCAAGGACTGCATTCCTACTTCAACTACATCGTTTTGAGATGCGTTTAATAATCCTGGAATAATTCTCCATTAAGCTGTTCATTTCTGAAAGAAACAATCCACCGCTGTGTGTAAGTAGGCTAAGTTTACTCTGTAAGCATCTGTGAGTATTAAACGCAAAAACCTGCACGAGGACGCACTGAAGCTTTCTTTGTTTAAATTAGCTCAAAATTACTGTCAGATGTAAGTAATTACCTTGACAAACTATACATCATTTAAAAGATCTAAAACTCAAGCTTCCATTTTTGACCTCTGTTTTATTCTCAAAGTCATATAGTGACCGTAATTTGTTAATATGTGTCAGGAGTTATGAATATGAAAACCGCGTTGGTACCTTTGATTGTAATATGAGCATCAGCTGATCTCATTCATAAAAAAACACCTTTATGTTCGTCATGAAGTCTTGCGACAAAACAACATCCCTCAGGGCTTTTAGTTCAAAAGAGTGCAGATGAGGAGAAATATTGATATATTCTCATATGTCTGTGTCAAATTTCTATACAGAGAAGTGTTATTATTTCAATCTGTGTTTTCAGTTCATACTGGCAGCCGGAGGGCGCTCCGTGCACATGTAGTCCATATATAGCACGCATGAAGAAGATACCATGTGACATTCTCTCTGACATAAACTGCTTCCAGAAATCGCTCTAACATGCAGATAGACACGTTTGAAGATAATAAACACATAATCGCGACAATATATGGCTTATCTGTGTTATTTATACCATGTTGGCTTGGCTATTTATAACATTTGACTTGTGATATAAAGTAAGTTTGGAGTAAAAACATGGTTTTAATCTCATTAATTGTTGTGTTTTAATAAATTGGTGTAATAAATCATAAATTATGGTTTAATAAATCACAAATTGTTGTGGCAGATAATACAGATAATATGTTTTAAGTTATCTGGTCTACCTTTATGAAGCAACTCTGCACTGTGCCCAAGCAGAATTTCCCCTTGGGAACAATAAAGTTAACTAACTAAGCAAAACTGCTCGGGTTATGTATATAACCCTTGTTCCCTGAGAAGGGGAACGAGCACTGCATCGGAACGACGCTTTGGGGATGCTCCCTTAGCATCAGCGAATCTGAAACCAGAATGCCAACTAGGCCAATCCGATTGGCGTGCGTGATGACGTCATCGTGACGGCATACCCGGAAGTATAAAAGGGGAGCTGGAACGTAATGGCGGTAGTAATTGCTCTGAAGCATGCGCTCCAGGCGCGCCGAGGTGTGGCGTCGGGATGCAGTGCTCGTTCCCCTTCTCAGGGAACAAGGGTTATATACATAACCCGAGCAGTTCCCTTTCGAGGGAACTCGCACTGCATCGGAACGACGCTTTGGGGAGTACCCACTAGGCCACACCGAAGGGTAGCACCTGCCCTAGTGTGAAGCCGGAGACCGGGCACAGCTAGGACTGGAGCACCCTAGCACCAGGCGTCGTAGGGAGATCCAGGCTATAGAACCTGACAAAAGTGTGTGGGGTAGCCCACCCGGCCGCCTCGCAGATATCCTGCAAGGGGACCCCAGAAAGAAGGGCCACCGAAGAGGCCATGTCTCTGGTGGAATGAGCCCTCACGGCCACAGGTGAAGGCAAACTGCACACCTGGTAGGCCATGGTAATCGCCTGGACAATCCAGTTACTGATTGTCTGTGTAGACGCAGGCAATCCCTTCTTAGGTGAACCAAAACACACCAACAGTTGTCGTGATCTCCTCCACTGTGCAGACTTCGCCAGATAAACTCTCAGAGCCCTAACCGGGCAGAGTAGGTGAAGCCTCCCCTCTTCCGCCGTCACATGAGGCGGAGGATGAAATGCCTGCAGGACCGATGACCTGATCACCCTGGAAGGCACCTTAGGCACGTAGCCCGGCCTAGGGTGTAAGATGGCCTTTACTCCTCCCGGGGCAAACTCCAGGCAGGTCGGCGTTACCGCCAAGGCCTGGAGATCTCCCACTCTCCTAAGAGAGGTAATGGCAAGGAGAAAAGCCACCTTAAGGGTCAGATTTTTTGGTCCAGCCGACTCCAATGGTTCGAAGGGGGCCTCAGCCAATCCTTCGAGAACCACTGCCAGGTCCCAGGTTGGAACTCTGGACCGAGCCGCAGGCCTCATCCTCCGAGCCCCACGGAGGAATTGTACAACCAGCTGGTGCCTACCCAGAGGCCCATCACCCATAGGAGTGTGGAAAGCCGCAATGGCAGCCACGTACACCTTGAGTGTGGACGGGGTAAGCCCTGCAGAGAAGCGATCTTGGAGGAACTCCAGCACTGAAGCCACTGGGCAGTTAACTGGGTCCACCTCACGCTCTCTGCACAAAGTGGAAAATACATTCCACTTGAGGCTGTACAGTCTCCTCGTAGACGGAGCCCTGGAACTGAGTATGGTCTCTATCACCTCCGCCGATAGGCCAGCCTCTATGTACCTGGTCCCCTCAGGGGCCAGACCCATAGGTTCCAAATCTCCGGGCGGGGGTAAAATATCGTACCCGCCGCCTGAGACAGGAGATCCCTCCTCAGAGGAATCTCCCACGGCTGACCTGCTAGCAGAGCTAGGATATCCGAGAACCAAACTCGAGTCGGCCAACGGGGTGCTACCAGAAGTAGACTGACCCCCTGTCGACGGACCCTTTCCAGGACTCCCGGGAGCAGAGCAATCGGGGGAAATGCGTACAGACGCAGCCTCGGCCACGTCTGAACCATGGCATCCAGGGATGTGGTTTCGTGAGGGAAAACCACAGTGGACAGTGGGACGTCTCTCGAGACGCAAACAGATCCACCTCCACTGGGCCGAACCTTTTGCATATGGCCTCCACCACCTCTGGGTGGAGTCGCCACTCCCCGGGCCTCAGCCCCTGCCTCAGCAGGATGTCTGCTCCCTGATTTTGGACCCCCGGGACATACATTGCCCTGATGGACAACAGTTTCCCTTGGGACCACAGGAGGATGTGATGCGCCAGTCTGCAAAGAGGGCGCAACCTCAAACCCCCCTGCCGTGCCCCAACCAGTGAGGGAGGCGTCTGTTGAAACAGATTTCCGGCAACAGGACGCTCCCAACACTGGCCCTTGGGACAGAAACCAAGGTTTCTTCCATATGACTAGGGAACGAAGGCCACTGCGCGTTACCCTGATCATACAGAATGGATTTCCCCTCAAGGAAAGCCACCTGGTTTACTTCCATATCAGGACATGGTGGCCGCGGAGGTCCGGGAAAAAGCTCCTCAGAGCTTTGTAGACCGCCAGCATTTCCAGGCAGTAGATGTGCCAGGAGAAATGCCTGGTCTCCCACAGACCTCTCGCAAAGCGGCCGCCATGACCACGTCCCAGCCAGTGAGGGAGGCGCCTGTTGAAACGGATTACCGGCAACAGAACGCTCCCAACACTGGCCCCTGGGACAGAAACCAAGGTTTCTTCCATATGACTAGGGAACGAAGGCATCTGCGCGTTACCCTGATCATACAGAATGGTTTTCCCCCCGAGGAAAACCCCTTGATTCCCAGCTACCACTGTAAGGGTCTCATGCAGCAGGCCAAGAGATATTCTGTTGGACGCAGCCACAATGAGCCCCAGCAGACCTTAAACTGCTTCACAGTGATGCTGTGGCCTAGCTTCATTTTAGAGACCACCGCCCGTATGGACTCGATACATTCGGGAGACAATTGTGCCCACAACGTAGAGAATCCCATACGACTCCCAGGAACACAGTTCTCTGAGAAGGCGTCAACACGCTACTGCGTGTAGAGTCTCAAAGGGCTAGGCTGCCTGGAAGAACCCGATATTGGTACGCTTTGCCCCAAAAAGCGAACCTCAGGAACTTCCTGTGACACAGAAGGATGGATACAGGGAAGTATGCGTCCTCTTCAGACCCATCGTGACAGACCAGTCCTCAGACTGGATCTGAATCACAATAGAGGAAATGCTAAGCATCTTGAATCTGAATCTCCTCAGAGAACGATTCAAGTACCTCCGGTCTAAAGTTGGATGCAACTCGCCATCCCTCTTAGGAACTATGAAGTACTGGCTGTAGAACCCGGACTCCCTGTCTGGCGGAGGAGCACATTCTGTCGCCTCCTTACCAACAGGGAGTGAACTTCTTGTTCCATTACCCGAACCTGCCCAGGGACCACTGCCGTCCAGACCACCCCACTGAACTTCAGGGGAAGGTAACCGGACTGCAGTCTGTATGCCCCTTCCTACAGTCGCAGGCCCCAAGCTGATATATTCGGAGGCATAACCATGCGCCGAGATAATCTGCTAAGGGAACCAGCCTCTCGAGGCCGGTCTCGGGTGTCAACCGAGCCTCCTCCCCGACCCCCTGAAGCGGCTAACCGGCAGGGCGAAATCGAGGAAGATTTTTGGTGTGCGTACGCGTTTGCTGGACCACCGCAAGTCTTGCTAGAGGCGGCTGATGCAGCACGCGTGCACGGGGAAACGATGTGGCCCGAAGCGTACTAGACGGCGGGAACACAGCATCGACTCCCGAAAAACTCCACAGGGGAGACGACCTCGATCGCTCCTACCCGGGAGAGGGGGCTGGCCAGCAGGGGCCTCATCTAAGGGAGCAGCTCAACAGGGCCACAACACTAGAGCGGACACTGCGATTAGCAATTGCCTGAAACTGATGTGTCCCGCAGGCCACAAGGCGGCGAGAACGACATCAACTTCAGGAGGGCTCCATCTTAGATGAATATCCAGTTCACAAGTTAAACACGCTTGGGTGACAGAATTAAAGTATCCAACTTATCAAAGTCGGATAACATGACACTCAATTCCTCGGAATTAAATGCCATCATAATCACCAAACCCGTGCAACCTGATCTGAATAATAGGCTGAATAAAAAATATATCTAACTCCTCAAAGTCATATTTTAATTTAATTCCTCAGAATTAAATGCAGCCACAATTAAGGTGAAACATAGTCTGAATGATAGGCTAAATATCTAACTCCTCAAAGTCAGATTATATTTTATTTAATTCCTTAGAATTAAATGTAGCCGTAATTAATCAGACAACACTGTTTTATTTGTATTATACGGACTCATTGACCCCGCGTTGCCTCAGCAACGTGGTTCAAGCCGTCATAATACAATTGGTTTTCATCCCTCGAGAAAAAAGCCAAACAGTGTCACATAATACGGTGAAACATGGTCTGAATGACTGAATATCTAACTCCTCAGAGTCAGATCATATCTCATTTAAATCCTCAGACTTAATTGCCGCCATATCAGACAATACTGATTTAACGTACTATACGGACTTGCCGTTAAGCCAACCAGTATCTCATGCACACCGATCGCGTGTGTTCACTTTAAATGCAGACCCATAACCTGCGCGCTGCCTTTTTTTTCTGCAATCGCGAGATGGAATCTTGCATATTTAAGAAGTGCTTATAACTTTGACTGCCACGATGCTGAGCATGTCTAATTCCTCAGAATCAGACCGCTCACACATCGGGTCCTCCGCCCCAGGGGAAGAAGCCGCAGCGCGGGCTTCCACACGGGGAAGGAGAACATCTGAACTGTCAGATAAAGACTGGGAAGATGCCTCAGCAGTCCCAGTCCCGCTGACAGTCCATCCGTGAGCCCCATGACCAGCCTCGCCGCACCGCCTCGGCGGATGCGGGACCGATCCACGGGGCTCACGAGGCTGGCCGGCCTCATCGAGCACGGCCAGCCGAGAGCGGAGCACCCTGAGCGTCAGCTTCTTGTAATGCTTACATGCTGAACGCCCAGGTAATGCACACAAAGCAGGTGTGTATCCGAGCCCGACATGTAGCGAGGGCAAGGATGCACACACTGCTTAAACTCTCTCAAACTCTCACATTTTCCATTTTTCAGTCACACACACTTTCACTGACAATACAACAGTAAATAGACAGACAGTTTGACAGATAGCGCTTGCTGAAGAGCAATAACTACCGCCATTACGTTCCAGCTCCCCTTTTATACTTCCGGGTATGCCGTCACGATGACGTCATCACGCACGCCAATCGGATTGGCCTAGTTGGCATTCTGGTTTCAGATTCGCTGATGCTAAGGGAGCATCCCCAAAGCGTCGTTCCGATGCAGTGCGAGTTCCCTCGAAAGGGAAACTCACTTCATTTTGATTCCCCCCAGACCCCCCCCCAGCTATTTTTACTTATCTAGTAGATTAATCTTGCTTTAAGAATTTTTTATATTTGGACTGGAAACAAGAAAAAATACCAATTAATAAGAGCATTTTTTGCAGTGTAGTCAAATCGTTTGATGATTTAAAATATAATAGGACTTTGTTGACTACATTCCAAATAAAATAAACTACAAAAAAATATATTTCCTTTGCTCTGTTGCTCTATGTCACAGGCCTACCTGAAGCTCATTCATTATGCAGCTCATTAATGCGGGCTATTATGTCCTTTGTTATCTCAGGTGCTATCTCATCATTATTCATTAGCTATCACTCCTCCTCGCATATTGGCTTTGTGAAGAGAAACTGTCTTACAAATTTTAAATCAGTGTATTGTTTTATATGAATGAGTAGGCTCAATGATTCTCACATCAGTATAAAGAAAAAAATATATGGAAATACAAGATGGAGTCAAAAGTCTTGTGAACACATATCTATTGTGTGTTTTGAGACCTTACTTTTAAAACAAAGTTTTTAGATTTTTTCAAAAACCGTGCATAAACATTTTTCTCTCAAAAATACAAGCATGTACATACATGTTGCTCACATATTATGGTAGCCCAGTTTGTGCTAAATACAGTGTAATTACACTTTTGCCATTAATGTGTTTATAAGCAACTGAAAAAAACACAAATGGAAGAGCATGTCAAAACTTCTAAAGGGCCCCAAAAGAGCTCAGACTCCACAGGGTTAAACAACGATTTATAAACAAACTATAGTACTTCTGAATAGGATGTCTACTTAATAGATATTTTGAAAAGTATGAAAATATAACGTTCAGATCACTCAAACCATAAATGGAAATCGAAGAGTCTACATGTCATCTAGTGGAAAACGTTGGTACTGCGCACAAAAACATATTTTTTTTTAGATGTCAACCTAAAATTTGGTACAGGATTTGTTCAGATATTTAGCTTTGATTTTCTTGAGGTTTTAGAATTGAACATGTTTTGTAAAATGTATATTTTATATAAAATATAGATATGTTATATATTTTACATGTTCTAAAACTTCTATACCTTGTTTTAAACTTTACTTTTACGACTTATACAGTGATGGCCGATTTCAAAACACTGCTTCATGAAGTTGTTAATCTCAGCAAGACACTGGCACTTCTGGACTAGAGTTGAAGAGCTCTGACATACAACAAAGTGTTTTGTATTTTGTGTCTGTACAGTTGCTTTTGAATAGGTGTCCTATATGGGTCAAATTGACCCACAAACAGCAAGAGTGTATCAAATTTTGATATGCACATTTCACAACGCATCAGCATGTTGAAACTTTGCATGCATGTTAATGACCCTAAATGAGAAAAGGTCACACAATTTCAAGAAAAACAATGTAGGTTAGATAGTATTTCAGATAGATTGAAAAAAGAAATTATAGGTAATTTTTACCATTTGTGGCATACAAAAAATATTTATGTTGAAAAAAATGGGGAAAAGCTAAATTTTTGCTTCATAGGTTAGTAAAAAACTAAAATAACAAAATATAATCAAGAAATTTTATTATTTTGGGTCTCTACAATTGCCTTAGAACATTAAAATAAGCGGGTCAAATCGACCCATGAACATCACGAACGTAACAGTACTTTTGTGTGTATATGTCAAAACACATCAGAGTGTTGAAACTTTGCATGCATGTTCATGACCCTAAATGAGAAAAAGTCACAAAATTTAAAGGAAAAAACATAGGTTAACTGATATTTCTGACAACTTAAAAATCAAAACGGGTCAAATTGACCCGCAACATAACACAAGGGTTAAAGGGGTGGTAAAACACATTATTTCGAAAGCTTGATTGTGTTTGTGGGGTGCAGTGTAACATGTGTTCATGCTTCGTTTTTAAAAAATTGCATTATTTTTCATATATTTTATCTTTATTCTACACTGCTCTGTCCCTCCTTGTAAAAATGGTCTGATGGTTTCCGGGTTCAATGAAGCCGGTCCCTCAAAAATACGCAATGGGCTCAGATTGGTTAGCTGGCCCAGTGTGTTGTGATTCGCTAACCACCTAGTGCACGTTTGTCGGAAACGTCACGCCCCTTACCTTTACCGGTAGACTGTGCTCTGATAGTATTAGAAACAATGGCATCAATAAAACCATAGCAATTTGAGCCCGAATCGAACCCAGATAATTTTAGTGAAGATGATTGAGCAGAACCTGTTCAGTCCTCAAAGGGATTTTTTTAGTAAAGACTGCAGATCTATAGTGATCGCTACTGAATGGCACTGTTACTTTTTTATTTTTAGAACGATTATAGCCAAATATCTGTTGCAAAAACGATTAACCCAAAACGAACACTAAACATTGGCTTTACTATAGTAGCCAAATCAAACACAGAACCCTGTTATGCATGCCCATAGATAAACAAGCATGTAGATAAACAATACATAAAAGTTCTAATCAAAGAATAATTTACACTAATTCCAAGTTCGCTATTGAGATTTCAAAAAAGTTTGTAACGTTAGGTGTTTGTCGGATAAAGTTAAGTATGAATGAGCTTTTAACAAACTGGTTTGCCCAGTGTGCCCAAACAGCGTTGTCATTTGTTTACTTCCTTACTACAACGTACAATTAACTATACGAACTATTACAGGAAAACACATCTACGAAAAAAAAATCATACTTTCAGGTTGTGGCCCGTAAACAGCTTCTGTTTTTAAATCCATCTTTCAGAACAAGCCGTTGTGCGAATCCTGCATTGAACTCGCAAAGATAGTGGAAGCTTTCCTCCGTGAAATGTGCACCGGGAGCCGCGCGTGCCCGTTGTGCATTCACACTGGCAGCGTTTGTCTCGCGCAGCTGAACCCCGTCCCTAGGAAGGCTGAACAAAATGGACCTGCAATCCGGATGAAAATAACAGCGTTTCGTTGGCACTGCAGCAACAACACTCCAGCCTACTAACTATACCACAACAACTCTTCCCCACAGCAATACAAAATGCCCCCCCCCTCCCCCTTATTTAATATTCTCGGAGGAGGGGTTTATGTATATATAGCTGATGATGGCTATATAGCTATATATGGCTTTCCTGTAGCTCAAAAAGTAGAGCATGGCGCTAGCAACGCCAAGGTCATGGGTTCGATTCCCAGGGAAAGCAAGAACTGACAATGTAAAAATGTGTACCTTCAATGCAATGTAAGTCGCTTTGGATAAAAGCGTCTGCCAACTGCATAAATGTAAATGTAAATGTAAATGATGTCAGCAGCCCTGGAGGAATGTCTGTAGTCCCTACCGGCCGTTTGCTGTAGTCCTTAGAAATTGATTTCTTTAAAAGTAAATATCTCCCTTTGCTTTAAACTTTGAACGTTGTAACTTTGCAGATGTTGTTTATGCTCAAACAGCAACATTACACACTAGCTAAAATTAGAAAAGTGAAATCGTGTTTTACCACCCCTTTAAAAATAAAGTTTAACCACTCATTCCTAATATTATAATCCAAAGGAAGCTTATGGAGGGACTGTGTTCTTCCACAACCAGGCACAGCGCAATATATTACTCTCTTTGGCATGTTTATAGCTTGGTAGCGCGATCCGTTTAGCTCCACGAGTTGGTGTTACTGCATCCTATTACGTCAGTGGTCGACATATTCTGAGAGCTCTCGTTTTCTGGGCCTGCTGTCAATAAAAGCTTTTCTTTGACTAACAAGGACATTTTCAGCTCCGAAACTTACAGGATATTCTTGTATCACGATGAACTTTTATATGTCAAAGGCTGAAGGGAAAGTTGATTTCTCAGTTCAGCACCCCTTTAACAGTTAATGTTGGTATTGTATATTTGCCATGGTAACTGTTGTTTCCATTACCCCAAAATGCCACTTTATTTTCACATGTTACTTTGTAAATACATTATTTTGTAAATAAATTATAAATTATTTTGTAAATTTAAATTAGTGTGGTGGCTACTTTATTGTGTTACAAAAACTGCTATTTAATAGCTTTAACACTGCATGAAAAGTGGGATTTTCGACCCCGTAAACGCCTGTATACTCCCGGAAATCTCCCTAATTTTCGGCAGTTTTTGACAATTTAGAGGCAGCGAACGTCGCGTTCGTCTGTGCCACAAATTGTCGTAAACGAACCATGACGTAGGTGGAGAGCCCCCCGCTGAGAGACCGCGCGGAGGTGCAACGCCTCTAATTTGCATATGAATAGCAGCGAAACCAGAGAGTCAACGGCCAGACTTGAATTTACTCACTCACTTTTGGCTGAAGCCACTACATTTAAAAAAGAAAAATCCCTCGTGATTGGTTGGCAGATCACTGCAAACCAATCATTATTGGTCTCCCTGGCTCATTATAAATGTAAACCCCAATAATAATAATAATAAATATATAATTTATGTTGTAATAATTTGTTTTATATTAATGTTATTGTGCTATGAAGTATTCTATTCATACCATCAAGGAATATATGGGAAAATTATACGGACCGTGCCGTTTATTCAAACAAGGGGCTTCATTTATAAGCATACAGCTGTTCATTCAAAGAAAGGGCTTAATTTATAAAACACAGCGGTTTACTCAAAGAAAGAGCTTTATTGTTAAACACACAACTATGTACAGTGCAGCAGTAATGTCTCGTAATGTAATGTAAAGTTTGTCGAGCTCCAGGCTGCGAGAGGGCGGTGGCCGCACAATCCATCCAGACACCCCGTCAACAAAGCCGTCTTCCTCGTCAAACATGAGTTCAATGGTCGCGGACTTCCAAATGTCCACCTCATCCAGCACACTCTCGCTTCCAGCAAACTGTAATACAATCCATAAAGACAATAAGCAACCTGAAAAATACTCACATTGACAAAAAACGGATCTAATATAATAAATCTTACCCTTTTTCTTCTTGATCGATTCATAATACGTCTTACAGGCAGCTGGAAAACAATTACATGAGACTGGTATTAATAAAAACAGTCACGGTAAAATTAAACAAGGAATGAGAAAAACAGAAGTTATACTTAAGTTACACACAATGTCGTCTTGATCAGCGGTTAAATCTGGACTCGCGGAAATCGCTCCAAGCAGATAAAAGCTCACGGCTTCGTTATGAGGCGAGGATAGTCTGTGTAAACAAAATGTGCAGTTTTAAGCTCGGATCTATGAACGCATCCATTTCCTTATACAGCTGAATAAAAGCATATTCTTTAAATCGTAATGTTACATTACCCATGCTCTGGTTCATAGCGCCTGCAGTTTGCAGTTATGAAGACGAAGACAGCCTCCTGAAAATGAGTCCAAAAAGTTTGTCGCGTCCATGCAGAGATTGAGTTGAAGACGGCGTCCTGTCATTGTTGATCGCGAAAAAGGAAAGCAGCAAAAAACATAGGAAATGTAAAAAAACAAAAAAGCTTAAAGCTCGTCTTCTACGCGTCATGGCCATGACCTCGACCTCGCACGTCATTGGACTAGGACTCTACAATGGAACGCGCCCGGGGCCAAATCTCTTTATACGAAACGCGTGACTTAAGACCGTTTCAACACGCCCTGTTTTCCGCGTCAACGCAGCAATTTTTTACGTGTTTCTTTTGTATGTGTAGACACGCACATTCTGGTCGTGTAACCGGCATACACACACAGTCGACGCACAGTTTTAACATGTTAAGAAGACACATTTGAACGTGTTTCTTAACGCGCACATTCTGTACATGTCGAAGTGTAATTTTTTTTTTAAAGCAGACTTACCTTTAGATGTAGCCTAGGCTATGTATATTAATATAAGATATTAATTAATTGCTTAACTGACTACTGTGCTAGAGTAAAGTAGCCTAATGTTGCAATGTATATTAAGTAAATGCTTAATATTATACAATTATTATAATTTATCTATATGGGTTATTGTTGGTTTTTTAAAGTTAGGCTATATATAATTTCTAAAAGTATAGGCTAATTTACACAGCAAATATTTATAACTGAAAACACACACACACACACACACAACTTTATTCACTTTCACATAATAATGTTTTTGTAATTTGGTGTTTAGTTTGTTGTATAGTTTGTTTATACTGTTCTGTCTCTGTTTTGTTTCCAGGAACATCTGATGAGTGCTATAATAAAATGACTTCATTATATTTAAAATATGTTTTGATATTCATTTTATTTATATTATTAATATTTTATTTACCCATAAACGTGTCTTTAGGAAGCCATAAGTTATAGAGACAAGAATGACTTTTGCCATTTAAATGCCACATTAATTTACTGAGGACCCATACAGCCAATGATCATGTGTGAAAACACTTATACATAAATTGATCACTTAGAAATCAAAACTAAGGTTTGAGAAAGAAAGAATATGCATACAACAAAATATATTTTTTCATAGCAGCTTCAGTAACAAGTTCAAAACAAATTCTGCTGTAAACTGGCTCTAACAAGCCAATATAATGTCAATATTCAGCTCAAGTGACTTCAGTGTTGATTCAGTTCAGCTGATTTCAGTTCAACTGTAAATTCTTCAGTTGTGCATTTTTGTGTGTAGTTAGATATATGCAAAAACAACATTTTTGGAAGAGTTAAAATAGTTTTGCACAAAGTGTTGCTTTTGCAAGAGATGTCTGATGTTTTGTGTGTTTTGTGTGTAGAGTTACAAGAAATGGAGCCATATTTTCAGAAATTGTGTGTAAGCAATTGGATAAAACTGTAAATGAATCCAGTTTATTTTAGTTCAGGACTCATAGTCCAGGTGTTAGTAATCTGTGCTTAATCTTTTTTCCAGGCAACAATTTTTTAACTCACGATTAACTAGATTAAGGCCTACTCTTGGCATAATTTAAACCCTGTCCAGGAAACCACCTCTTGAAAATCTGCATTGATAATTCATAAAATGTGGTGTGAGCTCAATTTAAATGACAATTACAGAAAAACACAATCTGACTTAACTATAAACACACAAACTTGTACTTTTCACATTTATGATTAATAGCCATTTAAAAAATCATTCACAGTGCAGGGTGGAAAAATGTATTTTGGTATGTAAACTGTATGCTTTACTTGATTTATTTGTGTGCTTTGGTTCATTGTCTTGCTGTCTTCACTGCTGTCCTGTATTATTATTATTTTTTTTACATAACATTGGTTATTGCTAATGACATATAGAGTAATTAATCTACACTGTGAGCCCGGACAAGTTGAATCTACTTAAAAAATTGGAGCAAACTGGTTGCCCTAAAAATTTAGTAATGTGAACTAAAACGAGTACATTTAACTTAAATTTAAGTTAACATTTTAACTTAAACTTTAAACTTGCTTTAGTCAAAAAAATTCAGAACCTAGATAAAACTCCCCCTGCTGCTACTCTGATTTGCATTTGTGTAGCTCACAGCATGTTCATTTACATGATAAAGCCTCCCCTAGAATTAAGGGGAGGGGGGGTCATGGGGGGGCAACTGCCAAGCAAGACCCACGACAATTTCAGACAATTTACGGCAGTTTTCGGTGTTGCCTGCAAATTGCCGTGCACAGTCGTAAACCTGAAGTTTCACGGCAATCTACAGTGTCACATACTGACGAAAATCCCACTTTTCATGCAGTGTAAGCTATAGGCCTATTTATTCATCATCAGTATTAGTCATATTCATACAATTTATGTGTTTAAGTAGGCTTTACTTGTGTGTAGTCATTCATTTTGTGGAATAAATTAGTTAAAAAAAATGTTTTAACTAGTCTAGACTAGTCAACAGTGGAGGCATTTATTTCATTTTAGTTTACTCAGGTTTGCTAACTGCTCTAAAGAAAACGTCAAGCCAATGTATAAAGCTAATAAAGATAAAGCTAATATGTTGAATTATTGCTGTTGTTATTATTATGTTAAAAGTGAATCTAGTGTTTATTATTTATTATTGATTTATCCACAGCAAACAGAACCGAACCGAACCGAACCGAAACGTGGCTCCAAAACCGGGATGTGAACCAAACTGTGAAATTGGTGTATCGTTACACCCCTAATTAGTATATTAAATTGGTATATTTTTAAATCATAAAATGTCATAATTTAGAAATAAAACACATTTTTCTATCCTGATATTAGCCCTCTGGCTTGAATGCTCTGTTTGAAGGGGCGTGTTTGCTGTGAGACTTCAGTGTAATCGCCCACTGTTGTGATTGGCTGACATCTTTGCATTTGAAATGCATATTACATGTGGAATCCCTCTCGAATAGTTTTACTGTTTTTTTACTATTACAGTCGAGATAAACAAATCGTGAAAGTGTTGATTATAGCATTATTTTTTTGATTTTTTCCCATCACATTAAAAGGCTGCAGTGATGAGTGATGAGTAGACAGACAGTCTGTTTATCATGTGAATGAAGTGATCTCGTCATTGCAATGCTATTTATCTCACAAAATGCTTTCACCACAACTAACAGCAAACACAATATCGATATTAATTCAGTAAGAGCTTCGTTGTGCAGCATAACAGCGTCATTCATTATAATGGGAGTTTGGGCAAGTGTACTCGCAATGTATGATTGACAGCTTCGAACATTATAAAGAGAGTGTTCTTTGATCGCTCTCTGTAGTTTAATCACAATTTAAATAACATATTTGTTTCATGCTACTTGGAGAAATAATGTGAAGTTGATCGTTTAGTCAATGGCTTGATTGACTGATGCATAAACAGTATTAAACGATTTAGAAATAAAGTCTGTGTGAACTTGAATAATTAGCTACACATCAGAAATCACTGATCACAGATCAGAAATTAATGAACACTGTTACTTACTGTTTGTGGCGGTACTGTCGGATCCATATCGTAAAAGTCTTTTTGTAAAGCCTGTGCTGACATTGCGACTGAATTAAATATAAAAAAATAAATAAACTGAATCAATTTTCTTCAAATTCTCTGGGCGGGCAGGGCAGAGAAAGGGGAGGTAACCTTTACCCGTATGACAACATATAGGGAAGATTCCAGATTGGCCTATCTGAGCCTTCATTTTCTCAAAGGCAGAGCAGGATACCCAGGGCTTGGTTTACACCACCATCATTTTTAGCCACTGGGGGACCATAGGCAGGCAAGGGACCATGGGTCATGGGACCTTTTAAGGTCTACTAAATTGGAACAACTAATTTTGGACTAAATGCACTTTATTCTCAATATTGAGAAATGTGCATTGTGCAATAAAGAAGTACTCCAAATAAAGTTTAATTATCATTTTTGTATAAATTATTTTTAGTTACTGCCTGGTTTGTTCCCTATTTATTCTCCTTGTGTTAGCAATCCTGTGCCAGATCGTCATCTAATGCTCCACTTTTGTGTTTCCTTGCCTTGCTGGTCACGTGATGTGACGTCATGTCTGCATCACTGAATTCACTTTTTTGTGATTTTCGCCTCTTCATGAAGGATCGCTTCCTGTATTCCTCAGTTGTAAGTCGCTTTGGATAAAAGCGTCTGCTAAATGAATAAATATAAATGTATTTAATAAATAAATAAATAATATATTTTTTAACAATTGATCAAAGGTGACAAAGGCGTTTATTATGTAACAAAAACTTTATATTTAAACAAACAAACAAAAAATGCTCTCTTTTGAACTTTCTATTCATCAAAGAATGCTGTATCATGGCTTCCACAAATCATGTATCATGTTTTCCACATCATAGATTTCGATTAGTACACAGACTATGCTGCAATGCCTTGTAACCATGCAAAACAAAATATCAAAGGAACACCATTCTTGTCCTGTGTTTATGTCAAATGGGCAACTAAAGGCCTTTAATAGATTTCAACTCGAATTCTAAATACATAAATGCATTCCCTCTATGATACCAAGCATGGAAGCTTCAATTAGAAGATTGCACTACCCAAAACTTTACTTTGCAGAGGGGTCTGGCACCTTACAGTTTATGGTACATCAGAGGAAGCCACAATGGGAATAGCTGGGGCCTTAAGAGACAGTGTTTAGTGTTAAGGCTGCTGGCTGAAAGCAGAGCGTGGGTGGAGGGGATGCTGGAACAGCAGCAGTGTCACTGGGCCTCTTACCATCCCACAGGCCCAGAGGGTTTGAGCTTATTAGAGAGCCTCCTTCAGACAGTCTGATGGGGAGGGGCAGGCAGAGACATGTGTCCTTATTTGACCATTAAGCCTGCTGGGCTTCTTAAGAAGTTTATACACTTTTGAGAGTTTTACAAATGTCTCAGTATGAATATTGCTATTGTAACTGCAAATGATTAAATAATGTTACTGAATAAAATCTATATGGATAAATCTATTTATGTTTAAAAGTGCAATGAATGAATGAATGTGTATTTTATAAACCTAAAAGAATGTTATTTTTTATATTGATATTACACAATTTGTATATCACAGATTTGCATCACAATTTGTGCCTCATCCTTTTACAGTATGAAAATTACACAGATTTATTTGCATAATGAAACCCACAGTGTGCTCTTAAAGTTTTCTTTGCTCATTTAAAATGGATTCAAAAGCAAACTGTTTCCATATTAATGACAAAAATCTCAAGCACATTGAAATTCCATCAGTACTTAAGAATACATGGCCATTTTCAGTATCTTAACAGTGACGGCAACTTTTTGCAACTGTTAGCTTAACAGGCGGTCAATCCACCTGTACTGCACTCAGCAAGTCTTTCATAGCCTATATGAGTTCATCACTCAGACAATAAATCCATGCTTCCCACATATCAAATGACCCTACAGCACAATGTTGTTGTTATTTTTTTCATCTCCATCAATCATGTAGCAAACTGCTTTTCATTTCTGTTACATGCAAATCTGTTTTTATTTATCAGGATAATTTGCATGTCAAATCTGTGATTATACATCATCAGCAGTTATGAAAGGACAATAATTAGCAATGCTAAGAAGTGTAATTACCACGACAGTCACAGGATTGTTCTAAATTAACTCTTGTCTGCAGAGGTTCATATGCTGAATTAAGCATTTTGTAAAATTCTTGTGGGATGACGAGATTGCTTACCTTGACAAATAGATGTTGGGAATTGTGCATCGTGTTCTCTCTCAGCATGCAATTATGGCAAATTCACAAAAATTACTGTAATACAAAGTGGTAGGAATGTGAATAACCCTTCATTGTGCCTGTTGCGACAAAGGCAAAGTGTGGGAATCTGGAGCAAAATATGCTTAAAATTTGTTTAATATAAATCTGCCTTTGTATGGGATTCTGGCTGAAAGCCAGTACAACAATACTGCATTTGTTTCAATAATATATTCCAGTTATCGCCTCATGTTTTGTAGAGAGAGAGAGAGAGAGAGAGAGAGAGAGAGAGAGAGAGAGAGAGAGAGAGAGAGAGAGAGAGAAGCACAAGTTACTTCTTTATTCAATTAGTCTTATCATCAAATAGCAGGACTGACAGAAATGGAAAGTGAATCTGTACAATTAATACACTGTACCCACAAACTCAATGGAAGTAATTTAGCACCCTGTGCTACATGAATGGATCTACATGGTACTTATGCTTGGTCCCCTCAGATAAGTCCTCATACCAAAAGCTTGTCTCAGTTAATTTTTTCAATAGCAAAGGCAAATACAAATGTACAAACAAAATTAAATAATTATAGCCTGTGGGGAAAGCAAATAGGTCATTTTTGTTTCATTTTCTATTTGTTTATTTATATATGATGCCTGTTGGTTTTCTCAACCATTGGAGTCATACAGTATATTGGCAGGAGCAACAATTGGAAAATTCTGTTGCGTCTACTGTCTGCGGTTTGAAATGAGGACTATTTTGATATATAGGAGGACCTTTTGGACACAATGAAGCTCCAGTAAGCTTGTGTTCCTTGAAGACACAAATGTCCTTGAGGACCATGCAGAACTCACTTGACAGTCTGACCAAATGCCTGTGTCTTTAAAAGAACAACCAGACTATCTGTCTCCTTCCATAGAAAATGTAATAATGATTTCATCCACTTTGTCTCTGTCTTGAGGGACAGGAAATTTAATTCCCGAAAAGCCATTCCAGATTATGATTCCTAAGTCTTTACAAGGATCTTCTTCAAATGGCAGTGAATAATAACGTGAAGTCAAGCTGTATATAAAAAGTGTCAGTAAACCGTGGGAAATAACAACATGAAAGTGACCATTCCGCTCTCCTTAACTTGTCGATTCAGTGACATATATTCTGCGCTTTTAATATTTAGTTAGGTTAAGTGTTAGCACAATATAGTTGTAAGTACAGTTCTGAGTATCTGCTTATACAGACCCTATTTTGAGGATTACATTTCATTTCCCAGCACAAGACCATGCTGTTTCTTGTAGAATTTAGTTCGAAGCTCTCTGGTTTGTGTGACATTTTTTCACCCACAAATTAGCAATTGATACCATTTTAATGAGACATGGATTAGGGCAGATAATAACATGAATTAAGTCATTTAGTAGACTCTTAAACTCTTAAAGATCAAAATCAAATATCATTCCAAAATGTCAGGTGATGTTTATCTCCAGAAAGAATGATAAAGAAGCACATTATATTAATAATATATCCTGACCTGGCAGAACACAATGTGGGCTGAATTATTTTCTGTAGTTGGTATTTAATGTCCTGAATAGGCTGCGGTTGTGCTTTGTCATGTGGCATTTCACAAATGCTAAATGCAGTATGATTATTTGGATTTCTAATTCACATGCAAGTACTGTACTATTAACGAAATGACAAATAGAGGTGGTTATTGAGGACTTTATTGTACATTTAACTTCACAGATGCCAGTTACAAAGGCTTGAGCAACAGCAACCCCTGGAGGCTAACTGATTGGAAAAGTCTCAAGCTCCCACTTTCGCGTTGTCTGTCTCCTCTGTCTTTCTCATTATCCCCCATTGAACAACCCAAAAAGCAGAACGGATCAGTTGATGCACCGTTAGGTATTGCTCTGACGATTTTGTGACAGAGTAATGATAACTACTACATTTAACTCTTAGCATCTCCTTTGCTCGTCTTAAAGCTGTTACCATGGAGTTTGTCCCATCTTTCTCAAAAACTTGAACAACAGCTTCCCATTAACTTTCAGAAAAAGTTACAACTGGTGTAATTTCTGGTCTCAGATAACACACAGTCCACGCTAGGCTTAATTCGATTGACAAGCCCACGTAGAATGTGACAGCACAATTTCTTATCAGCTCTAGTATAATGTAGGTCTGATTTACCAAATTGGTGTAAGGAAACTAAATGTCAGTTATATGCAGACACAAGTTATGTCTCCATCCAAATTTGCGATTTTAACTTGCGTGCAAAATTGGAATATCGCATAAAACATTTGCGAATAAAGTGAGCCATCCAGTGAGCCGAAGAGAATAAAATCGTCACTTCCTGATAAACTGGCGCTAAATATAACATTGAAAAATGTTGTTGCAGTAGGAGAAGCCACTGTATATAATAATTTCATATATAATAAATTACTTGCTCCTTAGAGCGCACAGACGAAATGCAATAAAGTTATCTTGCTTTCTGAGGCGGATGCCTGCTGTTTGGGAACGCAGTCGTGTAAGACAGTTCTGGAAGGTAATTATACTGAACCACTTTGACGACAGACTTTGCTCAGGCATTTCAGAATGAGCAAAACAGCATTTCAGATTTTGTGCAACGAGATTGTTCTGCTGGTTGGTCCAGCTATGCAGTCTCATCACAAAGGCACATTACTTTTTTGATGCACATTGAGGAATTTATTTGGTAAATGTGTTTCCATCATAGTTTATATAGTTCCATCATAGTTCCATCATAGTGTTTTCTTATCAGATAAAAAAAATATCCGGCTCTTTTTTTTTTTTAATTTATGCAGATTTTGGTGTTTCCATCCAGGGTTTTTTGTTTTTGTTTTTTTGTGATATCTCAAAATGTGCATAAAAATATGTGGATGGAAACATAGCTACAGTAATTTATGTATCAGCACAGATTCCATGCTTAGAAGCAGATATATTAACAAATGAAATGACTGGTGTGTCACAGTGGCAGCAAAAACATTTTTTGACTTTGAATTTTTCAAAACTGTCTCACTGTGTTTTTCAATAAGAAGGAAGGGAACTAAATTTGCACAATCCATATTTTCAGTTAAAGGTACACTGCTTTGCAACAGTTTTCCAGTTGAACTGAAAATGCAAACATAGTTGAGCACTTTATAAAGAAATCTAAAATAAATAAAAAATTTCAAACAAAAGCAGGTTTGTGAACTTTGATGGTTGTACACAGTATGACCTTTATTAATTAATTAATTAATTAATTTATTTATTTAAGCCTTACCAGGGACTGGGGCTGCAAATTAGCCTTTGGCTAAAAGCCTGTATGAAATTGTAGCAATGTTATTCTGCAATGTCCCTGTTAAATAAATAAATTAGATTCAGAGCTAATCAGTGTTTTGTTTTTTTAAGTGGTGGCTTGGAGTCGATTGCCGTCCCCTAGTGGGTCCTTCTCCTGCTGTGGAACGCTTGTGAGTCCATGGTTGGTAGTTGTTATTGAAAGTGACTACCCAACACACTGACTTGTCTCTTCCACTCATCCAATATATCTGCCGTTTTCATCTTTGCGCTGTCTCCTGTGGGGGGAAGGGGGATACTCCTCCATCCTCTGTCGCTCTCACTTTTTCTTCACATGTTTCCCACCATTACAGGAGATGCAACAGTCTCCTGTTACTGCTGCACACACTCTCATACTTGCAGTTTGCAACAAGTTGACAGGGTGTGAGCTCATTGAGATGCGCACTGTGACAAGGGCAACCCAGTTACTTACTAGACTCTCTGCAGAAGTAAACAGATGGCAAAGACACCTCAAACGGCATCTCCATGCAGCATCCATGGAGGGAAGATGAAAATATTTACTGTCATATAGTAGTTAGCGTAGGCTTAGTCATTTAACTTTTTTCCAGAGTTTCTCACCGCCTCAATATTATAGACACGAAGGGGAGATATCTCTACAGCTCTTGTGGTGCCAAAGGGCAGTTTGCTAAAAGCCTGGAGGTAGATGGGATTGTGAAAAGACTCATTAGACCAATGAGAGAGACAGGACTTGATGTCTATGCCTTTGATAGCCAAGCCCTGCTGACGTCCAACAGACGCCATGGCCAGCTGCCTGGTACACCTCTGGAAAACTCTCCACCTAACAATACGTCTCAAGCAAAAACATGTCAGCCATCAAATTGGTTGGCAGTAATGTGAACTCTAGGGTGGCTTTTATTGCCCGTGATTTTCACAATTTCCGTTAGATTCTCTGATCTCACAGTCGTTGGCTGTCCATCCGAGCACCAGGGCGAGTGACAATTCATGCTCATTTTGGGATTCAGACTGCCCGTTGGAGCATGAAATGAGCTCATTTCGGTCAGAGAGGAACCAAATGATGAGAGCTGAAATAATGTCACACCCCATCGTTATCATTTATTCTTTCACCATAGAGGAAAATGCATCCTTCTTCTTTCACTGCTCTGACTCTCAACTGAGGAACTGTGCCTATCAACTCCTGCTAAACAATCTGATGTGTTATTCCTGCTGTGATCAGAAGGATGGAAGGGATAAAGAGAGAATGAAAAGACAGAGAGCTTTCAAATGGAAAGTAGATTGTGCAGACGACATTTGGCTCACCATCAGTGATCTGCTTCACAAAAGAGTGCTCTCTTCTTATTTAAAGATTAAAGATTTTTTTAACATTAACATGATTCCAGCTTTGTACCAGCATTCTCAGCATTCAGAGTATGATTATAAACCCAGTGCTCGGCTACGTTGCTTAGTTAAAAACACTAAGCAGTGTTATGCATGAGCAGTAAAGAGGGAGTTACATGTGTTGGGTAGTATGCACTAATTGCTCAGGTGTTTGCTTTTTTTTTTTCTGTTTTTGTGTCAATAATATATTTGGATGACTGAAGTTACCACTCATATAGTCTCTTGAACCAGATCGGTATCAACAGTTCATGGTGGCTCCATCACCTCCAGTCCTTTGACTGGATCTTTGGCATCTTGAAAAAACTTTAATTCTGTAGCTATCATTGGTGAGATCTCATAAGATAAGATCTAGGAACTTCACCCTACCCCGAGAACGCGATTTGAGCCGTGGGGGCCCAGCAACAAGTACCAGCAGTTTTTTTACCACTTCAAGCACTGCTAACCACAAGAATCCATTAAGCAGAAACCAGAGTGTTGCAAACATTTTAATATAAAAATCTTGCAACTGAAGAGAGCCCATACTCTCTCAAATCTTAGAGTGATTTAATCTGTCATTCAACCCTTTCAGTCTTTTGTAAGTGACCTCATTGAGTATTTTTACAGCACATATCAGGCCCTCGAAATCAAATCATGGCTTGAAATCTATATGGGCAGAAAGTCAATATAGCCCCATTTGTCTTTTCTTCTGTCAGGTGATTCACTCTATGGATATGAATGGTTCCCTCAGGGGCGTTATGGTAATATGCAGCATTTATTAGTAGATTTATGATACGTGAATGCTATGAGGTGAGGTCCATGCTGAACAAAACCAGAGGTGGACATGTGCAGTATTGACCAAGAGGACCATTCATTTTAAGGCCTTCTCACACCAAACATGGTATGGAAAACAGAAGTGTCATTTAACGACACATAACTACAAGTAATTTTCCATTGAGCTGAATGAAAAGTAAATGCATGCTGATTCCAATAGATGGCACAATGCACAATGCATCTTTCAGATGATGTCAAAAGAGAAGCAGAAGAAACAACACTGTAATTTTAACAGAAAAAAAATGGAAGTGACATTTAACCAAAGTATGTTTTTTATGCCATGTTAGCACAGAAACAAATGAAACATAACATGAGATTAACCACATAAACAGAATTTTTATTGAGGGATTGTTGCACTGTGTTGGGTCACCACCCTTGATGTCCAAAGTAAAATGTGGGCCTTAATGCAAAAACAATTGAGAACCAGTGCTGGGGAAGTGCCATAAGATAATTTATCAAATGAAATATGAACAAGAGCCTATGACTAAGTATGTAATTATCTTATGACACTGGAGCTTGAAAGGCTGTCATAACAAGTGAGAGCCTGCCTTTATGAATTCATTTTTCAAGATTATTAATGCTTTCAGAATTCATTGATGAGTTAAGATAAGGCATGCTTGTCAAGATTTACTCTAAGTGACAATCATGTCAAAACAAATTCTGTCTAAATTGAGTGAAACTAAATAATACACTCTGCTCATTAATTAATGTTTCGAGTGCAACGGTTATGGTCTAGATTAATTCAATTGCACAATAATAATAATAATAATAATAATAATAATAATAATAATAATAATAATAATAATAATAATAATATATATTGTCAGGACACAGACGGAGGCAGAGGATGAGGTAAACTTAGTGATGTTTATCAAAGGGGTACTTCAGCGCTGGGAAGATGAATGTGTATTTAAACTGGGTCATTTATATAGTAGAAATGTGAATTTTTTTTTCAATTTGGTGCCTTCTAGACCGAGAAAAGACAGAAAATGAAAATTGTCTCATGTGGATGAAAGACAACAACTCCCAGAATGCACTTGCTTCGCTGCCATACGAGGCCACTCCCAAAGACATGGCTACTGGTTATCTCTTGCCCACCGCGGCACCGCCCCACCGTCATTTTGATATTCATAGTAATAAAATAATTCCGTTCAGTTAGAGAATACACACTACAATTAAAAACTGGACGTGTCTTTTCAATAAAGTGTGAGTGAGCTGAACGAAAGTCATGACACAAACGCAGCAGGAGTCAGATTTCATTCACTAGAGCGTAGAGCTGAGCAGAGCTGAGGTAAGTGCGGGCCACGGCAATCATTCATATAGCGTGTACAGTCTGGTGCGTTATCAGATCATGCCTATGGAAGCTTAACTTTCATAGGAATTCATTTAAATGTAAATGCCGTGCGCATTTACATTCTGTGAGTGAGATCCCACCCTTATGGGCGGGTTGAAAACATGCGGAACTAGCTCCTTCCACTGGCTATAGTCTATAGCCTCTAGCCAAAAAATCCTCAGATGACACATAATGACGTTATTTGCATCATCGGAGGATTTTTTCCAGAAATAAAATGCACAATTATCTCATCTCAGGGGGATATGAGGGGGGAAAGTACCATAATTTGAATATACTACCGGGTTTCTACTGATACAAAACTTAATGCTAAATCACAGAAGTAAACCTTTAAACAGAGACACGAACACAGGTTAAAGGGAATTGCAGGTGGGGATGAGAACTAGCCCTTCAGACAGTCACTGAGCTGAGGATATGAGAGTTTGTAGAATAAAGGGAAATGGAGAACATGAGGAACAAGGAACTGGAGACGAGGACGGCGTTGGAGGAAGACGATGGGATCTCAGGTGAGTAGCAGGTAAGGAGTCCAGGTACATGTAACAAGATCAGACACTGAAGTGCAGGAAGAGTGTGCTTGTAAAGTGTCTGTGTAAAGGGATTCCCCAGAGCAGTGTCCCACTTTGTTAGCTTCATATGGTCACTTATTATTTTTTTTGTTCCCCTCAATGACACCCTTGCTTGTCTCATAATATCACTACAGGCACTTAAATGAAACTTTAGTGGACAGGAACTCCCAGTGAGAACAAATAAACCATAGCTAATAACATGTTTGTGTTGATTTGTTCTCTTTCACTCTATATAGACTGATGGGACCTGTAACAGAAAGCTTTGTTTCAGACTATGCCAATAGTAGGCCTACTTTTATAACTTAAAGGGTAACTAAACCCTAAACCAACTTTTTTCAGTTAATGATCTGGAAGACTGGGGCTTTATTAATGTTGTTCATTGATTCGAGTAAATGTTTTGACAGTTGGGTATAAAGTGTTTTAATTCTATAATATATGCTGTAACCGTCTTAAGTGCTGCCCTCTTAAGGTTGAACGGTGGCTACTGCAGTTGAATTTTCCTATTGGACGTTGTAGGTCATCGTGACGTATGATGGTTCTTCCAACGGCTCACCACCCACGCCCCTGGCACGAGCTCACCACGCCCTAAGAAACGGTTTCCCCAATCACATGATGAGAACGGCTATACTCTAGTATGAACTCTCATGTTACATGAAGTAGAAACATTATGAATGAAACTTACTTGACACTTGCTTTAACATTATAATGAAGAAAATGCGGTTAAATAATGCAGTTGTCAGTACACGTCAGACTCCTCTTGCAATATTATTGCCGCCCGTCATGTGTAAAGATAATTTTCATACATGAGACGCACTTTCAAACCCTGACATGCAAGTGGTTGCTGTGGTAACGAACAACAATACCGTAACGTGCTGGCGTATATAGTCTAACTTTTATTTGGGGGGGGGGGGCAATATGCTCTCTAATGGTAGCCTCCATGTGTCAGTAAATACACTTAGTGTTAATAGACACTCTGTTTGGATTTTTTTGTGAACAATAAAAAAAAAAATTATACATATTTAAATATATATATTATCATATGCAGTGCTAAACTAAACTAGAAGAACTAAAAGGCATCTGGAAATGTGCTCAAAATCCATGATTGCCCAGAAGAAATGTGACAACACAAGTCATATTTAAAACCACATCACAGTGAAAAAATATATAACCACTTCTGCAATCCATATTCAGACTATTAGGCTCTGATTCAGGTGAAGAAGAAGAAAAAACTGAAAGAAAGAGAGGGGATTAATATGTAAAAGGAAGAAAAGAAAAATAAAAGAAAGGAAGTGACACAGGAACAGACAGTGTGAGAGAAATGCCAAGGGACAAAAGAGAGAGCAGACAGGCTGGGGTTTGGCTGGAGGACATGATGTCCTCTATGATGTAAGCGAGGCGCAGTTGTAAGGGATCTGGCGTCGCTAGCAGGCTCAGTTCCCTGGCGTAGCCTCACCGATGGCCAGCCGTTCAGGATGAGGCACTGAGGAAAAGCTCCGCCGCTAGATGAGCAGTAAATTGACAATCTCGGTGCTCTCAGAAATGTCAGAGAGAAGTTATTAGCCTGGCAGGCCGCCATCTTCTATAAATAGAAGCTGGCACATTTTCATAGGAGCATTATCATTTGCCAGCAGATGAGCTGAGGAGAGAGAGAAAGAAAGAGAGAAAGAATGAAACAGTCGATTTACTGCAAGAAATAAAACACTATTTGTTTTTATCATTAAAGGAAGGAGAGGGGAAATTGAAATGAAAAACGAGCAGAGATATCATATAGCCCCAAATTACTCAGTTCCGGTGAGATGCCTTTGCAAATCAGAAAGTCACAAAAAGGGCAACCATGAGAGATGTATGGCAACAAAAATAAGGCAATTTTGCATAATCATTAAAAGCCCATGATATGTTTTTTTCTGTTATTATGCCTGATGCTGTAGTTAAGCAGCGGTGAGACAGAAATGGAAGCCAATAGATAATATCTGTGCAAGAAAATGTGTGAGTCCTGTCATGTTAAATTCTGCTTTCACCCACAATCAGAATGATCTTCTAGCCATAAAATCTAAAGGACAACAGAGAACACAGATGTCATCTCTAATAGTTTTCTATCCAGATTAATGGTCTGTGAAATTTCCCACTGTGCAATACAAAGACTATATTCAAGTCAGGATATCAAATATGTTTGGTACAGTTGTACAGTGGTAACAAAATCACATCAGCACAAACGCCAATAGGTATTTTTTTTACATTTTACTGACTTCACATTCCTTCCTATATTACTTCCTCTATAATATTCAGTCAGCTTTTCAATGAATTGGTGTGATTTGGTCATCATTATCATGCACCTTTCAGACCGTGACAGTGACTTCAAAAGAAATGTTACAGGAAATGCAGAGGGGCTATAGAACATTTATTTAACCAGACCTTTAGAAAATACTGTCTCTTATGGCCTAAATGGCAAGAAAATAGATAGATCAACAAATTGTGTACACATCGACAACATTCAAGGAAATACATTTGCAGGAATAAGTTTACCATGACCCCAAGAGTGACACCCCAAAAAATATTGCTGAACTGGCAAATTTTTGTAAAGAATAATGGTGTGAAATTCCTCCTGACGTGTTAGGCTAATCTGCAATTACAGAAAATGTTTGGTGGATTGTATAGCTACCAATCTAGCTACCTAGGATCAACCTGTTATTTCTTTTTCATTTCTGGTCTATGAATGTTTACTAAGTGTGTTTGACAAAGAAAAATTATTAATGGAAATATTATTTGTTTAATCAAGTGTTTGGCTATTATTGTAATGTGTCAAATTGTATGACTAGTTTTCATCCATCACACCGTTTGTCTTCTGATTAAGCCAAGTTTGTTTTTCCCTTGACATTAAATGCCCTGCTGTGAGTCTAGCCTAAATAATTAAGCAAGTGATCAGCCATTTTAACTTAAGACCCTTGAGAAATGTATCCATATATGAGAAATGTCTTAAAAACCACAGACTCAATATAATAATATTTCTCTCAATGATGTTGAGTAACAAACAATGTTACCTTGACAAACAAACAAACATTAGCCATGGATTTTTAAATCTAACACATGAAATAATTCACCACAGAGAATAGTGTCAACCTTAACTATACATACAGTTGAGTCATATGGACAAGAAAAGTCTAGGACATTTTTTTTTCAAACATCTTTAAAAACACATTTTCAGACATTTAAAGACATGCTAGATCTCTATACATTGATATAGTGTGGTGAATAATATCACAGACAGCAGACTAATGCAATAATGAGCCCAGGGGGAACTGTTTTTTATTGAGGAGGCTGTTGATCGTCTTTGAGTTTAAGTTTCACCACGGAAATCTTCTGTTGCACTGAGCGCATGAGTCACCACTTAATTTCCATCCGTTGGTGCGACAGACAGCTAAGTATCAATCTGTATGCAGTTTCCCTGGCCAAACCCCTTCCAAAATGACAGCTATTATCCAGATTTACATTTTATCCCTGGGAAGAATAATGACAATGAATCATTGCCATGTCACTGATGTCGATAATTATAGTATGAGTGGTCGGTGAGGAGCTTGTCTTGGAGAGCTTGGATGATGGTAACAGCCAAGTAAGGGAAAAAGTATGACAGTGAAGGATGGGTTTGATTTACATACAAGGATGACCAGATATAAGACGCAGAGTATGAAAATAGTTTTCTCCTATCACTCGAACCTTTTGTCACCTTTCAGAGCTCCTCCACTTCCATTCCTCAGAAATATGGACTCAAAATCTCCACAGAGTATAACAGAGTGCTATGCTGTATAGTTAACCCAATACATTCTGTCATTATTTGCTCACCCTCATGCCATTTCAAATTTGTATAAATTGATTTCTTCTGCAGAGCACTAAAGAAGATATTAGAAGAATGTTTGAGCCAATTTCTATGATGAACCGACTGAAAAAATCAAATCAAATCATTCATCCACTCATGCATACATAAAATATTTCCAAATCAAATATGGCGACACACAAAATAAATTCAAACCTAATTGGTGCTTGTGTCATGAAATCATAATGTTAAATCAATTGATTACATTTATGCTCTTATGCCCTTCAAGTGGGAGGTCTGCCAATTATTTTTTTTTTTTTTAGATTATTACAGTAACAGCTTTAATAAAAACCCATGCATCCACATTGTTGGGAACTATTTTCCTCCTCGAAGAAGAGACCAGGACACTTGGATATAACTTCAGCAGGATTCTTTATTGAGAATACGTGCTTCTGGTAGCTGCAGTCATCAAATCGAATCTAAACAGGAGACACTCTAAACAAAAGAATGCAAATGTTGTATAGGTAAAAGGGACACACCCCAAATATTCCTGTGTCATCAGTCCTAATTCAATCATCATAACAGTGTCATTCAAATGCATAGATGCTAATAAAGACAAAATACTAATGTCTCAAACACCTAGGCTGTACCTCAAACTGTAAAACACGATGTATTTCAAACATATACTTAAATGTGTAATCTTACAGTCCCCCCTTTGAGAGTTCTAATAACTCTCACATAATACAAATTTAAACCTTCATAAATCCATTTTGTAGCTTATGTTTGTTAGCATAAGCCCCATCTTCTGGTCATGTAACTTTAAAAAGTTACAGGCACATATCACTTGCCCTGTGTTGATTGTCTATAGTGACAAATGACATGCTGACACAGAAACAAACATGCCACAAGGGTCTGTGCAGTTCTTACGGGTAATAGTCTTTTGTGGTTGGAACAGTCCTTTCCTTGTAAGTCATTTGTTTAATAAAACACTTGATACTGTGGACGCATAGATAGTACACCAGTAGGAAAGTCAACAGCAGAATTGCTATTTCCTTGATCCACCCGAACCATGAAGAATTATCTTCAGTCATCTGATGTAATTTTGCTGAAAGATCAAGAATGTCTTGTTGGATATTGTTCAAGCGTTCTTGACCACCATGTTTTTGCACAAGTGAGTCCTGGAATGCAGCCATCTTCCTGGTTTGTGGTAGGAGCTGAATTATGTAGATGTGGAGAGCTTGGGGTGGTGTGTGTATTTTCTCTGATAGCCAGTAGAACATAAACCAGGGTGCACCTGCCATTGAATTGGCTGGGTAGGATGTTGTAGACAGAAGTTCTTCCCATCATGCACTGTAAAAAGTAATTGCTGAATCTTCTAAAGAAAATCTTGTAAAATAAACTGATTTTGGAAAATTTGTTGATTTAACTTGACTAGACTGAGTAGTGTGAACTTTTAGGTGGATGCAATAGTTAAACTAAGCAAATTTAGTACATATTACTTAAGAGTGTTGAGTGTGTTGTACTAAATGCATGTTCTCTGTTGCAAATGCCTGGAGCAAATAATTTGCATAATAATAATAATAATAATAATAATAATAATAATAATAATAATAATAATAATTTACCTACAATTAGAAACGGATGTTAAGGTGATAATAGCCATTATATATATTATATATATATATATATATATATATATATATATATATATATATATATATATATATATATATATATATATATATATATATATATATATATAATTTTGAATCTTATTTTTTCCTTCGTGGAATAAAATAACTGGGAAACCACTAAGATTTAAGCTTATTGGCAAGCCCATCAGCTGCTGCTTCACAATCCTTCATATTTGTATTAACAGAGCTTGATAACTGGCTTTTGAATTTAAACCAGAAAATAGAGCAAAAAGGTTAAAAAAATTAACTAGTTCCCTTTCGAAAGGGAACTCTCGCTCCGTCTAGCTGACGCTATGGGGGAACGCCCTCGGCGTGACTGGTGTCTGAAGCTACTATCGAATCACGGCAAAGTCTTTGACCGACGTCAGCCCATGACGTCATCAACGTGCGACCCGGAAGTATAAAAGGGCGCCGTGCCAACACATACACATCTTTTTCGTCTTCAGGGACTGTTTGTTTGAAGCGGTATCTGCAGATCTGGTAAAGTATTACTAACTAAGGAAAAGGATGAAACGCACAGAGAAGAGGCAGAGCTTTAGGAAGTGTGTCGACCCGTGTCAGAGGTTTCTGACACCGGGAGACACACATTCTCTGTGCGTTTATTGCCTGGGCGAAGAGCATGCACAGGCAGTTCTCGAGGGAGCTGCCTGTGCAAACTGTGAGCAATTCCCTGTTAGAACGCTCCGTTCTCGTCTGGCCCTCTTCTCGAGGGAAGAGGGCGCAACATCTGGGGCTGCTGATGTGAGTTCCGCTCGCGCTGAGGCGGAGCGGCGGCGCACTTCATGGGGTTCCCAGATGGAGCTCGCTGATCGTCTGGAGAGAGGTGTGGTACTCTCGGACGATCAAACGGCTGACGAGAGCGACCTGCAGGTCGATGTGGAGAACGATGGTTCTCCGCCGAGACCTGCAGCGGGTGCTCTTCGGGACGGGCAGGAGATGGCTGAGGAGGATGATGAGAGCGACCAGGACCTGCCTGGACCCTCTCAGCCACCCTGTCCCGCGTATGCCGAGTTGCTGGATGCTATGGAGCGCGCCACGGACAGGCTGAGGCTGCCCTGGCGGCGCGCTGGGGGAGAGGTCGCTCGTGGACGGCTCGACGATCGATTTCTCCCCGGTCATACACCAGCACCTCAGATGAGCCTTCCATTCCTACTGGACCTCCATACTGAGGTCCAGGTGGCATGGAAGAACCCGTTCTCTGCCCGCATTCACCGACATCAGCGGGCAAGCTTCGCTGATGTCGAGGGAGTGGGTAAGCACGGGTATGTGTCGATGCCTCCCATAGACGAGACGTTTGCGAACTATCTCGTCTCTGGGCAGGTGTCGACACTGAGAGCTCCATCTCTGCCATCCAAACCGCTGAAAACTACCTTGCGGTTGAATGGCAGGGCATACGCGGCAGCAGGTCAGGCTGGTGCGACCCTGCACACGATGGCGGTGTTGCAGGCGTACCAGGCGGACCTGCTGGAGGATCTCGACCAGGGGGCCGGGCTGTCCCCTGAGGCAGTTGCTGAGCTGCGCCGCACCACAGATCTGTCTCTCCGGGCCACCAAGCAGACTGCTGCTGCTATCGGCCGCTCTATGGCGGCTATGGTGGTTACGGAGAGGCATCTGTGGTTGGGCCTGGCTGATATCGGGGAGAAAGAAAAGGGTTTTCTCCTCGATTCACCGGTTTCGCCTACTGAGCTTTTCGGCACCTCCGTGGAGGCGGTGGTTGGAAAGTTCAGGGAGGCGAAGGCGCGCTCAGCGGCATTTAAAACATGCATACCGCTGAGATCCGCGCCCCCACCCAGGCAGGCGGGACCTGGTCCTTCACGGTCTGAGGACCGTAGGCAGGACCAGAGGGCTAGCGTCTCCTCTCGTGCCCCCCCTCCTTGGAGGAGCAGGGCACAGAGGAGACGGGATTCCCGCGGGGGGAAAAAGGATTTAAGGGAGGTGATCCAGGACAAACGTTCCCAACGAAGGCGTTGGTAATGGGTCACTTCCCTTGAGGGCGGTTACATCATAGCCCTCTCCTTTTTCCTTTCTAATGTCTTTTTATGACTTTTTACCCAGGCGCTTCTTACATCAGGCCTGTGGCGGGCCTATGATGAGTAGTACTATGTTCTGATGGCCCGCCCGGAAAGTGAGAACGCCCCTTTCAGGCATTCATGGGCGGTAGAACATGGTGGTGAGAACTGCACAATGAGTCTTCGCTCAGCATGCCGCAGGTGAGAGTGGTCTTTTTGTATGTTATACTAAAAATATGTATTTCTTACAGACCCCAGGTTCCTGTATAGAGTTGGGTATTCATCAGAGAGAACTGTCTTTCCCCTGCTTAGTTAGGCTTCAACACAGCACCATTATCTGGGCTATGTTTGTGAGCGTGTGTTGGCTTTCCCTGGTTGGTCAAGATGGCGCCAGATAGGCCACCGCTTATGGTTATCAGAAGATGGGCCTCCTCTCATTTTGAGAGTAGTGTTTAGGCCGCCGCTCTTTTTCTTTGAAATGTTTGCGGATTACTAGGCGGTAGCACACTTTTCTGTTAGAATGTAGTGTTTGTCTACCGCCTAGGGTTATTATGTGTCTTCGGTCCCCTAAGCCACTGCAGGTTGGATTAGTTTGTCTCTGTTACGACTGAGCGCTACGGCGTCAGTTGGTATGTGGGTAAAGGAGGCGCGTTGCTGAGGCACCGTCACCTTTTTTGTTGTACTTAGATCGGAGGCCTCCTCTCAGTGAGAGTCGTTGGTTTTAATAGCAGTCAGTTTGTTTGTCTGGCAGTTATTTCTCGTTTTTTGCGAAACTCGTACAGCTTGTAGGCTTCTACAAGCCTCCCTGGAACGGGTCCCCATTGTGATGGGTAGCTATCATGTGTTAGGCTTCAGCAGGCCTCCATGAAAACGAGCCGTTGGGTCTAATATTACTACAACCCACATTTTTCAAATATGGCTGTCCCAGTTAGCAGGAAGGATTGCACCGTTCTCAAGAGTAAACGGTGACAGTGGTAGGCCTTATCAGGCCTCTAGTAAGGCAGGTGACAATGCTTAAGCATCAAGGTACTACTAGCCTAGCTGGCTATCAGGTTAAATAGGGGTAAATACGCTCTCCTGAAGGTCGGCTGTCAATTGTAGGCCTCAGTAGGCCTCTTGAACAAGGCGCATTATCAGTTGGAAGGCCTCAAACAGGCCTCACTGGAGGTATGTACCGATGTGCGCATCAGGACAGCTAGCCTGGAGGCTATCAGGTTGTAGGCCTCATCAGGCCTCCCCGTAGGCCCGCTGGTAGGTGTAAGGCCTTACTAGGCCTCCTTGAGAGTGAGCTCTCAGGTTGTGATCACTACCAGAAGCAGGTTGTAGGCCTCATCAGGCCTCCCTGAAAGGCCTGCTGTTAACTCTAAGACCTTACTAGGCTTTCCTGAGGGTGAGTTCCCAGATTGTGGTCACTCTCAGAGGCAGGTTGTAGGCCTCATCAGGCCTCCCTGAAAGCCTGCTGTTAATTCTAGGCCTTAATAGGCCTCCCTGACTCGAACAAGGTAGTAGGCCCCATCAGGCCTCCCTAAGGTGTTCCTGGGGTCCAGTCATCTGAAACAGTTAGCACGCATTGCAAACAGGTAGCAGGCCTCTCCAGGCCTCCCTGAAGGCTGCTTATCAGGTAGTAGGCCTTAATAGGCCTCCCTTGAGGGCGAGTTCCTTAATCAGGATGCTCAAAAAGCCTGCGTAGCTTGACTGTTGAGTCCCAGATGGTGGTCACTCGAACGAGGTAGTAGGCCCCATCAGGCCTCCCTGAGATGTTCCTGGGACCCAGTCATTTAGCACGTATTGCAATCAGGTAGTAGGCCTCTCCAGGCCTCCCTAAAGGCTGGTTATCAGGTAGTAGGCCTTAATAGGCCTCCCTTGAGGACGGGTTCCTTAAACAGGATGCCCGACTAGCCTGCGTAGCTTGACTGTCAAGTAGTAGGCCTCCATTAGGCCTCCTTGAGAAAACAAGGGTAACCTCAGCAGGCGGTATTGCTGTCAGGTAGTAGGCCTCACTAAGGCCTCCCTGAGGACGGAGTCCCGAGCCTGGATGCTTGGGTTTCCAGCATGGCTTGCGGTTAGGTAGTAGGCCTCTATAGGCCTCCCTGGAATACCCGCTATCAAGTAGTAGGCCCACAGGGCCTCCTTGAAGTTGAAGTTCCTGAGCTAGGCACTTTGATTACCAGGTCTCTGTGAGAACTTGTGGTAGTTGGGCCTACAGCTGGAGGTTACTCGCCAGGCAGGCTCAGCTGCTCCCCTCAATGAGGGTCGTCTATGAGTGCTCAGCCGCCTGAGCCTGGTCAGACGGTCGTAGGCCTCTCATGAGGCCTCCCTGTTAGATCAGTCATTAAGGCCCTTTCGGCCTCCCTACTGCTTTGAAACACAAGCACCTGGTAGATCCTTGATTGAGCAGGCAGACTCCCCTCGATAGCAAGGGTTGAAAAGCACTTCGCTGAGTATTGCTCTCTTGGATAACCCGTCTCTGAGTTCCGGGCTAAGTAAGACTGCCTGTGTTTCAGTCCCTTAGCTTGGGCACCATTTGGGCACCATCCAGAGGCTCTGTTTTTGAACAGACAGGGTTGGCCAAACCGAAGTGTCCATAACACTTAGGGCACCAGGTCAGGCTTCCCTGGTGGCACTCGGGAGAACTTTTTCCCGAGTAGTGACTGGCTGGGGTTCCTTCGGGTCCCCTAGCCACATTCCCTTGAAGGGACCCCTTCTTTGGAAGTAGTGGTCCCGGGCCTTCGAGCTGTCTAGATGGAACTCCACGCAGTGCGTTAAGGGTTCCGTTTAGTTGTATAGCTTGGGCTATGACCGTAGGGAGTGCTGTCACTGTCAGCCCAGGACCTGAGGGGGAATCGCTCAGGTTTTTTCTATGAATTACTTGAGTTGACAGTTGTCACTGCCAATGGGCAGACACTCCCCTTAGCATGGCGGCGTTGGTATATCGTTCCCCATAGTGTCAGCTAGACGCAGCGAGAGTTCCCTTTCGAAAGGGAACGTCTAAGGTTACGTATGTAACCTCTGTTCCCTGAGAACAGGGAACGAGCGCTGCGTCGCGTTGCCATGCTTCAGGGCCTATCTGCCATACAGTCCCTTCAGACGAGAAGATGTGTATGTGTTGGCACGGCGCCCTTTTATACTTCCGGGTCGCACGTTGATGACGTCATGGGCTGACGTCGGTCAAAGACTTTGCCGTGATTCGATAGTAGCTTCAGACACCAGTCACGCCGAGGGCGTTCCCCCATAGCGTCAGCTAGACGCAGCGCTCGTTCCCTGTTCTCAGGGAACAGAGGTTACATACGTAACCTTAGACGTTTTCTCCCACAATCAAAACTAACAGATTGTAACATTGTCTTCCATGATGTTCAACACACATACTTCTGTTAAAATCTCAGAAAATTTGGTTTAGGGTTTCATGACCCTTTAAGTTCCAGTGCAATGTGCCCGCGCCAGAGGTGGACAGTAACTAAGTACATTTACTTGAGTACTGTACTTAAGTACACTTTTTGAGTATCTGTACTTTCCATGAGTAGTATTTTTTCTGGAAACTTATGACTTTTACTTCACTACATTTGAAAGACAAATATCGTACTTTTTACTCCATTACATTTCTATCAAGGCCCTCGAAGTAGAAAGTTGTAGCCGCTTTGAAAGTCAGTGGATGATTTGTTTTCTTCTTTAAAACGTGATTGTTTTTTCTTTTTTCTTTTTTTTTTTGCAGACAGCCTATCAGTAATCACTCTTGTAGAATCACATGAAGTTCAATGATTTCCAAGTATTTTTTGAACACCAATCAATTGATGGCAAAATAGAAGGCGGCAGTTCCCAGACGCAGTGCATGAAACCATAGTCATATGTAAAAGTTAAAATTCAGAAGAGCAGACGTGGATAAGTCTGAAAAAGTGTGACGACATGAAAGTGCACACAGAAAGCTGCCTCTCAGACGCCAGACCACAAGTACTGAATTTTAGTCTATTGAAAACTAAAATCTTATTATAGTCAATTAAAACTAGACTAAAACTAAAACAATTCAGATGCCTAAAATGTTATAGTCAAAAGACTGACTAAAACTAAATCTAAATTTGCTGTCAAAATTAACACTGGTATGAAGTATGATTGGTCAAATGATTTTTATAGATTTACCCGCCAAGTTGCCATAGCCTTGCGGATACAGCGCTAACGCATAGCGTTCGACAATGATGTTAGTTAGCATGCTAAAGCGTAGTTGGGCTAATAATGTTAACTGAAGTCTTTTCAGAAATATGTTTTTACATAATCCTGTCAAATAAACATAATGTAGAAACATTTCTTTTCTAGTATGATTTTGACTTTGATAAGAGCTTTGTAACTTTTAAGCAAGTATTTAAATGAGTTCAAGATATGCTAGCATGTCAGATGGAGCATGACTGGCTTAAACCACCATGATGGAAGAGCGCGCATTCATACAACAATGCAACAATAATAAAATAATGCGTTTACTTTTACTTTTGATACTTAAGTACTTTTAAAAGCAAGTACTTCTGTACTTTTACTTAAAGGGTTAGTTCACCCAAAAATGAAAATTCTGTCATTAATTACTTACCCTCATGTCGTTCGACACCCGTTGTGCCAATGGAGGCCTTTCAGAGCCATCAGATTTCAACTAAAATATCTTCATTTCTGTTCCGAAGATGAACGGAGGTCTAACGGGTGTCGAACGAAATGAGGGTAAGTAATTAATGACAGAATTTTCATTTTTGGGTGAACTAACCCTTTAAGTAAAAATCTATCTTTACAACTTTCACTTGTAATGGAGTAATATTTAACCAATAGTATTTTTACTTTTACTCAAGTAATGGAGTTGTGTACTTTGTCCACCTCTGGCCCGCGCACACGTATTGCGCATTGTAGCGGTACACAGGTGTCGACGCCGACGAAGAAGAAACTTAAGCTTGTGTTCGGGATGTGGCGGCACAACGAGGTAAGCTCACGATGGCCTATTTATAAAGCTCAATGTCATTGTATTGCATAAAAAAACTTATATATAATTTAATTTGCTCATTGTGTGGAAAGAGAAAAAAGCAATAAAAGGCACTGATGTAGGATAGTTTTATGTCGAATGAGACCGTTTGAGATCAGTGGCTTACTAGCTAGGTTGCAAACATACATTTTTACTGAACATTGGTTTTATGTACAGTTTGTAAGTTATTTAAATCGATTGTGTTCGATTGTGTTCGAACAGGTGCTGTGTAATATCATTGTGCCGCTGCACTCATGGTCCAGCACAAAGTTCCTTGATTATTACGCAGGAATGAGAGTATAGTTCCTAGCCATATCGGCCTAGAAAAGCACAACTTGTCATTTTCTGTCAGTACAGAAGTGTCAAGTTATAAAAAGATATTTTTAAAAAAAAATTGAAACTCTATGGTCATTATTTTGAGCGAGATGCTAAGGCTCTAATCAGATTCAATGATCTATGCTAAGCTATGTTAAAAGTGCTACCGCCAGTCCTGGAGATCGGCTGAATGGATTCGAAAACGGTAATACTCAACTATTTTACTTTAGTGGAGCTGGAAAATGAGCCTATTTTCAAAAATAATGGCATTCCTTTAAGATTCTGCAACAGATTGACAATGATGTAAGCTCCTCAGACACATCACATTTATTTTTCGATAGTAAAACAATTGTTGCTTTTGCTGTTGTTTTCTGCTCTGTGTTGTTTGTGTCATGAGAGCTAATAAATATTAATTTAAAACTTTGCAGAAGTCCAACGTCAATTTGAGACGAGCAGCCATTCGACCACACACTTCGTGGCCTACCACTCCTCTTATAAACATATTTTGTAAGTATTTTTTTCTGTGATGTAACAGGCAAACTGTTCTTCAAATTGTTTAGAGATCTGGCAAGAAGAGTTAGGGAAAAAAAAAGTCTGGACACTGAAACAAAGAAAGGCATAGAGAAAAGAAAGATAAATTAAGAACTCAGAGGAAAAAAGGCAAAGAAATGAAAGGGAAACAATTGTAAGAAAGACAATAGACGGGAGGTTGGAAATTTAGACTGGTAGGAAGAATAAAGAAAAGACACAACAGAGATTAATGAAGTCAGTAAAGGAGGTAAGAAAATAAATATAAATGACTGAAAGGAGATTAGAAGTAAAAATCTGATATTTAAGTGATTTTTAAAAATTAAATTATTGTTATTAATGTTATTAATTTAGTTTCACATTTAAATGCAAGTATGTCTTTTAAAAGGTTTTTTGGCTTACATTGACGTAATTTTTGTTATGCTATTCCCATTTTTAGGACTGATGGCAATGAAGACATTTTCAACACCTCAATTGGTAATATGACAGTGATTCCCGAGGACTCTGCAACTGGGCCCTACTCTTTGCATCTTGATGCCACAACAACGACAATCATTGTGGAAAGTACAGTGGTTGTGGATGACCTTATCCACAAAATATTCCACAATCAATGTGTCTGCTCTTTGGGCTAATTTATGCTCTTAACTTAGAGTATCCAACAACACTGAAGAGCACATTTGTTTTCATTTTGTCCCTTGGCCACAAGTCACTCAAACCTAAAATTCAATCACTAAAAAAAAAATTGCCTAATGCAGTAATATGTTTTTTCATGGTTAAAGGATTAGTTCACTTCAAAATGAAAGTTTCCTGATAATTTACTCACCCCCATCTCATCCAAGATGTTCATGTGTTTCTTTCTTCAGTCGAAAATAAATAGTTTTTTGAGGGAAACATTCCACGATTTTTCTCCACATAATGGACTTCAATGGCACCCAAAATGTTGAAAGTCCAAATTCTCTTTGCATGATCCCAGACGAGGAAGAGTCTTATCTAGCGAAACGATCTGTTATTTTCAACAACAAAAAAAAATATATATATATATATACTTTTTAACCTAAATTGCTCATCTTGTTCTGCGCTGCAACATGCCATGGATTGTGCAATCAAGGTCACACCCGTAGGCAGAAGTACTGCCCCAAGAGAATGTGCGCAGACTTATACAAACACCCTTTACAAAAAACACACTCCATCTCCAACTTCAAAATCGTCCGACGTTTCCATCGTGATTGCGCTCTTTTTGACCAATAGTTTGTCTAGATCAGACATATTCCTCGTCTGGGATCATTCAGAGCCTCTGAAGCCCTCCCTTTGAAACTGCATTGATTTGGACCTTCAACCTTTGGTCCCCATTGAAGTCCATTATGTGGAGAAAAATCCTAGAATGTTTTCCTCAAAAAACAATTTCTTTTTGACTGAAGAAAGAAACACATGAACATCTTGGATGAGATGGGGGTGAGGAAATTATCAGGATTTTTTCCATTTTGAAGTGAACTAATCATTTAAGCATTACTGAGTTGAGTTTGAATAAATAGATCTATGCCTTTTAGAACTCTAAAGAAAATTGTTCAGTACTATAATGTTTTACAGATACTTTTGTATTTTCCAATAAATGTTTTAGAATAGTTTTTTAGAAGATGACTTTAAAGAGAACTCTATTAGAAAAGTTAAAAACCGACTGTTCAGTGTTTGCAAGATTTGCTTTTGACCACTTTGTAAAAACAAAGAAACATTGTCTCTCTTTTTATTTAATGAGTGCAGTATGTGCTTTTTAATGTGCTGTAATTAAGTAATGTCTTAAATTAATATTGTTCCCTTTCGAGGGAACTCGCACTGCATTGTAGCAATTATGGACGCAGACATATAGATGAGTTAATCTTCCAATGATTCGATCAAATTAACATCCTTTTCAACAAAGCACAATTCAGCTCCAGGAAATCATCATCATCACGAGGGAGATGGGGGCTTGATTCTGCCCGGAGCTACTAGTTCTGACTTCCTATGGACTCGCCACCAAACTCAGTTAAAAGAGGACAAAGGGCTCGTGGTTGTCACAAGACAAAGAAACAACCAGACCTCTGTCTTTGCAATGACCGGTAAATGAACTCCACGACACAGCTAAAACTCCAAGCAAGCTCACAGAAACTGTCACATATGGAGTGCAGCAAATCACGGATTATTGGACTTTTTCATTTCAAATAGCCTTCGACGTAGCTTGTTAGTGTGTTTACAACTAATACACGTTAGTTAGACTATTGGGCATGAATATTACTCACAATTCATGCAATTATGTAACTATTGAATGAGTGGATGAAAAAGCATTGTGTTTGATACCGGTGTGTTCGTATGGATATAATCCAACAGATGAGCTGAATGAAATCTTTATAGAATTGATCATGTCCTTATAGTAAGAAATTAGGTCTAAATTTACTCTCTGCTTAAGAGCAGGAAACTAAATTCTATAGATAACCCAATTTTGTGGGAGGGGTGGAGACACAGTCACCCCTGAAACCTAATTGGCCAGAACCCATCCAGGGGATGGGCAAATGTTTGAGTTTAATCTCAGAACACGAACGAAAAGTTCTGTCTACAGTTCTGTGCAGTTCTGTACAGTTCAGACCAGAAGCAGTGCAGAGTTCAGCTCAAGTTCGGTTCCAGTTCGGTTCGAGCTGGTTCGCGGCCTGTTCGCAGTTCAGAGATGATCTAAGTCCTAGCAGTTTGACCAGAGTGAGTTCTGAACGGAGCTCCCAGGAGACGGTCTGACTATCGTGACAGACCAACATCAGAGAAAATGGGTTAACAACGATTTCATTCAGGCCATCTGCTTTTCTCTCACTTTCCTTTCTTTTACTTAAAGTTTATTTTATTTCCGTTAAGTCTCGGGTTCTGTTAAGTTTCGCCACAAAAGTCTCTCAACAACGAGTTTCTAACAGCGCGCTCCAACTTCAAACAACGCCCACAAGACTTCCATCCAGCCGCCAACATGCCACGTGGTTGGCTTCCCCAGACGTCGACCAGACCTTCAGCGAATCAAAGATCCGGGAAAATCCCTGTACAGCCAGAAAAAGGGAATCCCCCTTGTCAGACGCGCGAAACACAAACGCAAGTAACGCCTTTTTGATTCCAAGCTGAACTGGTGCATTAGATCAAATGTAATAACCCTGCCTAAGAAACGATAGGAGGTTAAATTACTGATCAATGGTTTCTTCAGGTCATGTTTCATAAATGCATAGATTGCTTAGGATTTCATAATTTCTCTCTCTTAGAACTTATTCTTTCCTCACCTTCTTCCTTTCTGCAATGTGTGAATGTGCGAGCGTGTGTGTTTATGTTAGATATTAGTTTGATGTGTTAGATTAATCAATAAAGTTCCGTTTGTATTCAAAGATAACTGTTCTTGTGTTATGTGCTTATCAATTTAATGTCTTGAACTGCCGATCTAAGTTACCTGGCTGTTAAATAGTGTTTCACTATTGTTCGGATATTAATATCCGCTGCAGAGTTGATATTTACAGCCCGTTCAAATGAACGCTAGAAGAGTCATTTGCTCGGCTGTAAAATAGACTCTCAAAATTCCCTATGAATTCATTAAATTCATTCATTTGAGCTAAATATACATGTTTCCCTTTAACAGAGCCCCCTTTAAGTCCTTACATATCGGCGGACGAATAAGTTAAGGTGTAAACATTAATTCTGAATTATTTATAATATATAGTGTCATTCGAGTCTTTCATTTTAATTCAGTTCCCCGTTGAGTTATTATTTTATCTGACTCATAGTCGCTACAGCATCGAGACGACACTTAGGGGATGCTCCCTTAGCATCAGCGAATCTGAAACCAGAATGCCAACTAGGCCAATCCGATTGGCGTGCGTGATGACGTAACCGTGACGGCATACCCGGAAGTATAAAAGGGGAGCTGGAACGTAATGTCGGCAGTTATCGCTCTTCAGCAATAGCGCTCTGTGTCAAAAAACTGTCTGTCTATTTATTGTTGTACGTCAGTGAGAAAGTGTGTGAATGATGTAAGAGAAAATGAGAGAGTTCAAGCAGTGTGTGCATCCTTGCCCTCGTTATATGTCGGGCTCGGATACACACCTGCTGTGTGTGCACTGTCTGGGCGTTCAGCATGCTCGAGCGGCTCTCGAGGGAGCCTCGAGCATTGCTTGTGAGCATTGCGAAAAGCTAACGCTCAGAGTGCTCCGCTCTCGGCTGGCCGTGTTTGATGAGGCCGGCCAGCCTCGTGAGCCCCATGGTTCTGGACCCGCGGTCGCTGAGGCGGCTCGGCGTCGCAGATCATGGGGTTCACAGCGGGACTTGTCAGAGGGTTTCGGGACTGCTGCGGCACTTTCCCGATCCTCCTCTGACAGTTCCGAGGATCTTCCTCCCCGTGTGGAAGCCCGCTCAGCGGCTTCTTCCCCCGGGGTGGGAGGTCCGGTGCTCGTTCTCTCCGGTTCCGAGGAGCCGGAGGAAATAGGCACCGAGGCGGGGGATGAAGCAGAAATTGTTTCAGTGCTTCATCTGCCCGCCCAAGAGGAGTTGGTAGAGGTGTTGACCCGGGCTGTGGCCAAATTAAACATAAATTGGCCACAAGAGGCTCTGGAAATTCAGCCACCCAGTAGGCTGGATGACCGGTTCCTCTCGCACCGGGTTCAAACACCTCGCCGGGGCCTGCCTTTTTCCCCAGATCTACACACTGAGGTGTGCAGATCCTGGAAGAAGCCCTATTCCTCGCGTGTGTCAAATCCTCCGGTGTTGGATTATTCCAATGTTCTGGGGGCACGCGAGGCGGGCTATGGGGCGATGTCTCGGGTGGAGGAGGCTCTCGCGAGCTATCTTTCACCCGACTCTGCATCGTCCCTTAAGGCTCCGGTTTTGCCCACCAAACCCTGTCGGGACACCTCATCATTGGTGGGCAAGGCTTATATGGCGGCTGGTCGGGCTGGTAGTTCCCTGCACACACTCTCCATTCTGCAGGCCTACCAGGCTGATCTCCTTAAGGAGTTAGACGAGGGAGATGGCCCCTCTCCGGAGGATATTCTGGAGCTAAGGAAGGCTGCAGATTTGTCTCTCCGCGTCACCAAGGAGACGGCCCGTGCTATTGGCCGTTCCATGGCTTCAATGGTGACTGTGGAGAGGCATCTCTGGCTGAATCTGTCGGGGATAAAGGAGAAGGACAAAACCTTCCTCCTGGACTCCCCGATTTTGCCTTCTGGGTTGTTTGGAGACGCGGTTAACGGCGTTGTTTCCAGACACCAGGAGGCGAAGAAGCAGTCAGCAGCCTTCCACCAGTACCTCCCTCGTCGCTCAAAACCTGGGAAGGCTGGCCCTAGCGGACAGCCTCAGCCGTCATCCAGCTCCTCGCACCGAAAGGTGCAAAAGGAGAGCGTCGCATCTAGAGCCCCTCCCCCGGGAGCCTGGCAACAGAGGCGACGCTCTCAGCAGCAGTCTTCCGCTCCTAAGGGCGATCTACGGAACGTCCTTCAGGCGCGGAAGGCTGCTGGGAAGAAGTCCTAGCTGCGGCAGGGCTTCTAAGAGCGGTCCCTCCCGCAGAGGAGCAACCGAGGTTGTTTCCTCTGTGGCGCTCTGGGGAAATGGATGTGGTAATCCCGCCGTCTATGACGCTTCGGGCCACATCGATTTCCCGCGAACGCATGCTGCACCAGCCGCCTCTGGAAAGACCTCCAGACCTCCGCGCGTCCGCACACGGTGAACCGTTCCCAACTACTTCCTGCCGGTCAGCCGCTTCAGGGGCTTGGGGACGGGAACCGTGTAACACCCAACGCCAGCCTTGAGAGGCTGGTTCCCTTAGTAGATTATCTCGGCGCATGGAAATGCCTTCCGAATATTTCTACATGGGTCCTGCGTACTGTAGAAAAGGGTTACAGACTCCAGTTCGGTCATCCTCCTCCAAAATTCAGGGGTTTGTACTGGACTACAGTGGTGCCCGAGCGGGTTTGGGTAATGGAACTAGAAGTAAAAACCTTGTTAGCGAAGGAAGCCATAGAGCGTGTTCCTCCGCTGAAAGGGGAGTCCGGGTTCTACAGCCGGTACTTTATAGTTCCCAAAAAGGATGGAGGGTTGCGTCCTATAATAGATCTGAGGTTTTTGAATCTGTCTCTGAGGAGCTTCAGATTCAAAATGCTCACCATTCCCATGATCGTGAGTCAGATCCAGTCCGAGGACTGGTTCGTCACGATAGATCTGAAGGACGCATACTTCCACATCTCCATCCTCCCATGTCAGAGGAAGTATCTGAGGTTCGCTTTCGGGGGCGAAGCGTACCAATATCGAGTGCTTCCCTTCGGCCTAGCCCTCTCCCCACGTACCTTCACGAAGTGCATGGATGCAGCTCTGGCTCCAATGAGACTTCAGGGCATCCGTGTGCTGAATTATATCGACGACTGGCTCATACTGGCCCAGTCGTACGATATGGCGGTCCGGCATCGAGATGTCATTCTGGCCCACATAAGGTGCTTGGGGCTGAGACTCAACACGAAAAAGAGCGTGTTGACGCCGTCCCAGAGGACAACGTTCCTCGGGGTCGTATGGGATTCGACGACGATACGGGCACAATTGTCTCCCACGCGAGTCGAGACCATACTGGCGTCGGTCTCAGGAATAAGGCTAGGCCACAACATCACTGTGAGGCACTTTCAGAGGGTGCTGGGGCACATGGCAGCAGCGTCCAGCGTAATACCTTCTGGCCTGCTGAACATGAGACCCCTCCAGTGGTGGCTGAAAACCAAGGGGTTTTCCCCCAGAGGGAATCCCTTCCGTATGATCAGGGTAACGCGCAAATGCCTTCGTTCCCTAGCCATATGGAAGAAACCTTGGTTCCTGTCCCAGGGGCCAGTGTTGGGAGCGTCTTGTTGCCGGAAATCCGTTTCAACAGACGCCTCCCTCACTGGTTGGGGCGCGGTCATGGAAGGCCACTTTGCGAGGGGCCCGTGGGAGGGCCGTCATTCCTCCTGGCACATAAATTGCCTGGAGATGATGGCGGTCTACAAGGCTCTCAGGAGCTTTTTCCCGGACCTCCGCGGCCAACATGTCCTGGTACGGACAGACAACATGTCTGTCGTAGCGTACATAAACCGCCAGGGGGGTTTGAGGTCGCGCCCTCTTTACAGACTGGCGCGTCAAATCCTCCTGTGGTCCCAAGGGAAACTGTTGTCCATCAGGGCAATGTATGTCCCGGGGGTCCAAAATCAGGGACCCGACATCCTGTCGAGGCAGGGGCTGAGGCCCGGGGAGTGGCGACTCCACCCAGAGGTGGTGGAGGCCATATGCAAGAGGTTCGGCCCAGTGGAAGTGGATTTGTTTGCGTCTCGAGAGACGTCTCACTTCCCACTGTGGTTTTCCCTCACGCGTCCAGATGCCATGGTTCAGACGTGGCTGAGGCTGCGTCTGTACGCATTTCCCCCGATTGCTCTGCTCCCGGGAGTCCTGGAGAGGATCAGGCGACAGGGGGTCAGTCTACTTCTGGTAGCACCCCGTTGGCCGACTCGAGTTTGGTTCTCGGATATCATAGCTCTGCTAGCAGGTCAGCCGTGGGAGATTCCTCTGAGGAGGGATCTCCTATCTCAGGCGGCGGGTACGATATTTTACCCCCGCCCGGAGATTTGGAACCTGTGGGTCTGGCCCCTGAGGGGACCAGGTACCTAGAGGCTGGCCTATCGGCTGAGGTGATAGAGACCTTACTCAGTTCCAGGGCTCCGTCTACGAGGAGACTGTACAGCCTCAAGTGGAATGTGTTTTCCACTTGGTGCAGGGAGCGTGAGGTGGACCCAGTTAACTGCCCAGTGGCTTCAGTGCTGGAGTTCCTCCAAGATCGCTTCTCTGCAGGGCTTACCCCGTCCACACTCAAGGTGTACGTGGCTGCCATTGCGGCTTTCCACACTCCTATGGGTGATGGGCCTCTGGGTAGGCACCATCTGGTTGTACAATTTCTCCATGGGGCTCGGAGGATGAGGCCTGCGGCTCATTCCAGAGTTCCAACCTGGGACCTGGCAGTGGTTCTCGAAGGCTTGGCTGAGGCCCCCTTCGAGCCATTGGAGTCAGCCGAACCTAAGAACCTGACCCTTAAAGTGTCTTTTCTCCTCGCTATTACCTCTCTTAGGAGAGTGGGAGATCTCCAGGCCTTGGCGGTAACGCCAACCTGCCTGGAGTTTGCCCCGGGAGGAGTAAAAGCCATCCTACACCCTAGGCTGGGCTACGTGCCTAAGGTGCCATCGAGGGTGGTCAGGTCTTTGGTTCTGCAGGCATTTCATCCTCCGCCTCATGTGACGGCGGAAGAGGGGAGACTTCACCTACTCTGCCCGGTTAGGGCGCTCAGAGTTTATTTGGCGAAGTCTGCACAGTGGAGGAGATCACAACAACTGTTGGTGTGTTTTGGCTCACCTAAGAAGGGATTGCCTGCGTCTACTCAGACAATCAGTAATTGGATTGTCCAGGCAATTACCATGGCCTACCAGGTGCGCAGTTTGCCTTCACCTGTGGCCGTGAGGGCTCATTCCACCAGAGGCATGGCCTCTTCGGTGGCCCTTCTTTCTGGGGTCCCCTTGCAGGATATCTGCGAGGTGGCCGGGTGGGCTACCCCACACACATTTATCAGGTTCTATAGCCTGGATCTCCCTACAACGCCTGGTGCTAGGGTGCTCCAGTCCTAGCTGTGCCCGGTCTCCGGCTTCACACTAGGGCAGGCGCTACACTTCGGTGTGGCCTAGTTGGGATTCGTTCCCCAAAGTGTCGTCTCGATGCAGTGCGAGTTCCCTCGAAAGGGAACTGCTCGGGTTATGCATATAACCCTTGTTCCCTGAGAAGGGGAACGAGCACTGCATCCCGACGCCACACCTCGGCGCGCCTGGAGCGAATGCTTCAGAGCGATTACTGCCGACATTACGTTCCAGCTCCCCTTTTATACTTCCGGGTATGCCGTCACGGTTACGTCATTACGCACGCCAATCGGATTGGCCTAGTTGGCATTCTGGTTTCAGATTCGCTGATGCTAAGGGAGCATCCCCTAAGTGTCGTCTCGATGCAGTGCTCGTTCCCCTTCTCAGGGAACAAGGGTTATATACATAACCCGAGCAGTTTTATAGAGCAAATAAACATTGTAGTGTTGTACGAAATCTGTTGTCTGTCTTTGTATTCTCAATTTAGAATTTTGAGTACAACTTACTTGGGAAATGTAAGGCAATCAGTTTCCACACATTCTTCTAGTAAAATGAACAAGCAGACATGTTAAAAGAACTGTTTTGTTTGAGTTATGCTTACAAACCCCAACTTAAATCTGTAAGTTGGCTGAACTTTTGAAATTGAGTTAATTGTACTCCAGTTTTATGGTAACCTCTACAAATACACAAGTTAACTCTACAAAGTAGTAGAAAGTAGTATCAAGCAGAGATGGAAAGAGTAACAAAATATTCTACTCAAGTAAAAATACTATGACTTCAATGAAATATTACTAAAGTACAAGTAAAAGTACCGGTCTAAAAATGTACTCAAGTAAAAGTAATAAGTAGTTCATTTAAAAGTTACTGAGTTACTTTCTTAACAGCAGGTGTGGGGAATCTCCTGTGTAGGGTTTTGGTAGAATTAGATTCTCACAGAATTTTTTTTCTTTTTTTTTTTTTTTCTTTCTGTGAGTTTCACAGCATCACTGAATGAAATGAATGAAAACATTTTTTTTTTTTTTTTTGGATGAACAAATGCTTTATTATAACAAACTTGAAACCATTTGTTTTGTTTATTAAAATTTCAATAAAACATGTCTAATCAACCAAATTCAATAAATGGTTATGAATTAGATTAACAACTTATTTTTATCATTAACTTATTAAAATGTTTAAGAATCCTATGATTTTTTTCTTTTTACGATTTTTATACAAATATATGACCAAAATGGTGGTAATTAAATAAAATGTAACAAACTTTTATCCTTTTATTTTTTGGCAAAGTGCTGCAAAACAGAAATTTTCAAAATGTTTATTTTGATGGGTTTTAGTGAAGAGCTGCTTCTGTGAAAACCTGTTTCAGAGTGTATTAGACTGGTTTTTAAAATGTTCATGTGTTCATGTCCAAATATGGTTTGTGAGACGTTAAAACACCACGAGCATTGCGTACTTGAGTAGCCTATGTAGTAGACAAAACGGTGCTGCTCATCACAGAGACAGAACAAGTAGATAATTTATTTATATAGCAGTGTTTTGCTTTAGTATTCACAGACCATGTCGAGATTTGATTTACTGTACAGCTCTACCGTCGATGTATTCATTCATCCATCAGTTTGCTTGTTTGACGTGATATCTGCATTATACTGTAAATTAAATGTCGTGACTGGATTCCGGGATTCCCTCTGCATCACAGAAATCACTCGGCCTTAAGTTAAAAACATACCTTTATCTACACAGAGGGATGTTCCCGAACATGTTCTATGTATTTCCTCATTTGATATCCTTTGATATCCTCCAGGACAACACCACGTTATTTTTTTCTATATCCAAAGTATTCCCATACTAACTGGTTCACGACGGCGTTCGCTTTCAGCTGGATCTGCATCACTGACATGTCTTGTCCGTCTCCATCTTTTTGTGATCTTTGCACGTTCTCCCGCCCTTCAATTCAATGCAGTCGTTTCCGGATCGCTTTTTCCCCACTTTCATATTATTTATTTATTTTACTCAGTAACGGATGTGGTTTAAAACGTAGCAAAGTACAATACTTAAAACAAAACATACTTAAGTAAAAGTAAAATTACAGATTTTTAAAACTACTTAAAAAAGTATAAGTACACAGAAAAACTACTCAATTACAGTAACGTGAGTAAATGTAATTCGTTACTTTCCACCTCTTGTTCAAGTCAAAAATGATGACCTAATTTGCTTGAAAATTCTGAGGCAATCAGTTTCCACAGCTTTTCTAAGTAAAGTCAACTTATTACTTTTTACTGTGTGTGCCACCCATGGGATTCCTGCTCCTACTGAAGGCAGGTGTTGCATGCAAACATTCTTTCCAGCAAACAAGGCGTTTCTTGACATATTCATCAGCTCGATCAATATGTTGTTTCTGGAGTCTACACTTTGTGCATTATCCATGATGATTAGTAGCAAGGCAATCTTGATCATGTTGATGGATGACTGAAGTTCCTGTATGTGATTCTATGCGTTGTGTATTTTTTTCTTAGTGACAGTTGGCTTGGTAGTGGGTCTAGTTGTCCTTCAGAGGTCGTGGCTTCATACGCAGGTGAGGAGGTCGGTGCGTATGGGTCTGGGGACAGCCATCAAGTGGTATCTGCACAGAGTAAGAAAGAAAACAAAAGACAGAGCAGTATTTGTTCTAAAATTCTGCAAACATTAGGGTTGTCTTCTCTGTTCAATCTGAGTCTGCTATTGTTGTTCCTTCTTTCCCTATTTCTTAATTCCTGCGACACCGAAAGAACAGTGAGGTCAGGATGGACTACTATGGGAAGGCCTATGAGGGAATCTTCGCCCATAGGATTGGCCCACGATGCCTGTTGCATTCGGTTCTTTCCTGGGCTCCTCACTGGTCTGTGTGTCCTATCCTTTCCCTGTTGGTGGTGGATCAACTTTACAGTGTGACATATGAGTCCAGGTTTTCCTTCCCTGACACAACACTGCAGCTGCTGTAATCAGCCTCACTTGATGTGGTCCGTGCCACTTAGTCTCTAACGGCCACCCACTGACCTGGGAAGATCGTGTGTCCACCTTCTGGTGGCATCGGCCAACACGACTCAACTCTCTCACTGGCAATCTGTACTGCCTTTGTGAAGTTTTCACAGTAAGTGATCAAGGCATCTGAGGCAATGTGTATATCAGCATTTCTAAGATCAATCACACCAGGCATCTGCATTGGGCGTCCTGTAATAATCTCATAAGGGGTCAGTCCAACGGATCTATTAGGTGACGCTCTCATACTACACAGTACCGCTGGCAGCGCCTCAACCCATGATACTCCTTCCTGATGCATTTTGCTTAGCCTAGTTTTGATTGTTCTGTTCGCTTGTTTAACCTGTCCTGATGCTTGTGGCCTGTAGGGGCAGTGAAGATTCCACTTAATTTTCAACATTTTAGACACTTCCTTGACTACCTGTCCTGTGAAGTGTGTACCCTGATCTGAGTCAATGGAATCTGGTAAACCCCATCTGGGAATGAAATCAATGACAAGGCATTTAGCAGTATGTGCAGCTGTAGCACACCCTGTTGGATAAGCTTCTATCCATCTCGAGAACTTGTCTATCACTACCAAAACATCAGTTTTTCCCTTACAAGGAGGCAACGATATATCAACTTGCAGGCGACAAAATGGTCCTGGTGGAGCTGTGGTATGTAATGCATACCATAAAGGGTATGTTTCGGTGGCTACATTTCTGAATTTTGGATTCCACCATTGATTTGACAAGTGATTCATTGTTGCAGGACCACTGTGACCCAAATTGTGTATTTGTTGAGCCAAATATGGCAGCAGTGATTTTGGGGCGACATACTTCCCCCCTCTTGTCCAGAAAACGGATGAATCCACTGTGGCTCCTTTGTCTAACCATGTCCATGCTTCATATAGAGGAACATCTTTGTACAAATCAATGATTGATTCAGGAGGCAGAATTGTCTTCTGTGCTGTACTACCTGAACACACTTGTACAGTTGCATAGGAACAAGCTTGTTTAGCAGCTACATCAGTAAGAACATTACCTTTAGCTTTAGATGGGCTTTCACTTTGATCACCGCTAATTTCTTTGGAAGTTTCATGGCAAACATTAGATCTTTTACTAATCCCGCATGCTTAATGGGGATCCAGCAGAAGTTAGAAACTGTCTACTTTGCCAAATTACACCAAGATCATGAATTACCCCAAAAGCATACCTGGAATCAGTGTAGATTTTTGCAACCGATCCTGAAGCTAGCGTGCATGCTCTAGTAAAGGCTACTAGTTCTGCAGCTTGAGCTGAAAAATTATCTGGAAGTCGACCTGAAGCTACCACTTCAACGGTAGAAGTGACTGCATAACCTGCTCGTCTGTTACCTTCAATCACCTCAGCTGAACCATCAACAAACAACTCCAATTCTGCATTCTCAATGGGAGTTTCTGCTATTTCACTCTTAGCTGCGTATGTAAGCGTAACACAATTGTGAGTAATTTCTCCTTCATCCTCTAACACAACTTCTGTCATTGCAGACATCATACATGAGGATGGGTTTGTGACTGGCGCACGCTGTAAAACAATGTTCGGGGCTGTAAGGGTTGTTAACCAATTTCCCCAACGAGAGGAGGTGACATAAGTGACTTTTGCTTGATTCATTAGTGCGGACACTGCATGAGGGCATCTTACGTTTACAGTCTGTCCTAACACCATTCCTGATGAAGCCTGAAGGGCTAGATGAACTGTCTCCCCTGCTCTAAGACAAGGGCCCATCCCTTGAGGGACTATGTCAAGTTTACCAGAATAGTAATGAATTGGGCATAAACTGTCCCCATGATCTTGTATAAGACATGCAGTCATGAAGCCTAAGTGTTCATATACATAAAGCTCAAAAGGCCTATCAGATTGTGCAATTCCTAATGCTGGTGCTTGACATAGTGCTTTCTTCAAATCACTGAAAGCTTTGAGCTGAAATTCTTCCATACAAACAGTATCAGAATCTTTAAATTGGCCTTTCAACAAGTCATAGATTGAGGCATATTGTTAAATCCAAGGTCAACAGTAACCTGCTGTTCCTAAAAATGATCGGAGTGTTTTAATTGTATTAGGCGGATGTATAGCTTTGACAGAAGCGGCTCGATCCTGTGTAATAGATCTATTTCCTGCACCAATTGTTTGACCAAGAAATGTGACTTTGTGAAAGCTGCATTTGTGTCCTCTGTTCTGCAAATAGTCCAACAACTGAAACTTTCAATTCAGTTTGATGCACCTCGTGATCTGTAGAGGCAATCAAAATATCATCGACATATTGAATCATAGTGGACTGTTTGACTGGACATTCTGGGTCACACAATCAAGTCTGACAGCCTGATGGTATATGGTTGGGGAACTCTGAAATCCCTGTGGCAACCGTGTCCACATGTTCTGCTCAAAGTCAACTGTGAAAGCTAACCATGCCTGGCTGTCAGAGTACAAGGGTACAGAAAATAATCTATTAGACATATCAATTAATGAAAAAAACCTTACAATCTAATGGTAAGCCATTACAAATTGTAGATGGATCTGCTACTAGAGGGGTGATTTTATCAATATATTTATTGGCTATTCTGTAATCTATGGTGAGTCTCCATGTCCCATTTGATTTCTTGATGGGTCATATGGCTGAGTTACAGGGACTGTTGGTTTTAACTAGCAATCCTTGCTTCAACAATTTTTCTACAATAGGTTTAATTCCCTGTATAGCTTCCTTATTGTTTGGCTATGTTTGGTTACAGGAGGTGGAGTCCCTGTCAATTTGACTGGTTCTACGTCTGTCAAAAACCCACAATCATCATTGTCTTTAGCCAAAATTGGATTATTCTGTAAGAAAGCATACTCATGAGGGGTTGCACTATTGGTAGAAACTTGTGCTGAGGAAACTTTTATGCAAGTAGATTCGGAGGACATGTCTTAAGTACTTGTCTGAGTAGATCCATGCCTAGAATTGCACCTGTATTTAATGGAGCACATAGCAATTTTGTAGTCAGAGTCTTTGGGCCTAACTGTACCTCTATGGATGGAGTTTCATACAAAACAGAATCTTCACCAATTACACCAGTTAACCCTTAAGAGTCTGAGCTGTTTTGGGGCCCTTTAGAAGTTTTGACATGCTCTGACATTTGTGTTTTTTCAGTTGCTTATAAACACATTCATGGCAAAAGTGTAATTACACTGTATTCAGTACAAACTACTACCATAATATGTGAGCAACATGTATGTACATGCTTGTAGCTGAAGTAACGTTACAGCGCTCCACTAGATGTTTTTATGAGTTTTTACAGTCTATGGAGTTGATGTGTGGGCATTGACGCGTGGATCGTCAGTATTTGAATCTCAAATAGCGCGCGCTCATTGGGCGTGGTCGCATTACCAAATAAAGAAGTGGCTCGCGGGTGACTGACATCTGTCTCTTTTCGAACAGATTACATAAACACAAAATATTTGTTTTCGATTTGGTTTACATAGTTTAAAAACTGACATTTCAACGTTTCTTTAGACATATGCCTCATGTTTGTGAGACAAGTATTCACTTAGCTAGAGTTCTGAATTAACGTCTTTGAGAGAGAGGCTGCAGATCGTGCATCATGTTTGTTTTCTTTATTTTGCAAAAAGCAAAATGTTGTTTTTATAGCGACTGTACACACAAAAAATAGAAAATTAACAGATTATTATGATGTATAACACTTGTCTGAATTATAAAAAATGACAGAGTTATTTGAGTCTCTTTGGCACTGATAAGAAAAAAAGCTTTGTTTTCTTGTACGGAATGTTTAAACCTTCAGCCAATTAATTTCTGCACCTGTATCAAGCAAAAAGTCAATCTCGTTCTCTTGTATGCTACCTTTCACAAACAAAACATTTATGTCATTGTGATGGATTACAGGGGAAAGGTAGCTACTCACAGCCCCAACAATTCATTTTTTTCCTGTTCTTTTTGTGCTCTTAGAAGAGCCTGAGTGAGCTGTACTAAAGTTTCAGTGTACCCTGGCGGAACTACTTCAGAGTTGTAGGTGGGCTGAGAAGAAACATAATTATGTATAGTATGTATTTTACTATCTCACAACTTCTTCCTACACTCTTTCTCCCAGTGACCTTATTTTTCACAGTTGTTACATTTGCCTTCTCTCTTAGGCCATCTCTTGTCTGGATTCCTTGTGCTAAACGTAGCTGCTGCTACTCTCACTTTTGCCTTAACATCAGCATCTCTTCCCCATGTAGCTAACCTTTCAAGGTTACTTCTGAGGGTTTTGTTAGACCAAGTTAATTCTAGGAATGGCAACGCTCTTCTGTACTCGGCTAAAAGACCATCTGACCAGAGGCGAACTAATGGTCCTGGTCCCTTGGCATCAAGCACATTCAGAATCATCAACTATTCCACTGTAAGTTACAGCTGATCTTTCAATTAATTCACTCACAGTTTCTTCTTTCCTTTGCACACAGTTAATGATTTTGGACCAGTCTATTTTGGGTCCCATGATATTCTTTAGAATTTTGAAAAACACCTTCCCTCAAATCGCCTTTACTGACATGTTGTAGTTCAGAAGTAGCAGCAGACTCAAAACTTTTGAATTCGGATTCAGTTAGAATTTGTTACATCAGCTGTGTGACTTCTGTTAACGACATGTCGTAGAGACGCATTTGAACATAGGCGTAATTCTATGGGGGGACAGGGGGACACGTCCCCCCCAATATTCAAAGAAGGAAAATTTGTCCCCCCCAATATTTGATCATACTGTATGATTATGCGGGCAATATCGATGTGATTGCAAATACGTCTTTCTTTCCTGCTCCGAAAATATAAAATCCCGGCAGATCCATTTCCCAAATCCATTCGACTGGCCTTACACTGTACACTAACAAAACCTATTTCTCCTGAAATCCATGTCATGTTTTCCCTATACCTTTAGTAGCTTGTGCACCGTCAGTGAGTAAAGCTTGGAACATACTCTGCAAGAACAAAGAAATTTGTTTGTTTTCTCGAGGTGGCAAGAACAAGAACAAAGTTTGTTCTAGCCAGGACATTCCATACTTCACGAGAAAAGCAGGTGCCGAACATCTCCGTTTCTCCGCATTAACCCCGCTCACATTAAAATTCTAACCAATCACACAATAGTTCTCGGACACCCACAAGAAAAAAAGTTCTGCTCAGACAATGTGTCGAGAACTAGAATTTCACTAGAATTTCGAATTGTAGAATTTGTGAATTTCGACTGTCATACTATACAGCTTGAATGAATGGGTGGGACTATTGACAAGCTAGCCGACAGCTAAGTTAGCTAACGTTACTGTAGGCCAGGGCTCGACATTAACGCTTATCTGCTTGTCCGGGACAAGTGGATTTTTTGAAGGGGCAAGTGAAAGCGAATTCTACTTGCCTGACGGACAAGTAGCCTGATAAAACGTCATTAACAAAAATAACCAGGGAATCCCAAATGCAAGAATGATTCTGCATTCATTACTGTAATTGGCGATCGTCAGTGAATGATAATAATGTATAATGAACTGACGGTAACTAACGCACTGTTGACGCTTGCGCAGCCTCTCGAGGAGAAATCGAGACAAATGTGCACCGCTCACACAGAGAAACTCAGTTAACACACTGCCGTAAAAATGTAGAAATGTGGAGTTTATTTATATTTATAACATGATACAGTTGCAATGTCACAATACCAAGAGTGCTGTTTTCCTGAATAACATCACGACTGAAAAGGACACTGATTTCATATGACAGTTCCATAAACAATTATTAACATTAAGTCACTAAATTTTAGATATTGAGACAATATTGAGTGTTTTTGTTGTATTTCAGCTGCGAAAATAGTTCCAAAAGATCACAGCAGAACCGCATCTCACAGCAACAGCATGTTAGTGAATGATTCAGTGTTTTGAATGAATCGATAGAATCAAAGATTCAATGAACTATTCGTAAACGACCGCCTCATTCTTGAATGAATCAGCGTTTGAACAAATCCACTCAATGACTCACTCATTCAGACGGTCACCTGCTGCCACCTACTGGTGGTTTAGTTTCATCTTTACAACATTTCTTATTTGCATATTCAAAACATATTTAAAACAATCTCATAACATTATTTAATGCAGTTGTAATTTTTTCAGTGTAAATTATTTAATTTGACTGGTAACAGCCAGTGTTGTCTTCTAATTTAATTTATTGATCCAATTTAAGAATATAAAAGGAAATCTGAATCATAGCCTATATTTAATAAGATTAGGGGAAAATGCCCTTTATAAAAGGTAAAAATATCACAAATATGCATATGTCAAAGCTGATTGAACATTGGTGAGAATATTGCTTCAGAATACATTTTATTTACAACACACACAAAAAAATATTTTGTATTGCCGATTACAGCCGATGCTGTAATCATTACAGGGTGAGTATACGTTGGTTTGACGATCAGATGTAAGAAAATTCCTTGTTGTGTTACACAATTACAAACATTCAAACTCTGACTTTTATTTTATTTTGATTAAAAAAATGTGTGCATGCGCCACCACAAAAAGTCCCACAGCTGCCCCCCCCCCCAATGTGTGATTGACAATTTCGCCCTTGCATTTGAATATCAATGTCCTTCTAAATTCAGAAAAATGTGTACGTGCTGAGGGCAAGCTCTGGGATAATCTTTCTATATCTCTAGGTCCTAGCGATTTGGCAACAGTTTGAACTTGGACAACATAATTAGGAGGAATATTTTCAATTCCCTCAATTCCCTGAGATCTTCTCCTAGCGCCACATACTGTACCTTCACTGAATCAACAGGCACATCAGATACTGATTGGATGGCTACATCTGTTTCAAAGAAAGCTTGTAAGTCAGGATAAGCGTTATCCGGCTGACTAATTTAATTCACATCAGTTTTCTCTGCAGCTTTGTTGCGGTTCAATTTCTTAGTCAAAGATGCTACTCTAGCACGGAGCTCTTTGTTCTCTTTCTCTAGCTCTGAGCTACGCTGAGACTGCTGTCTAGCTAGCGTTAAACCAAATTCTCTGTGGCAGCAAATAATGCCCTATATGTTTTTCTTTCTGATACATGCACCCAACACTTTCTTGCATTCTTCAAGGGTTAGTTCACCCAAAAATGAAAATTCTGTCATTAATTACTTACCCTCATGACGTTCGACACCCGTAAGACCTCCGTTCATCTTCGGAACACAAATGAAGATAGACCAGGATATTTGGATATAACTTCAGCAGGATTCTTTATTGAGAATACGTGCTTCCGGTGGCTGCAGTCTTCAAATCGAATCTAAAAAGAATAAAACATTGTAATGTATCTACAACCCCAAATCAGAGAAAGTTGGGACAGTATGGAAAACGCAAAAAAAAAAAAAAAAGAAGTGATTTCTAAATTTACTTTGACTTGTATTTCATTGCAGACAATATGAACACAAAATATTTCATGTTTTGTCTGGTCAACTTCATGTAATTTGTAAATATCCATCCTTTCCTGTCATTCAGACCTGCAACACATTTCAAAAAAGGTTGGGACAGGACTAATTTAGGGCTAGTAATGAGGTAAAATGGTTAAATAATGATGTGATTTGAAACAGGTGATGTCAACAGGTGATTGTAATTATGATTTGGTACAAAAGCAGCATCCAATAAAGGTCTAACCCTTTAGGAACAAAGATGGGCCGAGGATCACCAGTTTGCCAACAAATACATGAGAAAATTATTGAAATGTTTAATAACAATGTTCCTCAAAGAAAGATAGGAAGAGATTTGGATATTTCACATTCAACAGTGCATAACATAATTAAAAGATTCAAGGAATCTGGAGGAATTTCAGTGCGTAGAGGACAAGGGCGCAAGCCTAAGCTGAACAACCGTGATCTCCGATCCCTCAGGTGGCACTGCATCAAGAATCGTCATTCATCTATAAGCGATATCACCACATGGGCTCAGGACTACTTTGGCAAACCTTTGTCAAGTACCACAATACGTAGTTACATCCACAAATGCCAGTTAAAACTGTACTGTGCCAAAAGGAAGCCCTATGTTAACAGTGTCCAGAAGCGCCGTCGACTTCTCTGGGCTCGGAGGCATCTGGGATGGACCATCACACAGTGGAAACGTGTACTGTGGTCAGATGAATCAGTATTTCAGGTATTTTTGGGAGGAATGGACGCCGTGTGCTCCGGACCAAAGAAGAAAAGGATCATCCAGACTGTTACCAGCAACAAGTCCAAAAGCCAGGGTCTGTCATGGTGTGGGGTTGTGTGAGTGCCCTTGGCAAAGTTAACTTGCACTTCTGTGAAGGCACCATTAATGCTGAAAAGTACATAGAGATTTTGGAGCATAATATGCTGCCTTCAAGAAGACATCTTTTCCAGGGACGTCCATGCATATTTCAATAAGACAATGCAAAACCACATTCTGCACACATTGCAAAGTCCTGGCTGCAGAGGAAGAGGGTACGGGTACTTGACTGGCCTGCCTGCAGTCCTGACCTGTCTCCAATAGAGAATGTGTGGCGCATTTTGAAGCGTAAAATGCAACAACGAAGACCCCGTACTGTTGCCCACCTTAAGACTTGTTTGCAGGAAGAATGGGACAAAATTACACCTGAAACACTTCATCACTTGGTATCTTCAGTCCCTAAACGTCTTTTAAAGGTCCCATGGCATGAAATTATCATTTTATGAGGTTTTTCAACATTAATATGAGTTCCCCTAGCCTGAATATTGTCCCCAAGTGGATGGAAATGTTGATCGGTGTAACTCCGAGTTCTGGCTGTCTTTCTCTGCCTTTGAGAAAATGACAGGCCAGACTAGCCAATCCTGAAGTCTCCTGGTTTGACGTCCAAGCAGGAACGGTTACCTCCCTTTCCTCCACCCAGAGAATCTGGCACGCCCATGCAAGCGCTTGAGAGATCATTGCTTGTGAACGAGTGAAGTCTGGCAGTTTCTCAGTGTTTGGAAGTACAAATGAAAACAGAAGTCTTTTTTCAGTTCCTTCTGATCTGTGATCAGTGATGTCTGATGTGTAGCTAATTATTTATTATTCGTGCACACGCAGCGGCTTCTCTCTCTCCTGACAGAACGGTGTTTTCGTGTTTTCTATCTTGTGAGTCAGTGTTTTTGTACGTCCTCGTCGCATCTATCGGTTCTAAAATGTGCATACAGTCGTTTCTGCTCAACATCAGCAGAGTAACATCTTTAGAGATAAACCTCACACACGCCAAAGCTCGGGCTGCACTGGCCGGTCGGCCTTCAACATCACCGACCCCCAGTACTGCATCTGGCCCACAGCGGAGGCACCTTACGCGGCGCGAGATTAAGCAGAAGGGGGGTAAGTGTGAGCATATCCGGGCTAGGCAGCTTTCCCCACAATAAACTGGATTACATTCGATTAATGCTGTTGTGTCTTTGTTTGCGCTGTGTACTCAATGCGCGTCACTGACGCTTTTCATATAATAGGAACATATCTAAAAATAATGCTATTATCAACACTTACTCGTAACTCGTTCATCTCGACAGCTGTAATGGTACTTTGCATGTGTTACAAAGTTGGTAATAATGATGAAGACGGACTCGGTGTGACTGGGACTCGTGTTTATTCAGAACTCTCAGATACAAACACAATAAACTCGCGCTGACTGACAGCGCTCTCATAACTCAGTAGTTACTATAAATAACTTTGTTAGCAATCGCTGAGCTCCGTCTCCGTGATGTCCGGTTCGTGAACGAATCATTATTTTGAACCGGTTCTTTTTAGTGAACCGAATCAGTTCACCAAATCGGACTGAATCGTTCTAAACGGTTCGCGTCTCCAGTCAGCGCTGATCCATAATTTACTAAATTTACTAACTTTCTGACATGAGTGACAGTCCCTCCAACTAGAAATAGACTAATAACCTGAAGTATATGCTGTAACTACAAACAGTTCAATGAACTGAGACTGACAGAACTGATGTGAAGTGAACTCCGGTCCATCCGTCTCTCTGGCAGCAGCTCGTGCCTGCTCGTGCCTCGTACACCTCGTTAAACCACGCCCCCTCCGCTCATTTCAAATGCAAAGATGTCAGCCAATCACAACAGTGGGCGTTTTTACTGAAGTCTCACAGCAGACGCCTCTTGAAACAGGGCATTCAGCCACAGGGCAAACATCAGTATTGAAAAAATGCCTTTTATTTCTAAATTATGACATTTTATGATGTAAAAATCATACTAACAATATAAGTACACCTCAGGAAACATTATAAAATAATAGAAAAATGCCATGCCATGGGACCTTTAAGTGTTGTGAAAAGGAATGGCAACATTACAAAGTGGTAAATGCTTTACTGTCTTGCTTAACTTTTTTTGAAATGTGTTGCAGGTCTGAATGACAGGAAAGGATGCATATTTACAAATGACATGAAGTTGACCAGACAAAACATGAAATATTTTGTGTTCATATTGTCTGCAATGAAATACAAGTCAAAGTAAATTTAGAAATCACTTCTTTTTTCTTTTTTTTGCGTTTTCCATACTGTCCCAACTTTTTCTGATTTGGAGTTGTACATTTCAGGGGGAGGGATTACACAGCAGAGGAGGAGACACTCTAAACAAAAGAATGCAAATGTTGTATAGGTAAAAGGGACACACCTCAAACATTCCCGTGTCATCAGTCCTAATTCAATCATCATAACAGTGTCATTCAAATGCATAGATGCTAATCCAATCACTGACAGTATTGCTCTAAGCTTGTCATGCTAAATGGTCAGGAAGTGCATAAAGACAAAAGACTAATGTCTCAAACACATAGGCTGTACCTCAAACTGTAAAACACAATGTATTTCAAACATATACTTACATTTGTAATCTTACAACATGCTGCATGTGCAGTCACATAGATGGATAATACTACCTATATGATGTTGTGGTGACCCACAAGTTAAATAGAGAGACATTCACCTAGAGACTGTACCTTTAAGGGAGCGGGGTTTCGAGTTAAGCACTTCCGGGTTAACGTTGTGTGACTGTTGTTTACATTACGCTGTAAAGTAATGCATGTTTGAAGTGGATAGTAAAGTCGACTCGACGCATCTCTGTCTCCAGTCTCCTCACTTATAACACTCCACATTGGTGACCCCGACGCGAGTTGAATTATGTCACACAACGGCGGTGGTGAAAATGATGCGGCCGCGGCGCCGGCCGCTGTTAGCGGCGCGGCTAATGTCGGCGCGATCTATGCGGCCACCATCAAGTTGCCGGACTTTTGGCAGAACAATCCACGGCCGTGGTTTCAGCACATCGAGGCTCAGTTTCAGTTGAGAGGGATAACACAGGACGTTACAAAATATTTCCATGTAGTAGCGGCTTTGGATGCCTCGACGACAGCCAGGGCTATGGCGCTATTAGAGGCTCCTCCGGCTGACGGCAAGTACAACGCGCTTAAAACATTCCTGCTGAACCTCTTTGAGCTGTCAGAGCTGGAGAAAGCAGACCGCCTGCTTTCCCTGAATGGCCTGGGCGATAGCAAGCCATCTGATTTAATGGAGAGGATGCTGGCTGTGCTGGGTTCGGCGGATCCATCATTCCTTTTCGCCCACATTTTCCTGCGGCAGCTTCCAGCACCCGTGCGCACCGCACTGGCCAGTTCCCCCCTCCTTTCCTCCAGAGACTACCGGGCGATGGCTGTGGAGGCAGACAGGATTTTCCTCGCCAACCGGCAGCAGTTTGTTCATGCGCTGTTACCTCCCCAACACCAGTCTGCCCCATTTCCACCCCCGGTGGACGACCTGGACACCGCAGCTGCTGTGACGGCCCGCCGACAGCGCGAGGACGGGTGGTGTTTCTACCACTCCAGGTTTGGGGCCAAGGCCAAGCAATGTCGCCAGCCTTGCAGTTTTGGAGCCCAGGGAAAAGCCAGGGCCGGCGCTCATTAGCAGCTATGGGCGTTGGCCGCGACTGCAAGCTGTTATTTATCACTGACGCCTTGTCTGGCCGGCGGCTGCTGGTCGATTCGGGGGCTCAGCGCAGCATCCTGCCAGCGAAGCCTGTGGACACCATGGCTGGCGGCCATGGCCCCCCGATGGATGCCGCTAACGGCACACCCATTCGTACTTATGGCACGAGGTATGTGGAAGTGTGTTTCGGCGGGCGGCGTTTTGGCTGGGATTTCGTCATGGCCGCTGTGTCTACGTCTCTCCTGGGGGCGGATTTCCTCTGCGCTTACAGGCTGTTGGTGGATGTAACGAACTGCCGCCTGATCGACGCCCTTTCTTTTGCTTCATACCCCTGCACGCTTGGAGGGGCGGGGGCGCTTTGTCTGTCAAACACGCTGGCCACTGGAGACCGGTATCAACGCCTACTGGCTGAGTTCCCTGACATCACCACGCCCACGTTCTCATCGGTGGTGGCTAAGCATGGCGTGGAGCAGTACATTACCACAGTGGGCCCCCCGGTTTATGCACGGGCCCGGCGCCTCGACTCCGGCAAGCTTGCGATCGCCAGGGAGGAGTTCACCACCATGGAGCACCTCTGCATTGTGCGACGCTCCAACAGCCCGTGGGCTTCTCCTCTGCACATGGTGACCAAAGCTGATGGCGGTTGGCGTCCCTGTGGTGATTTCCGTCGCCTGAACAATGCCACCACCCCCGATCGGTACCCAGTGCCGCATATACAGGATTTCTCTGCCCACCTAGCCGGCGCCACCATCTTTTCGAAGGTGGACCTGGTTTGCGGTGACCACCAGGTGCCTGTCCACCCGCAGGATGTCCCCAAGACAGCAGTCATCACACCCTTTGGCCTTTTTGAGTTTCTACGGATGCCTTTTGGCCTCAAGGGGGCAGCGCAGACGTTTCAGCGCCTCATGGACTCTGTGCTGCGGGACATGCCTTTCCTCTTTGTTTATTTGGACGACATTCTCGTGGCCAGCGCGTCCGCCGACGACCACCTCGCGCATCTCCAGCAGTTGTTTGGCCGGCTTAGTGAGCATGGTCTCATCATTAACCCGGCCAAGTGCGAGTTTGGCCAGTCGTCCATCACCTTCCTCGGCCACCACGTCACCCCGCAGGGGGCTGTTCCCCTCCCGGCCAAGGTGGACGCCGTAGCCAGTTTTCCACGCCCACGCACCGTGAAGTCCCTGCAGGAGTTTCTGGGCAAGGAGTTTCTACAACCGTTTCCTCCCCCATGCGGCCCAACTTATGCGACCCTTGTACGACGCCTTGCGGGGTGGAAAACCGGCGGACGTGTTGGATTGGTCCCCGGAGATGAATGGGGCCCTGGAGGCTGCCAAAACCGCGCTGGCCAACGCTGCTCTGCTGGCGCACCCGTCTCCGACCGCCCCAGTTGCTCTTACCACGGACGCCTCTGATTATGCCGTGGGAGCTGTGTGTGAGCAGTGGGTAGGAGGAGCCTGGCAGCCGCTGGCCTTTTTCAGCAGGAAGCTCTGTGACAATGAGAGGAAATACAGCACCTTCGACAGGGAGCTCCTGGGTCTTTTCCTCGCTACCCGTCATTTCCGTTTCCTGTTGGAGGGCCGGCGGTTCACGGCTTTCGTTGACCACAAGCCGCTGACGTTCGCCATGGCCAAGTCTTCGGAGCCATGGTCTGGTCGACAGCAGCGCCAGCTCTCTGCCATCTCAGAGTACACCACTGACATTCAGCATGTGGCCGGCAAAGATAATTTAGTCGCCGACTGCCTCTCCCGGGCAGTCACTGGATCCGTCCACTTGGGTCTCGACTACGCAGCCATGGCTGAGGATCAGTCTGCGGACTCGGAGGTACAAGCCTACAGGACGGCCCCCACGGCGTTGCTCATGAAAGATGTGGCGTTTGACACAGCCAACGCTACACTCCTCTGCGATGTCTCCACTGGCCAACCGCGCCCCATGGTACCTGCTGGCTGGAGGCGAAAGGTTTTTGACGCCATCCACGGCCTTTCCCACCCCGGGGTGAAGGCCTCTACCAAGCTGGTGGGGGCCAAGTTCGTCTGGCCAGGCCTGCGGAGGGACGTTAGGGCCTGGGCTGCTGCCTGTGTGGCGTGCCAGCGCGCAAAGGTGACTCGTCATACTAAGGCACCTTTGGCACCCTTCAAAGTGCCAGAGAGACGTTTTGATCACGTGAATGTGGACCTGGTGGGCCCACTGCCCCCCTCCCGTGGTTATACTTACCTCCTCACTATGGTGGACAGGACACTAGGTGGCCAGAAGTGGTTCCCCTGTCCTCCATTACATCAGCCGAAGTAGCCCGGGCATTCATTATGGCTTGGGTGGCCCGTTTCGGAACACCGTCTGACCTCTCTTCGGACCGGGGTCCACAGTTCACATCAGAGCTTTGGACGGCGGTCGCCGAGGTTCTGGGGGTGAAGCTCCACCGTACCACAGCCTACAACCCACAAAGCAACGGACTTTGCGAGCGGTTTCATCGGGACATGAAGGCTGCGCTCAGGGCTAGCCTTACGGACAACAACTGGGTTGACCGCCTCCCATGGGTTATGCTTGGCCTTCGCTCCGCTCCCAAGGAAGATCTTCAAGCCTCATCAGCCGAGCTGGTGTACGGCCAGCCCCTGCGCGTTCCGGGGGAGTTTCTTCCAGGTGCCACGGCCCCTTGGTCGGTTGCCGCCCATCGTGCTGTGTCCAAGAACATTGTCGACGCTTTTGTTCCCATTCCAACGTCTCACCATGGCCTCCCCCAGTCCTACGTGCCCAAGGATTTACCGTCAGCCAAGTACGTTTTTATCCGCCACGATGGCCATCGTACCCCGCTGCAGCCCCCCTACGATGGGCCCTTCCGTGTCCTGGTCGGAGGGTCTAAGAACTTTGTTGTGGATATGGGGGGCAGGCATGAGCGGGTGGCTATAGACCATCTCAAGCCTGCTCATGTGGACATTGGCGAACCGCTTCAGCTGGCCCAGCCCCCACGGAGAGGGCGACCTCCAGCAGCAGCCTCGGCCCCTGCCCTCTCCCCTGGCACGGTCCCTGATCCGCCCCTTGCCCCTTGCCCTTTTCCTGTTAAGCGCAGCCGGTACGGTCGCCTGGTCCGCCCCCCTATACGTTGACTCTTAGGGACTGTTATGAGCTGGATTGTTCTATTTTGAGTACCCGTTCGGTATGGGCCTGTTATTATGGGTGAATTCTGGGGGGGCCTGTGTGGTGACCCACAAGTTAAATAGAGAGACATTCACCTAGAGACTGTACCTTTAAGGGAGCGGGGTTTCGAGTTAAGCACTTCCGGGTTAACGTTGTGTGACTGTTGTTTACATTACGCTGTAAAGTAATGCATGTTTGAAGTGGATAGTAAAGTCGACTCGACGCATCTCTGTCTCCAGTCTCCTCACTTATAACACTCCACAATGTGATCGTTATTGAAGACTATGAGCGCTATAACTTGAAAATGCTTCTGGATAATAATTTATACAATTTAGCTCAACAGAATGGAATTTGTTTAGACGCTGTACCAAAAATAGGCACTGGATTCCTTTTTTGATACATTCTCCTGCAGCAAATTCATACATTTCTGCCCTAATATCACTTCTATCACAAAATATGGAACCTTGAGACTCAGACTCAGAGGTTTTGATTATAATAGTTAAAATAAATATTGTAATATGAACCTTGACCCGCCAAAGGAATCTAGGGTACCGTTTCCATGGTAACACAACGTCCAATTTCAAAATGTTTTTTTTTTGGATGAATTTTGAGTAAATAAACTTTCATATGATGCTAATTTATGATGATTACTAAAATATGTTACATGAAAAAGCGGTAAATAAAAAGAGTGCTTAAACATAAAAAAGTATACAGTTATACAGTAAATAAAAAGATACAGTTAAGGAGTTAAGGGAAATGTCTTATAACCACTTCATGATATCTTATGGCTGTTTACTTTACTTAAAGCAGACAAAGACCAGTTATAAATATTATGACCACATTATAAAGCTTTTTAGATGTTTAAAAGAAGACTTTGTTTTTGTCACTTTACTTTAAGAGGCAAAATACTATATAGAGGGATAATCCATTATAACTTAAGTGGATAAAATTATGTTCATTATGAATCATCATACTCCTAATGGTTATAACCACAAACAGGCAAGTATTATTACAGTTTATTCATTATTCATGAGATGATACAACACATTATGAGGTTGTTTATAAGACATTATGCATGCATAATACCCATAGGAATACCCATATGCATAATACCTTACAAACAACCTTATAATATGTTGTATTATTTTATAAATAACCATAACGGTTACAACACATTATAATACTTACCTATTTGTGGTTATAACATTTATGAGTAAAATGCATTATAACACCGTAACAAGCAGGGCGGGCGAGAGCAGCTCTCTCACGGCTCTCGCAGTGGCGGACAGTGTGCACATTTTTTTTTTATAAATCCCAATATGTTGGGGGTGTAACAAGTCACTCGTTTTCTCGATGTATCGATTACAAATCCTGACGATGAATATGCATCAATCTTGAAATGTGCATGTTGAATCGTGAATCGTTTATTTCGGACGATAATCGATTTAAAATGCTAAGAATCGAATTAATCGCGATTCAATAGTGATTCAGTGCTTAAAAATTAACATTTGATTATATCTACTACATGCGTGAATTAATAGAGACGTTGTGCTGCGTCATCCGCGCCCTCACAGCTCGCCCTCACAGACGTGCTTTACCGACATTTGAGCTCTTCTCAGGACGGCCACTGCGACCACATGAGCAGATGACCGCTCTCTATCGAGACAGGAACAGTCCCGAGGCAAACCGCAAGCCATTGTCAACTGCCAAGTCACCGCGGTCACTACTGTTGAAATTCATTCATTCATTCATGCATTTGGCAGACGCTTTTATCCAAAGCAACTTACAGTACCCGTATTACAGGGACAATCCCCCTGGAGCAACGTGGAGTAAAGTACCTTGCTCAAGGACACACTGGTGGCGACTGCTGGGATCGAACCAGCAACCTTCTGCATATCAGTGGTGGAGACCACCATCTCCAACACCATCTCCAATAAAACACTTTCATTGCGTTGGAACGTCACCGTTATTTTATATAAAATAAAATACTTAAGTTTTACAGAAATACAGTAGGCCTACCTGAGCAGTTGAAGTAAAACCCCGCTTATTCAAGGATGAACATTTATTGCATGGACGGAGAAAACACATATGCATACGCACAGTTATGATGAATGATACATGAAATTTAACTTAATGTTGTTTAACTGAATATACGAAGGAAACTGCTAAAGTAACTACAACATTACCAACACTGAAATAGAGCGTGCGGTTTATATATCAATCAGATGCGCATTAAAGTAGCCTCCGATAATAGCAACAGTAGACACCGGTGTTTTCTTTCAGAATCATCATAAGGAAAATTATCTGTATAAAGAGAACAAAGAGGGGTTTTCTTTCTGTTCTGTGAAGAAAAGTTAGTTTAGGATTAGTTGGAAAAGTGCATGATATAAGAGTTCTCTCCATGCAGCATTGTGTTTAATGCCAGGAACACTTTAATAAGGTTGTGTAGCCATTAACATTATGCTACACAATAGTTAGCATTAAAGGAACACTCAATTTAAAAAAGGCTAATTTTCCAGCTCCCCTAGAGTTAAACAGTTGAGTTTTACCATTTTTTAATCCATTCAGCCGATCTCCGGGTCTGGCGGAAGAAATTTTAGCATAGCTTAGCATAGAACATTGAATCTGATTAGACCGTTAGCATCTCGCCTCAAAAATGACCAAAGAGTTTAGGTATTTTTCCTATTTAAAACTTGACTCTTCTGTAGTTACATCGTGTACTAATACCGGCAGAAAATGAAAAGTTGTGATTTTCTTTACCGATATGGCTAGGAACTATACTCTCATTCCTTTGTAATAATCAATGAACTTTGAGCCGTACCATGAGTGCAGCGGTGCAATGATATTCCGTCAACATAACGTACTCGGTTACTCTCGTAACCTCGGTTCCATGAGAGAGGGAACGAGTATTGCGTATGGGAAAAACTCCTTTTCTCAAGAATATGAAGCAAAACTTTTATTCATATAATTATCTATGTAAAATGCAGTGCCGCTGTACAGCAATACAACAGAGCGAGGTGCGCGCTGATTGGCCGTGCTGCGGCAACTGTAGGAACCTATGGCGAGCCGGCTGAGAGAGCGTGCCAATGGAGATCGTTAGAAAAACCCACCGAAAAGGGTCTCCTAAATTAGCATATTGAGGCTATAAAAGACTGTGCTTCGCCATAGGAATCAGGTTTTAAAAATCAACTGAAGCGATACCTGAGAAGCACGGCGAGGAAGCGCAATACTCGTTCCCTCTCTCAGGGAACCGAGGTTACGAGAGTAACCGAGTACGTTCCCTATCGAGAGGTCTCTCATATTGCGTATGGGAACCCAATTTAAAACGCCATGCGTGCTGACTGACCCAACCTGGTCTGAGGAACCGGAGACACATGAAATGGGTAATAATGCAAACCCTGGTGAGGCCGACAAGAGTGGGCCTATAAAGGGAATGAAAAGGCCGGATAGTATCGGGCCGTATGGACACCAGACCGGACATAGTCGGGCCTTATGGTATAATGTAACACTTTTGAAAACAATTCGTACATGAAGAATGGGACACAATACAGGCCCATAGGATTGTGATAGAGCCTATAGATGGAGAAAACTCCCGCTTGCAAAGCAGGAACTTCCAAATGATAGAATCTGATAAAATTGGACGGAGAGGCCCAGCCTGCCGCTGCACAGATATCTTCCATAGAAATACCACATGACCATGCCCATGACAAGGCCATGCCTCTAGTGGAATGGGCTTTGATGCCTATAGGGCAAACGAGACCTTTAGACTTATAAGCCAGTGAGAAAGCGTCCACTATCCAGTGTGACAGTCTTTGTTTCGTGACAGCACAACCTTTAGTGCGGCCACCGAAGCATATTAAGAGCTGATCTGACTGCCTGAAAGGGGGTGGAGCGCTCTAGGTATATTCTCAACGCTCTGACTGGGCAGAGCCTGCTAGTGTCTTTTTCTCCCTGTGACTCGGGCAAGGCCAGTAGTGAAATGACCTGTGCTCTGAAGGGAGTGGAAAGCACTTTGGTATATAACCATGTCTCGGTTTGAGGACAAACCTGGAGTCGTTAGGCCCGAACTCAAGACAGGAAGCACTCACGGAGAGTGTGTGTAAATCACCCACTCGCTTAAAGGATTAGTTCACTTTTAAATAAACTTGTGCTGATCATTTACTCACCCCCATGTCATCCAAGATGTCCATGTCTTTCTTTCTGTAGTCAAAAAGAAATTAAGGTGTTTGATGAAAATATTCCAGGATACTTCTCCATATAATGGACTTTAATGGGCTCCAAACAGTTCAAGGTCCAAATGACAGTTTCATTGCAGCTTCAGAGGGCTTTAAACGATACCAGACGATGAATAAGGGTCTTATCTAGCGAAAGGATCAGTTTCTGCGAGAAACCGAGCAGTATTTATGCTATTATTTTACCTCTTATCAGACGAACGTAATAATCTCTGAGCACCATTACTTATGCTAAGTGAGGTCAAATATGAGCGTGGTCATAGATGCATACGTAGATGCCTCATTAGCGCCTGCACGGATCAATAGAATGAGGAATCTACGATCGATATATCTATGACCCGACGACGCCGTTATGCTCTAGACAGTGAGCACGTGCTATGACGTAAGTCGCGCTGTAGTCAGCGAACGCGCGCGCACTGTCATAAGGAAGTCATTTTGCAACTCCTTTGGCAGTAAGCGCACGCTGCAGTGAGAATGGTTGTGACGTAAGCCGCGTTCTCGACATATCCATCTGAGTTCGCTCGCCTAACTTACTCTAGCATTCTCTGTCCGCGGCACTTCTTCAGCGCGGCGGAAGCAAGAGAAGAGGAAGAGTGAGGAGAGCATTAGTAAATGTTGAAATTAACATTAACAAAGGTAAAATAAATGCTTTATAAGTTCAGTTCATTATTAGTTCATGTTAACTAATGTATTCAACGTTTTTTTTACAATCGCTATGACAATTTTTTCAATACTTTTAACAAATGTCCTAAACTCCTAACACACCAACACACCTACATCACACAATTGGCAAAACGGTTAATTTCATGCTCAAAATCGCACATTGTAAACTAAACTCCAACACTCATTTTCAAAATACAATAATTCACTAACACAATACACTATGTCTACCAAAACCCTAACACATTTACTTTTCCAACAGGAACATTTAGTCAATCATAGGACAATGTCATAAAAACACTAACACTGGATGGAATTACAGAAACTGCCTTATTTTATGTGTCAGGTGTGCCCTTATACAATAGACCGTATATTTTATTTATCATAGATTGTGTGTCTTTTGAAGCCTCTCCACATTTTTGTTTTGTTGGGTTTAGTAAATGCATGCATTTTGTTTATTTTGCTGCAGAAATGCAATACAAAAAATTAGGGCGTAGCAGGGCGTAAGCAGCGCATATTTTTTCCGGCGCCCATGTTAACAGATTAGAGCATTCACGTCGCACGCAGAGGCGGCGCGGCAGCGCATCGCATCGCAGGAGCAGAAGCAGCAGTGCCGCGATCGTTTCGGCGCCGAGTCTATTTTTGCCGCGCTGCTCACGCTGATTTAAAGCCACAATGAATTGTTCTTGATCAAAACTGACCAGATTAACATGGAAAATAACAAATTTCACCATGAAATCATGTAGTGAAGTGCCCCGTGTGTTTCACAATCACAGCATATGCTGCCCATCATAAATCAAAGCACGAGACAGACGGGGCTCGGAGGAGAAGACCGGAAAATGTGACAAAATGTACAATATTTGTCTGTATTTGCAATATCTACGCGAGACAAACGCTGCCAGTGTGAATCCACAATGGGCGCGCGGGCTGCTCTCCATACCCACCGCACCTGCCCTGCTAACGCGTGCGGTGTGAAGCCGGCGTCAGAATCCGAAATGTGCCCAGATGTCCGCTTTCCAAGCTTTGGGTGCGTTTTTAATTACCCGTCTATCGCGGTCATCTCCCTCCGCCTCAGCCATCTTGATTGTTGTTGTTATGACCCTGGAAGTAATTGAAACTTCACAACTTTATTGTCCAACTCAAGGCCAGAAAATAAACGGTGACATAATCGATTATGGCACTTTGCCGCATCGATGCTGAATCGTGCATGCCCCGCATTGCGATGCATCGCTGAATCGATTATTGTTGACACCACTACAAAAAATGAATGACCCATCTCAGGGTAGCTTTATAGAATACCCTTCAGATTTATTTCATTATCAGCAATCACCATTTTGACAATAGCAAGTACCTGTTCTCCATTTAGGAGCTTTCCTCTGCCCATGAGGGAGGTATGTTGAATCCTTAGATAGACAAAATATTACATAATAGAGACCAGAGGCATGCAGTCACTGTAATACATGGTTAAAGTATTTACACTTTGCAGGAGAAGCCCTTATATAATATCCTTCCTGTTGGTTTCTCAAAATTCTGGATAATGGATGCCACTGTGTCCCAGCTGAGATTTGGCTGTACTCGTTCACCAGCCTCTCTGTATGATAGCTCTTATTTCATCAATTACCCTAATTCTGGCCCTTCTTTGAGCGCTACCATGCATTCTAACTCTTCAACCTCTACCTTGCCCTTGTCCAGGCATTCCTCTCCCTTGCCCTTGTCCCATTCCTCGCCCTTGTCCTGGTATTCCTCTTCCTCTCCCTCGTGCAGACATTTTTCTTACTTTCTTTGTGTTGCTCTATATTTATAGCAGCCTAAATATTCCTTTTTAAATATGTCCTCTTTTACTGTATACCATATGGCCATGTGATTGAAAGAACAACAACACCTGAACAATTCCTAGACGAGAATCAGCTGTAATTTATATATTTGCACAAATTCAGTCTGCTGTTTCTCAGTACCAATGGAATAAAATACAGGGGATATATTTGTCACAATCCTCTCCTGGACTCCATTCCACAGAATCCTCCCTGCCTCACACTTGTTTGCACTTCCTCGTTATCTCTCCCACTCTCCCTGGATTCCCTGCACCTGGTTGTCTTGTCATTAGCACTCCTTTATGTAGTATTCACTCCCTGCACTCCTGGTCCGTTCTTGATGTTGTTTAGTTACCTGTGTATGCCATTCTGTTTCTGAGTTCTTATTAAATACCCATCTTTGTTTGAAGTGCTGCCTCCTGATTTCCTGCTGCCTAGGCGATTTGTAACAGAAGAACGGACCAAAAGAGAAAGGACTTCATCAAGATGACAATCAATCTGATATTGTTCCTAAATTGTTCAGAGTTCGAGATTGTAGAAGAGGTTCCTAAGAATACGCGTCTTCCTCGTCCAGTCCCCTCAGAAACACACGCTGCCTGGTCAGTTCACCCTCAGCCAGTTTCCTCCGCATATCCCTCCAGTGGGCCTTCCGGTAAGGTCCTGCCTGCCCCTAAGCCCAGGCTGAAGAGGAGGGCTGCCGCAAAGCCCCGACTCAGGTCGTGACGGCCACGACCACGGCAGATCCACTGGAGCGGTGGTTGATAGACTTTGTGAGCGATCCTACCGCTCCGTGTCTCCTGGATTCCACTCCAGACTCTCCTGTGACTGCTCCATGGCTCCTGGATTCCGCTCCAGACTCTCCTGTGCCCGCTCCGTGTCTCCTGGATTCTGCTCCAGACTCACCTGTGACCGCTCTGTGTCTCCTGGATTCTGCTCCAGACTTTCCTGTGCCCGCTCCGTGTCTCCAGGCTTCCACAAGCCCGCTCCAGCCTTCCACGAGCCCACTCCAGCCTTTCATGAGGCCGCTCCAGCCTTCCACGAAGCCGCTCAATTCCATGAGCCCTCCGCTCTACCCCTGAATTCCCCCAATCATTTTTTTTGGGGGGGGCTATAAGCCTGTGGGTGGGGCACATGTGGGTGGGGTTCTGGATCTGCCATGGCCACCAGAGACGCCCAGGTCTCCTGCTCCGCCCAGGTCTCCAGACCCGCCCAGGGCTCCTGACCCACCATGGCCGCTCAGGGCTTCTGACCCGCCATGGCCGCCCACGGCTCCTGACCCGCCCTGGAGACCTCCGTACCCGTCTGCACCTCCCCCACACCTGCGTGTAGGTCTTCAGGGCACCCACTCCCCCTCCCCTGGCTATTACATCTAAGTCGCGAGGACGCACCTACCGGGAGGGGGAGGTAATGTCACAATCATCTCCTGTCCTGGACTGCATTTTGTTTAAAAGCAACAATAAATGTTTTAATTGTATAGCCTAAACAGACAGATGTTGTGCTAACTGCGTTAAGAGTTTGGGAAATTTGTTAAAAGTATTGAAAAAATTGTCATAGACATTGTAAAAAACTGTAACTAATGAACCTTATTGTAAAGTGTTACCGTTTTTTTTTTTTTCCCACTCTTTGACCTCTGAAGGCCGCTGAGTAATTCACACCCTGACTAAGACACATAAGGGGAAGCATTTTAATAATCCTATGAATGCATATATAAAAAAAAAATATCGAATCACATAGACTTTTAATGTGAATCATCTCAAATTGAATTGTTCTGAATAGTCAAAAATCGTTCTTGAATCGACTCAAAAACCTATGAATAGTGAATCTAATCGATTTGCTTCCTACCAAAAGATTCCCAGCCCTACAATATGTGCAACTTTTATCAAGCCCCAGGTGTTGCTCCAGTGTTTTCTGGTCTCAAGGTTAATGAGAGGTTACTTCTAACCAGCAAAATTAAAACTATTTAGTAAGTACATTATCTCTCAATACAATGGGAAAAGTCGTTAATGTGTGCCAGTGGTATGCACTGATAAGTAAGCTGTCAGTAAAGATAGATTATGGATTTGAGCAACCCTATGTTTCAGTGTATGAATTTAAAATGAGCTGGTAATGAGAAATAAATGTCTAAGTAATATGTGTTTGAATCTGCAATTTTTACCAGCAGTGCGAGGGGCGAAAACCTATTATTTTTTACACACACTGCCCTACTGCTATACTTTCAGTATACTCATTCCAAAAATGACATGTTGGTTTTTGCTGATAGCTTTTGTGGGAGTGGGTCCACAAGTCAAATGTTATAACCATGACATTCTTTCACTTCCTTGAATGGTCCTATTCTGAATACTTAATTTTCTTCTGGTGAGTTTTTATGCAGTAACAGCCACAGCCAGGCGAGGTATGATAACTAGAAATGTGCCTTTAATGTGATTACAGCTGGCCTTTTAACATTTCCGTGTTTTATAGATTTATGCTAATTCAACCTGGATTTGACATCACCTTAAAATGACCATGTCATTTTAATGACATGCTCCTGAATATATAAAGGATTGCAAAAGCAGATATGTAGAGAAAAGAGATTTAGGTGAGGACAGAGTTTAGTGGCTCTATAAGAGCTTTATAAGGCTGTGCGAGTCATTGATAACAATGTCAGTGTTTATCGATATAGGATGGTTTTCATACAGTTTAAAGAAATGGATTCCAGCTTTGCCAGCAAACCATTTTATCTCATCAAAATAGATTAGACTATAAATTCATTCAAAATTCAGAAAGCATAGTGTTGCTGTTATGTTGACATATCCATCAGTGTTCGTTGTGCATAAAATGCAATGTGTGACATGAAATATGAAGCATTCCCATGCTGACTGTGAGAATGTGGTCAGTTCTGCAGTCCTATATCTACTTAGATGCCTGCTTCATAGGCACGGTACAGATAATAAAAACATTAATTTACTATTCAAACTTGACAGTTTGTACATTTATGGGGATAATACGTTGATTTGAGCCTGTTTCTAGACAATCATTAACAAAATAGGTCATGCTGTAAAAAAAAGTGATTTTTTTATGTTCAAGGATTCATGATTCTTGTTTTTAAAAAATCTCACAAGTGTTAGTGCATTAGAAAGTTATAATATGAGGGCATACTGTCAACATGATGTTAGCTCTAAATGCTGGATGATACAAGTTTGTTAAAATGCCAGGAGTAGTGTACATTGAGCCAAAAGTAGTGTAAATTGAGCCAGGACAAATTATTAAAGTAAAACTTTACTGTAATTCTACATTACAATACATTCTATTAGTGAAATGGCAATTTTAGACCAAAAACCATCATGTCACGCTTCTCTCTCTCCTCTTATAGACTTGGACAGAGCAGTGGAAAAGGTACAGAAAGGGAGGTCCATACATCAGGTGGAAAGGTACATGAAGATCGACAGGATGACAATGCGATACATGGATTTTTAAACCGAACAGGTTATAAGAAGTCCTTTTTTTATTGACTTTACCTTGGTTTGATATATCACACATCAAACTTCGCTCTTGGAGGCTGTCCTGCAGAGTTTAGCTCCAACCAGCTCCAACACACGTGCTTAGAATTTTATATTAATCCTGAAGACCTCGATTTGCTGGATCAGGTGTGTTTAATTTATTGGTTGAATAGGTTGATTAACCCCCTCGAGTTGGCCATTGCGCCGGCGTGATCGGCTTGCTTTTTTTCTTATCAGTGCCAAAGAGACTTCAAAGACTCAAAGACGTTCATTCAGATAGTCTTCAGAAAAGGACTTCTAGCTTAGTGAATACTTGTCTCACAAACATGAGACATATGTCTAAAGAAATGTTGAAATGTCAGGTTTTAAACAATGTAAACCAAAATCGAAAAATGTCTGCTCAGATGCGATAAATATAGTACCAGTGCTTCATATTAATGTTTAAATATTATAGCCTAATGGTTTTCAATTTCAACTAAATAAAAAGAGCATTTTTTTTTGCTCTCTCAGGCACATACCTGAAGCTCATTCATTATGCGGGTTATTATGTTCTTTTGTCCCCTCAGGTGATACCCAGCATTATTCATTATCTGTCACACCTCCTTGCATGCTGGCTTTGTGAAGAAAACTGTCTTACAAATTTTAAATCAGTGTATTGTTTTATGTGAATGAGTAGGCTCAACAATTCTCACATCATTTTAAAGCAAAAATTCTAGGCAACAACACCCATTAGTAAAAGTCTTTTTGAGGCCTTAATTTAAAAAAATATATAGTTTTTTCAAAAACCCTGCATAAACATTTTTGGTAACACTTTAGATTACGGCCCGGAAAGTACTGCGTAAGTAAAGAGAATTTACAGCATAATTTTCGGTAATTATAGTGTAACTATAAAGTAAGTCAGTGTAGTTACAGGGTAAGTATGAATCTGCGGGCTGTAAATTAAAGTGGTTCTTGTACCCCTCTTGTTTCGTGTAGTTACAGGGTAAGTATGAATCAGCGGGCTGTAAATTAAAGTGGTTCTTGTTTCATGTAGTTACAGGGTAAGTACAATAAGAACACATACGCAATCTGATATCACTCGGAAACCTTTATTTAAAAAACACGTTTTTAAAACAGATTTACAACACTTATTTGTTTCTCTTGCTTGGCTTTATCCTCCTCTTGTTCCTCTACTTTTTCGTCCTTGCCACAGATGAATCTTAAGAAGGAATCCATGTCTCTAGCGTGCACGCTGAAATGTCCTCACCGTTTACTCGTCTTTCACCCTCATGCCATCCGAGATGTACATATGACTTTATTTCTTCATATGAACACAGAAAAATAAAAAATCTCTGCTAATGAAAACTCATTTGGGTTCCTAAAAGTTTAAGCATCAAACAGCACATACAGCAATAACTAGCTACAGTAATCCATACAATCCCAATGGATGAATCAATGTCTTCTGAAGTGAAACGATGAGTGTTTGTAAGAAATATTTTACATTTTTTAAACTGTAGACTATCGCTTCCAACCAGCAGTCATCTGCGTGCATGCAAGGGTTGAGTTCACGCTTGACGTAACTTGAAGCGTGATGTGAGCGCGCTGAGAAACTCTGGTCATGCGGATGTCAGATGCTGTCGGTTTTTATTTTTTTTAATGCTGAGGTGATACTGAGGTACAATCAGAACAGATAGAGAGAGAAAAAAAAAGAAAAACATTAATTTTGACTGAGCACTTAAAATGTCCTTGATTTCTTTTAATAGTCTTTAATGTAATTCCTCAAATACTGTAAAATTGATTTCATTGGAGGTTAAAAACCATGACCAAGTAAAGAAATGCACGCTTGTACTGTGGAACCCTTAGGAGGGAATTTTGACAAAAACAACTCCAAAATGTTAAATTTGTGACATTCTCTACTTAAATAGTATTCATGTAAGGATTTGCCCACACATTTTTACAAGACTATTACTGACCCTCAAGACCAACACAATCATGACAGAAATACAAGAAGCATCACAATGACAGACCTGATACCTTGAAAAATAATAACTTTTTTTTTTTTTTTTTTTTTACAATTAATTGTAAAAAAAAAAAAAAAATTGTAATGTCCACTTCATCCGGCTTGTTCTCTGTGTTGTTACTGTTAGTGTTCAGAAACATATTTTTAGATTGAGAAATTAACTGATGACAGTTGAAATGATTCAGAGTGTTCCAAACGAATCAAACTGAATCACAAATCATTGATTTTGAACAACTTAGATAGCACGGCTTTATGTCACATCAAAATCAAACTTGAAATGGCCTAAAAATTTGGGGGGATTTTGGCGTTTTACCCTACTCTACCCTAATCTGTCTAGGCATGGAGTCCACTAGACCCCTAAAGATGTGCTGTGGTATCTGGCACCAAGATTTTAGCAGCAGATCCTTTAAGTCCTATAAGTTGCGAGGTGGGGCCTCCATGGAACGGACTTGTTTGTTCAGCACATCCCACAGATGCTCGATTGGATTGAGATCTGGGGAATCTGGAGGTCAATTCAACACCTCAAACTCGTGCTCCTCAACCCATTATCCTGCTGAAAGAGGCTACAGCCACCAGGGAATACCGTTTCCATGAAAGGGTGTACATGGTCTGCAACAAAGCTTAGGTGGTACGTGTCAAAGTAACATCCATTGTAAGCATCACACTGCCTCTGGCAACTTGCCTTCTTCCCATAGTGCATCCTGAAACGTGATTCATCAGACCAGGCCATCTTCTTCCATTGCTCCGTGGTCCAGTTCTGATGCTCACATGCTCACTCTTGGTACTTTCGGCGGTGGACAGGGGTCAGCATGGGCAACCTGACTGATCTGCGACTATGCAGCCCCATACGCAACAAAATGCGATGCACTGTGGATTGTGACACCTTTCTATTAGATCCAGCATTAACTTCACAAGCTATTTGAGCTACAGTAGTTCGTCTGTTTGATCGGATTACACAGGCCAGCCAAATGCATCAATGAGCCTTGGCCACCCATGACCCTGTCGCCGGTTCACCACTGTTCCTTCCTTGGGCCACTTTTGATAAATACTGACCACTGCATGTCAGTGGAACACCCCACCGGAACACCCCACAAGAGCTGCAGTTCTGGAGATGCTCTTACCCAGTCATATAGCCATCACAATTTGTTATTCACTTCACAGGTGATAATGGTCATAATGTTATGCCTGGTCAGTGTGTATATATATATATATATATATATATATATATATATATATATATATATATATATAAACAGTAAGGACTTTGCTTCTGTCACAAATCTGCCAGGCTCCGCCGTCAGCCAATCACAGTGGTCTCAATCACCAGAGTACTGATCACCCGCACCTGCAGCTCATTCCCTCACTAATCACCCTCTGTATATGTAAGAACACACCCCGGACATTCACAGGCTGTGGGTGCATCTCAATCAGTTCCCTAGTTCAGTAGTCAGGGAACTGATTAGGGTGTGTCGGCCATTTTAAGGGCTGTCTCAATCGCAGAATCCTTCCAGTGCACTGAAACGTTCGCTCCCTAAAAATTCCCACAATGCACTGCAAAACCCAGGGTGCATCGATGCTCACGATGTTCCCTTAAAGTAATTTTTGAAGTGCAAAACTTAAATCACGTGAGCCAACTCACTACACCTTCCGAACTATAACAACACACGATATATGTTTTTAAAAATAGAAACCATAATTGTATTATATTTTAGCATAAACATACATCGTTAGACAGGTAATGAACACAATCTAGCTAACATTTATAATTTACTTACAGCTGAAATGTTACACGTATATGTAACAAGCAAAGTATTTATCATAATGTACTTTAAATAACATCACAAGTAATGTCAGACAGATATCAGCTCTGCTGTTTTTCATAAATACCAGTAATTATTTTTTACAATGTCCTCATTGTCATTGTCACGTCACCAGAAATAGAGTCATCAATGTCCCAATGTGTAGTGAGCCAGCGTCCTTTACTGTCCTTACCAGTGCCCGAATTCGTGTTCATGATATACTGATTCACAAGCTCGGGAGCAAGGGAACTGATTGAGATGCACCATGTTTCTCAATATGCGTTCTTAAGTGATCTTGCATCCTTGTGTTCTCGTACTACATCATCATCAACTGTCGAAGTTAAATTCCAAAACAAAAGAACACAAGTACAGAGGACGCATGAAAGAACCAGATATTGTCTTATTATAGGGAGAAGAGAGGGTCTGTATCGCTTACCGTTGGAAAAAACTTAATGGCTAACTTGGATCACGTGAGCCACATCATTACATCGTGTAATGGCAGTGAGGCTAGTGCCCACCATTCAAAGTTCCCTTTCAAGGGAACTCCCGTTGCATCGATGACGCTATGGGAACGCAATTCGTGATGGAGTCATGAAACACATGTCAAATCAGTCCAATGGTGAGACGAGACGTCAGAGCGGGTGAAGTCACGAACCAGGAAGCTATATAGCCTGCCCAAAACAAAGCCGCGCTAGCTTTTATGAGTCTTCAGTAGCGCTCTGTGATATCTGTTCAGTGTTTTTTTTCAAGTGTTTTTTCTAGTTCAGTAAAATAAAGCTAATCAAAAATACTATGGCGGACAAGCAGCATTTTAGAGTGTGTGTGCACCTTTGCCCGCGTTTCCTTACGGGTGGGCACACACACATTCTGTGTGTTGCATGTTTGGGAGAGGAGCATGCACGGTCAGTGCTCGAGGGCGCAGGCTTTGAGCTCTGTGAGGTGCTTCCATTGCGGACGCTCCGATCCCGCCTGGCGTTCTTTTGCGAGGGCACTCAGGCTCGCGTTCCCCATGGCTTTGGTCCCACTGCTGCCGAGGCACAGCGCCGATCACAGTCATGGGGATTGCAGATGGATCTATCAGCGAGGCTAAAGACAGGCCCAGCCTTATCTCTGCCTTTACCTGATAGATCTATTGATCTCACTCTCGGTTTGGAAGCCCGCACTGCGTTTTCTTCCGCCCCGTGTGAGACTCCATTGCTGCAGCCCTCCAGTTCTGAGGAGCTGGAGAGCGTCAGCATGAGAGAGTTTGAGGATTCGCCACCTCAGTCTCGCATATATGAGGAGCTGGTTGAGGTTGTGACCAGAGCGGTTGATAAATTACATATTGATTGGCCAGCAGATACACAAGATGTTCGTTCCAAAAGCAAACTAGATGAACGTTTTTTGCCATCGCAGTCACAAACTCAACGTCGGGGCTTGACATTTTTCCCTGATCTCCACACTGAGGTGGCGAGATCATGGGAGAAACCGGTCTCATGTAGAGTGCATAGTCCACAAACATCACACTATTCTACTATAATGAACTATAAAGAGCACGGTTATGGGGAGATTCCTAAAGTTGAAGACACACTAGCGAGTTATCTTCCCCTGATACAGCATCTTCCCTAAAAGCCTCAACATTTCCCACTAAACCAGTAAGAGTGACATCATCTTAAGTGGGAAAAGCATACTCAGCGGCTGGTCAGGCTGCAGCATGTTTACACACCATGTCAGTGCTGCAGGCATACCAGGCTGACTTGCTAGGTGATATGAATGAGGGCGGGGGGTATTGGCCCAGAGGTAGTTTGCAAATTACGTCGGGCCACAGACCTGTCTCTCAGGGCCACCAAGGAGACGGCTAAATCAATCGGCCGCTCTATGGCAGCCTTGGTGTCTACTGAGAGGCATCTCTGGTTGAATTTAAGTAACATTAAGGAGAAGGATTAGCCTGGTTAAAACCAGACCATTCTCAGTAGTAACTGAGTTATGGTCTGGCAAAGCTTCATAGACAAATCATTTCCAAAGGGGCGTCACCAACGGGCGTCGCTCAAATGCCTCTGGGCGCAATTTGATAGACCTAAAACCAATCAGAGCGATGAGGGAGATGACGTATGCAGAGCAAACATCTGAGACTCTCAATATGCGTTCTTGTCTGAACCACTGTCTATGGTCTGTACTTGTGTTCTTAAATAGGAAATGTCCCCGATTTCCATTTCAGAAATCTGGTCACCTTACCTAAACCACATATTAATGTTTAATTATTTTAAAAATGTAAGCGAAAAGAGGCAGGGTGTTTTATTCTTCGTTTTATTATAAATATATAAGATAATGAATGTAGGCCTAACTACGTGTTGCCTGAACCACATTTGTGTGGCTAATATGTTTAAGTTATTTTTTTTTTTATTTATGAAATGAGGCAGTGGTGTTTTATGGCATATTTCGTATGCGAACTTCTGACTTGCGTTCGTGACTTACCAAGTTTGACTCCGGAGAACGAACTCCCGAGGACGGGAGGACACTAGTCCGCCTACTCTGCTAATGGACAAGCAGCGTTCTTGACAGTATCACTCAGTATATATTTGTATATTTTAGGCTACAATAAAACTAAATAATGATATTTTAAATATTAAACATATTATAGCCACACAAATGTAGAGCAGGCAATGCATATCTTCAATGCATGTATATAACAAAACAAAATATTAAAAAACCCCGGCCTCTTTTCGTTTACATTAAAAAATAAAATGATGTGTGCATAATAGGCTATGATTACCACTGTAATAAAATGAGATATGACATAAAACAAAACCCAGTCTCTTTTTTGTTAAATGTTAGTTTAATGCGTGATCAATATCCATTATAAAAGTATAAGTAAAATGTATAAGAAGCTATACAATAAATAAAGCAATTCAGTCAAAGAAAGTCAGCGCTAGGAGACTACAATGGTAAAGTTTAATAGCTTACAAATATAAAGTTATGAAACTTCACTTTGCCCTCAGACAAAACGATCTGTCAGAGAACAAATTATAAATTAATGAGAGCAAAGATCAGCCGTTAGATTACACAAGACGATTCATATCTTCACATCAGAGCCAGCGGCAGGCGGCAGAAGGACTGGCCGAGGAAAGGCGCCTCTCAGTGGGGTTGAGCGCCGTGGTCCACTGGAGCTCACAACTCTGAAAACGGCAGATCAAATTTTCAAAAAGGCGCTCTCTTTACAAATAAACCACAGATTTGAGCTTTAAACAACTACATTCTCGCCTGAAAAGGACTTAAAACTATATTTTGTGAAACATTAACACTACCAGAGGGCTCTCGCTAAGACAAGCAAGCTGGTAACGTTATATCAGACTTTTGCCGAATCCAGTCGGTAAGACAGCGATAACATCTTTTTTAGATATGAAGGCTTCGAGTGTTGTTCTTTGCTCGGGTTTTAACGGAAAGGACAAGTTTAAATCGCTTAAAACAGCCGCGATAGCTGATTCGAACGAGTGATGTTCCACTGCTGCATCCATCTTTGTAGTGTACATAATCTGCTTCACCGTCGCTACGCTGTCGTCATCGTGTAAAGTCCGCCCCAACGTTTCTGATTGGTGCCTCAATTTCTAGGGCTTAGAAATGGGTTTGAATGGGCTCTTTGCCAGACTACTTGCAGAGCAAATCTAAAGTTGCCGGAAGTTGTCTGGGTTTTCCCAGGCGAGAGAATGATAAGAGTTTCCTTATGGATGCACCCCTGTCACCTACGGGGCTGTTCGGTGATGCATTTCAAAAACTCCTCCCCCGCCGCTCACATATTGCCGGGGCTGCTGAGCATAGGGAGCAACCCCAAACATCTAAAGCCAGTTCCTCACACCGTGCCACACAGAAACAGAGTGTGGCTTATCGTGCTCCCCTCAGAAAGATTGGGGACGCGGGAAGCACACTCTGCCGCAGGCTTCAAGGGGTAAAGCGGATCTGAGGACCGTTATTATCTCCAAGAAGGCTGCGGGGAAGAGGTCCTGACGCCAGTGGTGTCAGACCAATGAGGGCAGTCCCCCACGAAGAAGAGCGGTCAACACCTCATCATACGGTGCCCATCTCCCTTTGTTGTCCTCAGGGGGCAGTTCTGCCAACCCTGCCACCTCTGGTGTTACAGGGCGCAGCGGTCTCCCGCGAGTGTGTATTTCAGGGTCCACCCGGAAATGTAGTGGTCCTGGGATGCACACCCCCTCCGAGGAGGGTCCTAGAGCAGTCCGTTCAGGTGTTCTCTGCCGGTTTGCCATTACAGGGCACCGGACTGACAGCACAACAAAAAACAGAAGCCATTCTCGAGAGGATGGTTCCACTAGTAGAATTTTTGGCAGTGTGGAAGCTACTGCCAAATGTTTCTCGTTGGGTCCTGCAGACCATAGAAAAAGGGTATCAGATACAGTTCGGGTCTCGCCTGCCCAGGTTTATGGGGGTCCTACCCACAGTGGTGGGCCCCGAGCAGGTTCTGGTAATGGAACAGGAAGTGAAAGCTCCCTCAGACAGGGAAACCGGGTTCTACAGCCAGTATTTCATAGTTCCAAAGAAGGATGGGGGGTTGGATCTTCGGGTTTTGAACGTCACGGTCATGCAACTAAAGTTCAAAAAGTTAACGTTGAGACAAATCGTGCCACAGATCAGGTCTGAGGACTGGTTTGTCACAATAGATCTCAAGGACGCATCTTCCATATCACAGGAAGTTCCTGGGGTTCACTTACGGGGGCAAAGCAAATCAATATCGGGTTCTTCCATTCGGCCTAGCATTATCTCCTCGCATTTTCACAAAATGCATAGATGCAGCTCTGGCGCCACTGCGCCTTCAGGGTATTCGCATTATGAACTACATCAACGATTGGTTGATTTTAGCTCAGTCGCATCAGCTGGCGGTTCGGCATCGAGATGTCGTTCTCGCCCACATGAAACAGTTGGAGTTACGGTTGAACGTCAAGAAGAGTGTGCTTTCTCCACTACAGAGGACCACTTTTTTAGGTGTGGTATGGGATTCTACGTCGATGCAGGCACGCCTGTCACCGGCACGCATAGAGTCCATTCTTTCAGCTGTGAAAAATATAAAGCTAGGCCAGTCACAATCAATTCAGAGACTGTTGGGTCTCATGGCAGTAGCATCCAACGTGATACCTTTTGGGCTTCTGCACATGAGACCCCTGCAGTGGTGGCTCAGGACCAGGGGGTTTTCCCCGAGGGGCAACCCCTTTCGCATGATCAGGGTCACGCGGCAATGCCTACGCCTGGAGATGTTGGCAGTTTTTCGGGCTCTGAAAAATTTCCTCACAGACCTCAGGGGCCATCATGTGTTAGTCCGCACAGACAAAACTTCAGTGGTCGCCTACATAAATCACCAGGGGGGGTCTGCGCTCGCGTCTGCTTTGCAAACTGGCGCACCAGATCCTCCTGTGGTCCCAGGGAAAGTTAATGTCGCTGAAAGCAGCTTATATCCTGGGGGTCCAGAATATAGGAGCGGACATCCTGTCGAGACAGGGGCTGAGGCCCCGAGGTGGTGGAGCAGGAATGGAGGGTGTTTGGCCAGGCTCAGGTGGATCTGTTTGCGTCTCGAGAGACGTCTCACTGTCCACTCTGGTTCTTCCTCACGCATCCAGCTCCCCTGGGGCTGGATGCGTTGATACAGACGTGGCCGAGGCTGCGTCTGTATGCATTTCCCCCGATCGCTCTGCTCCAAGGAGTTTTGGAGATAGTTCGCAGGGACCAAGTTCACCTTCTTTTGATAGCCCCGCGGTGGCCGGGCCGAGTATGGTTTTCAGACCTAATATCTCTCCTCAACGGGCCTCCCCTGGAGTTACCTGTCAGGAGAGACCTTCTGTCCCAGGCAGGGGGCTCAGTTCTTCACCCCTGTCCAGAATTGTGGAACCTGTGGGCTTGGCCTCTGAGGAGGCCCATCTCATAGGGGCAGGTCTCTCAACTGAGGTTGTGGAGACCATTCTACACTCCAGAGCTCCTTCCACAAGGAAACGTTATGCCCTAAAGTGGAAAGTTTTCATTTCATGGTGTAGTGACCGCCAGTGGGATCCAGTTAACTGCCGGGTTGGTACAGTGCTGGAGTTCCTGCAGGACCGGTTCACTGCAGGCTTATCCCCTTCCACCTTGAAGGTTAATGTGGCAGCCTTAAGTGCTTACCACATTCCTTTGGGTGGTATGTCTTTGGGTAAAGATCCATTGGTATCTCGTTTCCTCCGTGGTACTCTGAGGCTGAGGCCTGTAGTTCGCACTAGGGTGCCGACCTGGGATCTGGCTACTGTCCTTCAGGGCCTGTCCCAGGCTCTGTTCGAGCCGCTGGAGGAGGTTCCTGCTAAGTTTCTAACTTTAAAAACTTTGTTCGTCATCGCTATTTCATCTCTTAAGAGGATAGGAGATTTGCAAGCTCTGTCGGTGGCACCCTTATGCTTGGATTTTGCACCTGGCATGGGTAAGGCCTTCCTTCATCCTAGGCCAGGATATATTCCAAAGGTTCCTACTAATGTAGCCAGTTCCATTGTTCTTCAGGCTTTTTGTCCTCCACTTTTCCAAAATGCGGACCAGGAGAATAATAATTTGCTGTGCCCTGTTAGGGCATTAGATGCTTATGTCCACAGAGCTGCCCTGTGGCGTAATTCTGAACAACTATTTGTGTGCTTTGGGCCTCCTAATAAGGGGTCCTCTGCATCTAAGCAAAGAATGAGCAAGTGGGTGGTTGAGGCAATCTCACTTGCTTATGAGTCAGTCAGACAGCCTTCCCCTATGGTGGTTCGTTCTCACTCTACTAGGAGTATGGCAGCCTCTAAGGCCCTTATATCAGGAGTGGCTCTGCAAGAAGTGTGTGATGCGGCAAGGTGGTCCTCACCGCACACATTCGTCAGATTTTACTCTCTGGACTTGGGCTCTACTCCAGGGTCTCAAGTGCTCTCGTCCTAGTGCTGCTTGTCTAATTTCACACTGGACAGGCACTTCCCGCTATGGTGGCGTTGGTACAGACGTTCCCATAGCGTCATCGATGCAACGGGAGTTCCCTTAAAAGGGAACGCCAAGGTTATGACTGTAACCTCGGTTCCCTGAAGAGGGAACGAGCGTTGCATCATCCTGCCATATCTCCGATATGCCTGTCAGAAGCGACTACTTCAGACTCTTGAAGTTAGCGCGGCTTTGTTTTGGGCAGGCTATATAGCTTCCTGGTTCATGACACCCGCTCTGACGTCTCGTCTCACCATTGGACTGATTTGACATATGCTTCATGACTTCATCACGCATTGCATTCCCATAGCGTCATTGATGCAACGCTCGTTCCCTCTTCAGGGAACCGAGGTTACAGTCATAACCTAGGCGTTTTATGACAGTCAGTTACAGTTTACGTTAATCTGTTTTTGGATTAGCCGTTGGTCTTGTGAATAAATATTCTATATTTGGTGTTATCATTATTCATGTTATTAATTTTCTCTTTATTTATTAAAATGCATAATATCAGCGTCATATGCATACGTGCAGTTATAATAGTCATTATCATAACTGGTAAAACCTGAAAGCCAAAGAAAAAAAAACATCAGTATTTTCTTTACTTTCTTTAGATAACAATATCATTCAATATTACTTTTATATACTATGGTAATGCCGTAAATGAGTCTTACCTGTCGCGACATTCCCATCTCTGCATTCTCTTATAAAATAACATTTTTATCATAGTAAAATCTACATATCAATCCCAACAAAAGTATTGTGTAGCGTAAAGCCTGTAACACACCAAGCTGACGTTGGTCCTCGTTGGCTATTTTTCAGCCGATTCGACATGTTGAATCGGCATCGGCGCTTGTCGGTCAGTCGGGCCATCTGATCATTCTGTTTGGCTGTTCAGCTAGCGAACCAGTGCACGAGAAAAAAACCCAAAAGTGATCGTCTGTAGTGAGCGAGATTATGAGGTGCTTTGTTTATTTCCCTGTAGCTCTTCCGGTTTCCTGCTTTGAATAACGAAAACAGACTACTGCCACCAGCTGGTACAGAAAGCTATTTCCTCTTACACAGGCGCAGAACAGACGTGCTACTTGGCCGTTGGATGTCGAGCGTCTGCTTGGTGTGTCAGGGGAACTTTGGACCCAGACGCTGCCGACGTGAGCCAGTGTGAGCCAACTCAGCAGTCTGCTTTCGTTGCCACAAGTTGGTCGGCGTCGTTTAGGTGTGTTCCTTGCTTAAAACATGTTGAAGATTAACGGACAGGCAGTTGATTCATTAAATGGTAAGCTATTTCCTCACCAAAGCAGTTTATTCAGTGTAGTGAAGCATCTTCTTCATTGGCATCCATAAAAAAGGGGCCTTCACAGCATACCAGTATTAGCATTAGCTGTTATGCTTTTTTGGCTAAAGGTTGCAGGCCATTAAACCACTAAAATCCCATAAGACACTGCAGGCGGTCAACGTATGGAAGCCTGTGCTCTTTAAACTTCTCGTTCTTACTTTAGAGATTCCCTAATAGCCTACGAGATGGCTCATGAAAGCAAACATTTGTCCAATTGTTTTCGCTTAATTTTAATAAAGTGATAAAGACCTGAAGAAAGCCTGCAGTATTTTAATTGGAATATTAAAAATAATCTTAACATTGATAAAGCTTAGGTAACAATAAACGTACATTCTCATTTTCACAAATACATGCAGTAAAATTAAATTATATAAAATAATATGAAAATAAATGTCTAAAATAATATGAAATATATTTTAATAGGTTGTGATATTTGTTTGTGATCTTATGTTGTATTTATTGTGCATTAGCCACTACTTATAATATGCTGGGATGGTCAGCTGAGTAACAAGATCGCAGCACATCTAAATTGTCACTAGAATGCATTCTCTGTCCTCGCGCAAGGGTGCAGGAAGATGTTTTAGGTTGGGGGTGCTGTTTTTGTGTGTGTGTGTGTGTGTGTGTGGGGGGGGGGGGCACCACATTTTTATAAGAAACAATATCGAGTCTATAAAACATGAAGTACAACAAATATATCAATGAGAATAATCGTTTAAACAGCATACATACTGGGGCATTTGACTGCACATCACATTTTTCACAATGTTGATCGTAATGCAATGGACTGTGGCCACTCTAAAAAAAAAAGGTTCTATATTGCACCAAAAATGGTTCTTGGCTCGTAATCATAGGGGAACCTTTTTTAGTGCTATATAGCACCAATTTTGGTGCTTCAGAGGTTCTTCAGCGGTTCTTCAGAGGTACTATATAGCACCTTAGTCAAAGAACCAGTGAAGAACCTCTGAAGAACCGGTGAAGAACCTCTGAAGCACCAAAATTGGTGCTATATAGCACTAAAAAAGGTTCCCCTATGATTACGAGCTAAGAACCATTTTTTCTGCCATATAGAACCTTTTTTTTAAGTGTACATTAAACCTTTAAATAAAAGGTTTACTGAACTGTTAACACAGTCATATACAATAAAAGAGCCTGCACAGCGACAGGAAATAAAAAATGAATGCAAAAAAACCTGCCTACCTTACCAGAGCATGTGAGCAAAGCGGAGCTTCACTCATGAACTGCTCACCGGTAAAACGACGTGCGCTCAAATCCCGCTCAGACATGATATGTCTCTGTACTGTAGCCTACTATACTTGTAGCCATTAAAACACGTATTTAGTTTCAGTTTAAATATTATATAATTTTTTTATTTAATTTACGTTGAAAATGAACAGAACACATAAGATGCATAATATGTCAGAAGACATGGGGGTCAGAAATTATTTTGAACACTTCATTAAGTTTTGTTTTGTTGAAAGCCTTTCTTTAAAGTGAATTTCGTTTTGTATAATTTGTATCTTAATTTTAATCAATGTTTTATCAACCAAATTGCCTGGATTTAATAAATAATAAGCAAATAGCAGACAATGACATGGAGGCAGCGGCGCCACGTGAACAGCAGCTTAAATTAACAACTACAAAGCAAAAATAAAAAAATAAAAACTTTGGTCAGGGCCAGCCTTAACTATTTATTTCAGATAGATCTATATTTGATCCAGCATGTCACAAAGGGAGTTCTGGGTTGAGAGCGTGGTGTTGAGCGGAATGAGCTTTAGAAATGAACAGAATCTTTTTTAAATTAAGCTGCATGAACAACGACTTAAATGAACAACTCCTACTAGAAAAAAAAAAAAAAAAAACTTTAGTCAGGGATAGCCCTAGCTATTTATTTCAGATAGGCCTATATTTGATCCAGCATGTCACAAAGGGCATTCTGGGTAGAGCGCTGCGCTGAGCGGAATGAGCTTCAGAAATGAATGGAATCTTCAGAAAGGCACTCTCCACTGGAGGAAATATTACAGCTCTTTCTACGCACACACCGCAATGGTCACAATATGACCTCATGTAATTCAACATATAAATTATACTTTTTAATGGGCCACTTAAAATGTTTATTATACAAATAAATTACTAAATTCTAAAAATGAATAAATGTAAATGAACAAAAATTTGCATTGCATTTGCAATCCTTTGAAACCATATATAAGTATGCATATATATATATATATATATATATATATATATATATATATATATATATATATATATACACATACTTATATATGGTTTCAAAGGATTGCAAATGCAATGACAGCAAACAGGCGTATATATATATATATATATATATATATATATATATATATATATATATATATATATATATATATATATATATATATATATATATATATACGCCTGTTTGCTGTCATTGCAGAAACATGTTTTTTGACCACATAATGTGTGGACTAACTGACCTAATCCCATGAATTTAGAAAATTTTAAATTGTCTACTATTTACTGATTTCACTACTCCCATAGTGTATGATTTCAAAAATAAATATATATATATATATATATTTTTTTTTTTTTTTTTTTTTTGCAGTCATACACTATGGGAGTAGTGAAATCAGTAAATAGTAGACAATTTTCTAAAGGAAAGCCCCATTGTACCCTATACATACATGCATCATAATTGCTGAAAAATGAAGTGTTTCTCAGATCAATCAATGTATTCATTGCATGCACTGTATATTCTATTCTATTATATTCTATTCTATTCTATTCTATTCTATTCTATTCTATTAGCATATTAGTTCCTATAGGTGTGGTGCATTCATGGGTTTAGGTCAGTTAGCCAATGCTTTGTCTACACATTATGTGGTCAAAAAACATGTTTCTGTAATGACAGCAAACAGGCGCACATAGTGATACGTGACAAAATGCTCAGGAACTGTGTTGCACTGGTACATTTTTGGGAGTGTATTGGGTCAGCAGTGATGGTCTTCCCCCTGGTGGACTGAGTCTTAAATGGGCTTCAGGTGATGGTATATATATATATATATATATATATATTAGGGATGCCACAATTCTCAATATAATATTGAACCGTTCGGTACGGCCTTCACGGTTCAATACGCGCTTGTGAATTTTGAATAAAATCGGCGTGTGTCTGCATATTAGATGTGTAGAGGTCTTAAATTGACAACAGCGCAGCTGTCCTTAAAGGGACAATTCACCTCTAAAATGATGTCATTATTTACTCACTCTAATATTGTTCCAAACCTATATTCATTTCTTGATGACAGAATTTTCATTTTTGAGTGAACTATCCCTTTAATGTTAATACAACAACAAAAGACAAAGAGAAAATCACTCAATGCTCTTGACTGAAAAACTTTAATACAGTAGCTTTAATAAGAATCATGTATATTTTATAGTGAAGTCTATGTAGTGTTTTAATTTTACATTTATTCATTCGATTTCATACTTAAATGCTGCTGTACTGCTCTGAGCTGCCGGTGTAAATCTTTATATATATTTATTGTATATTTTACAATACACTAGGAATGTGTACAAGGGTTTTTAAGTAAAGTTTTAAGTTTAAGTAAGGTTTTTCAATTCTTTTAAGTAAAATAAAGAAAGAAAATAAAGAAATGAAAAAAATAGTATTTTTTTCTCCTTAACCTCTTGCTGTTCCTGTCGCTTAAAATAGAATAGAAAAAAACTGATGTGACAAGCCATCAGTACCAAACCGAACCGAAAACCGTGGTTAAAAACCGAGGTATGTATTGAACCGTGGACGAACTGTATTGTTGCATCCCTAATATATATATATACACTGCAGAGATAATAGCAGATAGACCGAACAACACTATTTTTATGTTGGTGCAAAAGTGAACTAAGGTAAAACTATTCACATTCATTGTAGATTTGATGATCTAATATGTCATGATATTGAAATATGCTGAAACTATAATCTCCATGAGAGTAAACCTCTACAGATGCAGACAGAAAGAAAATGAGAATGCGGGGATGTGCAAAGAGAGAGAAAAAAAGCGTGCAATACAAAATGCACAAGGACAAATGGCTTTGAACATCACTTGTTGCTAAGTGATGATAAGCAGCAGCCTTGAACAAACCCATCATCATCTGAATGTGCTGTTGTTTCTCTGAAGTGGCAGCAACACAAATACAAAGTGAAATTACAAGTCTGTACCACTAGAATCTGTAAGATGTACAGCCAATGTACACAATATATTTTATTTTATTTATTGCCTTTTTCATTCCCTTTCCTCCTTAGTAAATTAGCAGTAAGTACTCAAATAAGCCCTTATTAAGAGGTTAACTGACAGAAAGAAAAACAAAGAATATTTTAAAGGTACTTGCAAATTCACAAAATAGCTGCGTATGCTCTTTTCTTAGGCTCAGGTATACCTTTAAAGAACAGACATGCTGACATTCTGACAGAGCAGAAATGTGCATATTTCATTGGGGTATTGCTTATTTGTTAGAGTGATGGTGTGAGAGCAGGACATTTTAAACAACATTGAAATGCTTTAAATGTAATTAAATACTTTACTGTTTGCTTATTTTGTGCAGCTCAGTTCCCTTTCGAAAGGGAATGAGACGCTGCGTCAGCTTGACGCTACGGGGAACGCCTTCAGCGTGACAGGTGTCTGAATCACAATCGAATCACGTCAATCCTATTGACCGGCGACAGCCCATGACGTCATCAAAGTGCGACCAGGAAGTATATAAGCATGACCAACATGACACCGCTGCCAACATGACACCGCTTCTTCGTCTTCAGAGACTGTTTGTCTGCTTCGAAGTAAAGAATCACGATAGAAACGAAAGCTACGATGAAACACACAGGGAAGTCCAAGCATAACTTCCGGAAGTGCGTGGATCCATGTCCCAGGTTCCTTACACCTGAGGACACCCATACCCTTTGTGTGTTTTGTCTGGGGGAAGAGCACGGGAGCCTCCTGTGCCAACTGCCAGCGTCTTCCCATCCGGACACTCCGCTCTCGTCTGGCCCTCTTCTCGAGGGAAGTGGGTCCAGCTTCTGGGGACGGTCCCGCCGGTGCTGAGGCCGAGCGCCGGCTGCAATCATGGGGTTCCCAGATGGATCTGGCTCATCGTCTAGAGAGAGGCGTGGTTCTCTCTGACGATCGGTCAGATCGCGAGGGGCAGCTGCCGGGGGAGGAGTCAGACCTTTCCTCCCTTTCGTCAGCTGGTGTTCTTCCGGATGAGCAAGGGGTAGCTGAGCAGGGTGGTGACGAAGTATCAGCTGAGGCTGAACCCTCTCAGCCGCCCTGCCCCGTGTATGACGAGCTGCTGGAAGTGATGGAGCGTGCCACTGCTAGACTGCAGCTACAGTGGCGGCGCGCGAGGAGAGAGCCCGCGCGTTCGAGCCGCCTCGACGATCGGTTTCTCTCCGACGTCAATCCAGCAGCTCCCGGGAGCCTTCCATTCCTCCCCGATCTTCATGATCAGATCTCGGGGGCATGGAAGAAACCGTACTCGGCCCGGATCTTTCAGTATCAGCGGGGGAATTTCGCTGATGTCGAGGGATCCGCCGAGTCCGGTTATGTGTCGATGCCACCAATCGACGAGACGTTCGCGAACTATCTCGCGTCTGGGAGGCCATCGACACTGAGAACTCCCGCCCTGCCCTCTAAGGCGCTGAAAACCACCTCACGCCTTAACGGCAGGGCATACACGTCGGCAGGTCAGGCTGTGTCGGCATTGCACACTATGGCGGTGTTGCAAGCCTACCAGGCTGATCTGCTGAGGGATCTCGATCAGGGGGAGGGCCTACCTCCTGATGCGATGGCCGAGCTGCGTCGCACCACAGATTTTGCTCTCCGGGCTACCAAACAAACAGCGGTCGCCATCGGTCGTTCGATGGCGGCCATGGTAGCCACGGAGAGACATCTGTGGCTGAACCTGGCGGACATCGGGGGGAAAGAAAAGACCTTTCTCCTCGATGCCCCGGTCTCGTCCTCTGAACTCTTCGGCACCTCCGTCGAGGCAGTGGTGGGAAGGTTTAGAGAAGCGAGGGCGGAGATCCGGGGTGGCACCCAGACAGGCGGGAAGCTCCGGTCCGTCACGGTCTGAGGACTGGCGGCAGGACCAGCGAGCCAGCGTCGCTTCTCGCGTGCCCCCTCCTGGTCGGAGCAGGGCGTGGAAGAAGCGTGACTCCCGCACTCAGAAGAGGAAGGACGTCGGACAGGTGACACGGAACCAGCGCCGTGGAGGGCCACGTTGGGATCAGTCTCCGCCTCCGAGGAGGCGCTAGACTATTGCAGGCCCTTCCTCCTTCTAACAATTCCCTTTTCCCCAACGCCTCTTACATCAGGCGGTGGGCCCGTGATGAGCGGGAAAAGGAAGTTCCCCAATCTCTGACGGCCCGCCAGGCCTGGTGTGTGAGAGCGCCCTCGAGCGGGTCGTGGTAATGTTGCACCTAAGCACACACATTGTGAATTAAAGCTTGTGGGTGAATATCAATGGCGCGCTGCAGGCGAGCGGGTAAGTCCCCTATGGGGAAAATATCAATACATTTTCTGTTCCATGCTCCCTGCTGAGGATTTCGGGATCACTTTGGAATCGTTGGATATTTCTGTAGGGCCTGTAGTTCCCCTGTTTGGACGGCCAGAACGAATACATTTTACAAGCCAGTTGCTTTAAAAGTATATTCAGCAGGTTTTTGCTCGCTGTTGATTACGTTTTTTTATCTCTACAAAAAACAGGAATATCGCTGGTAGTGCCGCTCATTCTTGCGGATGTGTAGCGCTTTTCTCTAAATATAGAAAGGCTGCGTGTAAGAATTCCCAGCTTTAAGCTTGTAACTGGTAGCCGCCTCAGGGTAGAGCGGTCTGCATCTTCTCTCAGTGTAAAACTGTCTAGAGAATTGGGATCAGACTGTGTTACAACTACAGTTAGATCTAGAGCCCATTAAAACAAAACAGGTATAGATCTATTTTGGCCAACGCTTCTAGGGTTTACGGAGGTTTTATTCCCTAATGTAGCCGTCTCTTACGTAGAGTCGTCCGGCCAAGGCCCGCCCCCTTTCCTGCGTTCAGGGTTTTTAATTAGCAATGCAGATGGTGCTGTGCAGGATGTGATAGCGACCTAGCCAGTGGTCGCGTGGAGGGGTAGGCCATCTTTTTGTTTTGATATAAAGATGTTGTATATGTTGTTCAACTTTACCCTCCAGAGCTAGTTGTTTAAAGCCGCCAGTTTTTTGGAATTGTACCTGGCAGGTGGCAGTACTCCTCTGTACTGCAACTACTACTGCAACTGTCATACAGTAGGCCCGAAGGTAGGCCGCTGGGATGGATTAGCCCCAGGTTGAGACCTGGGGGAAGCCAGTTGGCTATGAGCAGCCAACTCGGGCAGTCTGGGCAGTAGACTCCGGGTCAGGTGGTAGGCCTCAGTAGGCCTCCTTGCGAGTGAGTCCCGACGTTGGGGAGGTTAGCAATTAATAGCTGCAACCTAGATAGGTAGTCAGCCTTGGAAAGTTGGCCTTTTTGCAAAGTCGGCCCCTTTTTTTTTTTTTTTTTTTTTTTTTTGTATTGCTATGTGTTTACTCCCCAACGATGTCGGCCTCAAGTAGCAGAATTATCAACTAATAACTTTTCTTTGTTGTCTTGTCAGCCAGCAGAGGAGCCGCTGTCAGCCGGGAGATATAGCAGCCAGTTTTCATGCCTGCCACAACAGGAAGCCGCCTCCGCGGATCTGCTGTAAGGCTCCATAGACGCCAGTCGACCATGATAGTCAGTGCGGCTGCCTTACCGTCCCTAGGGGTGAGCCCCGGGACCAGGATGCCTCTGGCAGCAGGCATGTGGGGTTTCCAGGTAGCGGGCCTCACCAGGCCCCCCTGAAGGTTTGCCGTGGGGAGCAGGCCTCAAGCCGGGCCTCCCCTGATGGCACATCCCAAGGTTTCAGTCATGTGGACTAACATGGACTGCTGGCAGATGGTAGGCCTTACCCGGTGAGCTCGCTACCAGGCGATAGGCCGCACTGGGCCTCCCTGAGGGGGAATTCCCAAGTCAGGATGCTCGGGCGGCTAGCATAGCCTGCTATTAGGTAGCGGGCCTCTCCAGGCCTCCCTGAGGGGATGAGCTCCTGTTTTCCAGCTGCATCGACAGTGGGCTTCGACTGCTATCAGGTAATGGGCCTCATCTGGCCTCCCTTTAGCCGAGTTCCCGAGTTGGTTCCTCAAGCATTTGGCATAAGCTATCATGTAATAGGCCTCACTAGGCCTCCCTGAGGGGTCGGGTTCTCAGTTCAAGAACTGTTTACTGGCATATGCTGACAGCTAGTGGTATCTGCCCCTTATTTGGCAGCATCTGAGGATGGTCTTACCCTGGCGCGACTGAGGTCGCTTCTGCTACTTGGTTCCCATGGGAGGGAGTTTAGCCTACAATCTGGCTTACCTAGCGGGCAGCCCCTTCTTAAGCTCCCCTCTCTCCGAGGGTCGTCTGTGAGCCCGAAGCTGCCTGGGCCTGATCAGATGGTCGTAGGCCCCTCGCGAGGCCTCCCAAATTAGATCAGCTTTTAGGCCAGTCTGGCCTCCTGAGTGTTTCTAATTGATAATAGCTCAGTAGATCCTAGGATTGAGCAGATTGACTCCCCTCGCTGGCAAGGGTCGAAAGCGCTATGCTGAGTACTGCTCTCCAGGATGCCCGTCTCTGAGATCCGGCTCGAGGAGGACACTGCCAGCTTGCAGTACCTTGGGCTGGATGCCTCTCCCGGAGGTGAGTTTCCAGAGGCTCTGTTCTCAAACAGACAAGGATGGCTGATCCCATGTGTCTCATATAGAGGTCTCTGGGTCAGGTCTCCCTGGTGGCATTCGGTGATTTCTTCCCGAATAGTGGCTGGCTGGGTCGCCCTAGGGCCCCCTAGCCACATTCCCTTAAAGGAGCCCCCTTCCTTTGAATGGGTTGTTCCCAGGCCTTTGAGCGGCCTGATTAGGACCTTGTGCAGCCGCACTAAGGTTCCTGACGAGGCTTATAGCTTGGGCTATGACCGTAGGGAATGCTGTCACTGACAGCCTTGTGTGACCAGAGGGGGAGTGGTTCAGGCATTTCATTTGAATTTGCTTGTCCTGACAGTTGTCACTGCCAGTGGGCATGCACTCCCCTCGGCATGGCGGCGTTGGTATTTCGTTCCCCGTAGCGTCAAGCTGACGCACCGCGAGTTCCCTTTCGAAAGGGAACGTCTCCGGTTTCGTATGTAACCTAGGTTCCCTGAGAACAGGGAACGAGACGCTGCGTCGCTTTGCCATGCCTCAGGGCCTGCCCGCCGAACAGTCCCTTCAGATGAAGAGGCGGTGTCATGTTGGTAAGGCGCCCTTATATACTTCCTGGTCGCACTTTGATGACGTCATGGGCTGTCGCCGGTCAATAGGATTGACGTGATTCGATTGTGATTCAGACACCTGTCACGCTGAAGGCGTTCCCCGTAGCGTCAAGCTGACGCAGCGTCTCGTTCCCTGTTCTCAGGGAACCTAGGTTACATACGTAACCGGAGACGTTTTCTGCTGTAACTATTGTTAAGAAGTTAAGAAAAAAGAAAATTAACCCACATGCATTATTGATTTGACTGGCCCACTGTCAAAAAAATTAATAAACCTATAGTATTTGTCTAATCAAATACTTTTGAAAAAGTATTTAGAAGAGGATTTCCAATGTAGGAATTCCAAGGACATCCAATGCCTACATAATTCAGGCTTTATTCATATATGTCACAGGGTGTTTTGGTGTTGGTTCATGTTCATTGTTCCTTGTTCCTTGTTCATGTTTTAGTTTATCATGTTCTTGCTTTGTTTTAGTGTCATGTTCACAGTCTTGTCATGCACTTCCTGGTCTTGTCATGTGACTCCCATGCCCTCATGTGATCTTGTGTCTTGTCCTGTCATTGGTTCATTGTTTAATCACTGTTCACAGGTGTCACTTGTCTTGTCATTAGTCTGTATGTGTATTTAAGCCCTCATGTTTGCCATGTGTCTTTGTCTGTTATTGACGTGGTAACCCGTTGGTGGTGAGTGTTTCAGGTCCAGTCTGTTTTGTTTAGTCAAGTTTATTGTCAAGCCAAGTTTTGTTTGTTATTTTGCCAAGTGTTTGTTTTATGTTTTGGATTTTGGTAATAAATGCTGCACATGGGTTCAAAACACTTGCCTCCAGTGGATCTATATGTTACAGAATAACAGACCAACATTATGAACCCAGCAGTTGCCATCCTTCACCTACGCCAAGGCCATCGATCCATTGAGGACTATGTTGAGGAGTTTTGTGGACTCTCCAGCCAGGTGGAATTTAATGATGTTGCCCTCAAGGGGATTTTTCTTAATGGACTTAGTGAGGTTGTAAGCTATTTGATGCCCGAAAGCAACTCCCCGGGGACTCTGGCCCAGTATATTGACTTTGCACTTCTGCTGAGTGATTCCTCGTTCACTGTGGGTTTTGCAGAAGAGGAGCTCCACTGTCCCACAGTACTCACCACAACCCAGCCAGAGTCATATGCTCCAGCCCACGTCCATGCTCCAGCCCACGTCCATGCTCCAGCCCACGTCCATGCTCCAGCCCACGTCCATGCTCCAGCCCACGTCCATGCTCCAGCCCACGTCCAGGCTCCAGCCCACGTCCAGGCTCCAGCCCACGTCCAGGCTCCAGCCCACGTCCAGGCTCCAGCCCACGTCCAGGCTCCAGCCCACGTCCATGCTCCGGCCCACGTCCATGCTCCGGCCCACGTCCATGCTCCGGCCCACGTCCATGCTCCGGCCCACGTCCATGCTCCGGCCCACGTCCATGCTCCGGCCCACGTCCATGCTCCGGCCCACGTCCAGGCTCCGGCCCCGTCCAGGCTCCAGCCCACGGCCCCGCTGTCCCGCCCAAGAAAATTTTGGGGGGGGGCAGGGGGTACATGGAGGCCACGAAGGCCACGCCTCTGTGGGCCCCTGAACCGCCATTACCGCCATGGCCTGATGAACTGCAGTTACCGTCATGGCCTGATGAACTGCCGTTGCCGCCATGGCCTGGTGAACTGCCGTTGCCGCCATGGCCACCCACGCCTGAGGGTCCAGGTCCTCCCACACCTGAGGGTCCAGGTCCGCCCACGCCACAGGGTCCAGGTCCGCCCACGCCACAGGGTCCAGGTCCGCCCACGCCACAGGGTCCAGGTCCGCCCACGCTCCCAGGCCCGTCCAGGTCATGTCTGGGTCCGGTGCCCCTGCACGGGCCTGGCCCACCATCCCTCCCCCAAGACCGCCCCCCAAGACTTTTGGTTAAGACACTCTGTTAGGCCAGTGGTGTTTGGTGTTGGTTGGGCGTCAGGGGCCGCCCATAGAGGGGGGGATCTGTCACAGGGTGTTTTGGTGTTGGTTCATGTTCATTGTTCCTTGTTCATGTTTTAGTTTATCATGTTCTTGCTTTGTTTTAGTGTCATGTTCACAGTCTTGTCATGCACTTCCTGGTCTTGTCATGTGACTCCCATGCCCTCATGTGATCTTGTGTCTTGTCCTGTCATTGGTTCATTGTTTAATCACTGTTCACAGGTGTCACTTGTCTTGTCATTAGTCTGTATGTGTATTTAAGCCCTCATGTTTGCCATGTGTCTTTGTCTGTTATTGACGTGGTAACCCGTTGGTGGTGAGTGTTTCAGGTCCAGTCTGTTTTGTTTAGTCAAGTTTATTGTCAAGCCAAGTTTTGTTTGTTATTTTGCCAAGTGTTTGTTTTATGTTTTGGATTTTGGTAATAAATGCTGCACATGGGTTCAAAACACTTGCCTCCAGTGGATCTATATGTTACAGAATAACAGACCAACATTATGAACCCAGCAGTTGCCATCCTTCACCTACGCCAAGGCCATCGATCCATTGAGGACTATGTTGAGGAGTTTTGTGGACTCTCCAGCCAGGTGGAATTTAATGATGTTGCCCTCAAGGGGATTTTTCTTAATGGACTTAGTGAGGTTGTAAGCTATTTGATGCCCGAAAGCAACTCCCCGGGGACTCTGGCCCAGTATATTGACTTTGCACTTCTGCTGAGTGATTCCTCGTTCACTGTGGGTTTTGCAGAAGAGGAGCTCCACTGTCCCACAGTACTCACCACAACCCAGCCAGAGTCATATGCTCCAGCCCACGTCCATGCTCCAGCCCACGTCCATGCTCCAGCCCACGTCCATGCTCCAGCCCACGTCCATGCTCCAGCCCACGTCCATGCTCCAGCCCACGTCCAGGCTCCAGCCCACGTCCAGGCTCCAGCCCACGTCCAGGCTCCAGCCCACGTCCAGGCTCCAGCCCACGTCCAGGCTCCAGCCCACGTCCAGGCTCCGGCCCACGTCCAGGCTCCGGCCCACGTCCAGGCTCCGGCCCACGTCCATGCTCCGGCCCACGTCCATGCTCCGGCCCACGTCCATGCTCCGGCCCACGTCCATGCTCCGGCCCACGTCCATGCTCCGGCCCACGTCCATGCTCCGGCCCACGTCCATGCTCCGGCCCACGTCCATGCTCCGGCCCACGTCCATGCTCCGGCCCACGTCCATGCTCCGGCCCACGTCCATGCTCCGGCCCACGTCCATGCTCCGGCCCACGTCCATGCTCCGGCCCACGTCCATGCTCCGGCCCACGTCCAGGCTCCGGCCCCGTCCAGGCTCCAGCCCACGGCCCCGTCCAGGCTCCAGCCCACGGCCCCGCTGTCCCGCCCAAGAAAATTTTGGGGGGGGGCAGGGGGTACATGGAGGCCACGAAGGCCACGCCTCTGTGGGCCCCTGAACCGCCATTACCGCCATGGCCTGATGAACTGCAGTTACCGTCATGGCCTGATGAACTGCCGTTGCCGCCATGGCCTGGTGAACTGCCGTTGCCGCCATGGCCACCCACGCCTGAGGGTCCAGGTCCTCCCACACCTGAGGGTCCAGGTCCGCCCACGCCACAGGGTCCAGGTCCGCCCACGCCACAGGGTCCAGGTCCGCCCACGCCACAGGGTCCAGGTCCGCCCACGCTCCCAGGCCCGTCCAGGTCATGTCTGGGTCCGGTGCCCCTGCACGGGCCTGGCCCACCATCCCTCCCCCAAGACCGCCCCCCAAGACTTTTGGTTAAGACACTCTGTTAGGCCAGTGGTGTTTGGTGTTGGTTGGGCGTCAGGGGCCGCCCATAGAGGGGGGGATCTGTCACAGGGTGTTTTGGTGTTGGTTCATGTTCATTGTTCCTTGTTCATGTTTTAGTTTATCATGTTCTTGCTTTGTTTTAGTGTCATGTTCACAGTCTTGTCATGCACTTCCTGGTCTTGTCATGTGACTCCCATGCCCTCATGTGATCTTGTGTCTTGTCCTGTCATTGGTTCATTGTTTAATCACTGTTCACAGGTGTCACTTGTCTTGTCATTAGTCTGTATGTGTATTTAAGCCCTCATGTTTGCCATGTGTCTTTGTCTGTTATTGACGTGGTAACCCGTTGGTGGTGAGTGTTTCAGGTCCAGTCTGTTTTGTTTAGTCAAGTTTATTGTCAAGCCAAGTTTTGTTTGTTATTTTGCCAAGTGTTTGTTTTATGTTTTGGATTTTGGTAATAAATGCTGCACATGGGTTCAAAACACTTGCCTCCAGTGGATCTATATGTTACCAGTGGTTAAATTGGCTTTTGTAGGGAGGGGGAGCCCTTATTTACGGTGAATGGTCATTCAAAATCGCCCCGGAAAAATACTTAATGTGTTTTTACACCAAAGGGGCTCTTTTTCCAGTATTACTGTGTAAGTTAGAGTTGAGTTATTCAAACAGGACCATAAGCAGGTTTTTTTTTTTTAATTAGTGAAGTCCCAAATTTGAGGTAGTTATAGGGGGGTTCGGGGGAATGGTCCCCCGAGAAAAATTTGATTTCTCTGATCTACATTATGTGCATTTTTAATAAGTTTGAAGGCCAAAAAATGAATAATAAATAGCTTGTCAGTGGGCAGTAGATTATTTGACAATACTCCCCTAAAGATGAGTGTCCCTGAAAAGGGTTGGGAACTTTTTTTGACCAAAGAGCCATTTTTTTTTTTTCATTTTTGTTAAATGCATTTTTCCAAAAGAGCCACAATCAAAAATTATATAAAATTATTATTAAAAAGCTTTTTTTTCCCAATGAAATGTCAACAATAGTAATTATTAGGTCCACAACTAAAAACAAACAATTATGCAGCAAACAATAAATAAGTTGCAATATGGAATTAATTGTGCAGGGCTTTCACTGTGAGGTTGACCAACTGATGAGTATAAATCCTCTTCGTGTGTGTGAACGCCCACAGTGCTTACATCTACTATGTTTATGTGAATACTCGAATACTTTTGATAGCCTATATTCTGTGTTTATTTGGCCGTTTAGGCGCGCAACCGAAGACAAAGGCTAGAATGCTTGTCCGTTTGTCCGTGTTGCGCTCGGAGCGCGCACAGCATCCTGTCAGTAATTCAGTTGTCTTTCGTGACTTATCATGCTTTTATTATTTATTTTATCATGACACTCGCGAACAGCACTGAACACACAACTTGAATATTATGATAAACTTGTCATTGCTGCGTGTGTCTAATCTTTTTATCGATCATGTTAGTAAATGTTAGATATGTTGGTAAAGTGTGAGAGACCTGGCGAGCCATAGGTTCCCGACCGCTGCTCTAGCCGTTCGCGGATTTCCATGGTAACGCACTGTTAGAATTGTGACGGTTTTACCTGATGGCTGTGGGCGCGGTGCTGAACCAGAGAACGCAGCGATTAATGCCTTATGGCATCTGATAATTCCATATAGCCTGTAGGCCTATTTGTCAGGAGACGAACAATAATCAAAGTCTAATAATAATAATATTTCGTGCTGAAGGAGACGGAGCTGAGCTCCAGCAGGGTGTGTTGTGGACCTGAGGAGGCGGAGCTGCGCTCCGGTGCGCTCCGGCCCAATTTAACCTCTGTATGTTACTATATATATAAGTTTCAACATTTTCTGAATAATGTATCTTTTCAAAAGCCAGAAAGACTCTCCAAGAAGCACCAATATTACCTAAAATATTGTCTGCAAACTCAGCAACAGCAAGTGGTATTGATATTCTGTATAGGTATAAACTTGAACTCTGCTGAAGCATCATGTTAGTGATCAGAGATCAGGGGAAAGGGGGTTTGTCTCTCACTCGTTCTTCCTTTTCTTCTGTTCTTTCCTTTTATATTTTCTCTTCCCCTCCTCCCAGCTGATCTTACACTAAAACTGCATGCCAGATCATATTAGCCTTTTTAAAAGAATATGGGAGATATAAAAAAGCTTTAAAGCCTTACAAATGAAAAAAAGAGAAAAAAAAACACATCAAAGGCAAGTCATAGATTTCCCCGTAATGATTAAAAGTACACTGTCCAAACCTAAGTTCTGCCTTTAGAACAAATACAATGCTCATCAAAGAGTTAGCTATGAAGCAAATCAGAAAGTTTCACATTACTTACTCTGCTTAAAATGGCTAATGTAGGTATTTTAGAGAGATTTTCAGAATGCTGCTAACATACACAACAATTTATTTTAAACACTGATAATTTGGTGTAAAAAATAAATGCATAAATAAAATATAGCTGCAAGCAGCAATACCGGGGCCAAGCGCAAAGAAGAAGACAAGACATGCCAAAATGGCTGGCAGTGTCAGATCAACTGGAGCAATGAGCAATTAATCACATTTTAAGATGATTTTAGGCAAAAGGCTGAAAAACGCATTGTAGTCTGAGAGTGTCAGACCAACTGCAACAATTAACAATTATACAGTTTAAGAAGATTAGGCAAAATGGCTGAAATATCATATATTGAGTCACTGATAATGTAAGTTAATGGTTTATCACTTTTGACCAATAGGTGGCACAGATACGAAATTGATGTGGTGTGGTCAGAATAAGGGAACAATGACACATGCAAAGTTTGATGCCAATATGTCAAAGCATTGCAGAGATACAGCCTCAAGAGTAATTTTTGCATAATGGCTCAACTTCGTCGCTGCGGTTTACAAAAACGGTTTCATCTATTGATGCAAAATCCCTAACTTTTTGTTGACACAGTCTGAAGATGATACGATTCGATTTTGGTGGAAATTGGACAAACGGTCTAGGATGAGTTTGAAAAAGTAGGTTTTGATCAAATAAGAACATTGAGGACAGGATGTTTGACCAAATATGGAAAAATTTGTATCTCTGTTCTCGGCATGAGCCAATGACTGTATTATGACCAGTTTCATTAAACTAGGCTAATTTAATCAAAAGTTATTAGCATGTTTGTAAATTTTGTTATAACCTCTGACCACAAGGTGGCACTGCCCCAAAACGTTTTGAGTACCTTCAAAGCATGGTGCGGAAGACATGATTTTTGGACAAACAGTTCAAAAGTTATAAGCAAAAATAGCCATTTTTTGTATCTCCGGACCAGTAGGTGGCGCTGCGCCGAAACGCTGCATGTTGCTTCAGGTCATGCTTGTGATGACATATACCAAGATTGGTTTGAATACGATAAAGCGTTGTGGAGATATAGGCTTATGAGTGTTTTTGCAACCGCTACGCAAAATTTGTGTGCGCGTTTATCGAAAACGATTTGACAAATCAACTTGATTTGCAAGATTTTTTGTCAGCATGGTCTGAAGATGATCTGGTTCAATTTTCGTGCAAATCGGACAAACCGTCTAGGACGAGTTCGTAAAAGTAGGTTTTTTGGAAAATTAAAAATGGCGGGGAAATTATCATGACCGAAAATGACATCATAGGTTGCAATTGAATCGGCATGAGCCAATGACTCTATTATGACCAGTTTCAATATACTAGGCTAATTTAATTAAAAGTTATTAGCATTTTTGTCAAGTTTGTTATATCTTTTGACCACAAGGTGGCACTGCCCTAAAGCTTTTTGAGTACCTTCAGGGCATAGCAAGGAAGTCACATACCGAGTTTAGTAACAATATACTAATGCATTTGTAAAATATCGCATTTTTTGACAAAATTCAAAATGGCCGACAGCCAAAATGGCCGATATGGTAAAATTGAATATCAGACGACTCGGCATGCCGTCCTGAATGTAACGAGACCACTTTTATGATTTTTGGACAAACAGTTCAGAAGTTATAAGCAAAAATAGCAATTTTTCGTATCTCCGGACCAGTAGGTGGCGCTGCGCCGAAACGCTGTATGTTGCCTCAAGTCATGCTTGTGATGACATGTACCAAGTTTGGTTTAAATACGATAAAGCGTTGCGGAGATATTGCCTTAAGAGTGTTTTTGCAACCGCTACGTAAAATTTGTTTGCGCGTTTATCGCAAATGATTTGACGAATCAACTTGATTTGCAAGATTTTTTGTCAGCATGGTCTGAAGATGATCTGGATCAATTTTCGTGCAAATCGGATGAACCGTCTAGGACGAGTTCGTAAAAGTAGGTTTTTCGGAAAATTAAAAATGGCGGGAAAATTTTTATGACGGAAAATGACGTCATAGGGTGCAATCGAATCGCCTTGAGCCAAGGAATCAGAGGAAAAAAGAATTTTGTTTCTAGCCCTTATGGTTCAAAAGTTATTAGCATAAACATGAGTCAAATTTTGGACTGATGGTGGCGCTAGAGGGATTGAGTTTGAGACTCCAAATTTGCTACGGTGACATTTCAGACTGTCCTCTATTAGTGTGCCAAATTTCACAACTTTTTACCATACGGTTCTATGGGCTGCCATAGACTTCGTGGCGGAAGAAGAAGAAGAAGAAGATGAATAATAAATATAGCTGCAAGCAGCAATACCGGGGCCAAGCGCAAAGAAGAAGACAAGACATGCCAAAATGGCTGGCAGTGTCAGATCAACTGCAGCAATGAGAAATTAATCTCGTTTTAAGATGATTTTAGGCAAAAGGCTGAAAATGCATTGTAGTCTGAGAGTGTCAGACCAACTGCAGCAATTAACAATTATACAGTTTAAGAAGATTAGGCAAAATGGCTGAAATATCATATATAGAGTCACTGATAATATAAGTTAATGGTTTATCACTTTTGACCAATAGGTGGCACAGTTACGAAATGTATGTGGTGTGGTCAGAATAAGGGAACAATGACACATGCAAAGTTTGATGCCAATATGTCAAAGCATTGCAGAGATACAGCCTCAAGAGTCATTTTGGCATCATGGCTCAAATTCGTCACTGCGGTTTACAAAAACGGTTTCATCTATTGATGCAAAATTCCTAACTTTTTGTTGACACAGTCTGAAGATGATACGATTCGATTTTGGTGGAAATTGGACAAACAGTCTAGGATGAGTTTGAAAAAGTAGGTTTTGATCAAATAAGAACATTGAGGACAGGATGTTTGACCAAATATGGCAAAATTAGTATCTATGTTCTCGGCATGAGCCAATGACTGTATTATGACCAGTTTCATTAAACTAGGCTAATTTAATCAAAAGTTATTAGCATGTTTGTAAATTTTGTTATAACCTCTGACCACAAGGTGGCACTGCCCCAAAACTTTTTGAGTACCTTCAAAGCATGGTGCGGAAGACATGAATTTTGGACAAACAGTTCAAAAGTTATAAGCAAAAATATCCATTTTTTGTATCTCCGGACCAGTAGGTGGCGCTGCGCTGAAACGCTGCATGTTGCCTCAGGTCATGCTTGTGATGACATGTACCAAGATTGGTTTGAATACGATAAAGCGTTGTGGAGATATAGGCTTATGAGTGTTTTTGCAACTGCTACGCAAAATTTGTGTGCGCGTTTATCAAAAACGATTTGACAAATCAACTTGATTTGCAAGATTTTTTGTCAGCATGGTCTGAAGATGATATGGTTCAATTTCTGTGCAAATCGGACAAACCGTCTAGGACGAGTTCGCAAAAGTAGGTTTTTTGGAAAATTAAAAATGGCGGGGAAATTATCATGACCGAAAACGACATCATAGGGTGCAATTGAATCGGCATGAGCCAATGACTCTATTATGACCAGTTTTAATATACTAGGCTAATTTAATCAAAAGTTATTAGCATTTTTGTCAAGTTTGTTATATCTTTTGACCACAAGGTGGCACTGCCCTAAAACTTTTTGAGTACCTTCAGGGCATGGCATGGAAGTCACATACCGAGTTTAGTAACAATACAGTAATGCATTTGTAAAATATAGCATTTTTTGACAAAAATCAAAATGGCCGACAAGCAAAATGGCCGATATGGTAAAAATTAATATCAGACGACTCGGCATGCCGTCTTGAATCTAACGAAACCACTTTTATGATTTTTGGACAAACAGTTCAGAAGTTATAAGCAAAAATAGCAATTTTTCGTATCTCCGGACCAGTAGGTGGCGCTGCGCCGAAACGCTGTATGTTGCCTCAAGTCATGCTTGTGATGAGATGTACCAAGTTTGGTTTGAATACGATAAAGCGTTGCGGAGATATTGCCTTAAGTGTGTTTTTGCAACCGCTACGTAAAATTTGTTTGCGCGTTTATCGCAAATGATTTGACGAATCAACTTGATTTGCAAGATTTTTTGTCATCATGGTCTGAAGATGATCTGGTTCAATTTTCGTGCAAATCGGATGAACCGTCTAGGACGAGTTCGTAAAAGTAGGTTGTTCGGAAAATTAAAAATGGCGGGAAAATTTTTATGACGGAAAATGACGTCATAGGGTGCAATCGAATCGTCTTGAGCCAAGGAATCAGAGGAAAAAATAATTTTGTTTCTAGCCCTTATGGTTCAAAAGTTATTAGCATAAACATGAGTCAAATTTTGGACTGATGGTGGCGCTAGAGGGATTGAGTTTGAGACTCCAAATTTGCTACGGTGACATTTCAGACTGTCCTCTATTAGTGTGCCAAATTTCACAACTTTTTACCATACGGTTCTATGGGCTGCCATAGACTTCGTGGCGGAAGAAGAAGAAGAAGAAGAAGAAGAAGAAGAAGAAGATGAATAATAATAATAAGAACGGGAACGGTTTCAATAGGTGCCTTCGCACCTTCGGTGCTTGGCCCCTAATAAATATAGCTGCAAGCAGCAATACCGGGGCCAAGCGCAAAGAAGAAGACAAGACATGCCAAAATGGCTGGCAGTGTCAGATCAACTGGAGCAATGAGCAATTAATCACGTTTTAAGATGATTTTAGGCAAAAGGCTGACAAATGCATTGTAGTGTGACAGTGTCAGACCAACTGCAACAATGAACAATTATACAGTTTAAGAAGATTAGGGCAAAATGGCTGAAATATATTATCAGTGACTCTATATATGATAAGTAAATGGTTTATCACTTTTGACCAATAGGTGGCACAGTTACGAAATTTATGTGGTGTGGTCAGAATAAGGGAACAATGACACATGCAAAGTTTGATGCCAAAATGTCAAAGCATTGCAGAGATAAAGCCTCAAGAGTCATTTTGGCATCATGCCTCAAATTTGTCGCTGCGGTTTACAAAAACAGTTTCATCTATTGATGCAAAATCCCTAACTTTTTGTTGACACAGTCTGAAGATGATACGATTCGATTTTGGTGGAAATTGGACAAACAGTCTAGGATGAGTTTGAAAAAGTAGATTTTGATCAAATAAGAACATTGAGGACAGTATGTTTGACCAAATATGGCAAAATTAGTATCTATGTTCTTGGCATGAGCCAATAAATGTATTTTGACCTGTTTCATTAAACTAGGCTAATTTAATCAAAAATTATTAGCATTTTTGTAAATTTTGTTATAACCTTTGACCACAAGGCGGCACTACCCCAAAACTTTTTGAGTACCTTCAAAGCATGGTGCGGAAGACCCATACCAAGTTTCGTAACGATAGACTAATGCGTTTGTAAAATATAGTATTTTAGCACATAATTCAAAATAGCCGAGAGCCAAAATGGCCGATATGGTAAAATTGAAAATCAGACAACTCTGAATACCGTCCTGAATCTAACGAGACAACTTTTATTATTTTTGGACAAACGGTTCAAAAGTTATAAGCAAAAAAAGCCATTTTTTTGTATCTCCGGACCAGTAGGTGGCGCTGCGCCGAAACGCTGCAAGTTGCCTCAAGTCATGCTTGTGATGACATGTACCAAGTTTGGATTGAACACGATAAAGCGTTGCGGAGATATTGCCTTATGAGTGTTTTTGCAACCGCTACGTAAAATTTGTGTGCACGTTTATCAAAAACGATTTGACGAATCAACTTGATTTGCAAGATTTTTTGTCAGCATGGTCTGAAGATGATCTGGTTCAATTTTCGTGCAAATCGGACAAACCGTCTAGGACGAGTTCGCAAAAGTAGGTTTTTTGGAAAATTAAATATGGCGGGGAAATTATCATAACCGAAAATGACGTCATAGGATGCAATTGAATCGGCATGAGCCAATGAATGTATTATGACCAGTTTCATTATACTAAGCTAATTAAATCAAAAGTTATTAGCATTTTTGTCAAGTTTGTTATAACTTTTGACCACAAGGTGGCACTGCCCCAAAACTTTTTGAGTACCTTCAGGGCATGGAGTGGAAGTCACATACCGAGTTTAGTAACAATACACTAATGCATTTGTAAAATATAGCATTTTAGCACATAATTCAAAATGGCCGACAGCCAAAATGGGCGATATGGTAAAATTGAATATCAGACGACTCGGCATGCCGTCCTGAATCTAACGAGACCACTTTTATGATTTTTGGACAAACGGTTCAAAAGTTATAAGCAAAAACAGCCATTTTTTGTATCTCCGGACCAGTAGGTGGCGCTGCGCCGAAACACTTCATGTTGCCTCAAGTCATGCTTGTGATGACATGTACCAAGTTTGGTTTGAATACGATAAAGCGTTGCGGAGATATTGCCTTAAGAGTGCTTTTGCAACCGCTACATAAAATTTGTTTGCGCGTTTATCGCAAATGATTTGACGAATCAACTTGATTTGCAAGATTTTTTGTCAGCATGGTCTGAAGATGATCTGGTTCAATTTTCGTGCAAATCGGATGAACCGTCTAGGACGAGTTCGCAAAAGTAGGTTTTTCGGTTAATTAAAAATGGCGGGAAAATTATTATGACGGAAAATGACGTCATAGGGTGCAATCGAAATGTCTTGAGCCAAGGAATCAGAGGAAAAAAGAATTTCGTTTCTAGCCCTTATGGTTCAAAAGTTATTAGCATAAACATGAGTCTAATTTTGGACTGATGGTGGCGCTAGAGGGATTGAGTTAGAGACTCAAAATTTGCTATGGTGACATTTCAGACTGTCCTCTATTAGTGTGCCAAATTTCATAACTTTTTACCATACGGTTCTATGGGCTGCCATAGACTTCGTGGCGGAAGAAGAAGAAGATGAAATATAGCTGCAAGCAGCAATACCGGGGCCAAGCGCAAAGAAGAAGACAAGACATGCCAAAATGGCTGGCAGTGTCAGATCAACTGGAGCAATGAGCAATTAATCACGTTTTAAGATGATTTTAAGCAAAAGGCTGAAAATGCATTGTAGTCTGAGAGTGTCAGACCAACTGCAACAATTAACAATTATACAGTTTAAAAAGATTAGGCAAAATGGCTGAAATATCATATATTGAGTCACTGATAATGTAAGTTAATGGTTTATCACTTTTGACCAATAGGTGGCACAGATACGAAATTGATGTGGTGTGGTCAGAATAAGGGAACAATGACACATGCAAAGTTTGATGCCAATATGTCAAAGCATTGCAGAGATACAGCCTCAAGAGTAATTTTGGCATAATGGCTCAACTTCGTCGCTGCGGTTTACAAAAACCGTTTCATCTATTGATGCAAAATCCCTAACTTTTTGTTGACACAGTCTGAAGATGATACGATTCGATTTTGGTGGAAATTGGACAAACGGTCTAGGATGAGTTTGAAAAAGTAGATTTTGATCAAATAAGAACATTGAGGACAGGATGTTTGACCAAATATGGAAAAATTTGTATCTCTGTTCTCGGCATGAGCCAATGACTGTATTATGACCAGTTTCATTAAACTAGGCTAATTTAATCAAAAGTTATTAGCATGTTTGTAAATTTTGTTATAACCTCTGACCACAAGGTGGCACTGCCCCAAAACGTTTTGAGTACCTTCAAAGCATGGTGCGGAAGACATGATTTTTGGACAAACAGTTCAAAAGTTATAAGCAAAAATAGCCATTTTTTGTATCTCCGGACCAGTAGGTGGCGCTGCGCCGAAACGCTGCATGTTGATTCAGGTCATGCTTGTGATGACATATACCAAGATTGGTTTGAATACGATAAAGCGTTGTGGAGATATAGGCTTATGAGTGTTTTTGCAACCGCTACGCAAAATTTGTGTGCGCGTTTATCGAAAACGATTTGACAAATCAACTTGATTTGCAAGATTTTTTGTCAGCATGGTCTGAAGATGATCTGGTTCAATTTTCGTGCAAATCGGACAAACCGTCTAGGACGAGTTCGTAAAAGTAGGTTTTTTGGAAAATTAAAAATGGCGGGGAAATTATCATGACCGAAAATGACATCATAGGTTGCAATTGAATCGGCATGAGCCAATGACTCTATTATGACCAGTTTCAATATACTAGGCTAATTTAATCAAAAGTTATTAGCATTTTTGTCAAGCTTGTTATATCTTTTGACCACAAGGTGGCACTGCCCTAAAACTTTTTGAGTACCTTCAGGGCATAGCAAGGAAGTCACATACCGAGTTTAGTAACAATATACTAATGCATTTGTAAAATATAGCATTTTTTTACAAAATTCAAAATGGCCGACAGCCAAAATGGCCGATATGGTAAAATTGAATATCAGACGACTCGACATGCCGTCCTGAATGTAACGAGACCACTTTTATGATTTTTGGACAAACAGTTCAGAAGTTATAAGCAAAAATAGCAATTTTTCGTATCTCCGGACCAGTAGGTGGCGCTGCGCCGAAACGCTGTATGTTGCCTCAAGTCATGCTTGTGATGACATGTACCAAGTTTGGTTTGAATACGATAAAGCGTTGCGGAGATATTGCCTTAAGAGTGTTTTTGCAACCGCTACGTAAAATTTGTTTGCGCGTTTATCGCAAATGATTTGACGAATCAACGTGATTTGCAAGATTTTTTGTCAGCATGGTCTGAAGATGATCTGGTTCAATTTTCGTGCAAATCGGACAAACCGTCTAGGACGAGTTCGTAAAAGTAGGTTTTTCGGAAAATTCAAAATGGCGGGAAAATTTTTATGACGGAAAATGACGTCATAGGGTGCAATCGAATCGTCTTGAGCCAAGGAATCAGAAGAAAAAAGAATTTTGTTTCTAGCCCTTATGGTTCAAAAGTTATTAGCATAAACATGAGTCAAATTTTGGACTGATGGTGGCGCTAGAGGGATTGAGTTTGAGACTCCAAATTTGCTACGGTGACATTTCAGACTGTCCTCTATTAGTGTGCCAAATTTCACAACTTTTTACCATACGGTTCTATGGGCTGCCATAGACTTCGTGGCGGAAGAAGAAGAAGAAGAAGAAGAAGAAGAAGAAGAAGAAGAAGATGAATAATAAATATAGCTGCAAGCAGCAATACCGGGGCCAAGCGCAAAGAAGAAGACAAGACATGCCAAACTGGCTGGCAGTGTCAGATCAACTGGAGCAATGAGCAATTAATCACGTTTTAAGATGATTTTAGGCAAAAGGCTGAAAAATGCATTGTAGTCTGAGAGTGTCAGACCAACTGTAACAATTATACAGTTTAAGAAGATTAGGCAAAATGGCTGAAATATCATATATTGAGTCACTGATAATGTAAGTTAATGGTTTATCACTTTTGACCAATAGGTGGCACAGATACGAAATTGATGTGGTGTGGTCAGAATAAGCGAACAATGACACATGCAAAGTTTGATGCCAATATGTCAAAGCATTGCAGAGATACAGCCTCAAGAGTCATTTTGGCATAATGGCTCAACTTCGTCGCTGCGGTTTACAAAAACGGTTTCATCTATTGATGCAAAATCCCTAACTTTTTGTTGACACAGTCTGAAGATGATACGATTCGATTTTGGTGGAAATTGGACAAACGGTCTAGGATGAGTTTGAAAAAGTAGGTTTTGATCAAATAAGAACATTGAGGACAGGATGTTTGACCAAATATGGAAAAATTAGTATCTCTGTTCTCGGCATGAGCCAATGACTGTATTATGACCAGTTTCATTAAACTAGGCTAATTTAATCAAAAGTTATTAGCAAGTTTGTAAATTTTGTTATAACCTCTGACCACAAGGTGGCACTGCCCCAAAACATTTTGAGTACCTTCAAAGCATGGTGCGGAAGACATGATTTTTGGACAAACAGTTCAAAAGTTATAAGCAAAAATAGCCATTTTTTGTATCTCCGGACCAGTAGGTGGCGCTGCGCCGAAACGCTGCATGTTGCTTCAGGTCATGCTTGTGATGACATATACCAAGATTGGTTTGAATACGATAAAGCGTTGTGGAGATATAGGCTTATGAGTGTTTTTGCAACCGCTACGCAAAATTTGTGTGCGCGTTTATCGAAAACGATTTGACAAATCAACTTGATTTGCAAGATTTTTTGTCAGCATGGTCTGAAGATGATCTGGTTCAATTTTCGTGCAAATCGGACAAACCGTCTAGGACGAGTTCGTAAAAGTAGGTTTTTTGGAAAATTAAAAATGGCGGGGAAATTATCATGACCGAAAATGACATCATAGGTTAAAATTGAATCGGCATGAGCCAATGACTCTATTATGACCAGTTTCAATATACTAGGCTAATTTATTCAAAAGTTATTAGCATTTTTGTCAAGTTTGTTATATCTTTTGACCACAAGGTGGCACTGCCCTAAAACTTTTTGAGTACCTTCAGGGCATAGCAAGGAAGTCACATACCGAGTTTAGTAACAATATACTAATGCATTTGTAAAATATAGCATTTTTTGACAAAATTCAAAATGGCCGACAGCCAAAATGGCCGATATGGTAAAATTGAATATCAGACGACTCGGCATGCCGTCCTGAATGTAACGAGACCACTTTTATGATTTTTGGACAAACAGTTCAGAAGTTATAAGCAAAAATAGCAATTTTTCGTATCTCCGGACCAGTAGGTGGCGCTGCGCCGAAACGCTGTATGTTGCCTCAAGTCATGCTTGTGATGACATGTACCAAGTTTGGTTTGAATACGATAAAGCGTTGCGAAGATATTGCCTTAAGAGTGTTTTTGCAACCGCTACGTAAAATTTGTTTGCGCGTTTATCGCAAATGATTTGACGAATCAACTTGATTTGCAAGATTTTTTGTCAGCATGGTCTGAAGATGATCTGGTTCAATTTTCGTGCAAATCGGATGAACCGTCTAGGACGAGTTCGTAAAAGTAGGTTTTTCGGAAAATTAAAAATGGCGGGAAAATTTTTATGACGGAAAATGACGTCATAGGGTGCAATCGAATCGTCTTGAGCCAAGGAATCAGAGGAAAAAAGAATTTTGTTTCTAGCCCTTATGGTTCAAAAGTTATTAGCATAAACATGAGTCAAATTTTGGACTGATGGTGGCGCTAGAGGGATTGAGTTTGAGACTCCAAATTTGCTACGGTGACATTACAGACTGTCCTCTATTAGTGTGCCAAATTTCACAACTTTTTACCATACGGTTCTATGGGCTGCCATAGACTTCGTGGCGGAAGAAGAAGAAGAAGAAGATGAAATATAGCTGCAAACAGCAATACCGGGGCCAAGCGCAAAGAAGAAGACAAGACATGCCAAAATGGCTGGCAGTGTCAGATCAACTGCAGCAATGAGAAATTAATCACGTTTTAAGATGATTTTAGGCAAAAGGCTGAAAATGCATTGTAGTCTGAGAGTGTCAGACCAACTGCAGCAATTAACAATTATACAGTTTAAGAAGATTAGGCAAAATGGCTGAAATATCATATATAGAGTCACTGATAATATAAGTTAATGGTTTATCACTTTTGACCAATAGGTGGCACAGTTACGAAATGTATGTGGTGTGGTCAGAATAAGGGAACAATGACACATGCAAAGTTTGATGCCAATATGTCAAAGCATTGCAGAGATACAGCCTCAAGAGTCATTTTGGCATCATGGCTCAACTTCGTCACTGCGGTTTACAAAAACGGTTTCATCTATTGATGCAAAATTCCTAACTTTTTGTTGACACAGTCTGAAGATGATACGATTCGATTTTGGTGGAAATTGGACAAACAGTCTAGGATGAGTTTGAAAAAGTAGGTTTTGATCAAATAAGAACATTGAGGACAGGATGTTTGACCAAATATGGCAAAATTAGTATCTATGTTCTCGGCATGAGCCAATGACTGTATTATGACCAGTTTCATTAAACTAGGCTAATTTAATCAAAAGTTATTAGCATGTTTGTAAATTTTGTTATAACCTCTGACCACAAGGTGGCACTGCCCCAAAACTTTTTGAGTACCTTCAAAGCATGGTGCGGAAGACATGAATTTTGGACAAACAGTTCAAAAGTTATAAGCAAAAATAGCCATTTTTTGTATCTCCGGACCAGCAGGTGGCGCTGCGCCGAAACGCTGCATGTTGCCTCAGGTCATGCTTGTGATGACATATACCAAGATTGGCTTGAATACGATAAAGCGTTGTGGAGATATAGGCTTATGAGTGTTTTTGCAACTGCTACGCAAAATTTGTGTGCGCGTTTATCAAAAACGATTTGACAAATCAACTTGATTTGTAAGATTTTTTGTCAGCATGGTCTGAAGATGATATGGTTCAATTTCTGTGCAAATCGGACAAACCGTCTAGGACGAGTTCGCAAAAGTAGGTTTTTTGGAAAATTAAAAATAGCGGGGAAATTATCATAACCAAAAATGACATCATAGGGTGCAATTGAATCGGCATGAGCCAATGACTCTATTATGACCAGTTTCATTATACTAGGCTAATTTAATCAAAAGTTATTAGCATTTTTGTCAAGTTTGTTATATCTTTTGACCACTAGGTGGCACTGCCCTAAAACTTTTTGAGTACCTTCAGGGCATGGAGTGGAAGTCACATACCGAGTTTAGTAACAATACACTAATGCATTTGTAAAATATAGCATTTTTTGACAAAATTCAAAATGGCCGACAGCCAAAATGGCCGATATGGTAAAATTGAATATCAGACGACTCGGCATGCCGTCCTGAATGTAACGAGACCACTTTTATGATTTTTGGACAAACAGTTCAGAAGTTATAAGCAAAAACTGCAATTTTTCGTATCTCCGGACCAGTAGGTGGCGCTGCGCCGAAACGCTGCATGTTGCCTCAAGTCATGCTTGTGATGACATGTACCAAGTTTGGTTTGAATACGATAAAGCGTTGCGGAGATATTGCCTTAAGTGGGTTTTTGCAACCGCTACGTAAAATTTGTTTGCGCGTTTATCAAAAACGATTTGACGAATCAACTTGATTTGCAAGATTTTTTGTCAGCATGGTCTGAAGATAATCTGGTTCAATTTTTGTACAAATCGGATGAACCGTCTAGGACGAGTTCGCAAAAGTAGGTTTTTCGGTTAATTAAAAATGGCGGGAAAATTATCATGGCGGAAAATGACGTCATAGGGTGCAATCGAATTGTCTTGAGCCAAGGAATCAGAGGAAAAAAGAATTTTGTTTCTAGCCCTTATGGTTCAAAAGTTATTAACATAAACATGAGTCCAATTTTGGACTGATGGTGGCGCTAGAGGGATTGAATTAGAGACTCCAAATTTGCTATGGAGACACTTCAGACCGTCCTCTATAAGTGTGCCAAATTTCACAACTTTTTACCATACGGTTCTATGGGCTGCCATAGACTTCGTGGCGGAAGAAGAAGAAGAAGAAGAAGAAGAAGAAGATGAATAATAATAATAATAGGAACGGGAACGGTTTCAATAGGTGCCTTCGCACCTTCGGTGCTTGGCCCCTAATAATAATAATAATAGGAACGGGAACGGTTTCAATAGGTGCCTTCGCACCTTCGGTGCTTGGCCCCTAATTAAATAAATAGGAATGTAAAAGCAATTATTCATCCATGGGCTAAGTTAATTATTATGTGGGTTTTAATATAAACTCAAATAAATAGTTCAATAGTTCCACTTCCATAAAAGCTAGAACCATTAAAAATCCTGTTTAATCTGATTTTATCACTAAAAACCCTTAATTTTTAAAACATCCTCTGAAAATTCTAAGGGTACTAATTTTACCAGTGCCTCAGCTACAAACCTCAAACCACACTTTATAGCCAAAATAAAGACCATTCAAACATAGTAAATATGTATGCATGTACTGAGGCATGTAACACTACTGCATTTGTAAACACCTTCCTTTATAACAGTGGTAAACGTCAACAGTGATGCATCATCCCTGTATCTGTACATGAGCTAGCACACTCAAGTAACTGTGTGTGTGTGTGTGTGTGTGTGTGTGTGTGTGTGTGTGTGTGTGTGTGTGTGTGTGTGTGTGTGTGTGTGTGTGTGTGTGTGTGTGTGTGTGTGTGTGTGTGTGAAAGTGTGTCAATGACTAAGCCCCTTCACCAGCCTGTCAGGGTCACCTTCTTTCCTTCCGTCACAACTTGGCTGTGGCCTGAAACAGATATGTCTCATGGTTAGGCAACTGTCAAGATCTAGTGTCTCATAAAGTAGAGTTATATAAACCCAGCTTCTCTGGGAGACATTGAGCCTTGGCCATGACAATGATTGTGACTGCACAGGTTTCCATTTAAAACTGCACAATAGAACAGAAGATTCACTGGTTGATACTGTAGTTTTATAGTTCACACTCTTTTTTTTCATACCAGAGTTGCCAGAGTTGTCATCAAAAATGTGAAAATGTGTGATTTAAATTACATATTCCTTTAATTTAGATGCACTAGCTTACATTAGTACACTTTGTTCACAAGTTGTTTCACACTTTTCCATAATTCATTAGCACAGTTTGCACATTGAATTTGCATAGAATCCAGTCATTGTATTGCTGTGACGTAATGGTTCAATGGTGGATCCATCGTTGCTTTAGACAATTTAGCTCTGTGACAAGTTAAGGATTTCCCTCAATCCTCTGAAAATACTGTATCTCAAATCTGTGATGGGCTCCTATCTATTTCTATCAAAGAAATCCCTGAGGTTCTTCTAACTGCATGGATTGCATGTAAATTTCTGTCAGTTAAGAAAAAAATTACAAAAAGCCCTTGAGCTGCCATTTTGACAGCAGCCCTATTTCTTATCTTAATTCTGTGAGGGTTATCTGTCAGTCATATTCACTCAGGTGCTGAGGGTGGGACTAGTTCTCTTGTATTGGTCAAATGTTTTTTTTCATGTCACAGTACTGCCTGAAGACAGTCTTAACCTCTACTTTCTGTTACTTAAATGACAAGTTTCCCCCCTGTGATTCAACAGCAAAAAATAGGCAACTATGACCAGAGGTGGGGGACTCGAGTTGCATGACTTGATTCGAGTCTGACTCAAGACGCAATTTTAAGGACCTGAAACTTGCTTGACTGAATGAAGAAAATTACTTGACTTTGACTCTATGGCTCGAGAATAACTTTATAACAACTAAAGCAATTACATTTGTTTTAATATAAATCATTGCAACATCAATTGATGAATAAAATATAAGCTACCGAGCCACCAACACCAGTGATCTGGGGTTTTTTCCAGAAAGCAGGTTGTGTGATATATCCAGGTTTGTTTAAGGGTAACCTCAACTTTTGGTTCCAAAACTGGATGTAACTTTCGGGGCATGTAAGTAGCCATAGCAACTTGCTCTCTGAACATAACGTGCTCTGGAGTTTGTTAGTTTTTTTGCAACATAAGCTTTTCTATACTATAATGTATTTCTATAATAAAAAATAGGCCTATATAATACAACCCCAAATCAGAAAAAGTTGGGACAGTATGGAAAACGCAAAAAAAAAGAAAAAAAAGAAGTGATTTCTAAATTTACTTTGAGTTGTATTTCATTGCAGACAATATGAACACAAAATATTTCATGTTTTGTCTGGTCAACTTCATGTCATTTGTAAATATGCATCCTTTCCTGTCATTCAGACCTGCAACACATTTCAAAAAAAGTTGGGACACGAGCAATTTAGGGCTAGTAATAAGGTAAAATGGTTAAATAATGATGTGATTATGATTTGGTACAAAAGCAGCATCCAAGAAAGGTCTAATCCTTTAGGAGCAAAGATGGGCCGAGGATCGCCAGTTTGCCAACAAATACATGAGAAAATTATTGAAATATTTAAAAACAATGTTCCTCAAAGAAAGATAGGAAGAGATTTGGATATTTCACATTCAACAGTGCATAACATGATTAAAAGATTAAAGGAATCTGGAGGAATTTCAGTGCGTAGAGGACAAGGGCGCAAGCCTAAGCTGAACAACCGTGATCTCCGATCCCTCAGGCGGCACTGCATCAAGAATCGTCATTCATCTATAAGCGATATCACCACATGGGCTCAGGACTACTTTGGAAAACCTTTGTCAAGTACCACAATACGTAGTTACATCCACAAATGCCAGTTAAAACTGTACTGTGCCAAAAGGAAGCCCTATGTTAACAGTGTCCAGAAGCGCCGTCGACTTCTCTGGGCTCTGAGGCATCTGGGATGGACCATCACACAGTGGAAACATGTACTGTGGTCAGATGGATCAGTATTTCAGGTATTTTTTGGGAGGAATGGACGCCGTCTGCTCCAGACCAAAGAAGAAAAGGATCATCCAGACTGTTACCAGCAACAAGTCCAAAAGCCAGGGTCTGTCATGGTATGGGGTTGTGTCAGTGCCCTTGGCAAAGGTAACTTGCACTTCTGTGAAGGCACCATTAATGCTGAAAAGTACATAGAGATTTTGGAGCATAATATGCTGCCTTCAAGAAGACATCTTTTCCAGGGACGTCCATGCATATTTCAACAAGACAATGCAAAACCACATTCTGCACACATTACAAAGTCCTGGCTGCGGAGGAAGAGGGTACAGGTACTTGACTGGCCTGCCTGCAGTCCCGACCTGTCTCCAATAGAGAATTTTGAAGCGCAAAATGCGACAACGAAGACTCCGTACTGTTGCCCACCTTAAGACTTGTTTGCAGGAAGAATGGGACAAAATTACACCTGAAACACTTCATCACTTGGTGTCTTCAGTCCCTAAACGTCTTTTAAGTGTTGTGAAAAGGAATGGCAACATTACAAAGTGGTAAATGCTTTACTGTCCCAACTTTTTTTTAAATGAGTTGCAGGTCTGAATGACAGGAAAGGATTCATATTTACAAATGACATGAAGTTGACCAGACAAAACATGAAATATTTTTTGTTCATATTGTCTGCAATGAAATACAAGTCAAAGTAAATTTAGAAATCACTTCTTTTTTTTTTATTTGCGTTTTCCATACGGTCCCAACTTTTTCTGATTTGGGGTTGTATTTCTTACCTTTAAAGCAATGTGGAAGCAAAATGATTAAACATAAAAAAGACTTATTTAGTTTAATCAGTCTTTGTTTTTATTATATATTTAGCATCAAACAAATAATATGGTTCAGTGATTAAAGATTATTAAACAAAACGGTTGAAAAATTATTGCACAACCACCAAATAGGTGGCAATATGCACATGTAAATAGCAATTACATAATGGCATGCTTTTTATCAGCGCCCGTTTCCATGGTGACTCGTCGATTCATCGCTGCACAGGGGACCCAGACGGGACGTGTTTTTTGGAACCAGCATACCTCAAGTAAGCAAGGAGTGGGTTAATCAACAGAGGGTTCAGTGCATGTTTGATGATAAGAACACCTTGCTTTCTGGAATACCACCCTGAGTCTGTGCAATTGCATGACGCGTTAAATACAGAGGGCAAAATAAAATCTCCAAACATTGTTTCTTCTGGATATGAACACTTTGAAATTGACCATGTTCATATCAGGAGATTTATTGTATGCATAATAACTCACACAGAGGTATCCAGTGTTGGGCAGTAGCTAGCTACAAGTAGCAACGCTATAGCTTATCCCTTAAATGCATGATTGCTCATCAATCATTCTTACATATTCGGGTCTTTAGCGACCCGGATCTATATCTAACATGGATGGATCTCTACCTGTTGCAATAATATAAAACTCTCCTGAGATTAGAGTAACAATTACAGAAGAATAATATAAAGCATATTTTGTTACCTTTTGAAGCTTGGAAGGGGTTCAGTTTAAGCAGATGTTTGATAGTGTGGCAGGTGTCACGTCATCTTATTGGTTGGTTGGAGTGTAGGTAGTGGACCAATTGGGTGATAGTAACTGCACTATTTAGGGACCCTTATTTTGACGGGTATGCGTGTGACGTGGGGTGCTTCTCTCTCTCTCTCCCCTTGGCATTTCCGTTCCGTTTCCCATTCAGGTATGTCGAGTGTTTGTTGGTGTAGTGATGTATATATCACGAGGCTAATACGAGCTATTTATAGTTTAATTTAGAGCGGAGCTGGTGGCGTTTGGCATTGCGGCAAGTTGTGGCGGAATTCACTTGCAGGTATGTTTTAATGCTCAACTTGTAACCATCACAGTTTTTGTATTTATTGCGCGTTGTTCTCAGTAACAGCAGCGAGGGCAGGTGTTTGTGTGTGATTGCTGGGCGTAAGATCGAGCTGCGGCACCGGTAGTGAGTAACCATACAGCTGTGCGTTCAGTGTTTGACATCAACCGTAAGTACACCGCTCTTGTCTTTCATATTTGTCATCGTTTAAACTTTTTCTAATTCTCTAACTCTTATCATCTTTGGTTAAAGGGAAAGGTGAACATTTAAGTCCGGTTCCTGGCTAGTGATATCAGGTGACGCAGCTGCTGTTTTGCTTATGGGACTATTCTGATTTTGATCGTGTCATTGACGGTCATTTGGACTGTGTACTGCTCTGCTTATTGCGAGTCGTCTGGGCCGTTAAAGTGGGCCTCGGATGTGCGTCCGCAAGGCTGCTTACCAGTTAAGCTTTCGGATATAATTGACTTTGGATGTTATGTGTTTCTTTGTTATTTTCTGGTTTTCTTTCTTTTGATTATTTTTGTATTCTATTATATTGTTTTTGTATTCTATTCTATTGTACTTGTGTTTGGGTTTTGTTTATTTTCCTTTTTTTGGTATGCATTCGTTGTAAAAGTTTGTTTGCTTATTATTCCTTGATTTAATGCTGCTGTAGCGCCAATCAGGTGCTGGGTGGTTTTGTAGGCCTATGTGGTGTCCTCTGGAGGCCTGAGTGTCAGAGTTGTGACCATAATTGTATTACTTTGTCTTATTTTTTTATTAATTGTTGTTTTCTTTAATGTGTCTTTCTCTCTTTTTTTCAGGGCCAGTGAGGTCGTGTGGAACTGGGGAGGCTAGCTGCTTCCTTTTGCGGTGTTTCACAGTGTGCTGTGTGCTGATACAACTTCCCTTTGGTGGGTGTGCGTGGTGTTTGCTTTTGTGTGAATTGAGGTGGGTTTTGGATGACCTCCGAGTTGCAGCTGGCCTGCCTGGTTCCCACTAATCCTGGCCCTGGGTATTATGATTCCGTCATTGTGGGAGTTTTAAATCAGCGCTTGTGATTTTAATATAATAAAGTTTATATTTTGTATCGCTACTCGCGTCTCTCTTAATTCCTTGCCTTCAATTGGTGGAACTTATCTGTGTGTCTTTTATTGGGAGTTATTTTCCCTGGCCTCCCACCAGGGTGGCGTAGTCAGGTAGAATTCAAGTGGTGATTTAACATTCCTCACCATATATCCTCTGCCACAATAGCATCATCACTGTCCTCGTCAGAGCTAATTTCCCAGTACATTCAGCATCTGACTCATATTCGTGGTCTCAAACATATTCTCAAAACTATCATTTTCAGCATCTTCAAAATCAACATTTTGATCACTGACAGCTTCTTCACCAGATCCACCATAAAGTGACAGTGACAGTAATATTTGATTGCGTTCAATATTTGCTCTGCAGTAAATCGCTGAGCCATTTCAAGTTTTGCAGATTATACTTACTATTCTTTCATTTTCTGTTTGCAGTAACTATGTGTGAAACGCCACTTCATCATCGTGTAATGGACATTGCCACCATGTGTAATAAATATGAATTGCACTTATTCCTTCATTAAAGTTTACATTATTGTTGTGCGGAAAAAAATATTGTTAGCGACCCTATACGATTTTTACCAAAAAATGTATGGAAAAACAGGCACTCTTGTATAATTGTATTTTTTTTCTTGTTATATTGTTTATAATTAATTGATTGAGGAATACTAAGAAGGTTGATGTCAAAAATGAATGAGGAGGAGGGTAGTGAATAACATACCGTGTCACTAAAGACCTGAGGTATGCATTTAAGGGTTAACCCTTAAAGACTGAGACACAGCGGCTAAAATTAACTATCGTTCTAAAATGTTTAATACATTTTAAACCACTAATCCAGTCTGGATAAAGTAAAGAGGACTAGCTTTTCAGAAGTATCACATTTCTTGCGATTGATTATTCAGAGGCTCCCTGGTGAACCTGGATGCGTCATCAAAATCTGTAGCATTGATTCATCAAGGAAACGCATGTGGGTTGTTCCCCTGAGCCAAACAGAAACGATTGTTGATCATTAGTCCAACCCCCCTGTGCCCAGATTCGTTGAAACGGTCATCAACTCAACCAATAAACATAGTGTTTGGTATTTTGAACCACCAATCACATGTTTCTCTGACACAACGCGAAAGTGGTTGGATATTTGCGTGCATGAAAATAAACCGAAATAAACGCATGCAGAGCACTCTCTCACATAGCACAGCACACAAATGTCAGTATATTCAACCCATTCTCACTCCCAAGGCGTCAAAATCTGAAGCATGGCCAAGTGCCTTCCGCGTCACAACGAAAACACTAAAGGCACCCCTAGGCATCACTATATCGACGCACTGGCTGCTCCATTCATTTCAGTTGTTTACCCAATGCACCAGATCAAGACGCATTTTATTCTTTGCATTTGTAAAAGCAGACATGATTTTATTAATATTTTATTCATATTTAAAGGTTACTTTTATATTCTGGAGCAGCTAACCCAACTCCTACCCTAAACCTACCCACTCCTAAACAATATAAAACACATAACAGGCAACTACAAGTACACTCACATCCATTTATTGCAAAAACTGACCAAAAACAGTCTTATGAAGTCACACGATGTCTTTATGTAAAGAACAGAGTTGATCTTAATGTTTTAATTGCTGAGATGATGATCCCGCCGCTCCGTTAACGCACTCAATAGGCTTGTTTGAGATTAGCAAAATCTGCGCAGAACCGATCACCGGTGATCAGCGCGAGATGCATGCTGGTTAGAAATGTGTCCGAAGGCGGTCCGCCTTGCTCTGATGTCATGCTGACGTATGTCAAAAAACTCTCGCGAGCGAAAGGCGAATGTGTCGGATTCTGCAGTCGAGAGCAGTTGCTCTCCACCGACTGCGCTAAGCAAAAGCATGATGGGAAATGACTTGCTGACGACACAGCTTAATGCTTATTGGCTTAAACAACCGTGATGTATGGTTCTTTTTTAAAATGTTTGATTTTAAAACTCTGATATCATGTTTTTATGTTTGAATATTCCCAAACTCTCGGACAGTGCGATCTCTATGTGGTTTATTTGATTGTTGTCATATATATAAAAAATATATATAAAAACTAGTATGTAATTAAAGTTTTTGATTAAAAATTATTGATAAACACGTCTTTCGAATGGAAATAAATAACAAAAACTTTGGGTGTCTTGTTCATCATATTTATTTTCATATAAAAGCAAAAGAACTTAAATTACATCCAGTTTATCAGCAACAAAGCGTACGAGTGTGAATCCCACGATATCCGCCTTTGATCTCGCAGGTGTCTAATCCACTACGAGAAGAGAGAACTGTCCGTCTTGCCTGCACTTTTTTCACTCCTCCCATCACTGCAGCCGCCTAGTCTCGGCTCAATTTCACTCTACGTCATAGAGAAGGGGGATGTGGGCCGGTGTGTGTCATGATGCACACTTGAGTTTATTATTAACCAATTAGACTATAAAATGTAGATGTTTGAAAACAACCAAACTGACCCCAAACCAGGCCAAATTTTGTCCACCCGCCTCAACAGCTGATTTCAGAGCTTCAAGTCACGTGATTCGGCGTGACAGCTCGTCCTCTCGCTGCGCAGCAGCGCAAGAAGCTACAGACACTGTTTTTGACGTGATTTACATTTACATTTACATTTATGCATTTGGCAGACGCTTTTATCCAAAGCGACTTACAGGGACCTTATTACAGGGACAATCCCCCTGGAGCAACATGGAGTAAAGTGCCTTGCTCAAGGACACACTGGTGGTGACCGCTGGGATCGAACCAGCAACCTTCTGCTTATCAGTTCCATGGTTTAACCCACTGAACCACCATCTCACTTAATAACATATTTATTGATTGATTGCTCATAATATATGATTTAACATAATATTTTGATCGTGTGGGTTGCAAAAATCTGCATATTATTAGGAAAGTGAGGATTGCGTTTATAACGTGATCTAACATAATATTTGACAGTACCCAGGGCCCCTTAGATGTCCTGTGCCCCTGGGCAAGTGACCAGTTGCCCTAATGGTTAATCCGGCCCTGCCGCCATCTGTTGTTAGATCACGCATCTTGTGTCCACCGATGAGATCGTCGGATGATTATGTAAAGGATGTACAGGAATGGATATTTCACATGAGTCGACTGTAAGTTATGCAAACCAAAGATTGAAACACTGTCTACGTCGAAGACACAAGCACATACAGGAGGTAAATATTAGCCTTTTTAAATGGATTAATTATCCTACTTTATTGCACTCTATTTCTGATTTAATTACAAAGATGACCCGCCATGGTTTAATCTGTCCAGGCAATGTTTTGTAATGAACCTAAAAGACCACAAATCGAACCGAAAATAAAATTGCTATATAGTAGTGCACTTATCACATGGCAAAGACTGGTTGCGGTGGGATTCCAGGCAAAGCACACTGCAGCGAGCAGCTCTGTTCAAAGTAAATGATGTGCGTTTAACCTGCATTTTTTGACTATTTAATTTAAGTTGCATACATTTTGTTCTTGCGCTGATGTTACATTTGTAGTACTTGCACTTTTACAGCCAATTTGAGATGCTATATTTAAGTATTGTGTGTATCTGATATTTTACAAAATAAAATAATTTAGACAAATTTGGATAATGACAAACAAAAGATGTTTGCATAATGCAAACCCTATGTTGCACGCTACCCTACGTTGTAGCCGTTTTGTTTCTGATGTGCACTGTAAGCGGTAGACCAATCATAACAGAATGGGCTGTCAGAAAGGAGGGATTTAGAGAACCTGATTCACCCGATGAGTCATTTGAGAATATGGCGATGTGCAATGTTGTATATTATGAGAAATGCATATAAACCTGTTGTATGAGACTTCCAAAACAAAATCAGAAGCCTTTAAAATAGCACAATAAGGGTACTTTAAAGGTATTAGTCAACCATGCACCATCTGTCTAAGATAGACAGATGACCATGAGATCCATCTGAATAATTGAAAGCATCGGATACCTAGAGTAATCAAATTTCTAAATGAATACAGAACCAATATTTATGATTAGTTCCTGATTAGAAACACAGTCTAAATAAAATTTAAAAAAAATTGTTATTTGAAATTGGAGTCAGATTAAACACGGAGCTAGAATCAAAATGAGACTAAATTATATTAACTTTTAAGTAAAATACCTACACACATTATACCCACGCCATTGGATTCCGTCGTTGGGCCAATGGGTGGTCCAGATTAGTGGTCTAAATATTGGCATCAGCCGGTAAGTTTTTCTGTTTGGCCAATCAGCCGGTAAGTTTTTCTGTTTGGCCAATGTGTTGGAAGCTTTTATTTTGGCTGATGTGTTGGGAAATTTTTATTTTGACAGCATGCCGGACTTTTATTTTGATTCCTTGAAGAACTCCAGCTCTAATAACGGCTGTCACGGAACGCTCGACAACGCCTCCTCCTGGTTTCACCAGATCCCTCTCTCCTGCGTATTAGAACTGCATTTCCCCTCCTTCCTCCTCTGCTCATTATCATTGCATCATTATCACCTGTGGACCCTTAGCTCACCTTTATCTGGACTGCTCTGCTCATTGTTCATTTGTGAAGTCTTGTTTCACCTATACTCTGCCTCTAGCCTATTACTCGTGTTTGCTCTTGTATTTTTGACTTGGACTCTGATCTCGTTTTTGTACCTAAGCCGCCTGCCTCTGACCTATGCCTGTTTGACTTGCGTTTCCTGGATTGCCCTTCATGTGTGCTGTTTGATCTTTATGACTGCCTATCTCTGTTGGCTTACCTGTATTAATAAATTACTGCAGATGGATCCGAATGCCTCAGCCTCTTCGTCACAGAAGACTTCAACACAACAGGGTCCAGCAGATTTCCTTCAACTGGCCTCCGAGGTATCCTCTCAAGCTGAGGTGCTGATCACCCATCAACAACAGCTGGTAAAATTAACAGCTCTCTCCGAGGAGCTCGTGAGATCCGTCCGAGCCCTATCCCCGCCGAGCGCGGCTGAAAATCAAGCTCCGAATCTTACCGCACCTGCTGCCGTTCCACCTGCTGTGAGTAACAATTCAAACCACCCAAAATTATCCCTTCCCGAGAAATTTGATGGCTCAACTTCTGCCTGTAAGGGATTTTTGTTGCAGTGCAGCTTGTATTTTGACCAGCAGACACAGTCCTATTCCACTGATGCGAGCCGCATTTCTTTCATATGTTCCCTACTCACCGGCCAGGCTCTGGAATGGGCTACTGCACTCTGGTATGGAAGTCAGCTCTCTTTTCCTTCTTATAATGAGTTTTTGACCCAATTTAGAGAAGTGTTTGAGCATTCAGTGGGAGGAAAGGATCAAGGAGAACTACTGCTCACGTTACGCCAGGGAAATTCTACCGCAGTGGACTACACACTCTCATTTCGGACCCTGGCAGCTCAAACTGAATGGGAGGAGAAACCTCTAAAGCTCCTGTATCGCAAGGGATTGAACTCGGATCTCCAGGGAGAGCTGGCATGCCGCGACGACGGTAAATCCTTGAATCAAATCATGGAGCTCGCTATCCGCCTCGACAACTTGATTCGCTCCTGACGCACACCTCTCAGGTCCAGCTTCTTCGAGTGTGCTCTCCCCAACGCGGAGTCGGAGCCCATGCAGATTGGTTACACACGCCTCTCTACGGTGGAGCGGGAGAGGAGACGCCGAAATCATCTCTGCATGTAATGCGGAGAGGTGGGACATCTGAGGTCCACATGTCCGGTTAATCCAGCGCTCAAGAATTCTACGGCGGTGAGTTCTTATCCCTCTTCTAAATTATTTTATGTGGATAGTTCTTTGAAGTTTAACGGACAAACTCTAAACGTAAAAGCCTTGATTGATTCTGGTGCTGCTGGAAACTTCATCGATCTTGCATTCGCCAAAACTCATTGTGTTTCTCTCCTCGCATGTGAGCCTGGTGTAACCGTGGAAGCGCTAGATGGACGCCCCCTGGGGTCAGGAAAGGTGCAATACACCACGCAACCCCTCACATTCAACGTCGGGACGCAGCATTCTGAGACCATCCAGTTATTCACGATTCACTCGCCCATGCATCCCATAATCTTGGGGCTTCCGTGGCTGGAGAAACATAACCCCCAAATTTCCTGGTCTGACGGGAGGATATCCCAGTGGTCCGCATTCTGTCAGATCAACTGCATGGTCGTTGTCCAAGGTACTGAACACCACAGCGCTTCCCTCAAGGGAGTGGATTTTCAGAGAATTCCCCCCGAATACCATGACCTAGCTATGGCTTTGAGCGAAACTGAGGCTTCTCATCTTCCCGCTCACCGTGCTGGCGACTGTGCCATTGAGCTTTTGCCTGGAGCTGTACCTCCACGTGGAAGAGTTTACCCGTTGTCACAACCTGAAACAGAGACCATGAGGGCGTACATTGATGAACAGCTGGCTAAAGGTTTCATCACTACCTCTACATCTCCGGCTTCCGCCGGATTCTTTTTTGTCAAGAAGAAGGATGGGGGTCTTCGGCCGTGTATTGACTATCGTGGTCTTAATGAAGTGACCGTGAAATATCGCTATCCTCTCCCGTTAGTTCCAGCAGCCCTGGAGATGCTCCGTACTGCTCGGTACTTTACCAAGCTGGACTTAAGGAACGCATACAACCTGATTCGCATACGGAGTGGTGACGAGTGGAAAACTGCTTCTCTACTACATCCGGTCACTACGAATATCGGGTAATGCCGTTCGGCCTGTCTAACAGTCCTTCAGTTTTTCAAGCTTTTGTAAATGAGGTTTTCCCAGACATGTTAAAGCAGAGAGTTATTGTGTATATTGATGACATTTAGATTTTTTATGATTCCCTTGAAGAGCATGTCCAAGATGTTCGTGCAGTCCTCACGCGCCTGATTGATAACCAGCTCTATGCCAAGCTCTCCAAGTGTGAGTTTCACCAGACACGTATCTCCTTTCTGAGCTATATTATCAGTGCGGACGGAGTCCTGATGGATGACAGCAAGGTCAAAGCCATGGTGAATTGGCCCCAACCTTCCTCTGTTAAAGAGCTGCAGCGCTTTTGTGTGCTTTGCCAATTTTTACCGCAGATTTATCCGCAATTTCAGTGTAATTGTAGCACCGCTCACATCTTTGCTTCGAGGAGGGGGGAAATATTTTAAGTGGACAGCGGATTGTACCGCGGCCTTTGCTCAGATCAAGGATAGATTCACTTCTGCTCCTATCCTCCGTCACCCGGATCCTGAGAGGGAGTTTATCATTGAGGTGGATGCGTCTAACACAGGAGTGGGGGCTGTCCTGTCACAGCGGTGTGGTAAACCTGCGAAAATGTTCCCGTGTGCCTTTTGTTCTCGCAAGCTCAACTTCGCAGAACACAACTATGACGTGGGTGATCGCGAAATTCTGGCCATGAAGACCGCCTTTGAGGAGTGGAGGCACTGGCTGGAGGGAGCTCATCGGCCTTTTACGGTACTCACTGATCACAGAAATCTAGAGTATATCAGGTCAGCTAAGCGCTTAAATGCTCGCCAGGCTCGTTGGTCTCTGTTTTTCTCAAGATTCGACTTTAAGATCACCTACAGGCCGGGCTCTCAGAATGGCAAAGCTGACGCCCTGTCCCGACAGTTTGACGGTCCTTGTGAGGAATCTAAGCCTGAACCCATTATTCCCACTACTCTCATCATGGCCCCTGTTCAATGGGACATTATCACTGAAATCACCGCATCCCTAAGTATTCATCCCGCTCCGCCAGAATGTTCCGTTGACCGTCTCTTTGTTCCTCCCGGGTTCCACCGCCATGTGCTTCAGTGGGTTCACTGCACCCCCAGCGCCGGTCATCCTGGTATCGCGGCTACCATACAGTTAGTTTCCAATCGCTTTTGGTGGGCTTCACTCCAGTCTGATGTCATAAAGTTTATTCATCCATGCTCTGTTTGTAACACTGTGAAATCCTCTCATCTCAAACCAGCTGGATTGTTACAACCTCTGCCAGTACCACAACGTCCCTGGTCGCACATCGCAGTGGATTTTGTTACTGATCTACCTCCTTCCCAGGGGTTTACTACTATTCTCTCCGTGGTGGATCGCTTCTCTAAGTCCTGTCGTTTTATACCTCTGACTGGTCTGCCCACGGCCTTACAGACAGCCGAGGCTCTTCTCAACCAGGTGTTCCGTCTCTTTGGTCTGCCCGAGGACATTGTCTCTGACCGCGGTCCTCAGTTTACCTCCCGTGTCTGGAGAGAGTTGTGCTGCAAACTCAATATCAATGTCAGTTTAACTTCTGGTTACCATCCTCAGGCCAACGGGCAGGTTGAACGTCTAAACCAGGATTTGATTCGATTTCTGAGAACTTACTGCCACCAGAATCAGCAGGACTGGAGTCGCTTCCTGGCCTGGGCGGAGTATGCCCCTAACCCCTTTTCTAACCCCTTTTCAATGTGTTCTAGGGTTCCAGCCTCCCCTCTTCCCGTGGGCTGGGGAGCCATCCGACCTCCCAGCAGTTGTTGCGTGGCTCCGGCGCAGCGAGGCCACCTGGGATGCTGCTCACGTTCACTTGCAGCGCGCCATATGCCGTTTTCAGCATCAGGCAGATCGGAGGAGGCGTGAGGGTCCTCGGTATCGACCCGGTCAGTGGGTGTGGCTCTCTGCGCGAGATCTCCGGCTCAAGCTCCCGAGCAAGAAACTTTCTCCTCGTTTCGTCGGACCATTTAAGATCCTTTGTCAGATAACTCCTGTTTCTTTTCGTTTGGAACTCCCTGCTCATTACAAGATCTCACCCACATTTCATGTGTCCCTTTTCAGACCCGCCGTTGCCCCCAGGAGAAAGAGGAGCCGGTACGAGGTCGCCCCAGTGCAGACTCCTCCCATTGAGGTGAATGGTCCGGAGGCTTTCCGGGTGCGAGAGATCCTGAACTCCAGGCGTCACGGCGGGGTGTTGCAATACCTTATCGACTGGGAGGGGTACGGTCCTGAGGAACGCTCCAGGGTCAGGTCTCAGGATATCCTGGATCCCACATTAGCTGCTGCTTTTCACCGAGACCACCCAGATCGACCAGCTCCAAGACCCCGTGGTAGACCCTGCCATGGGCCAGGTCCTTGCTTCTGGAGCCGCTCGCAGGGGAGGGGCTCTGTCACGGAACGCTCGACAACGCCTCCTCCTGGTTTCACCAGATCCCTCTCTCCTGCGTATTAGAACTGAATTTCCCCTCCTTCCTCCTCTGCTCATTATCATTGCATCATTATTACCTGTGGACCCTTAGCTCACCTTTATCTGGACTGCTCTGCTCATTGTTCATTTGTGAAGTCTTGTTTCACCTATACTTTGCCTCTAGCCTATTACTCGTGTTTGCTCTTGTATTTTTGACTTGGACTCTGATCTCGTTTTTGTACCTAAGCCGCCTGCCTCTGACCTATGCCTGTTTGACTTACGTTTCCTGGATTGCCCTTCATGTGTGCTGTTTGATCTTTATGACTGCCTATCTCTGTTGGCTTACCTGTATTAATAAATTACTGCAGATGGATCTGAATGCCTCAGCCTCTTCGTCACAACGGCAGTGCTTGAGCACACAGTGGCTGCAGAGCTACTTTTAGCCTTAAGATGTTTTGTGAATACGGCCCCAGATATTTAAGATGTACTTAAGCACAGTAATTAAGTAAAATTACTTTGTTACTGTCCACCACTGAGGAAGACTAAAGTCACAAGCTTTTTTCCAGGAATAAAATTAATAACAGGTATATCTATGATGTGATGTGAGCTGCTTTGGATAAAAACGTGAGTAAAAAGTATGACTGTAACTGGAAGGTGAGTCTCTACACAGCAGGTAATAAGGAGAATACCCTGTTTTATAATGAGTTACAATATTCATACACAGTTATGTTGGGTAAATGTTTCTTTTCTGAGACATACTGTGTGGCACACACAGAGATGGTATATAACCAAAACATACCACTGTTATTACAATGAAAGGTAGAAACTGGAACACCCAATATGACAGCTCTAGAAATGTCCTGCCTTCAAATTCAAAGAGCCAATCAGTGAAGTCACCGTCTAAATTTGAAATATAGGCTCTGCACTGGACGTGCAGAAAAGCAAAAGCTACTCTTGATGCTGCATAATTATACGCAATGGAAACATTATTTGTCTGACCGGTTGTGAAGCATGAGTAGCAAACAAGCCAATAACCTGCCTTTAAATAACCTCTCATGATGAGGTCATTGGAATGCGTGTTTGGGCATTTGAATGTGGGAGCAGACTTATTGTCCAGACAGGTTGTGACACACTGGGAATAGACACTCCACCTGAGATAGTTTAATAGATTTGGGAAAGATTTTACAAAGCAGAGGTTGATCTCTTCGCCTCACAGGAGACCGCACAATCCTGGTGCCATGTGTTCCCCAGGTAAGTGACGCACACGGACCCGGCCATTCAAATAATGTAAAAGAAAATGTGATTCATCTGACCAGGCCACCTTCTTCCATTGCTCCATGGTCCACTTCTGATGCTAACGTGCCCACTATTGGCGCTTTCGGCGGTGGATAGGGATCAGCATGGTCTGCAGCTATGCAGCCTCATATGCAACAAACTGTGATGCACTGTGTATTCTGATACCTTTCTATCAGAACCAGAATTAAAGGGTTAGTTCACCCAAAAATGAAAATAATGTAATTTATTCCTCACCCTCATGCCGTTCCACACCCGTAAGACCTCCTGAAATCTGAAGGCTCAGTGAAGTGTAAATGTAATTTACACTCTCAAGATCCATTAATGTACTAAAAACATATTTAAATCAGTCCATGTGAGTACAGTGGTTCAATATTAATATTATAAAGCGACGAGAATATTTTTTGTACGCCAAAAAAAAACTAAATAACGACTTATATAGTGATAACCAATTTCAAAACACTGCTTCATGAAGCTTCGGAGCGGAAACGAATCAGTGAGTCGATTCAGCGGTTCGGAGCGCCAAAGTCACGTGATTTCAGCAGTTTGGCGGTTTGACACGCGATCCAAATCATGATTCGACCAGCTGCTTCATTTCCGCTCCTAAGCTTCATGAAGCAGTGTTTTGAAATCGGTTATCTCGCTCAATGGACTGTGGTGAGGTGGGCGTGGTTTAGCAAATCTGTGATGGGAGAGAGAGTCAGAGAACGAGCGGCATGTAAGTGAATCAAGGCTTGATGAAAAACACCTGGCTCTTGTTTCAGTGATTGGCGTGGAGAGACAGGATATAAACCACCAGGAAATGAGGACTGGGGGAGACATTCTGGGACTCGTAGCAACATGGATGCAGAGAGGAACTGCTTATGAAACCAATGAATGTGAAAAGAGTTTTTTGATTATTGTTTTATGTTTTGTGCGATGTGCACAGTTTGTTGACTGACTTAAAGAGAAAATAAAAGAGCACTTATACGAGTCCCAGAAAGCTGACCTCTTGTCTTCTTCCTTATCCATTTACGAACCCATTTTTCCTGCTTCTAACACATCAACTTTGTGGCCAAAATGTTCACTTGCTGCCTAATATATCCCACCCAATAACAGGTGTCGTGACGAAGAGATAATCAGTGTTATTCACTTCACCTATCAGTGAAGTCATAATGTTATGCCTGATCGGTGCATATGACTTCTAATTGTGATGTGACAGGTGTGGCAGGTTAAAACTCTGGTGATTGTGAAAGAGTGGGTGGAGCTGAAGGACCTGGTGCAGAGGGCATACTGGCTGAATCTGTGACAATGTGGTTGTGTGTATGTGTTGTTGTTGTTTTTTTCATTTATAATCATGACTCAGTTTTCCATAACTTAGCTATGAGTTATCTCCAAATTTCTCCCCTGCTCAGGTACCCCATACTTCATTAACTATTCCTGTAATAATTTTTGCCATAATATTAGCCTTTTGGACATGGATGGTGAAAGCTAGAATAAATTTAGTGAAGCACACTTGTGATCACCAAGATATTTTCCCGCCCATATGCTAGAGCCTCTAGCAGCATAAAATCTATAACTACCACCTCAAAAGGCCTAGTTGTAAAGAATGATTTAATCGTAAGTATTCTTAGAATCTTTGTGAGAATGCAACCCTGAGATCTGTTCATCCATGGCTTAATATCATCCCACATACCCACCTAGAAACATTGCTTTCTCAAGACCAGAAAAGTATTTTCCATATTTTGGATCCCCAAATCATGTGAATTCTTTATTACTTGATTTTGATTCAAGCATACAAAAGAAACACAAAATGCATTCTCCATACAGATCATACTCAATCACACAGTACAATAACCTATGATTCTTGTGTACACAGTTCCATTGCATCATTAAACACAATACAAATATAAAAAAATGGTCTGTTGGTAAAACGGACTGCATATTTGAGAAGAAGAAGAAGAAAAAAAAATAGCCATATTTGAGAGTTCAGTATCTGAGATATTGTCTGGTCTTGTCCAATCAGGGCATTAACTGAATTTGTGTAGTTTCCTGGGAAATTCGTAAACGTTTGTGTATCATTGTATTCCATTGCTTCACCAGAGACAATAAAGGTTTAGGTCTTGCTGTTAAATTGCACACAGCTCATCTTTGGATTAACCTGGGAGAGTTGGTCTATTCCCTTGAGTCACATTATAATAGTCATAGCAGTCCTGGGGCCATATTCACAGAACTTCTTAAGGCTAAAATTAGCTCCTAACTTGCCGATTTAGGAGAAACTCTTAAAAATAATGGGCGTGTCAGTCCTAATTTTAGGACTCCAAAATTTTTGCTCTAAAAGTTTTTCATAAAGCATTTTAGCACTAAAAGTAGCTCCTAAATCTGTGAAATGCTAGGAGTAGTCAAGAGGACTCCTAAGACACTAAGACCAAATCACAAACAATCCTAATGGTTGTTGACCTTTCTCCCCTTTCGCTCTTCCACTTTGGTTCCTTGTACTCACTGTCTATCATAACAAAAAGGCAAAAATGCCAAAAATAATTAAAGGAGCTGTATGTAGGACTGTGGCCAAAACTGGTACTGCAATCACTTTCAAATTACTGTTGAGCGGTGTATCCCCTCTCCCTCCCCCTGACTCGAGGCTGCCAGATAGGCTGCAGGATCCAGCAGGAACGTAAGCTGCTACACGGAGCTTTCAATGGAAAGTGACGAGTCGTACACAGTAAGTTTTTTTTCTTTCTGTTAATTATGTTTATGCTTCAAGAGCAATGTTTTATGAAGTAATTATGAATCGCAAAAATTTACTAATGGCGATTAGCCAAATATAATCGTAAATATGAACGCTCGTATGTGACAGTACATTCCCACATGAAAAAATACTATAGTATACTATAGTAAAATTACAGCAAAGCTAAATAACATTAGCAATGGTCATACAGGTCAACTTGCAGCATGTTTTGTCCACTATATATGCGAAGAACGAATGAGGAATAATTTTTTACCGAGGTAACGTTAGGCTACTGTCTCAAATACGTTTTCACATTGCCATAATAGGCGTGCTAATGTTGTTTTCCTCAGCGTCCCAGCATAATGAGAGAGAAACGGGCTCTGATAATGCATTACTAATGTTAGCAATGACGACTTGCCATTTTTATTTACCAAACAATTCCTTAACGTTACCTTTTCAATTCAATGACCCACCTCCTCCATCTGCGCTAACCTAACGTTACTTTGCACGAACATGCATAACTTTGTTCGACTGTCATGAATATTTGAAATGCCCATTTACATTAAGTACAAGTTAGCCAAACATAGATGAACCTTACCTGTCCAGGAGAAAATTAGCAACGTTGGCATCAGTCTTCATATTATTCTCCGTTTTCAGCCGTCTCCATCTTTCAAAGGCATCTCCTATACAAATCCTTGTTTTATTTCGGACACTGTCACAACGTTTTTCTTATTCATAACGAGGTCGTTTAGGTTTCGTAAAGTTAGACATTGTTTATCCAAAAAGTTTGTAGCTGCAGCTGTGGTAACTAGAGCAGAGCTGGCAACCCGAATGCAGAAACACTACTGACTTCGTGATTGGTAGATAGGTGGAGGGTGGCACTTCAGGCATGACACAACATGTCAACATCAACATCAGTTGAGGGCTGCAACTTCACTTTTAAAATGACAATATTTTGGCCGGACAACTGTTGTCAGTGATATAAGTATTTGAAATTAACATAATTTCTTAATGTCTAGTGACATATCAGGGCCATTTTATGATTAATTGAAATACATTTCTTACATACAGTTCCTTTAATATTATTTATTTATTTATTTATTTAATAAATAAATAAGAAGTAATCTCTGATTACCTGTGGCAAGTGTTTCACAAGTTCACACTTACAAATGATCGGATTGGGTAAAAGAGTAAAATAAGCCTATTTGGCGTGCTGTCCAAGGGGGTCGAGGGCTCCCAAGGGGATCGACTATTGCCCTGAGTCCCCGGCTGGGCAGAGCTGGAGTCAGGGTGGTGGAGGGATGCAGAAAATCGGCTGTATATACTGTATATGGCTCCTCTTGAGCTGATTAGATAGTGCTCCTCCTGAACTTTGTTTATAAAACATAATTTTTCGCTTGAATTCTGCAATCTCTCGAGATTCAAACCTGTAAGAGGCTGACAATTAGCTGAACAGTTTATTTAGTGACACTTAGCCTTCTTTTTAAAATCTTTATTTGAATATGGCAGCATTCTTTTTAAAAAACCTTTATTTGAATATGGCAACATTTTTATTTTAAAATCTTTATTAAAATATGACAGCATGATACCTTATTCTACAATATTTATATGATTAAATCACTAACAGAGACTCCTCCCCTATAAGCCAATCACTGTGGTCATAGTTGTTTAACATATTTTTATTGGATTTTACACATTTGACAAACAAACAGAACACACTTAAGTACTAACAAACCTAACTTAAATCCCTTCCCCTCCCCAATAGTCCTGGCAGGTAAAAAAAAAAACAAATAAAATAAAATTAATAAAAAACAAATCCCTTACATATAAAATGCTTTATATCATACACTCCTATTAAGCACTTTGTGTATATACAATTAATTCACACATCTATAGCCTCAATATCTCCTTCTTTAACAAATTCAATAAGCATCTCCCAGATATCATAAAATTCAGAAGACTTCCCCTTTATTACGTATGTAAGCTTCTCAAGAGCCAAACTGAATATCAAATTTTTCAATCAAAGTCCAAGGGAAGGACAGCTAGCATTCTTCCAACAGAGGGCAATTGAACGTCTTGCTTGTAATAGGCACAAGTCCACCCGTTTTCTTTCTCTGACGGGCAAAGAGCAAATGTCCACATAGATACCCAATATACATATTACAGGACTTAAAGGAACAGAAGTAGTAGTAAAGTGAGACACATACTGAGTTACCTTACTCCAGAACCTTTGCATCTCCTCACATTCCCACACACAGTGAAAAAATTTACCTTGGAGCTTATGACACTTAAAACATAAATCAGGAATACTAGGGTTAAATTTATTCAATCTCACAGGTGTAATAGGTTCGCATTATCCAATTATATTGTAAAAGTCTCAACCGAGTGTTAATAGTTTGTGTTTGTGCTTTTAAACATATTGTACTCCAATCATCTACTGTGGTCATAGTTAATAAGCGTAATGACATCATCCATAGCAACGAGGTCAACTCCGCCCCTTCTCTTAGGGACTTCTCTCGGTTCCTTAAAAGTTGGCCTCAGCAGCTTTGTGAATAGGTTTTAAGAGAAAACTCTTATCTACGAACTTTTACTGCCATTTAGGAGAACTCTTAGTGCTAAGATAAAATGTTTTGTGAATATGGGCCCTGGTCTATAATGCATGAATACCTTACAGCTTTTGTAACATCCAACCTCCACTAGCTTTAAAATGGACATGTACTTGGTTTATAATCAAGAGATGTTCCTTTCCTGATAACATTGCACATGGTAACACTATCTACTCAGCATCTGACGCTCCTGCTAATAGGCACATAGAGAGTGTTTGCCGCTGTATTACACTATCCTGGACAATACTGAACTTCAAAGTCAAACACTGCTAACTACGTTCCCCTCCTCTGTTCAATAATTTGCTGAATTAAGATGATATAATGGAATGTTATCTTTCACTATTCTGTTCACTAACTTTAAACCCTGTACATATCCCTATGAAAGAACTAGAAATATAACTTCTAGTTTCATACTTCTATATTTTTTTCTTCTCATGTTGCTCATGTTGGCACATGCTAACACTCACCCACATCACCAACACAAGCCAAGAATGGGAGCACTAGTCAATTTGTCCTCAGTTTGACATGATTTTGTTATATATTTTCCTGAACTTGGTTGACATTACTAGGATTTTCAACATGAAGATACAAGCTCAGCAAATCATACCTCATCCTTAAAGGAATTTCCTGTAACCTAAAATAGTTCACAATAGAGGGTATAGGCCACTGTTGGACAGCTGCAGCCTTACTGGATTTACAGTTTTAGATATTTACTTTGAGACTAGGGTCCTTAAAGCATTATATTCTGTGACGAGCAGGGCGAACGAGAGCCGTGAGAGAGCGACGCAAGGCCGGTGAGTGATGGGATGATGAGTGCCATCTGCCGGCCTGGTCCTCTCTCGTCCTTCACTGTCGTCACTCCTCCTTTTATGCTCCCGTCACTCCTCCGTGAGAGATCCGAGACCGGTGTGACACGCAGCTGGCGCTCATCATCCCATCACTCACTGGCCATGTGTCACCCTCTCATGGCTCTTGCTCACCATGCTCACCACACAGTACTACATGTAACCACCTTATTGTTTGTGTCTGAGAACACAAACAATATACAAATTATTAATACTATTAATTTAGAACACCAAGTCCTTGTGGTACCTTATTAAAGTCCTTGTGAACCAGAAGTTGCGCCTCTTCTTCATCACTCGCTCATAGTAGAATAATGGTTGGAGGGGAGTTTTTAAGGTTATTAAACCCAAGCGATCAAACTGACGTCAACAGAGAAAGAACACCATTCCAGAGAAGAAGCAAATTTTCAGATTTTGATTAAAGATTGCCCCAAAAAAACATATTGTTTCCTGTGTTTAATCCTTTGTGTGTTAAAATTGTTCACCACAAGACTAGTAATGGGCGTTAACAAAGTAAGAATAGTCAATTTTAATTTCATGATGACTGCATAGCTTGCCCATTGCAAACCAAACATAAGTTCATTGGAAAAACATACCTCTACCAACATTTTTGTAAAACTCCAAAAAGTCACCTATACAGGCTAAAATAAACATTAATGGCAGTAAAATACCAACAAATGCATTCATTTTCACACACATTTTGATTCCAGGTGCAGATTATCAATTAGTTTTCGCATGGTTTTCACAATTCCTTGCACATCACTGTTATGACATCAAAACACTTTTACTTTTTGTGCATGATTTGTAAACTAATACACATCACATGACCAGCTCCATATTTAAAGGTGAACTATGTAGGATTTTTGCAGTAAAATATACAGAAACCACTAGGCCAGTGTTATATATTTTGTTCAGTTGAGTACTTAGAATATCCCAAATGTTTCCAACTATTTGTATATCATGAGAAATTGCTATTTTAACCAAGGAACCGGGACGTGTGAGCTATGCGTGTGAGGGAGTCGCCTGTCGATTGCGTCATATCTGCGTCACCCTCGGTTTCCGGTTTTATTCAGTGAAACACTTTACTCTCACTGCAGTGTGAACAAGTGTCATAGCAGCCGCCGAGCGAACGTCATAACTTAATTTTCAACACACTCAGATATATCTAATACGATAAACAGAGTTGCGTTACCTCATACTCATGACTGGAAAAGAGGAAGTGGCGCCGGCAACCGTGTCATAATAAAAGTCCCGCCGGCGACAATGCCATAATAACAGTCCCGCTCTTCAATCGCTCCTGCGGCCTTGCTCAGCTCCACAACACTCGGCCCTGCTCTGCTTCACTACAGTAACGTTAATAATCGCATCCATCAACATGATTTCTGCCCGAGTCCTATCCTGACTGTTTTCCACCGGCTGTGAGGTGAAGACCACATGTCCCAAGATTCTGCGCTCAAACGTGGCGTCATCAAACTACGCCTTTGTTTTGAACAGGCGAACTCTAGTGGACGGAAAAGTTACATAGTGTAGCTTTAATGTATTACTTTTCATTTTAAACAGTAGCTCACCTGACCTTGCGATTCAGAGTGATCATGAAAGTTCCATGAAACATAAATCACAATAAAACAGCTCAAAGACTTGTAGAAACAAGCTAAAATAGCATTGTTAATTTAGTTAACCAAAAAATTTCTAGCTGAGTCACCAGCGTGAGTTTAAGGCAACTGCTATTTTAGAATGCATCACCTTATTATTTCCATGTTAGCTGTCATGTAGGAAGCTGTACATTAATATTTTTTACACATAGCACAGGTACAGAGGTTGAAAGTTTTGTAGCACATGCCACACAGTTGTAGCACAAGTAGGCCTATAAAACTTCTGCTACCTTCTCTGAAAACAACCACAAGTAGTGAAGTTCATGTAGTGCAGTTCATCACTTAAACAGGCATGTGACTGATAAAGAACATTAATGTTCCATACAGGGCACACAAAATACAAACCATCTCTTTAACTTTAGTTTAAGTACTACATGTAATGAGGGACCAAACAGACCAATTTTGCTCATGAGTCAGATGTATTAAGCATAGTTACATAGAACACACAGATTTAACATTATGCCAATACTTGCTGCAGTTAGAAACAGAGAATAAAAAACAGTCCAGCACCCCAAATCACAGTCTTTCACTTAGGATCAGTTAGGACCATACACTTTGCTCAGTCTTTGATCAGTTGAAGTATAAATTGAGAAAAGAGTAATTAAAGGTCAAGATGGTTCCACAGCAAAATTCAACTGGAAGAGAGGGCCTCAACGTTTCAAATATAGCTTTGCTTTAACACCAGGTAACAGTCAAGCAGTAGATGGAAATCAATTATCTTAGTTCCATCCTCTCATTTGTATAAGCCACCAAATACTCCAAATATGCCCAGAACACAAACAAAATTGTTAAATGCAGCATTCTATATGAAATTGTTAAATGCAGCATTCTATATATACAGTATATAGGTGTGTCTGGGTTGTTTTAAATGTTTTTAACTGTCACCGTCCCACAGGTGGGACGCCTGGTGCTCTTTTTTTGATCGCCTTTTTTCATATCATATATTTAAGTAATTATCATAAATTAGGTATAATTTGAAAGTTTACAAACTCAAAATTCATCCTGTGAAAACCGTTTTGAAATCGGACATTGTGTTACCATGGAAACGTTACTCGAAATTATTCTAGCGGGCTCCTCCCCTAGTGGGCAGTGTCATGTTTCATATTACAACAATTATTTTAATTATTTTCTACTTTATATTCAAAATCTTTTCCATTCTTGACAAAACACATATTGCCGGAAAGGTCTGAGTCTCAAGGGTCCTTATTTGGTGACTGTTTTGTGATGGAAGTGATATTTGGACAGAAATTTACAGGAAAATGCATAAAAAAAACAATCAATGGAATTTGAATGACACCCAGTGGCTATTTTTGGTATTGCGCCTAAACAAAATCTCATGGGGACTTCAATTTTTGTGATATCAACTTCAAATTTGGAACAAAACTTGGTTAGACATATGGCTTTGATTTTATAGTAATTTTAGAGTACAATTTTTTTTGTAAAATATATATTTTATATGAAATAAAAAATATTTACTACAGAATTTTTCATTTACAGTAAATTTAAACTTCCATAACTTTATAATACTTTCATATTTTGAATTGCTTTCACTTCAGCAATAATCTGCAGAGTGTCGTCTTTAAAACGAGACCAAACTTAGGTCTATTCCAAAGCATTCTTGAATTACAGCCCTTTAAGTTTGGATAGTGCATTTTAATGTGTTTTCTCAAAAAGGGGGGTCCCTTACGAAACAAAAATATATTGCAGTATATTGGAAAATATAATGTAATACATAAGGCGATATATTCCCATATATGGGATTTAATATTTATATTTTCCAATATATTGCAATATATTGAAAGCGGCAATCATTTGTATATTTTGCAATATACTGCAATATATTACATATATTGTATATATGTACCATCAATATATTATTAATATATTATAATATATTTCAAGTAATATATTGGTAAATATATTTTCCTTTCGTAAGGGGTGACAGTTAAAGGGTTAAAATATCATAGAGTTGTTTGTGGTGAGGTAAATTAAACGCGATATGCGGTGACGTCACATTCATGTTGCATTGTGGAATATGAAGCTGCCTGAAGTGTACATATGAAGTAGACTCGCTCCCTCGGTCCAAATCGAGGGAGCAAAGGTCTGTCCATATAAACTGCCCTCGTACAGTTCACCGCTGGAAAGATGAATGTGTATTTAAATTGGGTCATTTATGTAGTAGAAATGTGAAAATTGGTGCCAGGCTGAGAAAAGCCAGAAAATGTATTTTTGGCTCATGTGGATGAAAGACAACAACTCAAAGAATGCACTTGCTTCGCTGCCCTACGAGGCCACTCCCAAGCCACGCCTATCGGTTACATCTCTTGCCCACCGCGGCACCGCCCCACCGTCGTTTTGATTTTTATAGTAACAAAATAATTTAGTTCAGTTAGAGAACAGACGCAACAATTAAAAACTGAACGTGTCTGCTCAATACAGCACAAGCCGAATGAGTGAGCACGGCCGACCGCCATTCATTCGCGGCCTCAGTTATTCACGGTGCGTGTCCAATCTTGCGCGTTTTCAGTTCATGCCTATGGAAGCTTAACTTTCATAGGAATTCATTGAAAAAATCCTCTGATATTTGCGTCATCTGAGGCTTTTTTTCCAGACATAAAATACATAAATCTCTCATCTCAGGGGGATTTGAGGGGAGAAAGCACGATCATTTGAATATACTACCGGCTTTCTTATACAAAGCTTAATGCTAAATCGCTGAAGTAACCCTTTAACCAGAAATGTTTTCAGACAAACATTTTATTTGCCAAAAATGGCAGACTGCAGGAACATAACACTTCTTGCTTAACATGAAGTTAATTTTGTTTATATAGCCTAATATCACTATTCACAATCCAAACAACATCCATCCGTTCTGGTTGAGCACTTGAAAATACAGCTTCATTTTCCTATAAATCATTAGAAAAGTCTAAAGTTTTATTATAAAATTTGAACTTATTATGATAAAAATATGTTATGGTAATTTCTTAATTTTTGTCAGGAAATCATATGCATCCGCTGAGAGAGAGAAAAAAACCCTTACACTCAAGAAAAACTTAAAGTCTTCATCTGGTGTCTGCATGCACTGTAAAAAAAATTTAGGTAAAAAGGTTGTACAACAACAAACATCTTAGTACTAATTTCCCCTAGCTTTTTCTTGTTGATAAATAACAGTTAAATGAACTGAAAATATGTTGTCTGTGACACAAAAAAATGTTTAGTTGAGTCAAATTGACATTATTTGTTTTCTGAGAGGTGTAACTATTCTTTAACAAATATTTTGTAGTTGAGCCAATTCAAAAAATGTTGTCCATTTGAAACAGAAATTCTTAAGAATTAACAGGTTTAAATGTTGCAGTTTTTATTAAAAATCATTTGGTCATCACCATTTTGGTGATGAGCGTTTCCTTTGGTTGGGCAGGTTGACTCTTTGTGTGAGTTTGTGGTTTTTGTAACAGTGCTTAGCAAAACACATAATTTGAAAAGAAAGAAAGAAACCATGATCAAGATGGTTCTTTAAACTGATGTGAGAATCATTGAGCCTACTCATTCACATAAAACAATACACTGATTTAACATTTGTAAAACACTTTTTCTTCACAAAGCCCGTATGCGAGGAGGCGTGATATCTAATGAATAATGATCGAGATCACCTGAGATGACAAAAGAACACAATAGCCCGCATAAGGACCTGCATAATGAATGAGCTTAATTCAGGTGTGTGACTGAGAGCAACAGGACATATATTATATATTATTATATTGTACTTATCTAGTGAATGCATCTTGATTTAAGAATGTTTAAACATTTAGACTAGAAACAAGACAAAAATTACTAAGAGCATTTTTTCAAAAAATTTTGTACTATTTTTTTGTTTTTGAAAGTTGTCTCATGCTAAAAAATGTAATAATAAATAATTAAAATTAAGATACAATTTATACAAAATGAAATTCACTGTAAAGAAAGCAATTCACTTTCTACAAAAAAAAATAATAACTTTCTACAAAACAAAACTCCAGATTTATTTATTTAGAATGTAGTCAACAAAGGCCTATTATATTTTAAATTATCAAAAGATTTGACTACACTGCAAAGAATGCTCTTCTTATTTAGTTGAAAATTGTACTTATCTAGTAAATGCATCATGATTTATTAGAATGTTTACATATTTAGACTAGAAACAAGACAAAAATGACTAAGAAGAGCATTTTTTATAAACATTTTTGTACTTTTTTATGTTTTTGAAAGTAGTCTCATGGTAAAAAAAAAATATTAATAAATAATTAAAATTAAGATACAATTTATACAAAACGAAATTCACTTTAAATAAAGCAATTCACTTTCTACAAAAAAATCACTTTCTACAAAACAAACTTTGATATTAAATAAAAAAAATAACATTACGTTATATTTAAACATCAATATGAAGAAAAATATGTTTGACTGGTACTATATTTATAGCATCTGTGCAGACATTTGTGAATAAAAGCTTTATTGATGTGACACTAGGCTCTTTTACAATATAGACATTATGATCGGTCCAAAACAGGCCAATTGAATCTTGTCTAAACAGTCTTGCGTGTATGACATGCAGCAGGATTCATATTTAAACGGTCTTTGTGTAATATTCACAGATGCTAACATAATAAACTTAACAGAATAAAGCCTACCTTACAATCAGAGCTGAATCCTTTGCTCTTAGCAGCTTTTCATGAGGAGAATAAATCCAGGGTTACTGCTCAACGCGTCACAGTAACGTTACAGTGCTTCACTAGATGTGTTTGTATGAGTTGATGTGTGGGCGTAGACTCTGGATCGTCAGTATTTGAATCTCAATAGAATGCACGCTCCGTGGGCATGGTCGCATTAGCGGATAATGAAGTGGCTCGCGGGTGACTGACATGTATCTCTTTTCGAACAGATTACATAAACACAGAATGTTTGTTTTCGCTTTGGTTTACATTATTTAAAACCTGACATTTCAGCGTTTCTTTAGACATATGTCTCATGTTTGTGAGACAAGTATTCACTAAGCATGAGTTCCTTTTCTGAAGACTCTCTGAATGAACGTCTTTGACAGAGAGACTGCAGATCGCGCATCATGTTTGTTTTCTTTATTTTGCAAAAAGCTAAACATTTTGTTTTTATTGTGACTGTACACAAATTTTTTTTAAACTTAACAGATAATAATGATGTATAACACTTGCCTGAATGTCTCTTTGGCACTGATAAGAAAAAAAGAGAGACGATCTTGCTGGCGTGACCGCCGACTCGAGAGGGTTACTATTTTTTTAATGAAAATTTAAATTTAAAATTGAGTCTGGTACTGTTTTGCCATGAGCTACTAATTACTGTGTTGCTATGCAAGGAACTATTTTCCTGTTTTTTATCTTGCTGTTCTGTAAAGCACTTTGGTCAGTGTAGTGGCTTTTGTAAATATGCTATATAAATAAAGTGAACTTGACTGACATAATGGCAGGCTCTGGCTTCATGGCTGGAGGGGGCTCTAGCGCGGGGTCCACGGCGAGCATGGGTTTGGACTCCGATTTATTGGCGGACGTGGACCTCATCTTTGGGTGCATGATGGAATTTCTCTCTATCGTAGCGGGACACTCCGGGCTGGGATAACTCTTTCAGATAGATGCGCACAAAGAAGATTTATTTTTAAAGTTTTTAATAAACAAAACAAAGATGCTGGAGATCACTGGAGATTAACAGGAATTCAAAAAACCAAAACCACACGGGAGTAAAGACATGAACCAAGAGGTAATAACTGAAAAACAGGGATGTATACAGTAAATACCTGGAGCAAACAAAGGCAAATAAACTAGACACAGGTTAAACTAATGAGTAACTATGGTAACCAATAAGTGTTAATCAAGAGCTAAACTGAAAAGATACACAATAAACAGAAACACAAGTGCAAAATAACAACTAAATTTAACATAGCCTTGGCACTAGTCTTGCGCTTTTCTCTCCAAAACTCACATTGCAGTAACCTACAAAATAAACACATGCCATACCTTTAGTTGAAGTGCCTTAAACACTTATACACTGCAGCAGTCTTTGTAATTTTCCTGTCCACCTTCATATTCAACCCCCCAAAACCAAACCCACCCATTTTTTCTCTCTCTCTTTTCTTTTTTTTTTCTTTTTTTTTGTGTGTGTGCAAAATGGTCTGTCAAAACCTTAAGTTGTCTTAAATTATGATAAGTAACCATCAATTCCATTTACTTTAGATAGATTAAAAAAGGAATTCAAAATGCCATCATTTTCTTGGAGGTGAACTCTGGAATACCCTTAATGGGTCAATATAAGCACAGGTTGGACTTGATACATTTTAAAAAGGTATTTAGAAGTTTTTGTTTTAAACTTCAAAAAAGTAGGGTGTACCTCTAGGTGTCTACTTTCCACGACTTTTAAAAAACAGCATGACTAAAATATCTGGCAATATCTTTTTTTTTTTTTTTTTTTTTTAGAAACATTTTAAGATGTGACATGATGGACAATAACAGTAGTAAGTTCCACATGAATAAATCATATGGGTGTTTTATGTAATTATGTTATATGAGCACTTAACTAATGCACAATTAGTATAATAGATAATTGTATAATTATTAATATTTGTATAATTATTTATGTGTTCTGTTCTGTTGTGCAAATAACTATTCTCTGTGCTTTAATGCAAGCCTATTTCCTTCTTTTTAAGTATCTATTTTGATCCGCTTTGGTCGTTGTGTTACACAGCGTGTCTAAAACACCATATTGTGACTACTCAATGCAAATGAAAACTCACAATACACAGGGGGTCACCCTGTGAAGGTGATGCCTAATTGGGACTATTTATCAACATTGCTCTGGCCAGTCCTGACAAGTACATGCTTTTTTACCTGACTCTCATTAGCACTATCTGTAATGAGGGAACATGAAAATCTGTTCATTTGCATACAGTACACCAAGTGAATAAAGAGAAGGGGCCTCTGGGGGTTTTGTGTTGCATACGTTATATACTGGGTGGAGTGAATCATTTACAAAGATTTAAAAATGGAAAAAAAGACAGTGAAATTGTTTATAGGTTTTCGTTCAGGACGAATATGATTGTGGATATACAAATTGTTCACTGTAGAAGGCTTTTAGGTGTTTTGATGTGGGGGAAAAAAAACCTTAAAAGCCCACTAGTACTTTGAACACAAACTGTTTCTGAAAAGAATACTTGGAAAAGGCTATGGTGCACTTAAAGGCACCATTACTTTCAAGCAGAGCTGAATGCAGAGCTCTAATGAAAAGCTATTGAGGCATCAAGGCCTAGAAAGCATTTAATGTCAGTCATTCTACCTATTACCAGGCATTTAATGCAGACTGACTGGGACTGCATGTTAGCATGACGAAGAGAGCGCAGGTTCAATAACAAGGTCAGTTTACACAGCACACTCCAGCTCTGATAATCCTTAGATATGCTGACGCTCTGTGTACACTGTAAATTGTTGGCCAATAAGCAGACATTTGCTCAGTGGGACTCTAAAAGAGACAAAGGACAAATATTTGAACCATTAAAGAAGGCAAATATATGAGTACAGCTTTAATGATATACGTACATTGTCTTTTGCCTTATCATGCACAAAACTATAGACACTTTTTCTTCAATATTCATTTGATAACTAAAACTGATGATAAAGAGTGAACATAAGTGAACACTAAAGTAAGGTCACTCTATATGGTTGCTTTCTTGAGTACTTACCCCAAGCTACAGGGATCGTAACCAGCACTTAGCTTACTCGAAATTGCTTTCGATAAGTGTTTTACCAAAAATGTTTCATTTTTGTAAATTATTTTTTGTAATGTACAATCAAGTACTCTCCACCAGCCACACACCCACATGATTCCAGTAACTTAAAGTCAATGTGAATTACCATTTGCAATGGATTTTCTCCTGAAATCTGATTTCCTGTTTACTTTAAAATTTAAAGTTTAAATAAATAGTTCATATGGAAATTAAGTACATTTTGAAGGACACTACATCTTTTTGCAGCTCTCTAGCAAAAAACTCAAGCTTCTAAAATTCAGTTTTACATCACTAAAATAAATTATATTTCAAAATATATTAAAATAGAAAACTATTATTTTAAATTGTAATAATATTTCACAATATTGTTTTGTTTCTGTTTTTTAATTTTTATCAAATAAATGTGGGATTTGTGAGCATGAATGAGACTTCTTTCAAAAACTTTAAAAATATTAATGTGTCCAATCTTTTGACCAGTACTGTATATAATTTAAAATATAATAGGCTTATACTAAATTTTGTTCACATGCTGTGCAATAATACATGCATGCATGAGATCACACAATTAACGTTTTTTGTTAAGAGTGGACATTATTTTAAGGTATCCTCACATGTCCCCCTTCATGCCTCTTTACATATGGGCTTTGTAAACAAAAAGTATCTTACAAAATTTAAATCAATATTGTTTTATGTGAATAAGTAGGCACAATGATTTTTACATCATTTTGAAACAAAAGCTCTAGGCAACAACATCCATTAGTCAACAGTCTTGTGGACATATTTACTATTCAATTCAATTCAATTCAAATTTATTTGTATAGCGCTTTTCACAATACACATTGTTTCAAAGCAGCTTTACAGAAAGTGCATTTCATAAATGTACATTGAAAAATGTTAGAAAGAGAATGTTACAGAAAAATGTTAGAATAAGTTAATCAATCATGTATTAATTTAGGCCATAACAACGCTGGCGTTGAGTCGTCTCTTCACAGGCGTCGAGTCGTCTCATCACAGGTATTGGGGCATCTGAAGTCTCCATGAGAGGCTGGATACAAACTGGAGCTGATGAACTAGTTACTAGTGTCCCGAGATAACAACAGAAAAGCAGATGGGAAATAATTAGCATAGCTGCTGTTCAGAATATTAATGCTTTTGATCCGATTTAACTGTAGTATAAAAGGTAATTATAATGTGAATGCTTGGCTAAAGAGATGCGTCTTTAATCCTGGTTTTGACATCTGCAACTAATTTGGTGTTATTATCAGGGATTTTAAAGGTCCCGTTTTTCCTGTTTTTTTTGAAGCTTTGATTGTGTTTACAGTGTGCAATATAACATGTGTTCATGTTTCGCGTGTAAAAAAACAGTATTTTTCACACAATTTACTTATCTGTATACCGCTGTTTTCACTGTCCTAAAAACGGCTTGAGGATTTCCCTGTTCTATGAAGTCCCTCCTTCAGAAACACGTAACGAGTTCTGATTGTGCCAGGGGTTCCCGTGTTGTGATTCGACAGCAGCTTAGCGCACGTTGCCCGGAAAGGTCACGCCTCTTACCATAACGGGGAGATGCATGCGCTCAAAGTACAGCGTCCCTGAAGGCCAAACAAAGGTGATTTGACTCCGGGATGAAAATAACAGCGTCTCGACGACATGGTGACAAACACACTACAAACACAACCGAACGAAACACTTCCTCTTCTCCACGTGGGAGAGCAACAAGACCACGCCCTTTATTTTATGTACAGTATAGCTTATTATACTATTTTATACCTATTTTACTTATACTTTTATATTATTGATCATACATAAACTTGCATTTAACAAAAAGAGACTGGGTTGTGTTTTATGTCATTTAATGTTATCACAGTGATAATCATATTGTCTGAAAAAACATTAACAAAAGATAAATCTCAGAGAGGCACCCATAAACAAAATTAGTTTCTAACATTTTTGGAAAAAAAACGAATGGGCAATGAAAAAGTGGATAAGTGTTCTTACACAGCACAGATCATAATGAGCGAGCGTGTTTTTTAAATAAAGTTTGAGGAAGCTTGATGATGACGTTGATCCGCGACCATGGTGTGCTGTAGTCAGTTTATAGCCTACCGTTAGCATTTTATATCTGACGGCTTTATTTAGGCTTCAAAATGTATACATTTTGGATTAATTTGTAAAGATTATCTTGATAGACAAAACGTGTAAGGGTCATAACTCTTTGTTGAACACAGATCTTATTTTGTGCGATTTTCCAAAAGTCTATGGGGAAAATGCATGGCTTTTCGATCGAGGGAACCCAGGCCAATCGAGGCCAACCCGCTAACTTCCGGGTTGGCCTACAAAGTGACGTCATAACTTCGGCACTCTATAACAATGATTAATGTGGCGAGGGGGGCGTGGTTTAGTGAAGTCTGTGACGGGAGAGAGAGTCAGAGGACGAGCGGGGCACATAAGTGAATCAAGGCCACGAGAGGAGAGAGCTGCAGAGAGGAACTGCCAGAAACAAACCATTGACAAAGAAAGAGAGAGAGAGAGAGAGAACTTTTCATTTGAGTTGTGCAGTTTGTTTGTAGTGATGGGCAGACCGAGGCTTCGTGAAGCACTGAAACAGTTGAAGCAAATGTGCCATATTGTTTCGAAGCTTCAAATCAATCCGACACCCGTCTCTACGGTGACATCTAGTGGTCACTTGCATGTGTTGATCTGAAATAACCATGACAATGATCCATGTAAAAAAATAAACAGTTTTTAAAGGTCCCATGGCATGGCATTTTTCTATTATTTTATAATGTTTCCTGAGGTGTACTTATATTGTTAGTATGATTTTTTACATCATAAAATTTCATAATTTAGAAATAAAAGGCATTTTTTCTATACTGCTTTTTGCCCTGTGGCTGAAGGCCCTGTTACAAGAGGCGTGTCTGCTGTGAGACTTCAGTAAAAACGCCCACTGTTGTGATTGGCTGACATCTTTGCATTTGATATGAGCGGAGGGGGCGTGGTTTAACGAGGTCTACGAGGCACGAGCAGGCACGAGCTGCTGCCAGAGAGATGGATGGACCGGAGTTCACTTCACATCGGTTCTGTCAGTCTCAGTTCAGTGAACTGTTTTAGTTACAGCATATACTTCAGGTTATTAGTCTTTTTCTAGTCGGAGGGGCTGTCACTCATGTCAGAAAGTTAGTAACTTTAGTAAATTATGGATCAGCGCTGACTGGAGACGCGAACCGTTTAGAATGATTCAGTCTGATTTGGTGAACTGATTCGGTTCACTAAAAAGAACCGATTCAAAAGAAAGATCGTTCGCGGACCGGACATCACTAATGTACCAGAGACTGAGCTCAGCGATTGCTAACAAAGTTATTTATAGTAACTACTGAGTTATGAGAGCGCTGTCAGTCAGCGCGAGTTTATTGTGTTTGTATTTGAGAGTTCTGAATAAACACCCAGTCACGCCGAGACCCAGTCACGCCGAGTCCGTCTTCATCATTATTACCAACTTTGTAACACATGCAAAGTACCATTACAGCTGTCGAGATGAACAAGTTACGAGTAAGTGTTGATAATAGCATTATTTTTAGATATGTTCCTATCATATGGAAAGCGTCAGTGACGCGCATTGAGTACACAGCGCAAACAAAGACACAACAGCAGTAATCGAATGTAATCCAGTTTATTGTGGGAATAGCTGGCTAGTAGTGATGGAAATTTCGATTCTTTCAAGAGATTCGTTCATTTTCAGTTCGTTCATCAAAATGATTCGTTCAGATTCGTTCATTGATTCGTTCAGTGACCATTTTTTATATTCCATAAATATCCCAGCAGGTGGCAAAAAGAGTGTCTTATGCGTTATTTCTTAAGTCAACGAACGTATTTACTAACAAAAAAAAATCATTTGGCTTTATTAAAATGTGTGCATCTATCATTAAATAAAATAAGTCTAAATAAGTGGTTCAGAAGACCAAAGCACAAAGGTTTTCTTGCATGATTAACAATTAATTGTTTGCACATTCATATTATTCAGATATATCTGGGATTATGGTAAACGAACGTGGAGTTATAAACAATCGTAGCCTAAAACTGCGCTTTGCAGCCATCCGCTCTCTGCTTATTGCTGAACGAGACTGATTCACATGCTAAATGACAGACATCCATTTCCACGAACGAGATGTACCACCAGTTCGTTCACGAACGAGATCTAGCAGCAGTTCGTTCAATTCGTTCACGAACGAGATGTAGCAGCAGTTCGTTCAATTCGTTCACGAACGAGATCTCTCTCTCTCTCGTTCAGTGATGGGCGTGTTCGTTCAGTATCGTTGGTGGTTCAATTCGATCATGAACCAGATGTACCAGTTCGTTCGTTCACGAACGAGATCTCTCGTTCAGACTCAAAAAAGCAACTGGGTCAGTGATGGACGTGTTCGTTAACTCCAATAATATCGCATTTTTTATTTGTTTTGCAGTTTTTGGAGGTGCATGTCATGACTCAAACGTAATGAAGTAATTTGTATTAATTTTATAAAACAACAACAATGAAAATAAATAATACAAACACAATACATCAGTAATTATACAATAATTTAACCATCAGCCTGCATTATTACACTGTTTTCATTAAAATGGTAAAGTGTACATGTCTTTCTTTGCTGCATACCGTAGGCCTATATGCCTAACTACACAAGCCGCTCTACATGTTCGCTATCAGTATCGTTCAATAGCTGGTTCATTTCGTTCACGAACGAAAAACAGTTCGTTCACGAACGAAATACAGTTCGTTCACGAAGTCGAGAAGGAGATCAGTCTTTGGTTCAGAGTCAGACTCAAAAGCATCTCGGTCAGTAAAAGGCGTATTCGTTCACTGAATTCAACAAATCACATGCTCCGTCACATCTTATACTCGAACGCTATTGGCTCGAAGTTTTGTCATTGACAGGATGAAACAGTCCACAGAGCTGCGCGTGCGCTCGCTCCGCCATGCTGCTGTGGAGGGAGGAATTTCAGTGAACGAGAAATATGAGTCAGTGGACTACTTGAACGAGAACGATTCGTTCACCTAAAAGATTCGTTCAAAAAGAACGATTCGTTCACGAACGTAACATCACTACTGGCTAGCCTAGCCCAGATACCCTCACGCTTACCCCCTTCTGCTTAATCTCGCGCCGCGTTTGGTGCCTCCGCTGTGGGCCAGATGCAGTACTGGGGGTCGGGGATGTTGAAGGCCGACCGGTCAGTGCAGCCCGAGCCTCGGCGTATGTGTGTAAGGTTTATCTCTAAAGATGTGAGTCTGCTGATGTTGAGCAGAAATGACTGTATGCACATTGTAGAACAGATAGACGCGACGAGGACGTACAAAAACACTGACTCAAAAGATAGAAAACACGAAAACACCGCTCTGTCGGGAGAGAGAGAAGCCGCAGTGTGTGCACGAATAATAAATAATTAGCTACACATAAGAAATCACTGATCACAGATCAGAAGGAACTGAAAAAAGACTTCTGTTTTCATTTGTACATCCAAACACTGAGAAACTGCCAGCGTTCACTCGTTCACAAGCAATGATCTCTCGAGCGCTTGCATGGGCGTGCCAGATTCTCTGGGCAGAGGAAAGGGAGGTAACCGTTCCTGCTTGGACGTCAAACCAGGAGACTTCAGGATTGGCTCGTCTGGCCTGTCATTTTCTCAAAGGCAGAGAAAGACAGCCAGAACTCGGGTTTACACCGATCAACATTTTTGTGGTCATGAAAAATGAACATTAATAAAATAAATAAAGCCGCAATGTGTCACCTTTATTACATAACATTTTTATTAAAAATTTGCTCTGCTGTTGAAGGAGTTAGCTGACTTCTTTTTTTACATATCCTTTCTCCAGCCTTTGAAAAAATCATCTCACATGGGACACTTTTTGTCCTCTACCCTCCAAAATGCCAGGATGAGTGCTCCTCAAATGGTGCATCAAGGCTAGCTGCCTATCACAATAAACACATCTCACTTTATTTGGTGTTTCCAAATGGAAATGCTCCCACACCACAGATGTAAGCAGGGCCGTGCAGAGAGTTCGTCAGGGGCAGGGGCTCAAATGTAAAAAAGGGGCAATATGCAAATATGTAAATATATATATATATATATATATATATATATATATATATATATATATATATATATATATATATATATATATATATGCTCATCAAGTCTGCATTTATTTAATCAAAAATACAGAAAAAACAGTAGCCTAATATTATGAAAAATTACTACATTGTGTTCTTTTTAACTTTTTATTAATCAAAGAATCTTGAAAAGAGTATCAGTTTCCATCATTGACATTAAATCCTCATATTAGAATGATTTCTGAATGATCATGTGACACTGAAGAGTGGAGTAATGATGCTGAAAATCCAGCTGTGATCACAGGAATAAATTATATTTTAAATTATTTTAAAATTAAAAACCATTATTTTAATATATTTCGCAATATTGCTGTTTTTTATCAAATAAATGCAGGCTTGATGAACATAAGAGTCTTCTTTCATAATGCAGCATACTATTCAAAAATGGTAATATAATAAAGTCCTTTCATGTAACCATTTCGCCAGCCTACACTTCACATACTAGGCCTGTAGGTGCCGGTGGCACTTGGGTTTTGTTAACTTTGATAGTTTCATGAAATAGTAAACGGTGTATCAATATAGGCTACATAAATACAAGTAAATTGAACACTACTTACCATTAATGCGACTTTTGCTGCTGTGGTTTTGTGCAGGGATTTGTTTGTTGTCTGTTAAAATCCATTTTGTCAGTGATGCAATTTATAAAATGAGACAAACCGCAGGAAATTGTTCCACAAACGTTAGTTCTTCTGTCCATGTAATTTTCAACCGATTTATGAATAAGAACTGAAAATTACCGCTCCACTTCACATCGCTCAATGGAATTTGAACTTGCTTTGCCAGATCACGATTGGTTGGTGTATATACATGACAAACGGGCATTGGTGAATTGTGTAATACTTTAAAATATATAGCTAATATATAGATTTGTAATTAAATCAACACATTAGCTCTGATTATGGATGAAAAAAAAATATTTGTTTACTTTTTTCCCGTAAGGCCACACACTCTCTGAAAGGACCATATTTGGCTCGAGAGCCGTTTCCGAACAGTGGAAAGTCAGCAGTCAATCAAAACGCATGCAACCCATAGCAGCGCGTTATGGCAACGACTCAACAGAAATTGTCCAACTTTTGAGCCGTTCGTTACTATTGTATACATTGTCATGTTATAATAATCACATTTATTTAGTTTTATTGACCACAATATTATCATTGATATTTGTCTGAGAGGGGCACTTTTGATTCATTTTGAAAAAGGGCAGGGCACTACACAAATGCAAGTTCTTAGAGGTTAAACCAAGATTTTATTAATTTCATAATGAGTTTAACTCTTATACAAAAGCCCTCAGAGTTATGAAAATGCAGTCAGTCTTTTTCCATTATAGAAGAATATGATCTTCAAACAAAACCCTAACCCCTTTAATTTTTTTTGTTTATTTTATTATGATTTGCCTGATATATTTTTCTACTGTACTTTCAAGCACCTGATCTGTATTTTGTAATACAAAAATGTTCTGTTATTGCCATGCTGTTTGTTAATTATTATTTGTTCAGCAATAAAAAAATGTACAGCATCTCTTATGTGGAGCCTCCATTTTTATCTATTCTGTTAATATATCTATCTATATATCACCTATGAATCTATATAATTCTATATCTCTAACTTATGCTGTGGTATCTGTCACTATCTAACTTAGCCTATATGAATGTGTCACTATCTATCCTATCTGTCACTGTCTATACCTATCAGTCAATATATCTCATTTAAATCTAGCCTAAATATAGCTAACTAACCAACGCGTACTATAAATCTCACTTATATCACAAAATCACTGCTATCACAAAGTCTCTCTCCTCTCACAAAAACCGACGAGGTGAAGATGGATACTTCACTTTTAAACTGTGGTGAATTAGGTTTATACAGATGTGTGACTGTGTGGTTTGTTCCTGCCCCCTTTAATCAACACAGTTTCGGCAGGCGCCACCAGATGAAACACTTCGAAGCTTCATTTAGCTGTAGTCACGTGACATGGGTGTATCGAATCACAGTTCGGAGCAGTGTTTCGAAACATCTGAGCTTCGGGATCTCGGCAAAGCGCTGAAACGTCAGTTTTGCGTCAGTCATCCCTAGTTGTTTGTGATCTAAGTTATCCAGAAATAAAAGTGAGTTTGTGTCCCAGTAAGCCGACCCCTTGTCGTCTTCCTTGTCCCTTTACGAGCTTTGTTACACTTTCTCTGCAGCTCTCTCCTCTCGTGTCCCAGTGTTTGTGTCTGTCCAGCTCCTCCCTCTTTAGTCCCATTTACTGGGTGGCTTATATCCTGTCTCTCCACGCCAATCACTGAAACAAGAGAAAGGTGTTTCTCATTTGGCCTTGATTCACTCATTTGGCCTTGATTCACTTACTGAAGTCCTCTGACTCTCTCTCCCGTCACAGACTTCACTAAACCACGCCCCCCTCGCCACAATTAATTTTTTAAAATTTGCTCATTGTGACTCATTTTGCCAGCACAGGTCATATATAATCTTTGTATAGTTTAGTTGTATGTAGTCTACCTGTAGTTTAATTTATTAAACCATTATCCTCACTTTATTGTCTCTGTGTTTGCCAATCACAGATCAAAGTCACTTAAACGTTTAGATTATTACCCTGCTAGTACTGGATACATTAGGCAAAATATATTCTTTCTTGGTCAGGAAGACAATTTATTTCCCAGAATGGATAACTGATTATGATGTCTGTTTGGTGGACAAACTGATAATTGTAATATTAATTACGCTACAGTCAATTCTGAAACTAATCAAAATATTTATAATTATTTATAATTAATTGTAATTAATTAATTATACATATTTCCCTTTTGAGCTAATTTGCTATATCCCTATTATCTCAAATGTGGGAGTAAGTGGGTAGTGGATACCAAAAGGTGGTGGGTGTGCAGAAACAAATTTGTTTAAAATGTGTTGCAAAAGCTGCCTGTTAGGGTGTAGGGTAAGGTCAGGGGTTAGTTTCTGTTGTAGCATTGTGTACTTTTCGGCACGCCCCTACCATTTTTCTGACCTGCAGTTATCCCTGTCTCCATTCTCTCTTTCCCCTGTTCCAACCCTCTGCCCTCCCATCTTTCCACAACTTGTCCATTTCTTGAGATTTTCCCAAAACCAAGGTATGAATGACAGGCACTGATATAGGACGCTTTCATGGACCCTCAAACTTTTCAAGTTTTTAACTAGTGGCCACATTTGTTATTATAACCCGGTCTATTTAAATTTCCACAGGGATAACCACAGTCAATAGGGCTAGTCTTGCCATAGATATTTAGCACTGTTTTTTTTAATCAATGATCAGCATTATCTGAGCTAATTACAGTTGCCGAGAGCTTGTCGCTTGGAGACCTTGGAATAGAATTACCTTGAGATTTTATTTGTCCTGCAGCATTGGTATGCTGGGCTGAGTCCTGTGGCTTCACCGCGTCTGACAAGCTCTTATCTCTTCCTCTCGTCCACAGGTGCTCCCTGTCACCATGGTGTGATCAAAATGCGGTGCATAACCTGAGAACACCAAGCTCTGTTTACTCAGATAAATTACAGAGATGTGCATGTTGCTCAAAGTAAAGTGCAACTTGTAAAAACTGCACTCACTTTTTTAAGCATATAGACAGTGATGGTTTTTGGTGCTTCTGAAGCATGTGCATGGAGACTTAAAACAACTTAGACGCAGAATAGCAGAAGAAATAAACTTAGCTTCCTTTCAAGTCATACCTCCTGGAACACTATAACCACAGGCATCTAAATGCTTCAAGTTTTGGATCTCATCCTTATCCACTGCGCAAGTTAATCAGCTCATTAGTAGCATGACCTAAAATTTGTGTTTGAGGGCCTCCAGGAACAGGACTAAGAAACACTGCTTTGAAGGATAAAAAATAAATAAATAAATTGGAGACCACATTTATGTGCACTAACACAAAACCTTTTGGGTGACTTCAGACTTTGAAAACTAAATCAATTATTGTCATTTATGAAAAACACTAAATCCTACATTCTATGTAAGTCTGTGCATTTTCACAATTTAGTTGAATATTGACAGACAGATTAAATAAACTAATTCCAGTTAAATGTATACACCGAAAGGCTGGAATACACTACACAACTTTTGTCTGTTTGCAGTAAGTCATTGCCTGTCTACAGATTTAAGGCTGTTAACAGAGAAAAACATGTAGGGCCCTATCTTGCACCCAGCGCAATTGACTTTGTACACCGACGCATGTGTCATTCCTATTTTGCACCCGCGCAAAGCGCGCTTTTCCCTCCACAGAAGCACGTCGCAAAACTAGTGAATGAACTTGCGCTCCCTGGGCGGTTCAGCGCAAAAAAGGAGGCGTGTTCCGGCGCAAACAATCCCTGGTGCTATTTTGCTGTTCCATTAAACAATTGCGCCACTGACCAGAAAAAAACTAGTCTAAAGTCAGTGGCGCGTTGCGCGTTGTTCATTATGCTATTTTAAGGGCGCATGCTTGACCATAATGTATAGCATGCACAACGCGCATACACTTTGCTCATGTAATCTACACAGATGCAAGTTATTTTTGCATATCATAAATTGTTACACTAAAAAATATTAACACATGAGATGACGGAAATCATTGTGGTGTGCCACGAAGATGTGAAAAAATAGGCATAAATCTAGCTTACAAATGATTCAGGCTAATTGTAGTCTAATAATTAAGGAGACCTGTTTGCCCAATAGTGGCAACTTCTGGCAAGACATATATGTATATAAGGACATCTAACAAATTGGTTTGTCCGTCAAGAACCAGGAAAAAAAATCGCTGAGGGTGGACGCAGCGATGTCCTCTGCTGGCGTCAGGTCCTGAGTAGAGGCAGATCCACCTCCCGTTACACGGCGTGCCCGATTGATGCTGGCAAGCTTGGACTTTCCCCGTCTTCTGATGTCATTGTAGCGCTTGCGGCACTGGTGCGACGTCCTGGGGATGCCAGCTGATGAAACAATTGTGGCTATTTCCTCCCACGCCTGTTTAACCGACGCTATTTTGGGTGGGTTTCTCCCATCCCCATACAACACAACTTCTCTGTCTTTCACTGCTCTTACAAGCACATCAGTCTCCTCGGCTGTGAACCGCTCCTGGCGTGCACCTGGTAGATACGCCATAATAATAGCAATCCATAATGGAACTTGCGCACCTGCTTTTACAGGGAATGTTGGATGACGCTCTGATTGGTTTATTCACGTTACGCCCAAACGTACGTATTTTAGCTGGGCACCAACATAATTTGTGTAAAGAATAGGCCTATGGCTATGTGCTATTACTTTTATTATTTTTATGTGCTATTGCCAAACTAAGCGTTGTATAACCAGCAGGAGAGCGTGATGTGTGAACTGAATTTGGTGACAGTAGGCTACAGTACAGTGCATTTCAGTGAAGTTTGCTGAACATTTTTCCTAATAAAATAATCCTAACAATTATGCAAAAGCAAATTTTATCAAACTAAGTGTTTTTATCAAACTAAGTGACCATTGATTTGTAAACTGAATTTGGAGACACAGTGTGTAACATTGAAGTTATGACTTGTAGTAGGCTATACGCTTTTCGGGTTTTGCACTTTGCAGACAGTCCCTTCGGACTTGTCTCTCAGCCGCCTGCTCATATAGACCCAATTAATTTATATTATAAGGCTCGTTTTGAGGAAAAATAGGTTGCAGCTTGTTGTCTACGTTAAAGAGACATTGTGTTTTAACAACGTTTAGCTCACCGAACTCATTGAGCACTCGCCTAGGCTATAGCCTAAGTCAAAATAAGTTCAAAATAACTCTAACCGCTCATTTAATGGATACAATATTGTTAACATAGCCTACTGAGCTGTTTGAAACGGCCCGTGGGACATCTATCTTTGCGAGGGAACGCAAATATCTTTGCGAGGGAACGCAAAGTTTTGCGTGGGAACGCAAATATCTTTGCGAGGGAACGCAAATATCTTTGCGAGGGAACGCAAAGTTTTGCGTGGGAACGCAAATATCTTTGCGAGGGAACGCAAATATCTTTGCGAGGGAACGCAAAACTTTTGCGTGGGAACGCAAAGTTTCTCGGGGGAACGCAAATATCTTTGCGAGGGAACGCAAAGTTTCTCGGGGGAACGCAAAAGTTTTGCGAGGGAACGCAAACGATTTGGAAAAAAAATATCCTCCCATCCTAATTTTTTTCCACCACCACGTCCCTTTAGGGGCTCCGTAGGTCTATGATCCCCTTTTTTTCTGTAACTATTTAGAAAGTTGACAAGTGTATTATTTCAAGCATTTTAAAATCTGTTCAGTTTTTAAAAATTGTGTTTATTCCTGCCTTAAAGTACACTATATACAGTAATTATATGCAGGCCTATATTTTCATTTGTAGGGATGTAAAAGACTATTAATTCTGATTGAATGATACTCAGTTACTGTATACATCATTATGATGAATAATGATTTTTGAAATATATGTTATATATTTAATGTTTGATTATATATCAATAAACTCCTATTTACTGCTTATCAATAGTTAGTTAGGTAGTTCTTAAGTTTAGGTATTGGTGGGATTAAGGTATGTAGAATATGGTCATGCAGAATAAGGCGTTAATATAATGCTTTATAAGTACTAATAAACAGACAATATAATAATAATATGCATGGTAATAAGCAACTAGTCAATAGTGAGAATTGGACACTAATCTAAACTGTTATCAAATGTTTTAACAATAACTTTAGTTAAAAAACAAGCAACAACATCATTGGGGACCTTTTGCCCACATCTCACTTTAACTTTTCACTTAAAACAATACTAAACAAGATTACCTTGATTACATCAACTAATCAGTGTGTGCGTTCTCTAATAAAATAATTACTTTAGCACATATCTACTGCAATTCAGCCTATTCAGGTGTATTTTTTTTATTGCGTGCTGTTTTTATCTGAGGCCAGGCCACAGGCCTTGCTGAGAGGGTGTGGTGCCTCTGTAGTTTGTGAAAATATTTTGATGAAAGATGATCTATAAGGCAGTGTCTAATTACTCCCAGTCATTTCGCATAGGCCTTTCTCCTAGGGCTGTGTCATACTGTGAAGCATTTTTCTATTGTTCAGGAGATTAATGAGACATTAATGAAGAAATATTTTGCATATGGTGCATTGAGGCCCTGTGAGTATTTAAGTTGCTGAATGGGTTTGATGTTAATGGTTTCCTTTAGCTAATGGATGACACCTTACTTTTCTGGGACCACAAACTATGTATGATTGAGGTATATGTCTGAATCAGCAATTCTCTCAAGATTTCCTTGAAGAATCTCAAGCATTTGACTGATGACTCCTGCGGGGACCTAGCTGTATTATTCCGGATGCATTAATCTTCAAGAAATAATAGTTGTGTGGCTCAATCAAGCTAATTCATGGAAACTACTCTGAAAGGTTTGTGCTTACAAATGTATTGCATTGTATAGTAATGAAATATTTGTGGGATTTTTTTTTTCCTTTTGGGTAATTTTCAAAGGATTTGTAAACAGCCCTGTACAATGACACACTGTTATAATCATTCTTCTATTACTTTCATAGAAGCTCTAATCTGCTGATTATATTATTATAAAATCTATAACAGCTGCCACCTGAGATCCTGGGGCAGTTTTTATTCTTTTTAAAACACAATTTTTACCAATTTTCCACACTCTCAGAACTTGTTATCAGGAAGCACCAGAAAAATTTCATTCAATTACTTATGATGAAATGAACATTTGAGTTTTCTTGTTTTTATTATTTGATGGCATATCCAGCTAGGTGTTATCCGCCTCAGTGTAGTTTAAGTGATGAACATAATTTAACTGTGTTCTGACTACAAGTAAGATATGCGTTAATATATTTAGCTGCTTTTCTTTAAGTCAATAATTGACGCTTCAGCTTTTATGTGCCAAACTGGTTCAATTACTGAAGAAAAATGACTTGGGAGAAAAGGTGTTTCTGTGTATATTAGAGTGCATCTAGGTTATCGCTAAAGGGGACATTCAAGAACACTGACATTTTGGCTGTGCAACCAGAAAGTGAAAGGTAAACAGACCGGAGTAAACAAAGTTTGAGGAGGGGTATAAATAATTTTCACCAAAATGATCGCAAGCTTTATACCGTAAGGAAACCTGAAATCTTCAGCCTGAAATAGTAATTTCAGAAATCCAGGAGTTATGTTTCTGCTAGAGTATAAGACACACCAATGATTTGATATCCCAATATAAAAACAGGCTTTATTTGAAACTAATTTCAAATACAACACTTCAGGACTGATTCATTTGTTTTGTCTTAACCCTCTATTGTACGCTATATGATTTCAATGAGTAAAAAAATATGTGTGGTGTTTTTCCTGCTTAAAATAGGACACTATAACAATAGCAATAAAAAATGTCATAATTATTTTATTTATTTATTTTTTTAAAGTTTGTTGCAACATTGTACCACGACGGACAAATTGAAACATTTGACATTTTCATGTAGAAAAAATAAATATATTTATTGAAAACATCAAATTCTTTAACCAGACACCAGAACAAACACATTTATCCATTTTTTTATGTATTGCAAATTTCATATTTAATAAAAAGTAACATTTCAAATTCAGCTGTTGCTCTCAGGCAACATTGTACCATCGTGGAACACAAGTATTACAAAACCATCATATCAAGTTATCATATCCATCTTCATCCTCATCTCCATCTTCAATCTCACCCTCACTCTCTCCCTGTTGGATTGTCACTATGACCCTCATCTTCCTCATCACAGTATCTCATCCTCAACTGGCAGTTGTGTTTTATACCTTTTTTAAGTGCTATAGAAAATAATAATAATAATAATAATATGTGCAGTTATATTATGTGAATTACTATTCATTCTTCTAAGTGCATTACAAAATCATGCAAAAAAGCTAATATATTTAGAGAATTCTAGCTCTTTTCCTTACAAATATACTATATTTGTATCCAATCCAGTGTGTCTGGTAAGGCCTTATGCAATTCCATTATGGTACAATGTTGCCTTGAGGCAACACACAGTTTTTTGTTATTTACTCTAAAACTTTTGATGATATATAATGTAAAGTTCTTGAAAATACTTATTTACTTACCAGTGAAGGTGACTCATATTTTTGTGGGTGACTAACTGGAAGGAAATTAGTGAAAAATGCACTTTTCATTGGCGAAAATACGGAGCCATGGGACCTGTGCACATGCTGAAACAGGACACAAAATGGACCCCTGTGAGTCGATTCAGCGGTTTGGATCGCCAAAGTCACATGATTTCAGCAATTTGGCGGTTTGACACGCGATCCGAATCATGATTCGATTTGCTGATTCATAACGCTTCGAAGCTTCATGATGCAGTGTTTTGAAATCGGTCATCATTGGTCATAAAAGTCATTATTTAGGGTTTTTTTGTGCACAAAAACTAATTCTCGTTGAAGGACGGTTGAAGACTGGAAAAATGTTGCCTGGTCTGATAAGTCTCGAATTCTGTTGAGACATTCAGATGGTAGAGTCAGAATTTGGCGTAAACAGAATGAGAACATGGATCCATCATGCCCTGTTACCACTGTGCAGGCTGGTGGTGGTGGTGTAATGGTGTGGGGGATGTTTTCTTGGCACACTTTAGACCCTTTAGTGCCAATTGGGCATGGTTTAAATGCCACGGCCTACCTGAGCATTGTTTCTGACCATGTCCATCCCTTTATGACCACCATGTAACCATCCTCTGATGGCTACTTCCAGCAGGATAATGCACCATGTCACAAAGCTCGAATTATTTCAAATTGGTTTCTAGAACATGACAATGAGTTCACTGTACTAAAATGGCCCCCACAGTCACCAGATCTCAACCCAATAGAGCATCTTTTGGATGTGGTGGAATGGGAGCTTCGTGCCCTGGATGTGCATCCCACAAATCTCCATCAACTGCAAGATGCTATCCTATCAATATGGGCCAACATTTTAAAAAAATGCTTTCAGCACCTTGTTGAATCAATGCCACGTAGAATTAAGGCAGTTCTGAAGGTGAAATGGGGTCAAACACAGTATTAGTATGGTGTTCCTAATAATCCTTTAGGTGAGTGTATATAATGCAGTGTGATGCAGGTGTAACTGACTTTCCTAGGGTCATCTGTCCACATGTCTGTGGATGCTCCGCATGCCAGTCCGTCAGCTATGGCTTTCCTAATTGTTGTCAGGAGCTCTGTCCTGAGACTTTCATATTTCTTCTGTGTGAAACGAGATACCGTCACACCAGATGGAAAAAAGTCCTTCACATTACACTGGCCATGTGTTGCTCCCGTGTCTAATATTGTCTGTGTCAAGTTGGTGAACGGGGGAGTTTCAAACATGCTAAAAGCTTTTAAATCCTTTGCGCAGATTTTAGTGCATTTTTCAAAATAGCATCCTTTGCTTTTTTTGGGAACTACACCCAAACTAACAAATGATTACACTGAAGATTGGGTCAAAACCTTTTTTTCCAGATGACCTGGTGTGCTTTAAAAGGTCCCATGGCATGAAATTTTCATTTTATGAGGTTTTTCAACATTAATATATGTTCCCCTAGCCTGAATATTGCCCCCAAGTGGCTAGAAATTTTGATCGGTGTAAACCGAGTTCTGGCTGTCTTTCTCTGCCTTTGAGAAAATGACAGCTCAGAGGAGCTGATCTTGAATTTTCCTGTTATGACGTCATAACAGGAACGGTTACCTCCATTTCCTCCGCCCAGAGAAATTGGCACACCCATGCGAGCGCCAAATTTGTTTTTCCTCGAGAGATCATGGCTTGTGAACGAGTGAATGCTGGCAGTTTCTCAGTGTTTGGATATACAAATGAAAACAGAAGTCTTTTTTCAGTTCCTTCTGATCTGTGATCAGTGATTTCTGATGTGTAGCTAATTATTCAAGTTCACACAGAACTTTATTATTCGTGTACACGCTTCGGCTTCTCTCTCTCCCGACAGAACAGTGTTTTCGTGTTTTCTTTCTTGTAAGTCAGTGTTTTTGTATGTCCTCGTCACGTCTATCTGTTCTAAAATGTGCATACAGTCGTGAGTTTCTGCTCAACATCAGCAGAGCCACATCTTTAGAGATAAACCTCACGCACGCCAAAGCTCGGGCTGCACTGGCCGGTCGGCCTTCAACATCATGACCCCCAGTACTGCATCTGGCCCACAGTGGAGGCACCAAACGCGGCGCAAGATTAAGCAGAAGGGGGGTAAGCGTGAGAGCGTGAGCTGTAATGGTACATTACATGTGTTACAAAGTTTGTAGAATAAGGAGGAAGGCGGACTCGGCATGACTGAGACTTGTGTTTATTCAGAACTCTCAGATACAAACAAAATAAACTCGCGCTGACAGTGCTCTCACAACTCAGTAGCTACAGAATATAACTTTGTTAGCAATCGCTCCGTCTCTGGTCCATTGATGTCCGGTTCGCGAACAAATCGTTCTTTTGAACCGGTTCTTTTTAGTGAACCGTTTTTTTTTAGTGAACCGGTCGAACCAGTTCACCAAATCGGACTGAATCGTTCTAAACGGTTTGCGTCTCGAGTCAGCGCTGATCCATCATTTACTAAAGTTACTAACTTTCTGACATGAGTGACAGTCCCTCCGACTAGAAATAAACTAAAAACCTGAAGTATATGCTAGTAACTACAACAGTTCACTGAAATGAGACGTGCTAAGAGAACTGATGAGAAGTGACATCCGTCTCTCTGATGTGCCTCGTAGACCTCGTTAAACCACGCCCCCTCCGCTCATTTCAAATGCAAAGATGTCAGCCAATCACAACAGTGGGCATTTTTACTGAAGTCTCACAGCAGACACGCCCCTTGAAACAGGGCTTTCAGCCAGATGGCAAACATCAGTATAGAAAAAATGCCTTTTATTTCTAAATTATGACATTTTATGATATCATACTAACAATATAAGTACACCTCAGAATACATTATAAAATAAAATAAAAAATCCATGCCATGGGACCTTCAAAAGATGCTATGTGCCAGTTTTTGCTGAATCAAATTTCAACAGTGTGTCACACGTATTACACTTGACAGCCCTTGTTTTCTTTTGTTGTTTTTTTTTAAACCTTATTTCCCGAATTTTACAAGTTGCAAGTTACATGTATAGGTTTCTACCTAAGTACTGGTACTTCTGAATGGGCTGCATGAGGCTGGGATTAAGTGGGTTTGAAGTGAAAGTATTTTATGAACGTATACTATATGTGGAGAGCATTCACTCAGTATCGTTATCTCATTTTTGTGGCTTTTACAGGCTTTTGTATATATATATATATATATATATATATATATATATATATATATATATATATATATATATATATATATATATATATATATATATATATATATATATATATATATATATATATATATATATACACGCATTAGGGTTCATCATTTGCATCGACAGTAAAATTTACCTAGCAGCTGAGTTACAGAAAAACTACCCAGCACCTGGGTAAAAGATAAAATAAAAAAAACACCCAATAAAATGACATGACATGCTGAACCCAGCATTTGGGTAAAAAATAACCCAAACTTTAGTGAATAGTTATAAAACAGCATTCAGCTATAGATTAACCGTTAGCAAGAGCAAGAGAAGATTCAGTTCAACTAATACAATTTAAAAGAAAAAAGAAAAAAAGTTAAATGAGGTCAGGGACTGCAGTTCCTTGGATAGCTTCCACGGTTAAAGATCAGCAGCTTTAACCAGCCTAAGGTCAACTCAGTCCACAGGAGGCCCTTTTCTCATTAATGTCTTCTGGCAGTTTACAGTAGGATATAGCTTTGTTTTAAACTGACCGAGGTGATACTTTTATACTTTTATGGTTTTCCATTTTGAAGCTTGAAAGCAACTGTCCCTGTTCATTGTAATTGCACAGAAAAAAACAACATTTGACATGACATGTGGGTGAGTAAATAATAATAGAATTTACATATTTCGTCCCCTTGGAATTATAAGGTTCTATCTGACATTTTTGTCAAAATTGAGTTATTCACATATTCTTATTCTGTGACAACTTCTTTACATTATGTGATGTTGTTTTTTAAGTTTTTTGGAACTTTTTATTTAGAAAATAAAAAGGTTCCTTCTACACAGTCAAATGGAATGCAAAAAACTTTAGAGCTCAATATCTCCAAACCAATCAGAATGCAGATAGAACCTTATAATTCCAAGGTGGCGATTTGTGAGTTCAGTTATCTGGCGTTCTTTCCCTTATATCAAATTCAAAAGCACTGAATTATTTTAAGCTTGGATACTATGAAATCAGAAAAGACCATCTACAGCTGGATAAGAAATTGATTCTAAATGAATTGCAGGGCCATAGAAGATAGGAACGCCGCTTTACATCCACCAATGAAAGTTTACACCAAAGACATAATGAAATTCGGTTACTGTGACAACCTTGGCCAAGAGGTGCTTGAAGCATCCTTGGTGTTTCAAGCCTTGAGTGTCCAAATTCACTATCAAAGTGAAGGTCCAAAGTCCCCAAAGTCATTAGCAGCTTGCCACTGTTCTGTTTGTACAAATACTCTCCTCTAACACCAAGTTGGGAGTGGCAATATGTCTGTACAGCGGTAACAACTGGAGAGAGTCCACCAATTCTTAATTTAAAAGAAGGATATTGTGGTCTGGAGGGAAAGCCAAGTGATCATTATTATGATGACTGAATGTTCAATGTTAGTTGCTTTTTTGGCTTTTACAGTTAAAATATTTGTGTGGGGATGAAATGAAGTGGTATATTTGCTAATACTTTATTTGACAGTGTCCTTGTCCTTGTTGCATGTAGTTACTATAGTATTTTGCATGTAAATCATGCATAATTACATGTAACTAACCCTACACCAAACTCTATTCCTAAACCTAAACTTGCTTTGGATGCATCATCAGCCAAATTTTTAAATGCAGATGATGGGTGGAGATCTTGGTAATTAACCACTTTATACGCAAAGATCACCAGCGGGCCCAGATTATTGTTTTTCAGCATTTACTGCATGTTAAAACATCACACTCTTACTTGATCTGGCCAAACCTAACCCTGAACATAGTTTTAAGCTGAAGAATTTTATACTTTATAGTTTGATGCTGGGGAGAGAAAAAATGGGTTCTTTAAAGCAAATATTGGTAGGTTGAGATGGAATAGTTGTAGGTAAAAGGAAAGTAAAAGGGCTTAAGGCTAAGATTTATAAGGTTGAGAACAAATTTGAAAGGGAGTGTGAGAAAGTTTTCCCCCAGATCCTCTGAGAACACTGTTGTCTTAAAGGGTTAGTTCACCCAAAAATGAAAATTATGTCATCAATTACTCACCCTCATGTCGTTCGACACCCGTAAGACCTCCGTTCATCTTCGGAACACAAATTAAGATATTTTTGTTGAAAGCTGATGGCTGAGAAAGGCTTCAGATAGGCCTCCATTGCCATTCAGTACATTTACACTCACAAGACCCATAAAAGACACTTAAAACGTTGTTACAAAGTCCATCTCACCACAATGGCTCTACAATAATTTTACGATGCGACGACAATAGATTTTGTGCACAAAAAAAAAAATCTAAATAACACCTTTATCCAACTTGTTCTTGTCTTCCGTGTAGGCCTCCACAACGCATGTGCGAGAATATTACGCAGATCCGGCATTCGGACACATGACCCAGAAGCGATTTGTTTACAAGCAGAGGAATACGCGCGTATCTAAGCTGTTGGATTCTACATTGATCGTGCTTTAGGTCTCGGCGTAGTGCTCAAATGGGACTAAAGTGTGCATTCCATAGATTCCCGAACGCCGGCGCTACGTCATATTCTTGCGCATGCGTCGTGGAGGCACACACGGAAGACAATTTTTGGGTGAACTAACCCTTTAAAATATACAAAGGTATGGTCAAGGGCAAATGTAAAAATGCAGAAAAATAAATAAATAAAAAAACATTATTTGCAAAGTCTTACTGTTTAGGAAATGAATACTGGTAAATGTACACAAGTATGATAGTAGTATTCTAGGTAATACTGAGTGTTCTTGTGAAAGATTTTACATATTTGACAGATTGTTGAAGTTCAGCTATGACTATGTTTGTCAGGTAAAATGGGCTGTCACATTAGAGAAGACAACACATAATGTGCATTTTATTGGAAACTATTTGCTGTCTTTCCAAAATCCATCATGTTTTACACACACACACACACACACACACACACACACACACACACACACACACACACACACACACACACACACACACACACACACACACACACACACACACACGTGCACACACTCACACACACTTGTATGTGGAATGTCTTAATAGGCGTAATGTTTTTTATACTGTACAAACTGTATATTCTATGCATAGACTAACCCTACCCCTAAACCTACCATCAAAGAAAACTTTTGCCATTTTTTGAATTTCAAACAACAGTCTTTAAGAAATTTGGTTTACGAGGACAGAGGAAGTGTCCTCATAAACCATGTTTACAAGAACACACACATACACACAATTTTTATTCCATGAAAAGCTCAAAGCAACCCTACATCTGCAGCAGAAACCCAGTAAGTACAATCTGTCTTAATTTTGACCATATTTTTTTTAAAGCTGTCACACTATGAAAAGAAGGGCAAAGAAAGAGACTTTTTTTGTTGCGTTTAGTTATTTCACTAAATGGCAACACATTACTGTGTCCATGTTATATGCATTACACATTGATATAATAACCATTTGTATGTAATTACAAGCTCTTCACCAATAATTACGATATATATTATGTTGTTCATAAGTATTACTTAGTCATGCAATTGAACTGCAATACAAACTGCGACCTACTAATCAACCAGATCATAAATGCCTTTAAGTAACTAAAGGGAGTTTCTTTATTTTTACCCTCCTGTCTCTATCACCTTCTGCCTCTTTTTCTGGCTGTCAAATCTGTTTGTGAGGATCCGGTAGGAATCATCTGCATAGCATTCTCTCTCTGCTCTGGCTCCCTGTGGAGCGTTGTGCCACAGGCAGCCCTCTTCCTCTGTAGTCGACAAATCATCAAAAATATGCTGCACAGCTCTGTCTCACATCCCTAAAACACTCTCAGCATCCTGTGGTTATGTTAGTGTGCGGGTTTTTGTCGTATTGCGGTTTAAAATATGGGGTATTGTTTTAATTTTTTATGCAGGAACAGTACGATTGACAAGATGGATGAAAGTACCATTTTCAGCATGATATTGAGCACACTTTAAGGAATAGTTCACACAAAACTCTCTCATTATTTGCTCAACCTCATGTTGCGCCAAGCCTGACTTTCTTTCTTCCATGTAAAAAAAACATTATGCATTTACTGCTAAATTGTAACATACTGAATGATAAATTTGCTGCGTACAGTATGATAATGCACCATTCAATATTTTATTGATGTAAATGTTGCTGTTTTTTTTTTGTTTTGTTTTTGCAGAATATGTTAAATATATTTGCCGTCCTTCCGATGAGACGTTAAACCGAGGTCCTGATTCTCTGCGGTCATTAAAAATCCCAGGATGTCCTTCGATAAAGAGTAGGGGTGTAACCCCGGCATCCTGGCCAAATTTGCCCATTGGTCCCTGTCCATCATGGCCTCCTAATCATCCCCATATATATACGATTGGTATCATCACTCTGTCTCCTCTCCACCAATCAGCTGGTGTGTGGTGGGCGTACTGGCGCAATATGGCTGCCGTCGCATCATCCAGGTGGATGCTGCACATTGGTGGTGGTTGAGGAGATTCCCCGATTCTATGTAAAATGCTTTGAGTGCCTAGAAAAGCGCTACATAAATGTAACAAATTATTATTATTATTATTATTAGTGTAACGGGCCTGTTCTAGGTGGGGATCGAACACGGGTCTCTAGTGTTCAAAGTCAGAACTGAGCTTAAGTACTGATTGAGCTAAGTCCCCAGTTAATGAATCCAAGGGCAGAGGTTGCAAAAAGCAAGGAGTCGTTGATCTTCAACAAAAGACAAACTTTACTTTAGAAAATTACAACAAAACAAAGGAAGCCGGGCTTCCAAGAAACAGAGAAAACAAAACATACACAAAGGTCAAAAACCATAACTCGAAACAAACTTAGCTTGTGGCTGGCAACAGGTAACATAGGCTCAAGACTGAACAATAAAGCATGGCACAAACCCACTTAAATAGGGCAAAACACAAGTGACACACACCAGGAGCCTGGTGAGAGGCGCCACCTGCTGACCAGGAGGAAAATAGCAGTCCAGTGGTGAGTTCTTACAGCTAGCATTTGTGATGCGATCAGGGAAAACCCGTTGGATGTTGCGCTGGGACGTTTTCAGGAAGGTCAAAAAATAGATTGAATGTAAATTTTTTGTCAAAATTGGGTTTTCATTAAATGATTATTCTATAACATCTTGTCTATCCTCTCTAAAAATATTCACATTGATTTTCTCAGGTGTTCAAATACTTATTTGCAGCTGTATCATACAAATAAATAGTTATAAAATCATACATTGTGATATATATATATATATATATATATATATATATATATATATATATATATATATATATATATATATATATAGGGTAAAACGGGGCAAACACTGTAAAAAATATATGTTTGTATTGAACATTGATGGAGCAACAGATTTAGTGTAAGTAAATAATAAAAGTGGTTTATTTTGTTTGAAAATCTTATAAATGTATGAAGTGGCAAGGTGGGCCTTTTACCCCACACATGAGGTAAAAGGCTCACCAGCATGAGACAAAAGGCACACATTATTTATACAAATACTTTACGCAAAATAATATGTTTTGAATAATGTCTAAGTGAAAGGAATAGTTCACGCAAAAATGAAAATTAGCCCATAATTTACTCACACTCAAGTCATCCTAGGTGTATATGACATTCTTCTTTCAGATGAATAAAATCTGAGTTATATTACAAAAGTCCAGGCTAATCCAAGCATTAGAATTGACCTATCGGTAAGCCCCTTCCATCGAACGCCGATGAGCCAATGGCAGTTGAGTATTAGTTGCGCTGGGACTGGAACTCGGACATCTTTAGGTTTCAGCGCCATAGAGAAACATTGGAAAATCCGAAGCTGTCATCGGTTTGATGGTGTTTATGCTACAAAAATGGTAAACGTAGTTGGTTGTCATACTCTCATTAAGTTACTATTAAAGTTAGTAATTCCCTGCTAACGTACAAACCGACTAACTATAACTAACTGTTCTCATGCAATGGTGTAGGTCAGAAACACGAAGGTCTACATTTCAGTGCATCTCTCCATATTAAACTGATTAAATGTGAATTAAACTGAAAAAATGTGAACCCTGCGGTGCATGAACAGTGTTGATCCTGGATGTTATCATCTGCGATCGTAACAAGAGGCTTCTCCCATTTGCATTGAGATCTGTAAACCATCGCTTCCAAATTAATCTCTCACCATATTTATTTGATTCCCATTTTATTTCTGTGAGTTTAGATATGTTTAAAGGGGTGGTAAACGATTTCACTATTCTAACTTTAGCTAGCGTGTAATGTTGCTGCTTGAGCATAAACAACATCTGCAAAGTTACAACGTTCAAAGTTTAAAGCAAAGGGAGATATTTGCTTTTAAAGAAATCAATTTCTAAGGACTACAGCAAACGGCCAGTAGGCGACTACAGACATTCCTCCAGGGTTGGTGACATCACCAGCCTCAATATTTACATAAACCCCTCCTCTGAGAATATTAAATAAGGGGGGGTGAGGCCATTTTGTATCGCGGCGCTGTTGTGGTATAGTTAGGCTGGAGTGGTGTTGCTGCAATGCCGATGAAACGCTGTTATTTTCATCCGGATTGCAGGTCTGGGGTACTTGCTTTGTTCAGCCTTCCTTGTGGGACGGGGGTGCGTTGCAGAGCGTTTAACATACAGCATGTTATATGCACATGTGTGTTTGAGACGGAGGGGAACAGGCACGCGCGGGGCTCCCGCTGCACATCTCACGGAGGAAAACTTCCACAATCTTCGCGAGTTCAATACAGGATTCGCACAACGTCAGCTGCGTGAGACAAACATGGCCAGTGTGTGGATGCACAACGCGCACGGGGCTCCCGCTGCACATTTCACGGAGGAAAACTTCCACAATCTTCGCGAGTTCAATGCAGGATGCGCACAACGGCTTGTCCTGAAAGCTGGATTTACAAACAGAAGCTGTTTACGGGCCACAACCTGTAAATCTGATTTATTTTTCATCAATGTGTTTTCCTGTAATACGTTAATTGTACGTTGTAGCAAGGAAGTAAACAGATGACAACGCTGTTCTGCAAACCAGTCTGTTAAATGCTCATTCATACTTAAAGGTAGGGTAGGTAGGATAGGTAGGATTTGGTTAAAAAACTTTTTTCCCAAATTTGTTTAAACTCTCTTTATATATCAATACATAATTAAAATGTAAGTACTCTGAAAAAGAAAGTATGAAAATTGAGTGTCTGTAGACCTCTCACGACTGTTTTAAAGACAGCTCATTATTTCCATTCACTCCACCTTCTCCCTTCTGGGCTCTTTCCAAAGCCACGCCCCCAAAACACATGAACGTGCCACGCCGACCGCTCAGCTGGCGCGTTATTTACCCGAGACGAGCGGAGAAGAAGTGCATGTAGTGACATCATGTCAGAATCACATGTAATAAAAAATCTAACTTTATCATTATGAATATAAACAAATAAGATGTATTTTAGTACTCACTCTCAAGTGGGGTGTACGCATGTGGGCAGATCCTTTAGCAAAAGCGGTGGTAGCCATGGTAGCGAGAGAGAGTGACAGGCGCCCAAGCCAATCACTTGATTCGGCCCGAACGAAAATAATGAGCGGTGTTTATTGCAGATTAAAAAGTCTAGAGTCACTCGATTTTTATACTCTCTTTTTCAGAGTACTTAAATTTTAATTATGTATTGACATATAAAGGCAGTTTAAACAAATTTGGACAAAAGTGTTTTAGATCAGACTTACCTACCCCACCTTTAACGTTCTCCGACGAACACCTAACCTTAAAATCTCAACAGCGAACTTGGCATTAGTGTAAATGATTCTTTGATTAGAGCTTTTATGTATTGTTTATCTACAGGCATGCTAAACATGGTTCTGTGTGTGATTTGGCTAACTTACTAGTAAAGCCAATGTTTAGTGTTCGTTTTGGGTTAATAGTTCTTGCGACAGATATTTGGCTATAATCGTTCCAAAAATACAAAAGTAACAGTGCCATTCAGTAGCGATCACTATAGATCTGCAGTCTTTACTCTTGAGGAATGAACAGGTTCTGCTCGATCATCTTCACTAAAATGTTCTGGGTCTGATTCGGGCTCAGATTGGTATGGTTTTATTGACGCCATTGTTTCTAATACTGACCAAAGCACAGCCTCCAGGTAAGGGGCGTGGCGTTTCCGACAAACGTGCACTGCGGTTAGCGAATCACAACACACTGGGCCAGCTAACCAATCAGAGCCCACTGCGTATTTTTGAGGGACTGGCTTCATACAACCCGGAAAGCATCAGACCGTTTTACAAGGAGGGACAGAGCAGTGTAGAATAAAGGTCAAATATATGAAAAATAATGCAATTTTTTTTTAAACGAAGCATGAACACAAACACAATCAAGCCTTCAAAAGAATGTGTTTTACCACCCCTTTAAAGGTCTGCATTATCTGTCTTATAAGGAGTAAAACAAATAGGGAGACTTCTATTTTGATGGGTATTATAGTCTACGGGTAGTGAAAGGGAGAGCTTGCACGCAGTTTATTGGGTTGTTTTGCAGATACAAAGTTCACCAGTTAACTGCACCCCCGAAAAGGCATAAGGTCTTTGTATTATGTTTGCTTACTGTGAGTGTTTTTGTGTAATTTGCTGTGTATGTTAATGGTAATGCCACGGAGAGAGGGCTAGAGAGAGAGAGTTTGTGAATGAGACGTTAATGCGCACTTATGCTTTGTTTGTTTGTTCAGCTCTTACGAATATTTTTTTGAATGAAAAACGATGTAATAAACTTCATAAACCATCAGTAAAGTTTGCTCATCATTCGGATGGGGTATACGCTACATTCTGTGTCCAAAAACATCTTGGGATAAGGTTTTCACACTGACAGCTGTACATTGTAAGATATAGCAACTCCGTTTGTTTGTCCGAGTTAGCAACAGTAACTAAGGGGGGTGGGGCTTACCGATAGTTCAATTGCAGTAATAGTGGCTCTGTTTTTGAAGTCCATAAAAAGTGCATCTGTCCGTCAAATAACGTGCTCCACGCGGCTCCGGGGTGTTAATAAAGGCCTTCTGAAGCGAATCGAAGCATTTGTGTAAGATAAATATCCATATTTAAAACTTTATCAAGGAAAATTTTGACCGACCGCCTTCCGTGGAAAAGTGTTTAATGTTGAAAGTGAAACTCAAGATGCGTACGTGACGTCATGATGAGCCTACCTGGTCGCGTTAGTCTTTCGATTGGCAGGGGAACTTTCAACAATTTTTCCATAAATTGAACAGGGAAGGCGTTCGGCCGAAAGTTTTCTTTATAAAGTTTTAAAGATGGATATTTTTCTTATACAAACACATGCTTCAGAAGGCCTTTATTAACACCATAATAATTTAGTATAGATATACAGAAGTAACAATAATTTATATGTTTTATAGATGTATATGTATTTAATATTTAATACATACATTTAAATATGATGGTTTTATTATGAATATGGCGATTATCTCTAAGGTGGACACCCAATTTAATCTATGATATTTACCATCTGAATCTAACCATGTCATGTCAACAAATGGAAAAGTCAGCCAGTTGTTTATTATCATGTTAATCATTGTGCCCAAACACCATACTTCCGTTATTGAAAAACGGTTGCTTTAATTACCCTGAACAAAACTGAAAATCATTAAGAATACATTTGTCTTAAAATATACTCAATAATGTTATTGATTCTCATTTGCTACTTAAATGTACAACATAAAAAAAAAACCATTTAATATACAATATTCAACTTTTATCCAATGACAAACATTGTGTTTGTGTTCAAACGAAAAGTCCTCAGAAGGCATCTTACCCCATCTTACCTTCCATTCTTCAAAATTTCTTTGTTTTGTTCCAAAGAAGAAAAAAAAATGTTTGAAAGATTTTCATTTTTACATGACATTTATCAAACACTTATATCGAAAGCAAATCTTATTTGAGTTACAGGAATGCTATATTTTTGCAATGAAATATTACTCTTACGAGGATAAACAGTAATAAGGAATGAATGACTAACTTCAATTTAATTCACAGAAAATTTTATGAAATTTATGCTCATTCATAAATTAACCTCGTCACATTTAAGGTAGTAGTTAAAAAAGTGTCTCTGTGTCCACAAAAATCTAAGTATTATCACAGAAAACATACCAACACACATACAGCTATCTCCCCACACATACTTCATCCATTAATTGTATTGGATTGCAGGTGGTCACAAATGTGTAAAAGTAGAGACCAGAGGAATTCACCATGTTTTGAGCATGCTCCCCCTTCCAAAGTCTCAAAACAAAACCAACCAACCAACCAACCAACCAAAAGTCAAACAAGGACTTTTCATGACACATTAACTATTCATACCCATTTGCATGGCAGCACTGCCCGTGAGTGCCAGGATGTAGTCTCTGTTCAATGCTAATGAACGCCTGCAATGTGGGGATAAGAGAGGGGGCGTTGTTCTCTTTGAGAAAGGGCCAACGCTAATATGGATGACTCATTTGTAATGTAGAACAAGATCAATTAGAAATCTGGCATGGGAGAGTATGCATAAAAAACCTGTGCAATGTAAACCCAAGACCCCCTCTGAAGAATTATAGAAAAGCAAGTCCTCATTTATGTTTTGTCAGTAATGGGATTACACTAACAAACAGGAGGCTGCTATAATGTATATTGACAGCTGGTTTCAGCACCCAGTTTTCATTCTTGCCTGCACCAGCTTATTTTGTTCAGTTTTAAAAACAATACATTTCAAAACTGTGTATGTTTCCGTAAAGCAATTACATGAAGGCAAGATGTTAGTTGGCAATTTGTGCTAAGAATATGCCGGTACATCAATATACTAGCTACCACAATCCTGCAGACACAGTGTTTTGTTGATATTATATTTTTGTGAATCGCCTAACCTAGTTTTTCACAGAATGTTTGTATACATTTGCAGAGTTGCCATGAAATAAAGTGTTGTGAAGGTTCTTATGTAATGTAATGAGTGCTGCTTATGGGAAAAGATGAACTGTACTCTGCGGTGAGATCTAGCTTCACATGACCATTTTTCCCTTTGTAAGCATTAATCCAAGGCTGTCGCACTTTGTTTGAAGGTCTACTTCAGCGCTAAATCTGTTTACTTTTGAGGTTTTGAAAGTGTTTTTGCCAACATTATCTTTGACTGGTGTGAAATTTAACTTGTGTCAGACAACGACAATGACAGCTGAAAGATTCATTTCTGCTTGCTTGCAGTGGCGCGGAGCTGCAGAATCGGCACTTGTGTTTTATAGTACAGACCACTCTATACCTGGGCTTAAAGGGATAGTTCACCCAAAAGTGAAAATTACCCCATAATTTACTCTACCTTAAGCCATTCTAGGTGTATATGACGTTAATCTTACAGACTAATACATTCAGAGTTACCACAAACGAATCTCTTCACATCAGAAGGCCTTTCTTAAAGTGCAACAATATATGTAGTAAATTGTAAGTGCTGTTATGTTCACTTAAATAATGTATAAGTATACTTGAAATATACTTGAACTTTACTTAAGTATACTTAATAAAGTGAACTTGAAGTATTCTTATTTTTTGAAAGGGGATCCAAGAATGTTGTACTTAGTGAAATCACGTTCCCCGCACAGAGGTATGATGTATGTGTACAAACAGTGTACTCAAACACAAGGCCATGTACAGACTTTTTGAGGGGCAGTGGCCCAAACTAAAAAAATGTGCACTTAAGGTGGTTGAGTATCATCAAACCTTTTACAATCATATTATAAATACAATTGTTTGGCTTTAGTGCTAATTCAATAAATGTTGTTGTAATTACGCTTCCAAAAAGTTAATTTGCGCTACTTTGATCTCATATTTAATGTTTTTCAAAATGTTGTACTTTATGTAGCAAATGAGAATTGCTAAAATTATTCTTTATATTTTGAGGGTCTTTTCAAGATTACGTGAAAGTATGGTATTTGGGGTAAAAGGCACAATAGTTAACATGATAATAAATAGTTAGCTGACTTTAACATTCGTTGACATGACATGGTTAGAATCAGATAGTAAATATCATATATTAAGTGGGATGGCCACCTTAGAGATGATCATCATATTTATAATTAAACCATCATATTTAAAAAATATGATAATAATCATAAAACATATATATTTATTTTTTAGGCTACTTATACTGTAAAGTATTAAGGGATCGCATTCAATGCTTTCAGAATCTTTACTTTGAAAAATATTGTTTCTATATTTTTAAAATATATTTGTATATTTATTGAACAATAATTAATTATATTATTTATCAAAATAAACAGAAAATAGAACAAACTTTGCTAAAGAGATTTTTTTTTGAACAAATATTAACTTGACTTGATTAAAAAACAAATTTTTATTCAGGTGTGCCTTTAGCCCCATTGTACTATGATATAACTCATTTAGAACATTGCAACCCGTTCTCACTCCCAAGGCATCAAATTCCGACGCATGGTCAAGTGCTTTCCGCGTCACAATAAAGACGCTAAAGGTACCCCTAGGCGTCACTATATTGACGCGCCGAGTGCTCCATTCATTTCAATGAGAAACCTTTGGCATCAGACACAGACGCGTTGGGCATGGGAAAGTTATCGTCATGGTGATCATATATTGGGTTATGATTTTGCCATTATGACATGTTGGACTGTGATTCTCAATTTAATCAGCCAGCATCATTTTATTTACGCTATCTAGACACGTTTTAACATGTAACCCAACCCCATTCCATCCCTAAACCTACCCATTTGTGTGGTATAAAACGCAGATATAACAGGCAGAGTCGACTGCATGCACAATTTATTCAAAAAATACAAATATTCCGAGGCCAAGCGATTGATTGTGTGAAGGAAATCCCCAAAAGCCGCAAATATTGCCGCCCGTTAAGTCAGTTTTCATAGTGAAATTGCATTGGCTCTAATATGTCTCGTGACCAATTGCGTCATTACGTCAGCTTTGATTGTAAAATGTCATTGGCTCTCGTGTGTCTTGTGACCGAATGCGTCATGCTAAAGAGGCGTGTGTATTATTTGAATGAGATATTTTTTTTTTTTTTTTATTTTTTTTTTTATTGACAAAAAACAGCAAAATACAAAACTCTCGTAGGGGAAAGAGAATATACACATACATGTAATTACAAATGTTGTCAAAATACAAAAGTTAATAACTAAACAGAAAACAACCACAAAACAAAAACAAAACAAAAGGGGCTAATTAAAAACACAAATCAATGGCAAAAGGCTAAATATACTAACGTTAACATTTGAAGCGGCACACACAAAGGGAGATTATTCAAAACAATAGTTTCCTAGATATGTCACTACACATTTTTATGGCAATTTTAGTTGATTTCATCTTTTTCAGTGAGGTAAAATATAATTTAAAATCATTTATAAACCAAACAAAAGAAGGCTTAGAACATCTCCACTTACTACAATGAATATGATATTTACCCATAAGAATAATCATATTGACTAAATCTGATACTGACGAATCTAAATTATCCATGTAAAAGAGGATGTGAGTCAAGGTGAGAGTAGGGATATTATCAATCTTAAGTGATATCCAATTGTGTAGTTCGGACCAAAAGCTATTGGACATGGGGCAAAAAAAGAACATGTGTTCCAAAGTCTCATCAGTCATCTGGCAAAATGCACAAGGGTCTACATCAAATTTAAATCTTTTTCTGAGAAAGTCCGCAACCGGATATGTTTTATAAATTATTTTAAAGTGAGTCTCTTTGACTTTTGGGGAAATGGGCCATTTAATAAATTTAAAATGTGATTTTCCTATGGACAATGCACCCATATTCGGAACCTGTACACACAATCCTCTGTCATAATCGAAAAATAACCTAGATTTCAAAACATTATTAATATATTTATTATTACATTTATTGTCAACTAAGATACATTTGAATGAGATATGAATGAGTGCGTTAACGGAGCGGCGGGATCATCATCTCAGCGATTAAAACATTAAGATCAACTCTGTTCTTTACATGAAGACATCGTGGGACTTCAGAAGACTTGGAATGCAACATGAGTTAATACTTTTATACTGTTTTTGGTCAGTTTTTGCAATAAATAGATGTGACTGTACTTGTATTTGCCTGTTATGTGTTTCTATATTGTTTAGGAGTGGGTAGGTTTAGGGTAGGAGTTGGGTTAGCAGCTCCAAAATATAAAAGTAACCTTTAAATATGAATAAAATATTATTAAAATCATGTATGCTTTTACAAATGCAAAGAATAAAATGCGTCTTGATCTGACGCAATGGGTAAACATCTGAAATCAATGGAGCACTCAGCGCGTCGATATAGTGACGCCTAGGGGTGACTTTGGCGTCTTCGTTGTGACGCGGAAGGCACTTGACCATGCTTCGGATTTTGACGCATTGGGAGTGAGAATGGGTTGAACATTTAGTATATTACCTTTTTAATTGTGTATACTATTAATATGGTCATAATAAAATATCATAAATATGATGTATGTTATAGATACTAGTATTAACTCAATTGATTCAAATGGGAAATATACTTTACAGGAGTTAAAGTGTGACTGTTTGCTAAAATTCTATTCTTCTTAATATCCTATATGATGATTTACCTGCTGGTTGGCTGGAGCTTTGAATCCATATTTGCAATGTTGAACGAGCATCAGCCTTCCTTTGCTCTTTCTCGCTCTGTCTTTTTTGTGGTCATTGTTTTTTTGTCTACAAAGTGTGCTGACAACAGCAAATTTGGTGTTATTTATATTAGACCAGATCAGGTATTTAATTAGACAATTCATTATCTTCCAATTAAAAACGTGGATATTTTGCACAAGATGTTAGCACTATTAGAAGACCAGGAGCAAAACATTACCGGCAAAAATACAAAAACAAACTACCAAATTACTAATTCTGCGGATAAACCCATTGTCTTTAATGTGGATTGTAGTTTGTAATCGACCTATTAATGGGACGACATTCTGCGTCTCCAGTCTCCAGAGAGCGGGCACAATCACAGTCACAGACTGTGAGCGATGCTGCGGAGGCAGCGGGAAAACATGGAGCGGACTTACGGAATTTAGTGGATTTTTAGCGGAACATAGCATTTTTTATGGGAATCCTCCAATACTTTCGGCGTGAGAGAGGGAAGGGGGCCAAGAGGGGCACCATAGCCGATGAGGGTAGAGGGGCAGTGGCTCTAGCCACCGGGCCACCCCCCTGTGCACGGCCCTGCTCAAACATGAAACAGCAAGTAGCTATATATTGTTTAACCCTCATAGTTACCTCAAGCAGGCCAAAAATGTGTCATTTTTGACCAACGTTTGTGTTTCAGAGTTAAAATGAAATGTTAAATTTTGTTACAATTTTTGCACTATGCAAACTGACTTTGTGGTTCTTATTCATGTTGTCTGAGTCTAAAAAGAGCATTGAAAACCTATTTTTAGGATAGTTTATTGTGGTAGTAATTTAGAGCTTCATAGGGTTTTATAGGACAGCGACATCAGGCTATATTGACATAATGACACAGTTTAGAGTGGAAAGAGTAGATCACAGTTGTTGTTTTTTTTGTTTTTTTTTAAACATTCTGTTTGTCCTGTTGTTTTGTATTCTTAACTGAACAAAGCCAAATCATGAAGACCATAATACCCTCTAAATTCCCTATATTTGCTGAAGATGCAAATTGTTTTTATTTTCTCTCACCAGAGTATAAATTCAAATTGTACTAAATGTATTTTTGCTCTACATATCCCATTTCTCATGAAAAACAATTGACAAAAAATGCTGACATATATTTTATTCTAATTTTTTTAGTTTTGACCAGCTCTCCTTGCAATCTCCTCAACCCTCACTCCTTTCTAAGCTCTGTGGAAGAAGAGGAAGCCTTGAGCCCAGCACTGGAAGGATGATAAGGATATCTGGAGTAAAGTGGATTATTCCATAAATCTTGCCCTCTGAGGACTACACAGAGAAGTGCTGACAACTTTATTTGGACAGCAAAAAAGAGAAGCCTGTTTTTATTTACAGAGCACACAAGATCAGTTTATTGTCCAAATAAAACTGGACAGGTCAAATGTTAACAGGTAGGACATTGTACAAATACATTTCAGCTGATATCAACTGTGCAAAGTTGACTGAATATGTATGTGTACAGTGTCACTATGTTAATACTATTCCATATGGAATCAAACTGCATAGTATTTAGGAAAAGTTTTCAAATACTGTATGTTGTTTAAAAGTATCATACAAGGAATTTGGGTCAGTCATCTTGTTGATTTTATTCTATGAAATCTTCCAGGAATGTATTGTCCATCATTCATATGACGCATTTCTATATAAATTAGGATCAGTGTTTGTAATGCATCTACATTTAGTAAGGGGGTCACTCTATTTTTATCCTCAGTAAAACTGAGTAAACCTTAGTAAACCTTTTTACCCTTTTTATACTAGAGGCAAAGGAATGTAATCTGTTGTTTCTGTCAACTGAATTAAATTTGTCAATGAAGGTGAGCAACAATTACAGAGAGAGAGAGAGGGGGTGGGGTGGAAATGATTAAACAATAGTGTTTGGTGCTTGAAGCATGAGAGGTAAATCAAACTTCTCTAACCCTCTTATAACACATCAAGGGTTAGAGGGTTCAAGAGTGCACAGCGACAAGCCAATGAGCCATAGTGAGAATGTGATAGGTTTGTAATGTTCTGTGACGGTTTTTGTCATCACCTGCCACACACCACACTAGTATAAGCTTCAGGACATTCACTGTGGATTTAGACTTGCCATGAAAACAATAATAAGACAAAGCTTTGCCAGTGCATTGGAGTGTACACTTCACGCTTTGCTGGGTTTTGATAAATGCAACTATAGGGACGCATAATCTTTAGTGTGTTAAAGTTTACTGAAATATGTTTGACGACTATTTTATAAATTCTCTAATGTTTCCATTATTCTTCCTCACTTTTACCTAAAATGTAACTTAAATTGCTTCATTCAGAAAAGGAGACATTCATAAATGCCAAGCATTTAAATAAATATTTGTAATACAATGTTTCACAATGTTCTTTAGAGCACAAAGAAAAATTGTTATTTAAAATATAGTTAAATAGTTGATTTCACCTGTAAGTTCAAGGTGAGGGTCAACAGCTCCATTGTACTTCATATTAGATGAGTATTGAGCAGGGGGACCGTGCGTGCGCTACAGGATTTTAATCCATGACGGCATAGTGTGTTACTAATGGTTTTCTTCAAGACTGTGGTCCCAGCTCTCTTCAGGTCATTGACCAGGTCCTGCCGTGTAGTTCTGGACTGATCCCTCACCTTCCTCATGATCATTGATGCCCCACGAGGTGAGATATTGCATGGTGCCCCAGACCGAGGGAGATTGACCGTCATCTTGAACTTCTTCCATTTTCTAATAATTGCACCAACAGTTGTTTGCCTTCTCACCAAGCTGCTTGCCTTGTCCTGTAGCCCATCCCAGCCTTGTGCAGGTCTACAATTTTATCCCTGATGTCCTTATACAGCACTCTGGTCTTGGCCATTGTGGAGAGGTTGGATTCAGTTTGATTGAGTGTGTGGACAGGTGTCTTTTATATAGGTAACGAGTTCAAACAGGTGCAGTTAATACAGGTAATGAGTGGAGAACAGGAGGGCTTCTTAAAGAAAAACTACCAGGTCTGTGAGAGCTGGCATTCTTACTGGTTGGTAGGTGATCAAATACTTATGTCATGCAATACAATGCAAATTAATTATTTAAAAATCATACAATGTGATTTTCTGGATTTTTGGATTTAGATTCCGTCTCTCACAGTTGAAGTGTACCTATGATAAAATTTACATGCTTTGTAAGAAGGAAAACCTGCGAAGTCGGCAGTGTCTCAAATACTTGTTCTCCCCACTGTATATATATATATATATATATATATATATATATATATATATATATATATATATATATATATATATATATAACATGCAATGTTTGTGACTGCAAAAAGACAAAAATATAACAGCAATAGTTATATAATATATAGTAACAAATAGTAGTAGTAAATTAACCTGTACAAAAAATGTCTTAAAAATGTTTTAAAATTTTCTCGCCTGAATAATTTTCTATTGTATATTTTATTTCTTTAAAGTTGTTTTCCCTTTTTACACAATTCTGGCATTCAGTAAGGAACAGAGTAGACACCATGCTGTGCATAAACAGCTGCTTATCAAGTGAAAAACATTGAGGCATAAAACCACCAAACGTGTAAGTCCTGTGAATGAGATGTCCTCAGCAAACACCTTGAACTCCATGTCTACATTTGTTTATTATATGAAAGAAAAATATATATGCAGCACGAAAACAACTACATTCATGCCTTGAAAGAAAAAATAAATACTATGATAAAGCACACTTTTTTAGAAATGTTGCTGTCTCCCCCCTTCTATTGCACCATGTAGCACTTACAGTATTTCAGGGACAAATCTGTGGAATTCAGCTGAATGGATACACTATATGGTACAATGTGTTAAAGCTAACTGCATTATGGTACCTGAAAGATAACATTTTCCAAAATGTTTAATAACATTTAAAATTAAAACAAAAACGTGTAATTTATTGTAAATTTGGAGATTCTGTGGATGCTGATTCTGTGTGAGCCTATTTATTACCCACAGCATAGCGATGGGCACTCCAGGATGTGTTGGAACATTAGTTGTCACGCTAGACTATGTTCTCTGTCTCATGGCAGCATGCCTACAACATTGGCATGTCCAGACAACAGAAGCAGCCAAGTAGCTAGGTTACAATCAGCATTATTAGTAGAGATCAAATTTAGGACAAAATGAATTGGACGTAATGCTGGACATGTGTCAGTCCCTTTAGTGATTAGGGTTATCTCCTCTATTTTATTTGTCCTCACTGATTAGGTCTCGCATTACTCTTCAGGCCTATGGCTTTTGCAGCCTCATCTATAATTCACAGTGTGGGTGCTACATGTCCTCTAAGACAAGATGGCAATTAATTAGTCTTTTGGTTCATTAAAGTGGCTCACTTTTAAAAGACCATCATGTTTTATTTTTGCTTTAATCACCATGCTTTTTGGTACGCCTTGATAATTTGACACATATCAAGACAGAATACTTCCTCTATTCTGCATCTAATTTAAAAATGAAGTGCTTTTTCAGATACATAAAATACTTTGTCCTATCTTGGCCTAATGTTCAGAGACACATTGATTTACCCTTAAAAGTGTAACCACTTAGGCACTGCCAAAAACACTCTTCTGTGTTTAAGCATCCTAAACAGTTCGACATAGCAACAATGGTTCAACCGATAGTGTGAGTTTAGGACAGGACACTCTGTTTAACTGATTGATGGGAGGAGTGTTAGAGAACCTGCTATCATTATTCTTTCAATTCTCTTTGGTGACACTAGCTGTAAAGGTTATGTTCTGTTATGTCCTGTTACAGTTCCATTTTCACTCAGTTTAATCTTTTCCTGTTTGTCTGATTTTCTAGTTAGTTTCTTCGTTTGTTAATCAGTCTAGAGTTATAATATATCTAGAGATACAATTCTTTAACAAAACATTCATTTACATAATATATCATACAGCTCTTGAAAAAATTAAGAGACCACTTAACATTGAGAAATCAATTCTATTGCCTTAGTTAATTTCATTTAAATAGTTAGAATTACTATACAATTAAATTTTTTTTAAGTCCATATTTATACATACATAAACTACCTATCTGATAATTACTAAATAAAGCTTAATAATAACTCAAAAATAAAACTGTTGTTTGTTTGTTCGTTCATTCTATTCAGGTCCCTCTGGAAAATCAAAGTGAATCACAGAAGAAAGAAATTATGTGTAAAAACATCAACAAGAACATAAAACCTCTTTGATTCTCATTCAACACATGTTATCCTCCTCTGCATGCACATAGACCACAAAATATATTTTGTCAAGAAGTGATATGTAGTTAGAGCAAGATTTAATATTCCCTACAAAGCAGAGCATAACCCTTTTATCACAACTTATAACAGCAAGGTCATATTCTGAAGAAATAAGGGCTTGTTGATTCTTAAGTGCTACACGGTTTTTTCACTTTCACACAAAACCAATGAGAAAGGATTTGCCTTTCTCATTGCATCAAATTTAGTGTCCGGTTCGACCTCTGTACTTGACATGAACTGACACTAACTCAGATAATACAGAGAAATAGATCAAAGTCTCAATAATCGCTCGTTTGAAGCTTAGGAAGAGAAGATATTCAATTAAAATCAACAGATCTCTGAGCTTTCATTCTTGTTAATGACTTGACTTTAACAACTCATGCACTTCCACTTAATTTTTACTTGGTGCTTCTTTGAGTTTTGTAAAAAATAAACTGAGATGTGACTCCATGTAAAGGATAAACTTTCAGAAAAAAAGGTACAAAAGCTGTCACTGGGGCGGTTCCCTTTCAAAAGGTACATCTTTGAACTTAAAAAGTGCATATTAGTTGCCTACCTTGAAGGTAAATCAACTGTTAAGCTCCGCCTCCTTCCCTTTAAGGAAGATATGTGTGAATGTATAATTTTAATTAGACCTGTTTTGTGGACCAAATTGGAACTTTTTTGGATGGATCTGTGAGATTGCGGAGATTAACCATCGCTCTTTAAAAATAATCCTCCTGGAGGTCTCAAAAAAAAGATCAAGCTGGATTTAAGGAAGACGCCGACTTTTTTGGACTTTAGCTTATTCACCGTATCACCCAGAGTTAGATAAGTCCATACATACTATTCTCATCTCCGTGCGTGCCATAACTCTGCCAAAAATCGCAACTTTTCATTTTTCGTCGGCCTTAGTACACAATATAACTATACACATCACAACATGTAAATAGTAAAATGTTGGCGTTATTTTGTCACTTATTAAGCAGTAGGCTAGCTGGAGCCGTTTACCTCCAGTCTTTGTGCTAAGCTAGGCTAGCGGTGGGTGTGGCAGACAGAGTTATGGCACACACAGAGATGAGACTGGTATGTATGGGCTTATCTAACTCTGGTGGATAGTCAGCGTGTTCCTTTAAACGATTTCTGAGAAACTCTGTTGAAAAAACTGTTGAAAGATTGGACCGAGCAGCACAACAGCCAATAAGCAGTAGGGGGTGTACACTCATGATGGGGGAGGAGACAGAGTGAGCAAGAGTGAGATTTAAGAAAAAAAAAGAACTGTAGAAGGAGAGATGGCTGAGAGACATTACAAAAGAGATAAGGTCAGAGGAATATCACTGGAAAAAAGAAGGGTTATGATCAGACAAGAGCTTTAGGACCTGTGTTAATATTAGAAAAGCTTTCTAGCACTGGAGAGACCTAAGGAGGAAGGCCTGAAAACAGACGCAGAGGTTGTGTTGTTTCTGCTCCATTCATGAGTAACTTTGGTTTTGCTATATGTTTCACAGAGTCAAGATATGTTGTTGTTGAAATGTTAGCTCTAGTAACAAGAACTTTTGAGTGTCATTGTTTGTCTGAATTCCCTTACGAAAATGAACTATGGTTTTACTACAAATAAAACCAAACAAAACATGGTTAGTTAAACCATGGTAACCACAAATTAACCATGGTTTTGCTACTCTAACCATAGTTTAACCATGGTATTTGTGGTAAAACTATGGTTTAATAAATGGTAATCAATTAGCCAAAAAAAACATTGTTACTACACTTTTACTATAATAAAACCATGGTTATTTTTCTTAAGGGAAGCTTGTGTGCTGCTGGAGACTAACAATTCATTCACAAGTTTGTGTGCCCATATAATCTTAGTGAAAGTGGTAAACAGATTTGGCTTGCTGTCTGCTATAGATGGGATCGGAGAAGATATTATACCCGAGCTCCGTTTGCCCCCTATAACAGGCAAAAATAAAAAAAAAGGAGGAGCAGGGGAGGAGGAGGGATGCTGCAAGAACCAACACGATCTCATGACAATGCGTATCAATAGTACGAGTGTGCAATCTCGTGGAATGTATACGCCAAAATGAGTTTTGTCGTGCATATGCTACGCAGTTTTTCGCGTGCATATGATACGCACTTTATGGCATGCATATGACACGCTTTTGGGTAGGGTGAGGGTAGGGGGTGGGGGGTTTGTACGTATAATACGCCATAAAGTGCGGATCATATGCACGCAAAAAACGCCGTACCATATGCACGCCAAAACTCATTTTGTCGTATACATTCCACGAGATTGCACACTCGTATTATTTATACGCATTTTCGTGAGATCGGGCTCCAAGAACGTCTCGGTTACGTATGTAACCCTCGTTCCCTGAAGGAGGGAACGGAGACGCCACGTCGGTGTACCGACGAATAGGAATCTCGCTCGCGAGAGCCAATCTACTTCGAGTGTAACTAAACGAGCCAATGCACATGCAATGATTGCACCAGGTGCTCATGCCACGCCGTGCGGGTATAAATGAGACACAGGTGATTGCATCATATCAGCCTTTTGCTGAGGAGCCGAGTAGGTAGACAGGCACCCCAGCAGGGTACAGAGGACATGGCGACGGGACGTGGCGTCTCCGTTCCCTCCTTCAGGGAACGAGGGTTACATACGTAACCGAGACGTTCCCATTCAGTCAGTCACTCTCGACGCCATGTCGGAGTACCGACGAATAGGAATCCCTACCAAAGCGCCATGGCCTCTGCCCCCTTCCAGTGCCCTGTGTGAGCCACCTGAGCTCTCTTACCTGATGAGACGGGGCTCACACCGGGAAGTCCATCACTGCCGTTACGCAAGACCCGCTCAGTGATTTATTGGATAACACTGGGAAGCGTGCCCTAGTGAAGGGGACGCTGCGGAGCCCACATCGTACCCCGAAGGAGTTATGTGGAGTACAATGCTGAGCCGTAGCCCGCAACGGAGAGAGGGGGCTCAGTACCATTGACGGGAAGGCTCTCCCAAGGGAAAGACACAGGCTTCCCGTAGGAGCGACCATGGAAAGATATATGGGATCCCCGTAGGGTCACTCTTATAACCCGAGCCCAATACCGGTTCTCTAGGATTCAGCGGCAAGGGGCCTGATGCCAGACGTTCCGCCACGTCCGGCACCGAGGGCGGCGGAGGACTCACAGAGTTTGTTTCTGGAGAATATAAGCGCGGTAGCGCAGCAAGCCGACAAAGAGACAGGACCTCTCAGTGCTTCTACCCATTTGAGGTGAGAACACAGGAGGAGACCGGCTCTACACGTAGGCTATAGAATCTAGCAAACGTGTTGGGTGTTGCCCAGCCCGCAGCTCTACTGATGTCTGACAGCGAGGCGCCACGTGCCAGCGCCCAGGAGGATGCAACACTCAAGTAGAGTGTGCTCGCACCCTGAGCGGACAGGGCACACCTTGTGCTTGGTAAGCCAAGGTGATGGCATCCACTATCCAGTGGGCCATCCTCTGCTTGGAGACAGCCTTTCCCTACTGCTGGCCTCTGTGACAGACAAAGAGCTGATCTGAGGTTCTGAAGCTTTGAGTTATATCCACGTAAACCCGCAGAGCGCGGACGGGACAGAGCAAAGCTAGGGCTGGGTCTGCCTCCTCCGGGGGCAGCGCTTGCAGGTTCACCACCTGGTCCCTGAAGGGAGTGGTAGGAACCTTGGGCACATAGCCAGGCCGGGGTCTCAACACCACGTGGGTATCACCCGGCCTAAACTCTAGGCACGATTCGTCGACCGAAAATGCCTGCAGGTCCCCTACCCTCTTGATGGAGGCCAATGCAGCCAACAGCAAAGTTTTCATAGACAGAATCTTTAGCTCTGCTGACTGCAAAGGCTCAAATGGGGCATTCTGAAGTGCTCGGAGCACCAGAGCAAGATCCCAAGAGGGTATAAAGGGAGGGCGAGGAGGATTTAACCGTCTCGCCCCCATAAGGAACCTGACGACCAGGTCGTGCTTCCCAACCGTCTTACCTTCTACATGGTCGTGATAGGCGGATATTGCAGCAACATAAACCTTGAGGGTGGAGGGCGACAGCCTACGCTCCAACCCCTGTTGCAGGAAGGAAAGCACAGACGCGATCGAACATCTTGGGGGGTCTTCTTGGCGAGAAGAACACCACTCAACGAACAGGTTCCACTTCAAGGCGTAAGCCTGTCTTGTAGACGGTGCTCGTGCCGAAGTGATGGCGTTAACTACCTCTTGGGGTAAGGTACCTAGAACCTCCACGTCCCGTCCAGGGGCCAGACATGAAGCTTCCACAGGTCTGAACGCGGGTGCCAAAGGGTGCCCCGTCTCTGAGTCAGAAGGTCCTTCCTCAGAGGAATCGGCCAAGGAGGGGCTGTCGCGAGGAGCATAAGTTCTGGGAACCAGGTCCGGTTGGGCCAGTACGGCGCCAACAGCAGGACCTGCTCCTCGTCCTCCCTGACCTTGCACAGAGTCTGTGCAAGTAGGCTCACTGGGGGAAACGCATATTTGCGCAGCCCCTGGGGCCAGCTGTGCGCAAGGGCATCCGTGCCGAGTGTACCCTCGGTCAGCGAATAGAACCACTGGCAGTGGGATGTTTTTGGGGAGGCAAACAGGTCGACCTGTGCCACCCCGAACTGTCTCCAAATCAGCTGAACCACCTGGGGGGTGGAGTCGCCACTCGCCTAGGAGCGCAGCTCGTGAAAGCTCGTCGGCCACACGGTTGTGCACACCAGGGACATGAATGGCCCGAAGCGACCTCAGACACTTCTGACTCCAGAGGAGGAGATGGCGGGCGAGTTGCGACATGCGACGGGAGCGCAGACCACCTTGTCGGTTGATATACACAACGGTCGCAGTGTTGTCCGTGCGGACCAGTACATCTTTGCCCCGTAACCGCGCTTTGAGGCGGCTCAGAGCAAGATGCACTGCTAGCAACTCGAGGCAATTGATATGCCAATGCAGGTGCGGGCCCGTCCAAACCCCTGACACTGCATGCCCGTTGTACGTGGCTCCCCAGCCTATGGCAGAGGCATCCGTGAAAACCACAGCGTGCCTGGACACCTGTTCCAGGGGCACTCCGGGCCGAAGGAACGAGGGGTCTGACCATGGACTGAAAATCTGGCGGCAGGCCGGTGTGATGCTCACCCGGAGAGTGCCGCGTTGCCACGCCCATCTCGGGACTCGGCCGTGTAGCCAATGCTGAAGCGATCTCATATGAAGCATGCCGAGCGGTGTTACTGCCGCAGCGGCTGCCATATGCCCCAGGAGCCTCTGAAATTGTTTCAGTGGAACCGCCATCCTTCCTTGAAACGTGTTCAGGCAGTTCAGCATCGACTGGACACGCTCCTCTGGGAGGCACGCTGTCCGTTCGACCGAATCCAACTCCATACCGAGAAAAGAGATCCTCTGCACGGGGGCGAGTTTGCTCTTTTCCCAGTTGACCCGAAGACCCAACTGGCTGAGGTGTCTGAGCACCAGGTCCCTGTGTTCGCAAAACTGATCCCTGGATGGACTGTGCTAGAATGAGCCAGTCGTCGAGAGGATACGAACGCCCTGTTCTCTCATGGGCACAAGGGCCCCCTCCGTGACTTTCGTGAAGACACGGGGGGACAGGGACAGCCCGAAGGGCAGGACTCTGTACTGATATGCTCGACCCTCGAACGCAAAGCGCAGAAACGGCCTGTGACAAGGAAGAATCGAGACATGAAAGTACGCGTCCTTCAGGTCGATCGCTGCAAACCAATCTTGGGGACGGATGCATTCGAAAATGTGTTTCTGCGTGAACATCTTGAACGGTAGCTTGTGGAGGCTCCGATTCAGGACTCGCAGGTCCAAGATTGGCCGTAACCCACCAGTTTTCTTGGGTACAATGAAGTACGTGCTGTAGAAGTCTTCATATCGGCTGGAGGGACCGGCTCTATCGCGTCCTTCGCCAGTAGGACAGCGATCTCCGCACGCAGGACATGGGGGGGTGCCGGGCGACCTGAATCGCATAGCCGAGCCTGATGGTCCGAATGAGCCAGCGAGACGGACTGGGGAGCTCTAGCCAGGCTCGCAGAGACCATGCAAGCGGGACAATAGGGACCACCGGCGTACCCACCGTGGGGCAGCGAGTGGAGGCGGCCCGCAGCGCGGTTGTAGTGTGCGGTGCACACTTACCTGATTCCACGAGAGGGCAGAGGGTACGTGAGAAGGCTAGGTTGCGTCCTTGAACCGTCCACTACTGTCCACTGGCGAAGGAGGAGGATGAGTGTGGTCCGGCGTTTGACCGTCCACAGCTCTCCGAACCCCCTTGGGACCCAGAGATGGGAGGAACTACTTTTTTTTTTTTTTGAGAATTTGGGTACCACTGGTTGTGACATCAGCGGCAGAATGGATTTGACTCAAGATTTTCTGCCCGGCCCTCCTCCGGCTCTTGATTGCCTCAGCCTGCTACCGACTGCGAAGAACTGCTGGGCCCAGTTCTCAACAGTGTCGCCGAAGGCCACCTTGTGAGATGGGAGCATCGAGAAAGCGTACTTTGACGACCACTCACATCTCAGCAAGGCAAGCCAGGAGGTTTTTCTGGACCACTGAGGTGGACATCGTCTGGCCGAGGGCCTGCGCCATGACTTTGATCACGGTTTGTCAACATGCACAGCTCAACCTCAACTCAGAACTACCCTTGTGCAGGCAGGGGTGGTCTGCGCACAGCCACCCCACCGTTGAGGGTAGTGAGAGAGGAAAAACTTATGCAGTTTTGGCCCTTTTGGCTTTCCATATCCAAAGAAGTGCCACACTGCCAAGTTTTCCATGCACATCCGGGAGTGATCCCGGGAAGCATGGCTGTTAACTCTGAATCTGATTCAGCGAAGCACACACCATTACAGTGGGCTCAGCATCATCCTCATTCCCAGAGCACAACTGCCCTCTCTCCGATGCAGCGATTGACATCTGATCCTCAGCTGGAGCACAGAATGAAATGCTAGGTTCCCCCATAAGAAGGACCAGCAATTCCACCCAGAGCTGCACAGCTTGCAGTGCGCTAGAGGGGGAGGGGCCCTAGGGGGTTGTTCCCCGAAGGAGAAGCCCTCCTCTCCTCAGGTCACCCCAGCTATTTCACTGAAGTAGACCTCTCCTGTTGCCAGGGTGGGCGCTACAACAAGAAATAGGCAAGGGGACAGCGCACCTAGAGCGCAGAGCGAGCGCTGGGTTTCCGTAACAACCCGCGCTACAGCCTAGCACTCAACGGCACACGGCACGCAGAGAAGCGAGAGGTCCGTCCGGGTTTCCCCGACGGCAACTCTCGCTGATCTCCGCGGTCTCCCAGAGTGTCGAGCAGACCCACGGCTGTGCTTTTACACACGAGCGGCGGCTGGCCAACAACAAAGGGGAGTCAAGCTTCCCGGAGAAAGATGAGTCGCGACCGGCGTGCCGACGTGGTCATGTTCTCATTAGAAAACATGACCACCCACGAACACAGTCTCAGCATGCACCCAGACATGTGAAACAGTGTTCGTGGCCGTCAGTGAGGACAGGAAACAACCGCATCCAGAAACACACAGATAGAATGTCATCTTTAAAAAGATGCAAGCTCTATCTGTGTAGCTCTTTTAGGGAAACTGCTCTCCGCGGTGCTGAAGCACACAGGGGAATAGTCGCGGCGACACAGACAGGGAAAAAGTGCAGCCTGACATGCGCGCTCTCTCTCTCTCATAGAAGGCGATCTCTTACCAGCCGTGAAAATGGCTTTTCAGCGCTCTTAACAGCGCACCGAACCAGCTGCGAGAACAGCCTTTTGTTTTTGCTCAAAAAACAAAATAGAAAAAGAAAGAGAGAAATCAACCCCGCTGCAGTGCCGTCACTCCAACACCAAACAAGGAGAGGTCCACCGAAGAGCTTGACTCGTTATAATGTTAACTTCTTAACCCGCACCGGTTCGTGGACGGGGGGGTTGACGGAAGTGGGGGGGTGTGTACTTTTATTTACTTTTGTTTTATACAAAATATTCAATCAACTATCACAAACTATGCATCATTTGAAAGCTAAAACACTCAAGATTCATGTTCTGAACTTGTTTTTGCAATAAATACACCAGAGAGGAAAGGGTTAAATGAAACGCTAAAGGACCGTCCATGTAAACATTAGCATAATATCAGCGTTACTCATCTTTCATCTCCTGTCGTTCAGATCAGATCGGACGAATCCAATAAACACCCGCATACATCTCTGTGTAAGAGTCCATTCTTCAAAATGCATCCCACTTTTTAATCCAAAACAACGAAAAAAAAGGGAAAAAACTAAAAATCCTCCGTTGTTTGCAAGAGAGTTTTGAGTTAGCGTGATCAATCATGTCCATTTTCAATGAAATATCGATTCTATTCCGTGTCTGGCAAACTCCCCCTGCTAGAATAGCTTCTCCCACGTATTTTAAACCCTCCCCCGTCTCTCTCCTTCAATCAGAGTCTCTTCTGGGATGCATCATATAGAGGAAGTGCCTTACAGGCTTGGTGAGCTGTCAATCATTGCGCCCATGGTTTTCGTTGGATAAAGGCACTCGGTGCCCAGCCAATGCCTTTCCAACAAAGGTTTGATTGATGGACTTAGTAACCAATCAAAAGGCATTATCTTGCGCAGTTTGCGTAAGTAGGCTTTGGTGAATACTGTTTGTGCACTGGCTGCGCGTTCTCCATGGCGCAACTGCAGTGGAGCGCGCTGTCTCTCACTGACGCTTCCCATCAGCTAAATGAGTTTTTTACACTTTGTAATCTCTGTAAATAGTTGCTTTAGTTTTTCAGTAACTGTTTATCCATTATAATTAGTAGTATATTGCAGTTTATTGCAGATTTATTTGAATGAAAAACTACTCTTTACAATAGCAAATGTTCTGAAATAAATGGCCTTTTTGAAATGACGCCTAGACTTTTCTTGACATAAAAGCTCACAGAAGCTACATTACTGAGAGAATCATCCTCATATTTGAATCATGACATGATTAGACATTCAGTTTTATATTTAAGTTATTTTCAGGCTCTTAACATTAAATTATAATATTTTTTTCCCTAAGTGAAAACAAAAAACAAAAAACGTTAGTCACTTACATGTATATTACTCTGTTCCCATATTACTTTGAGTTATTATGACTCTTGGGTAGCAATATTTCAAGTGTCTAGTTTAAAATAAGACCAGGTTTATGAATATAGACCATAGGGTTTAAGAGCTGCAGACATTTTCATTTGGGTATATCGTTTTCAAAGAATTCCTAAAAAATGGGGCGCTTGTTAAGAGGTTAACACACGCTTTGTAGAGAGTGATTTTAGGACAAACCATTCACCACTCGTCTCCGAAGCAAAAGGTTGATTTGATGCAATCACCTGTGTCTCATTTATACCCGCATTGCGTGGCATGAGCACCTGGTGCAATCATTGCATGCCAATGTGCATTGGCTCGTTTAGTTACACTCGAAGTAGATTGGCTCTCGCGAGCGAGATTCCTATTCGCCGGTACTCCGACGTGGCGTCGAGAGTGACCGACTGAATGGGAACTAACAACGGGAAGAGGTAAGCTGCTGGTTTTATACATTGGTATTAATTGGAAGATTAGATGGGCGTACTCCTCCTGAAATTACATTTAATAACTTCACTTCTTGCTTGTATTTACTCTTGTGTACTGTATATTAATTTTTTCCTCATCATTTGTTTGTCATCTTTGCTTATTTTACATGAAGCATAATTTTACATTGCTATAATAAGAGATATTAATTTTTGCATTGCGGAATCATGCAATTTAGGGGCTGAGCAATGTGTGTAGTGTAGTTGTGGTGTTTCTCCTGCATCTTATTCACGAACCACCCAAATCCAGCCACATAAATATTTAAAATGTAGAAGTCAAGTGTAGAAGTGTATTATTTTACAGGGATAGTTGACCAAAAATAGAAATTCCACCATCACTTACTGACCCTCATGTCATTCCAAACCCATAAGACATTCATTAATCTTTAAAACACAACTTAATATATTTTTTTATGAAACTCGACAGAGATCTGTCCCTCCATTGAAAGTCAATTCCACCAAAAAGTGGACTCTTCAAAATATCCAATTATCCACAAATGTAATCCAATTTAGAGACACAACCACTTTATATGAAGATATTATTTAGGCTTTTGTTCACATTTAAACATTGATCAACAAACACACATAAAGCACGTCAAATATGGTCAGCAGCAGCCCTACCATACTTGCTTGACGCGCGAGAACCATTATTGATTATCGCACATCAAGCAAGTGGTTTGAGCTTCCAATTACCATATTTGATGTTCTCTATGTATGTGTGTTAATCAATGTTTAAATGTGAACAAACCGAAAATGAGAGGGACCTTTAATTCTAGGCCTAAAAGCAGTCTTGTGATTACACTTAATTCCAGCTCTTCAATATTTGCCTATTGTACTTTCATCATTAAAGTGCATGTTGCCACTGTACACACAAAACGACTCCAAATATCCGGTACTATCAATAAATCACTTTATGGGAAAATGTAAGCTTTACCCTTTAGCACCCTCTATTTTCAAGGCAGTTATTGGTGCATGTCAGCAGTGCCAACACCTTTATCACGAAGTGTATGATGAGTGAAGCAGAACTTAATCTGCGCCCCAACCCCGCAATGCTATGACACACCTTTAGTGACCTCATCAGAGAGGGTCTGCGCAGTCATTTAGTCATAGACCTACGGCCACCATAAAGAATTGTCATGACTGAGACTTTGCACTTTTGTACATGTGTGCCACAATAGCAGATAAATGACTTTCAGGAAGTGGCAACAGAGAATGTTTAGAGAAATGTACTGCAGCAAAGTTTGCTGAACTTTCAGTTGCTAGTTGGAAATGCCAAGCACTGTAAGAGGAGTTCAATAGTCACTTAAACAGACCTTTACCTAGCCTCAGTGTTCGTTGTGGTCAATCAATCTGCTTCTCCACCATGTTTTGGTAGCCCATAGGTGAAGCAGTTTATTTCTAATTTGGACAAGACAGAATGCTGCATTAAGACAGCATGAACAAATTATAATTAGCTTGAAGACAATACTCCAGACTTTAAGCCTTGATTGCCTCCTGACTGTCCTTTATTAAGGAGCAATAGCCTTTTGCTTCACCTGTGACAGGCAATAGAATTCTGTTTAGCAACAGGCTCTGTGAGAGAAGGAGGCACTGACAGACTAGAGAGACCCTTGTTTTTGCTGTGTACACACATTTAGGTTGTCATTAGACTATAAAGCAGTTTTGAGATTTTGTAAGCTTTCAATGATACATCAAGCTGCTCTCTTAGTTTGATTTATTAAAATAATTAAAATCTGTAAGCTAAAACTGCTTGCTCTGCAGTATCTACTAAAGGGTTTATTGCCTGCAGGTCTCCTCGATGCAATTCCCAGGTAGACCATTTCATTCCAAGACACTCTTCAGGAAATTAACCTTTAAATGTGGGTGATGGACTCTCACTCCATTACACATTGTGTAATGTGAGGTTTGTAGCAGAGCAACTTTTGTCTCAATGCATTTGTGTGATTTTAAGATGTAGCCAAGAAGCTGCTGATCATGAGCACCTGGAGATGTTGAGATGAGCAAAAATGTGGCTTCTTTGCATTATCTTTCCATCTATTACAGTGAATACACATACGATGCACAGCTAAACAGAAAGCAGATAATTAGATCCATACATCATGTTTGTTTACTTGAATAACTGCTGGTTGAATCCAGGGGTTATGTTGGGGTTTATACAGTTATGTTGTATTACTTAGCTGTAATACAAGGAAATCTACAAATCCTTGGTAAGAAACAAATTATAATTTATGATAGAAGGCCTGTCCAGCTTCTTGAAATGTTCAAGAAGTCTTTGTTCTTTGCTCACACGTTCTTTATTCCCAAGTAGCTTTTGTTCCCTTCCGCTCATCTTATCTGAGCCAAAGTTTCGGGGATTTTTATTACAGAAACTGGGACAGGTAAACTTACATTGTCCTGTCGCTTAGCTCTCTTTATATAGCATCAGCCTCACTGAGAATATAGATCAGGTTGCAGTGAAGTGTTCACTGTGGCCTTGTGTCCTTGAGAGGCTGTTACAGAGATATCCTTACCAACACTCTTAGAAATGCATAGCCAATAGAAAAGATGTAAGATCTATTGTTCACTTTTGCATGTTTACTACTGAAGTGTAGCTCCACAGCAAAGAGCAAAGACATAAATAAATAATCACAATTGCTAGAATAATTGCAATGTGAATTCTTTATTAACTGATGGAATAAAGAATACATCTTTTAATAAAGATTAATACAAATATTTTTCATTGTAGCCTTTTAGCCTTTTCCCACCATTTCCCAAGTGATTACTAAGCGTAAACAATAGAAATGGTTAACTGGAAACCTCCAAAATCCAAACATATTTGAGGGAAATGTAATATATTCATCCTGGAGTTTGTTTCCGAGGAGAGTTATGGATTTGCTCTAATTCACCTTTGCATAATATCATGATCTGTTGATTAACATTCACAATTTCCCTTGTGCCTGAACTAACTCCACAATCAGGGAACAAAGCTTATGTTGCAGCCTGGCACAAGGTCAGTCCAACCCTGCTTGCTGAAAATGTAAGAGGGCCCCCTTGTGCAACACTGAGGTCTCATTTGCTGGCTGCATTATCTCTGTTAAAATCCCTTGCCTAGTTAGCATTTGCGATGATGGATGGCATCGCACTAACCGAGCCTACATCCTTCTTACCAAACTTCCAAAAGCCCCGGAGTCTGATGATAGATTACTATTGCTTTATCTTGTACTGATTATTCCTGCCTGTGACATGAAAAGCAGGTGAGATTGGTAAGTGGTCTAGAGTCATATTTCAGGTAAGAATGGCTTTATTATGCAAGGCTAGTTGTTTGTCATTACTTGTTTGTAGTGTTGACTGTGTTCAGGTGTTTGCATTTAGATTTTTTACTCAGTTTAAACTGAAATGTATTGGAAATCATTGCTCTTGATAAAGAATGAAATGTGTATTCTCATTGTGCTCCCCAATGGGCTTTGACTTTTGACGAAATTGCAGTGTTAAAAATGTTTATTATAAGCTATGCAGACAGAGTGTACGTTTGATTACTATCAATAATTTATTTGATACCCTCATTCTTGGTGCATTGCTTGAAACACAATAGTTATTTTGATTAAAAACTGTACAAATTTGCAGATAATGTTGCTTTTTTTGTGGTCAGAATATGCATTCATAATTGAAAAAAGTGTTGCTATCAATATAATATGAGAATTTTAAAATCAAAACAACAAAAATTTTAACATGATTGGTTTTGTTTGTCATTTTAGTTTCAATATAGAGCTATCTATTGCAGGCTCACATGTAATTATTGTAAAAGAAATATGCATATACACTACTGGTAAAAGTTTGAAACTATTTAGATTTAGACAGGCAGTTGCATCCAATTTTATATCTGAGGGGCCTGAACCGTACTCTTCAGACATACAGGTTCAAGATGCTGACCCTCAAGTTAATTGTCGCTAATTCAGTTTGAGGACTGGTTAGTGACGATAGATCTAAAGGATGCCTACTTTTACACTGAGATTCTGCCACAACTTGATTACAGAATTAGAAACTGATGGCCAACATTATTCCACTAGGCTTTCTGCACATGAGACCGTTCCAGTTCTGGCTCAAAATCAGAGGATTCCATTTTCATTGCCCGATGGAGTGGGTGGGGTGGGGTGGTGTGGGGATACGAAGCGCAGCAGATGGCTTGCCGCAGGCAGAGGGATGTCTGGCCAAGGCTAAGCCGGAAGAATGAGGGAGCTGGTGGAGCCATAAGGACGATGGTCTCTGGTGAAGCCGAGGGAGGGAGGAGCCAAGGCAGAGCAGAGTGGCAGATCAACAAAACAGAGTGGTGTTAGAAGAGAAGACTTATACCCCTTTTCCACCAAGGCAGTGCTAGAGCTAATTCAGAGCCAGAGCTAGTCCCAGTTCATAGTTGGTTCGACTGAGGAGCCTTCTAAGAACCGGTTTGCTTTTCCACGGGCTGAGAGCCACAACAGAGCCATGTCTTACGTCACTGTTTACGTCTCATCTCTCTCAGCAACGCTAGCGAGGCAGCGGCAATGTTGCCAAGTCTGTGGTTTTGCCGCGGGCTGTTTTTTTTATGTCCGCGGGATGAAGCGACCCCAATTGTGTGATATTTAGCCCCATATTGCGAATTTTAGTAGGTAACCATGCCAAAAAAACACATATTTTACCCCCAAATGTGATTTTTACTGGGGAATCCCCCCCCTGGAACGCGATTGGGCTTGTTTTGAGTAGCAATTGGGCGGGTTTGTTGTGAAAACCTGCTGGCAACCCTGGGCAGCGGGAAACACACACACACACCAGGCTTGTGCGAGATGCATCGTCACTGCGCAGACCGATCCACGTATGATATAAAAAAACGCATGAGTGAATCAAAAGCATAAGGAGTCGTATGCTCTCGCTGGACTCATTATCATACGGCGATCGGTCTCTGCACAGCACCGCTGCGAACAAGCCTTCCATCAACAATGCAAACGTTGCGTTACTATTCATTCACATGGCTATACGATCCTACATCGGCATCAAAACACAACGCAAACACAGCGAATCCAACGCATTCTTGTAGTTCGCCGTAATTTGTATAGACGGAGATTACAAACGAACAGCAGCTGTTAGCTCCATTAGCTGCTATTTCAAACATGGCGGATCTCAAGTTTGTGTTCGTCTTGTTGACCCCGCCCCCAGCGCCTGACGTAATCTGTTCTTACTTCTAGCCCTGTTCTAGCCCAGCAATGTTTTGGTGCTACTTAAGAACCACTTTTCCTGGCTCGGAGCTGGAGCTTTGGGTGTGGAAACACAAAGAACCGATTTGAAACTAGGCTCTGGCTCCGATCTAGCTCTGGCTCTGCTTTGGTGGAAAAGGGGTATTAGAGCTAGGCGGGACCTGCAGAGACATGGGAGACTTCATTGTCCCCCTTTGTGCAGTTCGTTTGGGTAGGTGTGAATGAAGCAATCGCACTCGGTGCGATTGAAGAGGTGGTCTCGGTATGCTTTCAAACAAACACTGGAGTGGTTCATTTGTGGTGAGAATGTGATCTGACCTCGAACAGACCCAACTGCTGAAGCGACTGAGGTGAATCAGACACATAATCGCCGGTTACATGTAACAAATGTTTTAAATGCTTTGTGCTTAGTAACAGACCCTCCCCCAACACAACAAAGAAAGATCCTCAGTTTCCCTGGAAACCAACTAATAAGACGTTTTACGGCCCAAATATGAATGTGGCCACATGAAAAGTCCACAGTTAAAGACACAAAGCCGGTAAAACACACGCTTTTACCTCAAGTTATAGACAAACCGTCTATAAATAAACATGGACCCCAGGACATTGTATGTACACATATAACTGCCTTGTAAAGTGTCCCCTGTATGTTATTTCGTTCATGCATGTCTTATGAGCAACTTACTATTTCATGTTACCTCGTCGTGTCTCCTATCAGTCGTTTCGCGACTTACACTTTCACATATGTCACATCCTCGTAGGAGGAAATGTGTGTTTGTTGCATTAATTAGAGTATAAATGGGCCTAAATCCATTGATTCATGTTTGAAACAAAGAGCCATAAAATCTCCAGAGGAATTTCCTGCTAGGAAATCCCAACAATCTCATTGGTCACGTCTACCCCAGGAGGGTGTGACTACTCCCAGAGCTTAAAAAGAGATGGCTCAGATCCCCTCCTTCTCTTCTTCTTCTCCCTCACGGACACGACATGCTGTGCCTGTGGGCTTCCGCCCTGTGGCTTTAATTTTGTATTCAAAATTAAAAAGGCTGAAAGCCTTCTGAAGCTCCGAGCCGAATCGACTCCAGAAGCTACACTGATCAAGGCTAGTCCTGTGGCCGATCCAATCCTTCTTTGTTTTACATCATGCTCAATTCATGGTTAATTAATATCTTTCCTTCTATGTTTTAGGAATCGCAGTATTCACGACGGGTAAGTATACAGTCAACTTACAAGTCTTTGGGGGTGGGTGGACCCTGTCCCGGAGGAACTACTTTCCTTCACTAATTCTCGGCGGTTGGCTGCGCCCCTGTCTTCATCTTCAGGAGGGAAATGCAGAGTCCTTTACCCTCGAGACGAGCTAATGGGCGGGGCCTATGCCAAAGAACATCTAATTATAATACTTGCTGGTCTGTTAATAAACTTGCTACTTTATTGTACTTCATCTGGCCTCCCGAGTCTTTCCGGTAGAAATGGAAGCTCTAGCGTAAAGTTCTGCCAGGACGATTCAATGTTATGTCACTTATCACATTCAGACCTAACCAATCATGTCCTAATTCTCAGAGTATAAAAGATAGTCACTTACACATGTCTGAGTTTGCAGATGCTGACGCCAACATTTACCTCCATCCTCCCCACCACCACCAGGATGGTCCCCACATATACCTCCCAGGGGGTCGGCTGCGCCCCTGCCTTCATCTTCAGGCAGGAAATGCAGAGTCCGTTACCCTCAAGACGAGAGCTACGGACAGGGCCTACGCCAAAGAATCTCTAATTATAATACTTGCTGGTCTGTTAATAAACTTGCTACTTTATTGTACTTCATCTGGCCTCCCGAGTCTTTCTGGTAGGACTGAACTACAGATGTGAAAGCACCCATAGAGATTTGCAGGACCAGCATGGATGGGAGAACGGGGGGAAACATTCTCTTCTATTTCCTCACAAATAATTGCACTCACACACAAATGCAGGAGTGAAGGCAAAGCTTTCCTCCATGTCCTCATGACTGAGCCAGTGTTCATTTCGTTGACGAATAATTTTCGTCATAATTTTCATCAACAACCTTTCTTCACTGACGAAAACAAGACAATAACTAAATAAAAACGAAAATACATGGATGTCACTAGGCCCTTTTTAGGGGGGCTTAAACTTCTGTCCAGCCCCCCTAAAAAAATGTGTGATTAACCTTTCAAACATATGAAACTGGCGGGAGGCTTCCAGAAGCCTCGAGTTTAGTGATCTTAAAGAGCGCGATGGATTGTAGGGCGATAGAAGATCCGTTAAATACACTGGACCTAAACCATTTAGGGCTTTATAGGTCAGTAGCAATACTTTGTAATTGATACGGAATTTAATAGGTAACCAGTGTAGAGATGATAAAATTGGTGTTATATGATCATATTTTATTGACCTAGTAAGAACTCTAGCAGCTGCGTTTTGGACTAACTGTAGCTTGTTTATTGATGATGCAGGACAACCAGCTAATAAAGCATTACAGTAATCTAGTCTCGAGGTCATAAATGCATGAACTAACTTTTCTGCATCCAAAGTAGATAGCATGTTACATAGCTTAGCAATGTTTCTAAGGTGGAAAAATGCCGTTCTTGTAACATATGAAATATGATTTTCGAAGGACAAGTTGCGGTCTAATATAACACCCAGGTCTTTTACTGTAGTGGATAAAGTGACAGGACATCCTTCCAAGTTAAAGTTGTATTGTGAGAGGTTTTGTGGGCAGTTTTTTGGACCAATAAGTAATACCTCTGTTTTATCTGAATTTAATAGCAGAAAATTACACGTCATCCAGTATTTAATATCTTCAACACACGCTGTCAGTTTAGAAAATTTAGTGTTTTCATCTGGTCGTGATGAAATATATAATTGAGTGTCATCAGCATAACAATGGAAATTAATTCCATGTTTTCTTATTATATTACCAAGTGGCAGCATATATATTGAGAATAGCAGAGGGCCTAACACGGATCCTTGCGGCACCCCATAGTCTACTGACGTTATCTTTGATTTTTCCTCATTTAGACAGACAAAATGGTAGCGGTCTGATAAGTACGATCTAAACCAGTTTAATGCCTGTCCCTGAACACCAGTGTAATTTTGAAGTCGATCTAAGAGTATTTTATGATCTATAGTATCGAAGGCAGCACTAAGATCGAGTAGAACTAGTATTGAGATACAGCCTTGGTCAGAAGCTAGAAGTAAATCATTTGTGATTTTAACGAGCGCGGATTCTGTGCCATGATGCGGCCTGAATCCTGATTGAAATTTTTCATAGATATCATTTTCTTGCAAGAAAGAGCACAATTGAGCGGACACAACTTTTTGTAGTATTTTAGACATGAATGGAAGATTTGAAATTGGTCTGTAATTTGCTAGGTTATTATGATCTAATTGTGGCTTCTTAATGAGAGGTTTTATGACTGCCAACTTGAATATTCTTGGAACATGACCTAAAGATAAAGATGAGTTAATAATATTGAGAAGAGGCTCTTCCACTACAGGTAACAATTCTTTCAGTAGTTTAGTGGGTATTGGATCTAATAAACATGTTGTTGGTTTAGATGCAATGATAAGTTTATTTAGCTCTTCCTGTCCTATAGTTGTAAAGCGGTGTAGTAGTTCTTGAGGGGAGATAATTGCGGTTGAATCATAAGACATCATTAAAGATTGTACATTTACAATTTTGTTTCTGATGCTTTCTATTTTCTCAGTGAAGAAATTCATAAAATCATTACTACTAAACTGTAACGGAATATTTTGCTCAGGCGATGCTAGTTTATTTGTTAGTCTAGCCACGGTGTTAAATAAAAACCTTGGATTATTTTGGTTATTTTCTATCTAAATATTAACAAAGTAATATTAGTATTAAATGTGTGCATATTGTAAATCAATAATTCCAATTGTAGCTCTCAGTAAATAAAAAAGCTCAACATTTTTAAGCCTGTTTTGGGCATAAGATTGGTAATGAATGTGTGCATAATGTGAATTAATTTAATACATTTAGTTACCTAGCTTTCCTATTAGCCTTCAGTAAATTAACATGTCTACAAAAATTATTCATAAAACATATACATATCAGTAAAACATATGTTTACTTTCTTCACTGACAAAAATGGAAAAACTTTATTAATCATATCTGCCCATTGACATTTTCAAGCTATTGTTATCTAATTTTTTGGTGTTCAGAGCATCTTAAAATGCACATATGTAGATCATAGAAATCAGATACCAAATATGGTCATGCAGAATAAGGCATTTGTAGTCGTTTTTGGTTCTTGTGGGTGTGGGAAGGAAGAAGACCAGGGTCGGCTTTCTGGGACTCGTAAGTGCTCTTTTTATTTTCTCCTTTGGTCACTCAATAAACTGTATGCACATCGCACAAAAACATAAAACAATAATCAAACTCTCTTTTCACTTCGTCGGTTTTATCAGCAGTTCCTCTCTGCGTGGCTGTGTGCATACGAGTCCCAGTGAGTCTCTCTCTCTCTCATCTCTCTCTCTGCTGCAGCTTATAAGCAGTCTCTCCAGCCAATTACTGCAATCAGAGACAGGTGTTACTCATTTGCACTTGACCCACTTACCAACCGCTCGGCCCTGCTCTCTCTCTCCCGCTACAGACCTCGCAAAACCACGCCCCCTCCTCCACATACCCCCACCGCCCGACTCAGGCCGGGGAGCCATCCGGCCTGCAGCCTCCCCCACCCCCTCCTGGAGAGTAAGTCAGCCACAGCCATCTGAGCACCCGGCCTGTGGACCACCTTGAACTTAAATGGCTGTAAAGCTAGATACCATCGGGTGAACCGCACGTTGGTATCCTTCATGCGGTGGAGCCACTGCAAGGGGGCGTGGTCCGAACAGAGGGTGAACTCCCGCCCCAGGAGGTAATAGCGAAGGGTGAGAACGGCCCACCTGATGGCCAAACACTCCTTCTCAATGGTGCTGTACATCGTCTCTCTCTTAGAGAGCTTGCGACTGATGTACAGCACCGGCCGCTCCTCACCCTCCACCTCCTGGGACAGGACCGCGCCCAACCCTCTGTCCGAGGCGTCAGTCTGTAGAAGAAAAGGGAGAGAAAAGTTAGGAGCCTGCAAGAGCGGTCCACCACACAGAGCAGCGGTTATCTGCTGGCACCGCTCCGTCCACTGAACCGTATCTGGTACCTCTTTTTTAGTTAGATCAGTCAGCGGGCTAGCGAGGTCCGAATAATTAGGTACAAACCTCCTGTAATATCCCGCTAGCCCCAGGAACTGTCTAACCTCCTTTTTGGTCTTGGGTCTCGGACAGGCCGCAACAGCTGCGGTCTTGTCAATTTGGGGACGCACCTGCCCATGACCCAAGTGGAAGCCCAGATACTTTACTTCCACCCGCCCAATTGCACACTTCTTCGGGTTGGCGGTAAGCCCCGCCCTTCTCAGCGACTTCAGGACAGCTCGCAAGTGCTGCATATGACGCTGCCAGTCTGCACTGTATATGATGATATCATCCAGATAGGCAGCGGCATATGCAGCATGCGGCCGGAGAATTCTGTCCATCAGACGCTGGAAGGTTGCGGGAGCCCCGAACAGGCCCGAAAGGAAGGGTGACGAATTGGTGTAATCCAAACGGCGTGGTGAAAGCGGTCTTTTCTTTGGTCATTGGAGACAACGGGATCTGCCAATAACCCTTAGTCAAGTCCAGCGTCGAATAAAAACGAGCAGTCCCTAGCCGATCAAGCAATTCGTCAATCCTTGGCATTGGATAAGCATCAAATTTCGACACCGCGTTCACCTTACGATAATCCACACAGAAACGGACCGAGCCGTCAGGTTTAGGCACTAAAACAATCGGGCTCGCCCAGTCACTGTTGGATTCTTCTATCACACCCATGTCAAGCATAGCCTCTAATTCTTCCTGAACCACTTTTTTCTTATGTTCAGGCAAGCGGTACGGCCGGCTGCGAACCACAACTCCCGGCTCAGTCTCAACGTGGTGCTGGATGAGATCGGTGCGACCAGGTAGGGGCGAGAACACGTCAGCGAACTCCGCTTGTAAATGTTTTACGTCAGTGAGCTGCGAGGGAGAGAGGTGGTCTCCCCCCGGGGCCAGAGCGAGAGATTGAGGTTTTTGAACCGCCTCCGGCCCGAGATCCTCCTCTCCGCTCACCACCGTCGCGAGCATCACTGACTCTGCCTCAGACCATTTCTTTAGCAGGTTGAGGTGGTAAATTTGACGTGCCCCGTCCCTATCTGATCGAATCACCTCATAGTTGAGATCGCTAACTCGCCGTGTGACCTCAAAGGGTCCTTGCCACTTTGCGAGTAATTTCGAGCTCGACGTAGGGAGTAATACAAGTACCTTATCTCCCGGAGTGAATTGACGAAGCCTAGCGCCTCTGTTGTATAGCTGTCTCTGTTTGTCCTGAGCCTGTAACAAATTCTCCATTGACAGCCGCCCCAAAGTGTGGAGTTTTGTTCTCAGGTCCAGGACATACTGAATTTCATTTTTACTCGCTGAAGGTCCTTCCTCCCAAGCCTCCCTAAGGACATCCAGCACCCCCCGGGACTGGTGCCCATAGAGAAGCTCGAAGGGGGAAAACCCCGTGGAGGCTTGCGGGACCTCGCGAACAGCAAACATCAGAGGTTCTAGCCATTTATCCCAATTTTTAGCGTCCTCGTGAACGAACTTACGAATCATGGATTTCAACGTGCGATTAAACCGTTCCACCAAGCCATCTGTTTGTGGGTGATAGACGCTTGTGCGAACCGATTTAACGCCCAACAACTCGTAAAGTTCGCGAATCGTTCGTGACATGAACGCCGTGCCTTGATCAGTGAGAATCTCTTTCGGGATTCCCACCCGGGAGATGAATGAAAACAGTGCGCTCGCAACAATTTTCGCCGAAATAGTGCGGAGCGGGACTGCTTCCGGGTATCGCGTTGCACAGTCTACCATAACTAATGCAAAGCGATGCCCGCGTGCTGACCGCTCTAATGGCCCGATGAGGTCCATACCAATTCTCTCGAAGGGGACCTGCACTAGTGGGAGTGGGCACAATGGTGCTTTTGGGGTGGCCGGTGGATTCACCAACTGACATTCACGACAAGACGCACACCATCTGCGTACATTCTCGTGAATGCCCGGCCAGAAGAAACGGGCCATTAGACGGTTGAGTGTAGCCGTTTGTCCTAAATGCCCGGCCATAGGATTAGAATGAGCCGCCTGGAAAAGCATTTCCCGGTGGCTTTTAGGTACTAACAACTGGGTTGTATCCTGCTTTGACTGGGTGTCTTGGGTCACCCGATACAACCTATCCTTTAAAATACAAAAATAGGGATAAGAGAGCGGCTGGTCAGGCTGGAGGAGGTGGCCGTCGATGGAACGGACCTGATTAAACGCGTTTTTCAGCGACTCATCCCGGGACTGTTCCAGGGGAAAGTCATCGCGGTCTGTGAGAATGGGCATCTCCAGACCGCTCTGTTCCCCCGGACCGGCCCCCGGAGGTCCCAAATCCACCTCTCCCGACTGAGCAACCGTCTCTTTCCCCTTTACATGTTTTCCCCAAGAAGCATCCGCACACAAATGCCCCAACAATTTATTAAATGATGGCCAATTGGTCCCCAAAATTAGCGGATGCCGGAGGTGCGGGTTAACTGCTACCTCCACACTATGCTTTTGTCCCCGAAATTGAATATCCACGGGCAACACCGGATAATTCACCACTTCCCCGTGCACACACCTCACCTTAACCATGCGGCGGTTATCCAACACCTTAGACTGAATCAGGCTTTGATGGATGGAGGTCTGGTTACAACCCGAATCCACCAAAGCCTGATAAGTACCCCCCTCGATACTCACAGGTATCTGGTACAGGCCAGCTTGATTGGGGGCGGCTTGTGGCGCGTCGGGGACCCGGATCAGTGTCCCCACCTCCATCACTGGACACCGATTGATGAAATAGCCGGGGTCCCCACAGCGCCAGCAAGCCGGCCCAGGCTTCCCCGCCGCCCTAGTGGCTGGAAGTGGGTCGGGGAATTGGCATGGAGAGAGTGCTGGAGAAGATGAGGAGGGGAACGGGTCGGTTGTCGCTCCCCCTCCCCGGGGCGCCGGTCAGGGAGCCGCCGTGGCCTTGGGCGGAACCCCCGACCTCCACCTCGGCGCCGGTCTGGGTATCGTCCTGCGCCGCGACCTGGGAAGGGGGACAGGTTTGGGGAGAGAGGGGGAAGAAACAACAGGGGGGAGAGAGAGAGAGAGAGAGAGAGAGAGAAGCGGATGGAAGGGGTTCGCCGACCCCAGAGCACGCCAACATTTGGTCCTCCGCCAGCTGGATGGCCTGGTCTAGCGACGTCGGGCGGTGGCACTGGACCCACTGGGCAGTTGTCTTCGGTAGCCGGGCGACGAACTGTTCCAGTACCACACGATCGATCATTCCCTCGACGTCACACCCATCGGCCATCAGCCATTTGCGGCAGGAGTCCCGGAGCTGTTGGGCGAAGACGAAGGGCCGGCCGGACTCTTCGAGGCCCAGGGTCCGGAACCTCTGACGGTGTTGTTCTGGGGTCCGGCCGACCCGCTGAAGGATGGCCCGCTTCAGGTCCTGATAGACCAGGAGGTTCTGGACTGGCAGTTGGTGGGCGGCTACTTGTGCCTCTCCAGACAGCAAGGGAAGTAGCCGCATTGGCCAGTCCGCGGTGGGCCACCCCCAGACCTCGGCGGACTTCTCAAATAAGTCCAGGAACACCTCGGGGTCGTCCTGGGGACCCATCTTGGCGAGGCTCAGAGAAGCCGCTGAGTCAGATGGTGCGTGGGGGGCGGCCTTAGCCTCCCGGTCTATACAGCTCCGGAACAGCTGGCGGACTTCATACTGGCCCTGGAGGAGCACCTCGAACCTCTTGTCCTGCTCCTCCCTCATGGCCAGTAGCAGCTGGTGTTGCTCTTGGTGAAGACCAGCCAGCGAGTTGATAATCTGCGCAAATGGCGTTCCTGGCGGGGATTGCATGGCGGCGGCGTTCTTCTCCCTTCCCGGGTTTCGGCACCAGTGTAGTCGTTTTTGGTTCTTGTGGGTGTGGGAAGGAAGAAGACCAGGGTCGGCTTTCTGGGACTCGTAAGTGCTCTTTTTATTTTCTCCTTCGGTCACTCAATAAACTGTATGCACATCGCACAAAAACATAAAACAATAATCAAACTCTCTTTTCACTTCGTCGGTTTTATCAGCAGTTCCTCTCTGCGTGGCTGTGTGCATACGAGTCCCAGTGAGTCTCTCTCTCTCTCATCTCTCTCTCTGCTGCAGCTTATAAGCAGTCTCTCCAGCCAATTACTGCAATCAGAGACAGGTGTTACTCATTTGCACTTGACCCACTTACCAACCGCTCGGCCCTGCTCTCTCTCTCCCGCTACAGACCTCGCAAAACCACGCCCCCTCCTCCACAGCATTAATATATGCTTTATAAGTAATAATAAACAGCCAATATCATAATATGCATACCAATAAGCTACTAGTTAATAGTGAGAATTGGACCCTAAACTAAAGTGTTACCATTTTTTTTTTCATACCCTCACTGGGGGCTGAGCCCCCCTAAAATGAAAATCCTAGAATCGCCCCTGACAAAATATATTGTAATTTTCGTCAACGAATAAAAATGAGACGAAAATGTTAGGGAGGGACGATTAGGAAAGAGATCCAGTCAGAACTGATAACCTGTTTAACAGATGAGCACATTTGAATTGTAACGTGCTGATCTAACCACAGGGAAATGTGGCGCTGATTAGCATTCTACAGGCTCACGCACCAGCGCTTCAGAGCGGCTCAAAACAATGAATAACACACATTTATGACAGGTAATTGTTTATGAACTAATGCTGAGGAATAATGACAATGTTTAATTTACGATATTAATAAAGTAATATGTTTTAGACTGTTGTAACAATGCATATTTTATCTCCCTCATCTGAACTTGAAAGAGACAATACAATTTTGGTTACACAATAAACTGTATTTAATTTCATTCCCATTTAATGCATAGTCAGGAGAAAAGACTAAGAACAGTATTTGACACATAGAATTCAATAAATTATCAGGGTTAGAATAGTTAACTAAAAGAATTAAAAAATATTCATTACTTGAAATTAAATAAATGTTAAAGGGTTAGTTCACCCAAAAATGAAAATTCTGTCATTAATTACTCACCCTCATGTCGTTCGACACCCGTAAGCAGTGGTTAAATTGGTTTTTGTAGGGAGGGGGAGCCCTTATTTACGGTGAGTGGTCATTCAAAATCGCGCCGGAAAAATACTTAATGTGTTTTTACACCAAAGGGGCTCTTTTTCCAGTATTACTGTGTAAGTTAGGGTTGAGTTATTCAAACAAAGAGAAATACTTTACAGTTCACTTAGGGCCATAAGCAGGATTTTTAAAATCAGTGAGGTCCCAAATTTGAGGTAGTTAGGGGGGTTCGGGGGAATGCTCCCCCGGAAAAAATTTGATTTCTCTGATCTACATTATGTGCATTTTTAATAAGTTTGTAGGCCAAAAAATTAATAATAAATAGCTTGTCAGTGGGCAGTAGATTATTTGACAATACCCCCCTAAAGATGAGCTCTGACTGTAGTCTTTTCAGTGTCCCTGAAAAGGGTTGGGGACTTTTTTTGACCAAAGAGCCATTTTTTTTTTCATTTTTGGTAAATGCATTTTTCCAAAAGAGCCACAGTCAAAAATTACATAAAATTATTATTAAAAAGCTTTTTTTTTTCCCAATAAAATGTCAACAGTAGTAATTATTAGGTCCACAACTAAAAACAAACAATTATGCAGCCAACAATAAATAAGTTGCAATATGGAATTAATTGTGCAGGGCTCTCACTGTGAGGTTGACCAAATGATGAGTATAAATCCTCTTCGTGTGTGTGAACGCCCACAGTGCTTACATCTACTATGTTTATGTGAATACTCGAATACTTTTGATATATTTCTGTGTTTATTTGGCCGTTTGGGCGCGCAACCGAAGACAAAGGCTAGAATACTTGTCCGTTTGTCCGTGTTGCGCTCGGAGCACGCGCACAGCATCCTGTCAGTAATTCAGTTGTCTTTCGTGACTTATCATGCTTTTATTATTTATTTTATCATGACACTCGCGAATAGCACTGAACACACAACTTGAATATTATGATAAACTTGTCATTAACTTTGGTAGGCTGTACAACAAGGGAATTGTAATTGGCTGCTTTTTTCTGCAGAGAACGGATCTCTGTTGATGCGTGTGTCTAATCTTTTTATCGATCATGTTAGTAAATGTTAGATATGTTGGTAAAGTGTGAGAGACCTGGCGAGCCATAGGTTCCCGACCGCTGCTCTAGCCGTTCGCGGATTTCCATGGTAACTCACTGTTAGAATTGTGACGGTTTTACCTTGATAGCTGTGCCTGTGGGCGCGGTGCTGAACCAGAGAATGCAGCGATTAATGCATTATGGCATCTGATAATTCCATGTAGCCTGTATTTGTCAGGAGACGAACAATAATTAAAGTCTAATAACAATATTTCGTGCTGAAGGAGACGGAGCTGAGCTCCAGCAGGGTGTGTTGTGGACCTGAGGAGGCGGAGCTGCGCTCCGGTGCGCTCCGGCCCAATTTAACCTCTGCCCGTAAGACCTCCGTTCATATTCGGAACACAAATTAAGATATTTTTGTTGAAAGCTGATGGCTGAGAAAGGCTTCAGATAGGCCTCCATTGGCATTCAGTACATTTACACTCCCAAGACGCATAAAAGGCACTTAAAACGTCGTTACAAAGTCCATCTCACCACAGTGGCTCTACAATAATTTTACGATGTGACAATAGTTTTTGTGCGCAAAAAAAAATCTAAATAACACCTTTATCCAACTTGTTCTTGTCTTCCGTGTGTGCCTCCACAACGCATGCGCGAGAAAATGACGTAGCGCCGGGGTTCGGGAATCCATGAAATGCACACTTTAGTCCGATTTTGAGAACTACGCCGAGACCTAAAGCACGATCAATGTAGAATCCAACAGCTTAGATACGCGCGTCTTCCTCTGCTGGTGAACAAATTGCTTCTGGGTCATGTGTCCGAACGCCGGATCTGCGTCATATTCTCGCGCATGCGTCGTGGAGGCACACACGGAAGACAAGAACAAGTTTGATAAAGGTGTTATTTTGATTTTTTTTTTGCACAAAAACTATTGTCGTCGCATCGTAAAATTATTGTAGAGTCACTGTGGTGAGATGGACTTTGTAACGACGTTTGAAGTGCCTTTTATCGGTCTTGGGAGTGTAAATGTACAGAATGCCAATGGAGGCCTATCTGAAGCCTTTCTCAGCCATCAGCTTTCAACAAAAATATCTTCATTTGTGTTCCGAATATGAACGGAGGTCTTACGGGTGTCGAACGACATGAGGGTGAGTAATTAATGACAGAATTTTCATTTTTGGGTGAATTAACCCTTTAACTAAAAAAAAAAAAAACTTAAACTTAAGTGAAGCTTTAGCTTTACCTGATATACTATCTAAAACAGAAATACAACATTGTAAAAACTATATAGATGTTTAAAAAAAGTGAATTGAGCTCTCTTTCGTGTATTTTTTATGTCTAAAACACAATTATGTCAAAATGTTTCCCTGTGTGTATATGTACCCCAGTGCTTCAGTTGTTGTCGGCCGTTGCTCCTGTATGTGTGTTCCTGTCGTTACGTTTCTGCTTGTTTTTGAATACCCAAGCTTGTTCTTGGATTTACTTTTGATGTTGTTTTGTTATTAAATTGTTCTTGCTGCACTTGGATTCTCACTCCGCACATCCAGAGATGGCTCCAGCCACTGACCACCGTCCAGAGACGCTCCAGCCACTGACCAGTGTCCAGAGACAGCCACTGACCAGAGTCCAGAGACGGCTCCAGCCACTGACCAGCGTCCAGAGATGGCTCCAGCCACTGACCAGCATCCAGAGATGGCTCCAGCCACTGACCAGAGTCCAGAGACGACTCCAGTCACTGACCGGAGTCCAGAGAGATCTCCAGCCCGTGACCAGAGTCCAGGAATCCATCTGGAATCCGCTCCTTAAGTGGGGGGCTCTGTCATGATTCCAGCCTGTGTTTCCCTGTCTTGTGCGGACTCTTTTGTTATTTCCTGTCTTGTCATGTTTTGTAGTCCTTTGTATTTTTTCATGTTGATTAGTTCTCCCAGGTGTTTCCCATTTAGCCACTCCCTTTTGTTATCTTGTTAACCTTGTTTCCCTGTGTGTATACAGTATATACCCCAGTGCTTAAGCTGTTGTTTGTTGGTCATTGCTCCTGTATGTGTTTTCCTGTCTTTGCGTTTCTGCCTGTTTTTGAATACCCTTGTTCTTGGATTTACTTTTGATGTTGTTTTGTTATCAAATCGGTCTTGGTGCACTTGGATTCTTGCTCTGCTTCATCCCTGCTCACAAGTAACAGAAGTAATATTTCTCTGTTGTTTTGGAAGTAGATACATTTTATCACTGCTAAGTGATGTATTTTAAAAAGCTGGAAGTCAAAAATAAAACTGTTGGCGGATCTATAGATATTCTTAATTCTTTCTGACAAACAGGAAAAGAGAATGTGAATTGCAATATGTAAGGGGGTAGTCACATCTCAGTACTCACTACACGAGTAGGCTACTTTTAAATAAGCTACTCTTTAACTTGTACTCAAGTAGTTTTTTGGACAAGTACTTTTTACTTTACTCACACAAACTGTTTTTTGAAAGTAACGGTACTTTTAATTAAGTATATTTTTAAGTACTCTTTCCACCCCTGGTCGCTAGATCATCACGGTCAGCCAATCGCAAACTAGTGGTGAGGCTACACAAGACTGATGGCTGGTCCACCGAGTCAAATGAGACACAAAATTTGTTTTTTGTTGAAAAAAAAAAATGCATACTGTACATGACAATAATACATGAATCGCTCAAATACATGATTTTAGCCTTCTCTACTACCTACTCAGAGGAGGAGTGTGCGATGCAACGCTCACCCTCTGGCCCAGTCTACGTTCCTCAGACAGACATGGGCCAGGCCCCTTACAGATTTGGGGCGTGGACCCGGACCAGCGTCTTATGTAGGCCTTAAAGGCTGCAGACCATGCCTTCACATCCATGACCTTCCCAACCACCGCCTCAAAGGTGAAACTGGCACATCCAGGAGAAAGTTTTTCTCTTTCTTCCCGATGTCAGCCAGAGATGCCTCTTCGTCAGTGTTGCCAGATTGGGTGGGTTCCCCAGCGTAGAATCAGCTGGCACTGGTGTTGACGCCAGCCAATCAGCGATCAGCAAGGAGACGCACTCATTCATTCACTCATTCAGCGCAAAATTGTAGCTGTATATCAAATGATTGCTATGGCCAAAGTGGCATAAATATACAGTAATGAGTGGGGGAGTGAACCAACTCTCAAAACGTGGATTACACCTGTGACTCGAAGTCTCATCTCTTTATAAATCTAACTCTAAGAGCACAGTTGAATGACTTGAATTGAAATTAAATAAATGACTCTTGTCCATCATTGTGAGCACACTGGTCTGATCAGGACATCTGCACCTTTTAACCTGTCAAGACTGCACTCTACTCGCCCCGACATCTGCTGAAAGAGGTATGAATCAACGATTAATCCATTTTGACTGTGTTAAGTTCTGCGTTATTTTCTATAAATATGTACTTCACGAAAGACATAACGTTACTGTAGTTCTGTCTGAAGTTAAAGCACAGCACAAAGCGAAACTCATTCTTGCTGTTAATTTTTCGTCATAGGACTATCGTAGAGTATGTTTCAGTCAATGACACATTTTGGCTGTGGTATGTGCAGTAATGTGTGTGTAATGCCTGATAATTACGCTGTTTATTGCGATCACTTATATTGGGCACTTTTTGCACTTAAATTAGTTTATTCTTACTGTTGACATTTGAAAGTGATGCATGTGTTTTCCCATGGTTTAAAGTCATCGGTTAATTTCGTGATTTGACAGTTTCCACTTGGACATTTTAGTCATGCATGACTGTATTTGAATGTATTTGCCCTGTTTTGATCCGTTTTCCAGGGAAATGTATTTATTTTTATTTTATTTTGTCTTATTTGTTTTAAGTATAATATGTAATTAAAATGGTGCTAATCAATCTGAAATGATTTGGCAGATAAAATTTGGGGCGTTTTTTTCTTGGATTGGGCGGGTTTTAGTGAGCTTTTGGGCTGGAAATCGTTGACCCAATCTATCAACACTGCTCTTCGTGGCCACCATTGCCACCAATGGTTGGCCGATCGCAGGAGTAGTCTGCTTGGTGCTTTGGAATATAGACCTAAGGTTGGTCTTGTTTTAAAGAAGACACTTGGCAGATTATTGTAGATGTCAAATAAATGATGAAAGTAAAATAGAAAAAAGTTATAAAAGTTTAAGTTTATGAAAATGTATAAATATATATATATTTGTAATAATATTTTATATAATATTTTATCATATGTATTTTACAAAACATCTACAAGACAATCAAAGCCAGAAATATGAACAAGTTGTGTTCAAAGTTTCAGGTTGATATATCAAAAAATGAGCTTTCAGTAAGATTTTGTTTGGGCGCAGTACCAAACTTTCACTAGATGACATCCAAGCTCCATTACTGACCATATGGGCACCTCAATTTCCAAATGGTTTAAGTGATCTGAACCATATATTTCCATAATTTTCATACATTTTATGAAGTAGACATTCTATTCAGAAGTAGTATAGGCAGTTTAGCAGTATTTGATTTGAATTCAACCTCTAATAAATATAAAAGAACGAGCATTATAGCTCACTGCTGCATCACAAATGGCAAATCTATATACATGTTTCTTTATATTTAAAACATTTCCAGAACGTTTTATCTCGAAAAAATGACTGGATGTTATATTTTGAACTCTTGGCATGACAACAAATTGGTTGTCTACCAATCTTTAATACGTTTTCTATTGTTTATCATGGGCTATCTCTGAACTTGAACCCATTGTATTGTGACACCGACTTTATGGCGGTTTAAGAATGTCGACCAAATAGACTACTCCACCCCCACTTTTATGGGATAGGGGACCCTAATAATGATATTTTCTAAACACAGGTGGTTCAATTCCATGCATATGGAACAAAATACAGGCAAGTGATGAGACTATAATACCTAATAGTGTTATAATAGTAAAAACAGTCCTGACTCCAAGCTCGATCAAACTGTATTCTATGCTAAATAAATCACGTATTGCATTCTCTAATAGAGATTTACTGCTAGTTAGTTAGTTGTTTCCTCTTTAAGTGCTCCAACATGCACGTTGTGCTCCCGTGAAAAGTTTCGCCTTGCACGTCTGAATCAGCTCCCTAGTTCAGTAGTCAGGGCACTGATCAGGACAAGAGTCAATGGGCTAACTCCCTGATCAGTGCCCTGAATACTGAACTAGGGAGCTGATTGAGACGCAGCCTTAATTTGAAATTTTGTTAAACTTTCCCACATCTTGCTAGTTCAGATTTGTTTGCACTCCATCATTCGCACTGTTTTCTTCTACTGCAACATTTGTAAGGGCTGCATTACACTCTAGCGCTACAGCATCGTCGCGGTCAAATCGCGATATTGCAGGCCCTTACATTAGGTCACATGAGATCAAACGACTACTCGACAACAAAGATATTTGTCGACAATTTTTTATTGTCAACATTGTCGACAATGTCGGCTAATCGTTTCAGCCCTAGTTGTAACGCAGTCGATTCTGTCCGAACCTCCATGCAGGTGATTACTCTTAAATCAATGTATATACGCACATGTGATCATTAGGTAGCCGAAGCCAACGCAGTGTTGCACGCATACAGCGCGTTCAGATCAACAGGTCATCAGTGCAAAGTAATCCTAGAACAACACGTTGGTGTACATATTATACTAACATGTTTCCTATTAGATTCAACTCCTTGGTTATAGAGGACACTACTACTCACATTGAATTGTTGCAAGCATCAGAATATACACATACACGAGTGATCATTAGGTAGCCGAAGCCAACGCAGAGTTGCATGCACACAGCATTATCAGATCAACAGGTCATTAGCACGGGAATAATCCTAGAACACGTAGATGGGCAAATTATACTAGCATGTCTCTCATTAGATTCAACTCCTATGGATAAAAGTACACATCTACTCACACCAAATCGTCAAGGACAGCAGTCAAACGCAAGCAGTTTCTCCAAAGTGCCAGTACCGGAGAGAAAGAACACACACACACACACACACACTCGTTCGAGTGGAGACAAGAACAAACGTAGTTTCGCAAGCCCGCAAGACTTCAACCTCGCCGGCGCCATCACGTCACCTGCCCCCTTAAAGGTATAGCATACTCATTCCAGTTACAGTATGTTTAGATCGCACAGCTAGTGTACAAAGGCAAGCTCAGCGCACCTGCAGCATGGCTAAACTAACTCCTCTTCAGTAACTTCTCCATCATCCGATCCTTCATCTCTGGATGTGAAATAATTCATTATATGATCGTTTAGGGCATTGACATCACCAGGATTAAGCAGATTGAGGCGAGCGAGATCATAAAAGCGATCAGTTACTTGAGACTCTGTTGTTCTCTTGTGCTCCGCATCTCACGATACGATTACGTTGTATTAAATAAAACTTACTTTGCGTGCGGTAGTTTACATAGGACTGGCGGGAAATGTGCTTTGATACACCTTTATTTTACATGTAATGGGTTTATTTTGATGGATGAACTGTCTTTGTGGTGTTAAGAGAGTGAAAACTACGGACGTTTTCTTTTTTGCACCTCCGCCAGGCATGATCTGAAACAGAAAGATGCAGTCTTTTCAGCTTGCCGCTATAAATAACTATTTTTCTGCACTAAACAAGTGAATTTTGCCAAGATATTTTTAGAAATGATAGATAAGATGTTAAAGAATAATAATTTAATAAAATCCCAATTTTGACAAAAAATTAACTGTTGGAGAGGCTTTGGACTGTAAGGTTCCAGCTTCACAGATCAAGATTGCCTCATCAAGATATCATTAATAACCTGTAACACTGATCTGCATCATCATAAAATGAAATCACATGTGAAATAATACTGCCTATCTGAATAACACAGAACGATCCCTACAGGACATGTCTGGGCATGCACATATAACATACAGTATATATATATATATATATATATATATATATATATATATATATATATATATATATATATATATATATATATATATATATATATATATATAAACAAAAACATAGACAAAAATTGTATGTGCATGTGAGCTATAGATGGAATAAGATGTAGGGATGGACTAAGATGGGTGTACTTACAACTGTTGTCAATTGTGAAATTTTGTGTAATATGGGTAGTATGCCTGCATGATTGGTTTCACGAGTTCACACTTACATATAATTTATAGTGAGTAAATTTAAATGCATATTTGGCGTGCTGTCTGGGGGAGGGCTTTGAGCTCGGACTTTGGCCCAAATCCAGAGAACCAAACCCGCCGTGATGCACCTGGGAGAAAGTTCCTGCCGAGTGACTTGCGTTTGGCAAAAATGCATCAGATGTTTCTTGAGCAGAATCATCAAGAAGTTTCCTACTCACTATACTGGAGCATCTTTTTGTATGACTTCAACCCGCCCTTTGGTCATCCTGCCAAAGATGTGTGCTCTTCGTGTGTCAAATTCCGCATTGCAATCAATGACCCTGACCTGACTGCAGAAGAGAAGCGGAATAAGGTTCTTCTTTACATCCTTCTCCATCGCTGAGCCCGTCAGTTTTATGACACACTAAATGACGTGGATGATACATTCACTATCTGCTTTGACATAACGGAGAACCTGGTCCTTCCTAGGTCTGCCATTGGTCAAACCTATTACTCACACCAGGTATACTTTTATGTATTCGGTGTGGTTTGTCACTGTGGCATAGGAGAACCCCAGAGTCGGCATAAGATAAATCTGTACACAAGGCTGGAATATGAGAACTCAAAGGATAGTAACATCGTCGCCTCAGCTCTACAACACTACTTCAGTGGCTTGAGCTGATCTGTGCCAGTGTCAGAGCCTCCACCTGTTCTCCGACTGTTGCTACGGCCATAATAAAAACATTAATGTTCTGTCAATATTGTTTGCCCTGCGTTCTCAGCTTTACCCTCAGCTCAACATTACTTACTTCTTTCCTATACGAGGGCACAGTTTCCTTCCAGCTGACAGAGTGTTTGGAAGGAGTGAGCAAGATATCCGGAAGCATACAACTATTCTGTTGCAGGATGAGTATAACAACATTTTGCTGAAGCATGGCACTGTCCATCAATATGGAAAGGACTGGCAGTGCTATGACTTCGAAGAAGCAGCAGCTAAGTTCACGACAACTCGGAGATCATTCAAAATAAGTGTAGCAAAAGTGCTGCAAATCTCTGGAGATAAGCTGGGGTTTAAGCCTGTGTTTGCTGGTGAATTTTGACAGCATTCTGTGCTGTAGCGAGGTAAGACATGGTTTCAGTTCAAGCCAGCTCCTCTTCCGGATGTGAACTGCGTCAAGGAAGCAAAGAGGACTTCTGTCTTGAAGCTGTTGGGTGAGTTGGGAGCGCCAAAAGCTGTGCAAGAGTTCTATGAAAACATCCTGGCAAGTGATGGTGACAAGGACATTGAACAAGACCTTGAGGATGGTGAGGATGAATGACAGCATCTAAAAGTGTCTGAAAGTGTTTGCAAAGTACTATGTGTATTTTATTTGCTAGTGTAATCTATACACTAATCTAAGATATTGGTCATTTACAAAGAGGTCATGTCCCATTTATTGTTATTGTTATCTTAATGTTTTACATTTCATGAAGTATTTTATTCTTCTCGAATCTGATATGCAGTTTATATTGGAACATTTTAGTTTAAGACAGTTGTTTAGGCCTTTCAAAATTTTTATTTAATTTAGAATACCTGTTTTGTGCACTGAATTATTTTACACTACCCAAGTCGGTAACACTTTATAATAACTACACACTATGAAGCATTAGTTAAGCATTAGTAAATAGTTAATTCATCGTTTATAAAGCGTTAATATACATTAATAGGCAGTTTATAAATACAGCTATAAATGCTTTATTCTTGATTTATAATATCTATAATGTGTTTAATAATTGTATTTTCATACTTTATAAATGATCAATTTATCATTTCTAAATTAAGTATTACATTATTTACAAACCAGTATTTAGGAGTTTTCAGTGGTTCATAAGATCATTTATAAAGTGTAAGTAAAGGATTAGTAAACTATCTAAATGTTTTATAACTACCTGAATTAATCATGAATTACAGTGGAAACACTGAGTAACTATTACAAAATGTCTAAATAATAAGATGTATAAATGTATATTTAAATAGTTTATTAATCCTTTACTTACACTTTATAAATTATCTGATGACCCACTGACAACTCCTAAATAACTGGTTTGTAAAAAAATGTAATACTTCATTTAGAAATTATAAATTGATCATTTATAAAGTATGAAAATACAATTATTAAACACAGTATACAGTGTTTCCCCAAGAATTTTTTCCAGCAGCGGTGCTGTTACGTGCCGGAGGTTGTTTCCAAGCCGCGCGTCTGGGGGTCCGGGGGCATGCACCTCCGGAATAAATTAAAGGAAAAAAAACCTTAAACCATGACTTCTGGCAAGTTTTGTGGATAGAAATAGACATTTTGAACATTCAAAAACAAATTAAGCTTTTCATTAGTTTAAAAGGTGACTAGCTTATAGCCTATTTTACTTCAATAACCTGCAGGGACGTGCAAAAAGTTCCTAAGGGGCAAGGGCTCAAATGTAAGAAAGGGGCAATATGTAAAAATAAAAAAATGTTTGGATACTATTTTATGTTTTTGCAAAAAGTCTCTTGCTTATCAAGCCTGCATTTATTTAATCAAAAATACCGGAAAAAAAACAGTCATCACATATCATACAAGAGCTGCAAGTATTTTTATCTTTGCCTTTTGTTGTTTGATTCACATTAATGGCTCAATCGTCACCAGGTTTATTAGATTAGTTTATTCATTCTCCCATTAATTTCTCCAAACTATTTACGCCCATTTAAACTAAACTGTGTTTAAGTGAATACTCTCCAAGCCTGTCATTTTGAGATATAGGCTATTTTGTTGTGTATTTGATGGTTTAGTCGGGCACACGAAGCATATGTGCAAGTCGGTTTCGTTTCGCAGCGTGCGTACACACACACACACACCCCGCCTTGAACTTGGAAACAGCGTCTATTGCGCGGATTATTGTGCTTTTCATTTAATCAACGTTCTGCAATTTAGCCAAAGTGGAGAGTGCATTTGACAACAATCACAGATTGTGCTGAATCTTACGTTAAATGCATGTTTGAGGAGAAATGACAGCGCGCGCTGAAGGGACGGAAGTTGTGCTAGACGATGCGCGAGCATAATAGTTTTACCTCATATCTTCTTTTTATAATCCTTGGAAGAAAAAATAAAATAAGATTAATATCACAGCCCTGTGATATTGTGTAAGTGTAAGCAGACTACATTTTTGTTTAGTTCTCTGGCCATCTTCAATCTCTCTCTCTCTTGTACAATGTGTAACGTTAAGTGAATGTCGTGATATTACTGATCATGTGAAGATTTTGCAGTGGCGCTGAAAATCCAGTGGCGGCGCTGCGCCGCTGTGAATACATTGTAGGGGAAACACTGGTATAGAAATGCTTATAAATCAAGAATAAAGCATTTATAGCTGTATTTGTAAACTGCTTAGTAATGTCTATTAATGCTTTATAAATGATGAATTAACTATTTACTAATGCTTAACTAATGCTTCATAGCGTGTAGTTATTATAAAGTGTTACCCTTAAGTCTGATAAGCTTTTTATACTAAATGTGATGATGACTGTGATCTTTCGAATCTTGCAATTTAATAATTGTTTAATCGACACGTCATCCTCAATAAACCTGTCCACGGCATGATGACTGCGATCTTTCGAATATTCCTATTTTATAATTGTTTTATCGATACATCATCCTCAATAAACCCATCTCTGGTGTGATGACTCTGATCTTTCGAATATTCCGATCTAATATGACCCCTGACCTTTAAAGTTGCCAGAATAATAATTATACGCTGTTTGTTAATTGGCCAGAGGAGAACTTGCACCCCGTTTATTTTTCTCCATTATGCCACCTGATGGAGTTTTGCTTCACCTTTGGCTTGGCTGGCTCAGTTGGGGACACTAAATTTTCAAGGAAATATCCAAATAAATCTAATTAGGACCCACTTTGTATAAGGTGTCCTTAACTACTATGTACTAACATTTTAATTAATCGTTTGATACAATGCACTTATTGTGTACATACATGTTTTTACATTGTATTTAAATTTTAAAAAATACCTGCATGTAATTACATCTGTAATTAATCTATGTAGTTACATTTGTATTTACACAGTTGACACTTCCCTTACACCTAACCCAACCCTTAAACTTACCCATACCACCACACCTGTCCCTAAACCTACCCTAATCCCACCTCAATATCAGCAAAGGTGTTTTGCAATACAATTTGAACACAGTAAGTACATTGAACTTATTTTTTGAGGTAAGTACATAGTAGTTAAGGCCACCTAATATAAAGTGGGGCCAAATTAACTATATAAACAAAATTTCCGGTCTGCCCACATTGTCACTGTATGATAATTGAAATGAGCTGATGACATCACCGTTTTCTCCGGAGTGGCTGTACGGCTGAATCAAATTGCATTAGTTGCATTATTCTCCTGTTTAACACTGTGAAGCTGCTTTGAAACAATCTGCATTGTAAAAAGCGCTATATAAATAAAATAAAAGTTGACTAAATGCACATTGCACAGATATTGATGTTTCAGAATGTTGCACTGTTCTACTTGATTATACACTATTTGAATCGGATAAGCTTTTTTTATACTAGTTGCACATAGCACATTATGATATTGGTGGACATTGGACATACTGATGTTTTTTTTTCAGACTGTTATTTTACACATCCAAAAAGTGTAAGAGTTTTTATCAGAACGTTTTGCACTGTTCTCACATACATACTTAATTATATACTACACTATTTTAGAAAGCTTTGTTTACAATGTTTGCAATGTTTACATTGTTCTACTTGAATCTAAATCCCAAATATAAGAAACGACATGATTGTTAAGATTTTATTGATGTCAATATAATGTTACTGACTTAATGCAATTACTTGACAGATTTATGTATTTTTAATTAAATGTTTGTGCAACATCTGTCTTTTATATTGTTAAAATAAATATGCTGCCATGTTGTGCCATTGTGGTTATACTGTGTGAATCTTTTCTTTTTTGTTTTTTTTTATATTTTTGGGGCTTTTTGCCTTTATTCAGACAGGGCAGAAAGGTGACTGTAGAGAAATGGGGTGGGATTTGCAAATAATCGCAGATCTCATTCAACCACAGTGTAAAGAGGTTTGTCTAATGTTTGGTTTTGAAATGATTGTGCTCTAATCTATTTCAGTGTTTCTAATTACATCTTTAGTGATTTTTCTATATTTTATTATCTGTATTTACTATGTCTTGTCCCAAAGAGGCGAATTTAGAGTTTTTTTTAGAGGCACAGAGTTGTTTTGTTGTTGTTCGTACAGTGACCAGAATCCACTGATGAGTCCTGCTGACTCAAGTCTCTTCAAACTGTTTTTCTCTGAGAGCGCTGTATCAACATCAGCAAGCTCTTTAACTACACTGGACTGATATTCTACATGAACATGGTAAAATAAGCTCCATCACTTACTACTGATGGCAGGGCAATTTTTTCTTTAGTGCATGGCAAAAAAACAACAACAAAAAAACACACACCTTGGACATGCCTGATGTGTTGAACAGGAATTGTTACAGGAATGGCACAAATGTATGTGACTGTTCAGGTCTCTGTGTTTAGATGAGTTTGCTAAATAATGTGCCTTTGACCATAGTTAAACTAAAATGCAAACAATCAAAAAGCCATTCTTTTGATCTCCTCAAATTCTTTCTTCTAGTTCCCTCACAGTCCCATACACCTAATAGGGCCATTAGGGGGAGGGGATCATTGTTTTCCCAGGTGTAAAACATCAATATTCATGCCTTCTCACATACAGCCTTTCTTACACAAAACATGCCTTACAAGATTTAAATCAATATATTGTTTTGTGTGAATGAGTGGGCAGGACATGATGCATTCTACAAAGATTTCGTTGAAGCCATCTTCTATATTGTAAACAAGCACACAAAAAGATATCAAGAAAGGTAAACTTTCAATCACTTGTTCAATAGTAACATAATTACAGGAATTTATATATATATATATATATATATATATATATATATATATATGCATAATGGTCACATGTATTGGTTATAGACATTATGCAGTAGAAGGCTGTTTGAATGCAAGTGCGACAATCGTCTTTTGAATGATCTGCTGCAGTTTATGTGTAACAAACATGGATTTCTGTTGGTTTTTCCTGTGGATTGTAACTGTGTTCCTGTCAGGGACACTGGAAGAGAGACAGATGGATCCAATAGGGATTTAAGCAAACTCTTTATTCTTGTACTCGTTGAGAGTATAAACAGAAATAGTCCGTAGACTACAATAAACACGATGACATAGAGGCAGGAAGTAGATAGCAATATCAGCCACCTGATCCTCATGAAGCAACAGGCAATCCTCCGATGAGAACGCAAACTCAGGCAGGTAGTCCAGAAAAGGGTGATGACGCAGGGAAGCAGCGGACAACCCAGATCGGCGGAAATCCAGAGATCACTCAGGAACCAGAGGGGAACAAACACACACGAACAGCACCGGGAAACAGCCTGAAACGATCTGACAACAGGTGTGGGTGAGAGGCAAGTATATGAAGGCTGGTTAATGAGTGTGGCAGGTGGAGACGATGAGCTCAGTAATCAGAGACCACGCCTCCAACACAACCGCACAAACACAGAGAGAAGGAGACAGAGAATTGATGAACCGTGACACTTCCTCAGAGTTAATTTAAAGGTCATTGAGAAATGAAGCTCTGGTTTGTTTCTTTGTCTTGTGATCGAACAACTCTGATCTATTTCTTAGTCTTTGGTCAAGTCTCCTCCAGACAGAATAGAGCCTACATCTTTCTGGTGATGGACGGAAGATTTTGGGGTCTGGAGTGTTGAGTTGGGTTTTGTGTGGAATTATGTTTGAACGAATCATCTGTAAGATTAATTTGTGTCTGTGCCCAAAATTCCTACACAGGTTCCATCTTTCCTCTTACAGAATAACCAGCTGGATGTCAACCACTCTGGTTTCAAGAATAACCACTCAACCGAGACTGTATTACTGTCAGTCACTGAAGCCTTGCGGTTTGCTAAAGCTGATTCCAAATCATCAGTTCTCGTCCTCCTGGATCTATCTGCTGCCTATGGCACTGTGAATCATCAGATCCTTCTGTCCACCCTCTCATCACTGGGCATCACAGGAACTCCACTTCACTGGTTTGAATCCTATCTCACAGGTAGGTCTTTCAGAGTTGCCTGGAGAGGGGAGGTATCCAACACAACTGACCAATGGGGTTCCTCAGGGTTCCGTTCTTGGACGTCTCCTTTTCTCCATATACACTACATCACTGGGACCCATCATACAGGAAGATATTTTCTCTTACCATTGTTATGCTGATGACACACAGCTGTACCTTTCATTTTAACCAAATGATCCAACAGTAGCTGCACAAATCTCAAGCTGCCTGGCAGACATCTCGGCATGGATGAAAGAACATCACCTGCAGCTCACATGGCTTCCCGTTTACCCTGCCAATCCGTTTAAACAGCACAATTTCACCATCCAACTAGGCTCATCATCAATTACCTCAAGATCAAGATCAGCTAAAAATCTTGAGCAATATTTGAGGACCAGCTGACCTTCAAAGTTCACATTGCAAAGACAGCTCGGTCATGTAGGTTTGCACTACACAACATTGGGAAGAGCAGGCCTTTCCTAACTGAGTATGCGACACAACTTCTCATCCAGACACTGGTCATTTCTAGGCTTGACAACAGAAACTCTTCTGTCTGGATTTCCATCATGTGCAATCAAACCAATCAACAAATGATTCAGAAAGCTGCAGCACGTCTTGTCTTCAACGAGCCCAAAAGAGCACACTTCACACCTCTCTTCATCTGTCTGCACTGACTACCACTCACTGCTTGCATCAAGTTCAAGGCATTGCTTACAGATCTATCACATTCTGAGCACCTGCATACTACTGAGTTTTGTATTTGTATTTCCAGAATATTAGCGTGGATATTGATTTTATACAACTGTTCAGTATACAAAGACTGAATATTGTGATGAAAGACATTTTAGACCCAGTTGCTTCGTTCCAGAATGAATCAGCCATTTTGAACAAATCAGATGAATGAATGCTTCTATGACTAATTCATTAAGACGGTGATTTGCCGCCACCTACTAGCGGTTTTAATTTCATAATTAAAAGTATAATTTATTATACCCCATCCCGATCTAATTTTTTCTATATATTAAAAATGTTATATTTAAATCATTAATCTCATAACATTATTTATGCTGTTGTAATTGCAGTGTAAATGCATTCACCGCCAAGATTATGTATGTATGAAAATGCCCCTGAAATTCAATTTAAACTCAATTTAACCTAAAATGCATGTTTTAAGCTGTTGTAACTGAAAGCAACTTGCACTTATATGTCAGGAAACTTGACTTGCTTGAGGTGAGCTACTAACTTGACTTTACTTGCTTGCTTTGTGTGCACTGCGACTTGAGACTTGCTTGAGACTTGATGGTAGGGACTTGAGACTTGAACATATGTGTTTTGCTCCCACCTCTGATTACTGAATTGTAATTAACATAAGGATCTAAAAAGTTGTCTCTAAAAATGTATTCTCAGATCCAGTACAAGCGGAGCCGGATTAAATAAATGGACTACACTAGGCAGGCTGCATTTTTTGGGCCCCCCTCCATCGATGTTATTTATGAATTGAAATCTGAAACTGACCAAAGTTACTAATAAAAGTGAATTCACATTTTACATAGCCTAGTCTTTGGTTACAAATTGGTTGTGTTGTATATTAAACAGTCTATCAGACTATTTTTTGATATTCATTATTTATACGTCATTACACGGCTCTATTAAATGCTATTAAATTATCCTCATCCATTGGGAGTGTCATTGTTAAGGCAGTAGTACCAGTAAATAACCAATAGGTATCAGTAAACTATGTAAACAGAGCAAATAAGTTTATCTTATTTGCTCTGTTTACATTTAATCAACACATTTAATTAAGATTTTCTGCAAAATGCAATAGCTTACAACATTTATAAATGTTGTAATTAAGATTTTCTGCAAAATGCAATAGCTTACAACATTTATAAATGTTGTAATTAAGATTTTCTGCAAAATGCAATAGCTTACAACATTTATAAATGTTGTAATTAAGAACAAGAAGGCAAACATGACCCCTTCACATTCATCAAGACCATTTAGAAACTGTCTAACAATAAATAATAATAAATATAAGGATGGAGGATTTAAACTATGGAAAACTAAAGGTATTCAGACTATTAAAGACTTGTATATGGATGGTATACTTCTTACATTTCAAGAATTGTGTGATAAACACCAGATTCCCTCAAAACATTTTTTTTTTTAAATATTCACAGCTTAAAAGTTTTATGTCTTCCAGGTCAACAGATATTATGTATATTCCCAAACTGTCATTAATTGAGGAAATAATTGAAAAAAGAGGTGAAAAGGGCCAATTGTCAAAATATTATAATTTAATAATGTCTTACTCTAACAGTCTGCTGTAGACAAATTAAACGCATGGAGGACAGCCATTCAAGAATAAATAGAGGAATTTGAATGGACTGAAGCATGTTTAAAGGCGCAAAAACAAATCATAAACACTCGGCTTAAATTATTACAGTATAAATGGTTGACAAGGGTTTATATAACACCTGAAAAACTCAATCAAATGTCTAGCAATATTCCTGATATATGTACAAAATGCCAAAATTATAAAGGAACTCTAATTCACTGTCTATGGGAATGTTCTGATATACAGAATTTCTGGAAGGATGTCATAAAATGTTTGTCAGAACGGTTTAATCTTAAAATACCACATTGTGCCAAACTTTGTGTACTGGGAATATATCCTACAGGTTTCTCACAAACAAAGAAACACACTAGACTATTGGACTTTGGATTGTTACATGCCAGAAGAGCCATTGCTGAACTGGAAGAGCATGGAAGCACCTTCTATAAAACAATGGATAAAAGAACTTTCAGAGTGCATTGGACTAGAAAGGCTGACTTATATCTCCAAGAGTAAAATAAAGGACTTTGTACAATTATGGGAGCCATACATGATTATTATATCATATGTAAAGTAGGGCCATGCCATTATTCTTTTATCGATTTATTTATTTTTTTTACATTTGTTTTTATCTTTTATTATCATTTTGAATTAGATTTTCTTGTAACTTAATGCTGCGTTCCGCGCGAAACGCGCCTTCCGCGCCGCGGGACCTCCAGACGCGCGTAAACGCGCCTTTCCCATTGACTTAACATTGAAATCACTCGCGCCAGACACTCAGACATTTGTGCATTTTAATTTTATATATTTTTTTTTTTTTGTCCCTCTGTCTGGGCCCCATCCCGCCAATCGGGCCCTAGGCACGTGCCTAGTTTGCTTTTGCGTTAATCCGGCTCTGAGTACAAGTAAGCAAACAATACAGTCAGGCTATGAGTAGTTTGAATACACAGGTAAACAAATCTACTTGGGATTAAGGGTAAAGCAAGATTTAAATTCTTTTTCAAATAGTCTTTTTATACACACATTAGATTTAATGTTTTACTCACATCAGACTATTGGAACCATCTGGTTTTACAACTGCAGTGTCACTAACATCACGCTTTACATTTTTAGAGGGACAGTCGAGGTAAATGCAGCTGTGAGTGTAATGATAGCACGCCATTCATATCTCTCTCTGGAGTCATTTTAAAAGAGTATATTGTGTCAGAAAGTAGTTTCAATGCAAATGGGGCCTCAGTGAGATGAATAGCACAGATGCAGGAATCAGACGCGCCACTGTGATTGTCACATAGCTAAAGATTACCATCCTGTCTGAGCCACACAAAAAAAAAAAAAAAGAATCTGTGGCCTTACGTTCCAGCAAAACTTTATCTGTTGAAAACCCAAGACTGCTGAATGTCTACTTCTTTTTTTCACCCACACCTTTATGCATAGCCATTGCTAACATTCCAGTATATTATGCAAATTCACAGTGGAGTTGCCAGCATATATTTCATCTTTACAATTGCAGTTATTCACTTCTTCATTGGAAATTATAGCGTATCGAACACTAGAAAGAAAAGTGGAGGAAATAGAGGGAAGAAAGAAAATTTAGTGTGTGTTTGAATGTGTGTTACGGTTGTTTTGTTGTAGTCACTTAGAGTAATCCCAAGCAAAAGCTTTTTGTTCCTCTCATCTATCACAAATCAAGACTAGAATATATTTGATCTTGACAAGACAAGGCCTTTCAATTATGGCAATGTGACCTCATTAGTATTAATAGGAATATGATGTAAAGTGTGATTTCATTCGGGGAGATTTCTGATGTCATATTCAATTTATTCCATCACTTAGTTTACCCAAGCCTAATCTTTAATGTTAAAATAAAAATTGATTTTCAAAAAATATTTAATCATTATTAAAACACTTTCTATTTTGTATGACAGCGGCAGCTAGAAAAATAACAAATGCAACATAAAATTATCCCAAACGTAATCTGTTTATTTGTTATATTCCAAGCCTTTAAAAAACGTACTTCCGGTTTCACAGACAAGGCTTAAGCCTAGTCCCAGACTAAAATTCATGTTTTAAACTGTTTTAACTGAAAGCAACTTGCACTTGTTCAGCATTAGTTAATCTTTGTTAACATTAGTTAATAAAAATACAGCTGTTCATGGTTTGTTGTTGTTAGTTCACAGTGCATTAACTAATGTTAACAAGGTTTTAATAATGCATTAGTAAATGTCGAAATTAACATTAACAAAGATAAATAAATGCTTTTTAAGTTCAGTTCATTATTATTTTATGTTAACTAATGTAGTTTACTAATGTTAACTAATGAACCTTATTGTAAAGTGTTACCACTATATTTTTACAAAAATTATTGTCACTTTACATTTATCTGCCAATTACATGTATCTTTGAGATATGGGTTAGGTTTATGGTAGGGGTTGGATTAGGGGCTCAAACACACAGGCAAAATTGATAAATAGAGCAAGAGGCAGATAGACCCAATATAGTTGATTGAATATGAAATAATATGTCAGTACAAAATTATTCCTAAGGCCTGGGACACATGATTTTCAAATCTTAATACATTTTAAAACTGTGGGAGGCCACAGACATAAGGGCAGTTTCAACATATTTGTAGCATTTTAATCCTTTGAATGCACACAGTAAAACATTCATCCTGACCGCGAGACCACATACCTGACGATTATAGTAAAATTTCCACAGTGAGACAATATTTCACAGAGACTCTGTGGAAGATTAAACGTGGCTTGAGAAGAAAAAACTAATGGAGGAGGATTGATGTTGTCAGCTGGTTCTCTTGGCATGAGTTTTGTTAAACAAAGGAGAAAAAAGAATATGGGTAATTTTTTTTCTCAATACTCCTATAGAGTATAGATCAACCAGACGACCCCACAGTAGCTGCACGAATCTACAGCTGTCTGGCTAACATCTCTGCATGGATGACACTGCATGAAAAGTTGGATTTTCGTCAGTATGTGGCACTGTAGATTGCCGTGAAACTTCAGGTTTACGACTGTGCACGGCAATTTGAAGTCAACAACGAAAACTGCCGGAAATTGTCGGAAATTGACGTGGGCCTTGCTTGGCAGTTGTCCCCCCATGACCCCCCCTCCCCTTAATTCTAGGGGAGGCTTTAACATGTAAATGAACATGCTGTGAGCTACACAAAGTGAAGTTTTAGTAACTAATTTCGGGAGGAGCACGTCCAGATAATTAAACCTTCTAAATAATGGAGCACGCCAGATAATGTAATCTAATCAAACCAAAGTGAAGCACGCCCAGATAATTAAAACCTAATTAAACACGAGTGGAGCATACTGAACTAATCAATTCAATCAACAACAGGAGGAGTGTTTATATACAGCCGACTCACCTTCCTTTCGTTGACAGTTTCTTAGCATCCCTCCACCACCCCATCTCCTCACTTGATTGAATAAAAACCTATTAGACGTCAACTCAATCCATAACGCAATACAGTCTAGTTCTAGACCAATCCTATCACGGGGGGGGGTACTCTGGGTTCGGGCCAAAATTCCGAGCCCGGAGCCCTCCCCCGGACAGCACGCCAAATACGCATAATCTTTTACTCCATTTAATTTGATGTAAGTGTGAACTCGTGAATGCAAATCAGAGTAGCAGCAGGGGGAGTTTTATCTAGGTTCTGAATTTTTTAAACTAAAACATTTTAAGTTAAATGTACTCGTTTTAGTTCACATTACTAAATTTTTAGGGCAACCAGTTTGCTCCAATTTTTTAAGTAGATTCAACTTGTCCGGGCTAACAGAGAAGATTAATTACTCTGTATGTCATTAGCAATAACCAATGTTATGTAAAAAAAAATACACACAAAATAAAAAGTTACAGTGTTATGCCTATATGTAACTGAAGCACTTTTGCCACACCCATTAACTTAAATAAAGTGAAAATAAATATAATAGGTTTTTCTGGAGCTGGTGGTCTGAAACCTCAATGAGGATGAAGAATATAGGGATAAATTAAGCCCCTCTGTGGACTGATTTCCGGACTCTTGTGATTCTCTATCTATCTCTCTCTCACACACACACGCACACGCGCACACGCGCACACACACACACACACACACGCGCACACAGCCAAAATACATCAACATTTTTTTATTTTATTCACCTCTTAACATTCTTTTGTTTCATTTTCTTGTTAATTTAATACATTTCTTAAAATCAGTTTGTTGTTAGACTCCCTTCTTTGTAAACTGTCATAAACTGACTATATCAAGACCTAATCCCATCAAATTTGTGAGCGAGAACTGTAGTCTGTAGATGCATGTGGTACTAAATACATTTTCCATTCTGTCCAGGAAAATTTATTAATACAGAGTTTTTTCATTAATTCTGGAAAACATCCTTATAACAATGACCTCGCATGTGATTGGAGGAGCCCGACGAGCTTCTCGCCCTCGTCCAATCACGTGCGAGGTCATGGCCATGACGCGTACAAAACTTGAAGACGAGCTTTAAACAGACGTGTTTTGGACTCTTTTTTTTATACATTTCCTGTGTTTTTGCTGCTTTGCTTTTTCGTGATCAACAATGACAGGACGCCGTCTCGCCTTCAGCTCCCCTTCAACTCCTCTGCATGGACGCGGCCAACTTTTTCGACTATTTTTCAGCAGTCTGGCGTCTTCACAACTCTGAGGCAAACTGCAGGCGCTATGAACCAGAGCATGGGTAATGTAACGTTATGATTTAAAGAATATGCTTTTATTCAGCTGTATAAGGAAATGGATGTGTTAATAGATCCGAGCTTAAAACTGCACATTTTGTTTACACAGACTATCCTCGCCTCATAACGAAGCCGTGACCTCTTATTTGCTTGGAGCGATTTCCGCGAGTCCAGATTTAACCGCTGATCACGACGACATTGTGTGTAAGTATAACTTCTAATGTTTTTCTCATTCCTTGTTTAATTTTACCGTGACTGTTTTTATTAATACCAGTCTCATGTAATTGTTTTCCAGCTGCCTGTAAGACGTATTATGAATCGACACGCCGGAGCTTCAGATACAAACAACCTGAACTTACATCGCAGGCGGAAACTGCGAAGTTTACCTCGGAGTCGATCAAGAAGAAAAAGGGTAAGATTTATTATATTAGATCAGTTTTTTGTCAATGTGAGTATTTTTGAGGTTGCTTATTGTCTTTATGGATTGTATTACAGTTGCTGGAAGCGAGAGTGTGCTGGCTGAGGATGAGATGGACATTTGGAAGTCCGCGACCATTGAACTCATATCTGATGAGGAAGACGGCATTGTTGACGGGGTGTCTGGATGGATTGTGCGACCACCGCCCTCTCGCAGCCTGGAGCTCTCCAAACTCTGTGCCACTTTGCAATCCAGATTAGAGGCGATACCGAAATACAGGGCAACTCACCATATACGCCTGTGTTTCCCGAATGTGTTGGGCACTTCTTTTTGACGTTTTTGGAGGACAACATAAGAGACATTACTGCTGCACTGTACATAGTTGTGTGTTTGACAATAAAGCTCTTTCTTTGAATAAACAGCTGTGTGTTTATAAATGAAGCTCTTTCTTTGAATAAACGGCACGGTCCGGGCAAATTTTCCCATATATTCCTTGATGGTATGAATAGTGTAGTTCATAGCACAATAACATTAATATAAAACATAAATTATTACAACACAAATTATATATTTATTATTATTATTGGGGTTTACATTTATAATGAGCCAGGGTGACCAACAATGATTGGTTTGCAGTGATCTGCCAACCAATCACGAGGGATTTTTCTTGTTTAAAAGTAGTGGCTTCAGCCGTGAGTGAGTAAATTCAGACAGGCCGTTGACTCTCTGGTTTCGCTGCTATTCATATGCTAATTAGAGGCGTCGCACCTCCGCGGTCTCTCAGCGGGGGGCTCTCCACCTACGTCATGGTTCGTTTACAACAATTTGTGGCACAGACGAACGTGACGTTCGCTGCCTCTAAATTGTCGAAAACTGCCGAAAATTAGGGAGATTTCCGGGAGTCTACAGGCGTTTACAGGGTCGAAAATCCAACTTTTCATGCAGTGTGAGAGAACATCACCTGCAGCTCAACCTGGCAAAGACTGAGTTTCTCATCTTCCCCGGCAGTCCCGCTATACAACATAACTTCACCATCCAGTTAGGTAAATCCTTGATTTCACGATCAAAGTCAGTCAGAAATCTTGGAGTAATATTTGATGACCAGTTGTCCTTCAGAGAACACATTTCTAAGGGCGTTTTCACACCTGAAAGTCCGCACCAAGGTCCGAACCGAAGTTCATGTTTTGATACTTTTTATACATTAGGTTAGTTTTGGTTTGGTTTCACATTGCAGTTATGCGAGCGGACTAAAGAACTTTACATGACGCACTTGCGTCCACTCGTCATCATCTATGTGGGCGGCATCTGGACATTGATTGGTTTGTAAACGGACGTAGTCTGACGTCAGCGTCTTTGACAAGAATGAATGAACGGACGCATATCGTTGCCACTATTGAACAGTGCGCACTGCTTGACTATTTTTTATTCGTTACGTTTAAAAGTGGACATTTCAAGCTTTATATACACATATTTCTCATGTTTGTGAGGCAAGTAGCCTGCTGAGTTTCGGTTTATTTGAGACCCGCTCCAGTTCATGTGTAAAGCATGTGATCGCTCCCGCGATTATTGTCTGCTATAGACAATTTGCTTCTTATTTATTAAATTGAGGCAATTATCTGATTAAACGTTGATTAAAATTAAGATACAATTTATACAAAACGAAATTCCCATTAAAGAAATGCTTTCTAAGCAAAATCATACAAAATTTCGTTCAAAATTATTTCTGACTTTCTGTCTTCTGACATATTGTGCATATTTTCACTTTTCATAATCAATGTAGCCTAGATTGAATTTAAAAATAACATTATAATATTTAAACATAAACAGGAACTTCCTGTAAATGGTCTGAAATTCCGAACCATACAGAAAATGCTTTCACACTAGAAACGAACCGAACCTTTGTTCAGTTTGATCCGGACCGAGACTACCTCTTTTTGTCGGACCAAATTTCTTCTGTTTGGTCTGGACTGTGGTACGGGGGAGGTTTCACACCTGCAATGTTTATTCGGACCAAACTGAAAAGTCTGAAAATCCGGACCAAACAAGGTAGGTGTGAAAACGTCCTAAGACAGCTCGCTCGTGCAGGTTTGCGCTCCACAACATCAGGAAAATTAGACCCTTCCTAACAGAGCATGCAACACAGCTTCTTGTACAGACCCTGGTTATTTCTAGACTTGACTACTGCAATGCGCTTCTGGCTGGACTCCCCTCTTGTGCGATCCAAACACTTAGAATGATCCAGAATGCTGCAGCACGTCTTGTCTTCAACGAGCCCAAAATGACCCACGTCACACCTCTCTTCATCTCTCTGCACTGGCTACCACTCGCTGCTAGCATCAAGTTTAAGGCGCTGACGCTTGCCTACAGAGCCACCTCCTCCAGCTACAGTGCTCAGCTCCTGCATACTTTGACTCGATTCTACAAATCCACACCCCCACCAGAAGCCTTCGCTCAGCTAAGGAGCGACAGCTTGTGGTACCATCACAGAGAGGCAAAAAATCCCTTTCCAGTACATTTTCATTCAACGTTCCCAGCTGGTGGAACGATCTTCCCAACGCCATCTGAAATGCAGAATCATTGACAACATTCAAAAGTCAACTAAAAACTCAGCTCTTCCGTGACCACTTAACCTCTTAAAAAAACTTTAATTTCCTCTTTCTCCCCCTTTTTTCCCTCCGTACTCTAGCCTGTGCTACACTGAGCAATGTACACGGTCTCAGTATTTCAGGCACTTGTTGCGCTTACTCGACTCTTCATGACAAATCGCTTCGTGTACCCCCAAGTTGTAAGTCGCTTTGGATAAAAGCGTATGCTAAATGCATAAATGTAAATGTAAATGTAAATTTAATTTTACCTCAGGTTTTTTATGCATTGGTTTCTTTGGCGCTCGCGGAGGCTTCAGATAAATCTCCACTCGGGTGAAGGAGGGACTTTTGAAAGCTTACACAAAACTTTTCCATTTTCTTTCATGTCATGTCAAACTAGTATAACAATTAAGCTTGCTTAGGCTTGTTATACTACCGGGGTTAGGCTAGTCATTGCGCACATCCCTACTAAACAGCCCTTCACTTTCAGCACTTACTACCAAGAGGTATCCGCCTCACGAGCGGTTAAGCTTGGTTTATACCAACCCAGTCTCATATAAAAACATACCCTGACTACATTGGTCCAAAGATAATGGCCCTTGAATTGTATGACTTTTAATTTTTTTTTGCCTATTCTTTTCCTCTTGTTTTGCATCCAAGTCACGTGACTTTCAAGATTCCGGCCGTGAGAATTTAAAACATGGCGGACATTTCTCTCATTTTTAGTGGAAAAAAATCAGTATTTTGGGTTAGTTTCTGCATAAAAATAAGTTTTGATTACTTTTCTAGCGATAAATATATATTTTATTTTCATAATATTCACTCAGTGAATGTACATAATCACTCGCTTGCTCGTTGTTGCGAAGATTTTTCAGATCTCTCCAGAAAATGTGAAACTGTAACGTTTTGATTGCTATGGACGCTGCTATCAACACATGTGAATGTTATCATGATGAAATTATTTATTGGGTTATCATTTTTCCATTATGACATGTTAGAGTATGATTCTCAATTTAATCAGCCAGCATCTAGTTTTATTTACATTTATTTATTTTTATGTACGCTATTCAGACACAAACAGTAGCCCAACCCCACCCCCAACGTACTGCGACGTAGATGTGACTTGAGCAACCTATCTGACAGTGGCAAGTCTTCTAGTAGTTGTGCAAAGTGAAATCTGAATCACGTTGTTGAAATATTTTGTCCCGTTCCTTTTGGCTCTCTATGGGCTTCTCCCCATGCCTCTCCCTTGATTTTATCTGACTTTATGCCTCCACGTCCCCCCGATTGCCTCATACACAGTAAAAGATTGCCTGCGAGCTTCTCCTCGGGTCTATACGGTAATTTCTCTACTGCGCACAGAGAGTCGCGTGGTTATGATGCATTCGTTAGCCTATTTTTACAAAAACGGCTTCTACGGGGCGATAGTGTAAGATACAAGGTAATGGAGCCTTTTATACATTGTCGTGTTTCTTAAGAAATAAACAATGGTCAAATGGAGTCTTTAAACGCCTCAGATGTAAAGTTATTCGCTGTCAAAATGACGCCAAAATGAATGGGAGTCAATGGGATGCTAACAGCAGGTGATGGCTTGGTTAGCAATGGCCGCCCCTATGGAAGGTACGCTTTCCGGGGTTAGGATTACCCCCTTGTGCGCCCCGGCGTCACAATGAAGCGTCACAGGCCGGCTGCAGTTAAACCCATAGATATGTATACGTAGATGCCTCATTCGACCGCTCCAGGCACATCGACACGCCGCCATAGAAACAGTCGTACATATCTATGGGCTTACCCCTTGGCGTCACTTTATAGACGAACTGGGAACTCCATTGCTTTCAATGGGAAACCTTTGGCGGTATGAAATCGCGCTGAAGAAGTCTCGTTCAGAACACAATGCGATGTTTGGCATCAGTTGACGTATGCCACGTGTTGGTGAGTAGTAATGATGTCCTAATGTTTGATATAAAGTATTTTCTGCTTGTTGTTATTGATCAGATTATGTTCAGTCACTGTATTATATCTTTCATCTCCACTCAGGCTTCGCATTTCTTTGCTTTCTAAATCAACACACTTTGCTTATAGGATGATTAAACACTGTCACGTGACGTGCTATAGACCTTTAAACATATTTCATATTTCTATATCATATTATTAATATTTAGTAATAACTACTAGTGTAGTTCCAACGTGGCATTTGTAGTAGAAGCACAATAAAAAGAACACTTGCAATGCTTTTACCACAGTATTGGTAGTTTTAATGTGATGTTTGTTTTAAATAGACAGTAAATACAACACTTACCATGCTTTAAATGCCTTTTAATGTAATAGTACTTTTTACTGTATATAATGTATGTATTATATATTATGACTTTTTTTCTCTCTTTCTTTTTTTTTACCTGGAAAGAACAAAAGGGCCTTTCGGACACAGTCAGCCCATTCTTGTTCATGGAGAAGTAACAGAGAAGACCAAAAGCAGCAACAGCAAATATTTGCAATGGCAAGTATGTGTTGGTTTGAACTCTTTATCAAGCATTTGTTGTTACTTAAACATATTCTTACAAACCCCATGGCTCAATCAGTTAGAATATATTCTCAAAGTCTGAATAATTCACAAGATTTAACAAGTTGTCAAATTCATATGATACTTGTACATATTTGTACATATACTCCTACATAATCCTGCAGTTTTTACTCTGACTCCTGCCATTGGCTACTGCCTCAATTCCTGTACATATTTATCCTGATTTTTGTAAATCAGTTGCTCCCCTTCTTGGAAAGTAGTAGGATGTCCCACACACTGTCAGAAAGTTTATATTAAGTCCAATGTTTTCTTTTAAATTATTACAAATTGGGCCCTGTCTGTTCATGTAATATTAGATGTCTCTTCAGACCTCATAACCTACCTCTGTTTGCAAGAGTAGAAATGCTCACATGACATCAGATATTCAATTATTTTGTCATAATCAGATCAGTTGTACTGCTGATAATGTCCTGTTTGCATGTAAATCATTTATGTGATAAAAAAATCAAGAGAATAATCAACATTTTTAAACAAATTCATATGTGCTATTAAATATATACTTTCAAAAATGGAAATGCACACATATCAGTGAACTTATTACATAAATGTATTTAACATTATTATGCAACACTTTTTACAGAAAGAACGTCTCGGTAACGTATGTAACCCTAACCCTGAAGGAGGGAACGGAGACGCCACGTCGGAGTACCGACGAATAGGAATCTCGCTCGTGACAGCCAATCTACTTCGAGCGTAACTAAACGAGCCAATACACATTGGCATGCAATGATTGCACCAGGTGCTCATGCCACGCCGTGCGGGTATAAATGAGACACAGGTGATTGCATCAAATCAGCCTTTTGCTGAGGAGCCGAGTAGGTAGACAGGCCCCCCAGCAGGGTACAGAGGACATAGCGACGGGACGTGGCATCTCCATTCCCTCCTTCAGGGAACGAGGGTTACATACGTAACCGAGACGTTCCCATTCAGTCGGTCACTCTCGACGCCACGTCGGAGTACCGACGAATAGGAATCCCTATCAAAGTGCCATGGCCTCTGCCCCCATCCAGTGCTCTGTGTGAGCCACCTGAGCTCTTTTACCTGATGAGTCGGGGCTCACACCGGGAAGTCCATCACTGCTGTTCCGCATGACCCGCTCAGTGATTATTGGATAACACTGGGAAAGCGTGCCCTAGAGAAGGGACGCTGCGGAGCCCACATCGTACCCCGAAAGAGTTACGTGGAGTACAATGCTGAGCCGTAGCCCGCAATGGAGGAGGGGACTCAGTCCCACTGACGGGAAGGCACTCCCAAGGGAAAGATATATGGGATCCTCGTAGGGTCACTCATATAACCAGAGCCCAATACCGGTTCTCAAGGATTCAGCGGCAAGGGGCCTGATGCCAAACGTTCGGCCACGTCCGGCACCGAGGGTGATGGAGGACTCACAGAGTTTGCTTCTGGAGAATAAGAGCGCCGGAGCGCAGCAAGCCGACAAGAGCCGGGGCCTCTCAGTGCTTCTACCCGTTTGAAGTGAGAACACAGGAGGAGACCAGCTCTACACGTAGGCTATAGAATCTAGCGAACGTGTTGGGTGTCGCCCAGCCCGCAGCTCTACAGATGTCTGACAGCAAGGCGCCACGTGCCAGCGCCCAGGAGGATGCAACACTTCTAGTAGAGTGTGCTCGCACCCTGAGCGGACAGGGTACACCTTGTGCTTGGTAAGCCAAGGTGATGGCATCCACTATCCAGTGGGCCATCCTCTGCTTGGAGACAGCTTTTCCTTTCTGCTGGCCTCCGTGACAGACAAAGAGCTGATCTGAGGTTCTGAAGCTTTGACTTCTAACCACGTAAATCCGCAGAGCGCGGACAGGACAGAGCAAAGCTAGGGCTAGGTCTGCCTCCTCCAGGGGCAGCGCTTGCAGGTTCACCACCTGGTCCCTGAAGGGAGTGGTGGGAACCTTGGGCACATAGCCAGGCCGGGGTCTCAGTACCACGTGGGTATCACCTGGCCCAAACTCTAGGCACGGTTCGTCGACTGAAAATGCCTGCAGGTCCCCTACCCTCTTGATGGAGACCAATGCAGCCAACAGCAAAGTCTTCATAGACAGAATCTTTAGCTCTGCTGACTGCAAAGGCTCAAATGGGGCATTCTGAAGTGCTCGGAGCACCAGAGCAAGATCCCAAGAGGGTATGGAGGGGGGCAAGGAGGATTTAATCGTCTCGACCCCCTGAGGAACCTGACAACCAGGTCGTGTTTCCCAACCGTCTTACCTTCTACATGGTCGTGATAGGCGGATATTGCAGCAACATAAACCTTGAGGGTGGAGGGCGACAGCCTACGCTCCAACCCCTGTTGCAGGAAGGAAAGCACAGATGCGATTGAACATCTTCAGGGGTCTTCTCGGTGAGAAGAAGACCACTCAACGAACAGGTTCCACTTCAAGGCGTAAGCCTGTCTTGTAGACGGTGCTCGTGCCAAAGTGATGGTGTTAACTACCTCTAGTCACCTAGAACCTCTGCGTCCCGTCCAGGGGCCAGACATAAAGCTTCCACAGGTCTGGACACGGGTGCCAAAGGGTGCCCCGTCTCTGAGTCAGAAGGTCCTTCCTCAGAGGAATCGGCCAAGGAGGGGCTGTCGCGAGGAGCATTAGTTCTGGGAACCAGGTCCGGTTGGGCCAGTACGGCGCCACCAGCAGGACCTTCTCCTCGTCCTCCCTGACCTTGCACAGAGTCTGTGCTAGTAGGCTCACTGGGGGAAACGCATATTTGCACAGCCCCTGGGGCCAGCTGTGCGCAAGGGCATCCGTGCCGAGTGTACGAATAGAATAGAATAGAACCACTGGCAGTGGGATGTTTCTGGGGAGGCAAACAGGTCGACCTGTGCCACCCCGAACTGTCTCCAAATCAGCTGAACCACCTGGGGGTGGAGTCGCCACTCGCCTGGGAGCGCAGCTCGTGAAAGCTCGTCGGCCACACGGTTGTGCACACCAGGGACATTAATGGCCTGAAGCGACCTCAGACACTTCTGACTCCAGAGGAGGAGATGGCGGGTGAGTTGCGACATGCGACGGGAGTGCAGACGACCTTGTCGGTTGATATACGCAATGGTCGCAGTGTTGTCCGTGCGGACCAGTACATCTTTGCCCCGTAACCGCCCTTTGAGGCGGCTCAGAGCAAGATGCACTACTAGCAACTCGAGGCAATTGATATGCCAATGCAGGTGCAGGCCCGTCCAAACCCCTGACACTGCATGCCCGTTGTACGTGGCACTCCAGCCCATGGCAGAGGCATCCGTGAAAATCACAGCGTGCCTGGACACCTGTTCCAGGGGCACTCCGGCCCGAAGGAACGCGGGGTCTGACCATGGACTGAAGGACTGGCGGCAGGCCGGTGTGATGCTTACCTGGTGAGTGCCACGTTGCCATGCCCATCTCGGGACTCGGCCGTGTAGCCAATGCTGAAACGGACTCATATGAAGCAGGCCGAGTGGTGTTACTGCTGCAGCGGCTGCCATATGCCCCAGGAGCCTCTGAAACTGTTTCAGTGGAACCGCCATCCTGCCTTGAAACGTGTTCAGGCAGTTCAGCATAGACTGGACACGTTCCTCTATGAGGCGCGCTGTCCGTTCTACCGAATCCAACTCCATACCGAGAAAAGAGATCCTCTGCACGGGGCGAGTTTGCTCTTTTCCCAGTTGACCCGAAGACCCAACTGGCTGAGGTGTCTGAGCACCAGGTCCCTGTGTTCGCACAACTGATCCCTGGACTGTGCTAGAATGAGCCAGTCGTCGAGATAGTTGAGGATGCGAACGCTCTGTTCTCTCATGGGCACAAGGGCCCCCTCCGTGACTTTTGTGAAGACACAGGGGGACAGGGACAGGGACAGCCCGAAGGGCAGGACTCTGTACTGATATGCTCGACCCTCGAACGCAAAGCGCAGAAACGGCCTGTGTCGAGGAAGAATTGAGACATGAAAGTACGCGTCCTTCAGGTCGATCGCTGCAAACCAATCTTGGAGATGGATGCATTCGAAAATGCGTTTCTGCGTGAGCATCTTGAACGGTAGCTTGTGGAGGCTCCGATTCAGGACTCGCAGGTCCAAGATTGGCCGTAAGCCACCGGTTTTCTTGGGTACAATGAAGTACGGGCTGTAGAAGCCGGTCTTCATATCGGCTGGAGGGACCGGCTCTATCGCATCCTTCGCCAGTAGGACAGCGATCTCCACACGCAGGACATGGGCATCTGCGGCATTCACCGAGATGAAGCGGACGCCCTTGAACGCCGGGCGAACTGAATCGCATAGCCGAGCCTGATGGTCCGAATGAGCCAGCAAGACGGCCTGGGGATCTCTAGCCAGGCTCGCCGAGACCGTGCAAGCAGGACCATAGGGACCACTGTACCCACCGTGGGGCAGCAAGGTGGAATGCAGGTACCGGGCTGGGGCGGCTGTCTCGTGGAGGCGGCCCGCAGCAAGGTGTGAGTGTGCTGTGCAACACTTACGTGATTCCACAGGTGGGCAGGAGGAACGTGAGGAGGTCGTCCACTGCTGCCCGCTGGCGAAGGGGGAGGATGAGTGTGGTCCGGCGTTTGACTGGCCACAACTCTCCGAGCCCCCTGAGGACCCGGAGATGGAGGAAACTGCTCTTTTGTTGAAATTTTTTTGCGGAACAGAAACAAAACGGAACACAAGATTCTCCTCCCGGCCCTCCTCCGGGGGATGGAGCGGTGCGGTCACCGTCTCCAGATGAGCAGTCCTCTCCATCTCCGGGTCGCCCGTCTCAGGGCAGCTTGCCCTTGCCACCCCTCTTGGCAGGAGCCTGGACGGGCGAGGCGGCCTACTTGTGCCCGGCTCCACGACGTTGCTTGGGTGGAGGCTGCTGCTGCGACGCGGGAGTGGAGGCAGACGCAGGCGGCCGCCCTCAGCAACGAGCAGACTGAGGTGCTGCCAGCAGCGGGGTGGAGACAGCAGCTGACCGCCATGGCAGGATGTGACTGATGGCCTCAGTCTGCTTCTGTGCGGCCGAGAACTGCTGGGCGAAGTTCTGGATCGCGTCGCCGAAGAGGCCGGTCTGGGAGACGGGGGAGTTAAGGAACCTGATCTTGTCGGTATCCCTCATGTCCGCCAGACACAGCCAGAGATGGTATTCCTGGACCACCATAGTGGACATCGCACGACCCACGGCCTGCGTCGTAACCTTCGTTGCACGAAGCACGAGGTCCGTTGCGGTTCTCAGTTCTTGGAGAACTGCGGGATCGTGACCACCCTCGTGCAGGTTCTTCAGTGCCTGGGCCTGATGAACCTGCAACAACGCCATAGCGTGTAAGGCGGAGCCTGTCTCTCCACAAGCCTGGTAGGCCTTTCCGATCAGATCGGAAGAGTACCTACAGGCCCGGGAGGGGAGACACGGGTTCCCCCTGGATGTGGAATTAGGGCACAGTTGCATAGCAATGGCCCGTTCCACGGTAGGAACCTGCGTGTATCCCTTTGCAGGTCCGCCATCAAGGATGGTGAGGGAGGAGGATCCACTGGGCCGGTTTCGGGCAGTAAAACGTGCCGTCCACGACCTAGTGAGCTCCTCGTGCACCTCCGGGAAGAAAGGAACCGGTGTGGGGCGCTGAGAACTAGCACGGGCCACCCCAAGAAAACCAATCATCCAACCTTGAGGGTTCGGGACACGATGGAGGGTTCCACACGAGCCCAACTCTCTCTGCGGCCCGGGAAAGCATGGCCATCATTTCTGGATCAGTATCGGGCACAGCGAATCTTCCCCAAGGAGTCCCCTGCGCCGACACGTCATCTCCCGAAATATCTGACCCTCCCTCCGATGCAGCGATGGACATCTGGTCCTCGAGAGGATCCCCGAAGGATACGGATGGTGCACACCTCGTGGATGGCCCACCGCGTTCCAACGGCAGCTCTACTGGCTGCGGAGTGCAAGAGGGATGAGGGTTCCCCGGGGGTTGGTTCATCGTAACCCTCAAATCACCCGTGCTACTGCCTGAAGTAACCCTCTGTGGAGGGTTAGATCGAGGCAGAGGCACGGGGACTCCACCCCTTGCGAGATGGAGTCTAGACCGCAACTCCGAGATGGTCATGTTCCCGCAGTGAGAACATGAGTCATCCACCAGCGCTGCCTCAGCGTGCTGAACGCCCAAACACGAGATACAGCGCTGGTGACCATCCCTCTGTGACAGGTAACCACCGCCTCCAGAAACACACAGAAAGAATGTCATCTTGAAAAAGATGCAAGCTCTTTCAGAAGGACGCTCTCCTTGGTGCTGAAGCATGCAGGGGGCGGGGTCGCGGCGACACAGTCAGGGGGCGGGTGCAGCCTTACGTGCGCGCTCTCTCACACGATGGCGCTCTCTTACCATCCGTAAGAACAGATTTTCAGCGCTCTCCAGTTAGCGCACCGAACCAGCTGTGAGAAGAGCCTTTGTGATTTTTCTGACAAACACAAAGAGAGATGACCCGAAAACCATGCAACCCGCTGCTGTGCCGTCACACCAACACCGACTGAAGAGATCGCTTCCGAAAGGCGGCTTCCGTCTTCAGTCAGGACTGCAAAGTAGTGAGTGATATCTGGCGTTACCATCTACCACTCGGCTCCGAAGCAAAAGGTTGATTTGATGCAATCACCAGTGTCTCATTTATACCCGCACGGTGTGGCATGAGCACCTGGTGCAATCATTGCATGCCAATGTGTATTGGCTCGTTTAGTTACACTCGAAGTAGATTGGCTCTCGCGAGCGAGATTCCTATTCGTCGGTACTCCGACGTGGCGTCGAGAGTGACCGACTGAATGGGAAACAGAGTTATGCATGAACTCACAACTTGCATGCAATGTAATGAAATTTCCTTTCTTCCTGTCTTGCAGGAATATTTGCAGATTACTTTTATTTTTTTATTTTTTTATAATTTGTTTTAGATATCTACAATATCAAACTTAACAGTTATTTTAAGAGCCAACCCTCACAAGAGCTACTAGTGAGTCGCAGCGAATCTTGCCGTAATCAGCCCTTCAGGTAAAGTTTCTAGAATATTTTACTATAGTATTTACTCATCAAATGCTCACCTGAATCGTATTGTAACTGTCTTAATTTGTATGTTTCAAAAACAATAGTAATTGCACATAGAGTAAGTGAGACTTTCTTGTTTTACAGCAGAGAAGAAAGACCAGACCTTATATCGAAGCAAGCTAATCGAATAAGTCCTTTGTTTAGGGTGAGGAAGGAACATGGCCATCTTGTGCCCGAAGAAGACAGAAAAGTGCGCTTGTCCATTGGTATGTCTTGTATTGAAGCAATGCTGTAATATGTAGTACATAATTTGATGTTGATTTCTCAAAGAACTATTCATTTCAGCAGTGATTATTCTTTCTACTCTGATAAAATCTATCTATAAAGTCTACATCTTTTTATAACTTCTAAAATGAGCAAATGAGGTTATGTATCTTGGATGTATCTAAAATTGTAAATATCTGTTTCCCTTTTTGATACAATTATTATTATTACAATGATTGCCTTTTAGCATAAAGGCTGGAACTGGACTTTTGGCCTTCAATTCTTAAAAACGGCACCGTCTGTTTGTCTTAGATAAAAGCAGGCAAGTGTGATAAAAAGCATTGAGTTGGTATAAACTCCAGGTATTTATCTGTTGTTTTGTAGACCATGGATGGTTCTGGGTAGCTTTGGAAGATAATGAGTTGTGGCATATATTAGGAATCAAATAGTTTATGTTCTTTGAATTATGTGAAATATCTGGTTAATTTTTTATACTTATTTATTATACTTCACAGACTAAAACACATTGCATTTATGTTTTAAGATGGATAGCAAGAGAAGGCACACACTTCAGAAGATTCTACAGGAAAAGACTAATGTGCAGCCAAGGAGGAATACAAGAGGCAAAAACTCCAGTCTCTGCTTCATACGCATGGTAAGTCTTGTGCCTCTGTACCTATTTCTTAATTTTTCCACGACATTTGTATTGCCGTATTTTAACAAATTTTACAATGTACATGCTATCACAAGTGATGCTCTTGAAACAAGTGACAGAAGAGTATGTTGTCTTAAATTAAATCTAGCATCACTGGCAAAGGCTAAGTAGAGACCATGTCTTTCTAAAATATATTTTTAAAGATCTGCTGTTTAAAAGGTTGCTGTAGATATGGGTAAAATAGTTTTTGTTCAGTACTTGGCTAATATTATGTGCTGCAATATTATATACATAATGCTTCAGTGTGTATTATATAATGTACTGACTGCTGCTTTGTAAATTTAAATCAGGAATGGGCAACTCTGGCCCTTTTGAAATGGAGAGTTTACCTCCAAGCCTAATCGAGCACGCCTGAAATTTTTAACTAAAGTCTTCAGGTTTACATATAGATAATTATAGGCAGGTGGGTTTGGGGTTAGAGCTAAATCTGCAGGACAGTGGACACTGAGGGCCAGAGTAGCCCACCACTGCTTAAATCATGCAGAACATATGCTAACCTGACTGTACATTAAACTTAATTTGAATTGTGTTTTTGTTTTACTTTTAGACCAGGACTGGAGAATACCTGACTATGGGATGTTACAACTTCTTCCTCTGGTTGAGAAAAGGCTACACCACATCAGTGACCACATCATCTGTTTATCAATTATACACTGTAGGGTACAAGTAAGCAAATTGTTTAGAAGAAGAAGAACAAGATAGAACATGGACATGATAGAGGGAAGAGCAAGAAACCAGTCTAGCTGTGATAATGAATCATTATTTTTCAACACAATATCAAATCTGTTTTCTGTATCATAGTTGACTGGATGGGATTATGTGGCACTCATTTGTGTGTCTTCAGCAGCTGTGAATGGATTAATATGATGTTAATGTATTTTTGAAGACCCATTTTTATTTAGATTGAATCTCATTTGTCTTTATGCTACTGTATCAACTGTATACTCTATCCTCCAATAAAGTGTTGAGTGATAAAGTATGGTGAATATTGTGTATGGTGTTTGGAAAGTAAATACACATTTCACAAGTTTATTTAGGTTATCTAATTAATTACCAAGATTCTTTTTCTTGAGATATAAACATTTTTAATCTAGTTATATTATATTTGGTACAAAAATGCACCAAAAAGATGCATATACTTGCATGCTGTGACAATATGCCAGTTTTCAGTGAAATATAGGGTAGGATTACAAACACTTCAAGCTTAATTGAAGATGATCCATGTTGATTAATCTGGTACATCTATTACTGCAATAAAAATTAAAGCATGCACATTACCGATGTCAGGTATGTGAAAAAACATGAAATTTTGGCAATGTCTCTTTTGCTATTGGTGCATTGTCCTATATTTAATAATAATAGTGAAGTGTACATATATGAACCGTTTTTGTTTACACTGGAAACTGGATAATTGCAAGTTGTTGCGGGTTCATACATTATATTTATTGGTGTTTATCCATAAAAGAAAAAAATAAATATTAATAATAATTATATTACAACATTTCTTTCAAATATTTCTGTATCTCATCAGATGGTCTCACAATACCCATCAAAACCTAATACAAGCATGATGTTAGAATAGAAAAGAGAAAATATAATATTTAAATGTGACTCAAAGTTTGTTGTCCATGATGAGGAGAATAGATTTGTGTTTGTTGTACTGTCCTTCCGCCTCCAGGGACCCAGTAGAGGCCCCTGGAAGAGCAAAAAAAAGCAAATTTCAAATGGCTGTTACTCAAAGTCTGGTTAGCGTGTCACAGAGAAAATCGGCAGGACAACTGCTTATGCTATGTTTTCTAAATAATGTTGGGCACAGTTTTCAGACAGATATGGAAAGCTGGCATAAAGGTTTTCTAAAAGTGCTCACAGTAAAATATCAAATTTCAGCATGCCCCTCATATATGTCATAAATGTTTACACAATGAACATATTTAGATATCCTGTTGTCCATTAAAGATGTCATTTACTTCACTTTTATTGTTTCATTATTAAACGTTTTAAACTACATTACCCATATACAGTATCTCTGTCATTGTACCAATGCAATGGGAAACGTCTCGGTTACGGATGTAACCCTCGTTCCCTGAGGAGGGAACGGAGACGTAACGTTAGTGACTAACGAATGGGGGTTTCGCTTAGAAGCCTATCAACTTCGAGTTTTGAGAAAACGCCCAATGGCGTGCCAATGCCATGGGCATGCGGAATTTGCATACGTAACTCCGCCTCACTGCGTGAGTATATAAGGAAGTACGAGGCAATATCGCATTATGTTACCTGCTTGAGGAGCCAAAACTGAACTCCTGCGTTCCAGGTAGCACAGCTGATGTGGCATGGGGACGTTACGTCTCCCTTCCCTCCTCAGGGAACGAGGGTTACATCCGTAACCGAGACGTTCCCTTTCGTTCAGTCACTACGACGTAACGTTAGTGACTAACGAATGGGGGTCCCAATATAATCCCGCCACTCAGCTGTCTTCCAGCGCCCTGCGTAAGTGTGAGTACCCTGTCGTAAGACTAGTACGGACGAAGGACTCCCACTTAACACAGGAATACCAAGGTACACTGGGAAGCATATCCCAGTGAGGGAATGCCAAAAATGCCTACCCGTGGGGAGGACTTAAGAGACACATATGACCCGCTGAGGGTTGCATATGGAAGATCTCTAGGGTACCAGCCGAAGGTGGATATTTAACCCTAGGGGTGGCGGGGACACGCCAAGGGAAGAAACCCGCTCACTGCGGAGACTTACGGTGAAATACACATGTGGGGGTCGCCGGAGGGAACCATGCACATGGGGCACCTGGCCGGACATGAGGGTCTGGGCTCGAAAGGGCAGACTGAACTGATGTCGGCGTCGACAGTGCTGGAGGAGCTCAGGGCTCTCGGGGAGCTCACCTGAGGAAAATATCGCACGTATCCAGTCCGTGGAGTGGAGTGGCGAGCAAGCGAAGACACCTGAGCCTGGCCCATCACCGGCCCCTCGGGGGGGCGAGTACATAGTCGGACACTGGCTCCACTCGGAGATTGTAGAATCTGGCGAATGTGTTGGGTGTCGCCCAGCCTGCAGCTCTGCAGATGTCTGCTAGCGAGGCGCCATGCGCTAGAGCCCAAGAGGAGGCCACACTCCGGTGAAGTGTGCCTTCACTCCAAGGGGACATGGTCGACCTTGCTGCTGGTAAGCCAAAGCAATGGTGTCCACTATCCAGTGAGACAGCCTTTGCTTTGAGAGAGCACTTCCCTTCCGCTCTCCACCATAACAGACAAAGAGCTGGTCTGAGGTCCTGAAACACTGCGTCATGTCTACGTAGGCGCGGAGGGCGCGTACTGGACAGAGCAATGCCAAGGCTGGGTCTGCCTCCTCCAAAGGCAGCGCTTGCAGGTTCACCACCTGGTCCTTAAACGGAGTGGTGGGAACCTTGGGCACATATCCAAGCCGGGGTCTCAGGATCACGTGAGAGTTAGCCGGCCCGAATTCCAGGCACGCTTCGTCAACCGAAAATGCCTGCAGGTCCCCGACCCTCTTGACTGAGGCCAACGCGGTCAGCAGAGCCGTCTTCATAGACAGAAACTTAATATCAACCGACCGCAAAGGCTCAAAGGGAGGTCTCTGCAGAGCAGTTAACACTACTGCGAGGTCCCAAGAGGGTACGAGAGGAGAGCGAGGAGGATTCAGTCTCCTGGCTTCCCGTCAGAAACCTGATGACCAGGTCGTGCAGACTTACCTTCTTGTTCTCCAAGAGATCGTGGTGGGCACATATTGCGGCCACATATACTTTGAGGGTGGAGGGAGACAGCCTTCGCTCCAGCCCCTCTTGGAGAAACTCAAGCACGGACCCGATCGGGCATTTCCAGGGGTCTTCTTGGCGGGAAGAGCACCAGGTGACGAAGAGGTTCCACTTCAACGCATAGGCATGCCGAGTGGACTCTGCCCTAGCGGAAGTGATGGTGGCGACCACAGTAGGTGGTAGGCCACTCAAACCTGCCGCGTCCCGTCTAGGAGCCACACGTGGAGGTTCCAGAGGTCGGGACGCGGGTGCCAATGGGTGCCCCGTCTCTGAGTAAGGAGGTCCGGTCTCAGAGGAATAGGCCAGGGAGGGGCTGTCGCAAGGAGTATGAGTTCGGGGAACCAAGTCCGGCCGTGCCAGTACGGGGCGACAAAAAGGACCTGCTCCTTGTCCTCCCTGATCTTGCACAGGAGCTGTGCGAGTAGGCTCACTGGGGGGAACGCATATTTGCGAAGGACCCGCGGCCAGCTGTGCGCCAGTGCATCCGTGCCGAGCGTGCCCTCGGTCAGGGAATAATACAGGCTGCAGTGGGAAGAGTTGTGGGAGGCAAACAGATCTACCTGTGCGTCGCCGAACTGTTCCCAAATTAGCTGAACCGTCCGGGGATGGAGTCTCCATTCTCCCGGGAGAGGCTGAAACCGCGAGAGCTCGTCGGCTGCGTGGTTCAGAACTCCCGGAATATGGACAGCACGAAGGGACCTCAGGCGCTTCTGACTCCATAAAATGAGATGGCGGGCGAGTTGAGACATGCGGCGGGAGCGTAGACCGCCCTGGTGGTTGATGTACGCTACTACGGCCGTGTTGTCTGTCCGGACAAGCACATGTTGACCCTTCAGCAGCGCTCGGAAGCGGTGCAGGGCGAACCGTACTGCCAGCAACTCGAGGCAATTGACATGCAGGAGGCGCTGGGGTCCTGTCCAGGAGCCCGCGGCTGCTTGTCCATTGCACATGGCACCCCAGCCCGTGGCAGAGGCATCCGTCGATACGACAACATGCCTGGAAACTCGTTCTAAGGGCACACCTGCCCGTAGAAAGCTGAGGTTCGACCACGGGGTGAGCGTCTGTAGGCAGGCCCGAGTCACTTGGACCCGGAGCGTGCCAGACTGCCATGCCCATCTCGGGACTCGATCGCGAAGCCAGTGCTGAAGCGGTCTCATATGAAGCAATCCGAGCGGCGTTACCGCGGCTGCAGATGCCATATGCCCCAGGAGCCTCTGAAATAGTTTCAGTGGAACCGCATTCTTGCTCTCGATTTGTCGGAGGCAAGTCAGCAGAGACTGCGCGCGCTCGCTTGAAAGCTGCGCGTACATGGCGACCGAGTCGATCTCCATACCGAGAAAAGAGATCCTCTGCACTGGGCAAAGTTTGCTCTTCTACCAGTTGACCCGAAGGCCCAGACGGGTTAAGTGGTGGAGAACCAGATCTCTGTGTCCGCAAACCTGCTCTCGAGAGTGGCCTAGTATGAGCCAGTCGTCGAGGTAGTTCAGGATGCGGACCCCGTGCTGCCAAAGGGGCGCAAGGGCTGCCTCGGCGATCTTCGTGAAGACGCGAGGGGACAGAGATAACCCGAATGGGAGAACTGCGTACTGGTATGCCCGCCCCTCGAAAGCAAACCGTAGGAACGGTCTGTGTCGAGGAAGGATGGAGACATGGAAGTAGGCGTCCTTCAGGTCGATCGCTGCAACCAATCGTCCGGACGAACGCATTCGAAAAGGCGTTTCGCAGTCAACATCTTGAACGGAAGCCGGTGAAGGGATCGGTTCAAGATGCGAAGGTCCAGGATTGGCCGTAACCCACCGGTTTTCTTGGGTACAATGAAGTAGGGGCTGTAGAACCCCGACCTCATTTCGGCTGGAGGGACAGGCTCGATCGCACCCTTCGCCAGTAGAGTGGCAATCTCCGCACGCATGACGGGGGCATGGGCCCCGGTCATGGTATAGCGGACTCCCCTGTAACGGGGAGGAGCCTGCGCGAACTGAATCGCATAGCCGAGCCTGATGGTCCGGGCAACCCAGCGGGACAGCCCCGGAAGCTGAAGCCAGGCTTCCAGAGACTGCACCAACGGGGTCATACGGACGACAGACGTACCCTGGGTGGGGCAGCGAGGCAGCGTTACCGGCGCGGAGAGGGGAGGCTGTTGGGCGTCCTCGGGTCGGAGCACGGTTAACGGCTGCGCCCTGACAGAGGAGACCAGGGAAGGACTCGCGTTCCACTGGGGTCTGCTCTGCCAGGGGGCTGGCGACAGAGAGGGACGAGAGTGGCGAGACCCGAGGGTGGCGCGCACTGCCGTCACCGGTCTCTGGGTGCTCAGAGACAGGAACATGAGTTCTTCCCAAGCGCTGCTAGCCCGGGGGCCAGCAGCGGAAGGATTTACCCCCGGCCCTCACCGGGGGAAGGAGAGGCCCTGCCACCATCCCCTGGGAAGAACTGGAACCCATCTCTGAGTTGTCCACCTCCATCCTGGCGTTTAACCAGTCTGGGGAGCGGACTGGGCGACATCCTCAACCACCTCCACGGCGCGGCCCAGGTGAAGGCTGCTGCTGGGGCCGGGCGGGAAGAGGGAGGGCGCCCTCGGCGGCGAGCGGACTGAGGCGACTGGGCCGGTGGCTGGTGCAGCAGCTGGCCGCCGGGGCAGTACGTGTTACAGCCTCAGTCTGCTCTGGGGCGGCCGAGAACTGTTGGGCGCAGTTCTCAGCCGCGCCGCCGAAGAGGCCAGCCTGGGATATGGGTGAGTTGAGGAGGCGGGCCCGCTCAACGTCCTCCACATCACCAGGTAAGGCCAGGTGTTCTCCCGGACCACAGCTGTGGACATCGCCTGACCCAGGGAGCGTGTGGCCACCTTCACCGCCCGGGGACGGGGTCAGTTGCGGCACGCAGCTCAATGAAGAGCCCTGGGTCGGCTCCACCCTTGTGCATGTGCAAAGGGGCGGCGGCCTGCCCGTAGCTCTGCGGGACCACGCCACCGAAGTAGACGAGCCCACAGGCTTTGGGGGGGGTGCTTAGGACAGCCACACCACGCCACGTCAAAGCCCTCTGTGGACACCGTAGTGCGCAACAGAGAGTTCAACAGTGGGGGGGAGGGGGCCCCAGTGTACCCTAGGCCGCGGCCCCATCAAGGGCAGAGAAGGCGGAGGAGGCCACCAAACGGTCACGGGAAGCACGGGGACTTCCGGGACCGCGTGATCTCCTCATGCACCCCGGGAGCGAAAGGCATTGGGGGCGGGGCCCAACAGCTGTCGGGTGCCGCCCCCAAAAACCAATCGCGCAACCACGAGCACCCGCGACTGGGCGGAGTTCCACACCAGCGCGAGACTCGCGGCTGCCCGAGATAACATGGCTGTCAACTTTAGGTCAGATCAGGCAGTGCTAACACACCCGGAGGCGGAGCACAACCTAATCGTCATCCCCAAAGGACTCCAGCCCACCTTGGGATGCGGCGATCGACATCTCACTGCTATCCGGAGCGTGAACTGAACGAACGGGCGTCAGAGACGGGCCGTAGATTCAATCCAACACTCACGGAAGCGATGTATAAGAGGGGGGCGTGGCCCGAGGAATGAACGTCGGGGTTCTTAATACCACAGCACCGCCCTCAGGTCACCCTGGCCACCAGCCAAAGTACCATCTCACTCGGGGACGGTAGATTGGGGTGTGGCAGAGGGGACTCTCTCTCCTCACGGAGATCATTGAGTCTCGACCGCGACATTGCGATGGTCACGCCCCCGCAATGGAAACGTGACACATCCGCAAACACTGCCCGAACGTGCTGAAGCCCAAACACGCTCGAGCAGTGAATGCGTCCATAGACAGCAGCGGAAAATCGATCGCACCCGGAAGTGCACGGGCGAGCCGTCTTGAAAAAGACGTGCCACGCGCAAGCTCTTTTTGTGAGAGGAAAGCCTCGCAGTCGATGCCGAAGCGCCCAGGGAAACACACACCAGCTGTCAAACGGACCACTGCGCAGATCAGCAGGCAGGAAGTATGCGATCACTGGAACGCGCCGTCACACCAACACCGACTGGAAAGCTGCTCGTCTCGAAGAAGCTGACAGAGTCTCAGAAGGCTGTAGGAGTGAAGAGGTAGGTACTCTTGGCTCCGAAAGCAGAACATAATGCGATATTGCCTCGTACTTCCTTATATACTCACGCAGTGAGGCGGAGTTACGTATGCAAATTCCGCATGCCCATGGCATTGGCACGCCATTGGGCGTTTTCTCAAAACTCGAAGTTGATAGGCTTCTAAGCGAAACCCCCATTCGTTAGTCACTAACGTTACGTCGTAGTGACTGAACGAAAGGGAACTGTAGTTCATTGTAGTGTGCAGGAATTATTAGGGTTAGGGTAAGGATCTCGGTAAAGGAAAGGAAACATAGCGACACTTTATAATTAACTTAAAGTATTATTAACGTAATAAAAACCCCAAAACATACGTAACGTTTGTAACGTGAAACGCCGTTTTAAATGGGTTAAAAGATAGTCCAATCACAGCGAGTTCTGCGATAAAGTCACAGCCAGTGACAACGCAGCAGAACAGATGCATCACACTTACTTGTCCATTTATGGTAAATGATGACAGATCTCATCCGGTTTCAACTGAAGGGATAGATTCCTTAAATATTTACTATTTAGGCTGCTAAATATTTATTTCTTAAATATTTATGAGCTACAACAGTTTTTGCAACTAAAGATAATTGCATCTTCTAATATACATGTATTGTGTGTGTGTGTGTGTGTGTGTGTGTGTGTGTGTGTGTGTGTGTGTGTGTGTGTGTGTGTGTGTGTGTGTGTGTATTATATATATATATATATATATATATATATATATATATATATATATATATATATATATATATATATATAGAGAGAGAGAGAGAGAGAGAGAGAGAATGCAATATAGTGAAACATAACTTAACATAAAAATAACCATGATGAAGTACAAACCAAGACATGAGGTGCGACTTTATTATCTGAAAATATATTTGTTTCTTCCCTTAAAAAAATAAATAGGCCAAAAATAGGCTCAACTTTAATACTATTTCCTTGTGATTGTTGTTCACTTTTATTGTAACTAAATGAAAGGCCAATTAAAATAGTTAATGATTATTATAAATGTTAACCATTTTCAGTAAGAAAATTCTTCTATAAAATACATTCATGTTACATTTACATTAACAAGGTAGTGATATAATGATACCATAGATGTAGTTATGGTGGACATTTACTATAGTGACCACTGTAATAAAAGGTTTAATGAATAAATATTGATTTGATTCATCAAAAGGTATTCGCTCTCACTATCTTCATTTGTTCTAACAAACACCCGCTATATACAAATGCAGATATATACTGTACATTGGACTATAGCATCATGAAGTCGCTGCATGACTAGAACTAGTGGATGGCAATACATTTGTCCTTTACTAAAACTCCTGATGACAGTGATGCTTTTTTGATAAAGGCATAGGCAGACATCAAGTACAGTTTATGAATATTGGTTCTGCATATATCGAAGAGATCATGAGGAGGAGTGGTACTCCACGTGAAGACTTTGAGAAACTGTGACACAGCAAAGGGTGCACCTCACTGGACATATCCTACGCATGCCCAAACAACAACACCCCAAAATAGTTATGAAGTGGACACCACCAGGAAGACACAGGAGACAGGGAAGGCCAAGGAAGACATAAGACAAATGTTTCGCGAAGACCTGAAGAATGCAGGTGTTCCATGAGAAGATGTGAGGAACATGGCCACAGATCGAATGTGTTGGAGGACACATGTTGCCCAGTGTGCCCAGGACAGGACATGATGATGATGTTGTCAGTTTACATAATTGTAGGATTTCTTTCTGTAAAAAGTGTTGCATAATTAAATGTTAAATACAGTTCACTGATATGTGTGCATTTCCATTATTGAAAGTATATCTTTAATAGCACATATGAATTTGTTTAAAAATGTTGATTATTCACTTGATCTTTTGATCACGTAAATGATTTAGATGCAAACGAGACATTATCAGCAGTACAACTGATCTGATTATGACAAAATAATTGAATATCTGATGTCTTGTGAGCGTTTCTACTCTTGCAAACAGATTAATATAAACTTTCTGACAGTGTGTGGGACATCCTACTACTTTCCAAGAAGGGGAGCAACTGATTTACAAAAATCAGGATAAATATGTACAGGAATGGAGGCAGTAGCCAATGGCAGGAGTCAGAGTAAAAGCTGCAGGATTATGTACGAGTATATGTACAAATATGTACGAGTATCATATGAATTTGACAACTTGTTAAATCGTGTGAATTATTAAGACTTTGAAAATATATTCTAACTGATTGAGCCATGGGGTTTGTACGAATATGTTTAAGTAACAACAAATGCTTGATAAAGAGTTCAGACCAACACATACTTGCCATTGCAGTATGTTGCTGTTGCTGCTTTCGGTCTTCTCCGTTACTTCTCCATGAACAAGAATGGGCTGACTGAGTCCGAAAGGCCCTTTTGTTCTTTCCAGGTAAAAAAAAGAAAAAGAGAAAAAAAATCATAATATATAATACATACATTATATACAGTAAAAAGTAATATTACATTACAATATTTGGATTTAACATTAAAAGGCATTTAAAGCATGGTAAGTGTTGTGTTTATTGTCTATTTACAACAAACATCACATTAAAACTACCAATACTGTGGTAAAAGCATTGCAAGTGTTCTTTTTATTGTGCTTCTACAACAAATCCCACGTTGGAACTACACTAGTAGTTATTGTTAAATATTAATAATATGATATAGAAATATGAAATATGTTTAAAGGTCTATAGCACGTCACGTAACAGTGTATAATCACCCTATAAGCAAGGTGTGTTGATTTAGAAAGCAAAGAAATGCGAAGCTTGAGTGGAGATGAAAGATATAATGCAGTGACTGAACATAATCTGATCAATAACAACAAGCAGAAAATACTTTAAATCAAACATTAGGACATCATTTATGACTACTCACCAACACGTGGCACACGTGAACTGATTCCAAACATCGCGATGTGTTCTGAACGAGACTTCTTCAGCGCAATTTCATACCTCCAAAGGTTTCCCATTGAAAGCAATGGAGTTCCCAGTTCGTCTATAAAGTGACGCCGAGGGGTTAGCCCTCGGGTAAGCGACTGTTTCTATGGCGGCGCGTCGATGTGCCTGGAGCGGTCGAATGAGGCATCTACGTATACATATCTATGGGTTTAACTGCAGCCGGCCTGTGACGCCTTCATTGTGACGCCGGGGCGCGCAAGGGGGTAATCCTACAGCCAGAAAGGGGCGGCCATAGGGGCGGCCATTGCTAACCAAGCCATCACCTGCTGTTAGCATACCCTTGACTCCCATTCATTTTGGCGTCACTTTGGAAGCGAATAACTTTACATCTGATGCGTTTAAAGACTCCATTTGACCATTGTTTATTTCTTAAGAAACACGACAATGTATTAAAGGCTCCCGTAGAAGCCGTTTTTGTAAAAAATAGGCTAACGATTGCATCATAACCACGTGACTCTCGGCGCGCAGTAGAGAAATTACTGTATAGACAGGAAGAGAAGCTCGCAGGCAATCTTTTACTGTGTATTAGGCAATCGGGGGGACGTGGAGGCATAAAGTCCGATAAAGTCAAGGGAGAGGCATGGGGAGAAGCCCATAGAGAGCCAAAAGCAACGGGACAAGATATTTCAACAACGTGATTCAGATTTCACTTTGCAAAACTACTAGAAGACTTGCCACTGTCAGACAGGTTGCTCACGTCACATCTATGTTGTCAAGCTCAGTCTGAGGCTGCGCAGTACGCTCAGCCATCAGGAAGTGAGTGCTTCTACATGACTTTATTTTTTCTCCGTGAAGTCTATGGGGTGGCTGTGTCCATTTCTTTTACTGTCTATGGGGGCGCATCTTTTCTTCACACAAATCAATCGTTTGACCTCGGAACAGTTGGAATACTTGAACTTTTTCAATAAAGTGTGCCCGTTGTCTCTAATATTCTGTGTTTTATATCATATAACGCACATGGGCAGGTTTGGGGGTGGGGTTGGGCTACTGTTTGTGTCTGAATAGCGTAAATAAAAATAAATAAATGTAAAAAAAACTAGATGCTGGCTGATTGAATTGAGAATCATACTCCAACATGTCATTATGGAAAAATTATAACCCAATAAATAATTTCATCATGATAACATTCACATGTGTTGATAGCAGCGTCCATAGCAATCAAAACATTACAGTTTCACATTTTTCTGGAGAGATCTGAAAAATCTTCGCAACAACGAGCAAGCGAGTGATTATGTACATTCACTGTGTGAATATTATGAAAATAAAATATATATTTCTCACTAGAAATGTAATCAAAACTTATTTTTATGCAGAAACTAACCCAAAATACTGATTTTTTTCCACTAAAAATAAGAGAAATGTCCGCCATATTTTATGTTCTCACGGCCGGAATCTTGAAAGTCACATGACTTGGACGCAAAACAAGAGGAAAAGGATAGGAAAAAAAATGTAACAGTCATAAAATTCAAGGGCCATTATTGTAACCCCTCTACATTTTACACTTTGGACCAATGTAGTCAGGGTACGTTTTTATATGAGACTGGGTTGGGGCACTCGTGGACCAAAGAGATGGAGAGCTGGAGAAAGATTGCTGAGAAAGTTACATTACTGAGTTGTTGAGAGCGCAAGCTTATTTTGTTTGTATCTGAGAGTTCTGAATAAACACGAGTCACAGTCACGCCGACCCTGTCTTCTTCCTCCTTATTCTACGAACTTTGTAACATGTGGAACCCCTCTTGAATACTTTTACTACGTTTTTTTAACATTACAGCTGGCGAGATTAACGAATCGTGAAAGTGTTGATTATAGCATTATTTTTAGATCTTTTCCCAACACATGAAAGGCTGCAGTGAAAAGCATTGAGAAGACAGACAGTCTATGAATGCAGTGATCTTGTCGTTGCAACGGGTTTTCTCTCACAAAATGCTTTCACCACAACTAACTGCAAACACAATATCGACATGAATACAGTAAGAGCTTCGTTGTGCAGCATAACAGCCTCATTCATTATAACGGCAGTTTGGGCAAGTGTGCAGATACACTTGCAATGTGTGATTGACAGCTCCGAACATTATAAAGAGAGTGTTCTTTGATCGCTCTCTGTAGTTTAATCACAAATTTAAATAGCAGATTTGTTTCATGCTACTAAGAGAAACAATGTGAAGTTGATCATTTAGTCACTGGCTTGATTCACTGATGCATAAACAGTATTAAACGATTTAGGAAGAAAGTCTATGTGAACTTGAATAATTAGCTACACATCAGAAATCACTGATCACAGATCAAGCATTAATGAACACTTACTTACTGTTTGTGGTGGTGCTGTCGAATCCATATAATTAAAGTCTGTTTGTAAAGCCTGTGCTGACATTGTGACTAAAATAAACTGAATCCATTTTCTCCAAATTATCGGGGCAGGCAAAGCAGAGAAAGGGGAGGTAACCTTTCCCTGTATGACAACATATAGGGAAGATTCCAGATCGGCCTATCTGAGCTTTCATTTTCTCAAAGGCAGAGCAGGATACCAAGGGCTTGGTTCACATCTAGCCACTTGGGGACCATATACAGGCTAGGGGAACTCATATTAATGTAAAAAATAAAAAAAACATCAAGTGAAATTTTGAGATTTTGGGACCATGAGGTCATGGGACCTTTAATACATAATACAGAATAGTTAGAGACAGGATTCCTTCTTAAGATTCATCTGTGGCAAGAACAAAAAAGAAGAGGAACAAGAGGAGGATGAAGTCAAGCAATAGAAGCGAATAAGAAATGTTGTAAATCTGTTCTGAAAGTTGTTTTTCAAATAAAGGTTTCCGAGTGACCCTGTAACAACATATATAACTACCCCTTAATTAAAAACTACTTACAGTATAAATAATTTTTAAATTTCCCCGGTAATTTCCTCTTTATTCCCAAAATATTACATATTGTTTCCTTATACCTACATGTACATACTTCATATATAGTTACACTATAATTACCAAAACTTACTTTGTAAATTCGTTTTTATTCATTTTATTTGCAGTACTTTTACAGGCTCTGGGCCTGCGTCTGCCGAGGCAGCACGGCGCCGTAGATCGTGAGGTTCGCAGATGGATCTGTCAGTGGGATTGGGGACTGCTGAGGCATCTTCCTCATCCTCGTCTGATGATTCAGATATCCTCCCGCCTCGTGCGGAAGCCCGCAAAGCGGCTTCTTCCCACGAGGCGGAGGATCCGATATTCAGGCTAACTGACTCTGAGGAGTCAGAAGCTATGGGTGTCGAGGCGGGTGATGTGGAGCAATCGCCACTCCACACACCCGTTCTGGAGGAGCTGGTGGAGGTTACAACCCACGCTGTGGCCAAGCTGAGTTTAGATTGGCCACAAGAAAGAGTTGACATCCAGCCGCCTTCTAAGCTGGATGAATGCTTTTTCAAACATCGGGCTCATGCTCCACGCCGGGGCCTTCCGTTCTTCCCTGACTTACACAATGAGTTGTGTAAGTCATGGGAAAGACCCTTCTCAGCCCGTCTATCTAATCCCCCAGTGATCGATTGAAGAGTCGGGATGAAGAGGCGCTCGCAAGCCACCTCTCGCCGGGGCCGCCGCATCGCTGAAGCCATCGGCCGCTCCATGGCTGATTTGGTGTGCGTTGAGAGACATCTCTGGCTCAATCTTTCGGGGATCAGGGAGAGGGAGAAACACTTTCTCCTTGATGCCCCGATTTTGCCTTTTTGGCCTCTTTGGCGGCACGGTGGACACCGTCGTCGAGAGGTTTCAGGAGACGAAAAAGCAATCGGCTGCCTTCCAGAGGTTCATCCCTCGCCGCTCTGGCTCCTCGGCGAAGGCTGCTTCATGTGGCACGGTCAGTGGTTCTTCAGACCTTCCATCCTCCACCTCATGTGACGGCGGAAGAGAGCAGACTTCACCTCCTCTGCCCAGTTCGGGCATTGAGGATCTATGTGGAGAAGTGGAGGAAGTCAGACCAGTTGTTGTTGTATTTTGGTTCACCCAGGAAGGGGCTGCCTGCTTCAAAACAGGCAATCAGTAACTGGATTGTCCAGGCTATAGCCACGGCTTATCATGTGCGCAATTTGCCTTCACCGATATCTGTGAGGGCTCATTCCACCAGGGGCATGGCCTCCTCGGTGGCCTTCCTTTCTTCCTGGAGCCTCTATGCAAGAGATCTACGAGGCGGCTGGGTGGGCCACTCTGCACACCTTCATAAGGTACTATAGTCTGCACCTCCCTGCGACGCCTGGCACCAGAGTCCTCGCCTCCTAAGTGTGCCTGGGCTCCAGCTTCACACTAGGTAGGGTGTGAATGGTGTGGCATAGTGCGTACTCGTTCCCCATTTGTATCGTCACGACGACGCAGTGCAAGTTCCTTCGAAGGGGAACGTCTCAGGTTATGACTATAACCCATGTTCCCCGAGAAGGGAACGAGACACTGCGTCTCGTGGCCACACCAATCAGGCAGAGCGCTCGCTTCATCGCAGAACGCTATCTGCGTTGTGGGCTGACGTCCCTTTGTATCTTCCGGGTATGCCGTCACATAGTACGTCATGACGCAACACCAATCAGGATTGGACTTATTTCATTCATTCTTCAGACGCGTTACGCTGGGGGTGTTTCCCATTTGTGTCGTCACGACGTCGCAGTGTCTCGTTCCCTTCTCGGGGAACATGGGTTATAGTCATAACCCGAGACGTTTTGTTGAGAAAGTCTCAACAGAAAACCTCTTACTGGAAAGAACAGGAAGGGCTAATTTACAGATTTGTGAAAGTCTTTCAGAGTGTTTAATCCCTACTCTTTAAACCCATGCTCAGAGAAATCATATTTCACCCATATCAGAGAAATATTGAAGGTTATTGCTCTATCTTTACTGTATGCTCAGAGACAATCTTGTTGCAGCTAAGGTGACATTTAGCACATATTAAAAGTAAAGTAGTGCAAGTTAATATTGGAATATTTAGGATGCACAGGTACGTTTTGTGTATGTTCAGTTTTTATTCTTCTCTTTTCTGAACTTTGGGGCCACTGTGATTTGTACTCATTGCAATACAATTCACTATAAAAGACAAAAAGGTTTAGTGGCTGCTCTATCAGGCTTGTCATAGACAAGCGTCTGTGTCTGTCTCTCAGACATTGGTGTTACAGGAGGATTTCAACTCAAGCCTAACACACGCATTATAATGCCTAGTTATCAGCTTCCCTCTCTGCCTCGAATATCGAAATGTCAGACTAGGCTTTGGAAGCAGACACCATTACAGTATCTTTTCACTCACACATGCACACATACATTTTCATGCCTGAGATAATAACAGAATAATGAAGAGATTTTTTTTTTATGTCGCATTAAATGTTTTGATATCACACTGCACAGAGCACACATATCCTCTGCCAACACACAGATTCTACAGACTTCTAACAGCTCTGTCACTTATTCAGACAGGATAATTGTGAAAATTAAAATCCTTCAGAGGGTAATGCATGGCTTCCACTGCCACCATGATCACTAATAAGGATACCCACCATTCTTCACTTCATATAAGAGACCACAACCCCCTACCCCCTTCTAAACCAATCTAATTTCAGAGGTAATTAACACCCTTTTATATATTCGCAATGAGATGAGCTAATTTAGTTGCATTAGCTGTGCAAAATTTGGGGAAATGTAGGTCTCTTGGGGTTGTGTTCCATTCCAAGGTCAGATTAAAAATTAAAAAAAACTCTGATACCTTGAGCGCTGAACAATAATATGATCTAGAACAGTCACTCACATTGAGCAAGACATTTTCTGCAACTGTAATTACAGAAATATTGCCCTTGTCCATGAGGCAGGATGTTAATAATAGACCAACACTCATATGCACAGTCCATCCTGCAACATTAACAATGCATCAGCTGTATTGTATTAACAAATGGGAATAGTATGGCATAGAGTAATTTTACCTTGAATAGCTTTAAATTGTGTTTGGAAATATGTTCTAGAGTACTACATTTTTGCAATACTGTTTCAGAATAGCAGCATCGTTGTCTCAGCATATCCAGCCTCATCTCATAAGAATTCATAACGAATTATAATTTATAACATAAATAACATGTTTTGTAGGTGCATATTTACATACAAATGTGGGGAACACATTCCAGGAAACAGCACATTCCATTCCCTCTCTGTCTGTAATAGTGGACAATGGTTTGGTACATTTTGATTGGATCTAGGTGGACTAACAAAAACAAACTGTCTAACGCCTTCAGATAAAGATGCTAGGACAACAGCTAGACACCACTTATAGTGTTACATTGTTATCTTAAAGAGCTATTTCTACTTGATCTTACCCTTAAATTTAGTTTTGTTGATGTAACCTAATATATTGATTCAGTACTGTTAAATAACATTTTGATTTGAGTAAAATGCATTTATTTAGATTACCACACAAAGCACATTTTTAGGTAACCTTTCTTGGTTACACTTTATTTTACAGTATGTGTACTTAAGAAAATAATGGGTAATATATGTAGGTCCAGGTTTAGTACCTTTATAACCCAGTTATTGTAATTAATGTAATAAGTACGTAAGTATGTACATGAGGAACAGGACTGTAAAATAAAGTGCTACACCTTTTTTCAGTGTAGCTAGGCAGTAAAAGTACATTACCCATTTAATGTTGCTTTGTTAACACAGTCACCAAAATGTATGACCCTGATAGTTTAAAGGTCTTTGAGTCACTCCATCTAAAGCTGTACTGAAATATATCAGTTTGTCGAAATTCCTCACCCTGTTCCAAATGTAGCATTTGATCAATGTGATCTGTCAATAAGTGTTCTGTTACACCAGTATTGCAGCATTACTGTTCAGGTCAAATTATGAAAGTAGTCTGTCCAGCAGAGGGATTTTTAGCCCTCCACAAGAATGTTATCCTCTTATTCTCAGGTTCCCTTCATGATATGTTCTTGGTGTCTCTGAAATGGATCAAAGCAGGAAATTCTGAAAATAATGTTTTCATCAAATAAAGATGTTCTCCCTCCTTCCCAATATCATTAAGTTCCATCTTCCTCCTTCATCAAATAATACAGTTATGAGAAAGCAAAGGAAATAATCACTTTGGCTGTGTCTCATTCCGAAGGCTGCATCCTCCAGAGGTCGCATTCGAAGGCTGCATGCATCGTCAAGGCTGTCTCATTTCACAGAAGTAAGTAGGACACTCCGAATGCGAACTTCAAATGCGCCCTTCTTTCACAGGAATTCGGAGGGTGCATGAGGTCTATCCTTCGCTGCTGCAGATAACTTACAATTCTTTGCGTCGCCGTTAGCAATCATCTTTTTTTTTTATATTATTTGAAAAAATGGCGGCGCCAGCAGATATACATGCAAGCGAAGATGTGGTGTTTAAATGTAAGTACTTTGAAGCTTGTTTTTGTTTTTTAAGTTGTATTACCTCAATAGATAGTAAACAGGATTACAATTGTACAGTGATTTTTAAATGTTTAGAACAGAACTTTGCTGGCAAGGCAATAAACATTTAATTTGTGGTTAACTGTAGAAATGTATAAATATTAAATAAATAATTGTCATTCATTTAACTGGTGTGAGAGCGCAACGACGCTGTGAACGTACCTTTTCACCTGAGTGTCCTAAGAAGGACGTCTCATTTAGTTCTGATTGAGGAAGCTCTGTATTCCACATCCTTCACAGGATGTGTCCTCCGGAGGACAAGACCCCCCCAAATAATTAGAAATGGCCAAATTGCCCCCCCTCCCCCAAACAGCTCAAAGAAGGTGGGGCTTAATGTTCACTGAAGATGAGTGTGAATTGAATTCCAACGTAACACTTTTAGTTTTTACAGTGAAAGCGTGCATGTGTGGTAAGATATAAGTAGCTAAACATTTCATATTGATACCTGTTTTACAATGGATATGTTTAAACGACCCACATTAACATACAATGATGCAAACTACTCTTTTTAATGTAATTTTGACATTTTGAATTGAAAATATGCAATCATTTAAAAGATGTCCCTCATTACTGAATGTAATGAGACAAAATATAATTTTTTACACTTTTGACATACATGCTAACAAGAGTGAATGTGTGCATATTTTTAAATAAAATATTATTTGCAAATCGTTTAAATGGATTAATTCAATACTATTTAGGCTATAATTAGACCTAGAACTTCTTTTACCATTGTATTTCTTCTTTATTCCCTTTAATCCATTTTAATCCTTTAATTATTTAATTTCTTTACATTAAAAAAAACGTTGTTCCCCCCAATGATCAAGACATGGTTACGACCGTGATGTGAGGTGTTTAATTTTGCCTAATGTAGTTAAATCTTACATACGCCATTCATCAGACGGGTAGGACATCAGAACCCTTTCTTTGATGCAACATCACTTCCTGCTCTTTTTTTTGTGATATGTCTCTTATCAATCACTTAGAGAGCAGCAGGTATGCCCCATGCTAAAGACACTCTAAGGATTTGACCTTTTCTTCTCTGGGATGTTCCCGGCCTTTCTGCAGTGTTCTTAATGGAATACAACAGGCTTCTTTTCAATAGGATGGAGAGAAAGACAGCTCTGATGCTGAGTTTGTGTGTCAGAGAGAGAGAGATAAAATGTGAGAGAAAGGCTATGAGAGAATCATAGTGTTAGAGAGAGGAAATAAGAGAGAACTGAAGGTGTGGGACCACTTCTGTGACAGAATATCTGTGCTAATTTTACCTTTGGTGTGAAAAAGTGTAGCTTCTGGCTTCCTGTGGAAAGAATATTCTATATGCAGATCACAGAGGCAATATTCCAATGCTAGGGTACCAAAGCACTAGGTAGAACATTACACCGTGACTACACGCAATGCGATAAGATTCCAGCGACAAGCAACATGTCTGTCCACACCAGATGTGACGCGACTGCGAGATGCAACAAATCAATCAAAACCACAGCCAATCAGAACAGCGTGTGGGCTGGCTCTCGCGGCAAGTGTAGGGCACCAAAGATTAATCCTAATGGCACTCACAAGGAAATTGATAAGTACACAATCAAATTCACGAATATTACACCATTTAAACATTACTAAAAATACATACTGAGTTGCTAAAACAATCTTTGTCATAGAATATACTTGTTCACAGTTTGAACATTCTTGTTTCAATTTGTGGTGAATTATCCTTTGCTGCTTTTAGTACGACTAACAAAGCTGGGAGCACTAAATGATATTCAAAGTCACATTACACACTTTTAACATTAAATAAAGGACATAAACATTACCAGAGATTATCATTGCCATGTTTTGTGTTGTTGTTCCAGCTGGTTAGGACAAAAACTCTAGTTAACATGGAAAAGATCAATTTTATCGCGTGTCGATGCGCGTGTAGTTAGGACACAGTGTTAGTCATAAGTAGCATTTAATCTCTACAGTATGCTTCCTAAAAGAAGAGTATTCTAAGTAGCATGAAAAAATGTCTGTAAATTAACTAGAGCCTCAGGTCAATTCTAACTGTTTTTTGGAGCTCTCACAGTTACTGTAATTATTTACTCACCCTCACATTGTTTCAAACCCGTATGACTTTCTTTCTTCCATGAAGCACAAAAAGTGAATATTTAAAGAATATCATGGCCACTCTTTTCAAAATGTTAATGAGAACTGAGGCAATTAATTATCAGTGGAAAATGACACATGATAATGATAAATTTCATAACACAAAGCTAACATGTGGGTTTAGAAGACCTTGTGTGGTTGTGTTCTATGTAGCATGAGGTTCATATTTTTACATCAGCCACATGCTTTTATGTTGTCATGTTTTGTCTTCACATGCAGTGAAGCATACGGCTTAATTCGTGGGGTTCGCAAATGGAACTAGCGGAGGAGTTTGAGATGGCTTTGGCCCTTTCTCAGTTCTCACCTGCTGGTTCCTCTGCTCATACTCAGGATACGGAAGCCCGCTCCACGGCTTCTTCCGCCATGAGTGAGAGTTTAAGGTTGGAATTGTCTAGCTCTGATGAGTTAAGGCCATACATACTCTGCAAGAACAGAGAAGAAGAAAAAAATATCGCTCCCAGGGCTTGCAGCCTTGGTTTGGGAGTTGATTCAGGTGACATTGGTGCAGGTGACATTGGGGTTCGCCAGCCATATCCCCGCAGTATGAGGAGCTCATGGAGGTTGTCTCGTGCTGCATCCATACTAAATAACGACTGGCCAGCCAAGAAGTGGAAAAAGTAAGCTGGATGAGCACTTCCTGCAATCACAGCCACAACCTCCACATCGGGGCTTACCCTTATTACCAGATATCCACACTGAGGTCTCACCTGGCTAGTCCCATGGTCCACCACTATTCATCATGGGGCTCAAGGAAAATGGCTGTGAGACGATGCCCAGGGTTGAAGAGACACTCGCTGCTTATTTTTCCTCTGATGCTGCATCGTCCCATAAAGCCCCAACACTGCCCACCAAGCCTTGTCATACAACTTCTTCGCTAGTGGGCAAGGCGTATATAGTGGCAGGTCAAGCCAGCGCTTCCTTACATACTCTGGCTATTTTGTAAGCATACCAGAATGACCTGCTCAGGGACCTGGATAAAGAAGAAAGTATGGGGCCCAACGCTATTAAAGAGCTGCGTCGGGCCACTGATTTATATCTCCATGCCACAAAGGAGACGCCATCTGCCACTCCATGGCAGCTGTGGTGGCCACAGAGAGACACCTTTGGTTGAACCTCTCAGGTATCAAGTAGAATGACAAATCTTCCCTCCTTGATGCCCCGCTGTTGCCTCCTAGCCTCTTTGGTGACGCTGTAATCACCATCATCGAGAGGTTCAAGGAAGCATAGAAACACGCGGCAGCATTCCAGACATTCATCCCTCACCACCATTTGTTTCAAATGGAGTCAATGTATGAAAACTTACACTGCACACAGATTCCTATGTTTATAACTCTTCTAGCATACACATTCCATGTCTCTGACTCCCACACGTTCATGGAATCTACTGTCTAACTCAAAAGATAATAAAACTGATTATGAATACTAATAAAGAATAATAATACTGAATATGATATTAAATGATACAATTTTAGTCTTCACATGTAACCATGGTTCCCTGAGAGGGGAATGAGACACTGCGTCCCCTTGCTATACTTCCTGGGGGCTTCCCTTTATAGCTTCCGCCTTACGCCGGCACACATCATGAGGTGATGCAGCAGCAATCAAGACTGGACTAGTTGCACACATACTTTCGACGCAGTCACGCTGAAGGCATTCCCCAAAGCATCAGCTGGGATGCAGCATCTCGTTCCCCTCTCAGGAAACCATAGTTATATGCGTATAATGTACACATTATAATATATATTGATTTGAATAAGTACTATTTCCTTTTGAGGGAACTCGTGCTGCGTCAAGGAAGCTTTGGGAACGCCTCTGTATGATTGTGTCTGAAGCACGTGTCAACTCAGTCCACTTGCTAGATGGAACGTCACTGGCGTGTGACCTCACTTTACGTATTTTGGAGGGGTTAGAGATGGGTGCAGCGGTTTCCAGCGAGCTCATGCCTCAGGCACAAGACATTGCATCAGTGCATCTGAGTCAGTCCCTCAACATTGCGTTGTCGGTACGCTCACATCTTCTGAGGAGGGAAATAGAGAATTCAGCTTGGTTGTTCCCTGGCAGTTTGCTTCAGGGCAACAAGCTGAACACTCAAAGAACATCAAGGCCAGTCACAAGGCTGGTTCCCTTAGTAGACCATCTGGCTGCGTGTAACTTCCGACAAATGTGTCACAACGACTGGGACTTCAGACTGTAGAAAGAGGCTACAAAATCTAATTTGGGTGTCAATTTGGGGGGTTGTGTCCTATTTTAGATCTAGGCTTGGTCAGAAAACTCAAGTAACAAAATGTTGACCTTAAAGCATATCATGATTCAAATCAGTTCAGAAGACTGGTTCGTCACGATAGATCTCAGGATGCATACTTCCACAGCACAGGAAGTTCCTGAGGTTCACTTTCAGACATCCTGTTAAGGCAGGGGCTGAGGACCGGGGACTGGAGACTGGAGACTTCACCTTGAGGTGGTGGAGTTCATATGGGGAGTGTATGGCCAAATGGAAGTGGATCTGTTTGCGTCTCAGGATGCGACAGGGCAAGTGTTATCCTCTCTCACCCAGCTCTGTTGGGGCTGGATGCCATGGTACAGACATGGCCAAGGCTATGTCAGTACGCTTTTCCCCCGATTGCTCTGCTCCCAGGAGTTCTGGAGAGGGTCTTCCAGGACGGAATAAGTCTACTACTAGTAGAGTGGTTGTAAGACCTAGTGTCCCTGGTCGACGGCTCTCCCTTGGAGATTCCAGTCAGGAGGGACTTTCTGTCTCAGGCAGGAGGTACAATTCTTCACCCACGCCCAGATTTATGGAACCTGTGGGTTTGGCCTCTGAGGGGGCCCAAATCATAGACTCAGGTCTCTCAACTGAGGTTGTTGAGACCATACTTCACAACAAGAGCTCCCTCCACGAGAAAACTGTATGCATTTAAGTGGAGGGTTTTCCCTTCATGGTGATGAACTCGACAGTGGGGGCCCAGTGTGCCCGGTTGGTACAGTGCTGGAGTTACAGCAGGATCGTTTTTCCACAGGATTGTCCCCTTCCTTGCTGAAGGTGTACGTGGTGGCCTTAGCTGCCTACCATGTCCCTTTGGGTATTGTATCCCTGGGGAGAAAACATTTTGTTGTGTATAATTTTGTTGTGTTTATTCCAGCCGCCATTTACTAATACAGCAAATTTACTATTTAAAGTTAGACTGAACAGGTTCCCAACATCGAACAGGCCTGCAAAGTGAAAATGAAGACTTTCATGTTGAGTAAATTGAAGGATGAGCTCATAAATACTAAGCCGGCAGGATATGAGAAAGAGTTTGGGGGCTCCAATTTAAAGTTATATACCTAAAAAGCAGTGGTGGGCTGTCAGGGCCATCAGGGCCTTCTCTGCTGGCCCTGTAAAAATCTAAAATATATATTTTTTCATAATTAAATGAATGTGTGTCTGAACGTGTCTAAATTCAATTACTGTCTATTTCAGTATATTACAATTATATTTCCAGAAATAATGTGGTCATTTTTTGTGAGGCTGAGCTGTATTTTCATCATCTAAATGCATCACAGCTCCGTGGACCAGCACCATAGACTGTAAAAAGACCAGCACTAGTAGAATAGCTGCCATTTTCCATTGGATCATAACTTTGACTGACGTGAGTCATCAGCATTATAATCTGTTAAGTTTCTATTTTAATCATCTAAATGCATCACAGCACCGTGGACCAGCACCATAGACTGTAAAAAGACCAGCACTAGTAGAATAGCTGCCATTTTCCATTGGATCATAACTTTGACTGACGTGAGTCATCAGCAGTGGTGGAGGAAGTACTGAATCTCAGTACTTAAGTAAAAGTACAAATACCCAGAGATATATTTACTTTTGTAAAAGTAGAAGTACCACAATGACAACCCTACTTAAGTAAAAAGTAAAAAGTACCTGATTTTAAATGTGCTTTGAGTATTAAAAGTAAAAGTACTTGCATAACAATGTATTCTCTTAATTTCTATATTCTAATAATTAAAAACATTATGGGCTGTGGAATTTTAACTAAGTTAGTTTTGGGTTAATGTAATTGTGCTTACCATCTGTGGCCCAGTTTACATTCTGTCTTACAATTCTGGCTATCGGGTGATCTGCAGAGTTAAATATCATTATTCTGAAGCAATATTCTGACTATATTCAATTCAATTTGTAGCGTGGGGAATGACATGGCGGTTGTCCATTGGTTGTGTGTGGAGGGCTAAATAAAGAAGAGGATATTTAAATGAACGGTGTCTGCTACGTGATGCGCTCTGTTGTAAGACCCGCCCATTTTGTTGGCATTTCGTGGGCTCGACATGCTGCAGGTCAGAGGTATGCTCAAATGATGGTGTTTTATCTGTTGAATGCGGTCGGATAATAAATAGTTTGTTGTACTGATACAGACAGGAGGTAGCATTCTAACTATTGGACTACATGAAAACCGAATACATCGGGGGTTGGCTGGTTATTCAGGTGAGTGGCGTTCACATTGACTCGCGCTGGGTGTACATGTGTTTATAATGCGTAGCCTATGATTACAGTGTTTCGACGCGTTGGCCGCTTAGTGGCATCTGTGCACCAGTTGCAGTTCACTCACACAGGGAAATCCTTGTATCATCAGTATGTATCCCAAATCTCCTCCCATTACGTTCTGATTCAAGAGATCACTCTATTAATTAACTTGTCGTTGTTTTAAATAGACCGGGCATGACGTGCTGGGAAACTTGAAGAGCTGGGATATGTTTTACCAGCGTTGAACAGGCTGGGCATGACGTCCTGGGAAACTTAAAGAGCTGGGCTATGTTTCCCCAGTGTGAACAGCGCATGTAGCAGTCCGGGCAGCTCTGTTGCTTGATTTGTTTTCTGCTTTGCTTTGCTTTATTACGTGTTTTACTGTTTTGCTTTGTTTTCTATTTTATTTTGCTTTTTTACAGTTATTTAAGTTTATTTGTTTATTTTCATTAAAAATCAAAGCAGATAATGAGAAATTACGTCAGGAGCGAACGGTAGATGCAGGACATGGGTCTGCTAGTGTAGGGGACCATGCTGCGCCGACCGTCCCTCCTGTGCGGGGAGGTGACAATGTCCCAGTTATGGATCGTCTTGTTCTGGTGCCTAGAGATAGGAGATGCCCCAAATTTAGTGTTAAGTCAGGCAAGGGTATAGACGACTGGGTAGAGGAGGCTCAAGCCTGTATGCGTGCTCGATACCTTACTCCAGCTGATCAGGCATTCTTTTTGTTTGATCAGCTAGAGGGGGAAGCAAGGGAGGAGATTCGGTATCGCTCAGATCAAGAGCGCTGTGATCCCGATAAGATTATTAGCATGCCACGTGACTTATATGGGTGTTCAACCTCATATATAGCCTTGCAGGAGGCCTGCTTTTCCAGGAGGCAGCAGGAAGGAGAGACTCTTGGAAAGGGTTAAGCAACAATCTCCAAGCGCATTATTGAATGCAGACGTTTTACTCCGAGATCAGTTCGTTGAGTGTGTAGCAGATAATTCCTTGCGTCGTGAACTTAACCCTCTCGAGTCGGACGTCGCGCTGGCGTGATTGGCTTGCTTTTTTTCTTATCAGTGCCAAAGAGACTCAAATAACTCTGTCGTTTTTTATCATTCAGGCAAGTGTTATACATCATTATAATCTGTTAAGTTTCTATTTTTTTTGTGTACAGTCACAATAAAAACAAATTGTTGTGCTTTTTGCAAAATAAAGAAATCTTTGTTTATGTAATCTGGTTGAAAGCAGAGAGATGTTAGTCATTCCAGAGCGGCTCATTATACACTAATGCGACCACGCCCACGAAGCGCGTGCTCTATTGAGATTCAAATACTGAGGCTCCGGAGACGACACCCACACACACATCATCTGTGCTGCATTCCTACTTCAATTACATCGTTTTGAGACGCGTGTAATAATCCTGGAATAATTCTCCATGGCAAGCTGTTGATTTCTGGAAGCAACGATCCCCCGCTGTGTGTAAGTAGGCAAAGTTTACTCTGTAAGTATCTGTGAATATTAAATGCAAAAACCTGCGCAAGGACAGTCTGAAGCTTTCTTTGTTTAAATTAGCTCAGAATTACTGTCAGATGTAAGTAATTACCTTGACAAACTATACATCATTTAAAAGATCTTAGACTCAAGTTTCCATTTTTGACCTCCGTTTTATTCTCAAAGTCATATAATGACCGTAATTTGTTAATATATGTCAGGAGTTATGAATATGAAAACCTGTTATTGAAAACCTGTAATTATGAAATTAACAGAAATGTTTACCTATCTAGTAAATTAATCTTCATTTAAGAATTTTAAATATTTGGACTGGAAACAAGAAAAAAATACCAAATAAGAAGAGCATTAATTGCAGTGTAGTCAAATCTTTTGATCATTTAAAATATAATAGGCCTTTGTTGACTACATTCCAAATAAAATAAACTACAAAAAAATATATTTAATTTGCTCTATTGCTCTCTGTCACATAGGCCTATCTGAAGCTCATTTATTATGCAGCTCATTAATGCGGGCTATTATGTCCTTTGTTATCTCAGGTGCTATCTCATCATTATTCATTAGATATCACGCCTCCTCGCATATTGGCTTTGTGAAGAGAAATTGTCTTACAAATTTTAAATCAGTGTATTATTTTATGTGAATGAGTAGGCTCAATGATTCTCACATCAGTATAAAGAAAAAACTCTATGGAAATACAAGATGGAGTCAAAAGTCTTGTGAACACATATCTATTGTGTGTTTTGAGACCTTAATTTTTAAACAAAGTTTTTAGTTTTTTCAAAAACCGTGCATAAACATTTTTCTCTCAAAAATACAAGCATGTACATACATGTTGCTCACATATTATGGTAGCCCGGTTTGTGCTGAATACAGTGTAATTACACTTTTGCCATTAATGTGTTTATAAGCAACTGAAAAAAAACACAAATGTAAGAGCATGTCAAAACTTCTAAAGGGCCCCAATAGAGCTCAGACTCCAGAGGGTTAACACTGCATGAAAACACTGAAATCCGGCACTATCCGGGCATGGTATACTCCTGTGTAATTTGATGTTTACCGGATGTATGTGGGAAAAAGCGGATCAGAGTAACACGGAACAGTATATTTCCAGAAAAACCCGGAAACCTCACGTATGCGGACGTATACAGGAATCCATATACAGCTGAAACACTGCTGGGTGAGCTAGGACTGAAGACTGTTAGGTGTGAAGAAGACCTTTCATATGTTAATGACTGACACTAGGAGCTGGCTGTTCTCAGAAGGAGGGGGGGGCAGGGGAGCACTTCAGGATTGAGAATTATCTCTGGTCTACTGTAGGCTACAGCTAAACCTAAATAACCTAAAAAAAAAAAAAAAGCTTTTTGAACAGAAAAAAGAATTCTTAAGGCCCTGAAACACTAAACCGAACTAGCAATGACTAAAGCCGACTGTGGGGTTGGTTCACGTTGCCTGGGTCTGGCCCAAACCATCAGAATGGTGTGTCAGGGCCTTAAAACCACTGCATGAAAAGAGTGTCTTAATCAAATATTTTTTATAAAAACAGTACAAAATAAAAACCCTGAATGAACATATACGTTCACAAAAAAAATCTGAATATGTAATGAAATAAACAAAGAAATGTAATGGAATTAACAAAGGATAATTAACCAAACATTTTAGACTATCCCCAAACAATTTTTGCAAAGTTTTACAAATTGTAGGCAATAATAGAATTAAATAAAAAAGAGATGAAATGTGGAAAATGAAAAAGTTTGTTTTAAAAACACCAAAAACTGATATGCTCAAAATAAAAAATATGGAATAAAAAAGAGCAGGGATTCACTTGCTCAAGAAACACAGAAACACAAGCAGATCTTTCAGCTCTGCAACTGTTAACAAAAAGTGTCACTCCAAGATTCTTAACTTTAACACGCTGCAAAAGAGGGGCGTTTTGAGGTTTGAAATCCACCACTCACAATAGATGTAGGTGCAATAAGGTTACCAATAAAAATAAGGCAACCAATAAAAATAATCCTAATTTTACAGAAAAAAACTTCAGTTTTTTACAGTATTTTCTTGTAATTTTGAATTATGTTTAAAACGATGTAAAATTACGAACAATATCTAAATAAACAACTTGACTGTTATTTTAAGGATTATATCATTAATGACCAATTACAGTAATTCTCATTTTTTTATACAGGAACATCACTGTATTATTTTTCTGTTTTCATAAATAACAAATTCATGCAAAATTACAAACAATATCTGTAAATTAACAACTGTAATACAATATTTAGCTCATTATATTAAAGGTTTATGTTTATGTCCATACTAACAATTTAACATTATTCTTTGTCATTTTAAAGTAAATCTTATTAGTTTTATATTTACACTGTAAAAATAAAAACCTAAAAAAACAGCAGCTACAGCTGCAAAACAAAAACCGTAAAATTAAAGTCAAATATCTTAAGTCAAATAAAGTTAAAAAACTTCACAGAAATTTACATTAAACGTTTTAGAGAAAACACTATTAGTTTACAGATTTTTCCTTATTTAAATTAAGATATTTTACTTTAATTTTCTGTTTTACAGTGACGGTGTATTTTTACATTCAAACTGGTTTTACATTCAATTCTGGATACAAATATAACAAAATATATAGCAAACTAAATATCAAACAATAATTGTTTTTAAAGAGTACAAATCTGCACTGCTCTCCAGGTTGAAACTTCCAGGCCTCTGCCCACACCACAAAACACCATTTGACCAATTAATTAAATATAACAGCAAATAAAAATAAATATACACATTTTCTAACTGTTGTTTAAAAAAAAAAATTCTATATTTGCAAGGCTATTTGCTGTCTTTCCGTGTTCTTTTGAGCGTGATTGGTCAATCTGAACGTCATCCAGAAATCTGGCCAATGACAGTGCGCGCCTTCAGTTTGAATTATACACCCGTTGTCGTTGGAGTTGCTCGTGGCTCGCGGGGACGCGACGCGATCGCGGCTTCTAATCTTCCACAGGACTGCTTCTTCGGTCTATTAATGGCATTGCATGGACCATTTAAACCTGTTAAAATCTTATTTTGGACGAATTTTGATTGTGGGATGACGACTGAGAACGAAAAAACATGAATACGAACAGACTAAGTTTCCAATGGCGGACAGCAGACGGCAGAAGGTAACGTAAATCCCTTTATATTTTTTCTACTGCTCATCAAGATATAACGTTAGTGCATTAAAGTCATAATCGTGATTAACTTACATATTCTGTTTCTGTGTTTTGTTGTGTTGTAATATTGTTAAGATAGGGCTGGGTGTTATGACGATCTGATACTGACTATTGTTAGCGATTTTGCAGTACGTTAAACGTTAACATTACCTTTTTATATCCGGAATGTGAATATAGCGTATATAACGTAGCACTGACTGTACTAAAAGTGTTTGACATTTTGACAAGGAAACATGAATAAATGTAGAATAATGAACGGGACATGCATGTGTTAAAATAAGCCTCTCCCAGACAGCATGCGATCCCGAAATCAATTATCTTTCTGTAAAATGCACACAATTATCTCAGAAACCCTGTCATGTGAGGTATTCACTTGATTTAAACAGTCAGTTATGTCTTAAGTAAAGTCAAACAGTTCAAGTTAACTTGGGGAAACCCGGATGCGTGTCATTCTGTGCATCCGTTCTTAAAGGGGCTGCAGCTTTGTCATAATTTTAATAAAACAAAAGAATAGAGAAGACCTTCTGCTTCTTTAAGAATCAAGTGATATTAATTAATTGAATATCATACAGTGAAGACTTTTAAAGCAGTATTATTCTGTAGCATTTTAATAAAATATCCATCAAAATAAATATATTGTGATATCGTTATTGTAAAATAAAATTTCTCATGTATGTATAATTATATGGTCATAATGCCCATCCCTACTGTCAGCGCTAGTTTTAAGATCAAGCTTGTCATAAAATGTAACAGAGTTTTGGAATGAATAATCTGAGAACACTGTCATGTACTCATTCAACAGAGAGGACAGGAAAACCCTGATATTGTTTCAAAGCAACTTCACAGAAAATGCATGCGTCTACATTACAGAAAAAAACAGAGAACACTGAAATAATGACAACATTTTTACGATTACCTTTTACACATTCAGGGTCAACATCTGTAAAAGTTCTTCAGGATCATGGATCCAAAACTTCTGGATCAGGAGGGGGGAAGAAACATGCACACACACAAATGAATAGTAATTTGTTTGATAAAACATTAATATTAATTATCAACTTACGGACATGGACTTGCAAAACATACTCACCAGGCCCATACAAAAACTTTACAGTAGAGTAACTCCTGGTTTGCCTATAATTCTTCAAAGTCCAAGTATGGTGGTTTTCCTACATTGAAACAAATTGAAACAATGAAATGAATGAAAACAAATGAAAACAAATTTTTGTCCCGCCAAAGCCTTATTTGATCAGTTATTGTGATTTATGAATGATGTAGAACAGATGAGTGCTGCACATGAGTCAATTTGACCCGTTTTGATTTTTAAGTTGTCAGAAATATCAGTTAACCTATGTTTTTTTTCTTTAAATTTTGTGACTTTTTCTCATTTAGGGTCATGAACATGCATGCAAAGTTTCAACACGCTGATGTGTTTTGACATATACACACACATTTACTGTTACGTTCGTGATGTTCACGGGTCAATTTGACCCGCATATTTTAATGTTCTAAGGCAATTGTAGAGACCCAAAATAATAACATTTCTTGGTTAAAGTTTGTTATTTTAGTTTTTTACTAACCTATGAAGCTAAAAAAAAATAGCTTTTCCCAATTTTTTCAATACAGAAATATTTTTTGTATGCCACAAATGGTAAAAATGCTATAATTTATTTTTTCAATCTATCTGAAATACTATCTAACCCACATTGTTTTTCTTGAAATTGTGTGACCTTTTCTCATTTTGGGTCATTAACATGCATGCAAAGTTTCAACATGATAATGCGTTGTGAAATGTGATTATCAAAATTTTATACACTCTTGCTGTTTGTGGGTCAATTTGACCCGTATAGGAGAGCTGTTCAAAAGCAACTGTACAGACACAAAATACAAAACACTTTGTTGTATCTCAGAGCTCTTCAACTATTAACAACTTCATGAAGCTGTGTTTTGAAATCAGCCTAAAACCTCATGAAAATCAAAGCTAAATATCTGAAATTCTGTACCAAATTTTAGGTTGATATCTCAAAAAAAAAAAAAGTTTTTGTGCGCAGTACCAACATTTTCCACTAGATGACATGTAGACTCTTCGATTTCCATATATGGTTTGAGTGATCTGAACGTTATATTTTAATACTTTTCAAAATATCTTTGAAGTAGACATCCTATTGAGAAGTAGTTTGGGCAGTAATGTTAATATTTGATTTGAATTCAATCTCTAAAATGCATATAAAAAAAACATATGGACAGAGTCAAAACGTGCGTTATAGTTTGGTACCGCATCACAAATGACAAATCTATTGCTATTTATCTCCTGCTCTGTCATCTCTTTTGAAAATCAGTCACCAAATATGAAAATTAGAGTCTGAAAGCTTTCAAATGCTATATAGTTGGTCAAGATTACTTTAGGTTTAGACTAAGATAGTATTGTTCTAAATGTATAAAGGCAAGTGTCCTAAGAGCCAATCTTAAAAATAAAAATAAAAATGGTTAAAAGTTATTTTTATAAATCGTAAATTCAGATATTTATTCTTTGTAATGTGTGAAAAGTATTGATATTAAAAGTTAATTGTTTGTACCTGATTGTATGTGCTTTTTCATAGTGTGATTTTTGGGGAATTGTATTGAATCCAATTAGGGTCAATTTGACCCGGACCATAAGGGGTGTAAGCAGAAATCGAACAGTGCACAAGGGTTAACTGAGTGACAGAGAGAACGACCAGTGAGCTCCTCCCCCGCTCGCACGCTCTCTGTCTTCAAAATAAGCATTCTTAGCTTTCTAATGTTTCACATTTTACGTTAATCAAAATCAAAAGGTCGGAAGACCGAATCCATGTTGCACGTGGCGCTATCAGACGTCTTCCTTTAATTACCGCTGGGTGTGAAATGCGCTCAAAAAACATTGACTGATTCTCTGACCAGCTGACATAAAGCATACTTTCAATAAACAGGAAACAAATCCTATCCGGTTATGAAGTGTTTTCTGTGTGTTGACAAATCTTTCGCGATGTTCTCAAGACGGGATTCACACACAACGCGTCTGCTAATGTCCGATTCGCCACCTAATGACTCCTTTGAACCGAATCATTTTAACGACTGGTTAGAACTGATCTGTCCAACACTGAACTCACAAATTAGTTTAATCATTTACTCAGAACACCTGAAATGAGAACACAAGTGTGCTTACCCAATTTAGCAAGAGTGGATAGTAAGAATTATTTTTAATTATCAACAGTCTTTCAGCTTATTTATGTGGACAATGTGTAGTAAAATAAATAGCCTAAAATCATTTAGTTTAGACTGGAGTGAGGTGAACCCAGAACAAATTTGTTGTTAGCTAGCTGATTGTATATGGCAGAAAATTGTATATGGCAGAAAATTAGGCTATTTGTTCATTTTTTTAATACTATTTTTTAATATTGATATGATTACCAAAACAATTATCAGTAAATAGTGTAAAAATGAGGAACAAAAACAAACATCAAGGTATCAAAATAAGATAAGCAAAAGTTACAAACTTTCTTTGAATTTATTTCAAATTTATTGTCAGTATTGCGCTTGCAGATCAAGTGGGTAGGGTATTTCATTTTTACCATGCGTATGTGTGTGTATGGATGACCATGTCTGTCAGCCACCACCGAAGACCATTTTTGACCCAGGAAAAACCCTGAATATGTATTGTGAAAAGCGCTATACAAATACATTTTAATTGAATTGTTTTACTTACTTTTATTGGCATTAACTATATATTATTAATGTATTATTTGGCAGGTCGCAAGATGTATTTTATTTTGTGAGACTTTGCTGAGGAAGTATTCTTTGGCTCAGTCTGAAAAGGCCCAGAAAAGAAACACTATGAAGAACATCACACAGAACCGTCAGAGAAAGAGACGGGTAAGTTAAGAAACCGGTTAAGCTTTTTCCCTCCAGAATGTTATACTCCTCTCTGAGTTTTAATGGTTAATTTACTGTCATGTTTTGCAGTTGCTGGACACCAGGTCCAGGGTTGCACAAACCAACACAGAACCTGTGGAAGACCGCAACTATAGACCTGATGAAGATGAAGATGATGCTGTTGTTGATGGAAGGCCAGTGTGGATGGTTTGGCTAGCTACTACAAACCAGACTACACTGACCCACACTACGTGTCACATCACCAGCCCATCATGCCAGTTTGAAAAAATGTTCAAAACTCAAACAACATTGTGTTAGAGTTGGTCACAATTCTTTTATAATTATAATTTTAATATTCAATTGTTCCATTTTATATTTTCTTTATTCCTATGTTTATATACTTATACTTTTATTGGTTCCCATATATAGAACATTTACATATATTTTATATACACTTTTTAATTTATAGATTTCTTTGTCTCGTTTTATATTGTATACTTTGTATGTTTGTTCCTTTTTAGATGTCCATGTTGCTTTTGATCTCCATGTTTTGTATTGTTGTTCCTCTTACGTCGCCTTCCTTTAGAAACATTTTGTTCACTTATCTTTTCCCCCATTCATTTTAATGTATGTTTATAATGCTCTTTGTTCTTTTTATTTGGTTATATTGTTTACTTAGAATATTTATGTGTATTTTATATACACTTTTTTTTGTCTTATAAATTTATTGTTCTCATTTTATATTGTTTAATTTGTATATTTATTCTTTTCCTTTTTATGTTCACTGTGTATTTTATTCCTTTACATCTCTGTCTTTTAAATGCATTTTGTTCATTTTCGTTTCTTTACCAATTCATTTTAACGTATATTTATGTTCTTTGGACTGTTTATATTTTTACATTTGTTCCTTTACATTTTCATCCCTTTTAAATACATTTAGTTCACTTGTTTTTGTTTCACCATTGTTTTAATGTTCGTTTATAATGCTGTTAAGAATGTTTTTTTTTTTTTATACCTTTTTAATAAATATTTCAGACTTTCTCATATTGTTTTGTGTGTATTTTTCTTTTGGGAGGGAGAGGGGATTATTTTTGATATATATATATTATATATTAATGAGCAAAATCTGCATAGCTGGCCTATAACCAATCAAGTCCCTATGCTACAAAACCTAGCCCACCCTTAGCCTTAGAAGTAACCAATAAAGTCACTTGACTGGGTTTTCAATGCGTCCTGTCCTCCAATAGCAGTCTGGGTTTTGGGAGTGGTTTTAAAAAAAAACAACCAATCCAGTTTGAGATGAAGGACCAATAGGGGGTGGAAGGCAAAGCTGTTTAGAGGTGTGAAAATGTCTCCTGGGAAAAACTTGATGGGATTATTTGCCATGGCAACAAATGGCTGTAGCATGGGAGTATACGGCCACAACATACATCCGATTTGGTACCATTTCGGATGAATACGGACATATACGGATCCATGGAATTTGACCTATCCGGCCAGTATACTCCTGGATTCTTCCGAATTTCAGCAGTGTATACAGGAGTATCCTGGTCCGGATACACCTTTTTTCATGCAGTGTAAGCAGCTGGTGCGCCGGCAGCCTACGATACATTTTCTAGATGTCCGCGGGGAGGCTATTCGATGGGAACGTGAATGGATGCCAGGCGCAATAAGGGCTCGTAGTCTGTCAGTCCCGTTAGTTTATAGGACCCAGTATGGGGTGCGAGGAGAGCCACATGGAGAAGTTAGTAGCCCCTCCCAAAGAACTGAAATGGGCGAGTTAAGGGAGATGCTAAGGTCGCAACAAGAACAAATAACCCAGCTCGTACAAAGCATGTCTCGTTTACAACCCCCTGAAACGTGTAGTCATTCCCCTTTTAGGGCATCGGTAATGTGTCGAAGGTGTCAGAAACCTGGCCATTTTGCCAGGGAGTGTGATGGGGAGCGGGTTTCTCAACGTATTCAACCTCCCATTGTTTTGGGTTCGTCGGCAGTCCGGAATAACCAGCCTTCCCCTTCTGTGCCGTCGGGAAACTAATTCCCCCCGAGACACAGAGTCATGGCTCGGTCGGGGAACTTATTGGTTCAGAATTAAGTAGACCTGTGGTTAGGTCACAGTTAATGTCATCATGTCCTTATCTTGCGGTTTTAATTTGGGGTGTTTAGGTGTCATGTCTAATAGATACAGTGTCCATGGTATCTAACATCACAGAAAGTTGTTTCTTGCAGCACTTTGAGCCCTGGGGTCGAGAAAAGTTGCAGTCCTATTAATGGCTAAAACTTAGAGTAGCTAATGGCCTCCCTATCCCCTGCATCGGCTACATGGAGCTAGACATCATACTCTGCGGCCAGTTAGTTCCACAGTGTGGGGTGCTTGTTGTCCGAGATCCTCCTGATGGGTTACGTGATCAGGCGCCGGGTGTTTAAGGGATGAATGTCCTAAGCCGGTGTTATAAGGTGCTCTTCGGACAACATGGAACTGCCCTTTTTGATTTGCCTGAGGTGTCTACAGCTCCCCGTTTTGTGTCACAGACGTTGCAGGATTGTCATGTCGCCACTGCCTCGCTCAGGGAAGATCGTGGAGGTGGGGTGAGATTGCGGGTCCGTCAGTCATGTTGTATACCAGGGGGTACTACGAAGTTTGTTCAGGCCACCTGTTCAGGTCAGTATGTTGACCAAACAGTACTTTTTAAACCTCCAGAGTCTGGGCTACCTGCTGGGCTGCTGGCCCCTTCAGCCTTAGTACAGGTAACATGAGGGACGGTGTATGTGCCAGTTTTGAATGTGGGGGTTACTGATGTGATGCTTTACCCCCGTTCTCTTATAGGTCACTTGATTGGTGTTTATGTTGTGAGTTTGCCAGCAGGGGTTACAGAGGTGCCATCAATGGTGGCCTTCATTAATTCACAAGGCGTTGAGGAGGATGTAGGCATACAGGAGCGGATTGAGGCAGTGGATTTATCCAGTCTGCCTGTTGCAGAGCAAGGTCAGGAAAGGGCGTTGCTTCACCGCTTTAGTTCTGTGTTCTCTAGTCACGAGGGAGATCTAGGCTGTACAAATCTGATCTCGCACAAAATACTGCTCGTAGATGACATTCCAGTTAGCCAGCGGCACCGACGAATTCCCCCGACGGAGTACGAGGAAGTCAAGTCCCATATCAATCAGCTGTTGGAAGCACGGGTTATAAGGGAAAGTTGTAGTCCATACGTGTCACCTATTGTACTGGTTAAGAAAAAGGACAGTAGTCTCCGCATGTGCATGGACTACCGTCAGCTAAATGCAAAAACCAGGATGGAAGCTTTCCCTTTGCCCCCTATTGAGGAGCCCCTGGATTCCCTGGCAGGGGCCTGTTGGTTTTCCACAATGGATTTGGCCAGTGGGTACAACCAGGTCCCTGTCATGGAGCGGGATCGTCCAAAGACTGCCTTTTGTACTACGTTTGGGTTGTTTGAGTGAAACCAGATGCCCTTCGGGCTTTGTAACGCCCCGAGCACTTTCCAACGATTAATGGAGAGGTTGTTCGGGGATCATCAGTATCAATCACTACTTCTATGCCTGGATGACGTGGTGGTGTTTTCCTCCTCTGTCACACAGCATGTAGAACGGTTGGAAGTAGTGCTGAGTCGTTTGGAGCGTGAAGGGCTGAAGGTTAAGTTGTCGAAGTGTGCGTTCTTTCAGCGAAAGGTGAAGTACCTAGGCCATATAATATCAGCCGCAGGGGTGTCGACTGACCCTGGTAAAATTGAGGCTGTGAGATGCTACAGATTGGTAGCAGAGTGGGCTAGGGTGGGGCCTGGGAAGCGGGCAAAGCAGGAATTTGGTGACGGGTGGACAGAGCAGTGTCAATCTAGTTTTGAGGGGTTGAAACATAGGCTCACTACTGCCCCAGTGCTGGCGTATGCAGATTTTTCGCTGCCATTTATTCTTGAGGTAGATGCCAGCCATGCTGGTTTGGGTGCTGTCCTGTCTCAGGAACAGGATGGGAGGGTGCGACCGGTTGCCTACGCCAGCCGTAGTCTGAGGCCCACTGAGCGCAATATGAGCAATTATAGCTCTATGAAGTTAGAGTTTTTGGCGCTCAAGTGGGCCATGACTGAGAAATGTCGGGAATATCTGCTGGGCAACCGGTGCGTGGTGTTTACTGACAACAACCCCCTCAGCCACCTGACCTCTGCCAAATTGGGGTGACTGAGCAGCGTTGGGCTGCCCAGTTGGCCTCTTTTAACTTTGAGGTTAGGTATCGTTCCGGTCGTAGTAACCAAAACGCTGATGCGCTTTCCAGGCAAAATCCGACTAGGAGTGTGGAGGCCGAACAGCTAGCCCTGGGGAGTAGCATCCCTGCACTTGTAAGGACTGCCATAAGATTAGAGGGGGCCGGACCAGTTTATCTTGCCGCTATTACTGCCTTGCCTAGTTATGCTACTACTGATTTGCGTGTACTGCAGAAGGAGGACCCAGATATTCAGGTGGTGCTTAGGTGCTGGGATCGAGAGGTACCTTTGGCTGGAGCGGAGTGGCGGTCACTTTCTAGAGCAAGTATGATCTTGTTCCGTCAGAAAGATCGGCTGGTGAAGCAGGATGGGGTCCTGCACCGTAGGGTGTTCCGCCCTAATGGGGGTGAGGAAAATGTATAGTTGGTTTTGCCAGCCACCTTGAGGGCGGAGGTCCTGGCACTACTCCACCAGCAACATGGGCATCAGGGTGTGGAGCGCACCACGCAACTGGTACGCCAAAGGTGCAACTGGCCGGGTATGTCATCGGCAGTGGCAGAATGGTGTCGGCAATATGAGCGCTGTCAGGTGGCCAAGGACACTCAGCCAGTGGCCCGGGGCTTTCTGGGTCATGTATTGGCAGCAAGACCTAATGAGATGGTGGCCATTGATTTCACGGTGTTTGAGCCAGCCCGTTCTGGTCATGAAAATGTTTTGGTGATGACGGATGTATTTATTAAATACATTCTAGCCATACCTATGAGAGACCAGCGGGCGGAGACTTTTGCTCAGGTGCTGGTGGCTGAGTGGTTCTTCAGGTTTGGGGTACCAGCTCAAATTCATTCCGACCAGGGGCGGAATTTTGAGTCTGGTCTCATACGACAGCTTTGTAGCCTGTATCAGGTTGAGAAATCCAGAACTAATCCGAACCATCCGGCCGGCAATGGCGTGTGAGAGTGAGAGGTTTAATCGGACCCCTTCATAACCTCTTGTGCACCTCGCCTGTTTCAAGGAAGTGCGATTGGGATTCTTGTTTACCGCAGATGTTGTTCTGTTATAATACTACCCCGCATCAGTCCACATGTTTGCCCAGGAGCCTCGACTCCACGTTGATTTTCTGGGATTTTCTGGGAAGGGTCCCAGAGGTCTCGGGTGGGACAGTGCACGAGTGGGTGGTAGAGCATCAGACTAGGTTGCAGGTAGCCTTTGAAGGGACTCGTGATCGGTTAAGGATTGAAGCAGGTAAACGCAAGGCTTGGTATGATCAGCATGTTAAGGATGTTCCCTTAGGCGAGGGTCAACTGGCATACCTCCGGAATTATAATCAGAGGGGCCGTCAGAAGATTCAGGACCCTTGGAGTTCTGTGGTTTACCAGGTTGTGCAGGCTCCGAGGGAGAATGGTACTGTTTATGCCATTTGCTCCAAGAGATGACCTTGGGAAGGTAAGACGGGTACACCGCTCATTGTTGAAGGTCTGCTTGGGTAGGGATCCTCCGTTGGATGATTCTTCCTCTGATGCACTCTCTGGGAGTTTCATGGTAGAGCAGGAGGAGCTATCCGGGGAGGAAGAGGAAGAATTATGGGTCGTGGTACCAGATGTCCCACAGACCAGCATAGCTCCAGGGAGGAGCACCACACCCTCTAGAGTAGGCAGATCAGCGCCGGCACAGGAAGGCTTAGTATCCTCTAGATTTGATGGGGTTGGTACTATAATTGGTTTAGGTTCTTCAGTTGGGCTGGTGATGGTATCACCAAACCATCAAAGTACAGGAAGAGAAGGAGTGAGACGCACCGTACGAGCCACAGCGGGACAGCACTCCAACCTTCACCGTCTTCCTAGGGCAGTGGCGACAGAAAGTGGGGACCCTGTAGCTCTTGTTACTACCAGTAGTGTCTCTGTTTTGTTTAGACCTTGGGATTAAAAGCATTTCCTTTTCTCACCGCCTGGTCGACGGTGCAAAAGGCGGGGGAAGAATGTAGTGTGGGGAATGACATGGCGGTTGTCCATTGGTTGTGTGTGGAGGGCTAAATAAGGAAGAGGATATTTAAATGAACGGCATCTGCTATGTGATGCGCTCTGTTGTAAGACCCGCCCATTTTGTTGGCATTTTGTGGGCTCGACGTGCTGCAGGTCAGAGGTATGCTCAAATGATGGTGTTTTATCTGTTGAATGCGGTCGGATTATAAATTGTTTGTTGTACTGATACAGACAGGAGGTAGCATACTAACTATTGGACTACATGAAAACCGAATACATCGGGGGTTGGCTGGTTATTCAGGTGAGTGGCGTTCACATTGACTCGTGCTGGGTGTACATGTGTTTATAATGCGTAGCCTATGATTACAGTGTTTCGACGTGTTGGCCACTTAGTGGCATCTGTGCACCAGTTGCAGTTCGCTCACGCAGGGAAATCCTTGTATCATCGGTATGTATGCCAAATCTCCTCCCGTTACGTTCTGATTCAAGAGATCGCTCTATTAATTAACTTGTCGTTGTTTTAGATAGACCGGGCATGACGTGCTGGGAAACTTGAAGAGCTGGGATATGTTTCACCAGCGTGAACAGCGCATGTAGCAGTCCGGGCAGCTCTTGTTGCTTTATTTGTTTTCTGCTTTGCTTTATTTCGTGTTTTACTGTTTTGCTTTATTTCGTGTTTTACTGTTTTGCTTTGTTTTCTATTTTATTTTGCTTTTATACAAAGTTCAGTCATGAAACTCTATTAATCGCCGATTGGTTCTTTCAGTTCTACGACACCAACCAATCGGAGGTACTTCCTCATTTACGTGGCTTTACTTATACCGTATCCTAGCAGCTATCCGCATGCTGTTCAATTATGAGAACTCCGATAATATATTTACTATTACAATATACAATCTACTTACTTGGAAAAATGTCTCATCTGGAGGTCGATGAGATATTATCATTGGTAGACCAAGCTTTCGATCCAGACTCTGATTCTGATATAGAGAACCCAAACTCTCCTTTCACTGGAACGATCCAGGCAGCTCCTCACAGCTCCATTCGCCGGAGCGCTCGTTTCTATTTCTACTCGGCTTCTATTAACGACTGGTCTGTGCATAAGATTCTGGAATACCTCTTCAATCGTAACATCACGCCAAAAACTGGGTTATCCCACTAAGAACTTTTCGCTCTCTTCCTCTCTGTTCCCGAAGCCACTCCAAGCCAGCTTCTTCCTCCTCCATCCAGCCCTGCACCAGCCAAAGCTAAGGCCAAGCGCAAAAATACAACTGCACCTGCTGCTACTCCTCCAGCAAAAAGGCGCAGCGACCTCTCGGATGACAACGATCCAGTTCTTTCTGTTCTCCTTCAAATCAGGGACTCCATCGGGAAACTGGAGAACAGAGTATCAACCCTGGAAAAGAAAGGCCCTTCTCCTTCGACAACAGATCATCATCATACGGTCGACGTAACACCGTGCATCATTCCAGCTCCACGGCACACCCTCGCTTCAGCGCTGCCAGCTCCATCAAACGGGTCTCCGTTCATTTCTTCAGCAGCAGCATTACCTCAGAACCTGAGAAACCAGATCATTGCAGGTAACGATATCAAACTCGTGAAAATCCTGCTTTTCTCTACTAATCGAAAAACGCATTGTTGATTGTGGAAACATTTCTGTCGTCCTTGAAGATTGCGACCCAAGACTGTCCAAAAGTTTATCTCTAGCCGAATTCAAAGTAGCTTTTGGCGTTTACAGAGACACTTTATGCGAAGTTTTCCCCGATAGAAGAGCCGAATTAGACACTTACCACGCCATCATTTCCGACCTCGTGCTTAATTATGGCGGCTCACTCTTCTACGAATACCATAAGTCTTTCTCAGCAAAAGCAGCTTTGTATATCTCCCGTTTCAACCAAAAACTCGATTGGTCAGTTATAGACCTCGAACTGATCAGCCGGCACTTCACCGGCCACAGGGCGATTTCGTGCTCAGTTTGCGGTTCCTTCTCTCACACCGAAAGCTTATGCCCCAGAACGGCATACCTTCAAACCCAGCGAAGTTCCATCAACTCTGCAAAAACACCTTCTGGGACAAAAAACACTTTTTTCTCTAAACAGGTGAACGATACATTTAATTCTGCTGTTCCTCTATGTATTAAATTTAACGAATCAGTGTGCCCTTACACCAAATGTAGATTTCTTCACTGCTGTTCTTTGTGTGGCGACAGTCATCCTAGAAATGTTTGTCCCCGCAGGTTCAAGAACCCGCAACATTTCAAAAGATGAATAAACATCCTTCCACTCCTGTCAACGTGAAAGAACTGTCAAAAAATGTATCTTCTCATCCAAATCGCTGTTGGAGGTACTCCCTCATTTACGTGGCTTTACTTATACCGTATCCTAGCAGCTATCCGCATACTGCGCAATAGGCCTTTTTCACAGAACGCAGAACGCACTTCCGTTTCAGCGCTGTTGTGGTAAGCGACTTCCGGTCTAAACAACAATGGCTGAAGCAACATCGAAGTGTCACTGTAGCGTCCCTCATTGCACAAATAACAAGCAGCGACAGCCATATTTAAGCTTTCATCCATTTCCAAGCGACGGTTATCTGAGAAAGAAGTGGGTGCATGTTATTCGACGTGAAGAAGGACCGACGTTTACGATCCTTAGAGGTAGCACATTTGTTTGTAGCCGACACTTCAGCGACGCTGATTACACTGCCGCTACTGGTCGTAAGTGCCTCAAAAAAGGGACCGTCCCGTCCCGATTTATTTGGAACAACTGGGGAGAAACTTCACGAGAGTCGGTTTACGAAAGAGTAAGAGCTCGATCCACACTTTACACTTTTCCTGCCCTTTCCTCTGATGACACCCAAGAAGACGACATTGTTCCTGAGGTAACAGCTGGAGTAGATCCATGACTATGCAGTCACTCCTCTTCCAGGTATTTTTATGCATTCCTGAAAACACATTTCCCTTATACTTAATTAAATCTATTATTGAAGCCTTTATTACATTTATGTCCACTTTCATGTCTTAATATCATTAATTCATTTTGAAACAAAAACATATCTTACTTTATTTATATCCTAAATGCTGCCATTAATGAGCAATAATAAAATTAAGATTAACAAATTCATAACATTATTTAAAATGACTATTAGAATAAATGTTTTAATCATATTCACTCATATAATGTTTTTAATAAAAATACAGATAATTATACATATGAATTTGTAAATCAGCCAGGTTGTATCATTGCATGTCTTTCACAACTTTGCACGTTTCCATAGAGACATACCAAGTTGAATGTCATTATATAAGCATTGTTGAGATATGGACACAGGGTCTGAGTGGGAAAGTTATTTTATTTGGGTATAATGTTATAATATAATTGTAATATAACTCAATTTTTAATTGTATTGCTATTATGTTAAGCTGTTACTTTTTTGTGAATCTAGGTGCACAGGATGCAGCAGCTGCATGTATACAGGAATTGGAAGCTGAAGTCAGAAAACTGGAAAGTGAGCTCATGCAGCTCAGAATAGGCCACTCTCTGTCCCAGTTCCAGAGATTCTGTACTTCAGATGAAGACATACGCTTTTACACCAGGTTTCCATCTGAAGAGGTCTTCCAAGCATTCTGGAAGGTGATTAAACCCTCTGCGTCCATGCTCGTTTATTGGTCTAAGGCTCAGAAGAAAGGACAGGCAACTGTAATGGAAGCTTCTCAATGTCGTCACCGCAGCTTGCCACTGATTGACGAGTTTTTTTTTGTACTGCTGTCGTGTTGCTGCAGGACTGAAAGAAAAGTGTTAGCTGACATTTTCAAAGTAAGTGTCTCCACTGTTAGCCGCATCATCATAACTTGGGCTAATTATCTTTACCTCGTCCTTGGATCATTGCCCATATGGATGAGCAGAGAGCAAGTGAATTCTACCATGCCAGACAAATTTGGGCAGTTTTGTCCAGAGGTGAGGGTCATCATTGACTGCACAGAGATCAGGTGCCAAAATCCATCTTCACTCACGCTCCAGTCTGAGGTGTTCTCTTCCTATAAAAACACCACTACCTTCAAGGGGTTGATCGGCATTGCTCCATGTGGTGCAGTTACTTTTGTATCCAACTTGTACACAGGTTCCATCTCCGATCAAGAGCTGACGAAACACTCAGGGATTCTTGATTTGCTGGAGCCAGGTGATGCTTGCATGGCTGACAAAGGATTCACCATTGAGAAGCTGCTGGCAGAACATGGGGCCAAACTCATTATACCACCTTTCAAAACAGCAGCTCAATTCAGCAAAGAAAATGCAGAGAGAACACAAGCCATAGCTCGTCTTCGAATTCTTGTTGAGAGAGCCATCAGAAGAGTGAAGGAGTTTCACATCTGGGACACCACTGTACCTTTAACCTTGTCTGGAACGGTTAACCAGCTGTGGACTAACTGCTGCTTTATGAGCAATTTTCAGTGGCCGCTTGATGTTAAAGGTCACAAAGGAGTATAGTCCTTTTATTTTAGTGAGTGCCTTTTATGTAATATATTGTATTATACCTTTTATATGTGAATTAGAAATATAATGTATTATACCTTTATATGTGAATTAGAAATATAATGTATTATACCTTTACATGTGAATTAGAAATATAATGTATTATACCTTTATACGTGAAATAGAAATATAATTAATTATACCTTTATATGAGAAATAGAAATATAAATGGACTGCATTTATATAGCGCTTTTAACAGACCTACGGCCATCCAAAGCGCTTTACATTTTGCCTCACATTCACCCATTCACACACTCATTCACACACCGACGGCGGTGTCAGCCATGCAAGGCGCCATCCAGCTCGTCGGGAGCAGCTGGGATTAGGTGTCTTGCTCATGGACACCTCGGCACTTGGTCAGGTGGAACCGGGGATCGAACCACCAATCTTCCAGTTTGTAGACAACCTACATGAACCACTGAGCCACTGCCGCCCCTTTATACCTTTATATGTGAATTAGAAATATAATGGATTATATACCTTTATATGTGAATTAGAAATATAATGTATTATACCTTTTATATGTGAATTAGAAATATAATGTATTATACCTTTATACGTGAATTAGAAATATAATGGATTATACCTTTATATGTGAATTAGAAATATAATGGATTATACCTTTATATGTGAATTAGAAATATAATGGATTATACCTTTATATGTGAATTAGAAATATAATGAATTATACCTTTTGTTACACCTCTTGTATTATATTTTGCACTGTTGAAATAAAGGAACAATTGTTACTTAAACTAAGACTTTATATTTGTATAAGATGTATAATCATTAGAACAATAAAAATTTAATTATATACACAATTCCAGACTCTTTTTTTTTAACAGTATTAACAATTTATACATATTGCAATTAGGCCTAATAGATACCACCCCTAAGATATTCATCCATGTAAGTACAAAAGTAATAAAGATCAAGATTTACTCTCATCTGACTTATCATGGCACTGTCCCTCCACACTCTTTCAAATGTCATGTCCTCTTCAGTGTTAGTGATGAAGTCACACCAACTGAGTCCAGTTATGGCCAACTGACCTTGAACTTGCCAGTAATATTTGTGAGATTTTTTCAGTGTTGCCTGTCCATCCACAATTTTAATATGCCCAGCCTTAGAAACAGTTGAAACATCTGGGCATTTCACCTCAGCAAGCCCGAAAAAGGGATCTTCATTAGGATCATAAACTTTGGCATCAGGACTGGCACCAAGGTAGGATGCATCTGGGTGTACAACAAAACCACAAGGTGAGACATTCACATTGAACAGTTCAGAGTAACGTTCCAGCACCTCAGGTTCCCTGTCAAGGCCTGCTTTCATTGCCCTGGTTTGCTTTACGCCCTTGAGTATCCGCCTTGCCAGTGCCTGGCCAGATGTCTCCCCTCGCACATGAGAAACCTCATAAAATCTGCTAGCAGTCACTCTAGGCTTGCGCATTTCCTTCCACAGTGGACACTCTGATTGCTCCTGAGTACGCTCCTCTATTATAGCTGCCAACTCCTGTGTGACACTTAGGCTCTCCAAATGGAAGAACTGGTGGCAGTTTGGGACGAAGTGCAAGCTCCCTGGAAATGTAGAGCCATCAATAGGGAGTTTTGGGAACACAGGAGCAACTGGGTGTTTCACGTTGCTTTTGGTCACAAGAGGAGGGCACTGGTAGGAGAGCACCGAACCTCGTGGCACCGGACCAAATCTGGAGTCCACCAAAGACAGTTCTGATAGGTTATTAAGTACGCAGGAAATCAGAGGTTGGGGAGTGAGTCCTTTGACAGCTTCTCCAACAGCCAGTACTGCAGGGTCAGGGAGGTGACCTAAAATAAATGAGATGTTTAGGAAACTTGCATAGAAATTATTTCGAGACATCACATTAGACTTAAATTTGTTATGTGATGTATTACCAAGGTCTGTCTGAATATTCTATTCTGATGGAAATGTGCATAAAAACTGTTTAATATCCAGGTAGTTATACATATAAACACACACACATTATATATATATATATATATATATATATATATATATACACACTGTAGCGACTATGAGTCAGATAAAATAATAACTCAACGGGGAACTGAATTAAAATGAAAAAGACTCGAATGACACTATAATTTATAAATAATTCAGAATTAATGTTTACACCTTAACTTATTCGTCCGCCGATATGTAAGAACTTAAAGGGGGCTCTGTTAAAGGGAAACATGTATATTTAGCTCAAATGAATGAATTTAATGAATTCATAGGGAATTTTGAGAGTCTATTTTACAGCCGAGCAAATGACTCTTCTAGCGTTCATTTGAACGGGCCGTAAATATCAACTCTGCAGCGGATATTAATATCCGAACAATAGTGAAACACTATTTAACAGCCAGGTAACTTAGATCGGCAGTTCAAGACATTAAATTGATAAGCACATAACACAAGAACAGTTATCTTTGATTACAAACGGAACTTTATTGATTACTCTAACACATCAAACTAATATCTAACAAAAACACACGCACTCGCACATTCACACGTTGCAGAAATGAAGAAGGTGAGGACAAGAATAAGTTCTAAGAGAGAGAAATTATGAAATCCTAAGCAATCTATGCATTTATGACACATGACCTGAAGAAACCATTGTTGGGGTAAGAGCTTAGGACCCAGGACCAGTAGTGAAAAATGAAGACCAGGAGTCAGGAGTCAGATTAATTAAAAGAAAAATTTTACTGAAGAATAGTTTGCAGTTTCATCAGCAGAAGCCAGCTTCAAGAGGAGTTCTTAGGCCGCGCTCCCTCTAACAGTCTCCCCGCCTCCGTCTAACGTACATACAATTTTCTGAACAGTTATACGGTTTTCAAGGTCTAGACACGTCATTACTGCCATGTGGAATGATTCTGATTGGTTCTAACAACATGCAATGTAAGCAACTTTCCACACGTAGACAGATAGGAGCATATATCACTAAAAATGCGTAGACTCCGTGTCGCCCAGGCCCAGATTAATCCTCAATGACCTCGGAGGTCACAGAAAAGACGCCTCAAAGTCTGGAATCGTTTGCAGAAAGGACCATCTCCAATACTGGATCTGCACAGAATCATGAGACGCACACACAAAGTTTCCCAGAAAAACAGTTTCCATCAAGGTCGGGACATCTTAACTAACTATCAACAAAGCTGAATCTGCAAAACATGCTGATACTACATTTAGTACAGAAGTGACTTTATTCTATAAAGAAAGAAAAGTATCAGAGAGGTACATTTCTCCCCAAAAGAGTCACATAGCTGTTACATGGATGACCCCAGGGGTCACCTCAGTAAGACATATAGTTAACACATGCTGATCTCTTCTCACTTCAAACACCAAGGACATTTGCCTGTCAGCACGTCTTGACACAGACATCAGAGCAGCTCCTGAATAATCTGGATTCAAAAGCACAGAGCAACTAAAACACTACAATATCCAAAATCACTCCTTGAATATAGAGAACTGATTTATCAAATGTAGGGAATGGTTATAACTTGATTATCATTAATTCTTATTTTAATATTGAACATAAAATCATTCTTGAAGGATATGTGTCTGATGAAGAGACAAGTGATGTTTGGCTTGACCCTTGACCCTTCATTCCCCCCTTTTAGACCATATGTGGGGGTCCCATACCGCCACGTCTGGTCTACAAGTGAGGTCACTACGGAAGGTCAAGTGGTGACGCATGTTTCCCTTTAGGGTCACAATTGTCTCTTCACCTCATCACGGACATGCTGGCCACTAAAAAGACCAGTCCCCGTTTTGAGGCTCTTTACCCCTTCCACTCACAAACAGGGCCCCAATGTTCTTCTTTTCTCAAAACTCCTGATCAACATACTGATAACGTGCTTTCTCTCATTGAGAGGGGAACAGACAATATAGTACAATAGTATTCATACAATTCTTTAGGGTTTCAGTAAAAGGAAATATAAAATAAAATGAACGACAAATCCATATTTAATCTCTGGAAGCCGGGCTAAATGAGCAATCTCTGTTGCTGCATTCCCATCAAGTTAGAGGTGTGTGATGCCTCTAAAATCTGAACACATGACTGAAATGTGCAAGGTTAACCTGTTAAACTGCAACCCCACTTTGGGGCTCACAGCTGAAAACGACCTACCTGAATTAAAACAATTATAGCTCCTGAGAACAGTGTGCTACAGGCACAATTAAGGTATCTTTGGAAAGAAGACACTTGGGACTCTACTAAAAAGCAATCAGAGTTGATAATTCTCAAACAGATAAAAAATTATAATAGTTGAAATGCCTCAAAAATTATTTGCACTACACAGAATGTTGTATTATTTCATGTAAAAATATATGAAAATAGACCTGGAGGAATCCAGTTCAGTTATGGATTGAAAGCCACACGACTTATCAGTTTATATTTCAAGTTTGAGGAAGATATAATGAAAAATGTGGTTCCTGCAAGCTTTTTTCCAAGACTATGTCTGTTCCATTTCTCCCTCCGCCTGCTTGAGGCACATCCCCAGAAATGACATCTCCCAACTAAAACAATTGCAGTTGCTAAACAATTTGCACTACATGCACAATTTAGACATCTTTAAAAAGAAGACACTTTACAGTTTATTACCCAAACATTAAAGTAGAAAAAAACTTAGAAAGACAAACAGTTATAGAAGTTGAAGTGTCTTGAAGATGATTTGTGCTACAATGAACACTTTATTATTTGATGTAAAAATATATGAAAATAAGCCTGGAGGAATCCAGTTAGTTAATGAATTGAAAGGCAAAAGTCTCATCAGTTTATATTTAAAATTTGACGAAGATATCATGAAAAATGGGGTTCCTGCATGCTTTTTTCTAAGAATATGTCCAGGTGCCAAGAAACCTACAGGAGACTTGATAACCTAATGTTATGAAGTGTACTGCAAGCTGTTTTAGCCATCATATATGATGCTTGAATGCTTTTTCAACTATAAAATAATAGGCAGAACCATAAGACTTTGTATTAGTGATTTATTTGTACAACAGAACTTATAAAAATATAATAAAAATGAAATATTAATAAAAAAGAGCTAAACTTCTTTGCAACTGAAAATACAACAAGTAATATAAGTATAATAACTATAAATATAACTAGTAATATAAATAACAATATAATATAAATATATAGCTATAAAAACACACACAATTTGCAAATGTAAAAAAAAAAAACATTTACTGGCCTTTTACTGGCGGATTCAGGTCTACAACAGCAAGTGCAGATCTTGAAGAATCTGAAAGCGTTCTTCTCTTTTCTGCTGGTTGGCTGGTGCTTGGATGCCATAGCTCATCTGAAGACTCAACCTGATGCCTGTAGAATGGCAAGGAAAGGAATGAGAATTAGCACTGCATGTCCTATTTCTGTATAGTTTGCCCATTCAATCAACAATCACACTGTCATCATTCACTCTAATTACAGGCCATCCCATGAACAATGAAACTGATGGGCAGTCGGTTAGACAGCATTCATATTGACGGCGGCCCATACATTCTCACACAGCCCAAGCATCAATCTAACGGCCGGCTATACAGTGAGCATTCATATTGACGGCGACCCATACATTCTCACACAGTCCTACAATCAATATAATGGCCTGTGATACAGTGAGCATTCAACAATCACACAGATGGTCGGCCGTCCAGAACTTTTCTTTTTTCGTCAATTTGTTTTTGTAGCACAGGGGAAAAAAATGCATTTTATATATTATATATATATATATATTTTTTTTCTGTGTGTGCTAGAAAAAATGCTAAATATCAGTATATGTATAATCTATACTGGTATATTGTAATTTTTCTAGCACACAGGAAAAACATAAAATAAATACAGTCTCAATATATATATATATATATATATATATATATATATATATATATATATATATATATATAAACAATTACATGTGTTATATATATATATATGTTTTATTTACACACACATGGGGAAAAATTATATATACTTTTTCCCCATGTGTGCTAGGAAAAATGCAAAATATCAGCATATGTATAATGCATACTGGTATATTGTAATTTTTCTAGCACACAGGAAAAACATAAAATAAATACAGTCTCAATATATATATATATATATATATATATATATATATATATATATATATATATATATATATATATATATAAACAATTACATGTGTTATATATATATATATATATATATGTTTTATTTACACACACATGGGGAAAAATTATATACTTTTTCCCCATGTGTGCTAGGAAAAATGCAAAATATCAGCATATGTATAATGCATACTGGTATATTGCATTTTTTCTAGCACACAGAAACAATAAAATACATACATTCTCACACACATTCTCAATATACATAAACAACTACACATAGCAACTCACCGGTATATTATTGGATCAACTTCTCTGTCAACAAGCACCGTCACCGCTGTGTTCACTCTCCTTTTTCACATCGCTGCTTCGAGTGAGCTCAAATAAAGCATTTCAGCACAATAAAAACTTCTTTTGACGATCCATTGGATAATACATTCCGTCCAGTTAGTAAGATTAGCAAACAGTTACTACAAAGAGACCTCTGTTTGTTTACTAGCGCGTTAGCTTTTAGCTGTCAGATGGGGGGTGTCAGGCTCGCTGCATCTCGTCGGAGATAGCGCCACATTGGCACATTCAGATGAATAAATATTCACGCCCATGTGACAAACATACACATGCAAGGTCTCGTTGGAATCGTGTGCTCATTGGCTACATTTTCTGTCAGTCATGACGATTCAATGCTTTTATTGGCTCCAGATAAACAGACATTATCATTGGATGAGCACGTCATGACATCAGATAAAACGATCGCTATGGTTGGATATTTTTGACTATATCGCGGCTATCTTTGCATGTTTTTGAGTGGGGTTAGTTGGATTTTGTTCGTAACATTCTAAGCTTTAAACCCATGCCACTTTATTCTACCGGGAGACTGTTTTTGGTGCATTATTTTATTGCATAACAGTCTAGTATGATACTTCGCTCCGCAGAAATGCAATGTAAACAAAGGATTAACCATCAATATTACACCGTTATTGTTTCGTTGGATTAAAATGCTCTATGGGATGTTATTCAGTGGACCCTCACCTTTCCATTCGTTCTGGAATTGTTTGCAATGGATGCGTGTTTGGCTCGTAATTAGGACACTAAAGGTATGTACTCTGTTTTTATTTATAAAATCGTTGATGTGTATTGCTTACATTGATGCAAAAATACAGCCGTTATAAGCTTTTCAATGAAAAACAGTGGTCTGTCCTCGATGCTTGAGGTTTAGACCTTTAGAATGATATATAGTTTGTCAAGATTAATGATGTTTTTTTACGTTAAATCTATTAACAAACATTACACTCGTGCTAAAAATAGCGCTTCAACCCGTGCACGTGCTCATGAAGCTTATCAGGTTAAAGTGACCAGAATGATCTCAGCTGACCCTTGAATGCCAATCTTTAAGGTGTTTCCTGGCTCTCAATTATGCGGTATTTGGTGAGCGGTATAGAGGGGCCAATATTAGGGCAGGGGCTGCCGTGTCCAGTCTTGACCTTGGCCCCTACGAAACACAGCTTCCCCCCCCCCCCAACAGAGATGCTGCTGGCCTCACAGACATCTGCCTCACCTCTCATACACACCTCACATAAAACCCCCTCCTCCATTTTTTTTTTTTTTTTTTTTTTTTTCGGGGGGGGGTCCGAGATGACTTATCGTGATTTCCCTGGCTTGGGTTGCCCCCCGTCAGGCCGTAGGAAGTCTTACCCGTCATCGGGAACAACCACATCATGCTCAACCTCTCATCGCTTTGAGATCTTTGACCCTAAACAGGATCCGATATTTTCTGGAGCCTTTTGGAAAGTGCATTCAAGAGTCAGCAGAGCCCCGGGTCTGCTTTCAAATGAGTAAAAACATGGAGAAAGGTTAATAATAGTTCCTGATCACACAGTTTTCCTGATACGAGTGTTCTCGTGAGACATCACACACGCCTAGGACCAGAGGTGTCAAAAGTATTCGCATTCATTACTCAGGTAGAAGTATAGATACTGGGGTTTAAAAAGACTTCTGTAGAAGTTGAAGTATCAACTCAAGCTTTTTACTCAAGTAAAAGTGTAAAAGTAACTGGTTTCAAAACTACTTAAAGTATAAAGTAGTGTATGGATGTGTATGGATCTAATTCCATCGTCAAGTTTGCGGACGACACTACGGTGATTGGTCTCATCAGCAACAACGATGAGACTGCCTACAGGGAGGAGATCCAGCACCTGGCCACATGGTGCGCTGATAATAACCTGCTCCTCAACACCACCAAAACGAAGGAGCTCATCGTGGACTTCAGGAAGGAGCCAAGAGGCACACACGACACCATCCACATCAATGGAATGGCTGTTGAGCGTGTCTCCTGTTTCAAGTTCCTGGGGATCCACATCTCGGCGGACATGTCGTGGACGACCAACACTTCCAGCCTGGTCAAGAAGGCTCACCAGCGCCTCTTCTTCCTGAGGACACTGAGGAAGAATCAGCTCTCCTCGGCTATCCTGGTGAACTTCTATCGCTGCGCAATAGAAAGCATCCTGACCAACTGTGTCGCAGTATGGTATGGGAGCTGCTCTGTTGCGGAGCGCAAGGCACTGCAGCGGGTGGTGAAAACTGCCCAGCGCATCCCAGGGACTCCACTACCTGCCATCGAGCACATCCAGAGGAAACGCTGCCTGCATCGAGCTCGCAGCATCCTCAAGGACTCCTCTCACCCAGCCCACAGACTGTTTTCTCTCCTGCCCTCCGGCAGGCGTTTCAGGATCCACCGGACCAGAACCAGCAGACTAAAGAACAGTTTTTTCCCCAGAGCTGTCTCTTTACTGAACTCAAACCCCCGTTGATCCACTTCCCTCATAAACTGCTAACTCTCCTACCTCACATCTGCCTTCACTTTGTTATTTGCACCACCGACTGTTTATTACAGTAACAACTGTTTACTTATGCATTCTGCACCATCATACCGTAACTGGATTATGCTCATTTGCACTGCCGACTGTATTTACAGTAACAATGTTTACATTTGCATTTTGCACCGTACTTCTAACTGTAATATGCCACCACTTTCCACTGCACTTTTACACTTTTTTTCGGATAGCTCTGTCCATAATTTATTGCACTACCTTAATCCACTGCTATATTCCTCATATTTGCCTTACATATTATTGTATACCTCTATCTGTAAAAATTCTGTTTAAAGTAATAGCCATTTGTATATTATATTCATAGTACATATTCACCTGTAAATTCTGTTTATAGTAATAGCCATCTGTATATTTATTCACTGTATATATTCATCTGTAAATTCAGTTCTGTTTATAGTAATAACCATCTCTCTACTTATACATATTTATATATATTCAGTACATTTCCATGTCCTGCACTTACGCAACCACTGTATATCCTGCACTTGCTGCTATTGCACTTCTGGTTAGACCTAAACTGCATTTCGTTGCCTTGTACTTGTACTTGTGTAATGACAATAAAGTTGAATCTAATCTAATCTAATCTAAAAGTAAAAGTAATGTAAGGGGAAAAAATGCCATTAAAGGGGTAGTTCACCCAAAAATGAAAATTCTGTCATAATTTACTCAAATTGTTCCAAACCTGTATGAGTTTCTTTGTTCTGAAGATTGAAGAATTTTTGTAACCAAGCAGATTATATGCAACCATTGACTGCCATAGCATTTTGCCCCTACTATGGCAGTCAATGGTTGCTCTACCTGCTTGGTTACAAACATTCTTCAAAATATCTTCAGAACAAAAACTCATACAGGTTTGGAACAACTTGAGGGTGAGTAAATTATGACAATTTTCATTTTTGGGTGAAGTATCCCTTTAAGGACAAAAGATTAGGCCGCGCCACAGTGCATACCCCACCTCCTCAAAAAAACATTTTTCTGAAGGCCATAATGACTATAATGTTATATTAAAAAGTTAATGTTGAAAATTTTTAGATGCACTTGGCTACGCGTTTCAGCCGCATATATTCCCATTGAAAATGAACGCATTTTAGGACAATGCAAATACATTAAAGAACCATATTGTGTACTACTGAGCATTAACGTGTTTCATGGAGTGGAAGATTTAATGACTAGTTGCCTATAAATATTGTAAAGGTGCAAAAAGTCAAAATTCAGAGGCATGTTATCAATAACCATTTTTTGAATGTGTGATCAGTGTGGCCAGATTGGGTCAACAATTTCCAGCCCAAAAACCTCACCAAATGTACATTTATATATATATATTTTTTAAAAATGGTTATTGATAACATGCCTGGTTATTGATAACAATTTTGCACCTCTTACAATACTTATAGGCAACTAGTCACTCCAAGAAAAAAACCCAAAACTTTAACTGCCAAAATAATGTGATATTATTTTATTGCCATACCAATCAATGTTGATAAGTAAGTTACCATTTTATCTCCTTAAAGCATAACATTGATGATAATAAACAAAAAAAAAAACAATCCCAGTACAATGGTTCAAATATGACTATATGTCCAGGTAGAAACTGTCAAAACAGCAATCCCTTAGAAAAACACAAGATTTTCAATGTCAACAGTAAGAAGCCAATTTACTTGCAAAAAGTGCCCAATATAGAGATTGGAAAAAGCAATGTAATTAACAGGCATTTCACACGTTAATGCACACACCACTGTCACAATGCGTAATTCATTTATACTGTACAATAATTCGTCAACAAATAAATAACAATGCGCTTACCCTTGTGTTGCACTTTGCTTTGACAAAACTACAGTATGTCTTTCGTGAAGTACATTGCACATGCACTTAGCACAGTCAAAATGGATTAATCGTTGATTTAAACCTCTTTCAGCAGCTGTCGGTGTTGCTAGTTGCAGATGTCCTAAGTGTGTATATGATGATGGACAGGAGTCACGGTTATATTTAAAAAGAGTCTTCGAGTCACAGGTGTAATTCACGTTTGAGAGTTGAGTCACTCTCCCACTCTTTACTGTAGATACAACTTACTGTGTATTTATGCCACTGGCATAGCGATCACTGGAATATACAGCTATGAGTTATCGCGCTTAAAACCCGGCTAAAGTCATGAATGAGGCTGAGCACGTCTGCCTGCTGATCGCTGATTGGCTGAAAGTGCGTGCTCGTCGGCGAGAACCCGCCCTATCTGGCAACATGGTGTGTGATTTGTGCAGGTGCAGTCGTGATTGATCGCCTACAACCCAATAGGGTGTCGGAATGGTTTGTGTTTATACTTCTCATCCAACCACAATCAAATTCACTCTGTCCGGATGGCGCGATTTGTCTGGATAGTTGTTTTTTTTTTTTATGACAAGCCGGAATGAAAACATGCCGAAATGGAAAAGGAGTAACGAGGCTATTTTTAAAATGTAAGGAGTAGAAAGTACAGATAATTGCTTGAAAATGTAAGGAGTAGAAGTAAAAAGTAGGCTGAAAAATAATTACTCCAGTAAAGTATAGATACTCAAAATTTCTACTTAAGTAAGGTAACAAAGTATTTGTACTTCGTTACTTGACACCTCTGCCTAGGACAGACCCTCAGTCACCACTCAGAGAGCAAATACAAACTTTAGAAAATATAAAGGCAGAAACAAAATCATACCTAGGGAGGATAATTCAATTCATGATAATAATATAGAAAGATAAATATTGACTAAGTCTTTGATTATAAATTTAATTAAGATATATATATACAATTATATTGGAGAGGCAGTGGATTCTAGAACCCACCCTTTAAGTTTCTCCTGAGGCCAAAGTGGGGGTATTAATGGTCTACCAATTTAGGCTGGTTCCTAATTTCCAATTAAAAATAGGATTGTAATTACTTTTTCAAAACAGACCTTTTCAGGTATAAAACTCAATAGTGGCCTGAAATAAAAAATAAAAAGTAAATAAATAAAAATAAACAACATAATAGTCCATCCAATTGCATTCAGTCTCATATAGCATGCCCCACCTCAAAAGAATAGAAAATAAAATAAAACATTCATATCATCCATCTCATTATTTCCACTTAAAACATAAACTTGTTCCTAATTTTTACTCAAGAACCCTTTTGCTAAATTTACTTTTTCCAACAGACCCATGTTCTCCCCTCATAGCCCACATAACTGTTGGTGGACTTATCCATAAAAAGAAAATCGTTAATGTTAAAACCTTTTCATCAAAATGACTTAATTATCAATTCGTATTCCATTCAATAAGCTTGTTCACTCATCTTTATCTTGTTGACATTATGCTTAATCATACTAAATACCAAATTATTAATCACCATGTTATTAGTAAAACATTTAAGATCATTCATCAGGGTTTTCCTTAAAGTACCCTTTTTTAATTTTCTTTTATTCTCAATGTCTTGTTCATTAAAACTCTTCAGGTGTAAGCTCCAAATGACCAAAATCTTAAACCTCTTAATTCATGTCACTTGGTAGTGATACTTCATCAAATCCTCACTAGCCTTATCTTGCCACTTACACCCAAACGTGTCATAACTTTACAAAGAACTTACAGATTTCATAATTTCCCATATTACTTTAAATTTGGACTATAAGTCATCGTCAATTTCTTTAAAGCTGTTTTTCCATTTAACTTTACGGGTGTTCCTAAATTCTATTTCACATCATTAATCTTTGGGCTATTTCTCATTATTGTTCTATCAATATGCAGATGCCACACAATATCGTCATTATGGTTTCTTATCTCTACTGCTCTGCAGAAACCAAAATATTATTTTCCCCTTATCTCAATCACAGTCACACAGAAAGACTTAAAGTCACTTCTTCTTTAACATTAATTGTGGTTCTCTATATAAATCGAAATATCATAAAAAATTAACATAAAGTAAAAATAAAACTTTTCATTTTTAGAAGTTATCTGTTTGGTCGCCCTCCGGCCTTTCAGAATTTTGAGGGGGTCTCGGGATAATTTAGATAGTGACTTCAGCCAATTTGTCACTTTGTCTCTGCCGTCAAGTCTATAACATTTACGCTTACCATTTTTAATCAATTGACATTATTTAAATTTAAGCCCTCAGTTGAATTTAGACAATGGTTTTAACCCATGATGGACGGCAATCTTTAACTTTATAATTCCACTTGAACTAATCCAGAGAGTAATTCAAATCAACATAAATGACAAAAGTCGTCATAACAGACAGAGCTGGATAACAATCCATTTAAAGCTCGTCCCGTGTTCTGGATCATCTTTTCACCAGGTTCCTTCAAAATTATCAGTTTCTCTAAAGGTTGTCGTTTACCTTAACCCATCTGTAATGGTCAAAAACTCATTCCAGAGGTTAATGACACCCAATTAGGACAGAACAGTTCTAGGAACACATACAACACATACAAAACATAAAGAGCAGTCACACCCACACACACATTAAACATGAATTGCTCATTCGCAAATTCTACTTTTAGTGTTTACTCAAATTATTATTTAAACTGAGCTTTTACGTCTGCTTATTATTAATTTGTCTCTACAAAAGTCAGCTGGATTGTTTTGGTTCTGATATCATTTCTTTGTTTTGTTTCAGCTTTAGCAGGGCGATAACAGATTGCACCATCCCTGCTTCCACAAGCAGTCTCTCTCTCTCTCTCTCTCTCTCTCTCTCTCTGATAACCTTTTCAAAAGTCGTCTAAGACTTTAACTTTAATGTTAAATTCATTCTCATTTAAGGTCTATGTGTAAAAACATCTCATACCTTTTAAACACTATGTTTTCCCTAAAACATGTCTTATTATTTTCAAGTGATGCCCTGTGCTTTTACTCTGTGGCACAGGCTCAGATATCAGCCTTGAGCTGGTTTCGAAAGAGAGAGAGACTTCTATGCATTCTTTTAACTTGTCACTCTAACACAGCATAAGACTTGGCTAGAGATCACATTTATCTTCCAATAAACATCAGACTTCACACTAGCTCAGCGTAAGACCTGGCTAGAAATTAAAATTGTTTTCAAATAAGCGACAGACATTTTCCTTTTAACTCTATCTTTTGCCAGAATTGACGGTTCCAAATAACCATAATTTTATATTTGTCTTTTGCCCAAACAATAAATTTAAACTTCAAACATCCAAATTGAGTCTTAGTTACTCTTCCAATTTTAGCCACAGCACCAGAAATGACATGGTGGGGCAGATTCAGATAAGCGAATTGTTTTATTACAGCCCTGCATGAGCTTATCTTTTGAAAACAAAACATCAGCTTCAAGGGTTTTTAGCTTTTAACACTATTTACACATTTAACACAATTCTCCTACAGTGTTTTTACCAACATCCAGTCAAATAAACTTTATCAGAATTTTTCACGAATCATTTTAACATTTTTATCATTTAAACCCTCTATGTCTCTAATTATATAGTTCCCTTTCGTTCAGTCACTACGACGTAACGTTAGTGACTAACGAATGGGGGTTTCGCTTAGAAGCCTATCAACTTCGAGTTTTGAGAAAACGCCCAATGGCGTGCCAATGCCATGGGGCATGCGGAATTTGCATACGTAGCTCCGCCTCACTGCGTGAGTATATAAGGAAGTACGAGGCAATATCGCATTATGTTTCTGCTTTCGGAGCCAAGAGTACCTACCTCTTCACTCCTACAGCCTTCTGAGACTCTGTCAGCTTCTTCGAGACGAGCAGCTTTCCAGTCGGTGTTGGTGTGACGGCGCGTTCCAGTGATCGCATACTTCCTGCCTGCTGATCTGTGCAGTGGTCTGCATCCAGCTGGTGTGTGTTTCCCTGGGCGCTTCGGCATCGACTGTGAAGTTTCCTCTCATAAAAGAGCTTGCACGTGACGCGTCCTTTTCAGGATGTTTCGTCCGTGCACTTCTGGGTGCGGTAGATCGCTTTTTTCTTTCGACGGGCACGAGCGCTGTGTGACGTGTTTGGGCTTTCAGCACGCTCAGGCAGCGCTCGTGGATGACTCATGTTCTCTCTGCGGGAACCTGGCCATCTCAGTGCTACGATCGAGACTCCGTGAATTCCGTGCTGATGCCGGAACGAGAGTCCCCTCCGTCCCCCCCCAATCTGCGGTCTCCTCTGGAGGCGGCACTTTGGCTGGTGACCAGGGTGATCTGAGGGTGACGGTGTGGAATAAAGCTCCGACGCTAGTTCCTCGGCCCACACCCCCCTCTCAGGCACTTGACCCGGCCCGCGCTCAGGCGTCTACATCGGGGCCGGCTCCTGCTGTCCCGACTGTGGCGTTTGGCGCGGCGGAGGAGGAAGTGATGTCTATCGCCGCATCACAAGGTGGGCTGGAGTCATCTGAGGATGAGGATTCGGCTGTGCTGCCACCTTCGGGTGTCCCAGCATTGCCCGAGTCGGACCCAGAGTTGACAGCCATGCTCTCTCGGGCCGCCGCAGCGCTTGGACTGGAGTGGAACCCTCCGCCTCAGCCCGAGCGTTCGCGGTTGGATGATTGGTTTTTGGGGGCGGCGCGTTCGGACACCCGTCCGGCCGCTCCTCCAATACCTTTCTTCCCCGAGGTGCATGAAGAGGTCGCGCGTTCCTGGAAGGCCCCGTTGTCTTCCCGTGAACGTTTGGCGGCCTCTTCCGCCTTCACCTCTCTCGATGGAGCCGCGGCTCATGGGTAGACTGGGGTCCCCCCAGTCGAACGTTCTGTTGCGATGCAACTGTGTCCACAGAGCGCTTCGTCCTGGCGTGGTGACCCAAAGCACCCCTCCAAGGCCTGTAGGTTTTCGTCATCTCTGGTGGCGAAGTCCTATAGAGCTGCGGGGCAGGCCGCCGCTTCTTTGCATACCATGGCAACTCTTCAGGCTTACCAAGCCAAGTTGCTGTGCGATATGCACGAGAGAGGGGCTGATCCAGGGCTCAGCAATGAGTTGCGTGCCGCCACCGACCTCGCTCTCCGGGCGACGAAGGTGACCGCGCGCTCCCTGGGTCAGGTGATGTCCACAAATGTGGTCCAGGAGAGACACTTATGGCTCACCCTGTCTGATATGCGCGACGCCGAGCGAACACGTTTCCTCGACGCCCCCATATCACAGGATGGGCTATTCGGCGGAGCGGTCGAGAGCTTCGCCCAACAGTTCTCGGCCGCTCAGAAGCAGACTGAGGCAATAAAATACATCCTGCCCCGGCGGTCAGCTGCTGCCTCCACCCCACCGCCCGCGCAGGTGCCTCAGCCTGCTCGCCGCCGAGGACGTCCTCCCGCGGCTTCCTCCGCCTCTGCGCCACCCAAGCAGCAGCCTCCACCCGGGCCGCGCAGAGGCAGCCGCAGGAAGGCGTCCCAGTCCGCTCCAGCCCCGCAGCCCGCGAAGAAACGCCAGGCTAAGCGGCGCTCCTGATGCGGACGGCTCAGGGATGGGCAGTTCTTTCCAGGAGACGGCGGCAGGGCCGCTCCTTCCCCCGGTGGAGGGCCGGGGGAGAATCTTTTGTTCAGCTGCTGGCCCCCGGGTCAGCAGCACCCTAATGTGGTTAAAGAAAGAACTGACAAACCCATCCCTGAGCCCCCAGAGATCGGTGACGGCAGTGCGCGCCACCCTCGGGTCACGCCACTCTCGTCCCTCTCTGTCGCCAGCCCCCTGGCAGAGCAGACCCCCGTGGAACGCGAGTCCTTCCCTGGTCTCCTCTGTCAGGGCGCAGCCGTTAACCGTGCTCCGACCCGGGGACGCCCAACAGCCTCCCCTGTCCGCGCCGGTAACGCTGCCTCGCTGCCCCACCCGGGGTACGCCTACTGTCCGTATGACCCCGTTGGTGCAGTCTCTGGAAGCCTGGCTTCAGCTTCCGGGGCTGTCCCGCTGGGTTGCCCGGACCGTCAGGCTCGGCTACGCGATTCAGTTCGCGCAGGCTCCTCCCCGTTACAGGGGAGTCCGCTATACCGTGACCGGGGCCCATGCCCCCGTCATGCGTGCAGAGATTGCCACTCTACTGGCGAAGGGTGCGATCGAGCCTGTCCCTCCAGCCGAAATGAGGTCGGGGTTCTACAGCCCCTACTTCATTGTACCCAAGAAAACCGGTGGGTTACGGCCAATCCTGGACCTTCGCATCTTGAACCGATCCCTTCACCGGCTTCCGTTCAAGATGTTGACTGCGAAACGCCTTTTCGAATGCGTTCGTCCGGACGATTGGTTTGCAGCGATCGACCTGAAGGACGCCTACTTCCATGTCTCCATCCTTCCTCGACACAGACCGTTCCTACGGTTTGCTTTCGAGGGGCGGGCATACCAGTACGCAGTTCTCCCATTCGGGTTATCTCTGTCCCCTCGCGTCTTCACGAAGATCGCCGAGGCAGCCCTTGCGCCCCTTTGGCAGCACGGGGTCCGCATCCTGAACTACCTCGACGACTGGCTCATACTAGGCCACTCTCGAGAGCAGGTTTGCGGACACAGAGATCTGGTTCTCCACCACTTAACCCGTCTGGGCCTTCGGGTCAACTGGGAGAAGAGCAAACTCTGCCCAGTGCAGAGGATCTCTTTTCTCGGTATGGAGATCGACTCGGTCGCCATGTACGCGCAGCTTTCGAGCGAGCGCGCGCAGTCTCTGCTGACTTGCCTCCGACAAATCGAGAGCAAGAATGCGGTTCCACTGAAACTTTTTCAGAGGCTCCTGGGGCATATGGCATCTGCAGCCGCGGTAACGCCGCTCGGATTGCTTCATATGAGACCGCTTCAGCACTGGCTTCGCGATCGAGTCCCGAGATGGGCATGGCAGTCTGGCACGCTCCGGATCCAAGTGACTCGGGCCTGCTTACAGACACTCACCCCGTGGTCGAACCTCAGCTTTCTACGGGCCGGTGTGCCCTTAGAACGAGTTTCCAGGCATGTTGTCGTATCGACGGATGCCTCTGCCACGGGCTGGGGTGCCATGTGCAATGGACAAGCAGCCGCGGGCTCCTGGACAGGACCCCTGCATGTCAATTGCCTCGAGTTGCTGGCAGTACGGTTCGCCCTGCACCGCTTCCGAGCGTTGCTGAAGGGTCAACATGTGCTTGTCCGGACAGACAACACGGCCGTAGTAGCGTACATCAACCACCAGGGCGGTCTACGCTCCCGCCGCATGTCTCAACTCGCCCGCCATCTCGTCTTATGGAGTCAGAAGCGCCTGAGGTCCCTTCGTGCTGTCCATATTCCGGGAGTCCTGAACCACGCAGCCGACGAGCTCTCGCGGTTTCAGCCTCTCCCGGGAGAATGGAGACTCCATCCCCGGACGGTTCAGCTGATTTGGGAACAGTTCGGCGACGCACAGGTAGACCTGTTTGCCTCCCACGACTCTTCCCACTGCAGCCTGTATTATTCCCTGACCGAGGGCACGCTCGGCACGGATGCACTGGCGCACAGCTGGCCGCGGGGCCTACGCAAATATGCGTTTCCCCCAGTGAGCCTACTCGCACAGCTTCTGTGCAAGATCAGGGAGGACAAGGAGCAGGTCCTTTTGGTCGCCCCGTACTGGCACGGCCGGACCTGGTTCCCCGAACTCATTCTCCTTGCGACAGCCCCTCCCTGGCCTATTCCTCTGAGACCGGACCTCCTCACTCAGAGACGGGGCACCCATTGGCACCCGCGTCCCGACCTTTGGAACCTCCACGTGTGGCTCCTAGACGGGACCCGGCAGGTTTGAGTGGCCTACCACCTACGGTGGTCGCCACCATCACTTCCGCTAGGGCAGAGTCCACTCGGCATGCCTATGCGTTGAAGTGGAACCTCTTCGTCACCTGGTGCTCTTCCCGCCAAGAAGACCCCTGGAAATGTCCGATCGGGTCCGTGCTTGAGTTTCTCCAAGAGGGGCTGGAGCGAAGGCTGTCTCCCTCCACCCTCAAGGTATATGTGGCCGCAATATCTGCCCACCACGATCTCTTGGAGAACAAAAAGGTAAGTCAGCACGACCTGGTCATCAGGTTCCTGAGGGGAGCTAGGAGACTGAATCCTCCTCGCTCTCCTCTCGTACCCTCTTGGGACCTCGCAGTAGTACTAACTGCTCTGCAGAGACCTCCCTTTGAGCCTTTGCGGTCGGTCGATATTAAGTTTCTGTCTATGAAGACGGCTCTGCTGACCGCATTGGCCTCAGTCAAGAGGGTCGGGGACCTGCAGGCATTTTCGGTTGACGAAGCGTGCCTGGAGTTCGGGCCGGCTAACTCTCACGTGATCCTGAGACCCCGGCCTGGATATGTGCCCAAGGTTCCCACCACTCCGTTCAAGGACCAGGTGGTGAACCTGCAAGCGCTGCCTTTGGAGGAGGCAGACCCAGCCTTGGCATTGCTCTGTCCAGTACGCGCTCTCCGCGCCTACGTAGACATGACGCAGTGTTTCAGGACCTCAGACCAGCTCTTTGTCTGTTATGGTGGAGAGCGGAAGGGAAGTGCTCTCTCAAAGCAAAGGCTGTCTCACTGGATAGTGGACACCATTGCTTTGGCTTACCAGCAGCAAGGCCGACCATGTCCCCTTGGTGTGAGGGCACACTCCACCCGGAGTGTGGCTTCCTCTTGGGCTCTAGCGCATGGCGCCTCGCTAGCAGACATCTGCAGAGCTGCAGGCTGGGCGACACCCAACACATTCGCCAGATTCTACAATCTCCGAGTGGAGCCAGTGTCCGACTATGTACTCGCCCCCCCGAGGGGCCGGTGATGGACCAGGTTCAGGTGTCTTCGCTTGCTCGCCACTCCACTCCACGGACTGGATACGTGCGATATTTTCCTCAGGTGAGCTCCCCGAGAGCCCTGAGCTCCTCCAGCACTGTCGACGCCGACATCAGTTCAGTCTGCCCTCTCGAGCCCAGACCCTCATGTCCGGCCAGGTGCCCCATGTGCATGGTTCCCTCCGGCGACCCCCACATGTGTATTTCACCGTAAGTCTCCGCAGTGAGCGGGTTTCTTCCCTTGGCGTGTCCCCGCCACCCCTAGGGTTAAAAATCCACCTTCGGCTGGTACCCTAGAGATCTTCCATATGCAGCCCTCTCCGGGTCATATGTGTCTCTTAAGTCCTCCCCACGGGTAGGCATCTTGGCATTCCCTCACTGGGATATGCTTCCCAGTGTACCTTGGTAATCCTGTGTTAAGTGGGAGTCCTTCGTCCGTACTAGTCTTACGACAGGGAACTCACACTTACGCAGGGCGCTGGAAGACGGCTGAGTGGCGGGATTATATTGGGACCCCCATTCGTTAGTCACTAACGTTACGTCGTAGTGACTGAACGAAAGGGAACGTCTCGGTTACGGATGTAACCCTCGTTCCCTGAGGAGGGAACGGAGACGTAACGTCCCCTTGCCACATCAGCTGTGTTGCCTGGAACGCAGGAGTTCAGTCTTGGCTCCTCAAGCAGGTAACATAATGCGATATTGCCTCGTACTTCCTTATATACTCACGCAGTGAGGCGGAGCTACGTATGCAAATTCCGCATGCCCCATGGCATTGGCACGCCATTGGGCGTTTTCTCAAAACTCGAAGTTGATAGGCTTCTAAGCGAAACCCCCATTCGTTAGTCACTAACGTTACGTCTCCGTTCCCTCCTCAGGGAACGAGGGTTACATCCGTAACCGAGACGTTACTGCCATTAATTTTTAACCTCATAATTTATTTTAAAATGATCATGGATCTTTCCTTTAAAAGGAATTCCTTAAGACTTCAATTTATTGAACTTATTCCTTATTTCCTTATTTTCAATCTGTGCACTCTGTTTAAAATCCCTCCGTGACTATATCTGCTTTTTCCTTTTTCTTTTCAAAAACAACTTCAAGTCCTTTTACTCACACTACACAAACCAAATCCTACATACTTTTCAGTGATTTCTGCCAATTTATCTCACAAACAGTTAGGAATTAAAATTTTTCCAGTCTCTTAGCTTTTAGCCAGTCAAGTTTCTGATTAACTTTTCCAATTAGAATTAAAACTTTGGCTGCCCATTTACTTAATAATTATTTCAAATTTCTTTGACGTCAGGGCTTCAGAGCAGCGCTGCTTACAGCGTTTGCTGTCTTTCGTCTCAAAATCTTTATCTGGACTGATCATGTCACTCAAATTTTTAGCCATCATTTTAGTCAAAGTTCATACTCACCTAAAATTATACCAGCAGAGATGGAGGCGGCGATCTTTAACCAAGACAGCTGTGGCTTTTGCGTGATGAAACTGCAAAGTACACTTATACGAAAAAGTCACTTACTGGTCCATTCCAATTTGGGTCATACCTTACATTTTACTCGGGATCGTTCCTGATGCATCCCTGGCAAACAACCCTGAATCTATTTTTATTTTGTTTAACTAATAACTTAATCCCTAACTGTCTATTGTCCTAAATTCGGGGGCCCCCTGTCTGAGTTGGAAGAGACGGAGAAGGTTTGCGGTGTGCACTGGCCCCCTTTGTCCAGTGCCGCATGCCCCTGAGGAGTGGTGACCTCACCTTAGCTTCAACAATCAGCTCTCCTTCCGCATGCCACTATTTCACTCTGGTAACAGTTCTACTGGCAACCCAGAGCGCCCGCTTATACCCTTTTGTGTTTCTTAACAAAGCTTCTTGACTCACTCGAGATAGCTGAACACAACCCGTAGTATAAGTAATCCTTATTTCCTCTCGAAATTAAAGGCTCTCCCGTACCCCCAACCCAGTCTCTTCCAGTCAGACAAGTCTAATAATAAAAATATACTACCTTATCTACTTGTTTGCCAGAGGTGTACCAAGGAATGATTGCTCGCCAAATTCTCCACCATAAACTGTTGAGGTAACAGCTTAGGACCCAGGACCAGTAGTGAAAAATGAAGACCAGGAGTCAGGAGTCAGATTAATTAAAAGAAAAATTTTACTGAAGAATAGTTTGCAGTTTCATCAGCAGAAGCCAGCTTCAAGAGGAGTTCGTAGGCCGCGCTCCCTCTAACAGTCTCCCCGCCTCCGTCTAACCTACATACAATTTTCTGAACAGTTATACGGTTTTCAAGGTCTAGACACGTCATTACTGCCATGTGGAATGATTCTGATTGGTTCTAACAACATGCAATGTAAGCAACTTTCCACACGTAGACAGATAGGAGCATATATCACTAAAAATGCGTAGACTCCGTGTCGCCCAGGCCCAGATTAATCCTCAATGACCTCGGAGGTCACAGAAAAGACGCCTCAAAGTCTGGAATCGTTTGCAGAAAGGACCATCTCCAATACTGGATCTGCACAGAATCATGAGACGCACACACAAAGTTTCCCAGAAAAACAGTTTCCATCAAGGTCGGGACATCTTAACTAACTATCAACAAAGCTGAATCTGCAAAACATGCTGATACTACATTTAGTACAGAAGTGACTTTATTCTATAAAGAAAGAAAAGTATCAGAGAGGTACATTTCTCCCCAAAAGAGTCACATAGCTGTTACATGGATGACCCCAGGGGTCACCTCAGTAAGACATATAGTTAACACATGCTGATCTCTTCTCACTTCAAACACCAAGGACATTTGCCTGTCAGCACGTCTTGACACAGACATCAGAGCAGCTCCTGAATAATCTGGATTCAAAAGCACAGAGCAACTAAAACACTACAATATCCAAAATCACTCCTTGAATATAGAGAACTGATTTATCAAATGTAGGGAATGGTTATAACTTGATTATCATTAATTCTTATTTTAATATTGAACATAAAATCATTCTTGAAGGATATGTGTCTGATGAAGAGACAAGTGATGTTTGGCTTGACCCTTGACCCTTCACCATTGATCAGTAATTTAACCTCCTATCGTTTCTTAGGCAGGGTTATTACATTTGATCTAATGCACCAGTTCAGCTTGGAATCAAAAAGGCGTTACTTGCGTTTGTGTTTCGCGAGTCGTCTGACAAGGGGGGGGGTTCCCTTCTCCTGGCTGGACAGGGGTTTTCCCGGATCTTTGATTCGCTGAAGGTCTGGTCGACGTCTGGGGAAGCCAACCACGTGGTGTGTTGGCGGCTGGATGGAAGTCTTGTGGGCGTTGTTTGAATTTGGAGCGCGCTGTTAGAAACTCGTTGTTGAGAGACTTTTGTGGCGAAACTTAACAGAACCCGAGACTTAACGGAAATAAAATAAACTTTAAGTAAAAGAAAGGAAAGTGAGAGAAAAGCAGATGGCCTGAATGAAATCGTTGTTAACCCATTTTCTCTGTATTGGTCTGTCACGATCGTCAGATCGTCTCCTGGGAGCTCTCCGTTCAGAACTCACTCTGGTCAAACTGCTAGGACTTAGCTCATCTCTGAACTGCGAACAGGCCGCGAACCAGCTCGAACCGAACTGGAACCGAACTTGAGCTGAACTCTGCACTGCTTCTTGTCTGAACTGTACAGAACTCTACGGAACTGAACTCTTTGTTCGTGTTCTGAGATTAAACTCAAACATTTGCCCATCCCCTGGATGGGTTCTGGCCAATTAGGCTTCAGGGGTGACTGCGTCCATAATTGCTACATTCGTTACAACACACACACGAAAAGAAAACATCGCTACAACTTCTGAAAATGACCAGCAGTGTTTTAGCAAAAATCAATGTCATAAATTTGACAATTTTAACATCAATATAAACAAACAAAAAATGTAATGCCAATATTTAAATAACAAAAACTCTTGACTTGACCTGGTAATATTTAGTTACATCAACCTAAAACTTAACATCAAGAACATCCAGGTAAACAAAGACACCTGAACTACAGGTGGACGATTATTTTTGTTATTTTAATTTATCTTTGTAATTAAAAATAAGAACTAAAAACAGTAGTCTTCACATTAATTAAATAAACACTGATACATAAAGCTACAAAGGTTATTCAAAGGTTTCGGTGTGTGTGTCAGACAGCAGATAGCGCGAGACTGTGTAGAATTGACGTGTTACATTTTTGGACAGGTTCACATCAGGCAATGCGTGCTACACACAACCTACAACGTAGCTACGGTGTACACTTGACACAAAAGTTTAAATTGGGCTTAAGCTGTGAAACCAGGCCTTAAAATGTTATTTAATGTTACCTGTGTACGCTCTGTAGAGTGTAGATTTGCATACACTTCTGGAAGACATCCTTGGCTTTTTAACTACCAACTGATCTGTAGTCTCTGCAGAAATCCCCTGAAAAAAACAAAAAAAACATTTAAGTATATGTTCAACGTCTTTAATTTGCAATACTACTGTATAACCAGTTTTAATGTTACCTGCGTTCTTGGTCTATGCCATGTTTGCAGAGTGCTTGTGCATGCCATAGATTGTGGTACGGTCTGCATCTGCATCATGCTGAAGTGGGCAGTTTGGAAAAGCATGGCAACAAGATGATTGCACAAAGCTTTGCCTGCAGTACATGTGCATGTTGAGCTACTGAACTCAACAGGCACTGAGTCAGCTTTCCAAGTGATCTAAAGTAAAAGACAAAATCCAATATCAGTATATTTAAATATAGCTAGTTTTATACTACAGATGGAACATTCATGAGAACATCATGAAAAACAAACAGATTTTAAGAGATAAACCTCTCAATATAGAAATCTGCAACCGCAGTAAGAAAATAAACTTAAAAACTTCCCCTTACACTATAAGTTTTAATATCAATACGTTACTGCTTCAGCATTTTGATAAGTGTAAGTAGGGATAATGTCATGCTAAGCGTAAGAATTCTGCACTTCTAGGGTAAGGGGTTAGTTTTATAACAGACTTTTAATTTCTTATCTAAGGTAACCTGCAAAGAATGTGGCTCCTCACGCTTCCTCATCGACCTATAACACCTACACCTCACGATAACCTCTCTGTTTCTCACACAGGACACTGAATATTGCATGATAAAAATCAACAATCATATTAAAGATCATTTTAATGACACATTTTCTGATTATTCTTATCTGTTTAAACTACTCTTTAGTCTACAGTGTGATAAAGCTAAGTATAGAAATATCACGTTAGCGAAAGCATGCTAATGTATGGTTCGTTACTTACCTTCGTAATTAAAAATATAATTTACGTGGAAGAACTTGTAGCCTTTATTGGCTTTGAGTGAGGTGTTACTGAATGAAGCTCCACGAGTCGAAAAACATCCGCTGATGTAAATTCCGGTAGACTCCTCAGGGACGTTGAAAAGTGTAGTGCGGGTGGCTCCATTTCTCCGGAAGTCGCTTACCACAACAGCACTGAAAACGGAAGTGCGTTCTACGTTCTGTGAAAAAGGCCTATTATGAGAACTCCGATACTCCCACCTCCTCCCCAGCGCCACCTGTAGAGATCTGCTTGGGGTTACATCATTCTGTAGCGGCCTTCCTTGTTGTTATCTTGACTAAGCTGAACATTATGTATTTGCTCAGCAGCAGCAGCGTAGCAGATCTCGTCCGCCAAAATCAAGCCTATGGACATTTCATGCTCTATGCTAATAAAATGCTGGTTGAATCTATTTCACTCCGAGAGTTGTCATGATTGAACTACAGTTATTTAAGTGTATTTGTTTATTTTCAATTAATTTGCTATAATTGGCTTTATATTTTTCCTTTGTTTGGTTGGGCCCTATTTTGGGTTAGTTTATGTGAGTGTGATTAAGGGAGACTGTTCCCGTGTTTGAGCTAGTGAGTGTTCTTTTGTGTGTTGTGTATTAATTTTCCTTGGAAGTTTATGTATGAAACTAAGGGAGTTTGTTCCTCCCATTCTGGATTCCTACTTCTGGGTATTTAATTTTGGGGAGTTCTGGTAGTAATTCCCTTCGGTTTATTTCTTTTTTTTTTGTGTGGATTGCTTTGATTTCTGAAAAATTTCTTATTGTTTATGTGTATATTATTTCTAATAACCTGTTGTATTTCCATGCAGGAGCTGAAGGCCGCTCACATGGATGTCCTGGTGCTGTGGTAGTGGGGTCTCCGTTCACCTGAGAGTGCTGTGTTTTCACTTTGTGTGGTGGGGTGTAAGTATGGAGTGATTTGGTGCTTTTCCTTTAGACCACCCTCAGCAGGGGTGCCCGAGGTGGATGTCCTTCAGCCCTGCATGGTTGTGTATTTTTATTTTTTATTTTTTTCTTGTTTTGAATAGTGTTCTTTATTGACACTATAGATTTCTCTCAAGCTCTTTAATGTGTTTCTTCAGTGTACTTTCTTTGACTGACCTGTGCATACTAATTATTACATTCTCTGCTCTATTGAAGGGCAGGCATTTTTATGGGAGAATACTAAAGTTTTATAAAATGAATAAAAGTATTTTTATGGGGAACTCAAGTCTCAGACCATTTCTTTGATGACGAACCTGTGTGCTTTGACATAAGCCGGTGGCTTATAGGGAGTTCCTGGGGTGAAAGTCCCTAGGTGGCGTAGTCGACACTAGAAAGGAAAATTGTAGTAATTCTCCTAATTAGATTTTTATTTTTTTGAATTGCCGGCAACCGCTTCGCCACAAATTCAAATTTATTTGTATAGCGCTTTTCATGATACATATCGTTTCAAAGCAGCTTCACAGAAAATGCATCTACATTACAATTTAAATTGATTTGTACATGTTATGGATTTCAGAAATGCACATATACAAAGCACACAGATTATCTAACAATCTATTATTAATCAATAAAATAACTATGGCACAGAAATAAGAATACATGTTGTTAATTAATAAGGTATATAGAGATGAGCATGAGTGCGTGTTGATGCAGAGCTGTGTCATCTGAAGTCCTCGCAGGAGTTGAGTTGTCTCTTCACAGGTGATGGTCATCCGAAGTCTTTCCGAGAAGCTGGATCCAGACTAGAGCTGACGGACTCTCTAGTTACCTCGGGATGGGCGTCCCGAGATAAAACAGAACAGAACAGAAAAATAATTAGCGTAGCTGATGTTCAAAGCATTAAGCAAAGACGATGATGTGCACTGATATAACTGGAGTACAAGGTTAGGAGATGCATCATGGGAATGCCTGGTTAAAGAGATGCGTCTTTAATCTAGATTTAAACTGGAGGAGTGAGTCTGAGCCCCAAACATTATTAGGAAGGCTATTCCATAGCTTAGGTTCCAAAAATGAAAACGTTCTACCTCCTTTAGTGGACTTAGATATCCTCAGTTTTACCAGAAGCCTAGAGTTTAGTGATCTTAAAGATCGTGATGGGTTATAAGGTGATAGAAGATCAGTTAAATACACAGGAGCTAAACCATTAAGGGCCTTATAGGTCAGTAGCAATACTTTATAATTGATACGAAACTTAACAGGTAACCAGTGTAGAGATGTTAGAATTGGTGTTATGTGATCATATTTTCTTGACCTAGTAAGAACTCTAGCAGCTGCATTTGGACTAATTGTAGCTTGTTTATTGAGGAGGCAGGACAGCCAGCTACCCAGCCAACATTGCCATGTGGGCCCCATGTGGGTTTTTGATGGGCTGTCACTTGGGCCCTACATGGGCAACCCAAGTGGGGCCCATAGAATTTTGTCCATCGGCTCCACATGGGCCCCATGTGTGTTAGCCCATAGGGGCACATGATGGGTCCATAGTGGGCTCTAAGTGGGGCCCATTTGTGTATTCATTATAGGGGCCAATATGGGTCCCATATGGGTTCTAATAAATGGGGCCAAAGTGGGCCACATACAGAACCCTTATGGGGCCCAAATGGGTGATACCACTGGGCCCACAAATGGCCCCTCTATGGGGTTTTTTGTGGGACCCCAGTGGGTGAGAACTGGGCCCCATTTATATTTCTTTTTATTCCTGTGAAATTAATGTGCTGATTTGCAAAATAAACTATCAAACCCTGCCAACTTTAAGTTAATCTATGTTTTACTAAACCTGTACCTGACCTTAATAATTTACATGCAAAACATATTTCTACTGTGAAAAAAAATGACTTTCAACTCAGAATTTGCAAATCACCTTTTTATTGACCATGAGAAAAACAAAATAAAAGTTAAATCACACAGGACATGAGCATTGAAAATTCTTCAGTCCATCACTCCTGGGATTGGGCAGACCCATCAGTTTCATATCTAAAGAACAGTAATGAAAGAAAAGGCAATTTGTCAGGACTTCTGAAATGGAGGACCCAGATGCAGAGTGAACAAAGATAATTTATTGACAGGACAGTTCAACAAGGCACAAGAGGGTAGTGGACGAGTGAGTCCAAACAGCAGGGCCAACGCAGAACAATGACACAACGGATGAGTGTGACTGCTGGAACCAGCTCCAAGATACAGCTGGTTGAAGAACCTCTGAGGACTGACCAGGCCAGGTAGATGGTAGTGGAGAAGACAGGGCAGGACACAGTGAAGCAGGGATCCGTACTTACTGCTCACACACTCAGAACCAGTCAAGTTACCAGGCAGAGGGAACCAGCAGGCAGGGAATCCCAGGGAGGAGGCAGGAACTAACACAAGACAACACTCAAGACAACAAAAGAAAACCAAGCAAATAAAAACTGGCGAAACTAGAACACTAAAAACAAACGATAAACTAGATATAACTGGAGCTAGAAAAAGGGGAAAACAAAAGAGAAACCAAAATAAAGCCTGGAGAAAACTAGAGCAAAATAAAGATAGAACCTTGACTAAAAATTCAGGAACAAAGGGAAAAAACTGAAAATAAATAAACTCAAAGCCAAAAATATAGGAGACACTAAATCTCTAACTGACTTGGCAAGATGAACGAGCAAACACTGAATACGTACATACAACGAATCAGCAAAGACAAGAGGGAAAGGAACTCAATATAAAAGGGAAAAGCACATGAGGATCAGGTGAGCACAATTAGTGAAACGAGGACTAGACAAGGACTAAACAAGGGGGCGTGGTAACAGGAAACAAAGAGGTGGGACAAGAGGAACACAAGGCAGACACAACACAAACATAGAAACATTAAACAAGGACAACACAGACAAGGCTGCCAGGGCAGAACCCTGACACAATTAGTTTAAAATACTATCAAAACATTAACAAGAACACTCTCTTAAAAAGCATACATGATTATGATAAAGCCATGCCTGCACGAGGCAAGTGATTTTAGATCATTTAAAAAAAGAATTTTAATGAAGTGTGTTTGTATGTATATATATGTGTGTATGTGTGTGTGTGTGTGTGTGTGTGTGTATATATATATATATATATATATATATATATATATATATATATATATATATATATATATATATATATATATATATATATATATATATATAATAGGGTTAGGCTGTTACCCATAATTGTATAAAAAACAAAACCAACTGCAAACAATAAAACTTTACAATTCTAAATATAGCCCAAATGTGGCCCACATGGGACCCTCAAATAAACAATAATGGGCAACCTAACTGGGCCCCACAACTTTATCCAAGATGGGGCCCACATTCAGCCCATCAAAGTGCCCACTCTGAGCCCATGCCCAGATGACGCCCATATAGCCCAGATAAAAACCACGTGGGGCCCACATGGACATGTTGGCTGGGTAGTAGTTTATTACAGTATCGAGTCTAGAGTTCATAAATGCAGGAACTAACTTTTCTGCATCAGAGACAGATAGCATGTTTTGTAGCTTAGCGATGTTTCTGATGTGGAAGAAGGCTGTTTTTGTAGTATTTGAAATATGATTTTCAAAAGACAAGTTGCTGTCTAATATAACACCCAGGTCTTTAACTGTAGCAGATGAAGTAACAGTATATCCTTCTAAATGTAAGTTATAATTTAAGAGATTCTGTGTACCAGTTTTTGTTCCAATAAGTAATACCTCAGTCTTATCTGAATTTAGTAGGAGAAAATTACAGGTCATCCAATATTTTATATCTTTAACACACTCTGTTAGCTTGGATAATTTAGAGATTTCCTCTGGTCGTGCTGAAATATATAATATCATCGGCATAACAGTGGAAACTAATTCCATGTTTTCTTATAATATTACTAAGTGGCAGCATATATATTGAGAATAACAGAGGGCCTAACACAGATCCTTGCGGCACTCCATAATTTACCGACGTTATCTTAGATTGTTCCCTGTTTAAATAGACAAATTGGTAACGCTCTGATAGATACGATCTAAACCCCTTTAATGCCTGTCCCTGAATACCAGTGTAATTGTGTAGACGATCTAAGAGTATTTTATGATCTATGGTGTCGAATGCTGCACTAAGATCAAGTAAAACTAGTATTGAGATACAGCCTTGGTCAGCAGCTAAGAGTAAGTCATTTGTGATTTTAACGAGTGCAGTTTCTGTGCTATGATGGGCTCTGAATCCAGACTGAAATTTTTCATAGATATCATTTTCTTGTAAGTAAGAGCATAATTGAGCAGACACAATTTTTTCTAGTATTTTAGACAGAAATGGAATATTTGAAACAGGTCTGTAATTTGCCAATTCATTTGGACCTAGTTGTGGTTTCTTAATGAGAGGTTTAATAACTGCCATCTTGAATGGTCTTGGGACATGACCTAGAGTTAAAGATGAATTAATAATATTGAGAAGAGGCTCTTCTGCTACAGGTAACAACTCTTTCAGTAGTTTAGTTGGTATTGGATCTAATAAACATGTTGTTGGTTTAGAAGCAATGATTAGTTTATTTAGCTCTTCCTGCCCATAGTTTAGCACTGCAGTTGTTCTTCAGGGGTGATAATTGAGGCTGAATCGTAAAACCCTGTCAACAGTTGTACATCTATAATTGTTTTTCTGATGTTTTCGATTTTTTTAGTGAAGAAATTCATTACTACTAAAGTGTACTGGAATATTATGTTCAGCTGATGTGCGTTTATTTGTTAACCTGGCCACTGTACTAAATAAAATCCTGGGGTTGTTTTGGTTATTTTCTATCAGTTTATGGTAATGCTCAGCCCTGGCTGCTTTTAGAGCCTTTTTATAACGGGAAGTGCTGTCTTTCCACGCAATTCTAAAGACCTCTAAATGTGTTTGTTTCCATTTGCGCTCTAGATTACGAGTTTCTCTCTTGATAGCGTGAGTAATATTGTTGTACCACGGTGCAGTACTTTTCTCTCTCACCTTTTTTAATCTGATCGGTGCAACCGTTTCTAATGTACTAGAGAAAATGGTGTTCATACTGCTAGTCATTTCCTCTAGTTCATTTGTGTGTTTGGGTACACTGAGCAGCTGAGATAAATCTGGTAGGTTATTTGTGAATTTATCAATAGTGTTTGGGAGAATTGTTCTTCCTGGTCTATAACGCGGAGCAGAATGTCAAATATCAGCAGTACGCAGTGTGCACGTTACAAGGTAGTGATCAGTGACATCATCACTTTGCGGTATGAAGTCTATATCAGTAGGATTGATTCCATGTGATATAATTAAATCTTGTGTATGATTAAAACGATGAGTGGGTCCATTTACATTTTGCTTGACCCCAAAGGAGTTTAATAAATCTGTAAACGCAACCCCTAGCGCATCGTTTGTATTATGTACGTGAATGTTCAAATCACAGACAATCAGTGCTTTATCGACAGTAACCATTAGGTCTGATAGAAAATCTGCAAACTCTTTTAAGAAATCAACATAGGGCCCTGGCGGTCTATATATGGTAGCCAAAGCAAAAGATAATAGCGATTTTTTTTCTTATATCTGAGAGTGTAACATTGTCACGGTTGGTAGATCCGCTGTCTCATTCTAGTTTCATGTGTGATGTGTGTGTCTGTGTGTGTGTGTGTGTTTTGTTACGTCATGGTTGGGGGGGGGGGGGGGGGGGGGTATCATCTCAGCCTATTTAATGCCCTTTCTCCCATTTCATGTTGTCAGATCGTTGTTTGAGTTCCCGTCTTCGTGCCTGTCCTGTTCTCCCATTGTTTCCTGTGTACTGGACCTTGGATGACTTCACTCCTGATCTCACCACGGATTCACTTTCACGTTCACTCTGCACTCCTGGATTCACATCTCAGTCCCTGCGTCACGCTCTTCTGCCCGCTGTGTTCCTGGTCGTCTGCCATCTCTGCTGGGACTGTTATTTGCATCGATCTATCTTTTCCCTTGAGTATTTGGTCTAATAAAGACTTCTTGAACTTGCATTTGCTTCCGTCCTGTTTATCATTACAAACATTTAGCACAAGCACTTCAAATGAATTAAACCTGTGTCCTGTTTTCTGAGTAACATTAAGAATATCTCTATAGATAGTTGCAACACTGCCGCCACGACCAATCACACGGGGCTCGTGCGTATAACAGTAGCCTGGTGGAGTAGACTCATTAAGACTGAAATAATCATTAGGTTTAAGCCAGGTTTCAGTCAGACATAGTAAATCAAAGCTATTATCTGTGATTATTTCATTTACAATAACTGCTTTAGGTGTGAGCGATCAAATGTTGAGGAGACCTAGTTTTAGAGAATGTTTTTGTTCATTTCTTTTAAGATTATCTGGTTTAATGATTTTCTCTAGATCCTATAGAGGACTTTGACCTAAATATTCGTGGAACAGACACAGTTTCTATACAATGCACTACAGAACAAGAACTGTCAAGTGTAGTTTGACTTACTAGTCATACGGTGCGTAGCGTCTTGGAGATGTTGTCCGATAGAAGATCCGCTCCGATCCTGCTGGGGTGCAGGCCATCAACACGGAAAAGCCTAGTCCGCTCCCAGAAAAGATTCCAATTATTTACAAAGAGCAGCTTCTGTTCATTACACCATGACAATAACCATTCATTTAGAGCAAACAGTCTACTGAACCTTTCATGCCCTCCTCTGTATGTGGGAAGCGGTCCGGACACGATGATAGTGTTCAGTGAACAGCTTTGATGTATTTAAATCTGCATATTTATGATATTTTTACCTTTAATAAAGGCCATTTTCCCCTAATCTTATTAAATATATGATATGCATCAGCTTTCCTTTTATATTCTTAAATTGTATCAATACATTAAATTAGAATAAGACAATATAGGGCTGTTACCAATCAAAATAAATAATTTACACTGAAAAATTACAACTTAATTAAATTATGTTATGAGATTGTTTTAAATATTTTTTTGAATACAAATAAGAAATGTTGGAAAGAATGTTTTAACATGAAACTAAACTGCCAGTAGGGGGCGGCAGGTATTAACGAGTGAATTATTGAGTCGATTCGTTCAAACGGCTGATTCTTTCAAAAAGGCAGTCGTTTGTGAAAAGGTCATTGAATCTTTGATTCAACCGATTCATTCAAAACACTGAATCATTCAGTAACGCTCTGTTCCTGCTTTGTTTGGAACTATTTTCACTGCTGAAATAGAACAAAAAACAGTCAATATATTGCATCTAAAATGTAAGTAACTTTTTGTTAATTAATTTTTTATGGAAATGAAAGCTCTAGTATAAGTTCTGCTGGGAAGACTCAATTACTATGTCACTTATTGCCATTCTAATGCAATTATATTCTCATGCTCACTGTATAAAAGCCCGGTACTTACACATGTTTGAGTTCGCAGATACTGAAGCGACGATTAAATATAAAAACTCCACATTTGAATCGTTACTGCAGTATGTGACTGAGTTTTCTCTGTGTGAGCAGCTGCGCAAGCCTCAACAGCTCAACCTTACCGTCAGTTCATTACAAGAGGACAAGCGTTAATGTCGAGCCCTAAAACTGATCAGAAAATGTAATGAAAATGTAACGAAACGTTGTAGAAATGTAGTAGAGTAGAAAGTATAATAATTGCTGCAAAATGTAACGAAATAAAAGTAAAAAGTATGCACTATTTATTCTACTTAAGTAAAGGACAGATACGTTAAAAAATGTAATTAAGTAAAGTAACAAAGTATTTGTACTTCGTTACATTCCACCACTGGTCATCAGCCAATCAAAATTTGATGTGTAGTGATAGAACGCCCCAGAGGCCCAGCAATGTGTCGGTGACAGTAATGTTTTGGTAGTGATCACAATACTTAGTTTGCCATGGCTGAATCAGACTGTCAACATTGTATGTTAATACAAATAACTAACTATGTCACACATATGCAGTCAGTACATATAGCAGACACACATCTGACAGTAAATATCTGATAAGAAAACCTAGAGCTGTTCTATACTTTGGGACTTGAGGTGCAAGTGAGAAGAGGCACATATATTTTATTACCTAAAAAACATCTTACAATGTAGATTGTTTCAGAACCACTTTGTTTTACTTTCACAAAATATCCATTGCAATAGACAACAAAATTATTTTAGTGTACAAAATGGTCTCACTTAAAGAGTTAGTTCACCCAAAAATTAAAATTAGCCCATGATTTACTCACCCTCAAGTCATCCTAGGTATATATGACATTCTTCTTTCAGACGAATAAAATCGGAGTTATATTAAAAATGTCCTGGCTCTTCCAAGCTTTATAATGGCAGTGAATTTTTGTCTCGTTTATGAAGTCCATAAAAGTGTATCTATCCATCATAAAAGTGCATCTATCCATTATAAAAGTGCCTCTATCCATCGTAAAAGTGCATCTATCCATCATAAAAGTGCATCTATCCATCATAAAAGTGGATCTATCCATCATAAAACTGCTCCACACAGCTCTGGGGGTTAATAAAGGCCTTCTGAAGTGAAGTGGCGGTTTGTGTAATACCCATATTTAAAACTTTATAGACTAAAATTACTAGCTTCCGGCGGATTGCCGTATGCATCGATCTACGGCAAAAGAGTAATAACCCTTGGCGCATGCGTATTGACGAACGCAGAAGCGCAGAGGATAGAGCAAAACAAAACACCGTTTCATGAATTAGAGAGAAATGAATTTTTAAAGAGAAATGGCGGAGGATTTTGTTATATGAGAAGAGGGGCTTGAGTTTGTTGCCCAGCCCTATCCGTGAGGCGTCAAAGCTTGAGATGCTCCTGTACATCGCGTCAGGGGTTACTCTTTTAGCATAGGTCGACTCACGTATCGCTGACCCCTGGAATTTAGTTATTTTAGTCTATAAAGTTTTAAATATGGATATTTATCTTACTCAAATGCGCCACTTTGCTTCAGAAGGCCTTTATTAACCCCTGGAGGCATGTGGACCTATTATATAATGGATAGATGCACTTTTATGATGGATAGATGTACTTTTATGGACTTCAAAAACGACCCAACAATTCACTGCCATTATAAAGCGTGATTGAGTGTGTGAGTGAGTGTGAATGTAAGTGAGTGAGTGAGTGAGTGAGTGAGTGAGTGAGTGAGTGAGTGAGTGAGTGAGTGTGTGTGTGTGTGTGTGTGTGTTTCTTTCTGAAGGGCATTTCCAATGCCTCATTGAACCTCTGGAATATGTTTGAAAGTCAAATGAACACTGATGGCAAACAATGCTGGCGGTAGCGAAGAATGATTAAGATCAAAATACTCGGCTTGTTTAAATTTTAATAGGATGTAACTGCACGCAAAATTCTCCACAAGAATATTAAATACTGAAATTAACATTCTCCTTTCACTTCCTTGTGAAAGACTGTTGTTTTCTCTTAAAGGGAAAGGTTTGAGAATTTTATGTCTCATGATGATTTGTCTCAGTATATGTTTTTGTGTGTGTGGTTATGTGCATACACACTGATCTTTTGCTGCCAAATCAGCCCTGTCCCATCGAGGCATGGACTCCACTAGACCCCTGAAGGTGTGCTGTGGTATCTGGCACCAAGATGTTAGCAGTAGATCCTTTAAGACCTGTAAGTTGCGAGGTGGGGCCTCCATGGATTGAACTTGTTTGTTCAGCACATCCTACAGATGCTCGATTGGATTGAGATCTGGGGAATTTGGAGGCCAAGTCAACACCTCAAACTCGTTATTGTGCTTCTCAGACCATTCCTGAAGCATTTTTGCTCTGTGGCAGGGCACATTATCCTGCTGAAAGAGGCCACAGCCACCAGGGAATACCGTTTCCATGAAAGGGTGTACATGGTCTGCAACAATACTTAGGTAGGTGGTACGTGTCAAAGTAACATCCACATGGATGGCAGGACCCAAGGTTTCCCAGCAGAACATTGCCCAAAGCATCACACTGCCTCCGCCGGCTTGCCTTCTTCCCATAGAGCATCCTGGTGCCATGTGTTCCTCGGGTAAGTGACGCACATGCTCCCGGCCATCCACGTGATGTAAAAGAAAATGGTCCAGTTCTGATGCGCATGTGTCCACTGTTGGCACTTTCGGCGGTGGACAGGGGAAAGCATGGGTACTCTGTGGCTATGGAGCTCCATACCCAATAAAGTGCAATGCACTGTGTATTCTGACACCTTTCTCTCAGAACCAGCATTAAATTTGAGCAATTTGAGCTACAGTAGCTCGTCTGTTTGATCGGACCACACAGCATCAATGAGCCCTGGCCGCCCATTATCCTGTCGCCAGTTCACCACTGTTCCTTCCTTGGTCCACTTTTGATAGATACTGACCACTGCAGACCCACTAACATGCCATGATGAAGAGATAATCAGTGTTATTCACTTCACTTATGCCTGATCGATGTGTATATATACTCTATATTGCCAAAAGTTTTGGGACGCCTGCCTTTACCTGCCTTTGCACATGAACATCCCATTATTTAATCTATAGGGTTTAATTGGCCCACCCTTTGCCACTATAACAGCTTCAGCTCTTCTGGGAACGCTTTCCACAAAGTTTAGGAGTGTGTTTATGGGAATTTTTCAGCATCTGGTCAGAGGTGTCAACTCCCCCCATGTAATGATTGTACTGTTGAACTGCTGTTGGCCTGGGAACAGGGACCCTCTGTTTTTGTCCATCCTCTGTTGTCTGCTACTTCTGTACACTATGAGGATAGTTGTGCACATGGAGACTTCCCATGTGTCCATCCTGATCCAGTGATCTTGTCTCTGATCCAGCGAATGGAGCCTCTTGGTGACCTTCTGTTCAAGGCATTTTGTTTGGATATGACTGTGCCCACGTCCCTCTTAGGTGGTATTGTGGATGGCCCATTTGCTTCTGTAGAAGCAACACTGAGAAAAAAAAATACTCACTGTAAATGTATTTTCCATTACGAAACAAAATTAGTGAAAGCAAAATTCTAAAAAAAAAAAAAAAAAAAAAAGAGTTTTTTTTTATTTTATAAATACAACAACACAATAACATTGGAATAATAATAAAAACAAAGCCTGCAGTTACTTACACACACATGCCAACACATTTATGTACACGCATATCACTCACATGAATCCACACACGCATACGCACACATACATGCACATGCATGCAAACACATGAACGCACACACATGCAACTAGGGCTGCACAATTAATCGAATTTGTAATCGTGATTACAATTACGGATGCCACAATTATGTAATCGTTCAATAAAATGTAAATCGCAATTACAAAAAAAGTCCACTTATATTATTCTGTGTACTTCATATGTGTTTTTTTTTCTTTCTATCGTCGCTGTCCGATGAAAACCACGTATGTCCATTTTGCCGATTTTTAGATTTTTCGACAGATTGAATATCCAGGTTCATTTCCGTATACAGTATGCTTCACATATCTAAATGGCCAATGAAAAGTTGTCAAATCATGTCATCTGATTTTCACGTATATCCATTTGGTGTCAAAGCTGTCAATCACGCCGCGTATCTCCCGCCCTGTGGAAGCATCTCGCCGGTCTCGTGAAACATAGCCTGGTGAGACAATGACTTTCCTTCATCAAGGTAAACGCTTCCCCCCTGACGCCAGACGTACGTAGTATCTGTCTAGCATTACCATGTCAGTGTATTGATTCATTGTCCCTTCATAGTTTGCAAGAGACATTTAATACATTTATAATTAATATTAAATAAACTTAGCGTATTTAATAAACTAAGACGTAGGCTATTTAATAAACTGAGCGTATTCCTCTGTCAATATGAAACGCGACTTGGCCATTCTAATTAATGATCGGAAGAACGTGTATCGACCACCGTTACTGTAAAATATGCACATATGTCCATTTAAACTCAATTTTGGTCAAATGTGGATTATATCATTACACTGGCAAGAATATGGTTACATGTAAAGATGCTGTACCAAGTATGACAACGCTACATTCAACTGCTTTTGAAATACGGTGTTTTTTTCACTTCCTGAAAAGTAACCGTTTTGGACATACGTGAGTTTCATCGGGCAGCGACGCTATGTTATCTTAAGTTTTTTTTTTCCCATTGTTTTTATTTTTATTTTTAGTATAACATTATAATACCATGCATATTTTTACTTTTTTTATTTAAAGAAACCAAACCAATTTATATTTGACTTTTGAGGCTTAATGCTATAGAATAATCGTAATTAATAATTGCAATTACAATTTCAAGGGAATAATCGACAATAATGATTTTTGTCATAATCGTGCAGCCCTACATGCAACGCATACATATATGCACACACACACACACACACACATGCAAACACATGAACTTTGTGTCATCACCGAAATTTCAGGAACAGCTTATTTGTTTTCTAACTCCACCTTCTACCAATATATCTATCTTATTTTAAAGACATTTTATGGCTGCTATGTGTCGAAATAGTTTGGTTTTTGGATGCTGATGCACTGAGTTTATGAATTCCCTCTCTGACAGCGGCCGCGGCACACAAACAGAATAGCTGATAGTTTAATTAATAATAATTAATATAGGCCTACTGTTTTTTTTGTAGGCTTAATAAAGAACGCGATTGTAGAAAATACGTTTCTGAACCGAATGATACAATAATCAGCAGTTGTTTCTGCGCCAAAAGTAAACAAAGAGACGATTAAAATCAATATTTAAGAACCCCACGTCCGGTATTTTTTGTGCAAAATAATAAAACGTAGTGTCAATAAAATCATTAATTTCAGTATTTATAATATCATAAATGAAAAATTTAGTAGGCTACTGTATCTCGAAGCCCTTAGTATAATTTATCATTTACAGCAATACACACAAATTACCTGTGTTACGAACGCCTTGAGCGGTTGGAGGCTCCAATTGACAGAGGAAACAGTTGGTCATGGTTAACAGTGCTTTTATTACGGTGCATGGTGACAGTCACTCAGACTTGGTGGGAAGAGAACATAAAAAAAATAAAAAAATAAACTTAGATGCAACAGAATATAAACTGCACCAAAACAATCTATATCAATAAAGCATAACCTTGTTTACTTTTGTTTTCCATTCTTGACAAGCGGCCACATACACATTTCAATACATAGGCCCATCCGTAAATGCGGGATTCACTCTCGAAATTGTGATGAATGACAGGGATAAATATTTATGTATCAAAATCAGGCTTATATAATGTCTGTATTAATGTCTTTATATGTTTTTGCAAAACACGATTCCTGGATGCATGTCAATATCCATGGATCACTGGATCTTTGGTAAGTTGTAAGGAACACTATATCGAGTCCAACCTTTAGTTTAAACTGATAACTGTTTGTTTTACTCACGTTCCCTTTCGAGGGAACTCCCACTGCGTCGGAACGACGAATTTGGGGATGCTCCCTAAGCATCAGCGAATCTGAAGTCTGAATGAAAACTAAACCAATCCGATTGGCATGCGTGATGACGTATCTGTGACGGCATACCCGGAAGTATAAAAGGGGAGCCGGCGCATAGTGACGGCAGTTATTGCTCTTCAGCATAGCGCTCTCTGTCATTTGTCTGTCTATTTACTGTTGTGTTGTCCAGTTGTGAAAGCGAAAAGTGAGTGAATGATGGAAAAGATAAGTGAGTTTAAGCAGTGTGTGCATCCGTGTCCCCGTTGCATGTCGGGCTCGGATATACACCTGCTTTGTGTGCAGTGCCTGGGTGTTCAGCATGCTCGGGCGGCTCTCGAGGGAGCATTGTGAGAAGCTGACACTCAGGCGGCTCCGCTCTCGGCTGGCCGTGTTTGATGAGGCCGGCCAGCCTCGTGAGCCCCATGGTTCTGGACCCGCGGTCGCTGAGGCGGCTCTGCGTCGCACATCATGGGGTTCACAGCGGGACTTGTCAGCGGGATTTGGGACTGTTGCGGAACTTTCCCAATCCTCGTCTGACAGTTCCGAGGATCTTCCTCTCCGTGTGGAAGCCCGCCTGGTGGCATCTTCCCCCGGGTTGGAAGATCCGATGCTTATTCTCTCCGGTTCCGAGGAGCCGGAGGAGGTGGGCATCGAGGCGGGTGATGAAGCAGGAATTGTTTCATCGCTTCATCCACCCGCCCAGGAGGAGCTGGTTGAGGTGTTGACTCGGGCTGTGGCCAAATTAAAGATCGATTGGCCACAAGAGACGCAGGAAGTTCAGCCACCCAGTAGGCTGGATGACCGGTTTCTCTCTCAACGAGTCCAAACACCTCGCCGGGGCTTACCATTCTTCCCGGATCTGCACACCGAGGTGTGCAGATCTTGGAGGAAGCCCTATTCCTCGCGTGTTTCTAATCCCCCAGTATTGGATTATTCTAATGTTCTGGGGGCATACGAGGCGGGCTATGGGGCGATGCCTCGGGTGGAGGAAGCTCTCGCGAGCTATCTTTCGCCCGATTCTGCGTCGTCCCTAAAAGCCCCGCCGCTGCCCACCAAACCCTGTCGGGACACCTCATCTTTGGTGGGCAAAGCTTATATGGCGGCTGGGCGGGCTGGTAGTTCCCTGCACACTCTTTCTATCTTGCAGGCCTACCAGGCTGACCTCCTAAAAGAGCTCGACGAGGGCGAGGGTCCCTCTCCGGAGGATGTACTGGAGCTCCAGAAGGCTGCAGATTTGTCTCTCCGCATCACCAAGGAGACGGCCCGTGCCATCGGCCGCTTCATGGCTTCCATGGTGACCTTGGAGAGACATCTCTGGCTGAATCTGTCGGGGATAAAGGAGAAGGATAAATCCTTCCTCCTGGACTCCCCGATCTCGCCTTCTGGGTTGTTTGGAGACACGGTTAACGCCGTCGTTTCCAGACACCAGGAGGCGAAGAAGCAGTCCGCGGCCTTCCACCAGTACCTCCCTCGCCACTCAAAGCCTGGAAAGGCTGGCCCTAGTGGGCAGCCTCAGCCGTCCGCCAGCTCCTCGCACCGGCAGGTGCAGAAAGAGAGCATCGCCTCTAGAGCACCTCCTCCGGGAGCTTGGCAACAGAGGCGGCGTTCTCACCAGCAGTCTTCCGCTCCCAAAGGCGATCTGAGGAACGTACTTCAGGCGCGGAAGGCTGCTGGGAAGAAGTCCTAGCTGCGGCTGGACTTCTAAGAGCGGTCCCCCCCGCGAAGGGGCAACCGAGGTTGCTTCATCCGCGGCGCTCTGGGGAAATCGATGTGGTAATCCCGCCGTCTATGACGCCTCGGGCCACATCGATTTCCCGTGAACGCATGCTGCTCCAGCCGCCTCTGGGCTGCGGCTGGGCAGCTCGCGCGTCCGCACACAGAGAATCGTTCCCAACCACTTCCTGCCAGTCAGCCGCTTCAGGGGGTTGGGAACGAGGCTCGTGTAACACCCGACCCAGCCTCCTCCAGGGTTCAGGGGGTTGAACTGGACTGCAGTGGTACCAGAGCGGGTTCGGGTAATGGAACTAGAAGTAAAATCCTTGCTGGTGAAGGAAGCCATAGAGCGCGTTCCTCTGCTGGAGAGGGAGTCCGGGTTCTACAGCCTACATTATAGTTGCCAAAAAGGATGGAGGGTTGCGTCCGATTATAGATCTGCGGTATTTCAATCAGTCTCTGAGGAGGTTCAGATTCAAAATGCTCACTGTTCCCATCATCGTGAGTCAGATCCAGTCCGAGGACTGGTTCGTCACGATAGATCTAAAGGACGCATACTTCCATATCTCCATCCTCCCATGTCACAGGAAGTTCTTGAGGTTCGCTTTCGGGGGCGAAGCATACCAATATCGAGTGCTTCCCTTCGGCCTAGCTCTCTCCCCACGCACATTCTCGAAGTGCATGGATGCAGCCCTGGCTCCAATGAGACTTCAGGGCATCCGTGTGCTGAATTATATCGACGACTGGCTCATATTGACCCAGTCGTACGAGATGGTAGTTCGGCATCGAGATGTCGTTCTGGCCCACATAAAATGCTTGGGGCTGAGACTCAACACGAAGAAGAGTGTGTTGACGCCGTCCCAGAGGACTACGTTCCTGGAGATTGTATGGAACTCGACAACGATGCGGGCACAATTGTCTCCCGCGCGAGTCGAGACCATACTGGAGATGGTCTCAGGAATAAGGCTAGGCCACAGCATCACTGTGGAGCACTTTCAGAGAGTGCTGGGGCACATGGCAGCAGCGTCCAACATGATACCTTTTGGCCTGCTGCACATGAGACCCCTCCAGTGGTGGCTGAAAACCAAGGGGTTTTACCCCAGAGGGAATCCTTTCCGTATGATCAGGGTAACGCACAGATGCCTTCGTTCCCTAGTCATATGGAAAAAACCTTGGTTTCTGTCCCAGGGGCCAGTGTTGGGAGCATCCTGTTGCCGGAAATCCGTTTCAACAGGCGCCTCCCTCACGGGTTGGGGCGCGGTCATGGACGGCCGCTTTGCGAGGGGCCCGTGGGAGGGCCGTCATTCCTCCTGGCACATAAATTGCCTGGAGATGATGGCAGTCTACAAAGCTCTCCCGGACCTCCGCGGCCAACATGTCCTGGTACGGACAGACAATATGGCTGTCGTAGCATACCTCAATCATCAGGGGGGTTTGAGGTTGCGCCCTCTATGCAGACTGGCGCATCACATCCTCCTGTGGTCCCAAGGGAAACTGTTGTCCATCAGGTCAATGTATGTCCCGGGGGTCCAAAATCAGGGAGCAGACATCCTGTCGAGGCAGGGGCTGAGGCCCGGGTAGTGGCGACTCCACCCAGAGGTGGTGGAGGCCATGTGCGAGAGGTTCGGCCCAGTGGAAGTGGACCTGTTTGCGTCTCGAGAGACGTCCCACTGTCCACTGTGGTTTTCCCTCATGCATCCAGCCCCGCTGGGGTTGGTCTGTCGACAGGGGGTCAGCCTACTTCTGGTAGCACCCCGTTGGCCGACTCGAGTTTGGTTCTCGGATATCATAGCTCTGCTGGCAGGTCATCCATGGCAGATTCCTCTGAGGAGGGATCTCCTATCTCAGGCGGCGGGCACAATATTTCACGCACGGCCGGAGATTTGGAACCTTTGGGTCTGGCCCCTGAGGGGGCCGGGTACCTAGAGGCTGGCCTGTCGGCAGAGGTGATAGAGACCTTACTCAGTTCCAGGGCTCCATCTACGAGGAAACTGTGCAGCCTCAAGTGGAATGTATTTTCCACTTGGTGCAGGGAGCGTGAGGTGGACCCAGTTAACTGCCCAGTGGCTTCAGTTCTGGAGTTCCTCCAAGATCGCTTCTCTGCGGGTCTAACCCCGTCCACACTCAAGGTGTACGTGGCTGCCATTGCGGCTTTCCACATTCCTGTGGGTGATGGGCATTTGGGTAGGCACCAGCTGGTTGAACAGTTCCTCCGTGGGGCTCGGAGGATGAGGCCTGCGGCTTGTTCCAGAGTTCCAACCTGGGATCTGGCAGTGGTTCTCGAAGGGTTGGCTGAGGCCCCTTTTGAGCCATTGGAGTCGGCTGAACCAAAGAACCTGACCCTTAAGGTGGCTTTTCTCCTCGTCATTACCTCTCTTAGGAGAGTGGGAGATCTCCAGGCCTTGGCGGTAACGCCAACTTGCCTGGAGTTTTCCCCGGGCGGAGTAAAGGCCATCTTACACCCTAGGCCGGGCTATGTGCCTAAGGTCCCATCAAGGGTGGTCAGGTCTTTGGTTCTGCAGGCATTCCATCCTCCACCTCACGTGACGGCGGAAGAAGGGAGACTTCACCTGCTCTGCCCGGTTAGGGCTCTTAGAGTATATTTGGCGAAGTCTGCACAGTGGAGGAGATCAACAACTTTTGGTGTGTTTCGGCTCACCCAAGAAAGGGTTGCCTGCGTCTACTCAGACAATCAGTAACTGGATTGTCCAGGCAATAACCATGGCCTATCAGGTGCGCAGTTTGCCTTCACCTATGGCCGTGAGGGCTCATTCCACCAGAGGCATGGCCTCTTAAGTGGCCCTCCTTTCTGGGGTCCCCATGCAGGAAATCTGCGAAGCGGCTGGGTGGGCTACCCCACACACCTTTATCAGGTTTTATAGCCTGCATCTCCCTACGACGCCTGGCGCTAGGGTGCTCCAGTCCTAGTTATGCCCGGTCTCCGGCTTCACACTAGGGCAGGCGCTACCCTCGGTGTGGCCTAGTGGGTACTCGTTCCCCAAATTTGTCGTTCCGACGCAGTGGGAGTTCCCTCGAAAGTGAACGGCTCGGGTTATGTATATAACCCTTGTTCCCTTAGAAAGGGAACGAGCACTGCGTCGCGTCGCCACACCTCGGCACGCCTGGAGCGCATGCTTCAGAGCAATAGCTGCCGTCACTATGCGCCGGCTCCCCTTTTATACTTCCGAGTATGCCGTCACAGTTACGTCATCACGCACGCCAATCGGATTGGTTTAGTTTTCATTCAGACTTCATATTCGCTGATGCTTAGGGAGCATCCCCAAATTCGTCGTTCCGACGCAGTGCTCGTTCCCTTTCTCAGGACTCCAAGCCGTTTTCCCCTATTAACTCCAGTCATACAGCAGCTCTTCTGCCACTCATTCCCAGCTGAGGGGGCTTGTTCCGGCGGGAAACCTTGATGTATACCCCTCTCTCTCTCTCTCTCTCTCTATATATATATATATATATATGTGTGTGTGTGTGTGTGTGTGTGTGTGTGTGTGTGCATGTGTGTGTGTGTGTGTGTGTGTAAACAGTGGTTCCTGGAATAAAAACAGATATTTGTAAAGAACTATAAAGATCAAGATCATTACTAGATCAGCTTCACATATATGTGAAAATTAAATTAAGAATCTAAATAAAAATGTAATTATAAATCTAAAATGACTTATGCATGTAACAATGGTTCCCTGAGAAGGTAACAAGACTCTGCATCAGTTACTGACACTATGGGGACACATCCCTTGGAACCCGCTATCTGAAGCATGTGTAAATTCATGGCAATCTTATTGGCCGACTAGTCCAACTCCATCCTAAGAAAAGACATGCTCTGAACTGGGGAGAGCTTGCCCCAAACAGCTGTGGTGTCTGAGCACCAGGTCCCTGTGCACACACAATTGATCTTATAAGTGAACTAGAATCAGCCAGTCATCAAGATAACTCAGAATGTGAATGCCCACTTTCCTTAACAGGGGAAGAGCAATCTCGACCTTCATGAAGACGCGAGGAGACAGGATAGCCCAAAGGAGAGGACCTTGTACTGATGTTTTAATGAGTGAAATAAATCAATCTGACTCTTTTCTTCAATGCCAAAGGTCCGCTACAGATATGTCTGACCCTCGAAAGGCAAGATCAAGGTATGCGCCCTTTAGGTCTATCGCCACAAACCAATCCTGTTGGCGATGCATGTCATAATGCACTTTTATGTCAACATCTTGAATGGGAGCCTGTGCAGATCTAGGGGGTTGCAACCCACCACCTTTTGTTTCTTCAGTGAAGTAAGGGCTGTAAAACCCATTATTCATCTCAGCTGGATGACAGGCTTGTGTTGCCTGCCACAAAGGACATTGAACCTGGGCGGGTGGCTGGTGAACTAAATCGCTTAGCAGAGTCTGATTGTCCTGATGAGCTACAGCAACGTAAAAAAAAACTTGCCACAGGAGCTGCGGATACAGTTCTACTCTGCAGTCATTGAATCAGTCCTCTGAACTTCTATAACTAGATATGAAGACCGGCTTCTAGAGCCCGTACTTCATTGTACCCAAGAAAGAAAGGGACATGGCCACCAACGCTGTTTGCAGACGTCATCTCATCCCTCGCGGTCCTCCACCAAGAACAACACCAGGCTCTGCTCAACATGCGATAGACCAGGAGTGCCGCTTCCAGGTGATCATGCAGGCTCAGCAGGGGTATAGTGAGAGGTTCCGGAGCTGGATGATCCAGGAGATTTGGGCAGAGGCGCCAGCTGCCCCGAGCACTTACACCCACCTGCCCTTGAACAAAATGGGGCTGCCGGACGACCGGGAGGTCTTCCTGGACCTGTTCGAAAAGACAGGCGAAGCAGGTGGGTGGGCACAAAAGCCAGAAGCCCAGAGCAATATCGCCTGCAATTTTGTTCGCTGGAGCTGGGCGAAAGTGTCCGGCCCTTCGTGATGGCCCAACAGCTCCGGGACTCCTGCCACAAATGGCTACTGGCTGAGGGACGCGACAACGAGAAGATCATCGATCTGGTGGAGCTGGAGCAGTTCATCCCATGTCTGCCCGGGAAAATGGCCGAGTGGGTCCAGTGCTACCGTCCGACGTCGCTAGACTCAGCCATTCGACTGGCAGAGGACCATATGGTGGTGTGCCCAGAGGTCGGCGGAGCTTTGCCATCTGTCTCTCCTCTCCTTCTGCTTCCCCTGTACCCTCCTCTTTCCCCAGACCCGTCCTCCAGGCCCTCCGAGGATTCCACCCCGAGGGAGGGGTGGACCCAGCCTGGATTTTGCCGGTGGCTTGCAAGCTTGTGGGCTCGTGGGCTGACCACCTCCAGTACCAATGCCACTCCCTCTTCCCCGCTCTCTCCACGCCCATCACTTGATCCATTTACTACCACTGGGGTGGTGGGTAGGTCTGGGCCGGCCTGTTGACGTTGCGGGGACCCTGGGCATTTCATTGACAGGTGTCCAATGATGGAGGTGGGAACAATGATCCGGGTCCCGGATGTCCCGCAGGCTGCCCCCCGGTCAGGCTGGCTGGTACCAAATACCTCTGAGTATTAAGGGGGTACCTATCCAGCTTTGGTGGATTCAGGAAAACCTTCATCCACCAAAACCTGATTCAGCCCGAGGCATTGGATACGAGCCGCATGGTTCAGGTATGTTGTGTGCACAGGGGCGTGGTGAAATATCCTCTATTGTCTGCTGTGATCCAATTTTAGGGGACAAAAACATAATGTATAGGTGGCAGATAACCCGCACCTCCGACATCCGCTGATTCTGGGAACCAATTGGCCTGTATTAGTGAATTATTGGGGTATTTATGTGCGGATGTCTCTTTTGGCAAGAAAAAGCAGGAGAAGGGGGCGACTGTACAGGTAAGAGATGCTGAGCCGGGACCACTGAGATCTGAACCAGGGGAACAGAGCACCATTGAGAGGCTGATCCTCTCTGAGTGCGATGATTTTCCCCTGGAGCAGTCTCAGGATGAGTCATTAAAACATGCATTTGAACAGGTCCGTTCCATCGATGGCCGATCTCTCCAGCCTAATCATCCGCTCTCTTTTCCATATTTTGCTATTATAAAGGATCGTTTGTATAGAGTGACCCAAGAAACTCAGACAAAACAAAATACAACCCAGTTATTAGTACCAAAAGGCCATCAGGAAAGGCTTTTCCAGGCAGCTCATTGTAATCCCATGGTTGGACATTTAGGACAGTTTACAACTTTGAATCGTCTCATGGCCCATTTCTTGTGGCCGGCATTCACGAGAATGAGCGTAGGTGGTGCGCGCCTTGTCATGAATGTCAGCTGGTAAATCCACCCCAAAAGCGTCTTTGTGCCCCCTTCCATTAATGCAGGTCCCCTTCAAAAGAATTGGCCTCATCGGTCCATAAGAACGATCCGCATGGGGGCATCGCTTTGCAGTAGTGATAGTGGATTATGCAACGCGATACCCGAAGGCAGTGGCACTCTGTAACATATCAGCAAAAAGTGTTGCGGACGCACTTTTTTGCTTAATCTCCCAAGTGGTGGATCCTGAAAGAGATCCTCACTGATCAAGGCACCGCGTTTGTCATGCACCTTATGCAAATTTTATGAATGATTGGGCATTAAATTGATTCGTACCAGCGTCTCTGACTGATGGAACGATTTAATTACACATTAAAAAAAATAATTCGTACATTTGTTCAAGAAGACGCCAAAAATTGGGACAAATGCCCCTCTTATTCGCTGTGCGCGAGGTCCCGCAAACCTGGGGTGTGGGGTGTTAGCTGTCCTAAAGGAAACTTGGGAGGAAGGACCTTCGGATGGTCGAAATGAAATTCAGTATGACATGGACCTGAGAAGAAAACTCCACACTTTGGGGCGGCTATCAATGGAGAATTTGTTACAGGCCCAGGACAAACAGACCCGGCTGTATAACAGGGGTACTAAACTGAGAGAATTTACACCGGGAGAGAAAGTCCTTGTATTACTTTCCACATCGAGTTCTAAATTACTTGCAAAGTGGCAAGGACCCTTTTAGGTAACACAGCGAGGTGGGGATCTCAATTATGAGGTGGTGTGCACGGATAGAGGGGGGCATGTCAAATGTACCACCCTAATCTCCTTAAAAAATGGAGTGAGGCGGAATCAGTGATGCTGGTGACGGTATTTGGGGCAGAAGAAGATCTCGGGCTAGAAGTGAATACCAACACTCAATCCATCACTCTGGCGCTGGGAGGAGATTATCTTTTACCGTCCCAGATCACTGATGTGCCCGGTGAATTTGCTGATGTGTTCTCACTCCTTTCCAGTCGAACAAATCTCATTCAGCACCATATTGAGATCGAGCCGGGCGTGGTGGTTCGCAGCTGGCCATATCGACTACCTGAACATAAAAAAAGTGGTTCAGAGTGAATTAGAGGCGATGCTCGATATGGGGGTAATAGAAGAATCCAACAGTGACTGGGCAAGCCCGATAGTTTTGGTTCCTAAAACCGACGCCTCTGTGCGTTTCTGTGTGGATTACCGCAAAGTAAATGCTGTGTCGAAATTCGATGCATATCCGATGCCAAGGGTTGACGAACTGCTTGATCGGCTTGGCACCGCTCGATTTTATTCAACACTGGATTTAACAAAAGGGTACTGGCAGATCCCTTATCGCCTTTATCCAAAGAAAAAAACAGCTTTCACAACGGCGTTTGGATTACACCAATTTGTTACACATCCTTTCTGGTTGTTAGGGGCACCGGCCACGTTTCAGCGTCTCATGGACCGAATTTTACGGCCACATGCTGCAAATGGCGTGTGGACAACTTAAAATCCAGACCGCCATAGCTTCCTGTGAGTAAGGCCAAAATACTGGCCGGTTGGAGTTAAAAATCTTCATTTGTGTTCAATTGAAGAAACAAAGACACCCACATCTTGGATGCCTTGGGGGTAAGCAGAAAAACATCAAATTTTTGTTTTTGTGTGAACCATCCCTTTAAGTTACTTTCGAGAGAAATATCTACTTAGTCTATTAAACATTCTGTCAGTAAAGTGTTACCAATGTGTTATCAATTTAGGTTGTAGATGTTCAACAGCACATTAGCAGACCTGTAACAAATCCTCAAGTTCTCAGTATTTTAAAGTATGGCAAAATAGTGTCTTGTCTTTTTTCCTAATAAACATCATTAATAAGACATCATATGAATGTTAAATGTATTATAAATACAATACCTATGTAACCAATTTGTATGTAACTGTTATGCAACTGTTACATTATATGTAACCAATGTTACATACAATGTAACAGTTACATAGTTGCCCATATAAGGATTTTCCAAGAAATAAACAAAATAATAAGCCATTCGACATAATATCCCTGTCAATAATTTGATCTCACTGTGATCTCACCATGAGTTCCCAGGAAACTCATGATGTGGTCACTATGTGAGGTCACAGCAAGTTAAAAGTGTAACCTCACAGCACACTCATCTGTGCTCATACTATGGTCACAATGTGAGCTCACAGCGCACTCACTGTGTGCTCAAAGTGTGAGCTTGCAGGATACTCATGATGTGGTCACAATGGGAGGTCACAACGTACTCACTGTTATAGCATTGTGTTAAACTCTCATTCAGTTAGTTTAGTGTGAATTCAATGCGATCTAAAATGTATCTTATACAGGGAGTGCAGAATTATTAGGCACGTTGATTTTCTGATCATATTTTTTTTCCAGGCACATTTGACCAATTCCAAACCACAGTAATCCTAATAACTACTATTGATTTAGTATTTAATAATGTATAAGTGATATATAATTGTTCATGAAGGCTGGAAATGAAAAACACCTTATATTCAGGTGTGCAGAATTATTAGGCATGTTTTCTTTTACAGATAAATTGAGCCAAAAAAGAGATTTAACTCAGACTGAAAAAGTCAAAAAGTATTAAATGCCCATGAGAAGGATGCAATAATAATGCAATACTAGACATTGCAGTTAAGGCATGACCATTGGACAGTGAAATGCTCGTTGGGTCAGCAGGGTCAGACAAAAACAGGTGGTGAAGAAAAGACACCTGTTAACTGCAAAAGAATTAAGAATTAAAGGTGAAGAATTAAGGGTGAAACCATCAGGAACCCTTTAGTCTCCAGCGCCACCGTTTTCCAGAGCTGCAACCTACCTGGAGTCTCCAGAAGTGCAAGGTGTCAGGATCTCAGAGACTTCAGTTAGGTAAAGAATCCTAAAAAATTACCCCCACTAAATAAGAATCATAAGCTGAAGTGTTGTAAAATACATGAAGCCTGCTTTTTTATAGGCTTTATAGGTTTTATAGGTTGAGAATGACTCTTGAAGGACCAGCACCACATCCTCTAGTACCACTGTTTGAAGAATTCATCTGCCAGGATCTGGCAGTACGTTTTGGGGAGTTCATTTTAGTCCATCCTGAAGTCCGTTTTGCAGAGATGGACTAAAAATGAACTCCCAAAACGTACTGCCAGATTCTGGAAGATGAATTCTTCAAACAGTGGTACTAGAGGATGTGGTGCTGGTCCTTCAAGAGTCACTCTCTACCTATCTGTCCATAAAGCCTATAAAAAAACCTTCTTCATGTATTTTACACTTCACCTGACACCTTGCACTTCTGGAGACTCCAGGTAGGTTGCAGCTTTGGAAAACGGTGGCGCTGGAGACTAAAGGGTTCCTGATGGTTTCACCCTTAATTCTTCACCTTAATTCTTAATTCTTTTGCAGTTAACAGGTGTCTTTTCTTCACTACCTGTTTTTGTCTGACCCTGCTGACCCTACGAGCATTTCACTGTCCAATGGTCACGCCTTAACTGCAATGTCTAGTATTGCATTAGTATTGCATCCTTCTCATGGGCATTTAATACTTTTTGACTTTTCAGTCTGAGTTAAATCTCTTTTTTGGCTCAATTTATCTGTAAAAGAAAACATGCCTAATAATTCTGCACACCTGAATATAAGGTGATTTTCATTTCCAGCCTTCATGAACAATTATATATCACTTATACATTATTAAATACTAAATCAATAGTAGTTATTAGGATTACTGTGGTTTGGAATTGGTCAAATGTGCATGGAAAAAAAATATGATCAGAAAATCAACGTGCCTAATAATTCTGCACTCCCTGTATTGGTCAGCCTTATCACAAACATCATGTAGAAGTTCATATTTTATTTCCCTCAACAAAGTATTTCAGAAATTCCTTGTTTATTTTGTATTCTTTTTAGCCTGGTGTTTGCATTTGACACAAATAATTATATTTGACAGGTGTTTTTTAGATTCTCCTTTTCACTTTTTAACCTCTATTTCTTTTCCCCCTTGAAAAGACTTGATACATCCTTAAAAACACAGAGAACAATATGTCAATGCAATCAGTTTGATTACTGAAGTCAGGTTATTCTACATCGGAGCTGGCAAGATTGTTGGTTCAAATGTGTAAGAGTGGACTCCTGTAGATGGTTCAATCTACAGGGTTGCCAGAAGACTAAAGAAACGTTATCAGAAAGATGGAAGAAAACTGTACATTTTTTGTCTATTTCCACCCACTGCAACTCATACCAACGACGGAGATAAGCGCAGTTACAATAGCAAAATATGTGGGAGAGCGTTGCTATAATGTGACTATATTGTATTGCAATAGGGAGCACTTCAAAGTCAATACTAAATCAAAACTAGTTAGCACAGTATTCGTAATAGAAAGGATTTAATGACAAATTCTGGTCATGGTTACACTTAAAATAGTTTCAAAATGGATGAATGAGATGATAAACTTATACCATTAATCATACACAGCATGAATAGAATGTTACCTGAGAGAGGGGGGGGGGGGGGGGGGGGGGGGGGAGAGGAAGAGAGCAAAGACGAGAAGCCCAGATGACTTCAAGAGCCAGAGGAAAAAGAGAGAGAGAGCCACAGTTCCAATCCTCTTTTATCTATTCCTTGACCATGTGACTGAAACCAAATGTATTCTTTTAAACTGACCAATCAGACCAAACTCACACATAACATTCAAACTGACCAATCAGACCAAACTTCCCCCACTGTAAAAGTGGGACACCCCATGTGGCCTACAGGCCTGTCTTTTGTCTTCCAAGTCCTTCTGATAAGCAAATGTGTTGACAACAGTAAAGCAAATTTCTTTGTTGGATTTCAAATATCAAACATCTTTGATTATTTTCAATCCCTTCAAATGTACCTGGCACTGTGGCAGAACTCTATTAACAAAGGGCCAGGCCACAGTGCATATTGGCATTATAATATCATATAATATTATGAGTTTAACAATTCCATGCTGAGTCCAAAACACAACTGTACAGTACAAACGGTTTGTTAACAAATCCTGCAGTATCCACACTTTTTGACTTTCTCAGTTTGTGTAAATCCACTTGGGGTTCAGAGTATTTATTTTTTCCCACATTAATTTCCCACATATCTAGTACAATTATGTGGTTGTGTTTCATAAATACAGTGTATACTTTTTTCTTGATTTACCCCGAAAGAATGAAGTGAAATGTGACAACATGCCCCAAAGGTGGGATACATTGTAATGTGAGGGGCACATTGTAACATGACCAAATGACAGCTTAAAATGTGACCTGATATAATCAAAAAATCCAAGACAAACTAAAATATTTTATCAATACAATAGAATTATAATAATAGCATTTTTTATCTTTAAAAATATTTAAAAAATTGAGTTTGACAACAATCACATTGCTAAATACAGCTATACAGCATAGTTAAAAACATAATAATAATTAATAATTTCTGAACATTGACTCTCAATCATTATTCACCTTTTTCTCATGGTTTCTCAAAATAATTCATAAAGGTATAGAATAGAATAGCACAGTTCTAATAGGGGCACATCGTAACGCAGTGTTACAACGCACCCCATCTGCGCAACTGGGATTGAACCCCGGCTCGTGTCTTCTGCTGGTTAAGTCAGCATTAAATAAATATCAACTGTAAGATAACAGATATAAGATTAAATTATATCAGATTTGTCTTATTTCAAATAAACACAAAAAACAGAGATGAAAAATAAACTAAGAAATTTACTTTGGATATGGCTAAAAAATGTTCAGTGATATCTTCCCAAAATCTTCTTGAAATAATGTTCATTATGGCAGGAGTGGAAAGTTTTAAACCATGTGTTACAACTAACCCCGCGTTAGGGTTGTGCCCCACTCTCCCCTAGCTATAATGTCCCCCGGTGACTCACATTTGAACTGCCTCCTCTCAACCTGCTAAACATTTTGAATTCACAAACTCTCATATTGTTGACACAGAATGGTGTGATGTTACTGTGATCATCGCATGATCTCATGTGTTGACTGAGATATTAGCTAAATACTGCATGTCAAATAATGAGGCAGGATAATTGTATACTTATGCATTATATATATATATATATATATATATATATATATATATATATATATATATATATATATATATATATATATATATATATATATATATATATATATATATATATATATATATATATATATATATATACACTCACCTAAAGGATTATTAGGAAAACCTGTTCAATTTCTCATTAATGCAATTATCTAATCAACCAATCACATGGCAGTTGCTTCAATGCATTTAGGGGTGTGGTCCTGGTCAAGACAGTCTCCTGAACTCCAAACTGAATGTCAGAATGGGAAAGAAAGGTTATTTAAGCAATTTTGAGCGTGGCATGGTTGTTGGTGCCAGACGGGCCGGTCTGAGTATTTCACAATCTGCTTAGTTACTGTCATTTTCACGCACAACCATTTCTAGGGTTTACAAATAATGGTGTGAAAAGGGAAAAACATCCAGTGTGCGGCAGTCCTGTGGGCGAAAATGCCTCGTTGATGCTAGAGGTCAGAGGAGAATGGGCCGACTGATTCAAGCTGATAGAAGAGCAAATCTGACTGAAATAACCACTCGTTACAACCGAGGTATGCAGCAAAGCATTTGTGAAGCCACAACACACACAACCTTGAGGCGGATGGGCTACAACAGCAGAAGACCCCACCGGGTACCACTCATCTCCACTACAAATAGGAAAAAGAGGCTACAATTTGCACAAGCTCACCAAAATTGGACAGTTGAAGACTGGAAAAATGTTGCCTGGTCTGATGAGTCTCGATTTCTGTTGAGACATTCAGATGGTAGAGTCAGAATTTGGCGTAAACAGAATGAGAAAATGGATCCATCATGCCTTTTTACCACTGTGCAGGCTGGTGGTGGTGTAATGTTGTGGGGGATGTTTTCTTGGCACACTTTAGGCCCCTTAGTGCCAATTGGGCATCGTTTAAATGCCACGGCCTACCTGAGCATTGTTTCTGACCATGTCCATTGCTTTATGACCACCATGTACCCATCCTCTGATGGCTACTTCCAGCAGGATAATGCACCATGTCACAAAGCTTGAATCATTTCAAATTGGCTTCTTGAACATGACAATGAGTTCACTGTACTAAAATGGCCCCCACAGTCACCAGATCTCAACCCAATAGAGCATCTTTGGGATGTGGTGGAACGGGAGCTTCGTGCCCTGGATATGCATCCCACAAATCTCCATCAACTGCAAGATGCTATCCTATCAATATGGGCCAACATTTCTAAAGAATGCTTTCAGCACCTTGTTGAATCAATGCCATGTAGAATTAAGGCAGTTCTGAAGGCGAAAGGGGGTCAAACACAGTATTAGTATGGTGTTCCTAATAATCCTTTAGGTGAGTGTATATATATATATAGCAAACTGCATCACAAGAGCCAATACGTCAGTCTAATAAATAATTCATCGTAATTCAACAACAACAACAAAAATAAAAGCTTTTTTTTACTATGATTTTGTGCATTTGGTTGACTCAGGGATTGCACAGACTAGTCAACTTGTCGACTTTTATGCTCTGCCATGACGCTTTAAAGGCCCTCTGAAATCAAAATGGAAGTTTTTTTGCTTTTTCTATGACTATGTTATAGCCTAGAAATCTAGACGCACCCTAGCGGCAGCAAATCTAATTTGCAGCCAGGGTAGTCTAGCAACTCTCCATTGGCTTGCGAGCTGGGAAAACCAAACTCTGGTCAGGCCAATCACATCGTGTATAGAGTCAGTGGGCGGGCTTAACATAACGACGGCAGAGTTGCCACGGTTCCGTTTGCTACTTGTAAACAAAAAAGCTGGCGAACAGCGGCCTTTCGAATTGGCTTTGACCGCGACTCTGGAAGACTTGGAGTTAAGCTTTTCTTTGAGAATAGAACAAAGAACGGCACTGAAGTCATTCTTAAGAAAGGAAGATGTGTTCGGAATTTTGCCTACCGGATACGGCGGAAGTTTAAAGGTGCCCTAGAATGAAAAATTTAATTAACCTTGCCATAGTTAAATAACAGGAGTTCAGTACATGTAAAATCACATACAGTGAGTCTCAAACACCACTGCCTCCTCCTTCATATATAAATCTTGTTTGTGAAAAACACCACGGAAAAATAGGCAAATCTCAATGTAACACCGAGAATAATGCAATCATCGGGATCATAAATATGTACACCCCCAACATTTGCATACGCAAGCATGTTCACTGTCAGGTGAAACTGCGCAGCCGTATAACAAGCGTCACGCGAGGATAGCGAACATGGCAGATCATGGAAACAAATGTTTTGTTCCAGGCTGTGCAGGGAATGTGAAGACGTTTCATACTCTTCCCACAGATTAAACATGTCAACAGGCATGGTTGATGTTCATTTATAATCGGATACCGCAACAATTTAATTCAAAGTTGTTAGTTTGCTCAGCCCATTTCACCACGGACAGTTTTTCAAACCTGGGACAATATCAAGCAGGCTTTGCTCAGCGTCCAACACTGAAGAAAGGGGCAATTCCAACCATATACCTGCAAGCAGTAAGTGATTTTATCCACTTCTTGACTGTCTAAACTATTTCTGATTAAATCGAAAGTTTCTTAGAGAGACAACATTAACGATAATATCCCCGTTGTTGTCTAGATCCAACGCAAGATGCTAGTACAGTAACAATAGGATAATCCAAGTAGCTTACATAACTAAATAGTATGTCTAATGACAAAGGTTAATATCATTTCATGCCAGTGTTGTCATAAAATACAAAATACAACCATAGATACGTAACATACTATGTTAGTTTAGTTGCTTACACATAGCTCACTCGATCCTTCTAGCTAACGTCACCTCCTCCACCATTTAAGTTGAAACAATAGTAATTTGATAAGGCTTCTAGTCAATTTGTTTATAAAATCAGTACTCTACTGTCAAACTCAAACGTTACTGTACAAACAACATATTTAAGTTCAGTTTGTGATTCAAAGTGAAGAAGCTAACATTGTAAAATCATACAGGGACACATTACAATAATTAAAATGTTTTTACAATGCTAAAAAAAGATGTGACTGCTGATGTGTATATTTAATGCTAAATGCTAGTTATCGTTTAGGCTGAAGTTCTGGAATGGACGTAATGATTTTGCAGGTTCCTAATTTAAATAAAGACTTACCATTCAGAAGCGTTCGTTTCCAATCTCAAAACATGTTGTTGTTCCTCATAATCTGCATCTTCAAACATTTAAGGTTGAATGCCTAATCTCTCCATCGTCATGACGGTCAGTATAGCCTGCTATCATTGAGCCGTGCAGTGAAACAGCCAATCAGAGTAGAACTCTGCATTAATATTCATGACCCTTCCAAATAAGGCAAAAACAGACCATTTCATCCTGGGTAAGATTCTAGAGCTGTAAATGGACCTGTAAAACCGTATCTGGACAATTATTGACCTTAAATAAGCCATATACCCTCTATGTAGATACCAGAGAACAATTTAAAATGTTGTTTCAAATCATTCTAGGGCACCTTTAATCTATCAACTAGCTCTGCTTCACCTTCTTCGTTGCTCTGGTTGGTTGTAGCACTATCCTATTGCGTGCATCGGGAATTTGAAAGACAACCGTTTATTCCGCCCCTCGGATTGAGCCCTGCCAATGGTGAGTTCCCAGACCCAACATCTTGATGCTAACTATGTTAGCCTTAAGGTTATGAAAAAGCTGGTGTTTTCCAAAACAATGACAAAATTTGCATTAAGGAGATATAAGCATTCAAAACGCATTCAAAATGCTGTATTTCAAAGCGATATGGAGGAAAGTATGGTGATAAACGGTTAGAGATTAGTAGGAAACTCTAGCTTTACCAAACAAAAAGGCTCTAGTCAAACTGTGGTATTAACGAAACGCTATTGGCTGTTTTAAAAAAAGGGAAGGAGCTGCTAACAGCTGGAGCCATTTCAGGGGAAATTACGTCAACATATTGAATAATGCTGCGCGTTTCAAGGCACTTCAGAGGGCATTTTAAGCTTGAAGTTGACTGATCAACCGCAGTAAATATAGTTTGCGGTTTAATATTCAGATTTCTTTTGACTATAAATGTGCAGTGTGTTATCATAGACATGCAATATAATTGGTGATGCATCCGGTCCGAAATCATTTTTATTTATTTTTTCATAGAGACTCTTAATTGTACAAAATAGCTGTTCTTCATATGTAATGCTTATTTCCAATAAACACGCAGACCAAGTCAATACAAAATCCCTTTTTTTAGACTGAGCCTGATTTGTGAAAACTTTTGCAATCACATTTTATCGCTTATCATTTTTTCTCACTGTCCTTTGCAGCGCTTTTTTTTTTAAGTTGTGTTGTCAAACTGATGAAGATGTTTTCTTAATTTGCTGATGTTTTCATCAGTTGCAGCATACTGAGCTTTCTCGCAGTGTGTTAAGCTCTCTCGGACACCGTACAATAGCCTTGTAGGCAGCGGTTCAGGCTTCTCATGCAAATTAAGGCATGTTGCAAACCATTCCAATCGCTTGTTCTTATGAATGATGTCATCAGCGATTTGTCAGCGTTGACTTAAATTTAATCACATCTGTCAACTTCAAAAAATCTGAGGTCTTTCAACCCCTAATGCCTCATAGCTACACAGAATAATTGACTAGCTCAGGTAAAACAGCCCAAGGACTTTTTTAAGTCTTTCTGCTGAGGTCGATGTGTAGGCTAAGTAAACCTGTGCAGTGACCTGTGTAGCAGTCTCTGTGATTCCTTGTCCTCTGAAAACAGGGACATTTAACTCCTCAATACACTTGAAGTCAAGTCCTATATGGCCAAGGCCAGTTGCCCTCCTAAAGCTATTAACCTATTTGAAGTGGGTCTTGTCCAAGCCAGGCTGCCAAAATAACATCTCTCTCTCGCTCTCTCATTCTCTCACCCTCTTTCTCCGTGTAGTCTGTTCAGTTTGCTGTCAGTTAAGAGCTTAACTCCAATTGACCAGTAAGCGTTCTACTCTGTCCTGTAAGGACAGGCTGGATTCCCCAATGTAGAACATTAGCATGGTGTGCAATCCCTAGAGACGAGACACCACAGAGACCACAGGACAAAAAAGAAAGTTAATTTTCCACTGTCAAAGTCAGCACAGTAGAGTTTCACAGCCTAAAATAGAGACAGGCCTGTTAAACAGCTATTGGATAAAGTCCAATGCAGTGAGGAGGACGTGAGGCTCAGACTGACGGAGGGATTAGTGGAGGTGGGGGAGTGCAAAATAAAGTGGAAAAGAAAAGATGAATTCAAACTGTCAAATGCTAGCACTGCAAGTTATCCATGAGTTGTATGTATAGTTTACCAGAATAAACAGATAGACAGACTCACAGAATCAGATATAAATAGAGCTATTATGTGTGGGCCAACTGTTAAAAAGCAAACCGTTTACACTGTAAATGAAATTGATAATTACATATTGGCCCAATAAATGACTTCCAAATAATTATCCCCATGCAAAAAGATGCATTGTACTAATAATAGCTTGAGGTCTTCACTCAAAATTAAAAATGAATATTCACCGAACATATTTAATTGTGCCCAGTCAATCTATGAAGTGGAAGTGAAAAATACATGTTGGAAGAACAAGTCCTACGTCCAAAAAACTGTATACGCATGCTCAAAATTTGCCTGAAGAAAACCGTTCGTTTGGAGATTTCAAATGTGGATGTGCGGGAGAGTGAGCAGAGCCAAACCAGCCTGTGCTGAAGACCGAAACAAACATACCCAAGAGAATAGAGATATTCATCGTCAGACGTTGGTGAGTATTGAGCACTGAAATGTATGACCCGGTATGAAGTTTAAAAGACATTTTGTAGAATCAAGAGTTCATGCATTCATTAGTTTCATGATTGTGTTACGACATAATTATCTGATGGTAGCTAATAGTTTTATTTTCCTCATGTCATATATGCCTAAAATAATAAGTAATATGTAAATTATGTAATTTGTGTGATATGTGCATGCAATAGTCCATATTGTTCCATGTGACCGTTGAACACAGTGCCTTTAGTTTTTGCAGTTGGCCTCTTTCAGGACTTATTACCTTTTAATATCAAACACGTCAAGCTCATGATTTTCATATTCATCCATTCATTCATCTCATCCTCATTATATAATTAAGTAACTTCTGTTCTGTCATTTGCCAGATGTGATGCAGGGGAACTTTGTCATTAATGTTTTTATTTGCAGGTTTATAGCCTATGTAGTGCCGCTTTTTCATAATAATAAATCTTTATTTTCTATAGCGCCTTTAAATGTACATCTCAAAGCGCTTTACAGAAACAGACAAAACAGTACACAAAAGTAGAAATAAACAAAAAAGAAAAATTATTAAAAAAGAAGAATGTTATATCAAAAACTATATAAAATTGATACAAACGTTCAATAAAAAGCTACCCTAAAAAAATGAGTTTTAAGGCAAGATTTAAAAATGCAAAGGGATTGAGCTTGCCTTATCTCAATCGGTAAAGAATTCCATAATTTTGGAGCTGATGAGGAAAAAGCCCTATCACCCATTAGTCTTAGACGAGTTTTTGGAACAACTAAAAGACCAGTTTCAGATGAACGAAGATTACGCGTCTGAGTATAGGGGATTAAAAGCTCAGACAAATATTGCGGTGCCAACCCATGTAAAGCCTTGTAAGTAAGCATCAAGATTTTAAAATCAACCCTAAACTTGACCGGGAGCCAATGCAAAGACTCCAAAACAGCGTTACAGTACACAGGAGGCAGACACAGACGTAACAGGTAATGGTTGTTGATTTGACCACAGTAGAGCAGATGAAGTAACACAGGTAAGTAAACTGGTTGTAGATGGACTTGAATGGATATGATAGAGATAGTTACTGTCCTTTGCTTTGCAGATAGATGAACGTTGGAGCTTGGAGATCGCTGGAGAACTGAGGAGCTGACTGGAACACACCCACACAGCAGACGAGGAACACAAAGGGAAGGAGACATGCTGGAGACAGGTAAGTATGCGAAGAGAAGTCCTTGAGGTATGCATAGCACAGAGTATATGCGAACGAGACCAGACATGGAGTGCTGTGTGAGTGTGTGTTATATAGTGCTGGTGATGAGTGCCGTGATGAGGTGCAGGTGATGATGATCAGTACTCAGGAGATGGCGTGCGTTGTGATTGGTGGAGGTTGGAACCTGACGTGTTTGTGACAAACAGGAGTGATGTGGGCTGCGTTCAGCCCCGACAAAACGTTGCAAAACGTTTTTTAAACGGGAACGGTGCTGCGTTGAACACCCTGTTCTGTTGAGGCAAGAGTTGTAACTATGGCAGCCGAGAAGGCCATTCTTTGTGTTCTTTTTGAGGAATTTTTGGAGCCTGATGAAATCGATATAAATGCGTGTTTAATACTGCAAAATACATGCAATCACTGCCCTTGCCATGCAGAATAAAAGACAACATCCCAATCCCATTTAATGAACCTTTTTATCTCCTGGTAATCAATTCTAACTTAAATCATTTTATTTCTAGTTCTTACTTTTTTAATAGCTTGTATTTTCTTTCTCACTTTATGTCAAGCACTTAATTACCATATATGAAATTTGGTATATAAATAAACTTGCCTTGCAATTAAGCTAAATATATATATAGAAAACAACTTTACTTCCATTGTGCGAGCTGTCTCTTTAATACCGCGTGTTTTATATTCATGTTGCTGCTCATTGGGCTGACATTTTTGACACACCCACCAAACGATATCAAACGCATCTCAAACCTGTTGCACACCGTTGCACACCGTTTCAAGGAAACATGACGTTCAACCGGAAACCGTAGCAAAACGTTGCGCACCGGTTTGAGTTTTGAACGTGCCCGTGATCTCTCATCCTAGTTCTAGTAAGGACTCTAGCAGTTGAATTTTGAACTAGCTGCAATTTGTTTAGGGTAGCTTTTCTTCACTACATCAAGTTTTCTTCAGCACATTAAGATATCCTGTTATGCAGAAGACTTCTTGAATGTATTCAGAATTTTTCCTTATTTAAAATAATGTATTTTCACCAAATATCCTGTGCTGGATGTGACTTAAAATATCAACACTGTTGTCTGTAAAAAAACATCATTTTCAAAACATCATAATTATTAATTAATTTATTAATATAATTTGCACTACATGACTTTCTTTCTTTTTTTCAGAAAAAGAAGACAGCATCTAGACATCTACTAAAAAAACTTTATCTTCTACTGTCAAAATAGGGGAACACTGACTTGAAGGGAGAAGGAAATGAAGGCAGAGGAAAGAAAAGGGGGAAAAAAGAGGAAATAGAAATAGATTAATGCCTACTCCTGATTGCACCATATTTGGCACTAGTGAGCACACTAATTTGTTTTCGGTGGCTCATGAGCATTGGACCAACATCAGGGTGATGAAGTGGAGCCAAGCAATTAATCTCTGTTATGCCGGACGGGCTCTGATAAGGACTGATGGGTTCACCGTTTACGAACATCAAACTTTATGGAGTGGAGACGAAATCAAGAATCAGGGGTCACTGGAGCAAAGAGAGAGGTATTAGGCACAATTTCACTCTAGATCTCTATAAGGCTGCCATCATCAAGAAAAAAACTAGCTGCATAAATCATTTTGTTTAATGTATATACTTTCATTGGGTCTCATTTGCAAGTTTGTGCAAATGTATTTGTGAGGGGTTTTTTTTTGCTTGTGCATTTACATATCATTTACAAGCCTGTCTCTGTTAAACAACTGTGTGTAAGTAAATACTTACTGAAGTTGTGACTGGTGGATGTCGTGAGCCTGATGCTAATAAGCTGTGATGTATTAAAGGTGATGCATGGAATCGTGAAGTACTCAGAAGGAGAAAGACTGTGGAACATATAGGGTAGACTGGGTATTAATTGTAAAACTTTTTGCTTCAGCATCTGTAACTTTTTTAGCGAGAGTGCTCAAACTTTTATACAAAGTGCACACATTTGTTTACTACAAAAGGCAACAATTCAAACCTATCACAGCCCTTATGAGCTGATGTCCAATACATTGTGCCTTTGTTACAATCTACCCCACTGCCGGGGTAGGTTGTAACACATGCTGGGGCAGGGCCGTGCACAGGGAGGTGGCCCGGTGGCTAGAGCCACTGCCCCTCTGCACTCATCGGCTGATGTGCCCCCATTCCCTCCCTCGTCCCCCAGAGGATTCCCATAAAAGCGCTCTGTTCCGCTAAAGATCCTCTAATTCCACTAATCCCCTCCGTGTTTTCCCGATCGCTCCGCAGCATCGCTCAGTCTGTGGTAGTGCCCTCTCTCTGTGGAGACCACAGTTCCAGAATGTCGTCCCATTAACAGGTAGATTAAAGATTACAAACTACAATCCACATTACAGACAGTGGTTGATCCGCAGAATTAGTAGTTTGGTAGTTTGTTTTTGTATTTATGTCGGTAATGTTTCGCTCCTGGTCTTCTAATAGTGCTAACAACTTATGCAAAGTATTCATGTTCTTGGAAGATAATGTATTGTCTAATCAAATTATTATACCTGATCTGTGCTAAATAACACCAAATTTGCTGTTGTCGGCACACTTTGTAGACAAACACTTCACAAAAAAGAAGACCGTGAGAAAAAGCCAAGGGAGGCTAAAGTCAGTTTAACATTGCAAATATGGATTCAAAGCTCCAGCATATCAGCGAGTGAATCGAATATTTAACAGACAGTTTGTCACACTTTAACAAAGTAATTTGAAAAGTACCCCATTATAATCAAGTGTGAGTTAATATAGTATCTATAAAATACATCATGTTTATAATGTTTTATTAAGACCATATTAATAGTAACCTATACCCAATTAAAAAAGACAATATACTATAAATGTTCTAAATGAGTTGTATCTTAGCATAGTAGGGCATACAATTGGTTGGTTGGTTTGTTTGTTTGTTTGTTTGTTTGTTTGTTTGTTTAAAAATTTTATAAACGTATGGGGTGGTAGGGTGACCCTTTTACCACAGACACAGGGTCAAGCATGGGGCAAAAGACACAGTAATGATACAAATACTTTAGCTAAAATAATGTTTTAATCATGTCTTAGTTAATAGGCTACTTGTTCAAAACAATCACTTTGTAGTTTATTTTGATAAATAAAATGATTCATTATTGTTCAATAAATACACTGTCATTAAAATATGTTAGTATAGAAATATATTTTAAAAATACAGAAACAAAAATGATTTAAAAAAGTAAAGATTCTGAAAGCATTGAATGATAACTCAGTTAAATATCTAATATTTTTTATAAAGCTTTACAGTAGTAACAAATTATTAAAATGTGATATTTAATTATATGATATGATTCATATCATATTTTTAAATATATGGTTTCATGATGATTATCTCTAAGGTGGACACCCAACTTAATATATGATATTTCCCATCTAAATCTAACCATGTCATGTCAACAAATGGAAAAGTCAACTGGCTGTTTATTATCATGTTAATAATTGTGTCTTTTACCCACAAATACCATACTTTTACATATTCTTCTGTTATTGAAAAAACATTGCTAATTACCTTGAACAAAACTGAAAATCATTAACAAGACCTTTGTTTCAAAATATATTCAGTTGTTTAGCAATTCTCATTTGCTACATAAATCTACAACATTTAAAAAAAAAACACATTAAATATGAGATCAAATTAGCGCAGAATCAATTACAACAACATAAATTGAATTAGCACTAAAAACTATTTAAAAGGTTTGTTACTCATTCTTAAGGTGATACTCAACCCCCTTATAGTGCCCCTTTTTTTGGTTTGGGCCACTGCCCCTCAAAATGTCTGTGCACGGCCCTGTGCTGGGGCAAGTTGTAACAATTAGACAAAAGAAGCAAAAACAGCGGCCACACCATACACCATGCAGGTTTCTTGAAACAATCCAAACACTGTAATAAAAAATCCGGTCTCCAATTGAAAATTTTGATCACATCAACATTTTTTAGTTGGCCAAATTGAATTTCTGTTAATTAAATTGCATCAATTCACAGAAATTCAATTTGGCCAACTGAAAATTTTTGATGTGATCAGTCACTAGAAAATTTTCAATTGGAGACCTGATTTTTTTTTTTACAGTGAAAGAACAATATAAAACAATCTCTCTCTTTCTGTGACTGACCATATCTCAAATCCACATACTGTTTGATGCAAGAGTGTGTGCATGTGTGCATAAATTAGTCTACTACAACTCCTAGAATGGTATTTATGCTTAATGAACACTCGACTCCAGTGTACCTATGTAAAAAACATGTAAGTATAACAAAAAACACTGTCAATGTTTGTGTAAGTTTACAGATAAGTTTATTATACAGTCTCTGGCGTGAAACTAATTGGCTCAAACTGTTCTCTTTGTCTGTAGGCCAAGCACAGTTCACATGAGGCTGTTGCCTGTGAGATGATCTGCTTGATCCTTCTAATAAATAACCTCTTGTTTTGCACATTTTTCCCCTACAGGTGCCTATTATTGGAATGTAACCTGCAATTAGTCGTGTAAACAGCATGACAAATTATCTTTTTTTATGCAGAAAAACTACACAAAGTTACTGCCAATGTTTTGTATGAAATACAAGTGCCTACTGAAGCACAGCCTGATACGGAGCAGAACAGCTTGAGTGATATTGCTTAATTATAATAACGTCATTAGAAAGTACTGTAATTTCATAGTGTTTTAGGATCTATTAAGGATTGTAAGAAGATTATAGATATTCACAGAACATTTTAGATTTATATACAGTATTATTATAGCTCAAGAAATTGAGTTTCTAATGGGTATTTTTTTTTAACAAATGATTTTCTGTACGTTTACAGGGTTTGTATGTGTATGTGCCCATATCCAAGAAAAAAAAGCCACTTCAATTTATTTTTTATCCTTAGCACTCTTTCTCATTGGCTTTCTCATTCTTTTTTAATCTCTCTTGTCTCATAATGATTACAACCAGAATAGCTATGATAATTGTTTAATAGGTTTGCATGACTTCAAAGTGGAAAGTTTTGCATAATTTTCCCCCATAAGTTCAAAGCTTTATTGTCATGCTTAACAAATGGCCTTGACTGTAGAGGCTGGTTTAAATGCACTGAAAATGCGAGAGAAAGGGTCCCATAAGGTTATATTATTATACATTAATTAACTTGTTATTGGACATTGCATTTTCATACATATGCAGATATGACTGTTAACCCTTAAATCACTCACTACCCTCCTCATTCATTTTTTAAAGTTAGACATCAACCTTCTTTGTATTCCTCAATAAATTCATTATAAACATGTAACAAGAAAAAATATATCATAAAATTATAAAATAATGCCTGTTTTTGCGTTAACTTTTTGTAAAAATTTTGTAGGGTCACTAACGACCCGAGGTATGTAAGAGGGTACTTCAAAAAAAAAATTTCTTCTGCACAACAATAATTGAATATTTAATGACAGAATAAGTGCAATTCACATGTATTCCACAAGGTGGCAATGTCTGATACACAATGATGAAGTGCCACTTACTGCAGACAAAAAAACGAAAGAATAGTATAATCAGCAAAACTTGAAATGGCTCAGCGATTTACTGCAGAGCAAGTACTGAACATGGATGGTGGATCTGGTGAAGAAGCTGCGATCAAAATATTGATTTTGAAGATGTTGAAAATTATAATTTTGAGAATATGCTTGCAATTGCAAATGGGCTCATATTCACAATATCAAACATATTCTCAAAACTATTATTTGCTGAATGTACTGGGAAATGAGCTCTGACGAGGACAGTGATGATGGTATAAAACTGAACCCTTCCAAGCTCCAAAAGGTAACAAAATATGCTTTATTTTATTCTTCTGTAATTGTTACACTAATATCAGGAGAGTTTTATATTATCGCAACAGGTAGAGATCCATCCGTGTTGATCGCTAAAGACCTGAATATGTAAGAATGATTGGCGAAACAGTCATGCATTTAAGGGTTAATATGATTGGCTCAGAATGTAAAACTTGCTTTAATAAGTTGACTTGTCAGTGAAACTTATATTTAGCAAATTATGGGAAATTTCATTCAAGATAATTTTTCTGCATGTTACAGTCATCACACTCATAGTTGTCATAACTTCCTTACAGCATGTTTGTTGTTTGGAGGTAAATCAGGTGAGGCTTGTGGACACATGACCAGCATTTCATCTAAAAACCTGGAATCTAAGAGGGCCAATGAGTCTGCTGTGTTTTACAGTGGCAAAATAGTGCGCTTGCCTCCAAGCACAACAGTTTCCCAATTCTTCATTTGTATTCCTGACAAAAATAAATCATGTTAAATTTAAGGTTTGGTGCCTGAAAATTTTAATACAATATACTTTAAATATAATATACTGATATTGAATATAACAGTAAGTGGTCAAACAGAAGACATGATTAATTAAAGTTAATCAAAACTGAAAATGGCTAATAAACATTAACAGTGCATAGTATTGCCCACACCAGTACAAAACACCAGCAGGGTAACAAACTTGACACTTAACCCTTCAGCCACCAGGTCCATTGGAATAGACATCACATGGTTTTTGCTTTATTTATTTATTTATTTAGGCTGTATAATATGTTTGATCGACTTGAGGCGGCGCTGCACAGACCGATCAGTGTATGGCATCAAAGTACAGCGAGAGCTATTAGAGAGCAGACAATTCTGTATTATTTCAAACCGTACTCGCTGTACTTTGATGTCATACATTGATTGGTCAGCGCAGCTCAGCTTCAAGTAGGCCTAGAATACACCTATAATGAGTAATATCTGGTCACTGATTGGTCCCTGATCAACCAGTCACAATGAAGATATTACCCTTAACTTAATCCGATTACTATAAGCTTCTTGCATCACAAAAGACAGGCATGGCTAACCAAGGGTCCGTCTCAATCAGCCCCTTTGCTCCCGAGCTCATGAATCAGTATATCGTGTACACAAATCCGGGCACTGGTAAGGACCCTGGCTTACTACACATTGGGACAGTGATTACTCTATTTCCGGTGACATGACTACCTACAATGTTGTAGAGTGTCACTGCTGGTATAACAGTTTTTCTCAGACACGTTGGTCAGTTTTTTAAAATCATCCTTAACATTTGCAAACAAGTAAGTCAACTGCAACTCTTTATATTGCGGTATATCTAAGTCTCAAATTGCTCGCCTTCAGCTAGTCCAAAACGCTGCGGCCAGACTTCTTCATAAGTGTCGTAAACATGAACATATCACTCCAATTCTTAGATCTCTACACTGGTTGCTGGTTCGTCAGAGAATAGACTTCAAAATTATCTTCTTTGTATTTAACCCTCTATGGCAGGGGTCTTAAACTCATTTTACCTGGGGGCCGCTGGAAGTAGACTCTGGTTCAGGCTGGGCCGCATCAAGCATTACACATAAAAAGTGTTTCAAGTATTCCAAAAAAAACTAGCACAACTGATCCAATCTTCTCAATCTTTATTATTAACAGTTCTTCAACATGAATGTTTCTTCTGAACATGAACTGTTCCTCTGAATTTGAACTAAATATAGCCTATAGAAATTAAATCATGTAATATGAAATAATTAATGATTTTAATTTTATTTTAAATAATAGACTAATTCACAGCAAGGCCGTAACCAGGTCAAACAGAACAGTGAGCGAAATTCTAGGTCTAATTCTAGTTGGAAAATAATCCTTTTGGGACTATTTGTAAACAATATTTTCATTAAGTTGCCTCAAATATATTATTAGTCCCGATATTCTTTGCATGAGTGAGTGAATAAATACATAGATCCGCAATTCATTTATGGATTCCCTAGTGGTCTGGTGGCAGAATTTTTGTCAACCGTGTCAAAGGTTCCAGGTTCTAATCTGCTCTCATATAGTTTTTCTTCATTAAAATCAAAGATGTTCATCAATGATTGTATAACAAGACCATGGACTCATTTGCATTTTGTTTTGTGATTTCACCGGAAAGAATAGTATCTCTCTCAGCAACGGCATTAAGCGATAGATTGACGCGTTCGTCTGTGTGTGAAGACTGTGCAGTGTGCACGAGCCAAAAGAGAACGTTAACCCCACATACTTTGATTTGATTGGCCATCTCAGTAATTTTGACATTGACTAGTGCTGTTAGACCACATTCGTTTCAACTGTCTGATCAGCTTCGTTCGTCTGTTCCTGTCAATCACGCGGTGTCAACCAATTATACTGCACGAGGGAGGGGCGAGCCAAATCTCTTTCTCACACACACACACAAAGGAGGCAGCAAGCGTGGCAAGCGCTGCACACGCTGCACACGCTGCACACGCTGCACACGCAACGATTCAGCAAAAAGGTGCTTTTCAGAGCAACGCGCGGGCCGCACTAACACAAAATTTTGATGTCAAGAAGGGGGCCACAGAATATCATCCTGCGGGCCGCAAGTGGCCCACGGGCCGCGAGTTTGAGAGCCCTGCTCTATGGTATGGTGTTGCCTCCAGGCAACATAGTCTATTTTAGTTTATTTTTAATAAACTGAAACACCAATTTATTGGTCAAACCGATCTAAGGGAAGAAGAACTTTTTTGCATGATTTTCTAATGCACTTATAAGAATAGTAATTCACATACTATAACTACACATATTATGATCTGCACATTTTCTATAGCACTTAAAAAAAGGTATAAAACACAACTGCCAGTTGATGAGGACGAGGATGAGGTGTCATACTGTGATGAGGAAGATGAGGTCATAGTGACAATCCGGCAGGGAGAGAGTGAAGGTGAGATCGAAGATGGAGATGAGGATGAAGATGGATATGAAAGCTTGATATGATGGTTTGGTAATACTTGTGTTCCACGAATGGTTGCTGAGAGCAACAGCTGAATTTGAAATGTTACTTTTTATTAAATATGAAATTTTTAATACATTAAAAACCAGATAAATGTGTTTGTTCAGGTGTCTGGTTAAAGAAATTGATGTTTTTCATAAATATATTTCTTTTTTTTCTACATGAAAATGTCAAATGTTTCAATTTGTCCTTTGTAGTACAATGTTGCCTTGAGGCAACAAACCTTTACAAAATAAAAAAATAAAAAAATAAAAAAAATATGAACAGTTTTATTGCTATTGCTATAGTATCCAATTTAGCAGGAAAAACACCACAAATAATTTTTTCCTCATTGAAATAATATTGCATACCATAGAGGGATAACATCTCTACATAACCTAGCTCCTGTTTACCTCTCTGAGCTTCTTCATCCCTACACCTAAGATCCTGCGACCAGGGTCTGCTGGTTGTCCCTCACTTTAGAGGTGAGCGTGCATTTGCGGTGGAACACCCTGCCTTTAGAGATTAGAACGGCCCCTTCTATGTCTACTTTCAGGTCTCTTTTAAAAACTTTCCTGCTTTCTTTAGTATATTGATTTCTTTTTTTTTTCTTTTTTCCTCTCTGTTGGTAATTTATATCTAAGCTTCAATTTCTGTTTGTGGTCTTCCTGTTTTATGGTAACTGTGCTCTTATGGTAACTGTTGCTCTTATTTTTAATTGTGTATGCATGTTATATTTTCTTTTAATCGTGTTCTTCTGTACAGCACTTTGGTCAGCATAGTGGCTGTTGTTAATGTGTATATAAATATATAAAATGAACTTGAATTTGAACTTTTTAAGTACACTTCTCAAAACAATTTGTACAAAAATTCATACTCACAATGGATTACCTGCAAAAGTCTATAAAGATCTCAAAATCCTCAGTTTATTTCAAGTATTTATGTCAATGAACATATCAGTGCCATTAGAATGACCTTGTGTCATTGTTCACAAACATGATAGTCAAAATGCTTAGCCATGTTCTCAATATAACGTCCGGTTACGTATGTAACCCTCGTTCCCTGAGGAGGGAACGGAGACGTACGTTAGTGACTAACGAATGGGGGTTTCGCTTAGAAGCCAATCATCTTCATCGTATTCAACAGCGCCCAATGGCAGTGCCAATGCCATGGGCATGCAGAATTTGCATGCGTAACTCCGCCCCACCTCGTGGGTATATAAGGAAGTACGCTGCGAACATCGCATTATGTTACTGCTGCAGGAGCCAAGACTGAACTCCTCGCGTTCCAGGCAGCACAGCTGACGTGGCTAAGGAAACGTACGTCTCCGTTCCCTCCTCAGGGAACGAGGGTTACATACGTAACCGGACGTTCCCTTTCGTTCAGTCACTACGACGTACGTTAGTGACTAACGAATGGGGGAACCTGTAAAACAGCGCCACTCAGCTGTCATCCAGTGCCCTGCGTAAGTGTGAGATCCCGCCACTTAAGGCCCTAGGACTCCCACTTATCACAGGATTACCAAGGTACACTGGGAAGCATATCCCAGTGAGGGAATGCCAAGATGCCTACCGTAGGGAGGACTTAGAGAATACACATATGACCCGCTGAGGGTTGCATATGGAAGATCTCTAGGGTACCAGCCGAAGGTGGTTTTTTAACCCTAGGGGTGGCAGGGACTTGCCAAGGGAAAGACACCTGCTCACTGAGGAGGCTTACGGTGGGAATACTCGTGTGGGGGTCGCCAGAGGGGAACCATGCACACGGAGCACCTGGCCGGACATGAGGGTCTGGGCTCGAAAGGGCAGACTGAACTGATGTCGGCGTCGACAGTGCTGGAGGAGCTCAGGGCTCTCGGGGAGCTCACCTGAGGAAAATATCGCACGTATCCAGTCATGGGAGTGGAATGGCGAGCAAGCGAAGACACCTGAGCGTGGTCCATTACCGGCCCCTCGGGGGGGCGAGTACAAAGTCGGACACTGGCTCCACTCGGAGATTGTAGAATCTGGCGAATGTGTTGGGTGTCGCCCAGCCTGCAGCTCTGCAGATGTCTGTTAGCGAGGCGCCATGCGCTAGAGCCCAAGAGGAGGCCACACTCCGGGTGGAGTGTGCCCTCACACCAAGGGGACATGGTCGACCTTGCTGCTGGTAAGCCAAAACAATGGTGTCCACCACCCAGTGAGACAACCTCTGCTTTGAGAGAGCACTTCCCTTCCGCTCTCCACCATAACAGACAAAGAGCTGGTCTGAGGTCCTGAAACACTGCGTCATGTCTACGTAGGCGCGGAGAGCGCGTACTGGACAGAGCAATGCCAAGGCTGGGTCTGCCTCCTCCAAAGGCAGCGCTTGCAGGTTCACCACCTGATCTCGGAACGGAGTGGTAGGAACCTTGGGCACATATCCGGGCCGGGGTCTCAGGATCACGTGAGAGTTAGCCGGCCCGAACTCAAGGCACGCTTCGTCAACCGAAAATGCTTGCAGGTCCCCGACCCTCTTAAGCGAGGCCAATGCGGTCAGCAGAGCCGTCTTCATAGACAAGAACTTAATCTCGGCCGACCGCAAAGGCTCAAAGGGAGGCCTCTGCAGAGCACTTAAGACTACTGAGAGGTCCCAAGAGGGAACGAGAGGAGAGCGAGGAGGATTCAGTCTCCTCGCTCCCCTCAGGAACCTGATGACCAGGTCGTGCTGACTTACCTTTTTGTCTCCCAGGAGATCGTGGTAGGCAGATATTGCGGCCACGTACACTTTCAGGGTGGAGGGAGACAGCCTTCGCTCCACCCCCTCCTGGAGAAACGATAGCACGGACCCGATCGGGCATTTCCAGGGGTCTTCTTGGCGGGAAGAGCACCATGTGACGAAGAGGTTCCACTTCAACGCGTAGAGACGTCGTGTAGACTCAGCTCTAGCGGAAGTGATGGTAGCGACCACCGCAGGTGGAAGGCTACTCAAACCTGCCGTGTCCCGTCCAGAAGCCACACGTGGAGCTTCCAGAACGCTGGACGCGGGTGCCAAAAGGTGCCCCGTCTCTGAGTCAGAAGGTCTGGTCTCAGAGGGATGGGCCAGGGAGGGGCTGTCGCAAGGAGTAAGAGTTCTGGGAACCAGGTCTGGCCGTGCCAAAGCGGGGCGACCAAGACGACCTGCTCCTTGTCCTCCCTGATCTTGCACAGTACCCGTGCAAGAAGGCTCACTGGGGGAAACGCATACTTGCGTAGCCCGGACGGCCAGCTGTGCGCCAGTGCATCCGTGCCGAGGGTGCCCTCGGTCAGGGAATAATACAGGGAGCAATGGGAAGAGTCCTGGGAGGCAAACAGATCTACCTGTGCGTCGCCGAACCGTTCCCATATCAGCTGGATCGTCTGGGGGTGGAGTCTCCACTCTCCGGGGAGAGGCTGAAACCGTGACAGCTCGTCGGCTGCACAGTTCAGGTCTCCAGGGATGTGGACAGCACGAAGGGACCTCAGGCGCTTCTGACTCCACAAAACGAGATGGCGGGCGAGTTGAGACATACGGTGGGAGCGTAGACCGCCCTGGTGGTTGATGTACGCTACTACGGCCGTGTTGTCTGTCCTGACTAGCACATGTTGACCCTTCAGCAACGCTCGGAAGCGGTGCAGGGCGAACCGTACAGCCAGTAACTCGAGGCAATTGACATGCAGAAGGCGCTGGGGTCCTGTCCAGGAGCCCGCGGCTGCTTGTCCATTGCACATGGCACCCCAGCCCGTGGATGATGCATCTGTTGTCACAACAACATGCCTGGAAGCTCGTTCTAAGGACACTCCGGTCCGTAGAAACTTGAGGTTCGACCACGGGGTGAGTGTCTGTAAGCAGGCCCGAGTCACTAGTACCCGGAGCGTGCCAGACCGCCATGCCCATCTCGGGACTCGATCGCGTAGCCAGTGCTGAAGCGGTCTCATATGAAGCAATCCGAGCGGCGTTACCGCGGCTGCAGATGCCATATGCCCCAGGAGCCTCTGAAAATGTTTCAGTGGAACCGCACTCTGGCCCTCGACTTGTCGAAGGGCAGTCAGCAGAGACTGCGCGCGCTCGCTCGAAAGCTGCGCGCACATGGCGACCGAGTCGATATCCATACCGAGAAAAGAGATCCTCTGCGCGGGGCAAAGTTTGCTCTTCTCCCAGTTGACCCGAAGGCCCAGACGGGCTAGGTGATGGAGCACCAGATCTCTGTGTCCGCAAACCTGCTCTCGAGAGGGAGCCAGTATGAGCCAGTCGTCGAGGTAGTTCAGGATGCGGACCCCGTGCTGCCGAAGGGGCGCAAGGGCTGCCTCGGCAATCTTCGTAAAGACGCGAGGGGACAGAGATAGCCCGAATGGTAGAACTGCGTACTGATATGCCCGCCCCTCGAAAGCAAACCGTAGGAACAGTCTGTGTCGAGGCAAAATGGAGACATGGAAGTAGGCGTCCTTCAGGTCGATCGCTGCAAACCAATCGTGTGGACGAACGCATTCGAAAAGGCGTTTCGCTGTCAACATCTTGAACGGAAACCGGTGAAGGTAACGGTTCAGGATGCGCAGGTCCAGGATTGGCCGTAGCCCACCGGTCTTTTTGGGTACAATGAAGTACGGGCTGTAAAACCCGCAATTCATCTCGGCTGGAGGGACAGGTTCGATCGCACCCTTCGCCAGTAGGGTGGCAATCTCCGCTCGCATGACGGGGGCGTTGGCCCCGATCATGGTGGAACGGACTCCCTGGAAGCAGGGAGGAACCCGTGCGAACTGAATCGCATAGCCGCGCCTGACGGTCCGCTCGACCCAGCGGGACAGCCCTGGAAGCTGAAGCCAGACATCCAGAAACTGCACCAGCGGGGTCATACGGTGTACAGACGTACCCGGTGTGGGCTTGCAGCGATGCAGCGTCACCGGCCCGGACATGGGAGGCTGTGGGGCGTCCCGGTGCGGGGGCACGGTTGACAGCTGCGTCCTGACAGAGGAGACCAGGGAAGGACCAGCGTTCCACTGGGGTCTGCTCTGCCAGGAGGCTGGCGACAGAGTGGGATGCGAGTGGCGGGACCCGTGGGTGGCGCGCACCGTCATCACCGGACTCTGTGGGCTCAGGGATGGGAGTGTTAATTCTTTCTTTGACCAACATAGGGTGCTGCTGACCCGGGGGCCAGCAGCTGAACAAAGGATTCTCCCCCGGCCCTCCACCGGGGGAAGGAGTGGTCCTGCTACCATCTCCTCGAAAGAATTTCCCATCCCTGAGCCGTCCGTCTCAGGAGCGCCGCTTGGCCTGGCGTTTAGCGGGGCGCGGGGCGGCCTGAGGGGACTTGGACGCCTTCCTACGGCTTCCTCCGCGACCCGGCCCGGGTGAAGGCTGCTGCTTGGACCGGGTGGGAGGGGCGGGAGCCTTAGGAGGGCGTCCTCGGCGTGGAGCAGACTGAGTTGACTGCGCCGGCGGCGGGGTGGAGGCAGCAGCTGGCCGCCGGGGCAGTACGTGCTTAATAGCCTCAGTCTGCTTCTGGGCGATTGAGAACTGTTGGGCGAAGTCCTCAACCGCCCCGCCGAAGAGGCCGGCCTGGGATATGGGGGCATCGAGGAACCGGGTTCGCTCGGTGTCCCGCATATCGGCCAGGTTCAGCTCCTGGACCACATTTGTGGACATCACTTGACCCAGGGAGCGTGCGGTCACCTTCGTCGCCCGGAGAGCGAGGTCGGTGGCGGCACGCAGCTCATTTAAGAGCCCCGGATCAACTCCACCCTCGTGCATGTCCTTGAGGATCCTGGCCTGGTAGACCTGGAGGATCGCCATGGCATGCAGCGAAGCGGCAGCCTGCCCCGCGGCTCTGTGCGATTTCGACACCAAGGTTGATGTGAATCGACAGGCTTTGGAGGGGTGCTTAGGATCACCACGCCAGGTTGAAGCGCTCTGAGGACACAGTTGCATCGCAACAGAACGTTCAACTGGAGGGACCCCAGTGTACCCTTTAGCTGCCGCCCCATCGAGGACGGAGAAGGCGGAGGAAGTCACCGAACGGTCACGGGAAGACAACGGGGACTTCCAGGACCGCGTGAGTTCCTCATGCAGCTCGGGAAAGAAAGGTATTGAGGGCAAGGACTGACGGGTGTCAGCGCGAGCCCCCAAAAACCAATCGTCGAGCCTTGAGCGTTCGGGACAGGGTGGAGGGTTCCACTCGATCCCTAAACTCGCGGCTGCCCGAGACAACATGGCTGTCAGCTCTGGATCTGACTCGGGCAATGCTGGCACGCCCGAGGGCGGCAGCACAGCCGAGTCATCATCTCCAGAGGACTCGAGCCCACCTTGTGATGCGGTGATCGACATCGCATCCTCCTCTGGAGCGCCAAATGAGATGCGCGGGGGGGCCGGAGCCGGCCCCGCGATCTGCATCTGAACACTCGCGGGTTGCAATGTGCAAGACGGGGGTGTGGCCCGAGGCATGAGCGTCGGGGCTTTGTTCCACACCGTAACCGTCAAGTCACCCTGACCACCAGCCGAAGTACTGGGCCTCTGGGACTCAGTAGATCGGGGTGTGGTAGAGGGGACTCTCACTTCAGTACGAAGGTCATGGAGTCTTGACCGCAACATTGCGATGGTCATGTTCCCGCAGTGAGAACATGACTCATCCGCGAACGCTGTCTGAGCATGCTGAAAGCCCAAACATATCAGACAGTGTTCGTGCCCATCAGAAGAGGAAAGCAACCGACCACACCCAGAAGTACACGGACGAGACATCCTGAAAAGGACGCGTCACGTGTAAGCTCTTTTATGAGAGGAAGCCTCGCAGAGAACGCCGAAGCGCCCAGGGACCACACACCAGTTGTCTAGCGGACCACTGCGCAGATCAGCAGGCAGGCAGTATGATGATCACTGGAACGCGCCGTAACACCAACGCCTCTGGAAAGCTGCTCGTCTCGAAAGCTGTCGATGACTCAGATCAGGCTTGTAGGAGTGAAGAGATCCTCTTGGCTCCAAAGCAGAAACATAATGCGATGTTCGCAGCGTACTTCCTTATATACCCACGAGGTGGGGCGGAGTTACGCATGCAAATTCCGCATGCCCATGGCATTGGCACTGCCATTGGGCGCTGTTGAATACGATGAAGATGATTGGCTTCTAAGCGAAACCCCCATTCGTTAGTCACTAACGTACGTCGTAGTGACTGAACGAAAGGGAACTTCATACTCTTTTAGTATTCCTTGATGTCATCTACGGTTTTGATACAAAAAAGAGCACAAGACTGCTTTTTTTCTGTATAAATATATCAATATACAACAATTACACTTCATTAGTGAAATTCAATATTTACCTGTGCAATTTGTCAATTCAAAACAAAACAAAAAAGTGTAATAGAAATATATAGAAAATAGGCTTGACAGATTATAACAACCTTTTAAAAAAAATGGGTGACATATGCAATGAACTAATGCCAAGATGTTTTTAGGTGGTAAGACTATTCAACATAGAATCAGTATAATATATTTTGATAAATCAGTATAGGTCATAATATATTTATAAAATAGTAATACTCACTTATAAATAAGTATAAATGCTTTTTTATTTTATTTTATTTTATTTTATTTTATTTTATTTTATTTTATTTTATTTTATTTTATTTTATTTTATTTTATTTTATTTTATTTTATTTTATTTTATTTTATTTTATTTTATTTTATTTTATTTTATTTTATTGGGTTTCCCTAGCAGATGTACAGGTGTGAAAAATATTATTTCTTCTTCTGATTTTTAGTAAACAAAATAATGTGGTAGGGGAGCAGTTACAGGCTATCCAACATGCTTCAGCACAGCATAGACTGATAAAATGTTGGTAATACAAAATGAGATTTGAAATGGATATTTTTTGTCTTGGTTGCTGGTCAATTAATACAGTATTTCAGAAGTGTTCCAGATACACACTAGATAATATTTGCAATTTTCTTTACTTAGCTGTGTATATCACTGCACACCAGCCATTAGGAATTTACTCATATTTTTGCATTGCACTGCGCTATACACTTTTTTCACACGCCCTATGAGGCTTTGCGTGAATTATCAGAGTAACTTTTGTTAAATTGTTCACTCTATGAATGCAATAATAAGCATTTTCAAAAACAATTCAATAAGATGACATTACCTTACTCACCCTTCAACCATCAAACTTTAAAAAGATATTTAAAAGTGTAAAAGCTTTTACAAACAACTACAGACCATCAATAACCCCAAAGGCTTGATATATTCTGCAGTAACATTACAGACATGTTAAATATCACTGCAGTATTATACAGTATGTCTGTATTATGTTGCCTTTATTAACTGGAACATTGATTGATAATATTTCAAAGTGATTTTCATACTTTTGACAGACATTAAATATTGTATTTACCTGTTTTAGAAACATTCTAAACACTGCTAATAGGGTTTAGAAGTGAAAATGGGAGACACGTACAATTTAAAGCAACCCTGTGAAAACAAAACTGAAAAGAAGCATGAGGATTTGAGGAGAAAAACAAGAGATTTTCAGTGCATTTCAGTGAATTATTCATGAGATATATCATAAACCACAAATGCACAGAATATGTTGTATTTTTTCATACTGTTACTGAATACAAAGGGAGGAAAAGGAAAAGAATCAGAAGGAAAAGAATGCAGTGACTGAAAAGAGCTCTTGCCATTGATATTCTTGTTCCCATGTAAAATACCAAGCGTTACGTTATTTGTGGTGCAACCTTATGATTTTACATTATTTGTTTCAGTTTTTATGAGTGGAATGCCCCCAAACTGTAAGTGCCTCCCCTAATCCAAAAATGCAATGCAAAAATGCAATGCTCCTAAGGAAAAAAGTGGATACGTGTTGTGCTTGTATCTCACATCTTGTGTAGCATCTCCACTTTTTTAGAATGCTGTGTCGAAAGTTTAATGCATCTCTATAAATGGTTTCATCGGACGCACACGCGTTGCCACGGTTACGCACCTGGCCCGAAGTTAACTTCCGGTCTGTGTTTGTTTACCGGTCTGGCAAGGGGATAGTATGGCGCACTACTCAGTAGAAACACATTTTTGACGTACTATTCTTTGATAACATGATATAAAAATTAACGATCAAGCAGAGAGAATATGACACCAGCGCAAAAACAGTGTGTGCGACTCACCAAAATGCCTTAAATGCTTCATAAATATCCAGTCATACGAGAGCAGCGTCTAATGTAATTTAGACTGTATGTCTAATGTAATTTACTTGCTATTTATTTTGCTTGTTATCAGAAATAATCTACTCTAGAGGTGATTATTCTGGCTGCGTTTACACTTGGCATTAACATATGATCACCGTGATCATCAGTCAGTCAGGACACGGCGAGTTTACTTTTGTTTAGGGATGCACCGAAATGAAAATTCTTGGCCGAAACCGAAAACCGAAAAAGAGGAAACCAAGGCCGAAAGCCGAAAACCGAAACACCGAAAGAAATTATGCCAAATATTAGTACCATTGCATCTATGACTATGACTGTGTACTAACTTTACTAAAATCAAGGCATTGCAATTGCATACATTAATATTAAAGTTTCAAAGAATAAATCAATTACAAGTTATGCCAATATTTATTTAGCACATTGCAACAATGCACAGTATAAAATAAAATTCTAACTAAAATGTTTAACTTGACCCCACTCATTTGTACATTAAATAATAATGTACAGGCCTACAGAAAGGTTTTTAAATTAAATAATCTCTCATAAAAACAAAGTGCATTTAGGTCTAGTGCATTTAAAAATTTTCTCTGTAGGACTACTACAAGAAAGTGCATTCAGAACAAGTGCAACTGCTTAAAGATACAACTATTTTCTCTGTAGGCCATTAACATAATAGTGTATCAAAGCAAAGACTGCCATAGCCCACATGTTAACTGTATAAAAGGGGTGTAGCGGTACACAAAACTGACGGTTCGGTACAGCAGTTTTACAAAATGGCTTTTTATTTATTTTTATTGGTTAACTGAAAAAAAAAAGTCTGTCCCTAAATGAATTAAATTATAACTAAAAGTTTATTGAATATATTGCTCTAAACTATATGGGAGCCCTTACTTGCACATTAATATTAAAGGTTAAAAAGAGCCCAAACTATTAGCCTAAATTCAGTTGCTATGTATTTTCAGGTCTAATAATCAACACTCAAATAACATAATACACAAACATGTACACTTCACATAAGGCAGTTTTTGCAATAACTTCTAAATCTAATTATAAAATAGTTTGTATCCAATTCGTTGTTGAAATATAATCATAAATACACAGTGTCTGTCATTTTATTTAAACATACATGAAATAATCAAGATATCATTAACAGGTTAAGCAGAATATAATGAATATAATGGCTAATATAGGTCATATATTTAGTGAAAGAGTTGATTTTTCTAGTGAAATAACAGCTGTGGACACTGAGGTGCCTGAGGTAAATGATGCTACATGACTGTTTAGTTTACAGCAGTTATAGTGAGGTCTTTCTGCCGTTGAAACACTGACTGAGCGATTACACCACATATGATACGTGACAGTAAGTTGTAATGTATCCTCAACACACCTTAGATGTTCATTCATGTTTATTCTTAAGGAAGAGATGATCGATCGCGTTCGCAGATGATCGCGTTCACGCGCGCGCGCGCTGCCGCCAGATTGAAGTGTGTTCCGCGCTTAAAACATGCCCACTGTTAAAGATTGCGTTCGGTTTCACAGTGAAGTCTGGTCCTCTTCTCATCGAGAACATGAGCTCTCGCTGTCAGTGGTTGTGCATGGAGCAGACGTGTGTGTTTCTCAGATGAAATACGTCCACACCGCAGACATGTTGCTTCAGGCAAGCACGTGCAGGTCGCGGTTTCTGTTTGCGTCATCACAACATTTCGGCCATGTTGTTTCGGTGATAAAAGTCTTTCGGCCGAAAACCGAAAATGCACTTTTGGAGCATTTTCGGGCGAAAATTTTCGGTGGCCGAATATTCGGTGCATCCCTACTTTTGTTCACATCAAGTGGTCGCCATCTGGATAACTGATCGGATTTATGTTTCCCGCAAAATATTTAAAGGTGTGGTAAACCATGATTTCACTATTCTAACTTTAGCTAGCGTGTAATGTTGCTGCTTGAGCATAAACAACATCTGCAAAGTTACAACGTTCAAAGTTTAAAGCAAAGGGAGATATTTGCTTTTAAAGAAATCAATTTCTAAGGACTACAGCAGGGGTTTTCAAATTGGGTGAATGTGAGCCTCCCCTTACTGTGCGTTCACACCGCCGCCGGCGAGAGCGTCAAACTTCGCTCTGGCCGCCCTGCCATCGACGCTGTAGAAAGATTCGTGGACGCGCTGCCGCTCTGACGTAGATCGAATGCTTGGTCTTTTTTGAAACGGCATTTAAAGGGGCTGCAAAGCAAACACTCATGTTGATCTGCGTTTGTGCAGACTAACCACAGGTAGGGTATAACCGTATAATATAACCTCATGAAATCATTTAAATGTGAAAGTTTAAAAAAAGCAGATCGATGGAAAGAACTTAACAATTATAGTTACATGTTTGCTAACAAAATAAAAGCCATTTGTGTGGTGGATAAATAATGTTGCACGTCTTCTTATCAAACCCGCCGCACCAGCAGTGATCAACCTCCTCTATTTTGCATGGGAACTAATGTGGTAGGAACCGAAGTTTACAGCACTGCGTTCTCTAGAATCATCTCAAGCGGAGCACTTCTACATTCCCATTGGTTGCCGCCGGCTGCCGCCGAACCGCGTCATAGCTCATTACCATAAAGTTGACCTGACTTCAACTCTCCTTGACGCCCAAATCGTCCAAGACGCGCCGCGCCGCTCTCGCCGGAGCTCGCCGCCGGGCTCCCATTGAGAATGAATGACTTCCGGCCACTTTGACGCTCTCGCCGGCGGCGGTGTGAACGCACAGTTAGAGTCGGTAAGGACAGCCGAGCCCCCCCTTCCCCAAAATCCTGTCCGCCTGCTCTAACCCACACACGCCTCGGCAGTAAATGCCATCTTCTGTGTGTTCCTGGCAATGATGAGTTTCAATAACAACTAATAAAATGTAAATATTTTTTTATATTGTATTTTATTTCCTTTTTTTTTTTTAAGAAGTGCATTCATAAATCTTTGCAACAGCAAATAACTTCCAACTTTATGCAGGCCCATTTGAGGCTACTTTTAAAAATCACAGAACATCAGTAGGCCTAACCATAAGTCAACAAAACATGCTTAACATGTGAATGTTACAAGTGTGAAACTTGTGTCTGGGTCTTAAAGGGATAGTTCACTTTAAAATGAAAATTCTGTCATCATATACTCACCCTCAATTTGTTTCAAGCCTGTATGAATTTCTTCTGCTGCACACAAAGCAAGATATTTTGAAGAATGTCAGTAACCAAACAGTTAACTGGTCCCATTGACTTCCATAGTAAGAAAAAAAATATATACTATGGAGGTCAATGGGACCAGTTAACTGTTTGGTTACTGACATTCTTCAAAATATCTTGCTTTGTGTTTAGCAGAAGAAAGAAATTCATACAGGCTTGAAACAAATTTTAGGGTGAGTATGTGATGACAGAATTTTCATTTTAAAGTGAACTATCTCTTTAAGCGCACATTTTAATGCACATCGTCTCAAACAAAATCAGCACAATGGACAGCTCTCTGATCAATGAACGACAACGCTTTTTGTTCACCGAGCGCATAAAACATAACAGTCAACTGCATTGAAGGCATGTTATCAGGTCAAAAAGATTTGCATTACAATTTCTTTTTCAGCCACATACAAGATTTGTATGTGGCTAAAATTATTTAAAATCATACATTCAGATTTAAACAATAAACAAAACTTATTTAAACATTCACGTCATTTGCACGTGTCATTCACGTCATTTCCACGTGTCATTCACGTCATTTGAATATTAATTTTGAACTTTGAATAACCGCCCATATCAGTGGGAACAATGAGGACGCGCTTTTGACGCGCAGAGGTGTTCGATGCGGGGCTGCACTGCAGAGAGAAATAAACGCAAGTCGTCCTCCACCTGCAGCCTTGATCTGTATTTATTTTTAATCATGGTCAGTGCGGAAAACCCACACTCACTCAAGTAAGTGGAGAACTCGCTCTCCACAGACAACCAGAAACGCGTGATCGGCATTTAGTCTCTGCTTCAAGTCCACATTCGAGCTGAATAAAATGTAAAATAAAAAAGTTCTATTTCGTGCATTGATTTGTATTAGTAGGCCTACACTAGTCTTTTCTGTTTGTGTCAGCTGCAAAAATTAAGTTGAAGATCGCCATCTCCGTATTGAACACGCCTAAATGCACATCATGGATTACATTGAGTAACGTTAGCTAGCCTATTTCTTTTCGTTTTGAATAGTTTCGTTTAAAGAAATGTAAAGCTTTCTTAAATATGTTTCATGTCTATGAGGCATAAACTGAGTTTCGATTAATTTATAATAAAAAATTAAAGAGATATGAGATATGAATTTATGATGCGCTCCAGTTCACGCGTGCAATGCAATTGATCGCGGCTATATTTGCTTCTTATTTATTAAATCCAGGCAATTTGTTGAATAAACATTTATTAAAATTAAGATACAATTTATACAAAACGAAATTCACTCTAAACTAAAGAAAGTCTTTCTACAAAACGAAACTTAATGAAGTGGTCAATCATGTCTGACCCACTCCATGTCCCCGATGCATCCTATCTTACTTATGGTGTTCACTTTTCATAATCAACATATAGATGGAAAAAAATAACATATAATATTTTAACATATGAAACTAAATGCGCTTATTTAATGGCTACAACACATAGGCTATTAGGCACATTCAAGTTAATTCTCCAATTAATTTTAAAATGATTGCAAAAAATAAACATAGCCTACCCCTTAAAAAAATAATTGTATTGCAGTTTTTTCTAAGTACAAGAAACACTCTTTCTGCGTAGAGTGTTTGTGTTGAAAACAGGTGCCATTCATAAAATCCTTCAGTTTTCGAGTAGGCCTATTGTTTGAGCACCTGTGCACACGTTGAGCCAGAAGGAGCCATTGCTTAATCTGTCAGCATTACTACTTGTCAGTAATCAGTCAACTCGTTTGTACCACGACGCAAGAATCCCGCGTAGCTTTTACCCAGTATACCGCGACGCGAGTATATGGTTTATTTTTATTTTTTCTTCACGTCGCGCCTCCCCTGTGGCTCTTTCGCGCCCCCCAGGGGAGGCGCGCCTCACCTATTGAAAACCGCTGGACTACAGCAAACGGCCGGTAGGCGACTACAGACATTCCTCCAGGGTGGCTGACATCACCAGCCCCAATATTTACATAAACCCCTCCTCCGAGAATATTAAATAAGGGGGGGCGAGGCCATTTTGTATCGCTGCGCTGTTGTGGTATAGTTAGGCTGGAGTGGTGTTGCCGCAATTCCGACGAAACGCTGTTATTTTCCTCCGGATTGCAGGTCTGGGGTACTTGCTTTGTTCAGCCTTCCTAGGGACGGGGGTGTGTTGCAGAGCGTTTAACATACACCATGTTATATGCATGTGTGTATGAGACAGAGGGGAACAGGTCGCATTTGCAGCAGATATATGCTGCCCATCATAAATCACAGCACGAGACAGACAGGGGTTGGAGGAGGAGAAGACTGGAAAATGTGACATAATAGACAATATTTGTCTGTATTTGCAATTCACGAGTTGCGAGACAAACACTGCCAGTGTGTGGATGCATGACGGGCGCGTGCGGCTCCCGCTGCACATTTTACAGAGGAAAGCTTCCACAATCTTCGCCAGTTCAATGCAGGATTTGCACAACAGCTTGTCCTGAAAGATGGATTTAAAAACAGAAGCTGTTTATGGGCCACAACCTGTAAGTATGATTTATTTTTCGTTGATGTGTTTTACTGTAATAGGTTAATTGTACATTGTAGCAAGGAAGTAAACAGATGACAACGCTGTTCTGCAAACCAGTCTGTTAAATGCTCATTCATACTTAACGTTATCCGACGAACACCTAACGTTACAAACACCTAACATTAAAATTTCAACAGCGAACTTGGCATTAGTGTAAATTATTCTTTGATTAGAGCTTTTATGTATTGTTTATCTACAGGCATGCTAAACATGGTTCTGTGTGTGATTTGGCTACTAGTAAAGCCAATGTTTAGTGTTCGTTTTGGGTTAATAGTTCTTGCGACAGATATTTGTCTATAATCGTTCTAAAAATACAAAAGTAACAGTGCCATTCAGTAGCGATCACTATAGATCCGCAGTCTTTACTCTTGAGGACTGAACAGGTTCTGCTCGATCATCTTCACTAAAATGTTCTGGGTCTGATTCGGGCTCAGATTGGTATGGTTTTATTGACGCCATTGTTTCTAATACCACCAAAGCATAGTCTACCGGTAAAGGTAAGGGGCGTGACGTTTCCGACAAACGTGCACTGCGGTTAGCGAATCACAACACACTGGGCCAGCTAACCAATCTGAGCCCATTGCGTATTTTTGAGGGACTGGCTTCATACAACCCGGAAACCATCAGACCGTTTTACAAGGAGGGACAGAGCGGTATCGAATAAAGGTTAAAATATATGAAAAATAATGCAATTTTTTAAAAACGAAGCATGAACACATGTTACAGTGCACACCACAAACACAATCAAGCCTTCGAAAGAATGTGTTTTACAACCCCTTTAAATGTGCCTTTATCACGGAGTGCAAAACAACTTTCGCTCTGTCCTCTATTAATGGCAATACACTGTAAAAACTAATTAGTTCAGTTTACTTAATTAAATTGTGCAAACTTGTTGCCTTAATTCAATTAAGTAAGCATTACTTAATTGCATTAAGTTGTTCTTACTTAAACCGTTTAAGTTTTGTCAACTTAATTCTATCTGGGACCTGAGGAAGTGTACTCCCAGAGTGCATTGTGGCATGAATAAATTAATTGCTTCGTTTTACTACGTTTGCCTTTATTTTACTATTTGTCTTTTGTCAGTATAACCCCAATAATGACAGCAAGTAAAATAGTAAAGGTCGTATTAATAATAAAAAAAAAAAAAAAAAAAAAAAAAAAATCCTTGTTACCATTGTTGTGTTTTGCATGCTGAATGTTGAAGTGTGTGTGTGACACACTCGAGCATGGTCAAATTATATTGTGACAAACATAGAGGGATTATATCAACTCAATTAAAAGGTTATACCATAAATATTAGCAAAAAAATGTTAAAAGGTCATTATTTGACATGAAAAATAGTTCATGTTCTATATCATTAATGGACAAATATTACATTATTTATATATATATATATATATATATATATATATATATATATATATATATATATATATATATATATATATATATATAAATATATATACACACATACATACACACATACATACAGACAGACATACATACATACATATATATATATATATATATATATATATATATATATATATATATATATATATATATATATATATATATATATATATATATATATATATTACTTCCCTTGTTTTGAAATCAATTTCTTGTTGCATTGCTGCATTAATAGGAAGTTAATTACTATAATTTGAATGAAGTTCCAAGTGTCCAACCACAGGGAACACTAATCACAATTATGGTGAGAAGAAGTGGAGGAAATGAGTGATAAGTCTAGAAAAAATTGCCCCGCCTCAAAAACACTTTGCCCGTCCGCCCGTCCACCCGCTTGTTTTTTTGCTTTGGCAAAATGGTACTCAAACCAGTCAAGTAATGTTTACTTGAGTTTTCTAAGTAACGAAGGCATAGCATGCAAATAGTTCAGATTACTTACTTGTTTTAAGTAAGGTCAACAAATTATTGGACATTAAGTAAAGTTTACTAAAAAAGTCTTAGTAAGAACAACTGTTGGATTTTACAGTGGATTTTTTGTGATGCATTCATATACAATCAATCTCAAATAGGGTACTTTATCTACAAGTTAACTTTCCCAACATTAATCTTATGTTATCAAACAAATGTTATTCCGATGCATTGCATGACTGAAGGCGAGCGCACAAGCATTTATAGATACTTTACAGAAAACGGCATTACACGGTCCTTAAAGGGTTAAGTTAGTTCACCCAAAATTTTTAATTCTGTCATTATTACTCTCCCTCATGTCGTTCCAAACCTGTAAGACCTTCGTTCATCTTCGGATCATAATTCTTCTCTACGGTCTTACGGGTTGAGGTCGACATGAGGGTCAGTAATTAATGTATGAATTTACATTTTTGGGTGAACTAACCCTTTAAGGGGGGCGTTTCCCCCACTCTATATTGCAGACAGAAATGGGAGATTATTCATTATAAACATGCTGAAACAATAAAAACATATCAATTAAGATAATGCTGCCCAATTAAAATGAACGATGATTGCGCATAAGAAAGATAACGCAGCCTCTGTTGTTATTGATTCTTTGCGGACGACTACCGGAAGTTAAGTTTGGGCCACAAAAGCGTGCATGCGCAGTAACGTTTGTTTATGTTGTTGCCGTTGACACCGTCTATATCTTGCATCTTTTTTCATTTCACTACCCTATGTCTCATGTTTTTCTTGCCCCTTATAATATACATTTAATATACATTTATAATATACATTTATTATTGTTTTTTAAAAGCAATATGGCACTCAATACCATGCTATATATACTTAATAACATGCATGCAAATTAACCCTTGTGCGTCAATTAAATTAAGTTACACTTAGGTCCACAGTGAACAAAAATGTCCATGTCAAAAAACTGTCATAAAAATGTAAAGCATTTTAAATAAGACCCTTGGCAGATTATTTTTGAAGAAGAAAAAAAAACAAAAACAATTTATAGAGGTTTAAGTTTATGAAAATGATTTATTAACATTATTTTTTTATAAAATATATATTTTATTAAACGTTGAACTCTAAAACTGCTATAAAATCAAAGCCATACATCTAAACAAGTTGTGTTCCAAATTTGAGGTTGATATCTAAAAAAATTTGCTTTCATTTGGAACAGTACCAAATTTTCCCCATTGGATACCAGCAAAGCTCTGCTGGTACACACAATGGTTGGATTTGTGATTTGCAGTACAGTAGAGTTTCTCTCTCTCAAATATTACAAGCACACACACACACACACACACAATATGTTTTATTACACACATACAAACCACACTCTGACATCCATACCAACACACCCACACAATTATAGCTGCATAATTTGTGTTACTAGTGTAAAATGTTGTGTTACTAGTGTAAAATGGATTTATGAAAGGAAATTAGAGTGAAATAGTAAAATTCCAAAAATGGATGTAGTTGGCATTAACACAGGCAAAATTATAAATAAATCAAAAACTAAACTGAAAAAGACAAAAATGTCCTACATGTTTTCTTGTTCGAGAAGCTGTTTTACTCAGATATATATCTCAAAAGGGAAGAAAAAGCTACCGCAACTTCCATTTCATGCCGACATTAAAAAAAAGGAAAAATGTATGCACCATGTTATCATTTCATTGAACCAGGGCATAGTTTCCTCCACCAATAACCAAAACAAGCAAGAACAGTAGAAAGTAGAACATTCTGATAAGGATGCTTATATAGTATGCAAACATAATGGACATGAACTTTGCATGTGTGGATGTAAGCTACCACAAGATAACATTTTGTAAAATAAATTAATCAATAAAATCTCACAAGGGAGCATGTCCCCAAACCAACACCCTTGCATTAAACTTTATAACATCTCTAAATTGATACTGCAAGTCAGGTGGTAGAAGCAAACCAAAATTGTCAATAATATTGTTTCACAAGCCACCCCATAATCTGACAGAACTCTGTGGAATTGTACAATACTGTGAAACTTGATGAGTCCAAACAATGCCATCAAGCTTTCAACACACCAAAGGCCCGTTCTATTATGGATCATATGCAGCAATGCGACAACCAATATGCCTCCTCTCTTGCTCACTGAAGGTTGTTGATTGATGTGAGCAGCCAGATTCTGAGTGGGTATCCCACTGTCACATAAGAGTTAAATGAATAAAAGATTATACCAAATAGGCTGCTGGTGAAATCGCATCACACTTTACTGCAGGCAAAGTGGTTGCCCACCATAACACACAGCTTGAGCCTGCAGTCTGTTTCATACATTTACTTGCATTACCTCGTGATTACATTGGTCAAAGGCATTTATGCATCACACATTAATTGCATACTGACGGAATTAAATGATTTCTGTTGAAGTCATTCTCTGTAGGTGCCTTTATTACGTGAGTGCTGTTGATTGCAGCAATTACATATGAAAATCCTGTGATCAGTGCCAATCAGGGCATTTTTTTTCTTCTAAAAACTGCTTGCACCCTGCAGTAACAATACTTTTGATACTGATGTTGTCTCAATCATCACATATTGATACTAATTTTATTAATGTTACATGGAAATTATATATAAGCATTGAAGTTAAAAAAAACCAACAACATTGCTCCAAAAAGTTGCTCCATGTATCATCGCCTTTACTGTAAAGTGTTACCAAACATTTAATTTTATTTGATATTTTGTAATTTAGGCCTACATGTATTGTAATATGGCTTTCAAATATGACGCTGAATGACTTTAATTACAAAATATATTCTCAGATATGGACAAAAACTATCTAAATATATAATTATTGGCAGTTCTGGCCTTCATTTTATGTGATGCTATTAAAACTATAATAAAATATAATATTGATTACAAAAACGTATTCTCTGTGCTTTACCAGTTTTTACATTGGTGCTATTACAATACAAACATCAATTGTCAGAGGTTTACAGAAGATCGTGCTCTACATTTTTTTTTTCTTTTGCTTTGGCATACTTAACTTGTTTTTCTATGTTTTTCAGTACAGATGTGAGACTTTCATTTATCAGTGATTACCATCAGATTTCTCCCCTCTCTCCCTCTTTCTCCTGCCCTTGTCATCTCTTTCATCTCTCTCCTCTACGTTTAACTGATCACTGCAGAGAAAACCAAAAGGACATAAATGGTAAGCCAGTAGTTTGTACAATCAGAGCAGAGCCACATCGCCCCCATCTGGCCATAAAAGTAAATGTTTTGTCACCTCACGATGGCTCCCCTCATGGCCAGAGGGATTTCTATGTTTAGCTGCAATACAGTGGTGGTTGTGAGAGGCCTAATTATGCGTGGCCACCCCCACTCATACAGGCAGCATGAGCACATACTGTCAGAAACAGCTGTGAGGGGCAAGAGACTTCAGAGAGGGGAAGTAAAAGCCGGGAGCAAGAAAGCCCAAGACATCATGTGATAGCATTACAGGCGAGAAAGCAATAATAGAGAATACTGTCTGAGACAGAGACAAAAATACACCATAATGGGGAGGAGAGTTCAGCAGAGTTTACCCTGGTGTGAAGGATGGATAAAAAAAAAAAAATGCTTTATGCTGGTTTGGTGCTGCTCTAGCTGATGTTCAGTAACAAAACTTAGCTAGCGAAGCTGGTTAACCAAGAAAGAGGTTGGTTTTAGTTTAAAAACAGTACTGCCTTAGGACGGTTCAGATCATATCTTGAAGATAGGTCTTTTTCTGTAGAGTTAGGTAAGTTCTCTTCATCTTCTGCTCCTATTATTAGTGTAGAATCTCAGGGCTCTATTCTGGGCCCGCTTCTTTTTAATTTATATATGTGTCCACTGGGTGATATTATTAGGAAGCACAGAGTTTCGTTTCATTTTTATGCTGATATGCAGCTGTACTTTCCATGTAATGGAAGCTGGTGATTCCATTTGCCAATTGTTGGATTGTATCTGAGACATTAAGAAATGGTTATCAAATAACTTTTTCCAACTTAATGGGGACAAAACCAAAATAATTGTTTTTGGTCTCCCAAAATGGAGAAGTGGTCTCATTAAGGAGCTGGGCAATCATTTCCCCTCAATTTCCTCCCAGGGTAGGCATCTTGGTGTCATCCTGGACTGTTTTTTTTAAATCAATTAGGCTAGTCAGACTTGAGAGACAAGCTGACCGCCTAGCTATACTAGCTAAACACCAGCTTGGCCAGGCTATGTTTAAAAGTAGTTCAGTTGCTTATGGTACAGGTAGTTGGTTTAAAGAGATAGTTCACCCAAAAATGAAAATTACCCCATGATTTACACAAAAGTGTACCGCCTCTCGCAGTTCCAAACGCTTATGCTACGTCTGACATCATACGTCGCACCAGTTACATATGAAGAGTTCAGATGCAAAAGCCACTAACGCCACCGCCGTCAAAAGTGAGATGATGATATTGAGCAAAATACTTTCATTTCAAATCTGCTAAATCCCAGCGTCAGCCCATTAAGAAATACCAGTTTGTTGCCAGAAACCTCTAAACGCCACTTCCCTTTGTCAGCAAAATCCTCTAAGTCCACAGAAACCATGATGAATGACGCTGTGTGAAAGAGCCGTCTTTCATTTTCCAAGCTTCCATCGTTACAGTTGCAATGACAGGATTTTGCGAGTAGCAAGTAAACACAACAGTGTTCCTTGTGCTTCTGTAAAACTCAGTCAACTTGCATCACAGCTGTGTGGATCAGTTTCTTCATTGTTACATTTTGAATTCTGCTTTCATCATTTGCAATGTTTCCAGTTGCGCCTTTAGTGATTTTGCAACTGTTTATTATGTATTTTTTTGTCCAAACAGTCCACCTTGGAGGTTTTTTGCAAAAAAAGCCCACATGGACTTAGCTGGTTTTGCAGCAAAAGACTAGCCTGGAGGCCAGCCGAACTTAGCCACGCCCACAACATTTGAGCTCGGGTAGTTCGGTCTGGACTTGATCGGTAGAGGAGTAATTATGCCCGAACAGAAAATGTTCGGACCAATGAAATTGTCAGGGCAGGATTTAGACGATGATGGACAGATGATAAACAGTAACGTAATCATCCACGTCATCAAATGCGCTTGGGTTGAATTTGTTCTAATCCTAAACGGAGAACTTGTTCGTATATGCATTCACCTTTACTATTTCTCTCAGAAATGATGATCGTGTTGGTAAGTACTCTGTGTATCCTTAAATTCTTTTTTTACAACCCGGGCCAAGATCGTTTTCACTCATCTTTTTCTTCTAACATTACTTATTCCAGCGTGCATGCAGACAGGGTTGCCAAGTTTTTACAACAAAACCCGCCCAATTGCTACTCAAAACTAGCCAAAAACAAGCCCAATTGCTTTCCGGGGGGGGGTTCTCCGGAAAAAAATGGCATTTGGGGGGAAAATATGTGTTATTTTGGCAGGGCTGCCTGCTAAAATTGGCATTCCTGGGTCTGTATATCACATAATTGGGGTCGCTTCAACCCGCAGACATGGAAAACAACCCGTGGATTTGGCAACACAGAGTTCTATTGACATTCGACAACTAATGTTATGCGTCGCTCTGTTGCTCTGATTGGTTGTAGGTCTATCCAATTGAGGTCTTTCCTGGTTCGGTTGAAACACGCCCCATAATCAGAGCCCAACGGAGCAGTATCAGACTCATATTCTGACTAGAATTGAGTATGACGACGTCAGGCTAGCAAAAGACAGTTACATTTGTTAAATACCCATGAATTGACTCAAGTGACATTTTTGGAAATAAGGCATTTCAATAACTGACAAATAACCTTTTCATTGCCATTAAAGTGAAATTACTGAACCTAAACATAGGAGCCTGATTTGTTTTTTAAAATGCTAATTTAAAAGAAAACAATGTCAGATGGACTTAGAGGTTTTTGCATCTGAGCTCTTCATATGTTGAATATGGAAGGTGGTCTGGCAGAAGCTTTTGTACTTTTTTTTTTTTAAATATGGATATTTTTCTCACACAATCGATTCGCTTTAGAAGGCCTTTATTAACCCCCCGGAGCCTTGTGGATTACTTTTATAATGGATGGATACACTTTTTGGCCTTTTGGACTGCCATTTACACAGAAACACAGAAACGTTTCGCTAGATAAGACCCTATTCCTCGTCTGGGATTGCACAGAGCCTCTGAAGCCCTTCAAAGCCCTTTGAAACTGCATTGATTTGGACCTTCAACATTTTGGTTGCCATGGAAATCTATGCTGGGGAGAAAAATCCTGGAATGTTTTCCTCAAAAAATGTAATTTCTTTTCGACTGAAGAAAGAAAGACATGACCATCTTGGATGAGGTGAGTAAAATTAAATTTTGAAGTGAACTAATCCTTTAAGCACTCATGGATAAGCACTTGAACAAGCTGTAACAAAATTACAGTCATTTTATTTTCGTTGCTCCTCCTGTAACAATGTTCAAGGCTCAGGGAAAAAGGAGATGGGAACCGGAGAATGATCAACGTAAAGTTTAATCATAAAAATAAAATAAACAACAAAATGAAAGTAAAGTATAAACATAATAAAACACAACATAAATGGTAACACTTTACAATAAGGTTTCATTAGTTAACATTAGTTAACTACTGTGGCAGAGGGGGCGTGGTTCAGCGAGGTTTGCAGCAGGAGAGAAAGGCGGGAGACGAGCGGTAAGTGAGTGGGTTAGACACAAACCACCTACACCTGTCTCTCATTCCAGTAATGGGCGCGGGGAGAGTATAAGAGCCATGGAGAAACGGAGGACGGAGAGAGAGAGGAGGAACTACTGACGTGCATTGAGTTCCCGGATGGACGCAACCCGGAAGTGTTGACGACGGATGTTATGAGTTGACAACGAATGTTATGAGTTAAAAGTGCACTCTAGTGCGAACACGAAACGACCTTGAGTTTATTAATAAAAACGTCAGTAGTTCAGCCGACCCCTGTGTCCCCTTCCTTGCCTTCCTTACCCGAACCTCTACACTGGTGCCGGAACCCGGGAGGAAGAAGGACCCACGCCGCCGCCATGCAGGCACAACCGTCCTCTTCGCCATTTGCGGATGTCATCACGTCCCTCGCGGTCCTACATCGCGAACAACATCAAGCCCTGCTGGACCTGCGTGCGGATCAAGAACGCCGCTTCCAGGCGATCATCCAAGCCCAGCAGGAGGACCGCGAGACGTTCCGGAGCTGGACGGAGGTTCGCGACGGAGCCACCGAGCAGTCCACCGTCCCGCTGACTGTCCCGCTGCACAAGATGGGACCGCAAGATGACCCGGAGGTCTTCCTGGAACTGTTCCAAAGATCCGCGGAAGCCGGCCGGTGGCCCCGTGAGCAATGGCCGATGCGCCTAATTCCGTTATTGTCTGGAGAAGCTCAGGTGGCTGCCCACCAACTTCCCGTCGCGAACCTCCTCGTTTTCGACGATCTGAAGCGGGCCATTGTCCAGCGGGTCGGCCGCTCGCCCGAACAACACCGCCAGCACTTCCGGTCTCTGGACAGGGGCGATGCGAGCCGGCCCTTCGCGTTGGCCCAACAGCTCCGGGACTCGTGCCGCAAATGGCTCCGGGCCGAGGAAAGCGACGTGGACCAAGTTATCGATCTGGTGGTACTCGAACAGTTCATCGCTCGGCTGCCCAAGAAGACGGCCGAATGGGTTCAGTGCCACCGACCCACGTCGCTGGACTCGGCCATCGATCTGGCGGAGGACCACATGGTGGCGTGCCCAGGGGTCGGCGACATTACCACCACTAACTCTCTCCCTCTCTCTCTTCCCTCCCCCTCTCTCTCTCGCCCTGTCCCTCTGCCTAGGTCGAGACCACCAGTACCTCCTCGGGCCCCGCCCCGGAGCCGGGGACAAGGTTACTTCGGGTCCTCCAGGTTCCCGCCTAGGGGGGCGGGGCCTACGACGGGCGGAGGCGACAGTCCTTCCGTTGCTCCGCTCTCTCCGCGCCCAGTCTCCAGCCCACTCCCCGCCACCGGAGCGGCGGGTAGGTCTGGGCTGGCCTGTTGGCGTTGCGGCGACCCGGACCATTTTATCGATCGGTGCCCGGTGATGGAGGTGGGGCTGATGGTCCGGGTCCCGGACGGTCCCCAGGTCACCCCCGGTCAGGCGGGCGAGTACCAAATACCTGTGAGTATCGAGGGGGGTACTTATCAGGCCTTGGTGGATTCAGGTTGCAACCAAACCTCCATCCATCAAAGCCTAATTCAATCGGGGGCATTGGATACAAGCCGCGTGGTTAAGGTGCGGTGTGTGCACGGGGATGTGGTGGAATATCCGGTGGTCCCAATCTCTATTCAGTTTCGGGGGAAAAAGCATAGAGTTGAGGTGGCGGTTAGTCCCCACCTCCGGCATCCACTAATTTTGGGGACGAATTGGCCCGCTTTTCCGGTTTTATTGGGGGCTTTAAGGGTGGATGCTTCTTGGGGAAAAAAGGCACGGGAGGAGGGGGCGCGAGTCCAGCTGGGTGAGACTGAGCCAGGACCCAGGGCTGCTGCCTCAGAGGAACCGACCGGGATCGAGAGACTAATTCTCTCGGACCGGGATGACTTTCCTCTGGAGCAGTCCCAGGATGAGACGCTAAAACACGCATTTCAGCAGGTCCGTTCCATCGATGGCCAGGCTCTCCCACCCGCTCGCCCGCTCTCCTATCCGTATTTTGCCATTATAAAAGATCGGTTGTATCGAGTGACCCAAGACGCTCAGACAAAAATAGATACGACCCAATTATTAGTTCCGAAGAGCCGCAGGGAAATGCTTTTCCACGCGGCTCATACGAATCCTATGGCGGGACATTTGGGACAGGCGGCTACACTGAATCGTCTCATGACCCGATTTTTCTGGCCAGGCATTCATGACAATGTGCGCAGGTGGTGCGCGGCGTGTCCGGAATGTCAGTTAGTGAATCCCCTGGCCGCCCCAAAAGCGCCTTTGCGCCCCCTTCCATTAATGCAGGTCCCCTTCGAGAGAATTGCGATGGACCTCATCGGGCCATTAGAGCGATCCGCACGAGGACACCGCTTTGCATTAGTCATAGTGGACTATGCAACGCGGTATCCGGAGGCAATAGCCCTCCGCACCATTTCAGCGAAGAGTGTTGCGGACGCGCTATTCCGTCTTATCTCCCGGGTGGGGGTTCCAAAGGAAATCCTCACCGATCAAGGCACGGCGTTTATGTCACGGACGTTACGCGAACTGTACGGGTTATTGGGCGTTAAATCGATTCGAACTAGCGTCTATCACCCACAAACAGACGGTTTGGTCGAACGCTTTAATCGCACGCTTAAATCCATGATCCGGAAGTTCGTGCAGGATGACGCCAAAAATTGGGACAAGTGGTTAGAACCCCTCTTATTCGCTGTGCGGGAAGTCCCACAAGCCTCCACGGGGTTTTCCCCCTTTGAGCTCCTCTATGGACGCCAGCCTCGAGGGGTACTGGATGTCCTGCGAGAGGCTTGGGAGGAGGGACCTTCTCAAGGCAAAAACGAAATTCAATATGTGCTGGACTTGAGAACAAAACTCCACACGTTGGGGCGGCTATCACGGGAGAATTTGTTACAAGCCCAGGATCGCCAAAGCCGGCTGTATAACAGGGGAACGAGGCTGCGCAAATTTTCACCGGGAGAGAAAGTACTCGTATTACTCCCAACGTCTAGCTCTAAATTAATGGCTAAGTGGCAGGGGCCGTTTGAGGTCGCACGACAAGTCGGGGATCTTGATTATGAGGTTATACGGTCCGATAGAGGAGGGGCGCGTCAAGTATATCACCTCAATCTCCTAAAAAAATGGAATGAGGCCGAATCAGTGATGTTGGCGTCGGTGGTTAGCGGAGAGGATGATCTCGGCCCAGAGGCGAACATCAAACCGCAATCCTTCGCTCTGGCCCCAGGGGGAGATCACCTCTCACCGGCCCAACTCATTGATTTAACAACATTGCAGGCGGAGTTCGCCGACGTGTTTTCGCCTCTACCGGGCCGTACGAACCTCATTCAGCACCACATTGAGACCGAGCCGGGCGTGGTAGTTCGCAGTCGGCCGTATCGTTTACCTGAACATAAAAAAAAGGTGGTTCAGGACGAATTGAGCGCGATGTTAGACATGGGAGTAATCGAGGAATCTAACAGTGACTGGGCCAGCCCGATAGTTTTAGTTCCGAAAACAGACGGCTCCGTCCGGTTCTGCGTAGATTACCGCAAGGTGAATGCTGTGTCGAAATTCGACGCGTATCCAATGCCTCGGGTTGACGAGCTGTTAGATCGGCTAGGCACGGCTCGTTTTTATTCGACATTGGACTTAACAAAGGGCTATTGGCAGATCCCCTTGTCTCCATTGTCCAAAGAAAAGACTGCTTTCACAACGCCGTTTGGGTTACACCAATTTGTCACCCTTCCTTTTGGATTGTTCGGGGCACCCGCCACTTTTCAGCGTCTCATGGACCGGATTCTACGGCCCCATGCGGCATATGCGGCTGCCTATCTAGATGATATCATCATTTTTAGTAATGATTGGCAGCGGCATATGCAGCATTTGAGGGCCGTCCTGAGGTCGCTGAGAGGGGCGGGGCTCACGGCCAATCCAAAGAAGTGTGCGATTGGGCGTGTGGAAGTGAGGTATCTGGGCTTCCACTTGGGGCATGGACAGGTGCGTCCCCAAATTGATAAGACTGCTGCGATTGCGACCTGCCCGCGCCCCAAGACCAAAAAGGAGGTAAGGCAGTTCCTGGGGCTGGCGGGATATTACAGACGCTTTATTCCCAATTATTCGGACCTCACTAGCCCTCTGACTGACCTTACTAAAAAGGAGGTGCCAGATACGGTCCAATGGACGGAGCTGTGTCAGCAGGCCTTCACTCAGGTAAAGGCTGCTCTATGTGGCGGGCCGTTATTACACTCTCCTGACTTTTCTCTCCCTTTTTTGTTGCAGACCGACGCGTCGGACAGGGGGTTGGGCGCGGTCCTGTCCCAGGAGATGGAGGGGGGGGAGCGGCCGGTGCTGTACATTAGCCGCAAGCTCTCTAAGAGAGAGGCTAAGTACAGCACCATTGAGAAAGAGTGCCTGGCGATCAGGTGGGCCGTTCTCACCCTCCGCTATTATCTCCTGGGGCGGGAGTTCACCCTCTGTTCGGACCATGCCCCGCTGCAGTGGCTCCACCGCATGAAGGATACCAACGCGCGGATCACCCGTTGGTATCTAGCTCTTCAGCCATTTAAGTTCAAGGTGATCCACAGGCCGGGTGTTCAGATGGCGGTGGCTGACTTCCTCTCCAGGAATGGGGGGGGGGCCGCAGGCCGGATGGCTCCCCGGCCTGAGACGGGCGGTGGGGGTATGTGGCAGAGGGGGCGTGGTTCAGCGAGGTTTGCAGCAGGAGAGAAAGGCGGGAGACGAGCGGTAAGTGAGTGGGTTAGACACAAACCACCTACACCTGTCTCTCATTCCAGTAATGGGCGCGGGGAGAGTATAAGAGCCATGGAGAAACGGAGGACGGAGAGAGAGAGGAGGAACTACTGACGTGCATTGAGTTCCCGGATGGACGCAACCCGGAAGTGTTGACGACGGATGTTATGAGTTGACAACGAATGTTATGAGTTAAAAGTGCACTCTAGTGCGAACACGAAACGACCTTGAGTTTATTAATAAAAACGTCAGTAGTTCAGCCGACCCCTGTGTCCCCTTCCTTGCCTTCCTTACCCGAACCTCTACAACTACATTAGTTAACATGAATTAATAATGAACTGCACTTTTAAAGCATTTATTAATCTTTGTTAATGTTAATTTCAACATTTACTAAAACATTATTAAAATCTTGTTAACATTAGTTAATGCACTGTGAACTAACAACAACAAACCATGAACAGCTGTATTTTTATTAACGAATGTTAACAAAGATGAACAAATACAGTAACAAACGTACTGCTCGTGGTTAGTTCATGTTAGTTAATACTCCTTTTTAAGGTTTAATGTATATTTTACACTGTCCCTGTTTAAATAAATAAATAAATGAAATGAAATACATTAACTAATGTTAACAAATGAGACATTATTGTAAAGTGTTACCACATAATTGTCCTTCACTGTCATTGCTCTTCCTTTTATCGCTCCAGAGCTTCTCCGTAATACTCGATTCCGGTGTGGTGTGCAGGTGATGCTCATTAGCACTCGCGCTACCGGCCTCACTCCGTTCCCATGGCTCTCTGCCTCACCCTGCTTGCCGCACAAGCGTTTCAGGAAGTGTGTGCCTCCGTGTCACAGGTTTTTGGCACCTGTGAACACACTCAACCTGTGTGTAATGTGTTTCTGTGCCCCACAGCTTGGGCCTTGAGGTAGCTAAGGCATAGCAGAGACTTAAGTTATGGGGATCGCAGATCGAGCTGGCTCGTACCAATTAAATTGTTGTTTTGGCCAGGGACGTCACTAGGATTGGAAGACAGGGGTCTTCCAATAGCCCCCCCCCCCCCCCCCCCCAGGGTATTTGTAACTTGCGTTTGCAAAATCTTTGCACTCACATCTAGAGCTACACTTGTCAACAACAGTCAAGAAACCAAGATGTTAACAAGTAAAACGTGAAAGACATATCCTCTTCTTCCATTTCTACCCTGTTAAAGAAAAGTTACTGTAATGTTAGCATTTAGACACATCAAAGCTGATTGGGGAATTTACTTAGGCCAGACTTTGCTCCTGATGAGTTACTATCAGCAATGACTTAAATGCTATATGTCTGCTCATGTAAATATGATAAAGTAATACTATATCTAATTCCTCTTTATATAAGATAAGTTGTCCACAGAATGCTATTTAATTACACAGAACCGCATGTATTCAACCCATTTTTGAGCTAAAATACAAATATACAGCTAATCCTAAATTGAGCTAAACCTATACAATACCTATACACACCCTATACTAAATTTACCCTATACAATAGCCTAATGACATAACATTATTTAATATTTGAATCACAGCTTATATAGTGTTTTGACATCAACAACCCAAGTGTATTTTACCACAAACTTGCGACTAGTTAACTTTCTAAAGTAGCAATCGCTTCTCGCGTCGACATTAACACACTGACAAAATTATAAAATTATATAGCTACGACCAAGATGGCGGCGCGAGTAGATCGCGAGGCTCAGCGTCTCTCCAGATTCTGCAATTTTGCGGTATTTTTCATGTTCATCTCGGGTCTGTTCGTACAGAACAGTTGTGCTTTTACATCGTACACCCGTTGTGAGCTTTTGGATATTGGTTTGCGAATTTCCGACAGTTTTATGGACAATCTTCAACTCCTTCCTGAGATCGCTAGGACGCCCGAGGCGATGCGCTCTGCCCGGCCGGGCGGAAGTGCTAGAAGGCGGCGCTGTGATCGTAAACTAAGGCGGGGTAAGCGTGGAGGTCTAAGAGCTAAGCTAAGGCTAACTCCTTACCGGCTCTCTTTACCCAGCATTTTCCTTGCCAATGTACGATCGCTAGTGAACAAAATGGAGGAGATTCGACTCAGCATTACACACAGTAAGAAACTTTTGAACTGTAACGTCCTAATCTTCACTGAAACCTGGTTAAACAGCGGAATACCGGACACCGCTATTGAGCTAGCGGGACGCCACACACTCCGGGCGGATAGAACACTAGATGGCTCCGGGAAGAGCAGAGGGGGTGGATTGTGCATTTATATCAACAAAGCTTGGTGCACAAACTCTGCTATTGTTGGGAGTCATTGTTCAGCTAACCTGGAGTTTCTCATGGTTAAATGTAGACCGTTTTATCTACCGCGGGAGTTCACCTCCACTATTATCACTGCAGCCTATATTCCCCCGGATGCTGATATCAAGCTTGCTATGAAAGAACTTCACGCAGCCATCAGTAAACAACAGACTGATCACCCGGAAGCTGCGTTTATTGTTGCAGGTGACTTTAATCATTCAAACCTAAAGTCAGTGCTACCCAAGTTTCACCAGCATGTTTCCTGCCACACCAGAGGAAACAAAACCTTAGACCATGTATATACAAACATGGCTGGAGCTTACGTTGCGACACCCCTCCCCCACCTGGGACAGTCAGACCACCTCTCTTTGTTTCTATCACCCAAATATTCACCCCTCATCAACCGTGTGAAGCCATCAGTAAAGACCATCAAGGTGTGGCCTGCGGGGGCAGACTCCACACTCCAGGAAAGGTTTCTAAACACAGACTGGAGTATGTTTGCTTCTCAAGCCACCAGTGGCGCTCACACGGACATTGACTCATTCACTTCCTCTGTATTGGATCATATCAATACCACCATCGACAGTGTTACAACCCAGAAACAGATCACCACATACCCTAATCAGAAGCCTTGGATGAACAGGGAAGTTCGACTCCTGCTGAAGTCACGCAATACTGCCTTCAGATCAGGTGATGCACAAGCCTACAGTACGTCCAGGGCAAACCTGAAGAGGGGCATCAAAAAGGCCAAGCACTGCTACAAGCTAAAGATAGAGGGTCACTTTTCCAACTCTGACCCTCGACGCATGTGGCAGGGCATTCAGGCTATCAGTGACTACAAACCCACCCACTCCACCCCCGCAGCCACTGATGTCAACTTCCTGAACGAGCTAAATTACTTTTGTGCTCGTTTTGAAAGAGACAACAGAGAAACTGCCACCAAGCTCAAACCCTCAGCTGACCACCCACCAATCACACTCTCCTCCACAGATGTCTGCAAGGCACTGAGCCAGATCAGCGCACACAAGGCTGCTGGACCAGACAACATCCCTGGACGTGTGCTCAGAGCATGTGCGGAGCAGCTCGCTGGAGTTTTTACAGACATTTTCAACCTGTCTCTTGCCCAAGCAGCTGTACCTTCATGCTTTAAACGCACTTCCATTGTGCCAGTGCCAAAACACTCTAACCCGAGGTGCCCTAATGACTACCGCCCTGTAGCACTCACACCCATCGTCATGAAGTGCTTTGAGCGGCTGGTCCTGGAACACCTAAAAGACTCTCTACCATCCACATTGGACTCACACCAGTTTGCCTACCGCAGCAATAGGAGCACAGAGGATGCCGTTTCCATGGCACTGCACTCTGTGCTCACCCATCTGGACCATAAGAACACGTATGCACGCATGCTGTTTGTTGACTTCAGCTCCGCATTCAACACTGTCATCCCATCCAAGTTAATAGCCAAACTTGGAGACCTGGGCATCAACACTTCAATGTGTAACTGGATTTTGGACTTCCTAACTGACAGACCCCAGAATGTTCGTTCAGGATTCACCTGCTCCACATCCATCACACTCAACACTGGTGTACCACAGGGCTGTGTGCTAAGCCCGTTTCTCTACTCCCTCTTCACCGCCGACTGCAAGCCTGTGTATGGATCTAATTCTATCTTCAAGTTTGCGGACGACACTACGGTGATCGGGCTCATCAGCAACAACGATGAGACTGCCTACAGGGAAGAGATCCAGCACCTGGCCACATGGTGCGCTGATAATAACCTGCTCCTCAACACCACCAAAACGAAGGAGCTCATCGTGGACTTCAGGAAAGAGTCAAGAGGCACACACGACACCATCCACATCAATGGAATGGCTGTTGAGCGTGTCTCCAGTTTCAAGTTCCTGGGGATCCACATCTCGGCGGACATGTCGTGGACGACCAACACCTCCAGCCTGGTCAAGAAGGCTCACCAGCGCCTCTTCTTCCTGAGGACACTGAGGAAGAATCAGCTCTCCTCGGCTATCCTGGTGAACTTCTATCGCTGCGCAATAGAAAGCATCCTGACCAACTGTGTGGCAGTGTGGTATGGGAGCTGCTCTGTTGCGGAGCGCAAGGCACTGCAGCGGGTGGTGAAAACTGCCCAGCGCATCACAGGGACTCCACTGCCTGCCATCGAGCACATCCTGAGGAAACGCTGCCTGCATCGAGCTCGCAGCATCCTCAAGGACTCCTCTCACCCAGCCCACAGACTGTTTTCTCTCCTGCCCTCCGGCAGGCGTTTCAGGATCCACCGGACCAGGACCAGCAGACTAAAGAACAGTTTTTTCCCCAGAGCTGTCTCTTTATTGAACTCAAACCCCCGTTGATCCACTTCCCTCATAAACTGATAACTCTCCTACCTCACATCTTCCTTCACTTTGTTATTTGCACTACCGACTGTTTATCACAGTAACAACTGTTTACATATGCATCTTGCACTGCCATATCTTAACTGGATTATGCTCATTTGCACTGCCGACTGTATTTATAGTACCAATGTTTACATTTGCATTTTTGCACTGTACTTCTAAATGTAATATGCAACCACTTTCCACTGCACTTTACACTTTTTTTTCCGGATAGCTCTGTCCATAATTTATTGCACTACCCTAATCCACTGCTATTCCTCATATTAGCCTAACATATTATTGTATACCTCTATCTGTAAAATTCTGTTTATAGTAATAGCCATCTGTATATTGTATTCATAGTACATATTCACCTGTAAATTCTGTTTATAGTAATAGCCATCTGTATATTTATTCACTGTACATATTCACCTGTAAATTCAGTTCTGTTTATAGTAATAACGTCTCTCTATTTATACATATTTATACATATTCAGTACATATCCATGTCCTGCACTTACGCATCTATTGTATATCCTGCACTTGCTGCTATTGCACTTCTGGTTAGACCTAAACTGCATTTCGTTGCCTTGTACTTGTACTTGTGTAATGACAATAAAGTTGAATCTAATCTAATCTAATCTAAATATTCTGAATTAAAAATATTTCAATACCACTTTTTAATGTGTGATTGTGTAAAGGTGTTCACAAGATACCAACCTTTCGAGAACTAGCTTTCAACGTCGAACACTCGTTCTCATGGAGACACCGGTGTGTGTGTGTGTGTGGGGGGGGGGGGGGGGGGGGGGGGCATTTAATCTGTAATTTTATTTTAGTTTTGCCAAACACAGATTACAGTTTTGGTTAGTTATCTTTTTTTTGTTGTAATGCCTCGTTTTTATTTTTATTTCAGTAAACGACAACCCACCTAGTTTTCGTTTTTTCGTTCGTTTTCGTTTATAACCTTGGTAACAACACGAGATGAATCCTCCAGTTACTTGCAGTAGCGCTCCGGTCTGCAACGCTCTGAAAGCTGCCACAGTTCACACCAATGCAACGAGACGCGGTGCATCATCTTGATAGCACAACAACTCTTTGTACTTCTGTCCAACTTCCGACTTTTCTGCAATTTTTTTTGTAGCTGGATATATATCATTTGTTGCGTCTAAATATGAATGAGGATACGGTTATTGATAAATAAAATTGTTATTGTTGTTCTTATTATCATTTAGGGGGGCTTAGGAACATTTTGGGGTAACTTCAGCCCCCCTAAAATAGGCCTAACGACGTCCCTGGTTTTGGCACACATACTCCAGACACCTGTCACGTTGATCACGTCCCCATAGCACCGATCCAAGATACAGTGTTTCGTTCTCCTTCTTATCGAACCATGCATGGTTACAGTTGTACAGTTGTGAGATGATTTATGCTGACAATGCCCTTTTTTCAGCATTGGACAAATGGAAATGGAGGGGCTGTTCTAATATAAAAGAGTAAGATCTTTTCTCTTTTAGTTGTTGGTTCATTGACAATTTAAGGTACATAAAAAGCTTCAGCCACAAACAAAATTGGAGAAATTCTTAAAATGTCAGCAATTGACGGCTGAGAAAACACAGCTCAATGCCCGCCTCCATTTGCCCTCTCAGAAAGCAACTAGGGGGCTCCATCAATAGTAAGTGAGAGCAGGTTCCTTACATCTTTTATTTTACATCCCACAGTAGTGTTAGCATGGTCATTGAGATGTTTATCAAGTTGTTTTTGTCTTTATTGTGACAGTAGGAGCAAGGGTTGGGAAGATCGCAATGCTGTATCACCAGCTCCTCAGATCTAATTATGTAATGTAAGGCAGTGTATTGTGTCATCCTCAAGAGGCCGCTATAACGCTGTTGCGTTATTACAGATTTGAGTAACTTTAGCGCTTTTTGAGCCTCTTGATTTACCATAGTGTTGATATGTTCTTCAGTTCATTTGATCAACTCTATAGGTAAGCCATTCTAACAGAAGTGGAAATGGAAATGGAAAATATCTTTGTTGTTTTCTCACTAAAGTTGAATTCATATATATAATTTCTGTTTTAAACTGCTTACTGCTTGTGACTTTACTGCTTAAAGACCTATATGCAGAATAATAGGGAAAGTCAAAATGTTTTGTTCTTTCTTTTGAACTCGATTGATGGATGGTGGCTAATGCAAGGCGGTGTAGGATAATATTAAGCAGTGAGAGCTTGCTGTTGAATTGCATGTGCACTTAAAACTTAACTTCAGTTCATTTGATCAACTCTATAGATGCTGTGGAACAAATTGTCAAGCCACGATACCGAACCCCTTTGTGTCCGCGTCCTCTCCCTCTACCACCATCCACGAACACACATAACACAATGCAGAGTAGCAGCGTCGGTGCTAGAGACCAGTAAACGTACCGGAGAGAGAGCGAGGGCGACGTAACATTGTATCTAATTATATAATAATTATATAATATATAATTAAGCATGGTCAGCTGGTGAATTTGGTACAACTAATAACACCTAATGAAGGGAAAGATGTATTAAGGTGTGAAAAAAATAAGATATTTAACCATCAACATGTAGTTTTTTCTGGACAAGAAACACTGAAAAAAATATAAGATACAGTGATATTCAACCTACACATTTGATAAGCCGTTTTGTTTCCCTTTTTGCATCATAAAAAAATATACATTTCAGGTACAACATTTTCATATCTGAAGAATGGAAGGCATGAATATGCAACACTTTTTTTCACTCTTGCTTAGTATTTATATTCATTCACTTAATGCATTTGGAGTTATTTCTTGAGTATTATCCTTATTCTATGCAATCATGATTGAAATTGTTGCTTACTGACATGATTCTTAGTTCCCTTTCGAGAGTACTCTCGTATTGCGTTTTGCTAAACGCTGCGTTTTGCTAAACGCTATGGGGGAATTTCCTTTCCGCGGGATTTTGAAGCAAATTTTTATCCTAAAAATACCATGTAAAACGCAGTGCAGCTGCACAGCTCTCAGCAGGAAGCAGCTGCGTGCTGATTGGCTGTGCCGCTGCAGCTGCAGGAACCTATGGCGAGACTCTAATATTCCCGCCACAAGGGGCTGCTGAATTTCCCTGCAGCCCTGAGGACACCGGATTCCAACCTGGTCTCCGCCTTCAGCCGCCTGCTGTTAGCACCGTGGACATATGGAGGTCTCTTCTTCTCTCCCTTCCGTCACGCTGATAAGCGCCGCGGACAGGGAATGTTATACTCCCGCCACGCTAATGGCGCCGCGGACATATGGAGCTCTCCTCTTCTCTCGCTATCAGCGCGGCGGGCAGAGAATGTTATACCCCTGCCGCGCTAATGGCGCCGCGGACATACGGAGCTCTCCTCTTCTCTCGCTTCCGCCGCGCTGATTAGCGCCGCGGACAGAAGACGAGTGAACTCAAGCCTAAGCTCTCCTCACTCTTCCTCCTTTCTACTCTTCTTCTCTCGCTCCTGCCGCTCTGATAATGGCCTTGGACAAAGAATGCTAGAGTAGACAAGCGAACTCAGGCTGCTGGATATATAGAGAACGCTCTTACGTCACAGCCGTTCACGCTGCAGCGCGCGCTTGCTGCCAAGGGAGTTGTAAAACTGCCTTATGGCAGCGCACGCGCTCTCTCCACAGCGCGACTAGAGCGCGTCCTACGTCATAACATGCGCTCTCCGTCTAGAGCATAACGGTGTCGTAAAATGCCATAACAAAAAGTAACATTATCCTACACAGTGTTACGAGTTCATCTGTAGGCAGTGTGCCAACATCAAAATTGTACCCCTACACTCAAGCACTTCCCTATGTTCCCCAGCTCCCTGCACCCAGGCGGCTGGAAACATTATTCCCACAGTCTACGAGCCTGTGAGCAAACATGCTCTCCTGTACACAAACACAATCTCCTTGGTAAGCGCCACTTCCACGGCGACCCAAATGAAGCGTGCGCCGTCATTCAGTGCACGCCGCCTCTCACAGTGCCACTAGCACAATGCAACCGGGCTAACAGGTCCCTGTTACTCAGTGACCCGCCCCACAAATTAATTCAACCCCTGGCTTCGCAGGCCGAGGCCTGGCAGGCTATTTCCGGCATTTCGACATGGGTGTTGAACATAATAAAACAAGGTTACTCGCTACAGTTAGCTTGCAGACCACGGAGCAAAGCGACATGAGTCACGTGCTTCAAATCGAAATATCAAAACTGTTAATAAAGGGAGCGGTGGAAACCGTGCACCCCTCACAGAGCGAGTCAGGCTTTTACAGTCGCTACTTCCTTGTACCAAAAAAGGACGGTGGTCTCAGGCCATTCTAGATCTCAGACATCCGAACAAGGCCCTTATGAAGCGCCCGTTCAAAATGTTGAAAATGAAACAAATCCTTGCGCACATTCACCTGGGAGATTGGTTCTTCACTGTAGATCTAGAGGATGCATATTTCCACATCCAAATAGCCCCTCATCACAGGCCATTCTTGAGATTCGCCTTCGAGGGGAAAGTTTACCAATACAGGGTGCTACCCTTTGGTCTATCTCTGGCTCCCCGCACGTTTACGAAGTGCATGGAAGCGGTGTTAACCCCGCTGAGGCTTCGGGGAATGAGAATTCTCGACTATCTTGACTGGCTCATATTAGCTCAGTCAGAGATACAGTTATTAAACCACAGATCTTGGCTTCTCAACCATTTGAAATGCTTGGGCCTCAGAATCAATGTGGCAAAGAGCTCATTGTCTCTCGCACACAGAACGTTTCGTTTCTGGGAACAGTGTTAGACTCACTACAGATGAACGCGCGACTGACGTCACAGCACGCGCTCTCTGTTCGGAACTGAGCGGTTTCCCTCAGGTCCAGTGTATACACTCCTCTCAAACACTTTTAGAGGATGTTGGGTCTCATGGCCTCGGCAGCGCCAGTCCTCAGACTAGGTCTGTTACACATGCGCCCTCTCCAGCGCTGGCTGAATTGCCGCGTTCCAGCTCACTCATGACTCTCGGGCCGATTACAAATCAAGATAGACCACAGCTGCGTATTGGCTCTGGTTCCTTGGAAAAATCCCGTCTGGTATCAGACGGGTGTGAGTTTGGGCACTGTTACGAAGTGGAAAGTTATCTCGACAGATGCATCCAACCTAGGTTGGGGAGCCCTTCACGAGGGCAGGCCAGTCTCCGGTCTCTGGTCAGATTCGGAAAAGAGCCTTCACACATAAACTGTCTAGAGATGAAAGCGGTCACGCTATTGCTAGGACGCTATTTCCTTCCGTACATAAAGCACCACCATGTCGTGATCCGAACAGACACCAGGTCAGTGGTAGCCTATATAAATTGCCAGGGCGGCCTAAGATCGGTTGGTCTGCACACAATGGCGAAAAAGAGTCCTAATATGGGCGGAGCACAACCTGAGTTCGCTGAGAGCGACTGGCGAGCTGAGAGCGACCACGAATGGCCCAGCCTTCCTCTTTATGCTTTTCCCCCAATCTCAATGTTACCTCAGGTCATAGAGAGGATCAGGGAGAGTAAATGTGCTGTGCTTTTAATAGCCCCGCTCTGGAGAAATCAACCATGGTTCTCACAGCTAAGTTGGATGTCAGATACAGCCCCGTGGCCAATTCCGCTGAGGAGAGACCTCCTCATGCAGGCGAAACGGCAGATCTGGCATCCCCGTCCCGATCTATGGGCGCTTCATGTCTGGCCCATCAACGGGTACACGAGAACCTCTCTGAAAGTGTATTAAACACTATTTCTGAAGCTAGAGCCCCCGCGACCAGGCGGCTCTATTCAGGCAATGGTCAGTCTTTTCGGACTGGTGTAAAGCACAAAGTCTGATTCCACATAATTGTGAAGTGTCAGAAGTGCTCACTTTTTTACAAGAACTACTGGACGCGGGTCGTTCCCCCTCCACGCTCAAAGTTTATGTGGCTGCTATAGCAGCGTACCACACTCAAGTGAATGGACTGTCACTGGGGAAGAACGATCTTATCGTGCGCTTCCTCAAAGGGGCTAGAAGGCTTCAGCTACCTCGCCCCCCTTCAGTCCCTATATGGGACCTGTCCACGGTCCTGGATGCTATGACAGGCTCAACATTCGAGCCTCTGCATTTGGTGAGCTTAAAGCTCCTATCACTCAAGACCATAGCAATCGCATCAGTTAAGTGAGTGGGTGATCTGCACGCGCTCTCAGTGAGCACCTCTTGTCTGGAATTTGGGCCAAACGCTGCAAAACGCAGCGTTTAGCAAAACGCAATACTTGTTCCCTCTTCTCAGGGAACCGAGGTTACGTAAGTAACCGAAGCGTTTTTCAGCTACTTGTTGTTTGTCTCTGTAGTTCTTAATTGGATACCTGATAGTCAGTCTCCAGGCTGCCATGTAAGAGTAGTTATTTTCATTGATGTAGTAATGGATTTTTGTTGTTTTAAACAATTTTAAGGCTTTGAACAATATAGACATCACAGACCGTGTGGCATTTTGTTTAAGTGTTTTGATATTTTTTAGTATTATCCTCATTTTGCTCAGTGTCATATATGCAAAGCAACTGTGAATAAGTCATGAAAGCAAACAGCCTTATATTGACTCATATTTGAAAAGCATTAATCTGTCTTTGCAGACAAGTAAGAACTTACATTTGACTGTGATGTATGATGACAAACACTTTTGAGGTTGAATGCAGGGTAATACAGCTCACACATTCTCACCTCCTACTTCATCTGGAATGCAGCATCCTTTCATGATGTAATGTGGTCAGAATAACATTTACAATATTTTTCATTGTTTATTCTGTATGATGTTTTCTAAAGTAATTCAGACACATAAATCAACATTTCACTCTCTCTCACCCCTTTTACTTTTAACTTTTACATAAGCACTTGAGCCGTATGATTATCATTCAGTTACGTTCAGTATATTTTCTACTACATACATATAAATATATAAACATCACCCATGCTTTTATGAAAAGCTGCTCTCAAGAACATACAGAATATGAAAAAAAAAAAAAGTGAAATTACATTTTGATCACATCCTGTAGACTGCAGCATTCATTACTCCCAACCTGGAACATCCGGAACATTTGTCCTTCCCCTTTCCGAGGACACGGATGTCAAGTTCATCAGCATGGGTTGCCTGATTGCTATTGCTTAATTAGAGTAATTACAGCGAAATGGATGAAAGGAGAGTTAATGTTTTCTTTCTTGCTTTTTTTTTGTTAGCAATAGAAACATTATATTATTCCAGTCTGAAGAAAAATTAAAAGGTAATAAAGTGGAGATATAGTGAGGGGAAAAAAAGTAAGAGTTATTTTTGATGAATAGGCAAGTGCTTTTTTGATAGAATGCAATTGAATCATTGGCTCTGTTATTGCAAACTCTTGCTAACTATATTCTAACTCAAACTTTTCAATTTGAAATAAAAATGGAAAGAGTTGTCGGAAGCTTAGTGGTGGTGGCATTGAAGTAATGCAATCATGGTGTAGTTCATTTAACTTTAACTTCTGTCGATTGTGTTTAGGCTTCAAAATTCATTAAACTTTAGTTTATTTGTAAAGATTATGTTGACAATATGACGACAATAGTTGATCTGAAAGAGAACACTGACAGTAAAGGAAGACTTTTATACTAATTCCCACCTTATTTCTAGCACTTAAGACACATTTCAGAGCACAACGACACGTGTAATTGAGAAATATAATTTATTTATATATAAATAATATATAGAATCAATACAGAAACAAACTCTCTGTGAAATGAGATACTAGTAACTCTTCCACGGATATTCCATATCATAATGATTCATAACAGAGTCTCAACTGAAAAACAAGCGCCCACACCGAGACTTTTTCAGCAGAGCGCCTAGCGTTTTCAGCCGGTTAAAATGCTTTGGTGGACACGCGGCCTAATGGTCTTGGTTTTGGTTTGTTTTGTTTTGGTTTCATTTTCATTATGTTCCCAGTTATGTTTCCATAGTTACTCATGAGTTCCACATCTGTTCTTAGTTCTGTTGATTACTCTGTGTGTATTTAAGCCCTTAGTTTCCTCTGGGTTCCTCAGTTCAGGTAAATCCCAGTTGCGCAGATGGGGCATGTTGTAACACTGCGTTAAATTCTGCTCCTATTTGAACTACGCTATTATATTCTATACTTTTATGAATTATATTGAAAAATCATGAGAAAAAGGTGAATAATGATTGAGAGTCAATGTTCAGAAATTATTTATTATTATTATGTTTTTAACTATGCTGTATAGCTGTATTTAGCGATGTGTTTGTTGTCAAACTTGTTGTGGGGCGGCAGTGGCTCAGTGGTTCATGTAGGTTGTCTACAAGGAAGGTTGGTGGTTCAATCCCCAGTGCCACCTGACCAAGTGTCGAGGTGTCCATGAGCAAGACACCTAACCCCAACTGCTCCCGACGAGCTGGATGGCGCCTTTTTTTTGGCTGACACCGCTGTCGGTGTATGAATGGGTGAATGTGAGGCAATGTGTGAAGCGCTTTGGATGGCCATGGGTCTGTTGAAAGCGCTATATAAATGCAGTCCATTTACCATCAAACTCAAAAATGTGTATATTTGTAATGATAAAAAAATGCCATTAGTTTATTTAATAATTGTATTTTATTGACAAAATATTTTAGTTAGTCTTTTTTTTTTTGTGATTATATCAGGTAACATTTTAAGCTGTCATTTGGTCATGTTACAATCACTGCATGAAAAGTGGGATTTTCGACCCCGTAAACGCCTGTAGACTCCAATAGGGGCTGGCTGCAGACTACAGGGCGAGTGGAGCTCCACTCAAGAGCGGAAATACGTCACCTCCACTAGTGGAGCGCCCGAGCGTATATACGTCACCCAACCGTCACGCATAACAAGGGAGTAGTTGAAATAATCGTATCAAACCCCTGGAGTACATTGTTATTTATTTATTTATTTTTTATAGGGAAAATACATTCATAAGAAAACTTTGAAATTTAATTAAACTCGCTTTTTAAATTACATAAAGAGGTGCGACGCCTCTAATTTGCATATGAATAGCAGCGAAACCAGAGAGTCAACGGCCAGACTTGAATTTACTCACTCACTATTGGCTGAAGCCACTACATTTAAAAAAGAAAAATCCCTCGTGATTGGTTGGCAGATCACTGCAAACCAATCATTATTGGTCCCCCTAGCTCATTATAAATGTAAACCCCAATAATAATAATAAATATATAATTTATGTTGTAATAATTTGTTTTATATTAATGTTATTGTGCAATGAAGTATTCATACCATCAAGGAATATATGGGAAAATTATACGGACCGTGCCGTTTATTCAAAGAAAGAGCTTCATTTATAAGCATACAGCTGTTCATTCAAAGAAAGGGCTTCATTTATAAAACACAGCTGTTTATTCAAAGAAAGAGCTTTATTGTTAAACACACAACTATGTACAGTGCAGCAGTAATGTCTCGTAATGTAATGTAAAGTTCGGCGAGCTCCAGGCTGCGAGAGGGCGGTGGCCGCACAATCCATCCAGACACCCCGTCAACAATGTCGTCTTCCTCGTCAGACATGAGTTCAATGGTCGCGGACTTCCAAATGTCCACCCCATCCAGCACACTCTCGCTTCCAGCAACTGTAATACAATCCATAAAGACAATAAGCAACCTGAAAAATACTCACATTGACAAAAAACGGATCAAAAACCCCTTATGACGACAAGGAAAACGAGGACCGTGACGTCGCCCGGTACGGCGCAGCCGGGGCCCCACCCTGGAGCCAGGCCTGGGGTTGGGGCTCGTATGCGAGCGCCTGGTGGCCGGGCCTTCCCCCACGGGGTCCGGCCGGGCTCAGCCCAAAGGAGCGACGTGGGGACACCTTCCCGTGGGCCCACCACCCACAGGAGGGACCGTAAGGGGCCGGTGCGGAGAAGATCGGGCAGCAGTCGAAGGCAGGAGCCTAGACAACCCGATCCCTGGACACGGAAACTGGCTCTTGGGACATGGAATGTCACCTCACTGGCGGGGAAGGAGCCTGAGATTGTGCGTGAGGTTGAGAGGTTCCGACTAGAGATAGTCGGAATCACCTCTACGCACGGCTTGGGCTCTGGAACCACACTCCTCGAGAGAGGATGGACTCTTCACCACTCTGGAGTTGCCCATGGTGAGAGGCGGCGGGCTGGTGTGGGTTTGCTTATAGCCCCCCAGCTCTGCCGCCATGTGTTGGAGTTTACCCCGGTGAACGAGAGGGTCGTTTCCCTGCGGCTTCGGCTCAGGGATAGGTCTCTCACTGTTGTTTGTGCCTACGGGCCGAACGGGAGTGCAGAGTACCCGGCCTTTTTGGTGTCCCTGGGAGGGGTGCTGGAAAGTGCTCCGACTGGGGACTCCGTCGTTCTACTGGGGGACTTCAACGCCCACGTGGGCAATGACAGTGACACCTGGAGGGGCGTGATTGGGAGGAACGGCCCCCCTGATCTGAACCCGAGTGGTGTTCAGTTATTGGACTTCTGTGCTAGTCACGGTTTGTCCATAACGAACACCATGTTCAGGCATAAGAGTGTCCATCAGTGCACATGGCACCAGGACACCCTAGGTCGTAGGTCAATGATCGACTTTGTGGTCGTTTCATCTGACCTGCGGCCGTATGTCTTGGACACTCGGGTGAAGAGAGGGGCGGAGCTGTCAACTGATCACCACCTGGTGGTGAGTTGGATCCGATGGCGGGGGAGGAAGCTGGACAGACCCGGTAGACCCAAGTGTACTGTAAGGGTCTGCTGGGAACGTTTGGCCGAGCCCCCTGTCAGAGAGATCTTCAACTCCCACCTCCGGCAGAACTTTGACCGGATCCCGAGGGAGGCTGGAGATATTGAGTCCGAATGGACCATGTTCTCCACCTCTATTGTCAAAGCTGCCGCTCGGAGCTGTGGCCGTAAGGTCTCCGGTGCATGTCGAGGCGGCAATCCCCGAACTCGGTGGTGGACACCGGAAGTAAGGGATGCCGTCAAGCTGAAGAAGGAGTCCTATCGGGCCTGGTTGGCTTGTGGGACTCCTGAGGCAGCTGACCTGTACCGGCAGGCTAAGCGGACTGCAGCCCGGGTGGTTGTGGAGGCAAAAACTCGGGCCTGGGAGGAGTTCGGTGAGGCCATGGAAAAGGACTATCGGCTGGCCTCGAAGAGATTCTGGCAAACCGTCCGGCGCCTCAGGAGGGGGAAGCAGTGCCCTACCAACGCTGTTTACAGTGGCGATGGGCGGCTGTTGACCTCAACTGGGGATATCGTCGGACGGTGGAAGGAATACTTTGAGGATCTCCTCAATCCCGCCATCACGCCTTCCATTGAGGAAGCAGAGGCTGGGGGCTCAGAGGAGGACTCGTCCATCACCCGGGCTGAAGTCACCGAGGTGGTCAAGAAACTCCTCGGTGGCAAGGCACCGGGGGTGGATGAGATCCGCCCTGAGTACCTCAAGTCTCTGGATGTTGTGGGGCTGTCTTGGCTGACACGCCTCTGCAACATCGCGTGGCGGTCGGGGACAGTGCCTCTGGGATGGCAGACCGGGGTGGTGGTCCCTCTTTTTAAGAAGGGGGACCGGAGGGTGTGTTCCAACTACAGGGGGATCACACTTCTCAGCCTCCCCGGGAAAGTCTATGCCAGGGTACTGGAGAGGAGAATACGGCCGATAGTAGAACCTCGGATTCAGGAGGAACAGTCTGGTTTTTGTCCGGGCCGTGGTACACTGGACCAGCTCTATACCCTCTACAGGGTGCTGGAGGGTTCATGGGAGTTTGCCCAACCAGTCCACATGTGTTTTGTGGACTTGGAGAAGGCATTCGACTGTGTCCCTCGCGGCATCCTGTGGAGGGTGCTCGGGGAGTATGGGGTCCGGGGTCCTTTGCTAAGGGCTGTCCGGTCCCTGTACGACCAGAGCAGGAGTTTGGTCCGCATTGCCGGCAGTAAGTCAGACTTGTTCCCGGTGCATGTTGGACTCCGGCAGGGCTGCCCTTTGTCGCCGGTTCTGTTCATAATTTTTATGGACAGAATTTCTAGGCGCAGCCAGGGGCCGGAGGGTGTCAGGTTTGGGGACCACGCGGTTTCGTCTCTGCTCTTTGCGGATGACGTTGTCGTGTTGGCCCCTTCTAACCAGGACCTTCAGCATGCACTGGGACGGTTTGCAGCCGAGTGTGAAGCGGCTGGGATGAGGATCAGCACCTCCAAATCCGAGGCCATGGTCCTCAGTCGGAAAAGGGTGGTTTGCCCTCTTCAGGTTGGTGGAGAGTTCCTGCCTCAAGTGGAGGAGTTCAAGTATCTAGGGGTCTTGTTCACGAGTGAGGGGAGGATGGAACGGGAGATTGACAAACGGATCGGTGCAGCTTCTGCAGTAATGCGGTCGATGTACCGGTCTGTTGTGGTGAAGAAAGAGCTAAGCCGTAAGGCGAAGCTCTCGATTTACCGGTCAATCTACGTTCCTACTCTCACCTATGGTCATGAGCTTTGGGTCATGACCGAAAGGACAAGATCCCGGATACAGGCGGCCGAAATGAGCTTTCTCCGCAGGGTGGCTGGGCGCTCCCTTAGAGATAGGGTGAGGAGCTCAGTCACTCGGGAGGAACTCGGAGTAGAGCCGCTGCTCCTCCACATCGAGAGGGGTCAGTTGAGGTGGCTCGGGCATCTGTTCCGGATGCCTCCTGAGCGCCTTCCCGGGAAGGTGTTTCGGGCATGTCCAACCGGGAGGAGGCCCCGGGGAAGACCTAGGACACACTGGAGGGACTATGTCTTCCGGCTGGCCTGGGAACGCCTCGGTGTCCCCCCGGAAGAGCTGGAGGAAGTGTCTAGGGAGAGGGAAGTCTGGGCATCTCTGCTTAGACTGCTGCCCCCGCGACCCGGCCCTGGATAAGCGGAAGAAGATGGATGGATGGATGGATCTAATATAATAAATCTTACCCTTTTTCTTCTTGATCGACTCCGAGCTAAACTTCGCAGTTTCCGCCTGCTATGGAAGTTCAGGTTGTTTGTATCTGAAGCTGCGGCGTGTCGATTCATAATACGTCTTACAGGCAGCTGGAAAACAATTACATGAGACTGGTATTAATAAAAACAGTCACGGTAAAATTAAACAAGGAATGAGAAACACATTAGAAGTTACTTACACACAATGTGGTCGTGATCAGCGGTTAAATCTGGACTCGCGGAAATCGCTCCAAGCAGATAAGAGCTCACGTCTTCGTTATGAAGCGAGGATAGTCTGTGAAAACAAAATGTGCAGTTTTAAGCTTGGATCTATTAACGCATCCATTTCCTTATACAGCTGAATAAAAGCATATTCGTTAAAACGTAACGTTACATTACCCATGCCCTTGTTCATAGCGCCTGCAGTTTGTCTCAGAGTTGTGAAGACGAAGACAGCCTCCTGAAAATTAGTCGAAAAAGTTGGTCGCGTCCATGCAGAGTTGAAGACGGCGTCCTGTTATAGTTGATCGCGAAAAAGGAAAGCAGCAAAAAACATAGGCAATGTAAAAAAAAAAAAGTTTAAAGCTCGTCTTCTACGCGTCATGGCCATGACCTCGACCTCGCACGTCATTGGACTAGGGCTCTACTATGGAACGCGCCCGGGGCCAAATCTCTTTATACGAAACGCGTGACTTATGACTGTTTTTTACGGTCTATGGTTTCAACACGCACTGTTTTCCGCGTCAACGCAGCAATTTTTTACGTGTTTCTTCTGTATGTGTAGACACGCACATTCTGGTCGTGTAACAGGCATACACGCACAGTCGACGCACAGTTTTAACATGTTAAGAAGACACATTTGAACGTGTTTCTTAACGCGCACATTCTGTACATGTCAAAGTGTAATATATATATTTTTAAAGCAGACTTACCTTTAGATGTAGCCTAGGCTACATACATATTAATATAAGATATTAATTAATTGCTTAACTGACTACTGTGCTAGAGTAAAGTAGCCTAATGTTACAATGTATATTAAGTAAGTGCTTAATATTATACAATTATTATAATTTATCTATATGGGTTATTGTTTGTTTTTTAAAGTTAGGCTATATATAATTTCTAAAAGTATATATAGGCTAATTTACACCACATATTTATAACTGAAAACACACACACACACACAACTTTATTCACTTTCACATAATAATGTTTTTGTAATTTGGTGTTTAGTTTGTTGTATAGTTTGTTTATACTGTTCTGTCTCTGTTTTGTTTCCAGGAACATCTGATGAGTGCTATAATAAAATGACTTCATTATATTTAAAATATGTTTTGATATACATTTTATTTATATTATTAATATTTTATTTACCCATAGTGTCTTTAGGAAGCCATAAGTTATAGAGACAAGAATAACTTTTGCCATTTAAATGCCACATTAATTTACTGAGGACCCATACAGCCAATGATCATGTGTGAAAACACATACATAAATTGATCACTTAGAAATCAAAACTAAGGTTTGAGAAATAAAGAATATGCATACAACAAAATATATTGTTTCATAGCAGCTTCAGTAACAAGCTCAAAACAAATTCTGCTGTAAACCGGCTCTAACAAGCCAATATAGTGTCAATATTCAGCTCAAGTGACTTCAGTGTTGATTCAGTTCAGCTGATTTCAGTTCAACTGTAAATCCCTCAGTTGTGCATATTTGTGTGTAGTTAGATATATGAAAAAACAACATTTTTGGAAGAGTTAAAATAGTTTTGCACAAAGTGTTGCTTTTGCAAGCGATGTCTGTGGTTTTGCATGTTGTGTGTTTTGTGTGTAGAGTTACAAGAAATGGAGCCATATATTCAGAAATTGTGTGTAAGCAATTAGATAAAACTGTAAATGAATCCAGTTTATTTTAGTTCAGGACTCATAGTCCAGGTGTTAGTAATCTGTGCTTAATCTTTGTTCCAGGCAACAATTTTTTAACTCGCGATTTACTAGATTAGGCCTACTCTTGGCATAATTTAAACCAGGAAACCACCTCTTGAAAATCTGCATTGATAATTCATAAAATGTGGTGTGAGCTCAATTTAAATGACAATTACAGAAAAACACAATCTGACTTAACTATAAACACACAAACTTGTACTTTTCACATTTATGATTAATAGCCATTTAAAAAATCATTCACAGTGCAGGGTGGAAAAATTAATTTTGGTATGTAAACTGTATGCTTTACTTGATTTATTTGTGTGCTTTGGTTCATTGTCTTGTTGCATCACATAACCTCTCTAAAGGTTGAAGACATGAACTGCTGTCCTGTATTTTTTTTTTTTTACATAACATTGGTTATTGCTAATGACATACAGAGTAATTAATCTACACTGTGAGCCCGGACAAGTTGAATCTACTTAAAAAATTGGAGCAAACTGGTTGCCCTAAAAATGTAGTAATGTGAACTAAAACGAGTACATTTAACTTAAATTTAAGTTAACATTTTAACTTAAACTTTAAACTTGTTTTAGTTAAAAAAATTCAGAACCTAGATAAAACTCCCCCTGCTGCTACTCTGATTTGCATTTGTGTAGCTCACAGCATGTTCATTTACATGATAAAGCCTCCCCTAGAATTAAGGGGAGGGGGGGTCATGGGGGGACAACTGCCAAGCAAGGCCCACGTCAATTTCAGACAATTTACGGCAGTTTTCAGTGTTGCCTGCAAATTGCCGTGCACAGTCGTAAACCTGAAGTTCCACGGCAATCTACAGTGCCACATACTGACGAAAATCCCACTTTTCATGCAGTGAATGTGCCCCTCACATGTTACAATGTGCCCCACTTATGGGGCATGCTGTCACATTTCACTTCCATTCTTTCGGAGTAAGTCAAGAAGTATACACTGTATTAATGAAACAAAACCACATCATTGTACTAGACATGTGTAAAATTAATGTGGGAAAAAATAAATACTCTGAACCCCAAGTGGATTTACACAAACTGATAAAGTCAAAAAGCGTTAGGTTGTGCCCCGCTCTCCCCCTACTCTTGTAATTCTCCATGTTTCCTAATTTAATTTATTAAAGACTGTTTGTGTCTTTGTGCTATCATTACCACCACCCATTCATGCCCATTACATGAGGTTCTCTTACATCATCTATCACTAAGTTCCCCTGAGTTCCTCAATGTTCTTTCATGATGTTGCTTGAAAGCTGCTGCTTATCTGTAGGGCTGAAAAGTTATGGAGCATGAAGTCCTCTGTTTGAAATTGATAAAGCCTGGAGAACTGTTTCCCATCAGGTCACACAGCTTATCGGCACAACCAGCCTGGAGTGATGGCCTGCAATGCTGCGCTCTGAGGACCAACACCAAGCCAATCATGGTGGATATTCTCTTTGGAGACTCTGTTGATGTGGCTGAACTGTAGGCTTTTCTTCATTAAATTGAAGAATCCTGCTGGTGTTTAGGAAGTTTATAAAAGTCAACTTCCTGAGGGGCAAAGCATGTTGAACTGTTGTTTCTGTAGAGTCTGACATTGAAAGGTGAAGTTTGGTTTGGGGATATTGATCATGGTAATGAATCAATAAAAGTTATCCACAATAAAGACAATTATTTTTTTGTTTTAAAATACTTTAAAGCACATGTGGCACGTTCTCCACACTCTTTGTTTTAATGCTATATTTTATGGTTTTTAAACCATTTTCAAGAAAGTTTCAAATTAATGAATGACTGTTAAATTATCATGTGATATAACGGTAAATCATTCATTACACACACATTTTATTGGTAACACTTTACATTAAGGTTCCCTTTGTAAAGGTGTTTGTTAATGACTAATAATTAATTTACAAATGCATTATAAATCGTTGATACTTGTGAACCATTCATGAGTTACAAACATGAATAACCTGTGTAAGTGAACCTTAATGTAAAGTGAACACATATGAACCATTCACTTACGCAGGTTATTAATGTTTGTAACTCAGTAATAAATGCTTCACATGTGTTCACTTTACATAATTTCATATTGATAAACAAGTTTTCAATCTATCTGCATCATGAAATAAATCAGGAATCTGGTTGAATAAATAAATGTATTTAAATGTATTAAAAATGGCTCACTCTTTGACAGGTATTGCGTTAAAATCACCCTTTTTATTCATGGAGTTATAACTGCTTATCAACGATTTATAATGCATTTTTAAATTATGAATTATTAGTCATTAACAAACACCTTTATTAACCCTTTACACATGGAACCTTAATGTATAAGTGTTACCATTGTTTTATTTATTTTAACAATTTATTTTGTTTAATGTATATCTTATTATTCTGTTTCTTTGACTTAATATGGAAATTGAAGTGATTAGTACTCGTATGCAGTATATAGTTCCCATAAGATTAGGAAATATTACAGACATGATATTTTTTCAAGCTTTTAAAATAGATTATTACAATGGTCTTCAACACTCCAAACAGAACATAAGAGTTAAAGAAGTTGTGGGCTATATTATTATGCCAATAGTGATATTCCTTAAATCTTTGATATTTCTGTTTTTATTTTTATTTTTTTTTATTGTGGCCAATCGTGTATAGATATATCACAGAAAATTCTGTTATTGTCTTATAAAAAAAGACCAATATTCATTATTAACAACAAAAAAGCTCCTCGAGAAGGCAGAACAAATCTGTCAACAAAAAAAAATCTAAATCTGGTTTTGTTTGGACAAAAACAGTCAGTTACAGACAAAACCTGATATATATTTTTTTCTCTCTGTCTGACAGTCTGTCTTTAACCAGCCAAACACTTTACTTGACATTCTATTTCACCATTAGTGTCCATCACACCCCTGACTGCAGTCTGTGTCTACCAGAAAGAAAGGTTTATGTGTGTGTACATGTGAATAAGACTACGTAAGCAGAAGGCCCACAGGGCAAACTGCTGTAACGTTCTGATAATTGAGTTTCTCCCGGCAGTGAGACAGTCAAACCAGGGCTGAATCCAGTTGTCCCATTCTTATCAGTAGTGTAATGCAAGGAGCAGAGGTGCCTTCCCACACACAGGCAGTTTGAATTAGAGTGAATGAAACAGGGAGAGAGAGGACACACAGCGAGAAAGGGAGGCTTTCATATAGAGGTGTTCAATGGGAGGGAAAAGAAAATGGCAGCTTTCATACTGACAATAAAATGGTCACTGCTATCTCCACAGTATGGGCAGCACTGCCTTGCACTTGATGTCTATAGTGTGTTTCTAACGACGGCCTCTGTCCCTGATTGCCTCCACTCCATCAACAACAGAGTGACACAATCTGTACACTCATAAATCCTGCTCACTATCAGTGATGAAAGGGGGGTTATTTCGAATCATGCCTGCAAGAGATGTCTTTAATTTCCCTCTCTCTCTCTCTCTCTCTCTCTCTCTCTCTCTCTCTCTCTCTCTCTCTCTCTCTCTCTCTCTCATGGTGGTGCTCCCTCTCTCTCGTATTGGTCTCTTGGTATTCCCAGCACTGGCTGACAGAGTGAGTGCCTATAAAACATGCAGAATGCCATCTGTGACTTTTCCCTTTGGGCATGACTTCTAATCAACAGCAGTCACAGAGCTTTATCCATTTCTTTTGTTCTGTAGATGCACACAGCATCAAAACATCCAAGCCCTTCACTTCAGTTCACTGCTGATAATTGGAATGCACAAACAGTTTTGTGCATGGCTATGTTTTTGCAAAATTTATAAATATCTTATTCTGTGGTTCACAAATGGAGTTTTCCATGTTTATGTGAAGGGAAGTAAAGTCCACTGAGTTTTTATTGGTGTGACTATTAAAGTTTTCCTGATGTTGTCTCGGTTTAGAGAGCACATTTCTGGTTGTCATCAAAAGTTAGTATGTTCAGATTGCATAAAGGATTGCATTTCTTCAATAAGGTCTATATTACCTGACAAAAGATGTTAGCGTTAGCATTCCTGGTCATCTCAAAGGCAGTTGGAAGGTTGGTGCATCTTTGCTTTTGAAATCTTCATTTTTTTCAAAATGAATAACCTGGGAAAAAGAAAGTATAGCATACTTATTATGGAAATAACATACTTTAAAATATATTTAAGTGCAAACTAATTGCATGTCAATTGCAATTAAATGAATATGCATTATATTTTATTTATATTAAATGCAATTATTTAAAGTTAAGAGGGCTTTTTCGACCCACTTTAGAAGGACTTAAGTACTTAAGTACAAGTATTTGTATGGTAAACATCTCTTGTTACTTGACCATAACCCTGTTCCCTGAAAAAGCAGGAACAAGATGCTGCACCTTGCGCTATGGGAAAACATCTTTGTTTGACTGGTTGTGAAATATGTGTGGCAAACACTCCAAGAATGATGGCATCAGAGGTTTATCTATATATAGCAGTACTAAATAAAAATATTAAAATAAGAATTATTAATAAAGTAATAACACTATTTCTTTATTAAAAATAAGAATGCATATAATACTATAGTAATTAAAATAATAATAATTTTACTTTACAGAAAACTTACTTTATGGCATGTAGGTGGCTTAACTATAAATAATTAGAAAGGCAGTACACTACGCTAAAGAAAAACATGTGGATTATCATATGTTTACTTAATTTTTGTTTTAATTTTTTACCCAAAATAGGGTGCTTTGAGCATTATTGAGCACTAAAAACATGTTATGTATGTTTCATTCATACTGAAAGCCATAGGGCGCCCTCACAGAAGTAATGTAACTTATGACGTTCCAGGAAATCCCTAATACACCTATCACTGTACTGTAGCTGAAGATAGAAGATAGAAATGCCTTCTCCAAATCCACAAAACACATGTGGACTGGTTGGGCAAACTCCCATGAACCCTCCAGCACCCTGGAGAGGGTATAAAGCTGGTCAGTCCAGGTGATGGACGAGTCCACCTCCGAGCCCTCAGCCACTGCTTCCTCAATGGAAGACATGTCGGTGGGATTGAGGAGATCCTCGAAGTATTCCTTCCACCGCCTGACGATATCCCCATTTGAGGTCAACAGCTGCCCATCTCCACTGTAAACAATGTTGGTAGGGCACTGCTTCCCCCTCCTGAGGCATCGAACGGTTTGCCAGAATCTCTTAGAGGCCAACGGATAGTCTTTCTCCATGGCCTCACCGAACTCCTCCCAGGCCCGATTTTTTGCCTCCACGACTACCCGGGCTGCAGTCCGCTTGGCCTGCCGGTACCTTTCAGCTGTCTCCGGAGTCCCACAAGCCAGCCAGGCCCGATAGGACTCCTTCTTCAGCTTGACGGCATCCCTTACTTCCGGTGTCCACCACCAGGTTCGGGGATTGCCGCCTCGACAGGCACCGGAGACCTTACAGCCACAGCTCCGAGCGGCCACATCGACATTGGAGGTGGAGAACATGGTCCACTCGGACTCAATATCTCCAGACTCCCTCGGGATTCCGGTCAAAGCTCCGCTGGAGGTGGGAGTTGAAGATCTCTCTGACAGGGGGCTCGACCAAACATTCCCAACAGACCCTCACAGTACGTTTGGGTCTGCCAAGTCTGTCCGTGTCCCTCCCCCGCCATCGGATCCAACTCACCACCAGGTGGTGATCAGTTGACAGCTCCGCCCCTCTCTTCACCCGAGTGTCCAAGATATACGGCCGGAGGTCAGATGAGATGACCACAAAGTCCGATCATCGACCTCCGGCCTAGGGTGTCCAGGTGCCACGTGCACTGATGGACACCCTTATGCTTGAACATGGTGTTCGTTATGGACAATCCGTGGCTAGCACAGAAATCCAATAACAGAACACAGGTTCTGATCAGGGGGGGGGGGGGGGGGCGTTCCTCACAATCACGACCCTCCAGGTATCACTGTCACTGCCCACGTGGGCGTTGAAGTCCCCCAGTAGAACTATGGAGTCTCCAGTCTGAGCACTTTCCAGCACCCCTCCCAGAGACTCCAAGAGGGCCGGGTACTCCGCACTGCCGTTCAGCCCATAGGCACACACGACAGTGAGAGACCTATCCCCGACTCGAAGGCGCAGGGTAGCGACCCTCTCGTTCACCGGGGTGAACTCCAACACATGGTGGCTGAGCTGGGGGGCTATAAGCAAACTCACACTAGCCATCCGCCTCTCACCATGGGTAACTCCAGAGTGGTAGAGATTCCAGCCTCTCTCAAGAAGTGTGGTTCCAGAGCCCAAGCTGTGCGTGGAAGTGAGCCCGACTATCTCTAGTCGGTACCTCTCGACCTCCCGCACAAGCTCAGACTCCTTCCCTGCCAACGAGGTGACATTCCACATCCCTAAAGCCAGATTCCGTGTCCAGAGATCGGGTCGTCGGGGGCCTCGCCTTCGACTGTCACCCGATCCACTATGCACCGGCCCCTTACGATCCCTCCTGTAGGTGGTGAGCCCACAGGAGGGCGGCCCAATGTCACTCCTTCGGGCTGAGCCCGGCCGGGCCCCATGAGGGGAGGCCCAGCCACCAGGCGCTCGCATACGAGCCCCAACCCTGGGCCTGGGTTTGTGAACTGTTCTTAGTCTGGCCCGTCACCAAGGACCTGTTTGCCTTGGGAGACCCCTGTGTTGTCCACCTGCACTAGGACATGGCAGCCCCTCAACTGGGGGAGAAAGTATTTCAGGGCCAGAAATACAGCGATCAACTCGAGGCAGTTGATGTGCCCAGTGAGCTGATGACCCTCCCATTACCCTTGGGCTGGACGACCACTTAAGACCACACCCCAGCCTGTGTCTGTCGTTAACAATCTGCGATGACAATTAAGGCACCCCTAGAGTGGGACCCAAGGCAAGAAACCGGGGTCTGAACCACATAGTTAGTGTACGAAGCCACGTGTCGCGCGCACATTTATTTGCCTTTGAGGATTGGCCCTAAAATCCTCTGGCTTTGAGCCACAACTGAAACGGTCTCATGTGCAACAACCCCAAGGGGATCACCATGGATGCTGATGCCATGAGACCTAACACTCTTTGGTACCGACGAACAGTGAGATCTTGGCCTAGTCTGACTTTGCTCAGGATATGCTGAATGGTCTCGGTTTGAGTGGGAAACAGTTGTATCCGCATCGTGACCAAATCCCAAACAATCTGTAGATAAGTCCTTCTCTGGGCAACCCTAGAGAAATTAGATGAGCTAACACGATGTCTCTGTGTTGAAGCGCCTCATTTTATGTGAAAACATGTGTCCTTCAGATCAATCGTGACAAACCATTCGTGATGTTGAATTTGTGACACGACCGTCTTTACGGTTAACATCTTGAACTTGAGCAATTTAACTGTACGGCCCCACCCTTCTTGGGAACAAGGAAGTATCTGCTGTTATAGCCCAACTATACCAATGGTCATTAATGATGATGAGCGCCAGCTGCGTGCCGCATCGGCCTCGTGTCTCACAGAGGGGTGACGGGAGCATAAAGGAGAAGCGACAACAGTGAAGGATGAGAGAGGACCAGGCCTGGATTTTAAGTTGTGTGTTTGTTTATGTATGTATGCGGCAGTCGACCGTGAGGGGCTGCTGCTTTTACTTTCATTTTATTTATTTATTTGATTAAAGTCTTTTGAATGTTCGCCGGTTCCCGCCTCCTTCTTCCCTGAACATACAATCTCTGTTACATTGACTTCGAAGGCACGAAGACAAAGAATGTATATGGTTTTCTCCATGACTTTGATAGAAACCTATCCTCTAGTTTACTACATTTGGGGGTCTCTTGTTCGTGGGGCCAGTCAAGCTGTAATCTGGCCACAGCGTGAGTAACCACCTCGATTAATTCCTCAACGGATTTATTGTCATGTGAGGAACGCTCAGGGGTTGGCTGCTCGAAGTCCGCAGACCCAAGAGATTCATTATCGTCCCCTGCATAACCCGAAGAAGCACTGGAGCGCTTCGGAATCACACGAAGGAACATATAGATCTGGTGACCGAGCAAGCGAAAGTAAAATCCCTGCAGGAGCCCTGTGATGGTAATATGGGTGGGGTCTGGAAGTAGCCAAGAAGAGCACAAAGCATTTCAACTGTGAATAACTCACAGTGCTCGCACTCGCCCTGCTCCAACGCAGCCTCTTCCCCCAAACAAACAAAGCAGTAAGTGTGTGTATCCATTTCTGGCATAGGAAAAGAACATGGATGGACACAGCACTTACTTTTGTTGTTAACTAATTTTTCTGCTTGGTTTTCTTTGAACTCTTTTCACTTGTGAGACAGAGATAAGAAAGAGAAAATCTGCACACTGCCAGTTGAAATCTAACTCCTAACAAAGTTCTGTAGTCAGATAAAGAGAGAGAGATTTTTTTTGATGCACACCAACAAAGAATAGCCTCTGAAGACAAAAGACCTGACAATGCACCTGTGGCTCATCTATTTATAGCTTTTGATGCTGGGGTATTCTGATGATGTCACTAAAAGCTCTAGGTGAATTCCATTGATGTGTTTACACACTATAGACGTTTCATTGGACGCACACGCATTGCCACGGTTGCGTGCCTGGTCCGAAGTTAACTTCCGGTCTGTGTTTGTTTATCGGTCTGGCTAGAGGATAGTATGGCGCACTACTCTCTAGAAACACATTTTTACGTACTATTCTTGGATAACATGATATAAATATTAGACACCAGCGCAAAAGCAGTGTGTGCGACTCACCAAAAAGCCTTGAGTGCTTCATAAATATCCAGTCTGACTGCAAACAAGAGCAGCGTCTAATGTAATTTAGACTGTATGTCTAATGTAATTTACTTGTTATTTATTTTGCTTGTTATCAGAAATAATCTGCTCTAGAGGTAACTTATTCTGGCTGCGTTTACACTTGGCATTAACATGCGATCATGTCAATCAGGACAAACAAAGAAACATGTTGTTCCGACTAGTGATGCACCGATCATGATTTTACATGGCCGATTCCGATACCGTTTTTTTCAAGAAAACTGGCCGATTCCGATACCGACTCCGAATTATTTTTTTTTATTTTTTTTACACAATAAAAGAATGAAAGTATACATGAACAAGATGTTTATTTGGTATTTAACAGGCTAAATTGGCTTTTGGCTAATGAAAACAAGTCTGCAATCTGAAATTAACAGGAAATTGAATTGGAAATTAAAAGGCTGAAAGGTGACATTAAAGGCAACAACTGCATATTCTGCAATCCAAACAAAGATGTTACTTAAATCAGCATTTGTTTTTAAATTCAGTGTAAAGAAAAAAAGTCTTTACCAGTGAAATTAAATAAAACCAAAGTATATAATTGTTCCAAAATGTTAAATCAAATAAAGTTTAGTGCAACGAAAAAAACTAAGATGCTACAGCAGGTGCTTTTTAAATCAAATTAAGTCAATGTAATTTTAAGGTAAAATAAAAGGTAACACTTTAGAATAATGGTCATTAGTTAGCATTAGTTAATTTATTAACTAACATGAACTAACCATGAGCAGTACATTTGTTACTGTATTTGTTCATCTTTGTTAACATTAGTTAATATAAATCCAGCTGTTCATGGTTTGTTCATGTTAGTTCACACAGTGCATTAACTAATGTTAACAAGACTTTAATAATGCATTAGTTAATGTTGAAACTAACATAAACAAAGATTAATAAACGCTTTATAAGTGCAGTTCATTATTAGTTTATGTTAACTAATGTAGTTAACTAATGTTAACTAATGACCATTATTCTAAAGTGTTACCAAATAAAAATGATCATCCTATAGGCTACAGAACTGATAGTATTTCATTTCAAAAGTGCATGCATGTTCTTCTTTAGGCTACAAAAAGAAGTATTTCGGCTTTGTCACAGTTAGTCTGTTTCGTTCTCATCCGATCCAACACGTGAGAAGCTGAGCAGAACAAACGCTCACTATCTGCGCTTGTGCAGGCGGAGAGGTAAGCTTGCGCAACTTCAGCTCGCACAGGAAAGCGGCTCTTCATTCCCTTCAGCGTATCTCGTCTCTTCCCTCCGTTCTCCAGTTTCCATTTGTAACACACAAGTGACATGTTCGTGAATGATTGCAATATAGGCGTATGTGCACACGGGCGCACTTTCGGAAAAATCGGCAGAAAAATACAAAGAAAACCAGCCGGTTGCCGATTGCGCGCTAGAAGCAAAAACCGTCCGGTTCCGGGTCACGATAAAGACGTTACCAATGCGCTAAGCAGCACAGCATCGATTGTAGCTTTTGAAAGGGAACAGCACTCTTGGTTGTGTGATATTGCTTAACTGTATCATTATGTTATAAATATAAAAACTCCACAATTTGTAGAGGCTGTGCAGGCCTTCACAGCACAACCGTCAGTTTATTATTATTATCCACTATCGATCGCCACTTACACTAAATTAATGCAGAATCTTTCTTGCATTTTTGTGATTCCCTAGTTTTTTTTTTATTGAATTTATATTTAATTAGGATACTTATCCGGTCGGGCAAGTAAAATTCTCTTTCACTTGCCCCTTCAAAAAATCCACTTGTTCCGGACAAGCATTAATGTCGAGCCCTGAATTCTTGTTTGTACCATATATGAAAATTAATTGTGTATATATGGACTCAGATAGTCCAGTGTGTGCGCTCTCAGCACAGATAGATAGCATGGCATAGAGTACATAATTAGCATTTATATTTGATATGATTCTTGCTGTAATTTATATACAACCTTTTTCCTCCAGGCTGTTTATTGGTGCTTTTAACCAGCATAATGGTGTAGTTACGAATACGACACAAACCAGCAGGGGTGCCTTGCATGCTTACGAGCAAAACATTGCATTTTTCAGACTGAACATCAGATTTTGCACTTTTGATTTTCACTTTGCAATTTATCTAATTCTACATCATGTATGTTTCCTTCTTTTCAGCAGTTTAACTCTTCCTTCTTTTTCTCCTTAGAAACCCTCTTACTGCAGTAACCAAAACACAAGCTAGGGGGCAATAGTAACCACTGAACAGATGGTTGGGACAAGAGACATGTCAACACAGGGATATGTAGACACACTTTCACCCTCCTTGTAGAAGCTCCTAAATGAGAAATTACACACTCAGTGATTTGAGTGATGAGTGACTCAAGCAGATGGCTGAAGAATCTAGGATGTACATGCAGGCTAATGAGTTTGCATGTGGATTTTCCACAGTGAAATTTATGGGACTTGTGCCGGAAATAAACGTTTTGCAGTTGTTGCATGTTGCTGTACAGTATAGTACACATTTTCAGATTTAGTTGACTTTGATTCTAACAACTGTAATATCATTTAACATATGAATTAATCAATTAATCAATCAATGAGCAGACACCTTTTAAACATATGATTGATGCCACTTCCATCCTTGATTTATTAAGGACGTTAAAAATAGTCTGAGTGGTTACTCCATGAAAAGCCTCTGTATCACCTCTTCCTACAGATGGGATCCAGCTGCTGTGGAGTTTGAGAATGGCTGAGGATTTCTCCATTGGGATGACAGCTGTGGGATTTTTCATTATGGATGGTGGTATGTGTATATCTAAAGCAAACATTTCAGTCAGAAAAAAGAAATTTGTGATAATGGATGATAGTATACTTTAAAATGGTGCATTTAGAAATAAGGCTAAACTAATGTAATTACATTTTTCCTCTGTCTGTGTATAATCTTCCTCTTCCCACTGGAGAAGGAGCAGCTGGTCATCTTCAACAAATGTTGCCCTGTTATAAATGGAAACCCAGACAGCTGAATTATGGGGTTAACCCACTTCTTTTTCTGTAATATAGTCTTCTTATAAGACTGGCGATCATAGCCTATCAGAGACTATGGCTCACAAACAGGAAGAGCAGACTATTTTGCGCTGCTTGTCCATTACACTGATGAATGTTTTGTCTCTTTATAAACTAACTGTGTATTTTGCAGTACACTGTAAAATGATGTGATTTATTCAAATGGCTTTGCATACACTCATTTGTCTTCATTTCTTAACTGAATTGTGCAATTAATTTTGTGATCTGTGATTACATAAAAATGAAATGAATGTGGTGCAGTCCTTGTGAGTCATGTTCATTTGAATGTATTGGGTTCAGCCTTCTTTTCACATTCAGATTATGCGTCACATGATAAAGATGTACAATTTACATTCTTCAACACTTCAAGGGTAAGTGATGTAAGCAGGTGTGAAACTTCATAAAAGAAGCTCTCAACTTTTTGGACTTCAAGGCCCCCCATTTTCTGCAGTAATATCCAAAGGTCCTTTAGAGTTTTGTTTTTTCAAAACTTATTTTAATATATGGCCTCCTAGTTTCTGTAAATATAAATGTAATTAAATTTTTGGATTCCAGAAAGTGTAGAAGCTGAATGTTCTTCAGCATTTCCTCTCTTTTCAACCAATGAATTTACATAATTATTCCAGTCATTCATGATTTACTGGAAAAGAATATCGGATTAAGTATACACACACACACACACACACACACACACACACACACACACACAATGCACGCACACTCCTGGGCAAAAAACACTAAGCTTTTAATTGTCTTAACCACAAATTACTGGTCAGGAAATTAGCAAAACTTAAAAAGCATTTGCTGTCTCAGAAAAACATCAAAGACAGAATTAAGTTTTTGGCAGAATATGGGAAGTTTTGTGTGGAGTGATGAATCACAATGAAATGTGAGTTGCATGGTGATGCTTAGTGGTGTCTTTGACAATGTGGTGAGAAATATAATAAATGCATCTCTACCACAGTGAAGCATGGAGGAAGAGGGGTCATTGTGTGGGTAGCCTTTTTAGCTGCTGGTATTGGTGAGCAACTTCACTATTAAATAAAATATTTAATGCTGTAGCTGGTTTCACACACATAAAAAAGTTTGGTAACGCTTTAGAATACAGCCCAGAAAGTATTGTGTAAGTAAAACGAATTTACAGCATAACTTTCAGTAATAATAGTGTAACCATAAAGTACGTATGTGTAGGTATAAGGGAACAATATGTAAAGTTTGTGGAATAAAGGGGTAACTATACCAGGAAATTTAACTAGTTATTATGTGCTTTATAACTAAGGGGTACTTATTCTACTATTATGATAAGCAACAATCTTACGTTTGGGAGAAATTTAGTGAGAACATACACTGCGTAGCTTTTTGTAATAAAAATGTACCAATACATATATGTACAGGGTATCAGTGCATTTATACAGTAATGTGTTTTGAGTGCAAAAGTGCAGCTGTTTTATTTTGGGCTTTTGTGTTTCAAGTCAAGAAAAACTATAACTATATAGATATAGTTATAAAAATATAGATAGAATATAAATATAGAATAAGTGTGACATCTGCCCTAAGTACAATACATTTTATTTTCATACAAACACTTCATTTCAGAAGACATTGTTTCATCCATTGGGGTTATATGGATTATCATTGTTATTGCTGTATGTGCAAGGTTTCCAAGTGATATTAGATTGTGTATGCGTTTTTATTGTGCTTTCCCTGTAACTACATAGAACAAGAGAGTAACAAGCACCACTTTAATTCACAACCTGCAGATGTCACACCCTGTAACCACATGGAACAAGAGTATTTCCCTAATAAATAAAATTGTTTTAGTTTTACTGGATAAAACTAAATAGTTTTAGTTTTACTTGACTTGAAACACGAAAGCCCAAACTTAATCAGTGCATTTTAAAATAAATACTGTATAAATGCACCATAAGTGTAGGCCGTAATTAAAAAAAAAAATTATTTATGTATTGGGACACTATTATTACAAATAGCTACACAGTGTTTGTTCTCGCTAAATTGCTCCCAAACATAAGATTATTGCTTATCCTAATAGTAGAATAAGTACTCATAGTTCTAATATACTTACAGTATAAATAATTTGTTAATTTTCCTGGTTGTTACCCCTTTATTCCCCAAACGTTATTGTTCCCTTATACTTACATGTACTTTATAGCTACACTATAATTACCAAAAGTTACACTGTAAATTTGTTTAACTTACACAATACTTTCCAGGCTGTAATCTAAAGTGTTACCAAAAGTTGTTATCTAAACAGGAATGATCAGATGTTATTTTTTAATAAGACAATGCTGCCGCCCAAATTGCAAAGACAACCAATAAATGGCTTGAGAACAAGTCCACCAGGCTTATATTTTGGCCTGGTCAGAGTCCAAATTTGAACCCTATAGTGAATATTTGGTCTCTCATTAAACAAAAACAAACTGGGAGATATTTTTCAACTATTAATGAACTGTTTAAAGCCATTATTAAGTGTAACAACGCTGACTCTTCTTCCTGTAAAAAGCTGTCTGCAAGTTGGGGAAGCCCAGTCCTTGCTAAATTACTATATCTACAGTATTTGTGCAATTCTTGCCAATATCTTGACCAGTGATTTGTGATTAAAATGGTTAAGGCCATTGAAAGGCCACAAAATATTTTGTCTTACAGTTTTTCTTACAACCTCATCTATGAAGATAAATTCATGTGGGATTGGATCAGCATCAATTTGCAAAATGACAACAATAAAAGGAAACAAAAAGGTTCTGTGTGCAGTGCACAATAATGAAGTGTACATTACTTACCTCCGCATTTTATTGCTCAGGTCATTTACTCTTTCAGAATTTCTTTCAAATGGCACTCGGTAAAGTTGTTTCATCTGCATGTGATGTTTTTTAAGGATTCATCCCAGTGTTGATAGAGAGACCTGATTGACATTATTGAAAACAGTGTGGTCATTCAGGATGTTTGTCTGAATTTCTCTGAGACGTATCGCATTATTGGCCAAAACCATGTTTATGACAGCTCTCTCTTGTTCCTCTCTGAATATGGGGCCCTCCTCTACGTTCTCGACCCTCAATCCTATATAGATCAATCAAAATACATGTTACTGTAAATGTCACAGGACAGCATACAAGAATTTTTTTTTTTACACGATTGCTTAAGCACTATTTTAAAAACAAGGCTCATTTTGTCAAAACACTACACACAATTCATACATCCACACACACAAGTAGCAGAACACCTCAGTTCTTTTGCAAAATGAAACACTTCTTTCAAAATGTTAGAATAATTTAACAAAACCCAATTTTGACACCTTATGGAACACACATGGTTCAAACAATCTGATTTTGTTTTATTAATTTACACACTGCAGTTCTCAATCTTAAACACTTGTAACATTTCTACTTTTCTAATTATATAATCTGGGTTTGATTTTTTTTTTCAGAGATATTGTTAGAGTAAAATATATTAATATATTGACCAAACAGTACACACAAGACCAGCGAATCGCATCTGATAAATTTGGTCACCATCTTCTTTGTCCACGTCCTACTCCAGGGTAATGTCTCATTCAGTCCCAAGCTCCCGAACTCCTGAATCAGTATATTGTGTACACGAGTTCGGGGCACTAAGGACAGTAAAAGAAGCTGGCTCACTACACATTTGACTCTATTTCTAAATAAATTATAAATGTTAGCTAGATTGTGTTCATTATCTGTCTATCGATGTATGTTTATGCTGAAATATAATAAAATAATGGTTTCTGTTTTTAAAAACACATATTGTGTCGTTATTGGTCATTATGTGTAGTGAGTTGGCTCACGTGATTTGAGTTTCGCGCTTCAGAACTTCCGTTAAGGGAGCATAGTGAGCATCAATGCACCCTGGGTTTTGCGGTGCATTGTGGGACTTTTTACGGAGCAAACATTTCAGTGCACTGGAAGGATTCTGCAATTGAGACAGCCCTTAAAATGTCCGACTTCCTGATCAGTGCCCTGACTACTGAACTAGGGAGCTGATTGAGCCGATGTTCCCTTCCATTTTTGTTGAAGACAGGTAAACTCACATGTTGCCTTTTTATAGTGCTTACCCCTGATTGTTGAGTTTACAATTAAGCACCTGATGGCTGTGTTTGATCAATTGGTTTATAGGGGTGGTATTTTGGAAAGCAGTGCCTTGAAATGGCAAAGAAGTGACATCAGGTTAAATTTATGTGTCTAATGTAGAGTAAGTGTGTTAAGTGTTTTGCAAAACACTGTGTGTAGTGTTTTGCAAAAAGTGTGAGGCTGAGAATGTGAAATGTTTCTTGGCTCGTAATCATAGGGGAACCTTTTTTAGTGCTATATAGCACCAATTTTGGTGCTTCAGTGGTTCTTCAGCGGTTCTTCAGAGGTGCTATAGCACCTTAGTCAAAGAACCGGTGAAGAACCTCTGAAGAACCGCTGAAGAACCACTGAAGCACCAAAATTGGTGCTATATATAGCACTAAAAAAGGTTCCCCTATGATTACGAGCCAAGAACCATTTTTGGTGCCATATAGAACCTTTTTTTTAGAGTGTGCAGTGTTTTTAGAAAACGATGCATGTGATTTGTAATTTGCATGAAATAAAGGAAAGTTTACAACCTGAGGACAATTACAAAGTGTTCAGATTACTGTGTTAACTGTTTTGAGTGTTAACAGTGATCTGAGTTTGGAGAAATGTGTCAAATTGAGAAAAAACGTAAGTGCTAAGGTCTGCAAAGATACAAATCATCACTCCCTAGGGAGTTATTCTCTATATCAGTAAGCACTGTTTCTGAACTGAAATGTCTCGATGGTAGTCTTGAGTTTTCTCAATTTATTCTGCCTTCCTAAGTTGGATGAAACTTAAAGCTGCAGTCCGTAACTTTTTTTGGTTCAAAATTATCCAAAATAAATTTTTGAGCAAGTACATAACCAGCCAGTGTTCAAAACTCCATACCTTAGTCCGATTCACAACGGTAAGCTTGTAATAATGTGTTTTAATTTGAGTGGTACTGTTAGCATTACGTCACGTCTGTATACATAAAGGAGTCCTGGGCTATATCACATGTGAGGATGCTGCAGGTGGTGGATCATTTATAGCCTTTTCTCACAGAAGCTGGAATAATTAAATGTATCATTTTGATGACAGATTGAAATCCTGAAAGGTCCCAACGACAATCATCAGTGACAACTGGAGTTTCACCCGTAGTCAAAAGCAAAAGATTAGACTGTACAGAAATTAATATCTACAGGTAACGCTTATACACACTAACTACACAGTCACACAATGCTGATGTTGTTAACAGTTTCTGTCAGTACGAACATGTCAGATTACCAGCCACGTATGTTGCAGCAGTGTTACTGAATTCTACAGCTTATAAATTTTAGAGCTGACATTGTTTGTGCATGCACTGTAGCTGACTAACACTCAGAAATGCAGTGTTCCAAGGGCATTGGTGGTGGGAGCGGCTGTTACCCTGTCAGTAAATATGATATGTACTCAGACTGACAGCCTCTGAAAGGCTTAATGGAGTTCTGCAAGCTAACCATGCAAGCCAACAGTCTATTTCCTCCCCAAAAAACGGCTGAATGATATGACATTGCATTACTTGCTACACAGAAAAGACTCAATCATCGTTAGGTTACAAAATACATACATCAGAAAGACTGAAAAATACGGTTAGCAGCTTATGAGCCTGAGCTGAAGACGTGCTCTACTTTGATCTGGAGTGGAATGGTATAGTGTAACAGCTTTCACAGAACCCATCTATAATAAAAATACACTGAGCTGGTTTGAGCTTCTGTGCTTGAGAGAATAAAAGGCACTTTCCATAGGATAGAAAATGGGCCCTAAAACTATTTAAATGCAATTTATTTTACAATAAATGTTCACACAGAAATTAGGAGCTTTAGAAAATGTCAACATAATGAGGTCAAAAAAACTTTCATATTCGCTGTTTTATTTTCTGTAATTTAGTATTTATTTTTCCTATTTAAATATGTATTTTCCATATTTTGACGCAAAAAAATTTTTTTGTACAAATGGAGAAATATGAAAATATTTTTTTATTTCCACTATGTTGTAGAAAAGGTTTAAATAATGTTATTTCTTTGGTAATTAAATTACATTTCATTTAAATACAATTATGGAGCTCATCTGTATCATATTGTATCATATAATACATTATCACATCATTCAAAATGAGACATAGATAATACGATTTTGGTAATTAATTGAAACTACTTCTAAAACTAAGTTTTATGTTAGGTTAATTTTATGTTAGATAATAGTTTAGCTAACACATTTAATTACATTACATTTGTGCATCCAATGCAAAAGTGCTTGTTTCATGTAACAGAATACAGGTTCAAATGTTTTGGATTTTAGATGATAGCACATATTTGGAAGTCTAAAGAGAAAGTTTATAGTGCCTGTAAGCTTATATCATCTCCCTTAGGCTGGTCAGAGAGCACAGTGCATAAATAGACACTTAAGGTTTACATATGGGTCAGTGAGTCCATAACAGGAAGTGTGTGAGTGAGTGGGTCGTAGTTTTGTCTGGGGTTTTGAGCAGCTGTGCTAAATTAGTATTTTATTAAAGCCGCTATATGTAACATTTTTGCAGTAAAATGTCCAAAAACCACTAAGCCAGTGCTATATATTTTGTTCAGTTGAGTACTTACAAAATCCCAAATGTTTCCAGCTATTTGTAAATCGTGAGAAAATTGCTATTTCAATCAAGGAACCGGGACGTGTGTGGGAGTCGCCTGTTAATTGAGTCATATCTGTGTTACCCTCGGTTTCCGGTTTTATTTTGTAGAAACGCTTTACTCTTTCTGCAGTGTGCAACAAGTGTTTTAGCAGCCGCCGCTGCTCACAAGGCGTTTGTTGCGTTCTCCTATTAACAATCGCTCCAGCAGCCTTGCTCAGCTCCCACAACATTCGGTCCTGCTCTGCTTCAGTAACGTTAATGATCGCATCCATGAACATGATTTCTGGAAAAGAGTCATTACGATTCTTTTCCACCGGCTGTTAGGTGAAGACCACAGGTCCCAAGATTATGCGCTCAAACTTGGCATCATCAAGCTATGCCTTTGTTTTGTCTTCTAGCTGACGGAAAAATTACATAGTGCACCTTTAAGAGCACTTTTTTTTTTTTTTACTTAATTAAAATTCCCTCCTTGCAACAACCATTTTACATATAAGAAAAATTACATAAACTCCATTATACATGCATTCCAAATACATACCCCTTGCAGTATCTCAAAATGTTAATCTTTTTTTTTAAAGAGGGATTTTAAAATTGTGGTTTGTTTTTTATTTATTGCTCTGAATGCTCCACATAACAAATGTTTACATATATGCCCACTATTTAAACAAATTAACCCATTCATAAGTTTCTGTTTTTAGCTATGTTTTGTGATTTGTTCATGAGTCCCTTTGTCTTGAGGAAAATCCTCCAGGTCCTACATTCTTTGGATATTTCAGCATCTTCTGCACATTTGAGCTTTCTATTACAAAGGGTGACAACATTTACTTATGTACAATAAGGCAACAGTGAGGACGGGGATGGTTGTAACACTTTTTGTTTGGGCATCGGTAACTCAGTGGTTGTTTGTGCTAGATCTCTAACATTTTTAGCCACATTTGTCTGCTACAAATATAACTCACTTGGAGCTACATAATCACAGATTATGTCAGTTAATGTCAAATACAAAAAGTTCTGTTTGTCACGGTCGTATCGTGCTGCAGTGAAGAGGCGATACGGGACTTCAACAAAGACAGGTATTTATTCAAAAGAACGCTGGACAGAACACAAAGCTGCATCAACACGACATGTAAACATAACCGAGACCAGACAAGGAATGAATTAACACGAGGGAACTAAATACAAACAATGATGACTTCCTAACGAGGGGCACAGGTGATACAGATAAGGATAACTAAACACAGCTGAACAGAACTAGACTAACGAGGGTAACCAAGGAAACAGAGAAAGTGGCGGGAAACATAGACAAAAGGAACATGTGACTAAAGCAAACAACATGACAGAAACACAGATATGTGACATAACGCCCCCTCCCGGTAGGCGCGTCCTCGCGCCGTAGAAGTACAAATTGGGAGGGAGGGTGGGCACCCTGGAGTCCTGGGAGCACTGGGGTCTGACTGGCTGGAGGGCCTCCAGGGTGGAGCCGTGGGCGGCCATGGCGGGTCAGGAGCCTGGGGCGGCCATGGCGGGTCAGGGGCCGTGGGCGGCCATGGCGGGTCAGGAGTCTTAGGCGGGTCTGGAGCCTTGGGCGGAGTAGGAGTCTTAGGCGGGTCTGGAGCCTTGGGCGGAGCAGGAGTCTTAGGGCGCCCAGGCCAAACCAGAGCCCCACCCACATGTTTCCCACCCACAGGTACATGGCCCCCCCCCCAAAATGTTCTTTGGGGAATTCAGGGGTGGAGTGGAGATCTCGTGGGTTGGAGCGGGCTCGTCGAAGGCTGGAGCGGGCTCGTCGAAGGCTGGAGCGGGCTCGTCGAAGGCTGGAGCGGGCTCGTCGAAAGCTGGAGCGGGCTCGTCGAAGGCTGGAGCGGGCTCGAAGGCTGGAGCGGAGTCCAGGAAGTCAAGGAGGGCTGGAGCGGAATCCAGGAAGTCAAGGAGGGCTGGAACGGAATCCAGGAAGTCAAGGAGGGCTGGAGCGGAGTCCAGGAGGGCTGGAGCGGAATCCAGGAGGGCTGGAGCGGAATCCAGGAAGTCAAGGAGGGCTGGAGCGGAATCCAGGAGGGCTGGAGCGGAATCCAGGAAGTCAAGGAGGGCTGGAACGGAATCCAGGAAGTCAAGGAGGGCTGGAGCGGAATCCAGGAAGTCAAGGAGGGCTGGAGCGGAGTCCAGGAGGGCTGGAGCGGAATCCAGGAGGGCTGGAGCGGAATCCAGGAGGGCTGGAGCGGAATCCAGGAATCCAGGAGGGCTGGAGCGGAATCCAGGAGGGCTGGAGCGGTAGGATCGCTCCCAAAGTCCATCAACCACCGGGGCTTAACGGCCGCTCTCCTCTTCCGCCTGTGCTTGGGGACAGGCAGGACCTTCCCGGCAGGCCCACTGGAGGGATATGAGGAGGAAACTGGCTGCGGGTGAACTGACCAGGCAGCGTGCTTCTCTGAGGGGACTGGACGAGGAAGACACACATTCTTAGGAACCTCTTCGAAGATCTCGAACTCAGAACCATTTAAGGACAATATCAAATTGATTGTCTCAACTAGGGAAAAGGAACAGGCAGGTTCCAGGAATCGAATGGTGTCCTCGTCCAGGCCCATCAGAAAAACCGCGTTAAGCGGTGCATCTGGCCAGTTCACCAGATAAGCTAGCTCACAGAATTCCTCCACATACCTCTCCAGTGGCCGACCCTTCTGCCTAATCCCCCAGAGGTGATCCTCCACCGAACCGCCTTCCTCGGGGAATACTGGAGAGAACGGAGACACGAAAATACCCATCCTTAAGAGAAGTCCTTTTGCAGTAAGGTAGTGATGTTACGTATGACACTGAAGCGTCGTTGCGCGTATCGCGCATGCGACACATTTTGTAGTGAAGCTCCGTATCGGGGTGTGTATTGGTTTCCTAGAGTCACGTGATCGATGACAAATGAAGCCTCACTTTCTGTCCAATCACGTGCGCGTTTCACTTTGCGTGTCAGAAGCTTCGAACCCCCAGATCTTACTTAACAAGTCCTTGTTGCCTCAGTCTGGTTGATGGTTTTGTGAGGAGAGTGCTGTACTTTGAAAGTTAAACAATATTACATTTAGATAAAATTTATTCGTCACTATTTATTATTTTTTGTTTGTTGGAGTTGTGTCTTTGTATTTTGGTAAAATATTTGCCTTACTGTCATTACTGTTACACAAGCACTATCACTGCCTAGTGTCATAAGCACATTTAATTACAGATGGTCCTATCACACTGTGTGTGTGTGTGTGTGTGTGTGTGTGTGTGTGTGTGTGTGTGTGTGTGTGTGTGTGTGTGTGTGTGTGTGTGTGTGTGTGTGTGTGTGTGTGTGTGTGTGTGTGTGTGTGTGTGTGTGTGTGTGTGTGTGTGTGTGTGTGTGTGTGTGTGTGTGTGTGTGTGTGTGTGTGTGTGTGTGTGTGTGTGTGTGTGTGTGTGTGTGTGTGTGTGTGTGTGTGTGTGTGTGTGTGTGTGTGTGTGTGTGTGTGTGTGTGTGTGTGTGTGTGTGTGTGTGTGTGTGTGTGTGTGTGTGTGTGTGTGTGTGTGTGTGTGTGTGTGTGTGTGTGTGTGTGTGTGTGTGTGTGTGTGTGTGTGTGTGTGTGTGTGTGTGTGTGTGTGTGTGTGTGTGTGTGTGTGTGTGTGTGTGTGTGTGTGTGTGTGTGTGTGTGTGTGTGTGTGTGTGTGTGTGTGTGTGTGTGTGTGTGTGTGTGTGTGTGTGTGTGTGTGTGTGTGTGTGTGTGTGTGTGTGTAGAGAGTAGGCTTACATTACATCTTATTGAATCATATAAGCTCATATTATTTTTATTGACACACTTTAATGGGTAAATTAATTTATTTACTGGACACATTAAACACAAACATATAAAGCTTTTATTTGTACACATAGCATTGAAACGATGGAGTGTGTTGTGGTTGCTTCATCTGACAGAGCTTCTTCCACAGACTTCTGCCTGCTTTATTTTAAATAAGCACCAGATGGCGCTGTTCTTGACACTCTCGAAGCTTAGAATCTTTTCCCGAAACAGTCAGGGTAAAGCCTCACTGCTTCATGAGGCTTCATTTCCACATCCCTACAGTAAGGTCTGGTCTTCTGTCACGGTCGTATCATGCTGCAGTGAAGAGGCGATACGGGACTTCAACAAAGACAGGTATTTATTCAAAAGAACGCTGGACAGAACACAAAGCTGCATCAACACGACATGTAAACATAACTGAGACCTTAGGCCTATTGCACAAAACTAGGATAAGGGATTAAGCCGGGATATCTTGGTGATCCTGGCTCAATTTATCCGTGATCCGGTTGCACTAAAGCTGGATAGGGTGGCAGTTGGATGTTATGGTATAAATTACCATGGAGATTTATTCTGTGGAGCTAGCCTGCTCCAGACCAGGCTAAATTCCAGGATCTATTTAATCTCATCCCTTATGTCAGTCAGCAGTCACCACAAACGTAAACCAATAGTTATTCTACTGCCCACTATACATTATCACATATAACTAGACCCACTGTCATTATTTAAACGTTTGTGGTCATAATTTCAATCATTTTGGATAAATTTTGATTTTTAGATGATGTTGCTATCATTAGATAATTTACGGTTTCCCATAGACTATAAGGCTATATATAAAAATGATAGAATATTAGGGCCACAGAGGAAAAAAAAGAAAAGTCACAGACTTCGAAAAATTAAGTCATAATATTGTAACCCGTTGTTTTAGAGGAAGACGGTTGTTAAAATGACAGCTGTGGGGCATTTCGTGGAATTGTTCTTCAGTATGGTTTCACAAAAAAGGACATACTTAATCTTTTGGCACATCAGCATCACATTGTCATAAGTATCAGGACTGTAAAAAGAATATGCATCTTTTCCGCAGAAAGAACCAGCCTCATAAATGTATGACTTTTTCCTTCTTCCTCAGTGTGGCCCTAATACTCGGTCGTATAAAATACACATTCCATATAAATATAAAAACACAAAGTGTAACATTAGGTTCCTTTATTGAATAAGGATAAAACAAAGCAGGTAAACCATCAGCTCCTTTCGAAACTGAAGTCACAGTGACTCAACAATACAACAAAAGGATAAATACACATTCAAAGATATAGATAATATATATATATATATATATAAACACACCCCGCTTGTCTACACACTGAAATAAATGCAGGACAAATCCATACACATCAACTGAACAGACAAATGAATGGATGCAGTAGCCTCCCTGCAAGCTTGTATTACACACAGTATACAGCACAAACATCATAAGAGGCCAAAAAAAAAAAAAAAAAAAAAAAAAAAAAAATCGGTGGACAGCATAAGAAGCAGAGTACAACGGCTAAGATTAAACTGTACTACTGAGCGTACACTGTAAAAAATGAATCATGTGTCTTGTAATTTTCACCAAAAAAAATTAAGGTGATAATTAAAAATAGTCTGCATATTTTCTTAAGAAAACTGTGGTTCAGTGTTGTATAGAAAATATTGAGAACATTTTCCCATTAAAGCCAAGAGATACATTTTCCTAATTTTTTTAAGGAAATGTAAGCAATTTTGAGGCTTCAATCGAAGAACCAATTAAGCTGATAAAATTAAGGAAAATAAGGTTACCTATTTATTTTAAGAGAATTAGCTCAATTGTGCAGTTTTATTTAGAGACACCATTGTTAGTTCCCAACATGCTTTGCATATGGCTGGAAATAGAGAGTTAATATTGAAATTAAGTGTTATTTTATGTGTTTTTGAGTGAAGGGAAACATCTGTAAATATTTAATGTTTGGTTATGTTTGACATTTGAAAGAGTTTCTGTTATGTTGAAGTTTTGACCGTTACCATTGTGCATAAGAGTAGAGCTTATGGTAAGGTTGTGATGTAAATACCTGCAAATATTATTATTATTATTAAGCATGTTTCTTTGTTCAATGAGAAATAACTTTTCTAATGCTAGTGCAATAACAAGTTTGTTTCTGCTTGCGCTAGCAGTAAACAGTCTATGTATAAACAGGTCATTTCCATTTAATATAATTTATAACCTATTTTTTAAAGTCAACTTAAATTAAAAAAGCACTTTCCATTAATAATATTAAATTCATCATGTGCCATAGACTAAATAATTTAGGAATTTTTACTTAATTTATTTGGGTAAATTTCACTAAAAAAACAACAACCTTAAAATCTACTCAAATATAATACGTGTAATATTGTTACCATAATTTTTTAAAGCAGATAGCATGTGATATTTTTTACAGTGTAGTAATTATGTAAGCCTTTGATAATAATTTATCAAAGCCTTATACAGTGTGATGGGGTTACTTTACACAATTTCACTCATATCTGTTGTCCATTTCAATTAAAAGTTAAACTGTTTCATAATCAGTGTACAACTGCGTTTTTGGAGATGTGAATTAACTATTTGGATTGTAATTGTGATGTTTCAGCGGAGCGGTGAGTGTGTAATTGTGCACTACTTAGCTACGCATTCAGGAGGTCTGCAATACTTTGCCATGCTTTTTCTCTTTGCTTTATCACTGTGGCAGTGTTGCCTTTCTTCTTAATTATGTATTTTACCTCCTCGTACGCCGCTCTGGTTGCCATGGTAAATCAGTGAATCTGTGATCGGTGGCGGGTCTATTTGAGTGAGCCGTGAGCGCGCACCTATCCAAGATTGGTTTAACCTGGCTTGATGAATCCGTGTCTGCTCATCCTGGCTTGGTCTTTGTGCAACCAATTAAGCCTGGATGCACTTGTTTTGGCTTCATTGAGCTCAGGGGCCCGTTCTTCGTACCTCGCTTAATACATCTAAGATGATTTGACAGATCCCAGATCTTTTAATCGTGATAACTGATCTCTGGCTAATTTGGTTCTTCAAACGAATTTGCGGATTGGATTAAAATATCTGGATTAAATGATCTAAGATTACTGAGCGTTCTTTTTCCCCCTGAAGAGGGCAGATGCATCGATACTCGAAACCACGATCAGCAATGCAGCGATTGGCTGGCGTCAAGACAGCAACGTAATGACATCATATAATTAAAAAGCCACCTGGCAAAAAACTTGACAAATTACACAAAAAACCCCACGAATTTCTGAACCTTTATAAGGAAACAGCCAAACGACCAAACCAACATAAAAGTTATAATAGATAAATGATAAATGTTTAAGAGATTATGTTGAAAATGTTTAAAAGATTACCAATTATTTATATTCACGATTTTATACAGTATTTGTACACCCTTTACATTTTTATTGCAATGCTGTAATTTAATTTTTAATTCAATTTGAAGCAGATTTGTAACGTGACAGTATTCAAGTTTCTTATGGGTCAAGATCAAATTATCCTCTCTTGCGCTGCATCAAGCCACTCCCATAATATCCGTGATCATTTAATGCACGGCTCAGATTAACTGTACAACGTGTGTAAACCAATAAAAATAAAATTATATAAAGTAATTATTCCATCACAAATAAATCGCTCAATCAAGTGGCTGTCTATAGTATTATACGTTCTCATATACATATACAATATAAACATTTTATATTATTATTTAAAATTATTATTATTGCCCCTGGTTCAGTAATGAACTCTTGTAATAAAGTAGCAGTGGCTGGGACAGATTTTAAGTATCACCTCAAGATGCAATCTAATCCTGTTTACATGAAATAAGCCTGCTCCCGAGCAGGTTTAAGCTTACGGACCTGTTACTATGACAGCAAGTCCAGGATGAGCTTCGAAGAACCAAACAATCCAAGATCATGTCAAATCATCAACAATCAAATCCAGCTAACTGAGTTAGCGAGGTACGAAGAACGGGCCCCAGCTCAGTCATTTATCCTGGATGTCTTAATTCTACTTTTGTGCAACGGGCCTCAGACAAGGAATGAATGAACACGAGGGAACTAAATACAAACACTGATGACTTCCTAACGAGGGGCACAGGTGATACAGATAAGGATAACTAAACACAGCTGAACATAACTAGACTAACGAGGGTAACCAAGGAAACAGAGAAAGTGGCGGGAAACATAAGGCTTGTTTGAGATGAGCAAAATCTGCGCAGAACCGATCACCGGTGATCAGCGCGAGATGCATTCCGGTTAGAAAAGTGTCCGAGGGCGGTCCGCCTTGCTCTGATGTCATGCTGACGGGTCAGGGTATATTCTGGCAAACCGTTTGCCAATCGCGTCTAGCAATGGGCAAAGCAAACTGTTGTACACGCCATATACGAACACGTGATGGATAACTCGCCAAGCAAATCATTCGTTTACCTTTTCCCAGCGCGATATTGATGAAGGAATTAAGTATAAGAGAATGAAGCAGCAGGAGGCGTGTCAACAGTTAACAATTTCAAAGTTAAAGTTCGTAACTCAGCACTTGTATATCCTTTATGCCACGAGAGTGTGCAGCTGTAGCCTGTAAACTGTACATTATGTGCAAATATGTAGGCTACATAACTTAGGCGACCATACGTTCTGATACAGGTGTATGTGTGTGTGTATATATATAGGCTATATATATGTATATATATAATCTTTCTGTTCTATTGTGTCATTCATGTATGCATATACACTGAGCTCCTGAAAACCACAACAAATTCCTTGAGCTCATCCCCTCCTCCCATTTACATTTAAATTGTAAGTTTTAAGTTTAGCATGTAGATGGTGATGCTGCATCATCAGCCAATGTATTAAGTGAAAGTATTCATTAAAATAATAAATAACAATGAAGAGCTATTCTGTTTACTCCATTTATGCCCATTTTTAAATACCCATACACTCTAAAAAAAAAAGTCTCGTAATCATAAGGGAACCTTTTTTAGTGCTATATAGCACCAATTTTGTTGCTTCAGTGGTTCTTCAGAGGTGCTATATAGCACCTTAGTCAAAGAACCGGTGAAGAACCTCTGAAGAACCGCTGAAGAACCACTGAAGCACCAAAAATGGTGCTATATAGTACTAAAAAAGGTTCCCCTATGATTACGAGCCAAGAACTATTTTTTTAGAGTGTACTTTAATTGGAGATATGTAATAACAGCAACAGCGATTTAAATTGAATGATTTTACTCAAGTAGCCTAGAGGTTTTAATGAATATGTAGCTAGATATCTGTAATGTACAACTTTCTTATTGAATTATTTAAATAACCCCATGAACTACAACAGAGTGAGTTCCGGAAGCCATCCGCTCACATTACAACAGTAAAATTAGCAGAAAATTCCATCAATCAGAGAGTATAAAAAGGTAACAAAATAGCTCTTTAGCTCTGCCCTCTCCCATAAAGCACTGCAAATGACGTAATTGAGTTGATCTGCCTACGCTCACAAAATAACTACTGTAAATGTTTGTATGTATGTGCATATTTTGCAATATATAAATGTATTTTGTCTTTCAAAGATGTTTTTTATATTTGTATTGTGATTCACATCGTAGCTGTTAGCTTGGTTCATGGCTTTTTTTAAATGAGTGGAAAAAATACTTCCAGAAACCAGCATTTCTGAAAAAGGGGGTGGTCACTATAATGCACTCTGTAAGTATTATACATTTTAAAATAAAAACAAGTATTAACATGCCACTTTGTCTTCTGCCAGTTCTTGGCATTTTCCACAAATCAAATCCAAAAACATTAATGTGTCCACAAATCCCTCATTACCAAAAACCTATTCAGCATATTACAATGTCTTAAATTGCTATTTTCCAGAGACACAAATTTGATAAATGAACAAAACTGTTTCGAATGACTAAATCTCACAAATGCTGATATTCAGATGAAATTACAAAATTAAAAAGAGCACAGCCATTCATTAAAGGTGCAGTGTGTTTTTAGCAGCATCTAGTGGTGAGGTTGTGAATTGCAACTGCCCTCCGCTCACCCCTCTTTACGGTGGCCAACACAAGACAAAGATGTGGTCGTCTGAGACAGCAGAGAGTAGCTAGCACTCTGTAGAGAAGTTTGTCCGTTTAGGGCTACTGTAGAAACATTGCGGCACAAAATGGCGACTTCACTGTAAGGGTGATGTAGATATATATATAGCCTATATATATATTTGTTTTTTTAGTTTTTTTCGCTTTGGTACTATTTTCACAAGCAAGGTGTACATTTTCAAAACTCAGTACTAATATCACAACAGGTCAACAAAAGTGAACTTTTTTCAAACATTTCAGCATATTTTCAATTGCGTTAGTACAATACACAAAACCACAAAGTATCCTTTTCACTACACAAAATAAGTGTTTCATTTACAGTAACTGCCTGCCTCTCTCTCTCTCTCTCTGTGTGTGAGAGATTTTCAATTTGTATAAGGGAGAGAAACATCAGACTGATCAGAAATCAGAAGAAGGGAGACAAATATAGCATTTTACATTACAGTATGCCATGTGATACTGTAAACAGATTACCATGGTATAGACTGTCACATTATTGTAACTCACCCTTATAAAGCTCAACTACAGTAGATTCAGTCATATGGTACAGTGAGAAGTGAGAACATTTATTGGCAGCAAACTCTGTTATAGCACAGAACCTCATGGCTGTGTCATAACTTTATCACACCTTTTGATAACACACGGAATACTATCACAAACATTATGGATTCAATTACATAAGTTAGGTAATGTAAGTGTATTTTCTAATTAGGCATATATAGCCTGTGTTACTGTAGATAATTCAGCAAAAAGGGTGATTTGAAACATGTATCTTGCATTGTTTGCTGTTGGATGAACTGATTGTTTAAAGTACTAAACTGAAAGAAGATCACACTGTTGTGTTTCGGTGATTAAACCAAATGTTCTCATTACATATTATAATAATCTTGTGATTGAAACAATGATTATGTGGACTGAAAATATGTGCAACTGAATGAAAGCATGAGATCAGGTTGTGAAAGAATGACGAGCTGTGTTACAATTGTGATCAGTTTGGATTTTTGTACTAAGAGTTTTGAAAATGTACTCCTTACTTGTGAAAATAGTACCAAAGCGAATAAAAAAAACTGTAATAGAAACAATTGCCTTTATATATTGAAAACTTGGTTTATGTATATTAAACTGCATTTCTGTCAATAGATCCTCATAAATACTACACACTGCACCTTTAAATTATATGAGATTTTGTTTCATCTATGGTCAAAAGAAAAAATGTGTGATGTGAGTGATGGATGGATGGAGTGATTGATGGAGGGAGGAAGGGAGGGAGTGATAGAGTGATGGATGAAGTGATGGAATGATGGATGGAGGGATAGATAGATAGATAGATAGATAGATAGATAGATAGATAGATAGATAGATAGATAGATAGATAGATAGATAGATAGATAGATAGATAGATAGATAGATAGATAGATAGATAGAACTGAAATAATGTTTACGTTATTTCAAATAGTTATGCACTAAAATAAAATTAAAAAGTCAACAGGATTTTTTTGTATTTATTAATAGTTAAATGTATACATTTTTGCATTGCTTTTAAAAAAATATTTACTAATAATTAGGAGTTTTCCTATGTGTTATGATACCATAACTAAATAAAGAAAAAAGTGTTTTGTATATAAGTATGTATATGAAAACGTTTCAATTAAATTACAAGAAATAAAATGTACACTGTAGCCTATGTAATATTTACCACCAGCACAGTCAGGTAGGCTACTTATTTTGTTTATATTTTATTTATTTAAATTGAGACATAACATAAGGACGATTTGGATGCTTAAGATTATGGAATAATCAAGTCATTTTTAAAGTAGAGGGCAGTTTATCTGCCAGTGAGTGTTGAATTTGGATTAAAACTAAATTCTATTATTTTAATAGTGCTTACACATTTATTTAAAACCTAATTTGCAGGAACTTTAACTTTGAAATTGTTAACTGTTGACACGCCTCCTGCTGCTTCATTCTCTTATACTTAATTCCTTCATCAATATCGCACTGGGAAAAGGTAAACGAATGATTTGCTTGGCGAGTTATCCATCACGTGTTCGTATATGGCGTGTACAACAGTTTGCTTTGCCCATTGCTAGACGCGATTGGCAAACGGTTTGCCAGAATATACCCTGACCCGGTCGTATGACAAAAAACTCTCGCGAACGAAAGGCGGATGTGTCGGATTCTGCAGACGAGCGCAGCTGCTCTCCACCGACTGCGCTGAGCAAAAGCATGATGGGAAACGACTTGCTGACGACACAGCTTAATGCTTATTGGTTTAAACAACCGTGATGTATGGTTCTTTTTTTAAAATGTTTGATTTTAAAACTCTGAGATCATGTTTTTATGTGTGAATATTCCCAAACTCTCTAGCAAAGGCGATCTCTCTGTGGGTTATGTGATTTTGTCATATTTATAATATATATATATATATATATATATATATATATATATATATATATATATATATATATATATATATATATATATATATATATATATATATATATATAAAAACATGTATGTAGGCCTAATTAAAGTCAAAATGATTGATAAACACGTCTTTCGATTGGAAATAAATAACAAAAACTTTGGGTGTCTTGTTCATAATATTTATTTTCATATAAAAGTAACAGAACTTTAATTACATCCAGTTTATCAGCAACAAAGCGCACGAGTGTGAATCCCGCGATATCCGCCTTTGATCTCGCAGGTGTCTGATCCACTATGAGAAGAGAGAACTGTCCGGCTTGCCTGCACTTTTTTCACTCCTCCCCTCACTGCAGCCGCCTAGTCTCGGCTGAATTTCAGGCGAGGCGAGGCGCATCTCAAACAAGCCTATAGACAAAAGGAACATGTGACTAAAGCAAACAACATGAAACACAGATATGTGACACTGTTGTTACAATCTACTACTGGGGTGAGTTGTAACTCTAGCTGGGAATAGATGTAACAGTGAGAGGTAATTTGAAATGCAGCAATATCCATTTTTTGCATAAACATCATTGAAGAACAAAGAAGAAACAGTTTGAACAACGTGAACAATTTAAACTGACAAAAAAACCATTATATTGTATTTTTTATACCTGTATGTAGTATAAATGTATAGTTCAAAACAATTGCTGTGCGTATTTGTGTGAGTCTGCGTGTAAGTGTACTATATTCCTGTCACATAAGGGTTCAGTCGCTAGCTATGTTTCCAAGATCCACCAATTTTTATGTGAATTTTTATATTGCATAAAAAAAACACTGGATGGAAACATCAAGATGCGCATAAATTCTAATAATGTGCACAAAAAACTTTCAATTGTTTTCAATTGTACGTTCAATTGAGGCAGATAATTTGCTTCAAACATGTGCATAAACTATGATGGAAACACCTTTACTGAATAAATCCCTCAATACACAACAACAAAATACTTGTGTGACTGTCTCAACAGAGGATGTTATTGATAACTGGACTCATTGGAATCATCCTAAGGGTTGGTAGTAAAATTTTTAATAAACTGTTACAATTATCCCCACCCCAAACAGCCATAACATAGCTAACTGTTTTAGCATGCAGGTTTGAAGTTAGCATAAATACAAAGCATCAAATTAAACTAGAGAAAAAGCTACTTCAGGTCATGTAAGTTAAATAATTGTAACTACAATTCAATGATTGCTAAGCCAAAAAATGTTCTTGATGAAAAATGTTACTTTCTTACATCTTAAATTTACTTTACATTGAATTTATTTACTTTCTTACATTCTTAAATCTACAAATTGTCCCACAGTCGCAATCAATTTCTCCTGTGAGCTCAAAAAGAAGATGGTATATGATATTGATGACGTTGCCACAGCTCTTTTCTGACCTGTCAAACTTGCAGTGTTACATCTAACCCTGTGTTACAACAATCCCCTGGTCTCCCCTATTATGACACAAAGTGTAAACTTTGATCAAAATGATATAGATAGATAGATAGATAGATAGATAGATAGATAGATAGATAGATAGATAGATAGATAGATAGATAGATAGATAGATAGATAGATAGATATTATGGGCTATAGGCTACAGTGTATGACTATGGCTACACTTTAAAGGGTACTGCAAGTCATGTTTAATAATTTATGAATTCGCCATTACTGCTTTACACAAACAGCTGAAGGACAGAACCTATCTAATGTCTCAGCTCTCTTATCTATCACTGTCTTGTGTAATTTTGCCTACTTAGATAACTGAGAATTATGGGGCTATGTAATTTACGGATACTAAAGGCTATATAATAGCAAACGTATTTTGATGAAATGGTCAATAAGAAAAAGTTATATTAAAATGAAATTGATAAATAGCCAAGATATTATCTGAAAGGTGAAAATTCTCCTGTCAGAAAGACTCAAGCTACAACGTGTCCTCCTCCCCCAAAATAGCATCCAGTACCCAAGGCGTGGTGATGTCTACGTTGTGTCTACATGTGCTACGAACAACAGGGAAAATACGTGCACTCAAGCTGTCAGTCACATAGTGCTCCGCCTTTTCTTTCGTTCGATTGGACATTGCCGAAAACACGCTGCATATGATTGGTCAACGCTGCTGCCTGTCAGTTTTCAAGCGTTTCTCTGCTTCCTTGCCGCTGTGCGATGTTTTGAAGGGGAAATGGGCTCCGATTTCTTGATGGGTACGGAAGGGGGAAGTAAATAATTGAAATGTCTCTGATATGTGGCAATATACATTAGGGGACCATCAACCAACGTTTATACCGTATCCTTGCTCCTGAAAATGTTCGACTGGATATCCTCCTGGGTTCGTAAGACTTGAAGTTTGAATCCTGTCCACTCCTGTCTTTGTTAACGTGCAGTAGTCGCACAGGGGACGTCCGTAATAAAGTAGAGAATAAATGGCAGTCCCATTGACATGAATCGTTTAATATCTTAATGACTTGCTGTTTACTAGTCTTTATTGTTCTGAAACATTTCCGGTTGCCACGCGATGGAAAGAAGATGGTCACCGGCCGGTTTGTGCGAACAAAGGATATGTTAACTTGACCAAAACAGATCAATGTGTATGTTATCGATAGCGCGTTTTCCAAAAGCGGAAATTCTAGACTTGATATCTAGAAGTGGCCATTAATGTGGCTATAGTTAGAAAATCATACGGAAGAAGATGGCATCAACTAAAGGCAAAGCTGGAATAAATAATGAAAGCAGTTCTGGTCGGGATAGTGGCAGGACAGACGCAGGCAGTCCCACGATATCCGCAGGGGCCGCATCCCTGACCACCAACAGGACCTACACACTAGACGACCTGGACACCATTGCCACTGTTGGTAAGTTGGTCCTTCTGGATCAGAAAACACTTTTTAGTCAAATTGTTCCCCCCCCAAAATGTTGTCATATTTTGTAAAATGTGTACACTCATATGTTTGTCCCACCAAGTGACTTCTTTGTATGGCATTTCAAGGTTTAGTTTTTGATCTCAAGCTTACCATTTAGACCAACCAACTATACAAAGAGACAAGCCAGAGCTTTATAGCAGCATATTAAGTTACCCTGGGAATTCCCTTGGGAATGACTGCAGTAATGGGCTGTCAAGAACACCTGCATGCATCCTGTCTTTACAAAGCAAGACCTACATAGGCTAGTTAAAAAATATATACTTTTGATATTTTGAAGTTTGTTATCAGTAGATTTTTAACCCAATGTTATATTTAATTGAGGCCATTCTCTAAAACAAACATTTGCCTGGTTTTAACTGACATTTTGAAAGTGAGGCTCAGGTGGGAAATCCCGGAAGAAAAGATCAACATCATGAGGGTGAAAAAACTGCAAAAGTAAAACTATGACATTTATCAGGAGTGCACCCCTCCATTGATCTTTCTCAAGGGTGGATCATAATTTTTCACGAATGAACAACACCAGGAAGTTTTTTTGGAAAAAGTTGCGTCAGCTGAAAGCTCAACACCCAGTTGCACAACAAGGACAAACCCTTTGAATGTACGTCTATCTCTCAGAGCCTCATTTTCATTCACTGTATTGATTGACTAGGATTCATATTGATGTTTTTTCCCCCACAAATGTCTGGGTTATACATTTATACATATTGCATGACATGGGAACACAAGCTGGAAGTCCACCCACTCAATAGCCAAAATCCTATGCAAAATGTTGTTTTAGACCACATTTGTAGAACAGTCTGCAGAATTTCACTTCCATTGGTGCAATGCTAATTATACAATTAGTTTGTCATTTACTTCTACTCATTTGAAGTTTAGAGTAGTGCTTTTCTTACTTTTAAAACTTAACCCAATAATACCTATTTTCTTGTTCTTCCTCTTCCTTTTGCCCCTGAAGACCTCACTATCTTAGTTTACTCACACCTCTAACACATTTTAATTAGTTTCATTACACACCTTCTCTTCTACTCCTACATTTGGCAGTGAAAAGTAATTTAAGTATATACGTGCTGTGCACACGGATGGAACAAGGCCTGTCTGACAAGGAGTAAATCTCATGTGACCAATTTGTGTCTGTTAATAGAATGTTTCTAAACAAGCCCCTCTATTTATATTGAAATGCATGGAGAGAACATGCTACCTCCTTTCTGAGCACCAAGTACTTCCTCGTTCTCATTAGCACCATGTGATTTCAGGCAGACACTGACAGGATTATTACTCAAGCCACAGAACAAACATAATGAGAGAACAACCCACATCAGTTTAGTCTAACTCCACCAGTGATGTTTAGCCATAGGTGAGAGCAACACAATACGTAATTGAATAAGAATTATTTCATTATCGAGTCATGGTGATCTGCATAGTGGCAATATTAATCCTGCCATCTTTTCTAAGGTCTTGTCTTTTAGTTATTAGTAGTTGTGGTGATGCTATCTACCAATTTTAGCTGGAATATGTGAAACTGAAAGGACAACTCATTGTTTAAGGGCCTCAGGGTGAGGAGGAGAACTGTTCACATTAAGAAAAAAACCAGGTCAGGTCGAAAATTTTCACATGTGCCAGCATGTTTTGTTTTTGTTTTTTGGGTGTTGGTTATTGTCATTCGGCATTCTGATGACAGTTATTAAATATTATATTGTAGATTAAAGATTATATTATAATTTGTGGAGCATGCCATTATTTTGTTTCCGCTACTGATGCACCGAAAATATTTGCCCAAAACAAAAAAAAATGGTAGAGATGCACCGATGTGTATCGGTCACTGATATTTATTGGCCGATTTTTGATTCATTTTTAAACTGTTGGATAGCAGTTGTAGGGCTGAAAGCAGTTGTAGGGCTGGGCCAAAAAAAAAAATCCCTGATTTTTTTCACAAAAAAAACAATTTACGATTTAAATCGATTTATTTTTACTTAAAAGCAATCTGCAGATGACAAAGAAATTGTTCAAAACAAGTTTAACTTTTTGTTAATGTAAAATATTTGCGGCTTGGTAGCACATACCTGGGATCCAAAACTTTCAGCATGTGAATAAACCCCAGCTATTCCACAGTATATATAGGCACCATATCTTTTGCAATATACAATATACATATCATAGGTTTATGAATTGATATGCTGATAAAATTAACTTTTATTAACAACAGTAATGTGCAAAATTTTTTAGGGAAAATGTAAATATTCTGCTCTTATTAATATAGGTTACCATTGTTCTTTTATAGTATCACTCTGAACTGACCTGACTGAGCTTCAGTGATTATTAAAGGAGCTTTTCACTTGGTTTCTGGGTAATTACTCACAATTTGAAGAAAAGTTTTGTTTTTCAATGAGCCCATTGCAAATTTAAATATTCAAGCGCAAGAAGACACGAAAGAAAACTCAATTCTACTCCCTGTGTGTGAAGTTTTGTGTGACAGCGCAGTGCGCACACATCCAAAGCACGCACCCTGAAAGCCACATATTAGTAGTGTTGGGTTCTGTTCGCATTTTAACCGGTAACGGTTAACGGCTTACCTGAAAAACACTGTTTATTTCATATGCATTTTTGTTCTGTTATATGTATTTATGTTGGCCTGTTGAATGTTAAATGGATCCAATAAATGTTTAATATAAATTATTTGATGATACAACAATAAACTAGCTAGAATAGCATGTGTTTTGAACTTTGCTAATTTAAAGCATTATCAAAACACTAATTTATTTTAATGACAATGAGAGAGTATTAAGTGACAAATCGGTTTTGGAGTGCCGATGTAATTGATAGAAAAAGTGATGTTTAGTTGCCGCTTCTCTGGTGGCATGTTGACTTTTCAGATAATTTCAGTTTCGCCGTTTGGTTAAAATAATAATACTTTCAGTGCATCACTAGTTTTTGAGAGGTAATTGCAAGTTTAAGGCCCAATCCTTTAATAGTGAATAGTGAAATTATTCCCCTAAGAAATGGGACACCACTATAACACCATTACACGTCATCATACATCATCATACCCCGTTTATTTTATTAGTGTCCTGTAACATTTAACCAGTATGAACAGCAATGAAGTGCACATGTAACAGAAATCAGGCGTGAGCCCGTTTAACAGATTACTCACTCCCAACGTTGTTTTGCGCTGAATTTGGACTTAAGAGAGCAGCGTCTAAGACGAATGGTACAGAATATACAAGGCTGGTGTTACAAGCCGCTTTTCCATCGGGCCAAACTTTTCTCTTTGTTTAACGTTCCATTCATGCCAATCCGAGCCAGCACCCCATCCTTTCACGTGAACGCGCAAAACGAAGGGGTAGGCAGTGTTTCCCCTACCAAACAACCCCCCGCCCCCCCTGAATGAATGACAAAAATGATTTGTCATTACGGTCGACAATAAGAATTGCCCGATGGTCCAGTGCCAGCGTGAAAGACACTCGGGCCAATGCTGCATCCACACGGAAGTTGATCATTTGCGCATTTTTAAGCCTTGCCAGTTTAAATATTCAAGCGCACATAGACGAGAGTGTGTCTAGTTTGCTACTCGCAAAGCACAGCAACCACACACATACGCATGGCCACGCGTCTCACAGCACGTGAATATTCACACAAAATTATATCAAAATGCCTGTCTTGTTTAGTATCATCGTGAACATAGTCGGTTAGGTCTTTTAAATGAACGTAAACATGAAATTTGCCAGTCACCCCCAGCATTTATGGTCAAGTTTCATGGCCCAGAGAATATCTTGTATGAATATCTAAACATGCAATATATCAAAAGAAAGAACATACCCTCTGTTTTATTCTAGCTTCATACATTATTTTTTCAATCAACACTTGAATTTTGCAAGTTTCATGAAAAAGCAACATTTTGAGCATAAATCTGAGAAAATCACGTTTTTTGTAAAAGACTAACGTTACGTCCGAACGAGGAACAGAACACTGATGTTGTAGATTGAATTCATCAACACCCCAAAGCTTCACAGTCCTATAACTCGTCCTGGGTTGACATTTCATTCAATAACATTAGGCAGTTGTGATTTATATGCTGTTTAATGTTGATGATCGCGTTATTTTACATATGCATCTGCTTACACATGATATCGCACGTTGCTGCTTCTTCGTCTGTGTTTTGATTAGGAGATTCTGTTCTCGTCCAGGAAATGCGCTACAGCGCCCCTACCGTATAACAGTGAAAACATGGAAAGCCGGAAAATATCGTCATTGGCTATATAAATATCGAGATGACAAAAGACAAAAGAATAACTGCTCTTGACTGAATAACTTTTAATAAGGGTTAGTTTATATTGAGTGACATATAATTTTATGCAGACTATGCAGTGATATTTTACATTTGACTACTATTTTTGTACCCGGCAATCTAGTTTAGACCTACATGAAAAGAACTGTTTATTTAATTTGTATATGTTTGTTCTGCTGTATTTGTGTGCGATTTTGCTCGTTATTTTATTATTTGTTATTATTTTATTACTAACTGCCTTTAACAATATAAAAATAAATTATTTGAGTTAGGATAATAGTTTTTAGAGTCATAACCTTGTATTAAGCTTACATGGCACAAAAACAATACTATGCCTATTTTATTTTATTTATCTGTTTTTTTTGTGGTGGGGCCAGTGAAAATTCTGGCAGGGCAAGTAAAAATGTGAACCCCTGAAAAAAATCTTTAGCATTGAGCCCTGAAATATATTCCAAAAAAAAACACGGATTTGCGAGCTCCATGTAGTAATGTCGAAGAGGAATGGAGGTGGTGATGAGCCTAAACAGGCCTATAAATGTAAAAATAAATGTTGTTTATATTTATTTACCAAATTAATTAATTTATTGTCTATGGCAACACCACGTATCCGTAACACTCCCGCTCCGCGACACTAGTAGTTTCGGGAGGTCTACCACCCCCCCTGAAAAAAAATCCTAGGCAACACTGGAAGGGGAAATGGGATTGGGCCTAAATCTTTCTGTTTCTCACAGTGTAAAATTTTTTCTCGTAATTGCAACTTTTATCTTGCAATGTCACGCTGCCACTTTATATCATATTTTAAACTGCATCTTAGAGTTACCTTTTTATTTTTTATTCTGAGGCAGAAACAGTCTTCATAGACTGTAGGTCTAAACGTACATCAAAACTGCATTTCAGTCCCTCAAACTTTAGACAGCAAGATAGATCTGACTACTACGTTCCTAAAACAAAACTTAAAACATACTGTACCCTATAATATATTAGCTAAAACATACTATACCTAATTATAATACAGTGCTAATCGACATAAACTTTAACACTGTATAGAATACTATAAAATAATACATTGTCTGCCTCATTCTGTGATAAGAAGCCACATCAGCTCACAAAAAGGAAATTTCAAACACTCAACTGACGATATGAAGTGAGTTAAAACTAGGGCTGTGCGATATTGAAGAAAAATGCGATATGCGATATCCTTGTTAAATAATGCGATATTCGATATGCGATACGATATTGCTTTAAGTGTGTAAAATCTATTTTTCCCCAACTGATATCTTTCACTTAAAGCATAACCGACTGTGTTTACATGAACACTCATCAAGACAGCCATTTTGATATATCTGTGTGTGTATTTGTCAGTTCGATTGTGTAACAACACACAAAAAAAGAACAGCTTGTGCGCACGTTTCGGTGTGTGTGTCAGACAGCAGACAGTGCGAGACTGCAAGGAGTTGTTTTTTGCAAGCTATTGCGTTTAGTAACTCTTCTTGATGTCAAGCAAGTCACATAAGTAACAGTCGTGTGCTCAGTCTATTCTCTGCCATATGCGTCAACCTAAAACGTACACTTTTCACAATGTTGAAGTAGCCTATTAAAATCATTTAGATATTGCGTACCCTTGCGATATGCATATTGCGATATGTACATTTGCGATATTTCGATAATTCTGATATATTGCGCAGCCTTAGTTAAAACATGTTATTAAACGTTGTCTTTTGTTGGACAACAGGTTTATGAACGCTTTGCATTACTGAAGATGTTTGCCACGTTGCTTTTTACAATGCACGTTATAAGCGACTCAAACTTTCAGACAGATCAGCATTTACTACTGATCACAGAGCCGCTCTTCACTAACACACTGTTTATATATTTATTTGATTTATATATTTGAATGCAGTACTATATTTATAATTAATAAAAGCCTTTACGCTTTCATAATACATAAGCCATTCCATTTCGATGAATCGTGCAGCCATAATATAATATTATAATATATTATAATATAATATAATATAATATAATATAATATAATATAATATAATATAATATAATATAATATAATATAATATAATATAATATAATATAATTAATATAATATAATATAATAATATAATATAATATTTTTTTTTTGTTGAAAAAAGTCTCACATTTTGGTGGGATCACCCTGCAACTGAATGTGCTCTGCCGAAACGCCTCTAAGGCATGTAGTGGGTGCAAGAGAGGTTGAGAGGTTTCAGTTTCACAAGAATAAGCTTGTCGTGCTGGATTCCTGTTGGAAGCCTATATCAAGAGAATGCAGGCTAGCAACAGTGAGGGTTAGCTAGACTATGTCTAGCAGCATTGAAGCTTTTCTTGCTGTTAGGTCGTGTGTCCGTGTGTTAAGCTTTTTTGTCCCGAGGCTAGCATATTTTTCCAATTGTTTTCAATGGGAGCACCTCATTTTTTTTAAACGGCAGCAGCATGACAAGGTGCTTAGCGGCTATTTCACGCTGAGTGCTAAGCACTCTGCATTTTTTACAGAAAGTTGAATAATGTTTAACTTTAGGTAAAGCGGCACTCATCAGTCACTTTTTACCCAGCCGTCCAATCACAGTGAAAGAGGGGCAGGACAAATACAACACCGACCAACCGCCACATTCTGCTTGTACAACATCAACAGATGACGACAACAACAAGCATAATAACGTTACAAAATCGTTTAAAACAAGAGCCAGAGCAAAAACTTTACATTGTATCGACATTTTTATATAGAAACAATACAGAAACGAACTATCTGTGAAATACTTCCACGCGTATTCAGTATCATAGCAAGCAAAGCATCTCAACTGAAAAAACGGTGTGCTGCCAAAGAGCTCTCAAGCGTCTAGCCCACTGCCACAGCTAACCTCACGTGTATGAAGCGCCATCTACAGGTATTTCCCTAAACAGCCACAGGTCAGATTTTCCGCCAGAGGATGAGAGCTTATTAATTACGAAAACGATTATTTATTTTTGCTTATTATTATTTTATTTCAGTTAGTTTTTCAGTCACTGTTGTTAGTTTAGTTTTAGTTTTTCATTAATTATGGTTTGTTTTTGTTTTTTTGTTTTTTCAGTTTGCAAAATAATACCCTCACAGTCACTCTTTTGTCCGGTCACAGTTATGTTATTCGTGTTTGCCACCTGTCTGCCTGCCTTTGTGAAAAGCATTATTAAAACTATTGTGGTTTGGAACCTTCTTCGCCTGCAAACACCCCATGACACAGTAACAGTAAAAGCATTGTTGGTATAGCCCGTTAATGTAATATAATTAGGCTACTGTTCAGACGAGTGAATGTGTGTTCCTCCTACCTCGTACAAGTTTTGTACTTTTTGTGTTTTTGTTTATCATTTTTAATTTAGTTGTTTTAATTTCTGCTTTAAAATAGTAAGCAATCAGTTGTTTTTAGGTTTACAATGTAATATTTGTATTTTAACTTTTTTTTGTTGCTAATAATGTATAGCATAGCCCACATAGAGACTAAATTTGTTTTCATAGGCTTTATATTAAAAAAAATTCACAGGATGTGGAATAACATTGTTTATAATAATGGATTAAAATAAATAAATTATAATTTTTTTCATGCATTATAATTTGTTTTTTTTATCCGATTCATCAAAAAAATTATCGTTAGATTAATTGGTTATCAAAATAATCTGCAGATTTAAAGGGGTCCTATTATGCCTGTTCACTTTTTCAACATTAGTTAGTGTGTAATGTTGCTGTCAGAGCATAAAAGATATGCAAGGTTACAAAGCTCAAAGTACACTCCAAAGGAAGATATCTTTGCACTTGACCACTTATCAACTTACATGACGTATTTCCTGTATTTGGCCCAAGTGTTTGAGTAGGCGTTAAGACTGCAAGTGTGTTTATAACTTTTGATTACCCGATGGGACACTTTTTTTTTTGATTACCCGATGGGACAGACTCTGTGTTTACAGAGCAATTTTTTTATTTTCAATACTTTGCATTTTAAAATAAACGTCTAAATGTCGTTTTGTAGTCGCTATGAACTTAACAGAAGACACATTTTAAAATGTTGTGCTTCTAATTAAGTGATATAAAGCAGTTGTATACATAAGAAAATACACATAGCCTACTCATCTTTGCACAAATAAAATGTGCAACACTTTATCAAATTACCTAATTATTTTTAATATCATATCAATATTATTTTAACTTGCTGTGGAACATTTTACTCGACATCTCGCAATTTCGGGGCACTTGACTTTCAGAACATAATGCATGATGGGATACACTTAGCCGCTTTGGAGCGGTATTCGGGGCTAAGCGTATCCCATCATGCATTATATTCTGAAACTCAAGACACTGCACTGCACAACACTGCACTTTGGCATTTTTAAGACATGGGAGTGTCTTGCACACTTACTTCCTGCCATGTGCACGTGCTCTCAAGTGGCCAAGACTGCAAGTTTGGGTATTTGGACAGGGCATTTATTTAACAGAATTCACTTTCCATGAACTACAACGAATGACTTGTTTGGACTATGACTTTTTTCTTGGCTTTATGAAGCCATAATAGCCTGACAAGCCAGACCCAGATCAAGATGTTGAGTCTGGGAACTCACCATTGGCAGGACTCAATCCGAGGGGTGGGATAAACAGTTGTCTTTCAATTTTCCCTCTGCACGCAATAGGATAGCGCTATAACCAACCAGAGCAATGCAGAAGGTGAAACGATCTAGTTGATAGATTAAACTTTCGCCATATCCGGGCGGCAAAACTCCGAACACATCTTCCTTTCTTAAAGGGGTGGTAAAACACATTCTTTCGAAGGCTTGATTGTGTTTGTGGGGTACAGTGTAACGTGTTCATGCTTCGTTTGAAAAAAATTGCATTATTTTCATAAATTTTACCCTTATTCTACACTGCTCTGTCCCTCGTAAAAACGGTCTGATGGTTTCCGGGCGGGTTCCATGAAGCCGGTCCCTCAAAAATACGCAATGGGCTCAGATTGGTTAGCTGGCCCATGTGTGTTGTGATTCGCTAACCGTCTAGTGCACGTTTTTCAGAAACGTCACGCCCCTTACCTTTACCGGTAGACTGCTTTGGTAGTATTAGAAATAATGGCGTCTATAAAACCATACCAATTTGAGCCCGAATCGGACCCAGAACATTTTGGTGAAGATGATCGAGCAGAACCTGTTCAACCTGTTCAGTCCTCAAGAGTTTTTAAATCCATCTTTCAGGACAAGCCGTTGTGCGAATCCTGCATTGAACTCGCGAAGATTGTGGACGTGTTCCTCCGTGAAATGTGCAGCGGGAGCCCGTTGTGCATTCACACACTGGCAGCGTTTGTCTCGCGCAGCTGAACCGTGGCTCGTGTATTGCAAATACAGACGAATATTTTCCATTATGTCACATTTCCCGGTCTTCTCCTCCGACCCCTGTCTGTCTCGTGCTTTGATTTATGATGGGCAGCATATATCTGCTGCAAATGCGACCGTGTTCCCCCCTGTCTCATACACACATAACATGTTGTAAGTTAAACGCACTGCAACGCACCCCCGTCCCTAGGAAAGCTGAACAAAGTAGACCTGCAATCCGGATGAAAATAACAGCATTTCGTCGGCATTGCGGCAACAACACTCCAGCTTACTAACTATACCACAACAACTCTAACCCCACAGCAATACAAAATGGCCTCGCCCCCCCTTATTTAATATTCTCGGAGAAGGGGTTTATGTAAATATTGGGACTGGTGATGTCAACAACCCTGGAGGAATGTCTGTAGTCCCTACCGGCCGTTTGCTGTAGTCCTTAGAAATTGATTTCTTTAAAAGAAAATATCTCCCTTTGCTTTAAACTTTGAACGTTGTAACTTTTCAGATGTTGTTTATGCTCAAACAGCAACATTACACACTAGCTAAAGTTAGAAAAGTGAAGTCGTGTTTTACCACCCCTTTAAGAATGATTTCAGTGCCGTTCTTTGTTCTTTTCTCAAAGAAAAGCTTAACTTCAAGTCTTCCAGAGTTGCGGCCAAAGCCGACTCAAAAGTCCGCTGTTCGCCAGCTTCTTTGTTTTACAAGTAGCATGCGGAACCGCAGCAACTCTGCCGTCATTATGTTAAGCCCGCCCACCGACTCTATACACAATGTGATTGGCCTGACTAGGGCTGTCACGATATTTGATTTTTCACACCACGGTTATTGTGGCCAAAACAATTCACGATATCGATATATTGCAATATCTATAGAAACCTTGTGGGGGAAAATTATCAAATTAATTTTTACTTTGTTTATTTAGTTTTTCTTTTTTACCCAACATTGTTTAGAGTCCGTGCCAGCGGCAGCAGTAGCGAGCGAGCGAGCATTCAGCGCAGCTGCAAGACTAGCCTATATGGCCTTTTACTCTCTGATCAGATATCTATAATAATGTGAAGAGATCAGGAGTAAATGTCTTCCGAAATTCTTTCAAGGCGGATTTAAATCCGATCCCTCAAACCAGAGCTGCCGCTCCCACCACTCGCTGTGCATAGGGCACCACAAGAAAATGCAAGAAAAACATGCAAACGGCCGCCAGTGAAACTGGAAGTAGTCCAAGTCTCAGATGCTCAAAAACACAATCATCTTAATTAAAACTAGCGCTCATAAAAATATCGCTCTCTCATATTGCGGCCTTTGATCTTGAAATGAGCTGATGATAAATAGGCTATAATGCAGCTTGAATCTTTTGCTTTCGTTGACGTGAACTGAATTAGCATAGCCTATATAGCAGGAATTGAAAATTGGATTTATAATAATTTTGCGGAGAGGTGTATGGTAAGACAACCTGCGTGTTTTTTGTTTTTTATTTGGTTTAATAGTTTAGATTGTATAGCCCGCTTTGTTTGTGAGCGCCGTTGCGAGCTGCGAGCAGCATCAGTCCGCCTCAGCCTGTCAAAAATGCGTTTTTACTGTGGTGGTGATGGTAAACATCTAAACTAACATTGTGATATGCTTGAAGTATTTTATATCTATGGATTTTATCATAGGCAAGACAAGTCAAGTCAAGTGTTGATTTGAGAGGCTAAATTGATCAAACGTGGTTAACTCACTGTCGGCCGCTGGCCGCTTGGTCGTTACTTTAAAAAACAAAAACTTTAATTTAACAAACAAAAACTGCTCCAAACATTTTTTCTAAATTAACTTAATAAAGAAACTAAACGAAATATAAATACTTTGACATTACAAACAAAGCTGAACTATTTTTATGGCTGCAACAAGAATAGGTAACAGTAATTGGGAGGAAAAAAAAAAAAACAGGGCTCCAATAGGACTCGACACTGGAGTATTTACGTGTCATTTTATCATACGAGTCCTATTCATTTTAAATATTGTGGTTCTCGCCAATACCGGTATATTGTCACACCCTAAATTAACACTATGTCGATATTTCGTGCTTTGAATATCACAGTTATCACCAATACCGGTATATTGCGACACCCCTAGGCCTGACCAGAGTTTGGTTTTTCCAGCTCGCAAGCCAACGGTGAGTTGCTAGACTACCCTGGCTGCAAATTAGATTTGCTGCTGCTAGGGTGCGTCTAGATTTCTAGGCTAAAGTCATAATGTTACTCAAAACAACAACTATCAGCAATCAGTTCTCACCCCCGCACACTGTGGATTTTAGATCAGCCACATCCACAACCAAACATCCTCTCTCCTCATTTTCTACACTCACTGAGGCAGAAGTATCTAAACTTCTCCAGTCATCCTACCACCTGTCCTCTCGATCCCATTCCCTCACACCTCCTTTAAGCCATCTCTCCTACACTCCTACCAGCATTCACACACATCATCAACACATCTCTCTGCACCGGCATTTTCCCTACCAAATTCAAGCAGGCTCGGTTAACTCCACTGCTTAATAGGGCTGGGCAATTTTATCGATTCTGCGATATAAATCGATATTTTTTCTCCCAAGAAAGTATCGATTTTTAAGCCGCGAGTATCGATACATACATAAGTCCCATTCAAATTCCCGTGTTTACCCCCATTTGCATTGCAGGAAGAGCGATTTGGTCAGCCAGCCGCTAGTACCGCTGTAGAGCAAGTTACCCTTACTACTAACTTTACACAGACGCCTACCTCTTCTTGTTTACGGAGTCAGAGCGAGGAGATTCAAATAAATGGCGGCGAATATAAATCCAGCGCCTTCATGCTTAAAAGCAGATGTGTGGGAGCACTTTGGGTTTAAAAAGAAGAAGGAAAGCGACGACTTAGACTCAGGGGTCAACAACATGAGTCGCCCGCAAGGACCAGACGAGTTGCCCGCGGGTCTGTTCTAAAAATAGCTCACCATAGCAGCTGCGTTCAGTCGCTTCCGTGTTCATTTAAGCGCAGGGCTCCAGACTGAAGCCGAATATATACTAGTGTCTGTAAATAATAAACTGCAAAATACTATTTAAATATTACTCCTGCATGTTCTGCGTCTGTGTGGATGATGAGCGCCGCGCGCGCACTCGCTCTTGTAGTCTCTGCCGACACGAACACAAACCTCACTTCATGAGAATTTACCGTTTCATTTGAGAAAACTGGCTGCGTCTCATTCTGCTCCTGGTTCAGAAGTCAGGGCACTGATCAGGACATGAGTCAATGGGCTGATCCCTGATCAGTGCCCTAACTGAACTAGGGAGCTGAATAAGACGCGCACCCACTGTCATATCATCATGAACACAGACCGACACAGACACTGGTAATCACGGCAACCCGTCAAAATAAAAGTTCGGTTTAACGTGAAGAGATTGACTACAGATTGTAGCCTACAGTAAATTTAGCTACGTCTCTATGTAATAATAATACGTCTCTACTAATAATAATAATAATGAAATAAATAATACTAATTATATAATTATTAATGGTTGCTTATTTTTCACTTGATCTTTCATTTATAAACAATGTTTACTTTTAAACAGCATACAGCCTTTACATGTTTATGTATTATTTACTTATGATTATCATCATATATAATAAAACATTTATTTAAAAATAAAATTGTGGTATTGTACCGACTACTGGAACTCCTACTATACTCTTTCAGGTGTAAAACAGCTTGGATAGTTGTTAATATGAGAATTATGAAGCATTATTTAAGAGTTTTAAGTATTATATAACATGAGTAGCTCTCTTTGACTTTCTTTTTTAAAAAGTAGCTCTCAAATGAAAAAAGGTTGGAGACCCTTGACTTAGACAAAGCATCGCGGTTGATTTGCAAGCTGTGTGACACAAACGTGAAATACTCTGGAAATATTACCAACTGTCAGTGTCAAGCTAAAAAAGCTGTCAAAGAAACTGTTCAGAACAGGCCACTTGCTGCAATTTTTAAAACTCCATTGTTAATTGCAATACTGCACTTTATTTACTTTTCAAAGGCTTGTAAGCTACAGTTTGCACTGTTTCAATAAATGGAACTAATTTTCTCAACACACCTTTGATTCATTTTGTCCAGCATTTGCAAGCTGTAGACTCTCTGTCCAGTCAGAGACATATATTGTGTAATTGATGATTTTAGTTTTCAGTTCAGTTAATTCAATCCAAGTAAATGAAACACTCACAAGATGTCACCAAAATCACTCTGTCCCCTTTAAATCTTTCAGAAAATGATGTAAGTGTATCGAATTGTATCGAATCGTATCGTTGGCTGAATATCGTGATATATATATATCGTATCGTGAGCTGAATATCGAGTATCGTATCGTATCGTGAGATTAGTGTATCGCTACAGCCCTACTGCTTAAGAACCCCACATTAAACTCATCACTCAGAGAACACATTTCTAAGACCGCTCGCTCAAGCAGGTTTGCGCTCCACAACATCAGGAAGATCAGACCATTCCTAACAGAGCACGCAACACAGCTTCTTGTCCAGGCCCTGGTTATTTCTAGACTTGACTACTGCAATGCGCTTCTGGCTGGACTCCCCTCTTGTGCGATCCGAACACTTCGAATGATCCAGAATGCAGCAGCACGTCTTGTCTTCAACGAGCCCAAAAGGACCCACGTCACACCTCTCTTCATCTCTCTGCACTGGCTACCACTCGCTGCTCGCATCAAGTTTAAGGCGCTGACGCTTGCTACAGAGCCACCAAGAGCTCAGCTCCTGCATACTTTGACTCGATTCTACGAGTCCACACCCCCACCAGAAGCCTTCGCTCAGCTAAGGAGCGAAGGCTTGTGGTACCATCACAGAGAAGCAAAAAATCCCTTCATTCCATTCAACGTTCCCAGCTGGTGGAACGATCTTCCCACCACCATCCGAAACGCAGAATCATTGACAACATTCAAAAGTCAACTAAAAACTCATCTCTTCCGTGAGCACTTAACCTCATAAAACCTCTTTCCCGCCCTACTCTAGCCTGTGCTACACTGAGCAATGTACATGGACTCAGTATTTCAGGCACTTGTTGCACTTACTCAACTCTTCATGATGGATCGCTTCCTGTACTCCCAAGTTGTAAGTCGCTTTGGATAAAAGCGTCTACTAAATGCATAAATGTAAATGTAAAAATTTAAATAATCTAGGGCTGCAGCTATCGATTCTTTTTGTAATCGATTAATCTAGCACTTAATCGGTCGATTATTTGATTAATCGGATAAAAAAAATCAGTGTTTTTAAACAGCCAAAACAAATAATGCATAACGAAAATGAAGAGGAAAAGCAATTTAATTTATTAATATGCACAACAGGTTTCATGCTGTAATCTAGCGTGCGTGCGTGCGTGCGTGCGTGCGTGCGTGCGCGTGCGCGTGCGTGTGCGTGTGCGCGTGAGGCTTCATTGCAGTTTGGTACGGCATACATACATGAATTTTCAATAGAACGCTGCATTTGGCTTGCATCACTTGCATAGTGGTGCATTTTAGGTGAAGCATCCATTCGAAAAATCGCGTCACAACATCACGTCCCGGTATATACAGTGAATGCTGAAATTATTGTTGCGTGGCTACATAAAAGTGTAAGCATATGTGATGCATTGCCACGATTGGTCTGACTGGCGCGAGAGAGAGGAGGGTGCATGCGTGTGTGTGTGTTACTGATATTCTACTATTAAAGTTGGAATTTTTCCAACAAATGCAAAAAGTGCATTTCTTTGTGATTTTTAAAATACTTGAAGGAAACGGTTCACTTTCAGCAGTTATTGATGTCTGTGGGGCAGATTTATGTTTGTTGTACATCAGATACAGATACATTAACACAGTAGTAGACCTACATTACATTTATTTGGATGCATTAATGAGAGAGTGATTGTGTGTGTGAATTACTCATTCTGTCTCTATTCATTATGAAGCTGTGGTTTGTACTTACTTCAAAGGTATTCAAATGTATGCCTATAACGGTTGAGTTGAGTTTCTAAGCTCCTTTAGTGACTTTACTTTAGTCACAGGACGGCGTTGACACTGCGTTTCTGCGCTGCTCTCTGCGCGCGATCTTCACGTGAAAAGAGGTCTGCCTTCAGGGCGCGCGCTCGTTGTCAAAGACGCGACACGGCTCGGCTCTCGGTTTCACAGAAAAAAGCTGAGCACTGAACGGAGAAGTTTTCCGTATTGTTGTTTTTGAATAGTGCACAATCGCTTCAATGTTCAAACTGTCAAGGCTTTAAAAGCATTTACTTGACAAACTTTATGAGGACGAAAGTGAAAGCGATCTGGCTTTGGGGCTTGCGCGCGCCGTGTGTGTGTGTGTGTGTGTGTGTGTGTGTGTGTGTGTGTGGCAGCTATAAGAACGGTAATCAACTTACATAAACTGTGTAAAACATGCAGTTATAGTGATTCTGGGCATCTAGAATCTAAACTAAATTCAAAATGTATCACGCGCTATGGTGTGACTGTGCTTCCTGAACATTGAACAGCGGTCCGTGTGAATCAGATCCCTGCGCGTATAGTGCGCGTCATAGGAATTTAACGAGGCTTCGAGGCCTTCCTAAGGCTGACAAACAGTGGTTTAAATTTATTTTAAACACTTTTCCTCAATATTATAATCCCATTATAATCCAAATGTAGTTGCATTTTCTATGAACAATTCCAATTTTAAGTTTTCTGTTATTGCTACGATGTAAACAAAGGGCAACATCCGCTCACCTGCTAGCCAACATTAGAGTTTATATAGTAGCTTTTGTAAGCTCTCGCTTTTGTAGGGCTGTTCACCGCCCCTTAGGAAAATTAACCTTGGTTTTGTGATCAATTGTTTTCCGACAATTATCATGATTAAATGGTATATTTCTAAAATGTGTAAGAAAAAAACAACATACCACTGTTCTTGCAAAGTCCATGCATGAAAACCCGTTTCGGACGATCCACTTGTTTGTTAACATTCTTACGTCTGAATCAGGCTTGGTTTGAAATTGACACCATCCTTTTACATCTGAGTAAAGCTCGCTGTTATGGTAAGGGACGTGACATTTCTTGAAAACATGTGCTACACGGTGCCAATCACAACACGCTGGGCCAGCAAATCAATCACAGCACATTTCATATTTCGGAAGAAGGGGCTTCATCAAAACGCCGCATTCAAGCCAGACTGGGGAAAGAAGGCATAATAGGACCCCTTTAAAGCATATTGTATCATATATATCGCATTAATAAGTTATTGTATATCACATTTTTCTGCAATATCGTGCAGCCCTAGCAGTAACTGTATGTGACTACTGTAATTGAGTGATCAGATGTAGGCTAATATAATTACTAAGCTCAGATGAGTAAATGTGTGTGTGTGTGTGTGTGTGTGTGTGTGTGTGTGTGTGTGTGTGTGTACCTCTTACCAGTTGTTACAGTTCGGCTTGTAACTGCAACAAAAAAGGGTGATCACAAAATAGATCCAGACGCAAAATGCGTATTTATTACAAGGTTCTAGAGCAGGGTTCCTCAAACTCGGTCCTGGAGGGCCACTGTCCTGCAGAGTTTATCTTCAACCCTGATCAAACACACCTGAGCAAGCTTATCAAGGTATTCATGATCACTAGAAAATTACAGGAAGGTGTGTTTGATCAGGGATGGAGCTAAACTCTGCTGGACTGTGGCCGTCCAGGAGCGAGTTAGAGGAACCCTGATCTAGAGGAAAACATAATGCAATAAAAAATAAAGAAAACTTTCAAACGCTGATCAGTCCACCATGGCCACGAGGTAGACGGGACAAATGAGGATCTCATGATTTTTTTGTGATTTATCTTTTACTTTAAAAAGCATTATTTTTTAGATTGTAATGTTGTTACAATGTTAGAATGTGATTTTTTTTTTTTTTTTTTTTACTCTTTCTATGCACAGAAAAAAAGTTCAAATAAATACTGAAAAAAATCAAAATAGAAAAAGCCTTAATATAATTATTTGTCCATGTCGCCCAGTCCTAACACAGAATAGAAGTCCTTAGTTTGCATATAATGATCAAATCAGCCTCACGGTTTTTATTGGAGAGGATACGTAAATGCTATTTCCAAGAAACAGCGATCTTTGTCATATCAGTGATTTACTGTAAATTGCTTTGTGGTTTAGGGGAAAATTTGTCTCATGGCATTTTGAGAGGCGATCTCACGTATAAAAATGGATAGCGGGGATCCGAAGTGTATATACTATAGCATTAGGCCCAGCATAAATAATCCAATTTGCAGAGCTTTTTGTGGGATGGTAGAGATTTACGGTCTGTGACGAATGGTTTAAGTTCTATCTGAATGCTCTTATCGTTAAATTGTCATTAAAATAATGAGGAAATCATCGTTAGAACTCACTTTTTGTTCTGATTTGATTCATGGCAGAAAAGAGACTGAATTCTGGATAATACAGCTTGGAACATTTTCTAGTGATTTTAAGGCATTTGATATCACAGGCTAAATGCAGCTCAGTGAAGGTTATCTCTGCCCACCAGTATAAAGTGTGATGCCAGACTACTAAAACATGAGTTTCATAGTGAAGGCTGAAATTGTGCTTTACTAAGACTTACTTTTAAACTTTTACAGCCTTTACAAAGACCAGTTTCAGTGTGTAAACCCCAAAGAAGAAAATGGTTTATCGAGAAGATCTAATACCACACATCAACTATTCCATTATTGACACCTTCAATTAGGTATTCATCAATGATTTGGGTCATTAATGAGAAGGTCAGTGTCTCATAATCATGAAAATGGCCAGATCATTTGTAAGGTTGGTAATTGAAAAGTAAAAGCTATTCCCATATCCAAATAAAAGGGCATCTGCCACCTTGCAACGAGAGTGATCTGCCTATTTAGAAAACTGCAAATATATTTATACATATTTATTAAATTGATTGTTTGAACTAGTTTTTTTATATTAATTAGGAACCAAAAATAGCCTACAATAAAATGCTTCAGAAATAAGTCTAAAACTTGGAAATATGTTAGCATTTTTGCACTCAAAATTTTCCCTCGTAATTTGTTTTTTTGAATAGGTTTTTGGTTAAATGCCTTAATTAAGGTTGATGGTTAACACAAGCTGAATATATTTTTACTTTTAATGACATAAATCATATCTTTTTTGTCAGCATGAAACGGAAGCTGAAATAGTCTTTCTCTTTCGAGGGAACTCGCACGGCAGCGAGAATTGACACTGTAGGAACGCCTCTGCATGGTTGTGTCTTGAAGCACTTGCAAAATCGGTCCAATGGTGTGAGGGAATGTCATAGGTATGTGTTGTCCTGACCAGGAAGCCAAACAATAGCTACATGGACACTTTTTGCATCTATCTGAATGAATGAATTAATCTGAATTAATTAATCCGACTGTAGTAATTGTTTAGCATTTACATGAACGCTAAATAAAGTGATCGTGTTCATGTGCGCGTTTATGTCACAAACAACTTCTGATTGGTTTTAATCTTTTGACATGCACACAGCATGACTATTCAAGTTTCCTGCTGTTGTTTCATACTAACCATCCTCCTTTTCTTTGTTTTAAAAAGCAGACTTAATATTTATCTATTTCAGGTACTAATTAGGAGACGACCATCGCATGAAGCATTGAGCCGTTTATTTATTTATTATTATTTATCAAGCAGTAAAGACGCCGTTTCCCTCACCCAAAACCAGTCATCTGTGGATGAGAGTCTGAAACAAGTACTGGTGGGACGTTGTCCTGCTCCACTTCACAGACGATGAGTGGAAAGTGAATTTCAGAATGACAGGACACTTATTTATGACACTTTATTCAACAGGAAGAGCAGCTCGTTCCACGCATCATATGCCATTACACTATTTCTACGCCATTGCACATGCGCAGTACTCTCCAGTTTCGATTTTCAATCCGATTACGTTTTTACATGTCCTCTCGATCCTATTACAAAAGGAATAAACCACCCCTTGCAATTCGAATAAAATTTTATTCAGATCTGGCCAATTCATTCCGATTGACGTGGTTCTATTCCGATTGTGCTACTAGTCTAATTACAATCAGATTATTAGGGTCCACGTAAAGAAAGCTAATGTCAGCTTCTGTCCCTTCAGCCAGCGCTCTGTGTGAAATTGTCGCTGATTATTTATTGTTTATCTCAACCATACAAATGGTACGCAACCAGAATGCATTTTTTGCTACCACAGGTACTGCCGTGGTGGTGGCGGGAAATGCATTTCTGCACTTGACTAAGTGGCTCTATAACCATAGATTTTCACATGATATGGAGTAGACGTATCACAACTCGTATTGGCAAGTAGCAGTTAACCGTGCTATGTGGAGATTACAAAAAAATACTATCGATATGATTTTTAAAAATGACATTCACATAACCTAATGTAGTAATCAAAAGCCAATGTAAGCATTTGCTGTTTAGAATTAATTTAAACAGAACAGTAGAATCTTGTTTTCTTTTCCATGTGCTTTATAACAGGGGTTTTCAAACTTTGATGCCAAGGACCCCCAAATATGATGAACATTTTATGAGGGACCCCCTTCCTAAAATCCATCTATATATTTTTATGTATGGAAAAAACATTTAAATAGTTAGATAAATAGTAAGTGTGACATTATAAATATATAGAAATTAGGGTTGAGCCGATAGACAATGCCATCGTCCATCACGATGGCTGACAGACATCACGATGTTGGGCTGGCATCGTGATTCTCTCTTCTCTTTCTGTGTGTTCTCTCTTTCTCCTGATGTGCGCCACATTACGGAGCTTAACAATAAAACGCAACCCCCCAATGTCTTCGTCCATCGCAATGTTTCACTGTAGACATCGTCTGATGCCAATTTGGTAGACATCGCCCAACCCTAATAGAAATATGAATTATATAGGTTAAACATTGGCATGGGAGTATTAAGAGTGTTAGTGTAGTTTTTTAATATGCTATATGAATTCAGCTTTGAATGGGAGTGTTAAAAGAGATAGAATAAGACCATAGCCTTGTGGGCACCGCTACAAGATGTGCCGCAGATGTGCTTCAATCGAGGTCCAGGCTCTCGAACCAACATGATAGTTTGGTCACAAACATTAGCCTCTAGTTTAATATTTGTCACAAATAAAAACGAAATGTTGGCGTTGTCTCTCGTCTCATGATTTTTGAAAATTCTGCTATGTGTGTTCTGAAGGGAGGGTTTGGAGCTCATGCTTTCAAAGCTAGCTTGCTATTGCTGCTCTTACCTACCTTTAAACGGCATCATGCTGAACAAGGAAATGTATACTTACTAGTAGTGTTTTCAAAAGTACCGGCTTTGGTACCTAGTCTGTACTGAAATTAAAAAAATGACAACATCTCTGACTGGCCATTGTGCTCAGACGCTCATCAAATATGTCTGTTATTGGCTACAGTGATCAACATTTCCACAAAAAATGTGTAAATATAAATCAATGACGCTTTTCACCGAGCACTTACACAGATACACATGGGAGCGTTTGAATGCTGCCGTCTATCAGCGGACCAGGATCATGCTCTCGCTTTCAAAACACTTTCAAACACTTCTGTGTGCTTTCAAACGCTCCTGTGTCTTGATCATTGTAGCCAATCACAGACATTCGATGAGAATGCGAGCACAATGGCCAGTCAGAGGTGTTTATGATTCCGATCAACACTGCTCAAAGCATCACGTTTTAAAAATTTTGGTACAGAAGTCGGCACTTTTGACAACACTACTAGTCTTTTACAGCTTTGTTGTATTTATTGTTCGCACTCTTGCAAACTATTTTAACTAAAACTTTACAACTTATAGATTAAAAAAATATATATTATTGAAAGAGTCATCAGAAGCTTAGTGGTGGTGACGTTTTAGCGACCATGGTGTAGTTTATAATGTTTATAGCCTATAGGCCTATTTAGCTTTTTGGTGAATGTATTTAGGGCCAGATTTACTCACAGCTTGTGCCAGCGCAAACCCTCTTTTGGCGTTAAAAAAAATACTGTCAGGATTTACTAAAGACGCGCCGTGATAAATTGGCGCTGAAAAGGCGTGGACAGGGTTATTTTTGCGGCTGGCTTTATGCATTTGTAGGAGTTTCCCTTTCAGGCTCAAAATTCATGGAAGGAGAGTATTTAAATGAATCACGCGAGGTGATTTACAAAGCTTTGCGCTCGTCAATTTACTGGTGTTTGCACCATTATTTACAGCCCAAAAAAGTGCGCCTTAAACCAGATGTAACTGATAGATTGCACTGGTCATTATGGAAATGATCCGGCTGTGTCTGTGTTCTTTAAGGCAGAAGGTATGGACTCTATCGCAGCTTTCAATGGCTAAGGACTGCCCAGAGGCCGTCTGACTGACATGTAAAGCACCCAATCACAGTTTGTTTTGTTCTGCATCATGTTTAGGGGCGTGAAAATGTAACATTGATGTTACACTAAACAGAGCAAATTAGTGCGAGAGCGCAATTCCAGAAAAGCGTTGATGGGAGTGGACAGTTCTGCGCATGATCTACTGACGCAGAACTGCGTCACCTACCCGCAGAACTGTCCACTCCCGTTGACACTTTTCTGAAATTTAAGTAAATCTGGCCCTATGTCTTCAAAATTCACAAAAGTTGGGTTAATTTGTAAAGAATTAATCAATGCCTGACAGTTCTACCCAAGCCATCAAACTGACATCATCATAGAAGGAAGGCCATTCCAGAGTGGAAGTAGATTTCCAGATTTTGATCAATAATTATTTTGACAAAAAAAAATTGTGAATCAACTTGCATGGATGAATTGTTCACCACAAGACTAGTAATGTGCACTAGCAAAGTAAGTAACCCTAATTTTGATTTCATGCCGATTTTAAGAGTCTTGAACTTTTGTTCATCAATCCAAAAGCCAATATAAATATATTCTTAGCTAGTCTCAGCATCAGCCGTCACACCCACGGATTGCTGGCTGAACGTCCGATGCATATGGCACACTTAACTGGAAGCACACTTCAGGATTTTTGATGTCATCATCTGATTGGTTTGGTTGAATTCTACAGGATAGAGATGTGTGCATCAGGTCCTTAAATGGTCCGCATGAAAACAAAGATGCTGTGACGCCAAAAAAGAAAACTGTGACAATGAGCGCTTATTAGGATTAACTAAACACTGGATTTTCAAAAGTATGTTAAATATGTAAAGTTTGCGGCATAGACTTTTTAAAAATATGTCCAAGAGTTTTTTTTTTTTTGTAGGGACATCAATGTTACATTTTCACACCCCTAAACATGATGCAGAACAAAACAAACTGTGATTGGTTGCTTTACATGTCAGTCAGACGGCCTCTGGGCAGTCCTTAGCCATTGAAAGCTGCGATAGAGTCCAGACCTTCTGCCTTCAGTCTGAAGGTCTGGCTACGCAAGACTAGGATGATGCTAACTTTGGGTTTGCCTACAAAAGAATGTCATCCCTGCAGCACTTTTTATACGAAGTCTAAATATAATCTGTTAAATACTTCCACAAAGTGCATTTACTCTAAAGCCATGTGTGGTTTGTTCTAATCGAATGGGAGTAGAGCTCATATTTCATAGATCATGTTTCTTGCTTTATTATTGTTTCAGTGCTTCATTGTCACTGTATCAATCCTTCAAAGAAACAAAGAGTTCAATAGCCTGTAAAAAAACACAAAGAAACTTAAGCTATGCATCATCTTTTAACTGTGTCCTGACATTTTTTCTGATATCTGAGCTGTTGAAATAGGCCTACATTTAGTTATGTTTATTTTATGTTTCTCAAAACATGATTCATATCCTTTGGTTGACACACGCATGGTTGCTGTTGGTTCATCAAGTAAACTGTGACTCACTCACAGTAACAAGTTATTTGAACATCACACAAAACTATATTGTTGTTGAGTGTACATCCATAACAAAATTCTGTAGAACCTGACTTTGCATTTTAAAGCAGACCTCAGCAAGATTTTTTTACAAACAAAATACATCACGAAGTTCACGTCTTGAACTTAAAATGCCACTATTATGCTTTTTTTTGGATATTACCTTTCATGCAGCCTACTGTGTAATATAGCTGTTTGTGAATGTAAGGGGTTCAAATATTAAGATGCACGGCAAATGGAACATTCTGAACTGTCTAAAACGAGTTGTCAGTAATACCAGTCTTACTTTCAGCTCACACATTAGGTATCTAACAAATTTGCATAATGCCCACCTATACTTTTTAATTATTGGCTGCCCGTGAGCAGCGTCTACTTTGACCCGCCCTCAAACACTGTAGTTGTAGCTTAGGTCTGGATGAGTTTGGTTTGTGTTGTCGAAATGTCGAATAGATTCTGTTTTCTGTGTTGTGAAAGCAAATCCATGTTGTGTGCACTTCCAAAGGATGAAGACTTGGGCTCGAATTGATATCGTAAAACCGACACTATTGTTACTGTTGATTTAATTTAATCTGTTCTATTTGCCATTTAATCTTCCAATCAATAGATTTGTTCAAAAAGGCTGATTCATCCAGTATTGAAACAAGCAATGTATTTATGAGTGAGTCACTGAATCATTCATTCAAATCGATTTTTTTCAAAATAATTTATTCAAATTAAATGCATTTTAAATAGACTAAAAAAATGTGCATGTTATTTTGTTTATGCTGAGTTCACACTGCACAATTTTAGCCCCCATTTTCACTCGCGACAGGTTTTGCGAAAATCACAGGCAAATCGGTAGTGCTGTCAAAGTATTAATCGTGATTAATCGCATCCAGAGAATCGCATTGTTTGTGTTTGCATAATATATATATATATATATATATATATATATATATATATGTATTTATGTATGTGTGTGTTCTGTGTATAATTATTATGTATATTTGAATATACACACATATTTAAGAAATATGTGCATGTATTTACTGCGTATATATATTCATATCATTTATAATTAATTTATTTTATATATATTTTTCTTAAATATATACATGAATGTATATATATATATATATATATATATATATATATATATATATATATATATATATATATATATATATATATATATATATATATATATATATATATATATATAATAATTATACACAGTACACACACATACTGTATATTATATAAACAAACCTTTATTTTGGATGTGATTAATCACGATTAATCGTTTGGCAGCACTATCAATCGGTGCTCGTTCATGTGAGTGACAAACACGCAGTGTGAATTTTCAAAGATGCGATCTGAGAGATTCACAGATGAGTTGCCAACGCCCTGCTGTGTGAAATGTGTTTGACTGAAAATTACAATTACACTGAGAGAGCAAGATACAGAGCAGCGGGAAGTTCGGGGAGGAGTTTTAGACCAGAATATCAGTATTTTAAAGCAGCACTAGGTAGTTTTTGCTCTCGGGGTCCCCCTACAGTTGGGAAACAGTATTGTCCTCTACTACTGTCGTAAACTGTCATTCTACATCAGGGGATTATTAGTACATTTATTGACATGACAACCATGATAGCCCTGAACACTGCCGGAGTTCACATGCAGGTGTTCTGCTTGTGTCGCGTGTGAAATGTCTTCATCCCAGGTACAGTGGCATATGTTTCAGCATGTCATATGAATATAATTTAATGGGTTTTATTTTTTTTCAAACGCCAAATGATCGCGATGCTCACGTTTACAAGCCAGCGTCATTATAGTAGCCTAGTCTATTGGTTCCCGTTTTACAGAATCTATATGATACTTCAATTCAATGTTTGAGTGGTAGGTAATAACCATATATCGTCAATATTATAATATCAAGCTACCATAGATTAATCTGCAAATTTGAAAAATCGATTTGCATTATAGCTTGAGGCAAGACAAATAAACAAATATCACAGACATGTTAGGTATCCTAAAATATGATTTTGTACGTCTTGCGTATTTACTTGCAAGAATGTAGCCCCTCCTCCTTCAGCTCACGCCGACGAGCAAACGCTGGCCCAATGTTGATCCTCGTCCTGCCTTTAATCCGATCACTTTCTCGTTTCCTCTTTTTGCTTTCCTCCGACAAAACCTTTGCTTTTTTATTTTTCTGTGCTGCTTCGGCCATGACTATAACATCCGGCAAACAAACTATAGTTGGGCTCGCACGTCTGAATTTAAGGAAGTGGGGGTGGTGGTGGAAGTGACGTATATGCCGTTAAGCAGTCGAATTTTGTAGTTCTTTTTTTTCTCGGGTTACTACCCGAAAGCCGAAGTTTAAAAGTACGATTAAAAACGATACAGACCCCGTCAGGCTATGGCAGACATGTCATTCAACCTATTGTAAGTCGATGTATCATCACAAGAGTCTTGAAAATATATTATAAAGGTTGAAAAGTTACCTAGTGCTGCTTTAATAGATGTATTTACAATTATATAGAACAGAAACAAAGCACAAACAACAGCAGCACATTGCAAAATGATTTATTTACCCGCAACTCTCTTTGCAGGACCATAATCCATAATCTTTTTTTTTTCTTTTTCTCCTTTTCGCTGTGAATCAGCGCCAGACAATTTGGAACATAATTTTTAATAACAATTCCAGTCTCGCGCGAGAACTCCAGTCTCACGCACGCACGCACGCATGATCTCACGTTATTTTCTTATCACTTTCCGCGTGTGTTTGGTTGTGAAACGTAGTTTGCTGGACTTTAGAAGAGGGGCAGATGAAGAGTATGTGACAAAATGCACATGTAAGCCAAAATGTGAATGGGATTGCAAAGTTTGGGGTTCATAAAACAGAACTTTCAGAATCTGAAATCATATTGTATTCATTCAGACTGATGAAAATTGGTGCATGTAAACTAGAGCTGCATGATTCTGGATAAATTGAGAACCATCATTTTTTTGTTTCAAATAGAGAACATGATTCTCCCACGATTTTAAACAGGTAAATAATGCTGAGTTCACACTGGACTATTTTCAAAGTCGTCAGATCACAGATCACAACTATCTGGGGAAGCATTCAGATGCTGCTGTGTGCACATTGCACGATGGATCGGCAACAAGGGGTTGTACATTGCATGACTTTTCAATATAGGAAGAATATTAGCCGACACCTCTGTCCAGTGCATCATCTAGTCAAAGACTACATTTCCCAGCATCCCTCCTGTTCATCACTTACACTCGTTCGGCCATCACCCACACCCGTTTCTCATCAGCACTCCAATCTGCACCAGGATAATAGCACACACCTCACAGTTACTGTGCTGCGTTCCAGTTCTTTTTTATTATGCCCTTCACTCGGTAACTTCCCTCTGTCTCGTTCACTCGGATGCGCATCATTGCTTACGTTGCTTGACTGCCCACAACTGGCGGAACCTTTCCAATGGGCTGAACTGGAACGTCCTAAGGCCTTGATCACTTGGAATTTACTATGGAGTTGATTTATTATCAATTTTTTTCCTTTGCAAAATAGTTTAATGCAGCATTCTATATGTATATATGTGTGTTTGGGTTGTTTTTTTATATATATTAGAGTTGTTTGTGGTGGAGTAAATTAAACGCGATAAACAGTGACATTGCATTGTGGTATATGGAGCTGCCCTTGTATGTAAAGTGTACATATGAAGGTCAAAATCGAAGGAGCAAGGGTCTGTCCATATACACTTCCCTCGTACACAAAGTTGAACGCAAAATGGCACTATCGATTCCCCCGAGGGGAAGTGCTTAGGGAAGTTTGCAAGTGGAGTGAAACGCAACCATTGTCTCAGTATTTGGTCTGAGTTTTGCTTTTGCTTTAATGACTTAATCTAAAAGGAAGGCTGACAAATGTCAGAAGAGCTCTTTTAACAAATACTTACTCACTGACCAATTCGCAAGATGTAAGTGAACACATGCACATTTGTAAGAAATAAAACGCATGTAAACAGATCTTCTTATAAAAGGGCTCTGGTTAGCATATTTATCACAGCACTGCACATTTTTGCTCAAGGTATTTTTGAATCAGATTGAGAACATAGTCTATGTTAGTCTAATGCCAATTTCAGACTGCACGATTTTTCAAACTCGTCGTATCACTGCTCTTTTCACACTGCATGACTATCTGGGGTAGCATTCAGCTCAGTTCTGTTCACACTTCACGATGGATCGACAACAGGAGGTTTCACACTGCATGACTTCACACAATAGGAAGAATCACCGACAACTCTCTCCAAACTATGTTTCACAACCAAACATGCGTGAGATGTGACAAGTAAGCAACGGGAGATCACGCGTCAGACCGGAGTTCTCGTGCGAGACTGGAATTGTTTTTAAAAATGATAAACTGGCACTGCAGAAAGTTTGCGATCCAAATAGTCTGTGTGTGGATTTGCAGCAAAAAGGAGAAAAAGAAAACCGATTATGGCGGAGGAAATGTTTGGGGAGACACAGGGAGCAAGGATTGTGTTCTGCAAAGAGAGTTTGAGGTAAATTAAGAATTTTGCAATTGTGCTACTGTTGCAGCTGGCCAAGCAAATGTTTGTGCTTTGTTTCTGTTCGATAGAATTTTAAATATATCTATTAAATAAAATACTGATATTCTGGTCTATAACTCCTCCCTGAACCTCCTGCTGCCCTGTATCTTGCTCTCTCATTGGCTGTAGGTCATCGCTGATGTATTTTTCAGTCAAAACTTATTTCACACAGCAGGAGTTTGAATTGCCGACAAGTCCAGCTATTTAGCGGGCCAAATATCTCACGGGCGTCGCCGACTAGTCTGTGATTCTCTCTGATCGCGTCTTTGATAATTCACACTGCGTGATTGTCACTCACGTGCACGAGCACCGATTTGCCTATGATTTCGGGCATTTGTCAGCGATTTCGCAAAACCTGTCTGCGAGTCAAAATCAGGGCTAAAATCGGGCAGTGTGAACTCTGTCATTTTTTTCCTTTTTTGTTCAGATTATTTCCAGTCCCACCCCTTTCAATTTGAATGAAATTTAATTTGTTTCAAGCTCAATTGAATAAATTGAGATGTTTACATGAAAGCTTTTCAGTCCGATTGAGCCAAAATCCGTTTTTTGGGTGCATGTAAAAGTGATATATTGTTCTATAGTAGGGATGGGCGATATCTTATCGTTTGCGATATACCGGTAAAAATTCTCCCCACGATAAGAATTTGTCTTCCCGCGATAATAACGATATAGCCTAGTTGATAGCGCGACCCATCCGCACCGTGCCACCGCTGGCCGTCTCTTGATGCCCTAAGCGTTATTACTTTTTGATGGCCGCGGTGGCTGCGTTCGTCAATTTGTATAGCTGAACGGGGGTTGGAGAGATTCTTGTGGTGCCCCCCGCAGCACTCGGTGCCCTAAGCGCCGCGCAATGGGAGCGGCGGCACTGAATCCGCATCTCACGTGCAGAGCGAAAACAACTAGAAGCTGCGGAAGAGTTCATAGCTAAACGAGGGGCACCTGAGGGTAATCTGAACCTGTACATACAGATGTATTTTCACTCACTGAGCACTTGGACTGAGCGCTTAAGAGATTCGCTCTGTCTCAATCGATCGGTAAAGCATACTATTTCAGTTCAACTCAATGAATGCGCAGTGTATTTGACGCACAATCACATTAAACAGTGTGAGGCGCGCGACTGAGAGCGCTCAGTGTTTCACACACACTCAAAGAGAGAGCGAGAGAGTCTCATATACCACACAGAATTGACGTGCTACATGTAAACAATAACCTTTGTTGTAGTTTCCTGTAAAATAATGGCGTTTATTTGGAATTATTCAGCCTTTCATGAACAGGAAGAAACGAATGCACAGACGGGAATCTCATTGGCTGGCGTGCACCTATTACGGTGCCTGTTTTGATTTCAGTAAATCAGTTAGAATGAGCGCTGACAACGTGATTAATATTCATGAACCCAGAAGCTCATTATTCCTTAGTGCAGTTTATTTTTATTAGTAGAAGAATTTGTGGTATTATCTTATCAACTCAAATTACTGAAGTTCTATCATTAAATCATTATTAAATCATAACTTTTTTGTAATCTGAAGACATTTTTGGGATTATTACTTTTGCTGTTTCTGCTATTTTTACCACTGCACCATGAGTGTATGAATAAATACAGAATCAGTTTACATGTAAAACTTGTCATTGATTTGAATTATTATTGTTTGTATTGTGTGATGTTTTTCAGCACAGTTGCACTATTTAAACATTACCTGCACTTTTACAGAAGACAATTATATCTGCAACTTGTCCATTTCTGAAAAGGCTGGTGTGGAATTTTACATATTTGTTTTTAAAATTAATTAATTAATTAAATAATTAATTAAATATATATATATATATATATATATATATATATATATATATATATATATATATATATATATATATATATATATATATATATATATATATATATATATATATATATATATATAATTATTATTATTATTATTATTTTTAATAATTTTTTTTTTTTATTATTATTTTTTTATGTATTATAGGAGCCTATTTGATGACATGTACGTTTTACTTTAGATCATTGTTTGTTTTTCTGAAACTCGCAAGAATGCATGCAGCTTTCACTTGTATCCAAAAACATGGGGAATGATACTACATTTATCGTCATTGATATCGTTATCGCAATAAATACAAGAAAATATCGGGATAAATTTTTAAGTCCATATCGCCCATCCCTATTCTATAGTGACTTCACTTTACAATATCAGAATTATAATACAATAAAACCAACTCATTTGAAGATTTTCCTGTAACTGGCAGGAAACTCTAATGTGTCATCATCACACGTGTTTTACTTCACATGTTACCAATTCTGTCTCCTCCCCACTGAAAGCTAAGGCATTTGTTTTCTTCCCTGCTTGTGTAACCATGTCGACAAAGTGGTCTCTGAACAAAGATTCCTTGTGTGAGGTAAACGTGTTAAATGCCAACATTCCATGTCAGTTATTCCGTCTGTGTTGTAGCTCGTAGCTCGTAGCTCGTCACGATGCAACTACAAGGAAATGTAGGTCGTCTAAAACTCCCCATTACGAATACTTGGGAGCATGGCTTTGTTCCATGTTCAATATAACATTAAACATTTTGCTTCTAATCTTTTTTTTTTCTTTTTCTTTACTTGAAATATAACTTTCTTTTGACATTTGCACTTTCATTGTTACTGTAGTGTACAAGGAAGAAAAGTCATGAGTCACAGTACTGTATTGTTATTATTTTAATATTACTAGGCAACAGTTTTAGGAAACAGTTTTCAGAAATGTCATTAATAAATGTTTTAGAAATGTGTGAAATTATCAAACTGAAAGATTTTTTTGTTGTTTTGTTGAAATTAGCTTGACTGTATACGCCATTAAAACTTAAATACTATATTAAACAGACTGAATTTTCAGCAGCCATTACTCCTGTGTTCAGTTTCACATGATCCTTCAGAAATCATTCTAATATTCTGATTTAGTGGTAAAAAAAATAGTGGTAAATTCTTATCATCATCAATGTTAAAAACTTGTGCTTTTGGTTTTTTTCTTGCTGACCCTAACCATTTGAATGGTAGTGTCAATTAAAAGGCATCTTTTTTTTTTCTAAGATATCTCTCAAAATGTCAGGGATGTTTGATCTGACCCAGGTGTCTAGGCATTCTACTTAAAATGTCTTTCTCAAGCCGAAGCTTGGTTAAACAAATAATACACAAGCCTCTCTGCGGTATCTCATGTCTCCTTGATCCACTTCATGCCCCTTAAACCCAAACAACTGCCACTCCACGATTGTGGTTTTCCGCCTCTTGACCCGATTGCTAATGGTACCCGCAAAGAATGCCAACTCCTCACGTACACACAACAGGGCTTTTTTTTTTGGTTTATCATCAAGGATTAGTTAAGCATTTAGTGTGAGGCTTAGGTCTAAGGACATATAATAGGTTGTATTAGTTCAAATAGCCTGTCGAGTTGTCTTCTATTGGTATTGACCTGTCAAGCTTGTAACAGTGCTCTAGTGAGACTGAGTAGCCTGTGATTTGGTGGGAGGTTCAAGGTGCCCTGCTCTCTCAGCTTGAGAGCTCTCTCTGTTGCCATTGATCATATGTGTGTAGCGTAAGATCTTTTACCCACTGAAACCCGTGTCCCCATACAGTTGAAATCAAAGACTTCTTTGAGATGGGTCGTCTTTGAGAGTTTTACACTCCCTGCTCTGAGTCCCATTCATCTGTGGAGAACAGAGCTCTGTGAAGAACAAACACAAACATGCTTCTGTAGTCTCAGTATTTAGAAAGTGGAATAGAGTGGTCGTAAGTAGCTTAAGTGTCCATACTAGTTCTGTCAATGTTAACGCATTAACGCATGCGATTCATTTAAGGTCCTTAACGCGTTAAAATAATATAACGCAAATAAATTACAGAAGTACGTGAAGCTGCGTCATTAACGTCATTTTCGTCATGCAGTTAGATGATCTTAGAAGTCAGGAGTTAATCACAATCACACCGAGCATCTACAAGCACTCGTAACCCTGGTAGGAGGTAATTTCCATTCTAACTCTTTAACTCGATTCTGCTTCTCTGTTTGGGATCAGGCCATTTGAAGCTGTTAAACTCTGGGAAAGTGTTCATTGATCCAGTAATCGAAATTCAATCAAACAGCGCTAATGTAATGATGGCCAGGCTGATTATCACACATATCATATCAGAGAGAATAGAGACTCACATTGTGTTTTTAGTGAATTGTCCGTTCCAGTGTGCTTTGCTTTAAAATACGAGCTCTGTCGTATTCTGCGATTGTTTCTGAAGAGCGCAATTTTGGTGATTTACAGGAGTCGTACAGTAAGCGCGTGAGAGTCTGTTATATTGATGCACAAACAACAAACCGTGTATGTACGCGCTCTCGATCACTGATCTCACGCTGCATTCATGTACAGACACATTTCAGTACATTTGCGTTGTTTCAACACACACTAGGGAAGGATAATGTTTGATTTGTCATATCATATGTACGTTGTTGTGATTAGTAATCGTAGGTTTATGCAATCAAAGCGTTTGATTTAGGAGTTTTTGGCATCTCCGTGTGGTCCTGTTCGGTATCGCAGTTTGAGGTCTAACATTTAAAACAATCTCGTTGTTGTTGTGAATTCTGTAAAGTTTCTTTATGTAATTTTTTTTTCATGGGTGCTTAGGTGTGTTTAAATTTGTTATATAAAGTAGGGATGCACCGGTTGACCGGCCAAAAATCGGAACCGGTTTTCTTTGTATTTTTCTGCCGATTTTTCCAGAAGTGCGCCCGCGTGCACATACACCTATATTGCAATCATTCGCGAACATGTCACTTGTGTGTTACAAATGGAAACTGCCGAACTGAGGGAAGGAGATACGCTGAAGGGAATGAAGAGCCGCTTTCCTGCGCGAGCTGAAGTTGCGTGAGCTTACCTCTCCGCCTGCACAAGCGTAGATAGTGAGCGTTTGTTCAGCTCAGCTTCTCATGTGTTGGATCGGATGAGAACGAAACGAGTACGAAATACTTCTTTTTGTAGCCTAAAGAAGAACATGCATGCACTTTTGAAATTAAATACTATCAGTTCTGTAGCCTATAGGATGATCATTTTTATTTTACCTTAAAATTACATTGACTTAATTTGATTTAAAAAGCACCTGCTGTAGCATCTTTTTTTTTTTCGTTGCACTAAACATTATTTGATTTAACATTTTGGAACAATTATATACTTTGGTTTTACTTAATTTCACTGGTAAAGACTTTTTTTCTTTACACTGAATTTAAAAACAAATGCTGATTTAAGTAACATCTTTGTTTGGATTGCAGAATATGCAGTTGTTGCCTTTAATTTCACCTTTCAGCCTTTTAATTTCCAATTCAATTTCCCATTAATTTCAGATTACGGACTTGTTTTCATTAGCCAAAAGCCAATTTAGCCTGTTAAATACAAAATAAACATCTTGTTCATGTATACTTTCATTCTTTTATTGTGTAAAAAAATAAATTAAATGAAATCGGAAATCGGTATCGGAATCGGCCAGTTTTCTTGAAAAAAATCGGTATTGGAATCGGCCATGTAAAATCATGATCGGTGCATCACTAGTATGAAGGATTATATGGACTCCTTATATTTGGTGTCATTTTGGAGTCTCCAATGATCCTTGAAGCTAGCAGAAAATACAGTTTTGTGAGAATCACCTTTCAATCTGATTGTTTAATTTGGATATAGCAAATTATGCCAAAATTAATGTGTTTAATGAGATAAATGGCGTATGATTAATTTCACGACAACAAAGGTGCGATTAATCGCAATTAAAATGTTTAATCTATTGACAGCCCTAGTCCATACATTTTCGGTCCACTATAAATTAAGTTGATCTTTTTATTGAATTTTGTGCGGCCATTGTGAAATTATGTCATTATCTCATTATGTCAGTTCTCCACGTTGTTTCAGGTACAGGAACATTTGGAAGGGTTTTTCTGGTGAAGGATAAAAAGACAAGAAGTTTCTTTGCTCTGAAGGCGATGAAGATCCCAGATGTTATTCGTCTAAAGCAGGAGCAACACGTACATAATGAGAAAGAGGTTTTGACGGAGGTGAACCATCCTTTCCTCGTCAGACTGTGAGTGAACACTGCACAACATTAATATGTAGGCTAACAGAATTGAGAACACTGTTTATACACTGTTGTCTCATAAACACACTGGGTTATGATCTGTATAAACATTTCAGTGTGCAGTATAAACGTCTCAATGTGCTGAAGTACCAAACATATCAATGTCAAATGTTGTTTGACCTGCTACAATCACTTCAGAACATCAATTCAGAACATTTGAATGTTATCTTTAAATCTATTATAAATATTTTTACATAAAAATGCTGATGTTTACCAGTGGTTGTCAACCAGGGTGCCTCAAGAAAAATCAAGATATTTCTTATTTTAATTCAACCCCTCAACAACTTAAAAGTATTTAAAAGTATTTCTAGACCTGGAAAAGTTGATAAATCCATTAATATAATAGTATAATACTTTCGTTATGTAAGTCCAGGTCTTATAATGTGTAGCCTGACTGCTTCAAGTTCATATGGCAAGTATATGACTTCTGTATGATCAAATCACATGTAAATATGACGTGGACCTTTCTCAGGTTCTGGACGCATCATGATGATCGCTTACTGTACATGTTGATGGAATACGTGAATGGCGGTGAACTCTTCAGCTATTTACGCAGCCGAGGACGTTTCAGCAACAGCACCGGAATGTTTTATTCAGCTGAAATCGTGTGCGCCATTGAATACCTTCACTCCAAAGAAATCGTCTACAGAGATCTAAAACCAGAGAATATACTGCTGGACAGCGAGGGGCACATCCGACTGACAGATTTCGGGTTCGCTAAAAAGCTCTCAGAAAGGTATGTTGTCATTGGTTATCTGTAAAAACTATATTTGTGAAGTTTTGGTAAAATTTGTTTTATGTTTTTGAAAGAAGTCTCTTACGGTCACCAAGGCTGTACAATATATTGTACAAATATTATTACAATTTAAAATAATGTGTTTTCAATTGTAATATTGTGTTGTATATATTTATTCCTTTGATGGCAAAGCTACATTTTCAGCAGCCATTACTTCTGCTTTAGTGTCACATGCTCCTTCAGAAATCATTCTAATTTGCTTTGGTGCTCAAGAAACAAGAAATGTCTTATTATTTATCAATGTAGAAAATATTTAATAACCACTTAATAGTTTTGTGGAAACTGTGATAGAATCAATATAAGGTTGAATTCTGTGCTTATGTACTTGTTAAAGTGCTCTGAGTCTAAAAGCCAATACCGGGAAGAATTAGAGCTGCAGACAGTTGTGTAGGTTTTCATATTTAGTCTCTAAAAATGGCATTGGTGCATTCCTAACTCAAACAGTCGATATATGATGGAATTTGTTTGCAGATATAACACTTTTTTCCTATTTGTTGAATTTAGTACATTGAAATATATAATTTATGCTTAATACACTCCTAGCAGTGTTGGGTGTAGTTTTATTTATTTCGGTAATTTAAAGGGTTAGTTCACCCAAAATTGGAAACAACTGTCATCAATTACTTACCCTCATATTGTTCCAAACCTGTAAGACTTTCGTTCATCTTCGAAACACAAATTAAGATATTGTAAATGAAATGACCGGTTTAGTCCAAATTTTCTCAATTGCTTTATATGATGAGCAGATTAAAGTTAGGCTTTAATTTACATATAAACATGATCAGAGAACATAAACAGAAGCTAAACCGCACATTTGACGCGCAAGAACAACCTCATTGGTTCTTGCGGAAGCTCAGTCGTGCTGCGTAACACAAAATAATGAACCTTACTGGTTCTCACAAAATTGGATTTAGAAAGTAATAAGTAATGCAATACTTTTGAGAGAGTAATTAGTACAGTAATCTAATTACGCTGTTGAAGATGTAATTAGTAGTAATTAATTACATGGTAACATTTTAGTTTAGGGTACAATCCTCACTATTAACTAGTTGCTTATTAACATGCATATTACTAGGATATTGGCTGTACTTATAATAGTACTTATAAAGCACATATTAATGCCTTATTCTGTATAACCACAGTCTACATGCCTAATCCTACCAATACCTAAATTTAACAACAATTAAAGGTGTCATGAACTGGATTTTTTTATTTTTTTATACTGTTGTCTGAGGTCAACTTATGACGTTTGTGTGGTTTTTACATTCAAAAACATCATAATGAATAAGTAATAGGCTATTTTCTGCCTTGATTTTGAGGCTCTCTGAAAAACACTCGGATTTGATGGGCGTGCCGCACTGAACACTTGGAAGTAAACGCCCATGGCTAGGATTGGATAACATTTGCATATTTAATGAGCTTCAGCTACCATCAGTCCATATGGGTATCGTTCAGGGAAATGCTCAGAGGACTCGCAAAATATCAAACAAACACAATGATTAAATCACACACACACTCTCGCGGACACACACACACACTCACTCACTCGCGCGCGCGCGCGCACACACACAGACACACTCACGCAGACACACACTCACTCCCTCACTCGCGCGGACACACACACTCGCACGGATGCGGAGACACACACACTCGCGCCTGGCCCATAACGTTACAAGTCCGGTCACGAGTTAACCAGTAACACCTTCTCCACCCTGTGACAGCGTGCTAAGGTATGTAATCAATAAATTTCAAACGATCTGTAATATTATGCAAAACTAACACATATAAAAAAACATGTTTTGGCCTACTCACATAAGTGTGTGTTCAGAAGGAAGCTTATGCAGGGACTGCAACGCCATGTTTATAGCTTGGTAGTGCGATCGTTAGCTCACGAGTCGGTGGGCGGGGCTACAGAAGCATATTTATCTGTAGAGGCGGCGTCTAGGTCCTATTACGTAAGAGGTCCGCATATTCTGAGAGCTCTCGTTTTCTGGGCCTGGTGTCTATAAAAGCTTTTCTTTGACTAACAAGGAAGTTTTCGGCTCTGAAATTTACAGGATATTCTTATATTACCATGACCTTTTATATATCAAAAGCTCAAGGGAAAGTTGATTTCTCAGTTCATCACCCCTTTAATAACAATTAATATGTAATTAGGAGTTTATTGAGGCAAAAGTCGTAGTTAATAGTTAGTTAATAGTGAGAATTGGACCCTAATCTGAAGTGTGATCAATCTTTTTTATTTAGAGTAACTTACCCAACTCAGTCTCCAAGATAGGTCTGTTGATGATGTGAAATCTTTTGAAGTTATTTTTAAGTACATAAACCAGGGAGAGAGATAGTTGAGCAGCGGTTATCTGAAGTGTACGTCCTTGTTGAGTTCATTTTAAGATTGTATTAGGCATGCTCAAGAATTTTTACATTCACATCATGGCATTTTAACATTCCTAGTGTTGTCATTGTCAAATTAAATGTAAACCATCAGTCCTTTGTCCTTGACATTGCTAAAATTCTGTTGGCTATCAAAATCATTTCAGTTTTTTTTCTTCTTTTTCTCCAGAATCTCAGCTATGTTAGGTAGAATGTAGATGCAGAATGGGCTCAGAAAAGAAGTGCCACGTCACTCTTCGTCCTTCAAAATATCCGACTTAATCCCTTAATTTTTTCTTCACTTATACAGTGTGACTTCCCCTACCAAAGTAATATAGAAGTGCTTCTCTGTGGTTATTAAAGCTGTCCTAATATGAGCCTCTTTAACAAAAAAAGGAGGCTTTGTTTGGCCCCAGAGCATCCATCAACCTACCGTTATTAATTCTGAATGAGAGCGCACAGACCAATTTAAGAGTAACCTTGCTAAAATTGAAAATCCCTCTGGTTGTGCCCTCTTATAGTATCATTCAAATAAAAGAAAAGAATGAGAGATTGTGTGTGTTTGTGTGTGTGTGTGTGTGTGTGTGTGTGTGTGTGTGTGTGTGTGTGTGTGTGTGTGTGTGTGTGTGTGTGTGTGTGTGTGTGTGTGTGTGTGTGTGTGTGTGTGTGTGTGTGTGTGTGTGTGTGTGTGTGTGTGTGTGTGTGTGTGTGTGTGTGTGTGTGTGTGTGTGTGTGTGTGTGTGTGTGTGTGTGTGTGTGTGTGTGTGTGTGTGTGTGTGTGTGTGTGTGTGTGTGTGTGTGTGTGTGTGTGTGTGTGGACTGGTAATCATCACGTTATGGGGACAAAATGCCCACAAAGATAGCAATATCCGAAATCCTCATCCTTGTGGGGACATTTTTAGGTCCCCATGAGGAAAACATCTTATAAATCAGACTAAGTGATGTTTTTTGAAAATGTAAAATTGCAGAATGTCTCCTGTGAGGGTTAGGTTTAGGGGCAGTGTAGGGGGATAGAATATACGGTATGTACGGTATAAAAACCATTACGCCTATGGAAAGTCCCCATAAAAGATGAAAACACTACGTGTGTGTGTGTGTGTGTGTGTGTCTGTATGCATCCGCAGTGCAGAGTACTGCAGTGCTTTTTCAGAGCAACCCATGACCCCTCTGATGAGTATGCATAAGGCGTCACTATTCTGTTTCTCTGCACATGAGGAAGGGGCCCAGAACAACGAGGGCCTGACTGTGATGCGCAAGTGACCCACTTATAGAAACTGAAACCAGTGCCTCTAGTCCAGTGGAGAAGACAGCAGTCCCTGCAAGCAACAGCTTTAGTTTTTACAATTTGAGTAAATAACATCTACACAGATTGTCGTGTGGCAACAATGCCATCTGGTGGCTGTAATTGCATTTGGCATTACGGAATAGGATATTTGCTGTTTGCCTTGATCAATGGCCATTTAAAGTGCCTGTATTTTTAAGAAAGGACAGGATGAGGACTTTAAAAATCTGGTCGTACATCAGGCATCAGGTTTTTTTTTTACATTTTTCTTTTAGACAGCATTAGAGCGTTTTTCTTTTATCATCTTGTCAGAGTGTCTGCTCAAGATGATGGCTTATTATTGTGCCACAGTTACTGATAAATTGCAGGGTTCTTATTGTGGTCGTGTTTGGGGGCGAAGGAGGAAACTTGTCAAACGGTAGCTGCACAGCTTCAAGTGGCCAATCAAAAAGAAAACATAAAAAGGAATTAGGAGAAAAGTCACCATGACAACAGCGTTGACATCCTAAATGTCCTTTTTGAACATTAGAATTTTGAGTTGTTTACACACTTGTTACAGCAATGACATAGACTTGTCAGACTTCAAAGCAAAGAGTAACGGTTAAAACTCTCTTCACATCCTGATAGCTATCAATAATAGAAGTCTAAATATTAAAAATATATACATACAGTGGTGGCCAAAATTATTAGAACACTTGGCATATTTAAGAAATTTCAGTTGTTTTTGTTGAATTGGCCATTACAATACCCATAAAACTAATGAAATATCTAAAAATCAGAGGTAGAAATCTGCTGGAACATTAAAATGATGGACTGGCCCCCTCAAAGTCCGGACCTCAACCCCATCGAGCACATTTGAGGCAAGTTGGAAAATAAACTGGAGAAGATCTATTGTACATTCAAAGGAAAGTCTTTCTTTTCAGTTGCAGAAGGCATGGGATAACATTTAGTGTTGAAGTTTTCAGAGGAAATATATTGACACTATACCAGAGAGATGTGATGTTGTAATTGCTGCAAAAGGTGGACATACCAAATATTAAAGTTAAAAGTGGATAAAAACAGTACGACTCACTTCATCTGAAATGTGTTGTGCTCATCTGCATGTTTCATGAACATTATGAAATGAAATCATGTCAAGTCAATATTTTCAGATCTGTCTGATGTTCTCATAATTTTGGCCACCACTGTACATCTTCTGTGGAAGTCTCAGAACCAGGGGCGGCGTTTACATATTGCAGAGTATGAAAGTTGCCATACCCTGGCATTCAGACAAGCAGGGGAAATAAACAGCTCATGATTCTGCTTGTTAGTTCTGTTTAAACGAACGCGATGTCCTAACCAGACGCGATGCAACATGATTTTCACCGGCAAACCTGACTCGACCCGAGAACAATCAATCAAAAATCACAGCCAATCAGAAGAGCATGTGGGTGGGCTCTCTCTTCAAGCGCACTGACTGCATTCGCAACGAAATGGATAAGTATCGTATTCCTAAACCTTACACTATTTTAGCATGATTAAAAATACATAGACTGAATTTTTTTTTTATTATAGAATACGCTTGTTTGTTCACCTTGAGTTGACAGTTTGAACATAGTAGTTTCCTTTCATTTATTTTCAAGATCTGAGGTGTCTTATCCATTGTTGCTTTCAGTAGGCCTAGGTTATGTCTATAAAGGTCACGAAAATGATATTCAAACTCACTTTAAATTCTTTTTTACATTAAATAAAGCACATAATCTGCAATGGTCATACTTTGTATGTTGTTCCAGCCACAATAATGCTGCAGGAAGAAAAAAAATCGCTCTTGCGGCTGGTTAGCCTAGCCTACAAAAAAAACTCTGATTAACATGGAAAATATAATTTTCCTTACGTGTCGCGTTTGATTAGGACACAGTGAAGGCTTATGGCTGTTTCAGTATTTGCATTAATTTTGTATTGTTGTTAAGTTCTTTTAGTGGATTTTTGTCCACATTTTGTTTAGATATAATGTTTTTATCTGGGAATATCGTCGTTGTATGGCCAGAAGATACAAGATGCCATACCCTAGGTCTTTGTGGAACGGCGCCACTGCTCAGGACCAAAACATTTTTCGTCCAGTCATTGCATTCGGCCCGATGATTGGATCAGCACGTTCCATGAGGCTATGCAGAAATGTAGACAGTCACCGAGCGCCATAAACTAACAGCAGCTGCCTTTTACAGTCCCTCCTGAACCAAAACAACTAGCTTATGCTGAGTTCACACCATGTCATGCCCGTAATTACAAAATGGCAACCCCTTGACGTTCTACCCAGACCTGTTCAGAGTAATGAAACTCTCAACGCCGAAATGAATCTGCAGCAGTCAGGTGGTACAAGTAAGAGCTCTGTAAGTTGTTTATGTTCATTGTTGTAATGTTGTGTGCTTTGAGACGTCTGTCATGACGCTTTGCAGACTCTACTGTGTGCGCTTTGGATCTAATGATTTAAGGCCAGCTTGCTATTGCTAGTCTCTCCGAAATTGCCTACCTTATAAATAAAACAGGCTTACCTTTCTTACCTTTTCTAGCCTTACCCCTGTGCAGAGAAACAGTCATACAGACATATTATTGAGTCATCTGGTGTTCTTATCTTAATAACAGGAACCAATCTTGATAACAGGATCAGTTTCTTCACTGCTCCTATTAGTATGCAGTCTGATATAATTAGTGTAAACATAAATCATCTGAGCCAATCGCAAACCACGTCACACCAAACTTCTCTTGCGGTTCATTGAAATGCTGTTGTGAACTGACACTGAAAGGCTTCAGTTAACACAAGGGAAACTAATCCTCTCTATTACTGAGAGAAGGATTAAAACCATACAGCTGAGCACAGAAAGATAAAGAAAGACTAAAATAGAGTGCAAGAAAATAAGGAATAGAAATGCTGTGAGTGACATGCATTCCCCCTTGCCTTTAAGTTTCCTGTCATGATGGCAGTTTTATGATAGCATCAGCAGTAGTATGGCCCAATGAGGTTGAGAATAGAATAGAAGGGCCAAGCACTGAATCCTGAGGTACCCCAGTTTTGTAACATTATTTAAACACCTCTTGAAATCATTAATGATCATTTTAATTGCATTGTTAAAGGAATAGTTCACCCTAAAATTAAAATTCTGTCATCATTTACTCTCCCTCAACGTGTTCCAAACCTGTATGAGTTTCCTTCTTTTTCTGAACACAAAAGAAGATATTTTAAAGAATGTCGGTAACCAAACAGTTGATGCTCCCTATTGACTTCCAGTGTTTTTTTCCTACTAAAATATCTTCTTTTTTCCTTCTTTCTTTTTAGTGTGAACTATTCCTTTAAGTATGTTATTATAGGCCTGACCTCAAATTCAACACTCTTACAATATGCTTTCTCCATCAAACGATTCTTGACCTGAGAAAGGGTTGAAGACCTGAAAGCTATAACAATCAAAAGGTTCAGCTAAATATTTTTTTCTTTTACACAACTTGCATATATATTTTACATATTTACATATCCTTTCCTTATTGACATTCTGGTATCAACATATACAATCTTATAATTCTGTTACAAAACCATGTCCAGACAAAGAAGCAAAGGGCAGCCATTTGCTGAAGGACAGGTCAACAGACTCATTTATCGACCACAGCCCCATGGCCCCAAACAAACACAGATTTGTCATTTCACCCCATGGAGCTGCAACTGCTCTGTGTAATCAGAAACCCTCTACCACAAATAATACACAGTGTAGTGGGCTTTCACCCTGGCTTCTAGCTCAATATACAGTTACGCTTATAGTATCCTTGGCTTGAAGTGGAGATGCTGTCTCTACCTTACACCAGCCAATACAGTCCAGTCCAGATAGCCAGCTGTCACAAGGTGTTCTGTAATTACACCCCTATGTATGCTATCTAAACAGTCACTGCAGTAGCTGGGCTATGTCATATGACTATATATCTATTTTTACTGTGTTAAATATATAGCCAATACAAATCAATATTTTGTGTCCAATTGTTTATTTATGGTAAATGTACAGGGTTTATGCGGGTTTTAAAAAGGTCTTAAAAAGACCTTAATTAGACCTTTCACAATTTAAGGTCTTAAAATGTTTTAAATCGGGGCAGAAAGTCTTAGAGGGCACCTATTATGCCCCTTTTTACAAGATGTAATATAAGTCTCAGGTGTCCCCAGAGTGTGTCTGTGAAGTTTCGGATCAATCCAACGCTCTCCGTTGACTTTGTATTGTGAGAAGCGGCCTCCTTGTCATTTCTGACTTATAACGAAAAACAGAGCAATGTCTAAAAGCTGTTATGAGACAGGATATACAGCAAACAAGCTAAAACGTTTTTATAAGCTGTCGACCCAAAAAAAAGAGCGTTTAAGGACACAAAAGTGGATACAGGCAATAAGTCGTGAAGCATCAGCAGGAAGAATGGGTAAATTGTGGGATCCTGACACTCAGTAGGCCTACTTGTGCAGTAAACATTTTGTCACTGGTAAGTCAAATATCCAAATGTCAGTTTTATATATTATATTTTAGCATATCCTGTCGCCGATTACGTTCCCCTCCAGTTGGCATAGAGCGCAAAATGTCATATTACTCTGAGAACTGTCTCAACATGTGGATAATTGGATAATTGCCTATATCCACTCTTGTGTCCTTAAATGCTCGTTATTTTAGGCCGACAGTTTATAAAAACGTAGTTCTGGGTTTTTTAGCTTGTTTGCTGTATATCCTGTCACATAGGAGCTTTAAGGCATTGTTCTGTTTTTTTGTTATAAGACAGAAATGACAACGATGCTGCTTCTCGCAATACAAAGTCAATGGAGAGCCCCCATAGCCGTGGTTTTTAGATTATGCTGCGTGTCGCTCTGGTGAACACGCGAATGAAAAATAAAACATGATACATCTGTTTGGTTATGATCATCTCTATCGCGGACATGCTCACGTGACATTGCAGTTCTTCATCATCATGAAATATTGTCATCTGCATGTGTTTTAAAGCCATATCACTCTCAACTTGAGTACACACACCAGACGCATGCATACAGAGAGCTGGATGTCGGTGCGTCCTATACTAGTTCTCTTTCATGTGTTATTGCGATTAAACTGTCGAATGCACACAAGGTTATGTCAGAAACACACAAAGTTCACATGAAAACAGTTGGTTATGTCTGTGCACGTATGCAGCAAGTACAGAAATCCTGTGTATACTGTATATTAGATCTGTGTACTAAAGTGAGAGCAGTGTAATATACAGTACCTATTGCTATATCTGCTGTTGATATGAATCAAACAACAAAAGATAAAAAGAAAATCACTCGCTGCTCTTGACTGAATTAACTTTAGTAGCTTTATTAAGAACACATTTCTTACTTGAATGCTCTGGCATGGAGATAAACATGGCAGACTGTGTACAGGTCTTTGCTAACATGGCAATGTCCATCAACATTCGCGGGCGGGGCCTGTAAAATGTTATGTCACTTTGCCAGGAATCTGCAAACGGCTTGTTCTGAGACGATGCTTATGATTTATGGGGAATAAAAAAAAAGGAGTGGGGGCACAATGGATATCTTGGTTTCCACGTCAACGCTCTGATATCTGATCTGATATCTGTGGTTTATAACAGAGAAGCTTATTGGTGGAGTGGAGAGGAGAAAGGGGGATGATTAGGAGGCCATGTTGATGGACCGAGGCCAATGGGCAAGTTTGGCCAGGATTTTTCGAAGGACATCCTGGGATTTTTAATGACCACAGAGAGTCAGGACCTCCGAAGGATGAAATTTATCACATTACAGCAAAACAAAGCCTGAATGTATATCAGAGGTTATGTTGAAACATACAGTAGAACTTACAATCATGTACAGTGGTTATACAAAGTCTACACACCCCTGTTAAAACAGTTCGGTTTTGTGACGTAAAAAAAGAAAGAAAGATACATAAAATCAGAACTTTTGCTCTTTTAATGTGAAATTACAATATGCAGTGCAATAAGTGCCAATGTATACTTGTTTCACTTATATATTACGTATTGCCTTATGAATTGTGATTACATTATAAGTTGCTAAAGTGTGTTTATAGTGTAATACATTTCTCATATAATCTATTACATTGGGTGAAAAATTGTATTATGTTGGAAAATCGTTATTACATTATGAGCTCAAGGTTTTACATTTTGACAAAATTATTACATTATAAACATTTTATTACATTAATAATGTAATACCCATTTCATTATGTGCAGTTATTACATTACATTATATTTTTGTTTTTACATTTATACATTTTTAATCCCTTTAACTCTTAATCAAATAGTAATCACATTTTTGAAGTTGACGATGTTATTTTTCATAGTCTTAAAACATTTAGTTTTTTCCCAGTTTTACAGTCTCAAATCAGATTCTTTTGGGCCCTGTAGGATATTTTTCTCTCTTTCTGGCCATCACTATTTTATTCTTTATTTCTTTACAGGACATGGACTCTATGTGGTACTCCTGAATATTTGGCTCCTGAAGTGATCCAGAGTAAAGGTCATGGGCGAGCCGTGGACTGGTGGGCTCTTGGTGTGCTCATCTTTGAAATGCTAGCAGGGTAAGACCAACTGCTAAATATTTTTTCAGTCTGTGTATTCCTGGAAGTTTGTAAATCACTGCAGACAGGGGGCCCACAGAGATGTATAAAGCTGTTTTTTCTTCAATTTCTAGATTTTTTTTTAGCTAAACATTAGCTAATGATCTGATAAGCATTATACAGTCAAACCAGAAATTATTCTGACTCCAGATATAATGTTTTACTAGTGGATGCAGGACACTATAGTTAATTTAAAAAGCAAAATAAAGTGAACCGTGACATATTATACCCGAAAGTTCTTCATATAGTGGGCTACCAGTAAAATTGATAAACATTTGGAACCAAAATTATTCAGACACTTTGACCTGACCATATATATATATATATATATATATATATATATATATATATATATATATATATATATATATATATATATACACACACTCACACACACACACACACACACACACACACAGCTAATGGGTACTTTATCAAAACAGTGATAAATAAATACATTTATTTATTTCATTCTGTATGGCTCAGATTGTATTTGAATTAGTGTGTGGTCTGGAGAGATTGGCTATTATCAAAAATACACCACTAGAGGGCAGCAGTGGAATATTGAACTCTGCTAAGGGCCTAAACCTCCATGTGCATGTCTCAATGGCCTCTTTCAGTGCTGTCTTGATATTTATCCTTATTATGATATTTATCCTTATTTGCCTAGAGGTTGATTCCTGCAGCATGCACAAACTGGCATATTTAATATGGACACAGATAATCTGCTCACATTTACAGTATCTTTGGGGGCGGATGTGTTTCTTGGAATAGATCTTGTTTACAACAAGATTACATCCAGATTAAAACGTTATTACCAACATGTGGGCATAAATGTGTGGTAGAACAGCATGTTGAATTTGCAGATTAAGTTTTGGCAAATTATTTATGATTTTTAATTCCTGACCTGTAATTTCCCCACAGCTAAAGACAAAACTGCACTTTGTGCATAATCTTTGTCTTGCACAAGAAATGTGTTCATTTTGTGACATGGATTTCTAAGCCAGTGTGAAAATAAACTTTTTCCCTCCTGGTATAATTTTGGATGCTGTAGTTTATATCCAGTCCAAACTGCTCCATTCCCCACCTGCGTGTTGCTAAATCTAAATCTGCCCTAGAGCTTTCTCAGACTCTCGTGTGGAGGAAAAAGTGACCCACCCTCTTCATTCATCCCAGACTTCTTTTGAAGTGTTGGCTCCTGCAAGTCAGTGAGAGAAAAATCCCTGGTCCCTTATTTTTCCAGGAGACAGACTCACGGACATAGGCTCAGCATGCCCAGACATACAAAAGCTCTTTTCAGTCATCTCTTGGACTGTGTTTTTACGTCACATGTCAAAGGTTGTTTGACTCCCCTTTGCGGGAAATATAGCTGAAATGGCTCCTCCTGGACTGGCACATCAAAGGGGTCGCAACCTCAATGTAGTGACCGTGTATGCGGGTGTGAGCAGATGTCTTGTGGGTGTGTTTGTATTTCTGACTACAACCCTAAAAGTAACTACTTTTAGGGTTAAAATTGGTGAAGATGTCCGCTAAGTCTGAGCAAAACTTTTAGAGATGCATTAAAAAGCAGCTGGGTAAAACAAAATACCACATGATGTATTTTGAATTAAGGATTGGGTTAGGGTTAGTTTGTACTGTAGTAATTCTAATTCAATTAAAATATTATAGCTAGGGTGTCTGAAAGAGAGAGAGGTTGTGTTTATTTATATGCGAGAAAAGCTTGCAGTCAGATTGTAGGGCTGTCCATAGGAAATGACAGACACGGCTTCCTCTGAGAATTTAGGAGGAAATGTGTCACTCAGGGCTCTCTAGAGAGATCACCTCCTCGATTAGCTCCAGGGTTCATGTAAATGTGATTTTATTTTACAGAAGTGCAGAAAAGGGTGCTGAAAAAGAGCAAGACTCAATGCATTATTGTCAGTTTGCATGTACACATAGATTAACAATTAAAAAATAGCCCAGACGGAATTCAGTAATGCACCCTGTGTGAATGGACAGATTGATAAACTTGGTTTGTTGTGGACTGTATGCCAGTGATAGGCTTATTTAATGATAAAGAAATAAAAACAAATAACATTTTGACTTTTAAAGCCACTTATCTATTCATTTACATTACATTTATGCATTTAGCAGACGCTTTTATCCAAAGCGACTTACAACTGAGGAGTACAGGAAGCGATCCATCATGAGGAGGCAGCAAAACACAGAAAGTGCCTGAAGTACTACGTTTTGGACATCGCACAGAGCATCACACACTAGGACAGGGAAGAAGTAGAGGAAGATAGAAGGAGAATAAGGAAAAGGAAAGTGTTTTTTTTTTTTTTTAAGATAAGGTTAAGTGCTCGCGGAAGAGGTGAGTTTTCAGCTGTCGTTTGAATGCTGTCAGTGATTCTGCAATTCGGATGGAGGTGGGGAGATCGTTCCACCAGCAGGGAACGGTGAATGTGAATGTTCTGGAGAGGGATTTTCTGCCTCTCTGTGATGGTACCACAAGCCGTTGCTCCTTAGCTGAGCGAAGGCTTCTGGTGGGGGTGTAGACTTGTAGGAGCGAGTCAAAGTATGCAGGAGCGGAGCTCGTGGTGGATCTGTAAGCAAGCGTTAGCGCCTTGAACTTGATGCGAGCAGCGAGTGGTACCCAGTGAAGAGAGATGAAGATAAATATTTATCTATTCAAAGATTACCTTGTCTTCTCCAATAATTCTTTTGAATTGTTCATTTAGGATTTTTTTTTTTTAGCAAATATAAAAGTCTTTTAAATGAATACATGCAAATATCAATAAATTGATTGATAATCAATTTGCTAATAGCAATTGATTTGTATTAATTAATCAGAAAATCATGCCATCAATTTGATTTAAATGTTATTTGAATCAGTTTACAGTCTTAGTTATAATACAGTAGTTGTTAAAGGATTCAGCACTTCAAGCTCACTTTTAAAGGCTTCTCCTTTTCTATTCTCTTTCTCATTGGAATCTTGGCGACACCTGTGCTGTTATGTAAAAGTTTTATAATTCTCCTTTTTTCCCCTGTCACCAGCCACTGCTTACAGTAACACTATAGAGACGAATATGTCTCTCCTGTTCGTTTTCTCTCTCTTTCGTTCTCCTTCACTCTATCTCTCTTTTCCATCACCCACGAGAAGGAATAGCTGCAAGTTCTGCTCTCCTGGATTCTCTTTGTTTATGGTTTCCACACTCAGTCAATACTGTCAGTCCTGCTCAATCCATTATGTTGAACCGCCTTATTTGATTTCTTTTAGAAGGCCTCAGCTAGGTCTGTTAAGGAATAGAAAAATCTGTAATTTCAATTCAAAAGAAATCTCTTCTACCAGTTCCATCACTGCCATTTGTGTTTATCTAGAAAATTATCATGCCTGCGCACAAATAATTTCTCTAAAATTTTTGAAAACTGAGAAAGCAGAGAAATTGGTCTGTAATTGGATAAAAATATGTGTATCTCCACTTTTAAAAATAGGAATAACTTTTTTTTCATATTATTTGGACATATGCCTGTTAAAAAGGACTGATTACAGATATATGTAAACAGTTTTACTATTCTGTAATGTTTTTGTCGTTTTTTTTTATATATATATAATGACGTCAATTTTATTACAATCTGTATAATTTTTATTCTTACAATTATTAACAATGTCAAGTATTTCCTGTTCATCAGCTCCCCTAGGAAATATTGAATGAATATTACTAGAAATATTTATTTCATCTACCCTATCCCCAGTTCTCTGCTCCACAATCTCTTTTTCTAACTTATATCCAATATTTAAAAAATATGCATTCAATTTGTTATATACTGCATATACATTATTTGCAGTTCAACATCATTTACAAAATAATTAGTTCAGTCTACTTTTCCTGTATTCTTTTTAATAAGTTACTTTCCATGTTGCTTGAGTATTACTCTTATACCGGTCCAATAGTTTGATAATAGTCCTTTTTACTAAATCTTATAATACTTATTAATTTATTTTTATATATCTTATCTTTGTTTTCATCTTGTTTTGTTCTAGTTATTATACATTTCCTATATAATAAATGTTTTGCATGCCTTCTCTATTCCCTTAGTAATCCATGGCTTGTCATTTATTTTTGCGCTTTTATTCACCCTCATGTTTTTGCGCTTTTATTCACCCTCATGTCATTTCAAACCTATGTGACCTTTTTTTCTTCATTTGAACACAAAAGGAAATGTTTATGGTTTTCTTTTCCATTCTGAAAGTAAATGGTGACCAGATGCTATCAAGCTTCAAAAATGCACTATAAAAAATCATATTTATATGACTGGAACATATGTACTGTATATGGTTCATTTTTGTAGAGAATTAAAAGGTTCAAGGTTTGTTCAAGGATAAAACTAAGTATTAAATCTTAGAAAAATAAAATCTTACTGCGGCAATTCTGGGTAATGCTCTTTTAAGCCATCACAATTTGTCATCCCCTTTGTGCAACTCTGAGCTAATGGCTTATTCTGGGTCAATCACTGCAGGGTCTTTCACTCTATATTTTGCTGCTGATGTACGTCTCATCATCTCATCTTCATTGTTAACACTTGAGTTCTGTCATTGTCAGTGATCTGTGCCCTCATGTGACAAGTGGTCACCTAGTAACAGGCTCATTACCATCTCTCACCTTATCTATCCCTCATATTTAATGGCTGTTTGCAATGCCACCTGGACCCAGGCATTAAACACAAGCTCATTGCTTGGAGAGTGGTAGGATGTTTGATGGCACGTTGTTTGAGGCGTAGCAGAGCTGGAATTCTGTAATGGAGTAATGGATTACACAGCATGAGCTGGAGAATCGCATACCAGACATTAGAGAACACGCATCACATGGACACAGCATTTTACCGAGACACAGTCCACAGCAGTCATTCAAAGGCCTAAAAACGACACATTCAGCAGTTGCGGTAACCCTCCTCCAAGGTTACTTTTAATGATTTAAGTGCAGAATGCATCTGTGACATTAGCCAGCAAAAACGTGAAGACTTTACTTAACTTGCTTTACATTACATTGAAATAATTATATTAAAGGATTAGTTCACTTCAAAATTTCCTGATAATTCACGCACCCTCATCTCATCCAAGATGACCATGTCTTTCTTCTTCTTCAGTTGAAAAGAAATTAAGTTTTTTGAGGAAAACATTGCAGGATTTTTCTCCATACAATGTACAATGGTAACCAATGGGTTGAAGGTCCAAACCAATGCCGTTTCGAAGGGCTTTAGAGGGCTCTGCACGATCCCAGCTGAGGAATAGGGTCTTATCTAACGAAATGTTCTAAAAATTGTTTTATTAATATACTTTTTAACCTCAAATGCACAACTTCGGTGTTGTTCTTCTTCATAAAGTTTGACACCATCACGTTGGAAAGGTCACGTGTGACGTAGGTGGAAGTACCAAGCCAGTGCTGAAAAACGTTAAAATTGTCCAACATTAATGTTTTACCTTTATTTTTGTAAAGGGCGTTTGATTTAGTCTTTCCAGGTTCGTTTTAACACTGGGTTGGTGCTTTCATGTACGTTACGTGTGTGACCTTTCCGACTTGATGACGTCATACGTCGTGAAGAAGAACAACACAGAAGTCGCGCATTTGATGTTAAAAAGTATTAAATTTTTTTTTATTATTTTAGAAAATGACCACTGGTTTCACTAGATAAGACCCTATTCCTCGGCTGGGATCATGCAGAGCCTTCTGAAGCCCTTTGAAACTGCATTGATTTGGACCTTCAACCCGTTGGTTGCCATTGAAGTCCATTATATGGAGAAAAATCCTGAAAAAAACTGTGACAATGCTTTTATTGTTTTGTTTCTGCTTCTTTTTTGTCTATGTTTTGATCTGGAGATTCTGCACTCTTTCAGAATATGTGTAATAGTGCCCCATACCATATAACAGTGAAAACACAGAAATCCAGAAAATTCTGTCAGTTCAAGCGCCGTCTCATAAATGATGAAAAATTCTGTCACTGGCGGGGAAAGAGTTAAGCAAAAGTCACAGAATTGACAAGGTAACATACTGACAATAAAGCAGTACAATTACTGCTACTAATAATAATGATATCATTTTTAAGTTGTATTGTCAGTATGGCATTTCAAAGTATTTAATTAAAAAATGTAAACTTAATTTATGTAAAACGTTCCTAAGAAAAAAAATTCTATAATTGGTCAACTAGATGTATTTATTTGTTTACCAATTATATATTTGACACCTAAAACTGATGCTACAAACAAAATAAAAAAATTTGATGTTATTGATTTTATAAAATCTGCCGATATAAAATCTGCACTAATACTGCACTTGAATGTCAACTTTTCTGCCATCTAGTTCAAGTTTGGTCCTTGATAGCTTAAGTCACAGTTGTTTTTGCCTTCATCTATGTGCTTGTCTTGTCTGTAGTGTCCAGGTCAGGTCTGTTCATGAATCATTGCTGAGGTTTTTATTGGACTAAGCTGACAAAGATAAAGTCTGCATTAGTTTTGGGCATTTCAGCACTGAATTCAGCTAAGCTGTCAATAAGATGGAGGGCACTGGTATATCTTTAGAGACTTTTCCTGCTCTCTGTCATGCTGACACATTAATTGATCATTATTTCAAAATGTCTTTGTCAGCATAAAAATATTGCAGGTGCTCTCTGGTTGGTACATCTTTTTAAGGTTGTCACTGACATTTTAAAAGCTCTATTCTTTTATTGCCTTTCTCTGTCTAAGGTATCCACCATTTTTTGATGATAATCCTTTTGGCATCTACCAGAAGATTCTGGCCGGAAAGCTGGAGTTTCCACGGCATCTGGATTTCTATGTAAAGTGAGTTTGATAAAGAAAACGCAACCGAAAAAAGACACATGCCATATTTATAGCATGCATAAAACACGTCTAGTGAAAAAATCATGTCAGCATAAACAATAACTATTTTATCTCAAATTATTGTGTGTATTTTTGTAACCAAAACATGATTAAATGATTAAAAATCATTTTTCATTTAGTGAATTTAAGCAGAAATAAAAAATGTATTAAAATGTAAAATTATTAGATGCAAAAATGGAAACTTGAATGAAATTAGAAAATTACTATAGGCCTATCTTTAACATGAAAATGAAAACTTTTCAAATATTCAAAATATTAATAAGTACTGTAATAGTATATAAACAATGCTAGACTAACACTCGTAAAACAAAAATACATTGTTTCATTGCTCCTCCTAAATTAAATTAAATCGAATAAAATGAAAACGTATATGTCTTTGAACATCAGTAATGACTATTTTAATAATGACTTTGCAACAAAAGCATCTTCAAATATTGAAATCCACTAATATGGTACTAGAACACACTTAAAATGTAACAATTGTATTTCTACTCCGTGATAACAGGGTGTACCTCTCTCATTCCAGCAAGGGGTCCTTGAAAGGAAAAAGGTTGAAGACCCATGTTTTAGACAGTTCATAGTTCAAAGAAAGATGCTTTCACAGATACACATCCATAACACATGCCCTCTAATGAACCCATCTAAACATGTCAACTAAGCACACTGACGGCTATAGGAGTGGAGGCATCCTCTAGATTACAGACAGACATGTGTCTGTTTACTCTACACTATTACTCAGCGTGCTTTTGAACTTAAGGAGCTCAGGATCCAGCCCAAAAAAAGTGCTGTTTCGTCTTGATGTTCAAAATAAAGTAATCCTTAATGATACAGAAGATTATCCTCTCTTAGTTGTATCATCTAAGAAGTCATTGCAGCTGTACAAACACACACACAAAATGACACCAGAGCTGCATTTCCTAACAGGGCTTTTGTCCACTAACTGTTGGGCTAACTGCTGTTCACTGCTTCAAACAGTCTGTACTCCAGAGACCAAGACAGCTTAAGGAAGCTCTAGGAAATAGAGATAGACAGTCACCTCAGGCAAAGCAAATCCGTGTTTCCTTTCAGCTGACATGTTTACTCTAGTTACAATTGTGAAAGTACCCGAACGACGTCTTATGTCAGTAGGGGTTTAACAAGCTTGATAGGATAATAGTATCGTTAAGTCAAACACACATGATCATTGGAGAATGAATAACATCTGCGAGGGAGGCAAGAGTGAATGGTAAGGTCATCTGTAGCAAGATCGCTCCAGGCGTCTCTCGTGTTAGGTTGAGTGAGAACATCAACGCCACAGCAGTTAACATGCTAATGCACTCATCTTCACAGCTTGAAGCGTGTTGGATCATAGATACAGATTATTTTTTTGAAAGCAACTCTTAACCATAATGCAGGTCGATTTTTATGTTTGAAGAAATTGTTTTTATGTTGGTATGATAGTAAAGATAGTGGTTCTTAAACTTTTTATCAAAACATATTTGCATATGTATCAATCTGTATATAATATTGTACACTTTTTCAAATGCAGACAACTCTTGCATAGGGACACACAAGATATTAGCATGAATTAGATATGTTGTTTGTTTTTCTACATTTATTGAAAATTAGGTTGATGATGGATATTTTATTTTCGGAAATATATTTCCACAAGTTTTAATATTAGATTTACTTTTTTGCAGTTATCTAGCATAACATTGAATTGTATTATAGTGAAGATTTAACTCTTTCTTTAAAAAAAGTACAGCAAATGTTGCATTTACAATTATTTAAATTTTCCCATTTAGCAGACACATTTATCCAAAGCGACTTATAAATGGGGAATACAACAAATGATTCGTCTTAAGGAGGCAATAAATGCGAGAAGTGCTAGTAGTACAATCGTTCAGAATAGTTCAAACTTTATTAATGTTACTTATTGAAACGTGCCATAAACTGTTTTCGACCACACAAATTCCTATATAATTTTAAGGACTTTTTTAAAAATATGATTATTTTGTATACTTATTTCATATAGCAGATTTAAATACTGCACATTTATAATGCTGTGATGCTTAAATTCATTTGTAGTATACAGATTATTTATTTATTTATCAAAGTTATTTAGCATAGTTCAATCTTAATATTCAATATTAGCCAGTTATCGGTTATAGTAACATTACAATAATTATTGGAATCAGCCAGAATTTTAATAATGGTGTCTTCCTAATCTTAATTTCTTAACTTTCTTTTGTGTATTGAATAATTAAATGTCTAAATCATGTGCCTTTTTAGGATAGATAGTGATTATCATCTTCCTTCTTTGTTTGTCTAGGGACCTAATCAAGAAGTTTCTGGTAATTGACCGGGCAAGAAGGCTTGGAAACATGAAGGTAAGCAAGGTGTTAGTAACATATTTCAACACCATCTCACAACCAATTTGTACGTATTTTACGAGGTGGCTAAGTCGTATGAATTTGTACGACCTCACTACAAATTTGTATGATTTGTCTAAACCCCAGTGACGGGTACGTTTATGGGTGAGGTTAAGAGTAGGTCATTCATACGAATTGGGCAACTTTTAAAATACGTACAAATTGCTGTGAGATCAGGTTAGGTATTTTCTATAGTGCTTAAATGGTTGAGCAAGGTATTTCAGCAGGAATCAGCATCTAGGATATTTCCTTTGAGAACATTATATTGATGATACACTCTTTTTTTCTGTCCATATGGGCTCTTTATAGTTATATCACATTCAGGGCCAGGTTGAGAATCCATGAATCAGATTAAACTATTTCTAGGCCAGTTTTTCCATCTTAATAAGCAAATAATAAGACCTTGATTGAGTCCTGCGAGATCTTTCTCCCAGAGGCCACAGTTGGCCACATGTTTCCATTTATGATAAGGAGGCTGCCTATCTGCCTAGAGGGGATTAGATGAGGCTCTGGAGAAACTCCCTGGACACTCACAGTGATTCTGACACCGGGCAACCCTCCCACTAATACCTCCCTTCCAACCCCCATCAGATGAGGAGGAAAAAACTGCAGACTGCAGAGTCCTTGTGCAAAATGTTTTTGCATTTCCAGCTTGAGTAATTCAAACAGTTGCGGTTTAATGGCAGTTACTTTTCTAAATTGTCCTTTCAGAGGAAATAATTCAATAACTGGCGCCAGATGAGGTGGCAGCAGTGCGCCAGGCCTGTCATGCATAATGTGATGCATATTGTGACGGTGATGTCATGAGAAGTTTGTGAATGGTTGCGTCTGAGCGTCATTTTCCCATTAGCAACAGTTAATGCTGTTATTATAATTCTCTGTATGTGAGGAGTGAGCTGAGCTGAAATGTATATCTCAATGTTTGTATGGATTATTTTTTAAATTTAATCAATTATGATTTATTCAGATTTCCTGTTTGTTGTCAATGCATATTCAGAGTAGGAGACAATGATGGCAAACGTTTTCAGAAGAAATGAGACTTTGGGTGGACTTCCCAGGCTAGATGTTTCTGTTGTTAATTTAGCAGTATGCTTTTTTTTCTTTCTCTTTTTCTTTCTTATCCTCCTCTGACTCTATACAATGAAAGTTTAAGAACCGGCAGCCCAATCACAGCTGTGTTTGCACTGTTTCCACAGCAAGGCCAGGTCCTGCTAGCAGCGCTCATTCACAAGTGCAGATATCTGTTATTCCACTTGAGTGGATGTCTATCTCTCATAGTCCCACAGTGCAATGCGTGGCCCAAATTCTGAGGTTTTTAGAAGACTTCAGTAGGTTTGCGTTGTTGCCCCACTTTTCTTTTCCTCTCTAAGAAACTAAAAAGACAACACAGTGGCTGAAAAGACTGTTTGGAATAAAATGGATTCAAATGAGGTGTTTTGTTCAAGGCAGATCTAAAAGTGTTGATAGACATATTCATTGTAGCACATTAAAAAATGTTATTCTCGTCACAGTTTTAACTGTGATGGTTGGTCTCAAAATGTAAGACTTTATTCTGCTTTAATGTTCATTTAGTTATAGTAATCCATCACCTTATTGTGTATTATTTTTGTCTTCTTCCAGAATGGAGCTGATGATGTGAAAAAGCACAGATGGTTTAAGTCAGTAGACTGGGAGTCTGTGCCCTGTAGAAAACTCAAGGTAAGCACCGCAGGTCTGTCGTATAGTTTTAGGATATGCCCTGTTATTAAAGATTCATTTAATACCACTAATCATTTTTGTAAGATTTCCAAGTTATTACTGGCCACATAAGTGTCAACACCTCTTTAAAAAGTAATTATATTTTACTATTTTACTTACTTTACTGTTAGAATTACATAGCCAGAATATTCCCCAAGGTTTACTGGACATATTGCATAGTTTCCCAGAAATCCTTGGTAGCTGGATAATGGGATGTTGGTATACACTACCAACAGTCAATTATGCTCACCAAGGCTGCATTTATCTGATTAATAATGAAGTAAAGTAAAAAAAAATATATAAAAAACGTAATATTGTGAAATATCAGTACTATTTAAAAGAATGTTTTATATTTTAATATATTTTAAAATGTAATTTATTCCCGTCATGCCAAAGCTGAATTTTCAGCAGTCATTAATCCAATCTTCAGTGTCATGTTTTTTCGGAAGACCCAATTCAGATGTTTTTTTTCAAAATGACCCAGGAATGTGTAAGCAGGAAAAAAAGTACATGGATTCCGATATTTTCAGATCGGTTTCAGGCCTCATTCAAATGTGGAAAAAATCTGATATGAATCTTATATATGCATTTGCGTCTGCCATGCAAGCGGACAGATCAGATATTCCCCTGCCAACACGAGTTGTACTTCATTGAAAAAGCAACGGTGGCGAATGATGTCAACTCGGGTGGACACTAGTCTCATCCTTAGATGTCTCTGGCAAGCTGTTTTGACTTTTAATTAATTTACAGGATATGAATTCTTGATATCAAGAATTGAATTTTAACTTGTAAAACTCCACAGTCAATTTTATATATTCACTAGTGAAATGTCACCATAGGCTGCCATTCAAATTCAATTGTTGATATCAGGAATTGAATTCTTGATATCAACAATTCAATTCTTGATATCAACAATCAGCGTTTCTGATATCAAGAATGTAATTGTTGATATCAATAATTAAATTCCTGATATCAATATAATTTCAGATATCTAAAATTGCTTTCTTTCTAGTAACAATCGCATTCAAAAATTAGCATTGTCACTAGTGACAATCAAATTATTGAGATCAAAAATGAACATTTATACTAGTAGCAATTCAGTTGTTCATATCAAGACTAGACATTTGTACTAGTAACCACATAATTATTGAAAAATAAAGGTTTTTACTAGTAAGAAATGTATTCCTGATATGAAAAAATAAAAATTTTAATTAATAAGAAATCAATTATTGATATCAAGAATTGAATTTGAATGGCAGCTTATGGAGACATTTCACTAGTGAAAATACATTTACAGACATTAAGAATTAGAGTTTTTAGTTGAAATTCAATCTAGATTTTAAGAATTAGCATTTTAACTAGTGAAAATGTAATTGTTGATATCAAGAATTAATATCCTGGGAATGATTAAAAGTCAAAACGGCTTGCCTTAGACGTCACACCCACGGACCATTGCCTGAACGTCTGATGCATATAGCACACTTTTCTGGAAACACTTCAGGAGTTTTGAAGTCATCATCTGATTGGTTGAATTCTACAAGATGTCCGTGAGACGTTTATGTTGCGTTCTTTAATGGTCCGCCTGGAAACGAATGCCGTGACGCCAAACTCCCTCGTGGACGAAGTACGCCGCCGTGTTTACAAAAAGTTCATGGCTTCATTGTTACAGTAAACTTGCACAACGTTCTTGAATTAATAATTTATACATGCATGGTGGTCGGTTATTGCAGGGACATCGACTTTACATTTGCACGCCTCTAAACATGATGTGGAACAAAACAAACTGATTGGTTGCATACATGTCAGTCAAACGTCCTCTTGGGCGGCCCTTGGCCAATGAAAGCTGCGAAAAAGTCCAGACCTTCTGCTGTCAGTCTGAAACTAGGTGGACACCAAACACGATCACATGACTCTTTTCAATGGCGCACTGGAGGACAAAGGCTCAACCCAATGTTTTGATGACCTGGTGCGGAAAGCAAAAGCTTGTATTATCATTTTATATGCGTCCATTTGCAAATTGTGCCATTTTTACTTCCTTTTCGGACTATGCTTTTTCGGGTCAGTGCGTCTACCTTGGGTTGGTTTGCCAAGTGTATAGCATAAATGCAGATATCGGATATGGTTCAATTTTAAAAGAAGATATAAGCTGGTCATCAAAAAAACGGATAGTCAACAAATAGTGCAAAAAAAACAAAAACTTTTTTTTTGTGGAAACTGATCCATTTTTTTCAGGATTATTTGATGAAAAGAAAGTTCAAAAGAACAGAATTAGTTTGAAATATAAATATTTTGTAACATAAATGTCTTTACTGTCACATTTGATCAATTTAATGCATCCTTACTGAATAAAATTAGTAATTTCTCCAAAAAAAAAGTAGTGACCCCAAACATTTGAATGGTAGTGTATATTTAGCTGTATCTGAGGCTGTGTTAATGAGTTTCTCTCCTTCCTGTGACAGCCACCCATAGTTCCAAAGGTATCTCATGAGGGAGACACATCTAACTTTGACAGCTATCCAGAGGATGAGTGGAAGAAGGACACACCAGTACCAGCTAAGGATCTGGAAATTTTCAAGAACTTCTGAAAGGAAATTCTTTTTAATGACACGAACGACAGGACTTGGTAGAAGATAATGAATTGGAGCTAAAGGTTTACCCTAGCCATTCAGCGGACATTAAAAGGTCATAGTTGTATTATTATAGGTATGTCTTCCCTGCTTGTCCCTGAGTCCTGCACACTTGAGAAACAGAAATAGACTTCTTGTTATCATTGTTATCATTGTTATCATAATTATCGTTGAACAATTGAGGAGGTAGTTTTTCACGTCAGCATCTACTAAGTGATGAATAACATCATTCAACACAGTCTGAGTCTCTTTATATTATGCAAAAATATCATTTAAATTAGCAATAATAAGGTTCTGTTCAAGGTTCCTTTGGTTTCGTTTTATCTTGATGGTCCCTTTAACACATTCTGTTGACTATAAGTAACATTGCACCTACATGTCTACTAACTCTCACCAGAGTGTTAGAGTATTAGTAGACTGGTAGGGTTAGAATAAGTTGACATGTACTTGCAAAGTTACTTATAGTCAGTAGAATGTCTGTTGGAGGACCATCACAATGAAGAGTAAGCAGATATTAAGCAGACATTCTACTTATACTCTGAGAGTTAGTTGACATGTAGCTGCAAAGTTACTTATAGTCAACAGAATGTTAAAAAAGGGGCCATCAAAATAAAGTGTTACCGTTCCTTTTGCTGAATCTAGACAATGTCTTTGTTTATACCTAGACATGTATGGTCATGCTTTTGTTATGACTATATTTCTTGAAAATCTTGCTGAATCAGAGCTTTAAGCCTGACAAATTTCCTTTTCTGGTTACTGAACTTGCTGTGTTGATCCTTTTCTCCTACATGGTTTATCTATATAGATTTTATAACATAATGCCTGTTTCACACCGCACACTTGAGCAGGCACATAATCAAAGCAACAGCGTAACTGCAACAACACTCACAGCGTTTCAACTACGTAACAAAACTGCCAGTCTATACAATAAAAAAATCAATAAATAGTCAAATTTCTGGGTTACTATTATAAATATTTCCTTTAATAACGGCCATACATTTTAAAATGGTCATTTTTTTAGTTCATTCAAATTGATTACAAAAATGTATATTCTGAAATGTAATTTACATGAGTTTGTGGGCCACATCCAAATAGTCATTAATCCACACAGAACACAACCCCAAAAGTCTCCTGAATTCAGTCATATTTACTGAACAGAAAGTGCTGCTTGTATGTCTACGCTTTTTTTTATCTCTCTATTTCTTCAGACGATGGGTGAATAGTTTGCTCTGGTATTTTATTTGAATAATTGTTCATATGTATGGAAGCCCATTTCGACCACATTAGTGGAAAATGCCAACCCGATCTCACGGCAGTTCATATATATTTTACGAGGTGGCTAATTTGTACAAATTTGTACAACCTCACTCGTAAGAATTCAGTAGATTTTTGCTAAATCCTACGTATTTGACGCGCTGCTTAAGTCGTATGATTTCGTACGAATGACCTACCCCTAACCCTGCCCCTAAAACCTACCCATCACTCCAGTTTAGACAAACTGTACAAATTCATACAAGTGAGGTCGTATGAATTCGTACAAATACATACAAATTGGTTGTGAGATAGCATTGCAAATTCTTTGGTAAATCTTAATTATGACATAGTAAGTCATATGTATGAGTCAAAATATGGCAAATATTCTAAATTCTGAGACTGAAATCATAAGTATGACAAGTTAAAAAATTATGACTTATCTCAATTTTGACTGTTATAATTCAGATAAATCATATGACAAGTCTTTTTGTATAGAGATTTCAGTCTTTTTATATCGTCATTTTGACTTGTCATTTGATTTCTCAATTTCTAATTTATCTCATAATTATGATTCATAATTTTGACTTGAATTAATTTCTACTTTTTAAAAGTATATATATATATATATATTATGGAACACTTTACAATAGGGTTCATTAGTTAACATTAGTTAATATGAACTAATAATGAACTGCACTTATATAGCATTTATTTATCTTTGTTAATGTTAATTTCAACATTTACTAATTCATTATTAAAAACTTGTTAACATTAGTAAATGCACTGTGAACTAACATGAACAAACCATGAACAGCTGTATTTTTATTAACTAACGTTAACAAAGATTAACTAATGCTGAACAGAGGTGTTGTTCATGGTTAGTTCATGTTAACTAATGCATTAACTAATGTTTATACAACTTTATTGTAAAGTGTTACCATTCTTTTTTTTAAATTAGGCTTCTCACAGTAAGATTTCTTTCCCCCAAGTGTTGGAAATTGGCTCCCATAGATATGAAAAACATACATGTTCTGTGTGAATGGCCTCCAAGAATCCAAAGACCTTTTGATCACATTCCTGCCAGGATGTCATACTGAGAATAGCAGGTAAAATAGAGGTACTGTAGCACTTAACTAATCAAACTTGACCTCACAGACCTGTAGGTAACCAATAAATCGGCATTAATGCTTGTATTATCAGATGTCTGTTCCGATACTTTGGCTGTTGTGCTGTTTTTATGTGTTTACTAATTGTTTAAGTGCATAAACACTTAATTTACTAGCCAGGTGTTTTCTAAAGTTGCCTTGCATTGATATGGGGGTGAATTTAGTGAACACAGTTTACATTGCTTTGTAATGCTACTTAATACATGGTTGGCATATTGAAAGGGTTGCATAATGGGAAGAGAACTGAGTATGGTGTGAAATGCTTTAGAAATGTAGCTTCTGTGTGTATGTTCAAAACAGTTCTTTCTTTTTCTGGACTTCCCTAGTTTTTCATAACTGTTTTTGTTTGAAGCAGTTACCTATCATTGTAAAGTGTCTACTGAAGATCATTTATTGAAATGGCTGTTCTTTTTAAATTGCAATTGCAATTTTATACTAAGGAACTTGCAGATTTCATATGGACTTTACAGCTGTTACCATCTTTTGGGTTTTTCTGTTATTGTTTGTTTGTTTGTTGTTGTACCAAGTGTGGATAATTTTTGCTGTATTCTCAATTTTCAGTGTGCTCTTTTTTTACACTTGTTTGAGAAAAGATTGTATTTTATATTATTTGCAACAGCAAAAACTAAAATGAAGTTCTATGAACTTATAAATTGACACATACCCAGCATAGGATTTTATACTGTTTATTTTATTTTTATTTTATTTTGTTTTAAGTTTCAGTACTCTTCTTTTATTGCCTTCTGAACATTGATGGTGTATTTGAGATGGTACAAGTGCAATGTTACCTTCAACCGAGCTGTTATGAAAATCTCCAAGTACTATAATCATGAAAATAAACTGAACTTTTCATGTGGACTAATACACCTACTGCCTATTATAACTTTTCAGTGTACTTGTTACGACAAGCTTTGGGGAAGTTATTAGGCCATTTACTGTAAGAGTCTTAATATATTCTCGTTTTCCTATAAACCCATGCACGATTAAGTGTTTTCCACAGTTTCATATGCTTGCATTTCCTCCTTTTGGTCCCTTTATAGTTTATTTTCCTTAAGTATTAATGTAAAATGTATATTAAATGCACATTAGCAGTTAACAGAACAAATTAGCATTACTCCTTCCCTGCAAAAGCAGATGAATGATCTCATCCATTGAGACTATTGCATTTTTAGGAGGTTATTTCATTCTCTAACCCCTGTGGTTAGACTTCACCCGTGTAGTGAAACGTTCAAACATAACTTTCTTTCTTTGCTCTGCTCCTTGTAAAATTCGACTACAGTTTAAACATTTTAATGACATTTAGTCCTGTCAGACACACCACTGGGACAGACTAATTTTACTTAATAGTTCCCTTACGGTCTTCTAAATGCCTGTACGATAGATCTGTCCCCAACCTGATAGGAAATGGTTTTCAATGTATGGTATGTGTTTGTGTGCACGCCTCCACACTTTGGCAGTTCTGCGTAATATATTCCCACATGTGCAGGAAAGCAGAAAAACACTTTACTCGTATGATGTAAATGACATTTCCATTTAACACTAAGACTATAGTGTATTCAACTGTGTATTTTTGGGTTGCTTAAATCCAACCAAATTTCGATACGTCACCTGTTGAAAGATGTTCTCTGAAGCTGCGATGTGAAAAGTTGCAGCTGTACTAATTCTTAGTACTGTCAACGCAGCACTTACCTGAGGACACTTTTTGGCTGAGCCAGGGGCTCTGAATGATGTTCTCTAATCTCCCTTTGTCCCGTAGTGGAGTTGTTTGTAAAGAAGATTTTGTTCGTTTATTGCATCAGTTACTTTATTTATTAGGAAAAGAAATTACAGGATTAGTGCTGTTGTGTTGGAAATAAACCTGATGTGAATTTGCAGCCTGGAGCAAAGAACCTTGAAAGTTGCTGAGTGTGGTGGAGTCTACTTCATAATAAACAAACCACAAACTTACCATTACACCCTCGTTCACCTACACGCCGCTCACTTAACCCCTTCACCTACTGGAGTAAACCTGTCAAAAACAAAACTATATGGGGCGACACCTTTTAAATAGCAGGTAACCACAGTGATCAAAGAGTCCTGTCATCAGACCACCACCACACCCACAATGAGATATTATCATAGAGGAAACCTCACCCATCTAACGGCTACACCTCATGCTGCGTTCACGTGCTACCGGACTTCAACAGCCTCTCAAGTCGTATTTACGACTGGGAAACTCTGAGATACTTTTGACACCCAAGTTTCCGAGTTGGGCGGGTCATAAACTTTAAAAATGGTGGAGGAGATAACTATTGCTGTAGCGACTGTTTATTTTTATTAGCTTTTTCCCACAACATCTACTTTGCTTTCTCTGACCATTACAGTCATGCATATTAACCGTTTCATGCATGGGGTCCACTACAGTACAGATATTTGGAAGCCATTTTGAACCATTTAAGTTGTAGTACCATGCCCCAACCACCAAGTGGAGAACCCCCAAATCTTTGTCTATGATTCAATTTCATTATTGTCTTTGTATCTCTTTGTTGTTTTACCCAACCTTATAAATGGCGCAGTTAATGTCAACGTATATATTGGTTGGCAATGAATGGGATACTATATTTTATACAAAATCTGTCCGAGATTGACTAAATATTTTCAATACACTTTAGCTTTAAGAAGTTTCCCCAAGAAATAGGCAAGAATGAACCTGGTGTCCTCAATGATTCCCAGGTTCCTCCATGATTCCTATTATTTCCAACAATAAAGCACTTGATCGCGACAAACTCATAATTACAAATTCAGAAGTGGGAAGTAGGACATTTCAGATAGCACATGAAGGCAGCATCAGACACCTTTTTGTCTTTCCAAACTAATTGTGATATAAAAGGCAGAAACTGATGCTAGATTGGTGACACGTTCTATATAAACCATTACAGGAACAAATTCAATGTGTTTATGTTGTGAGAACTATTGGATATGTTGGATAACCGTATTATAGTAGTCTGTCCCACTTTAGAAATCTTGAATTTTTCAACTGTATCCAAAAAATAAAATCATGTATCATCATTTTGACATAATGAATTGTTAAATTAATATTCAATTCATTGTAAAATTTTTAAATCATTTTAATAATTACAACAACAACAACAACAACAAAATTGAACAGTAGATGTGTTGCACACAACAAAAAGCTATTAGTGGGCTACACCAAGTAATGTCCTTCTTTTGAAAGGGAGGACTGTGTACGTGAATGTGATCGAGCTGCCTTCAAATGGATTTGGTTTGTATTTGGCTCATTTCTCTGCAGATGTATCATGTGCAGGTCTTCCACTGATACACACCTGTTAGTACTTAGGAAGAGAAGCTCACCGTCTGAGAGGTGGTGTCTCGGTCAATAGAAAAACTGATGGTTTATCCCAGATTTGGCATACAGTCGGTCTCCTGGAGGTGCATTGCATTGTTCAAATCCAAATTCTGCAATTACCCCTTATAGTTAATTTCATCCAATGCTAAATTCCAAAAACATCAATGAAACACAATGAACCAAGACAAACAAATCATCAGAAGATATTCTTAAAATGCTTTCTTCATTTCAAGCTTGTTTGAGAACTACTTCCTAGAGATTTGTTTCAAGTAAACAAAGAAAGCAGGCAGCTGGATAGTGTACCAGGAATAATTCAAAGTGCATCTGTTTCCAAGTCATGAACTAATTGCATTTCTCTGCTCATAATATCAATATCCCTGTGCCATTTAGCTGATCAAGGTAAACACATAATCTAATGTAACTGCTTTTGCAGATTTGAAGAGGGTTACTGATCAAAAGAGGATCCTACACATTTATATTCAAACACTGGGCAAAAACATTGAGACTTAATAACCATTCCAACATATTTATTATAATTTACATAGTATTTTTTTTAGTATGGGTAATTAAAAAAGGTTGTGTATGTTTTTTTGTTTTGTTTTTTTGAGTACCACACAATACATCAGGTAATTGTGGCTCATTTTGTATTATGTATTGAGAATATGTGTGTGTATATATATATACTGTACAAGTGCTGGTCATATAATTAGAATATCATCAAAAAGTTGATTTATTTCACTAATTCCATTCAAAAAGTGAAACTTGTATATTATATTCATTCATTACACACAGACTGATATATTTCAAATGTTTATTTCTTTTAATTTTGATGATTATAACTGACAACTAAGGAAAATTGCAAATTCAGTATCTCAGAAAATTTGAATATTGTGAAAAGGATCAATATTGAAGACACCTGGTGCCACACTTTAATCAGCTAATTAACTCAAAACACCTGCAAAGGCCTTTAAATGGTCTCTCAGTCTAGTTCTGTAGGCTAAACAATCATGGGGAAGACTGCTGACTTGACAGTTGTCCAAAAGACAACCATTGACACCTTGCACAAGGAGGGCAAGACACAAAAGGTCATTGCAAAAGAGGCTGGCTGTTCACAGAGCTCTGTGTCCAAGCACATTAATAGAGAGGCGAAGGGAAGGAAAAGATGTGGTAGAAAAAAGTGTACAAGCAATAGGGATAACCGCACCCTGGAGAGGATTGTGAAACAAATCCCATTCAAAAATGTGGGGGAGATTCACAAAGAGTGGACTGCAGCTGGAGTCAGTGCTTCAAGAACTACTACGCACAGACGTATGCAAGACATGGGTTTCAGCTGTCGCATTCCTTGTGTCAAGCCGCTCTTGAACAACAGACAGTGTCAGAAGCGTCTCGCCTGGGCTAAAGACAAAAAGGCCTGGGGCCTCATTTATAAACGTTGCGTACGCACAAAAGAAGGCGTACGCCGCTCTCTATGCAATGATTGGTATTTATAAAAAGCAAACTTGACGGGAAAATGTGCGGTCCTTCACGCAAGCTCTGACCCAGGCGTATGCACAAAAACGGGTGAAATGAGAAATGGCGACACCGTCGGCAGATGGAAGAAACACGTGAAAGTGTGTGAAACTGAAATGTCAATACTGTCTCTCATAAATAACATGAAGACTTCACAAAGCAAGTCTTACAATTAACAGCCTACACGAACACCCGTTTGATCGATCTGCAGTGTAAAACAAACAAAATCAAATGAAAATTACAACAGAAATGCAAATTAACACATATTTGTGAAATATGTTCTGCAATAATATTGGCATGTTATGCAATTCATCCTCATAAATAATATGGTAAACAGAACAAAATTATGTACAAAACTGATATTCTCGTCAATGTGTCCATCTGGTGGAGCAGATATAGATGCATATAGATAGACAGACAGATAGATAATTAGGGAGATATATAGATAGATAGATAGATAAATAGATAGATGTATTAATTGTCCACTGGGGAAAGTTGTTTTCATTGTAAAAATGTATTCATCAGCTACGGAATCATGGTATTCATGCATATGCCTTTAGTTTGTTTTATTTTTGATAAAATAACGTATGACGTATGTCTCAACCATTCAGGGGTGCGTTTCCCAAAACCATAGTTGCTAACTAAGTTAGCAACTTTGTTGGTTGCAATGCAATTTCCCATTGCCAACGACCTAAGTTGCTAACAGGTTAGCAACTATGGTTTTGGGAAACGCACCCCAGAAAGCTGCAACAAATTACATTTGCACTGAACTATTTCCCATTTCCACGTAGATTATAACCGACATCTGTAGCTTGTCAGATGCAATTAAATGGATGGAAATAAAATACCCCATCACAATGCGTAATGACACACAATGGCTGATCTTGCGCTCTTAGAAGATGTGGCAAATGGAAGGATTCGTAGTGAACGCATCTTCAGACAGCAAGAAGACTTGCTGACAAATGAGGACACACTCTGGCGATGGAGCGCTAGACGCTTTTTTGCCTCGACTTTGATGTCCGACCATTTCTTTTTTATTTCGGCCATGGTCCGAGGTTGTGAGGCTACATCATTTACAGCGTCTGCAACCTTTTGCCACTCAAGTGCCTTTTTGGCATTAGTAGCCTAATGCCCACACTGTGCCCTCCAAAACAACATTTTTCACCTCTTTTCCACCTCGCCAACGATAGCTTCTACTTCACATTGAGTGAAGTTATGTTTTTTTTATTTCCTCTCTGTGTTTGCCATGATTTCGCAATCGATGAATATTAATTTGTGGGCGTTTCACAGACTATTTATGGGCAACTATGGGCGTGACATGAAGCCGCAAAAGCTGCGCTACATTTAGAATTGATTGCGATTTATTAAGGGAAAACTGCATAGGATGTGCGTGCGCACGGTTTTATAAATCCGAATAGTTCTGTGCGTACGCACGTCCTATGTTTCATCCGTACGCCACTTCTGACGCAAATCCTACACAAAGTTTTATAAATGAGGCCCCTGGACTGCTGCTGAGTGGTCAAAGTTGTTCTCTGATGAAAGTAAATTTTGCATTTCCTTTGGAAATCAGGGTCCCAGAGTCTGGAGGAAGAGAGGAGAGGCACACAATCCACTTTGCTTGAGGTCCAGTGTAAAGTTTCCATAGTCAGTGATGGTTTGGGGTGCCATGTCATCTGCTGGTGTTGGTCCACTGCTCATTCTGAGGTCCAAGGTCAACGCAGCCGTATACCAGGAAGTTTTAGAGCACTTTATGCTTCCTGCTGCTGACCAACTTTATGGAGATGCAAATTTCATTTTCCAACAGGACTTGGCACCTGCACACAGTGCCAAAGCAACCAGTGCCTGGTTTAAGGATCATGGTATCTGGGGTATTGTGAAGAGGAAGATGCGATATGCCAGACCCAACAATGCAGAAGAGCTGAAGGCCACTATCAGAGCAACCTGGGCTCTCATAACACCTGAGCAGTGCCACAGACTGATCGACTCCATGCCACGCCGCATTGCTGCAGCAATTCAGGCAAAAGGAGCCCCAACTAAGTATTGAGTGCTGGACATGTTTATACTTTTCATCTTCATACTTTTCAGTTGGCCAAGATTTCTAAAAATCCTTTCTTTGTATTGGTCTTAAGTAATATTCTATTTTTCTGAGATACTGAATTTGGGATTTTCCTTAGTTGTCAGTTATAATCATCAAAATTAAAAGAAATAAACATTTGAAATATATCAGTCTGTGTGTAATGAATGAATATAATATACAAGTTTCACTTTTTGAATGGAATTAGTGAAATAAATCAACTCTTTGGTTATATTCTAATTATATGACCAGCACCTATGTATGTATGTGTATATATATATATATATATATATATATATATATATATATATATATATATATATATATATATATATATATATATATATATATATATATATATATATATATATATATATATATATATATATATATATATATATATATATATATGTATGTATGTGTATATATGTATGTATGTGTATATATATATATATATATATATATATATATATATATATATATATATATATATATATATATATATATATGGATATATATATATATATATATATATATATATATATATATATATATATATATATATATATATATATATATATATATATATATATATATATATATATATATATATATATATATATATATATGGATATATATATATATATATATGGATATATATATATATATATATGGATATATATATATATATATATATATATATATATATATATATATATGGATCAGGCATAACATTATGACCAGTGAGGTGTGGTGATTAAGAGCTACTGTAGTTCAAATTGCTCACAAAGTTAACGCTGGTTCTGATAGAAAGGTGTCAGAATACACAGTGTATCGCAGTTTGTTGTGTAAATGGGCAGACCAGTCAGGGTTCCCATGCTAACCCCTGTCCACCACCAAAAGCACCAACAGTGGGCATGTGAGCATCAGAACTGGACCACGGAGCAATGGAAGATGGTGCCCTGCTCTGTTGAATCACATTTTCTTTTACATTGTGTGGATGGCCGGGTACATGTGTGCGTCACTTATAACACATGACACCAGAATGCACTATGGGAAGAAGGTAAGCCGGCGGAGACAGTGTGATGCTTTGGGCAATGTTCTGCTGGGAAACCTTGGGTTCTGCCATCTATGTGGGTGTTACTTTGACATGTACCACCTACCTAAGCATTGTTGCAGACCATGTACAACCTTTCATGGAAACATTATTCCCTGGTGGCTGTGGCCTCTTTCAGCAGGATAATGTGCCCTGCCACAGAGCAAAAATGGTTCAGGAATGGTTTGAGGAGCACAACAACAAGTTTGAGGTGTTGACTTGGCCTCAAAATTCCCCAGGTCTCAATCCAGTCGAGCATCTGTGGGATGTGTTGAACAAACAAGTCCGATCCATGGAGGACCCACCTCGCAACTTACAGGATCTGCTGCTAACATCTTGGTGTCAGATACCACAGCATACCTTCAGGGGTCTAGTGGAGTCCTTGACTCAACGGGTCTGGGCTGTTTTGGCAGCAAAACGGGGACCAACACAATGTTAGGAAGGTGGTCATAATGTTATGCCTGATCGGTGTGCATATACTGTATATAGGATAATAAAAGTAAACCTAAGTTGCTTTAGTTTAGTAAATGTTCAGTAAATGTAAATGTCCAGTAAATTACTAACATGTTCTTAGGTTTTGTTCATAAAATCATTAAAGATTTCAGAGCAAAAAGACAAGTGTACCACAACCTGAAGATTTAAATTTTTACAATTATACTAGGACTTTTACTTGCTATTTTTTTGCCCATACCGAAATATAAAAAGCAAACATAAGTTCACAACACAACGAAAACAAGCCACAACACAAATAAATCAAGCCACAACTCAACGGAAACAAGCCACAACACAACGAAATCAAGCCACAACACAACGGAAATGCTCCCAACCACTCGGAGGCTCCGGAGCGTGGTAAAGTAATCAGCAGCCATATCACCCTGTCAGCAGCAGCCATATCACCCTGTAGCCCAAGAGGTTTCCCACTGAGGCTAAGCAGGGCTGAGCCTGGTTAGTACCTGAAAAAACTTAGTAACTGGGAAAACTAGGTTGCTGCTGGAAGAGGTGTTAGTGAGGCCAGCAGGGGGTGTTCACCCTGTGGTCTGTGTGGGTCCTAACACCCAAGTGTAGTGATGGGGACACTATACTGTAACAAGCACCGTCCTTCAGATGAGATGTTAAACCGAGGTCCTGACTCTCTGTGGTCATTAAAAATCCCATCGGTAAAGAGTAGGGGTGTAACCCCGGCATCCTGGCCAAATTTGCCTATTGGCCCCTGTCCATCATGGCCTCCTAATCATCCCCATATATATACGATTGGTATCATCACTCGGTCTCCTCTCCACCAATTAACGGGTGTGTGGTGGGCGTACTGGCGCAATATGGCTGCCGTCGCATCATCCAGGTGGATGCTGCACATTGGTGGTGGTTGAGGAGATTCCCCCTTCTATGTAAAGCGCTTTGAGTGCCTAGAAAAGCGCTATATAAATGTAACAAATTATTATAAAGTTGCCACTGTTCTATAGAGTCGGCAATCTTACAAAAAAATTAATACCACAATTAGTTTTAACAGTAGGCTAACCATTGTTTATCGATATGAAATACTAATTTAAAATCACCTACATGCATTATAGCTGCATATTTATGCTCGAGAATGCTTTGACCCGATACCACAGCGCTAAGGGAACATCTGCCAATTCCACCAATTGGTTGAAACGTATAATTTGTATAAATTAAAATTGCTTTTAATATTTAAAAACAGACATGTTAAAATTCCACAGCTTGGTTGTATTGGTAAAACTGGCTTAATAATGCACAACACAGCATTGGAATTTGAAAATTAAAAAAAGTTAATTTAATTCATACAAATTATATGTTTCAACTTGGTGGAATTGGCAGACGCTCCCTTAGCGCCGTGGCAGCGGGTCAAAGCGTTCTCGAGTATAACTATGCAGGTATTATGCACGTAGGTGATTTTGAATTGATATTTCATGTCGATATACAACTGCACACTTAAAACTGATCGTAGTGTTTAAATATTTGTAAGATTGGCGAATCTATAGAACAATGCAAGGAAAACTAACTTTACCGCACTCCGAGAGTCCCCTAGTGGTCGGGAGCATTTCCGTTATGTTGTGGCTATTTCGTTGTGTTGTGGATTTTTCATTGTGTTGTGGCTTGATTTCGTTGTGTTCTGGATTTTTCGTTGTGTTGTGGCTTGATTTCGTTGTGTTGTGGATTTTTCGTTGTGTTGTGGCTTTATTTCGTTGTGTTGTGGCTTTATTTCGTTGTGTTGTGGCTTTATTTCGTTGTGTTTTGGCTTCATTCCGTTGTGTTGTGGACTTATTTCGTTGTGTTGTGAATTTACGTATGCTTTTTAAATTCCGTTGTGTTGTGCACTACTGGGCCACCATAGATAGCCCTAAAATAAAAAATAAAAAACCTGTATGAAAAAAAAAGGAAAAAGGTCAGTGGGGTCCAATGTTACCCTTTCATTGGATCTTCTTGTTTTCATTAGATTGTCAACAACAAGAGGGTGAGTATAATGATGACACAAATTACATTTTTAAGTGAACTAAGGTGTCAGTGTGGCTATCAGGCACAAAACCCTGACGGTACAGGGGGACAGTTAAGGTCAGCAGATACATAATAACGCTATCTAGGTCAGCCTAGAGTCCCCATTTTAACACCGGCAATGCTGTAATATTTCTTGATTAACCAGCTGTTGAGTGTAACGGCAACTGAATTTAGAGCAGGCCTCTACAGTGATGGTCATCGCACAAATATGCTTACTCAGATCTAAACGTCCATTTGCAGAGCCTCTGGGGAAGGAGTGAACTGTAGCTCTCGTGATTACAGTCTAACGGTCTGATTAGAGGGGAAGATGTTGCACGGAAATGAGAATCAAATTAGAGAGGATCTTCTTGCATGGAGAAGTAAAAGATCTAATTGAAAAGATATTGCACTGGATCTGTGTCTTATTCAAGTGGTGGATAAGAGCAATAGGAGACTTTTAAGTGAACATTTCATTGTGATTCATGGCTGTAAGTGTCAGAATGTATCTGTATCATCATGATTTGGAATCGTACAAAAGACTGATTCCGAAACAAAGCTTCCACGTGATTAACTGTAATGCTTTTCTTTAGGCCTTATGGGTACCAGATTACTTCATTGTTCATCCAGTGTTTATTAGTATGAATTGTTAATAGAATCTGACTTTATTCAGACTTTTACAGAAAAGCAGACACACATGTATGACGCAAACAAATCATTTTAACGGTTGTTTTCCCAAAGTCTTCAAATAACTGCAAGGCTCTTTGTAAATGAATTACTTTGGTGGTCAGTCTGCATCTTCAGACTGACTGCTTGGTTTTTATTCAAAATGAGGAACTGACTTATTTGAAGATTTGTTATGTCTCGTCTTTGTTCTTGTTTGTGAGTAATGGCGTCAAAATATTAATCTATGAAAACAAGTTCTATACACAATGTCTTTGGCTATTGTGCCTGGCCATTATTTAAATGCAATGAGTTCCATGCTTTTTAAAATGGCAAGTTAAAACAAGAAGTGCCTTGTAAAATGTGTTGCAGACCGCTGCATTCTGTTCCATTCCATATTGAAAGCAGTAACACATCCTGTGTTAAGTGTGGTTTGGCAAAGTGTAGTAGTTTGTAGTAGCAGAAAACTCAAAAATATGGGATGGCACTTCAAGTTCAAATTTCTCCATTGGAAGAATCAACCCTTACTACAAAATCTATTTAAGTTTAAGTGTTATTTTGTATATAATTTTCCTCGACAGAAGTGTTTCGTTGTACAGTTGTATCCTCCATGTTTTTTTGTTTGTTTGTTTGTTTGTTTGTTTGTTTGTTTTTTTTGGGGGGGGGGTTGTGCATGCCACTTGAGGATGTTGTAAATTGAACGGAACAACCATTTGACAGTATTATGACCTACAAGCACAACATCTGATAGTAATATATACACTGAACAAAATTATAAACGAAACACTTTTGTTTTTGCCCCAATTTTTCATGAGCTGAACTCAAAGATCTAAGACTTTATCTATGTACACAAAAGGCCTATTTCTCTCAAATATTGTTCACAAATCTGTCTAAAGCTGTGTTAGTGAGCACTTTACCTTTGCCGAGATAATCCATCCATGCCTTAGGCTGGCCACAATAAAAGGCCACACTAAGATGTGCAGTTTTACCGTATTGGAGGGGGGGGGAGTGGTCCGAAAACCAGTCAGTATCTGTTGTGACCATCATTTGCCTCACGCAGTGCAACACACCTCCTTCGCATAGAGTTGATCAGGTTGTTGATTGTGGCCTGTGGAATGTTGGACGTTTTCACCGTCTACACGACAACGCTGTAAGCGGAGTTTCTAAAAATCTTCACCCTGGCCGGAGTTTTCAAAAAAGTCCGGTTTCAGTAACCGGATACTGCGTTTGCGTGTGGACGAACAGCCAAACCACGTAGAAAAAGCTGCGGTTTTGAAAATACCCGTGTTCGTGTGGACAGGGCCTTAGAGTGGCCTTTTATTGTGGCCAGCCTAACGCACACCTGTGCAATAATCATGCTGTCAAATAAGCATCCTGATATGCCACACCGAGGCGGATGGATTATCTCGGCAAAGGTGAAGTGCTCACTAACACAGATTTAGACAGATTTGTGAACAATATTGAGAGAAATAGGCCCTGTACTTTTGAGTTCAGCTCATGAAAAATTGAAAGCAGATTTTCAAAACAAGAGCACTTGAATTTTTCAAGGGCATGCCAATCTGACATCTACATCATGAACTGTGGTCTGGTCAGGCTGTAAGTTACACACAACAGGTGTTATCTGGCCATGTGGATATGGCCACATAACATAATGCACCTAGAATGACAGGCCTCTGGTGTGATGTCACTATAATCTGTGTTGCTTCAAGATGAGCTTGTTGATATGGCTTAGAAAATTGAATGAAAAAAAAAATAAATTTGAATGAGCAGGCAACATATTTCAATAATATATGCAAATAAAGTGTGATTAACAATCCTACAATATAATTCGATTTGATCATGGTCAATTCAGTGTCCCATATCCCAGCTGTCATTCCTTTTATAAGCCCCTATAAAAGCCCCTCAGTCCTTGACATGCTCAACAGGCACCAGTAGACAAGTGAGTCATGCCCTGGCAGAAGTGAAGTATATTCTGGCATAGTTTCCAGGAGATGTCTTAGCTTTGAGAGAGGAAACATAAAACTAAAGCTCATGGCTGAAAGACAATCCAAAGATTTATCATACCATCAGCACACTTCGAGTTTAAGCACTGCCTGAGGCCTTCCTATCAACCCATCTAGTTACTGAATGCAGTTTCACATACATTTCCAGGTCAGCGATAACAGGTTGATTTAATTTCTTAACAGATGTATGTGCATATGATGACGGGTTATTTGATACAAACACTTTATAAGGATTAATTGAGTGATTCAGCTTTCTTCCGTTTTACTTTACTAAATAGCCGTTGTGCCACATTGAGGAGATTCAATGAAATCAAGAGCTAATAATTTGAAGAGCTAATAATTTGCTTATACCATGAACCCTTTGTAACCCTTTAGTATGCAAGTTATTATGCAAACATGGTCTCCCATAAAGGTCGACCCCTGTCATCACCCTGTTATTACTGCCTTGCAGGTAAACTGCCATTAGTTCACCATCTCTTCCCCTTTGAAGTGTGACCAAGGACATCTTATCAAAGCCTTTGCTATTGTATCTTCAAACATCAAGACATCAAAACAGAGGTTAGGAGTAATTAGCTATCTGGCTGGCTTTATTCTTCATCCAACACATAATAAAAGTGAAGTTAGAAAAGTGTCTTTTTTGAGAAAGGTTTGCCCTACATTTAAGGCTCATTCACACCAAGAAGAATATTTGGTGAGAAATGTAGCACAATGAACATTTTTATTTGAATGAATGGCTGTTAATGCATGAATGTTTGCCAATCATTATTACATATTTGGGTCTTTAGCGACCCGGATCTATATCTAATACGGATGGAGCTCTACTTGTCGCGATTATATCAAACTCTCCTTATATTAGAGTAACAATTACAGAAGAATACAATAAAGAATATGTTGTTACTTTTTGGAGCTTGGAAGGGTTCCGTTTAAGCAGATTTATACCATCATCACTGTCCTCGTTCAGAACTCATTTCCCAGTACATTCAGCATCTGGCTCATATTCACAATCTAAAACTTCTCAAAACTATAATTTTCAACAATTTCAAAATCAATATTTTGATCGCTGACAGCATCTTCACCAGATCCACCATCAAGTGACACTAATATTTGATTGCGTTCAGTTCTTGCTCTGCAGTAAATCACGGAGCCATCTCAAGTTTTGCTGAAGATACTTCTGTTATTTCGTTTTATTCCTGCGGCAACTATGAGTGAAATGTGACTTCATCATTGTGTATCAGACCTTGTGGAATAAAGGTGAATTGCAGTCAATAAAACTTGTTCAGTCAATAACAAAATAAATATTGTTGTGCAGAAACATAACACTTAATAAAATAAATAGAGAAACAGGCATTCTTTTATATATATTTTTTTCTTGTTATGTTTAGAATGAATTGATTGAGCAATAATAAGAAGGCTGATAGTGAATGACGCCCCAGGTCACTAAAGACCCGAGGTATGCGTTTGAGGGTTAAAGGTGATCTTTTGGTCACATTTTCAGAACCACTGATGTTACTTAACTTAGCGGTGCTCCCAAACAGATTAATTTGCCATGCAACACTAAATAGCAGAGGAAGAATCTGGAACTGACTATCTTGTCTCTGTAATCTTGTATTTTGTGTTGTTCAACAAGCACCATAGTGAATACAAAAAAATTAAAGCCTGTAAATACTGTTTGACTTCCTTTTTTTCTGTGACAAGCATGTGTTACAGACGGAAATATACGCAGAACTTTGTGTACTGGAGTAGCTTGGGTATTTCTGCTTTTCTATTCTATCACCTACTGTCAGAGAGTGACATTTTTATTTTTATTCTGCCCCTTTCTGTTTTTACACATTTGTCTGAACAGACAAAACAGTGGAATTTTTAGTTCATGTGAAAACACAAACCGGCCCTTTAAAATCAAAATTCGACCTTATTTACTTTGTTAGCAAACATTACTGGTCTTAGGGTGAACAATTAATCTGTGCAAGTTAATACACAGAAAAAAATTTGTTTGCCGTGGTAATCTTTAATCAAAATATGAAAAGTAACTTGCGGTCTGGACTGGCGTTCAGTGACTGAATATCCTTAAAGGGTTAGTTCACCCAAAAATGAAAATTATGTCATTAATTACTCACCCTCATGTCGTTCGACACCCTTAAGACCTCCGTTCATCTTCGGAACACAAATGAAGATATTTTTGTTGAAAGCTGATGGCTGAGAAAGGCCTCAGATAGGCCTCCATTGGCATTCAGTACATTCACACTCACAAGACCCATAAAAGGCACTAAAACGTCGTTACAAAGTCCATCTCACTACAGTGGCTCTACAATAACTTTACGAAGCGACGACAATAGTTTTTGTGCTCCAAAAAAAATCTAAATAACGACTTTATTCCACAAGTTCTTGTCTTCCGGGTAGGCCTCGGACGTGAACTCATGAAGCACCATGATGCATGTGCGAGAATATTACGCAGATCCGGCGTTCGGACACATGACCCAGAAGCGAGGAGGAGATTTGTTTACAAGCAGAGGAAGACGCGCCATATCTAAGCTGTTGAATTCTACATTGATCGTGCTTTAGGTCTCGGCGTAGTGCTCAAAATGGGACTAAAGTGTGCATTTCATGGATTCCCGAATGCCGGCGCTACGTCATATTCTCTGCTTTCATAATGCGTCGTGGTGCTTCGTGAGTTCACGGCAGAGGCCAAAACGGATAGCAAGAACTTATGGAATAAAGTCGTTATTTAGATTTTTCTTTTGCGCACAAAAACTATTGTCGTCGCTTCGTAAAATGATTGTAGAGCCACTGTAGTGAGATGGACTTTGTAATGACTTTTTTAGTGCCTTTTATGGGTCTTTTGAGTGTGAATGTACTGAATGCCAATGGAGGCATTTCTGAGGCCTTTCTCAGCCATCAGCTTTCAACAAAAATATCTTCATTTGTGTTCTGAAGATGAACGGAGGTCTTACGGGTGTCGAACGACTTGAGGGTGAGTAATTAATGACAGAATTTTCATTTTTGGGTGAACTAACCCTTTAACCACTCCCCTCCAACCGTTAGTCTGCTTTGACCGCGAGATGGAGAGGAGGAGCGCTGAAGTAAAACCCTGCCCTCTATTAAATATTCCGTTTCACTTGAAAATACGTCACAGCACTGAAATAAAATCAGTTGCAGTTACTTCTGGTTCACTTCCGGTTTACTGGGACTTTAAAAGATTGATTTCAATTGGACAAAAACTGACTTAAAATCGTATTAGTACTTGTTTTTGCGAAGTTGGACAAACAGACCTGGATAATGTGATAATGTTAACACACCTTTTTTAATCAGACTGCTCTTGACATTTCTTTTGTCCATTTGCTCTGAAAGGAACTGTAAATGTTATCATAAATGTGCATATAATTGTAATTGATTTCAAATAAGTGAGGTGATTCCAATAAACTGGTTTCCAGTCTGATCATTGGACTGTTGCTGTTTTGTTTTTTGGTCACACTTCAGATTAGGGTCCAATTCTCACTATTAACTAACTATTAACTACGACTTTTCCTAATTATTGCTTATTAATAGTTAGTAAGGTAGTTGTTAGGTATTGGGTAGGAATTTTGTAGGATTAAGGGATGTAGAATATGGTCCTTATACATTAATATGTGCTTTATAAGTATTAATAAACAGCCAATATCCTAGTAATAGGCATGTTAATAAGCAACAAGTTAATAGTGAGAATTGGACTCTAAACTAAAGTGTTATCTGTTTTTTGTTTTTTTTTTTGTTTTTTTTTTCTTGTAAATATTCTGGGCTGCTGTTGAATGGACTTTCCGATAGGCATGTCTTGCTTTCTCACTCACTGAAACAGACATCAAGTTCATCTCGTTTCCAGAAGCAAAAGGTCAATACTTTACAACTTTATTTCAACACTGGCTGTCAGTAGTGGTATGGCGACCTCATTAATGTCTGCCACAGAAGGAGATAAAACTAATTTAATGTATGCTTCCAGATCTAGTGGTTTAATATCATTATACAGTTGATCAACACAAATGAGCAATATGTGAAATTCGCTTAAAAGCTCAGTAATTTAATTAGTCTCCCATAGGAGCCTCTCCCTCAGCTGTGTGTGGATCCTATCAGGGTCTCTTCCTTTAGGGGTCAAAAGCTATTTTCCACATTCTCGCCTTTCACTACATTCCTCCAAAGGAGTCCATGTGGATTTGTTTAGAGGTACATCTGTTAAAAATCCAAATTCGCTTAGTTACTATTTGACAAGACTTCAAGACAAGAAGTGCTTTCAAAAATTTGCAATGGTGTGATATCAATCTTTGCAATGTTAAACAAGTAAGCACTCAGAATGCAGTTTTATTCACTAGAGAAAGGAAAATCCAAACCTATACAGTTAGCAGACAGAGAACTAACCATGTCTAAGAAGTCTTTTCATGTTACCCATCTTTCAGAAATCGTTCAATCAAAATCACAATTTAAAACAAATGCTCTGGAAGCACATTTGAAATAACTCTCACTTTATCACCCTTTGGTGGACAGGCTGGTCTACAGCAGATGTTAACTAGGTCTGTTACACCATTTAGTGATTTATTGGGATGTTTATGTTCGATTTGATGTCCTAGAAACATCTCATGCCTCTTACTGATTTCACTGGGCAGAACAGCTAAAGAAGTGTCCATTGTTTTTTAGAGGTGGTTGTTTTAAAATGCATTCTTTGAATGTCTTCTACAGCTGCTGAGTTAATTATGTGAGCAGGTTTGTGTTTTTGTCATTACTGTTGCTATTTGTATTTGTTATATAATCCTGCACTTACAGTAGAGCATTTTATGTGCTTAGCATCTGTTTGTGATCTGAGCCAGACATGTTGAGAATATGTTACACTGTGTAATCTGGGGTTTCTGGAATAATCCTGATTTATATTCTCGCTTTGACCTGAGAGGTTTTCCAGTCATGGGGTTCAACATTTGCATAAATTAAGTTTTGTTACCTCAAAAAGTCCAAAGTGGTAAAAAATAAAATAAAAAGAATAATAAATAATCAAATAAATCTCATTCTTTCCAGCTCAATTTGTATTATCTTTCAAAAGTTGTCTGCTTTACATAGCATCACTTAAGAGAGATCAATTTTAGTTTTTCTTTTCTTTCTGAGAATTTATTAATGAACATTCTAAGCTTTTCTCCCTCACATGTGACAACCTGGAAAGAAAGGTATTCATTGCAGTGCCATTCCACAGATGGTCTTCATTAAAGTGTTTTAATCAGAACACCCAGGGTCTGCTTCCATCTCTGGGGACCGGATTTGTGAGTAAGCACAATCTAGAGGACACAAACTAATGTAAGACCTGAATAAGGCTGGATAGATTTCCATAATTGTGTGATGCCTTTAACCTGTAAAACATAAAGAATGTGCCAGGGCATGTTTGGTTTAGTGTGCAATCACATCCAGTAGTTTCCACATACCTTGGCCATGATTTCTCAGTAGTATACACAGTTCTGTGATTTACTGTCATCTTATATCACAATAATCAAGACCAGGTGTTACGTTGCAAATGACAACGTGTTATTTAGCTGTTGCAGGAAGCAGTTCGTTACTAAAAGTGGGGCGAAATGCATTTGTGAGTAAACTCATATAAAGTTTAACAGCCTGGAGATTCAACTGCTGTTTTGATGGACTAGTGAAATACAGAAGATTTTTCCTGCCTGCTAAAGACAGATGTGTTGGTGAAGAGACTGCATGTGCTATGACCATTTGAGATTTATTCGTTTTTTATTCTGGGCAAGATTAACAGTATTAATCTCTAATATGAGGAATATTTATCATGTCTTTTATATAACAGATAAGTGTGCACACTAAAGGAGTGCTGTGCATTTTTCGGTGAATCATTTGCCTAAAGCTTGATTATTATGCGACTTAGATACGCAGTGTTTTCCTACAGTTTCTGGATAAATATTGACTCAGCTGAAATTCATTATGAGAGCATTGGAAGAACATCAGAACAGTTCAGACTTAGTCTTACTTTAGACTGTAGAATGTATCGTATGAACACAACAAGCAGCAAACACATTTCTCAGAAATTACTTACTGTGTGTACATTTTTGTGATCTTTAAATATATCTTATCCCTGATTATTCTGTATTTAAAAAAAAAACTACATGCATTTCTTGGGAATTTCCACTAATAAATTGTCATAAACTCTACAGTGGCATTTGTTTGAGCACTATGATGTGTTTCCCAAAACCTTCATTAACCAACCATGGTCGCAAGTTTTGTAGTTACAGGCATAGTTCAGTGATTCAGCATTTCCACATTTCCCCAAAACTATAATTCCAATGAACTTTCACAAGCAACATAGCAAACTTGTGTAGTTGGACCTACAGTTCTTGACCTGTGGTTAGAAACATAGTTTATTCAAAGTATGACAAGTGGATTTAAATAGACCATGTTCTTGGGCACAATAAGCGAGTATATATCTTTCATTCCATTTCCATCTTTGGGAGGCCAATGAGCGGGACACACAGGACACTAGTATGTTTCAAGCTCTGTCTGGCTACCTGTTTATGTCAGTAGCATTCTTGCTGTGTTAATGTTTTTTAGATCAAACATTAATTGGCGGACCACCTTTATTCCTGCTGCAGACCCCCGATTGAAGACCCTTGTTTTAGCGTGTAGTTAACATGTGTAAAACATTAAATATTAGATAAAAATGCATAAGAGAACCCAGGAAATGACAAAAGAGCAATGAATCAAAAAATGAATAAAGCCAAAATAATCTGAAATCAACTGTGAAATAGCAAAAGTCTGAGACTTGTGTGGGACGTTATTAACAACAGTCCTATATTATTAAATCAATGTGGTTCAAATGACAGTGGGGCGACCTTGCAACAGTTTTGTGACTTGCTAGTTAATTTCTCCAATGATACATATTACGGTGGTTAAAAAGCGAGTTACATCATTGTACAGGAAACGCACCCCTGACCAGCTGACACAGCAACTTTGGCTCAACCAATGGTGTGAGTAGAAGATTTTTTGCAATTCCGTTGGTGCACTATTGGTGCATTGGACACCTCATCTTTAAATTACTTTAACTATTTCTTTATAGCCTCACAGTCAAAAGTTTTTCTCTGTAGGTTGAAGTGTCCATGGTTTTCCACTCTTTGTCTAGACTCTTGCAATAGTCCAGCTGCACTCAGTGGGTTGGGAGGTTGTTTATTATACAGTCCTGTCCATGTGGAGGCCCTAGGGATCTTGGCCAGAACGGCAAGACAAAAGGCTATGTGAGAATTCAGGGCAATGGCCTATAAACCTGAATGCTACAGTTTAATACTGACACACTGAAAACCACATAGTCTGCTCTACAGTAAAGTGCCAAAAGCAAATACAGAAGGACTGACTAAAATGGCACATCTTTATATCTGTCTTGTCAGTGCTTGCCTGCTAACTCTTTTCTTTCTCAGATATGCCCTTTAATGTGATATGTCCATCACTCCTACAGTATTTTCATTAAAGCTGAGATAAGTTTGAACATATTTCAAGAGTCATAGTAATAACAGAAGTGATAAGCTATTCATTTTGGGACTCATAGTTTATTTTGCATGATTTGCCAAAAAATATATGTAATAACATATCCCTTTATTATAAATTTGACAATGTAAATAAAAGCTACTTTACTCATTATAGGATAATTTGTCTCACAGTTATCATTTTAACAGATGTGGTCAGACCACCAGTGGAAAATAAACAGGACTTCATTGTCAAGGGAATGTTGTTTATTATTAGCTGTATTCTACAGGTCGGTCTTCAGCCAGATGGTCAAACAGGGGAGTCTGGCTAATATAGATCATAGCTTGCAGCTGCCTTTGCTGATCCAAGGCCAGCTTTACTGTTTCCTTTTCTATGTAAAAGGCAAGGAAACTGATCTGGGAGCAGTGTAAATGGGCGACTGTCACTTTTTGATTAATGCAGAGAGAATGAAAAACACATTTCTGTGTCAGATGTCAAAAAATGGAAATGATGACACTGGTAAAATTTTGTAAATCCCTGAGGTTAGAGAAAACAGGTGCTATATTTCACATCTGCCACAGGTGCTGTGGAGAAAATAAAAAATATCAACAAAAAATTACCTGTATCTAAACAATGCCAGTTAAATAATAAGTAAAACTGTTAAAGTGCCTCTATTTTGCTATTTTAAAGGATCCTAGTTTTTCCTAGTTTTGGAAGTCTCCTACAACAGGTTTACGTGCATAAAAGGTCAAAAAACACTTTCATTTTCTCATAATATACATTGCGCACATCACCACATTGTTCAATGATTTTCAAACGACTTGAAGGATGAATCAGTCTTTCTAAACCCCTCCTTTCCACAAGTTACTCTGCTCTGATTGATCAGATGGCCCAGTGTGTTGTGATTGGTCTACCGCTTACAATTGCATGTCGGAAACAAACACCCATTATCATAAACTTCAGCTGCGGAGGCTTCCTAAAGCTCAGCGATACACACTGTAAAGACAGTAACAATGATGTCAATTTTACCATATCAATCCAACAACATGTCCTCCAACCAATACGCCTATATAGGTTGTTTGTCACTTCCCTGAAATACGACCCATAGGAGCGTTTACTAAAGTTGTGCCCCTATCGACAACAGGACACTTTCATTTTAATGCTTTGTTTCCTTTTATTTGCGTCATATTTCAGGTTTTGCGTAGAGCATTGCAACATCATATAACATCATATAATCATGTGATCATGCAATCGTGGGTTCGACCCCAGGGAACACATGTGCTCATAAAGTGCAATAAATCACTGGGTAGGTTTAGGGGTGGGGTGGGTATATTTTTGCTAAATGGAAATATGACAAATGGTGGTAAAAAGTCACATTGTATTTAATTGAACACGCATTTTGATTGGTAACGCAAGTCATACGTCTTTTCATGACGACAGACGTAACATGACACTGTCATTATTTTTCCGCCAGCTAGAGGGCGCATGACTTTAAAACGTAAATAAAGGTCGTAATAAGGTGCTTAAAAAACGACCTATAGAGTCGTTTTTTTTTGGAGGACAGTCTACAATCCAAGCACGAGTCCATTGATGAAACAATGGAAGAAATAGTTATTCAACCCGAACCTCCATCGCAAGGACGACTTGAGCAGTACGTTTCTAAATGATACACTACTCATTTTGAGGTACATTATGAGATGTTGCAACTGTAATTCCTCACCATCAGCTTTTACAAGTGTATGTCCATCAACAAACCCATGCGTATATTTCAAATTTATTGCAGTGCACATGTGGGAACTGTATTAACTGTATCAATAACGTTGCATACTTCACTTTCGCCTTTACAACTTTGCAAAGTGTTTAAATTCAAAAACATATATTACACACTGCATGAAAATAAATATTCGAAAAACCATAATAAAGGCTCTTTAAATAAATCTGATAATTGCTAATGAAGAATAGAACCCACTAATACTTGATGATTTTGTGATTTATTTATTTATTCATTCGTTCATTTGTTCATTTTATTTTAAATGTATTGCTCGCCGCAGTATGCTTTAGAATAGTTCTTGTTTTAGTTAATTTAAATTGGACACTGAAAGAACATCAGTCTTTTTCTAGTATCATGAAGATCTCCACTGCCTGAAACAAAGCTTTTACTACACCTGAAAAGTATTTGCAAGGAAATCATGCATGCACTACGTCCTTAGGTCATTTCCATGTTAGATGAACTACCGCTCAGGGACCACTGGTAACATGTGCTAACCAGGTGGATGGGTCTGCATTGCATACTGTAGATTCATTGTTAAATGGTAGCTACATTTGCTTTCAAAACAGTGTCTGGAAAAACAGGTGCAAGCTTTGATGCCTCCCACTACACCAAAATATTATTAATCCAATACAGGTTGTTGTTCAATTGTGTGCACACCCTTTAATGTTAATTTTAAATCATGCCAACAAAGGTCTTTGATTCTAATCTTAACAAAACACCTTTGACCTCCCAACCTGTAAACATGTTACGTCTTCATGCCTCCCTGTTATTAAGTTGAATCATGTCTCAGACATAACAAATTTACAACAAACTTAAAAGCAGTGTTGGGGGTAACCATAGACTGTAAAAAAATATGGACATAGTGTCCGTGACGTCACCCATAGGGTGCTGAAGAGCAGTTCTGAAGCCTCAAAGTTGGTCGTTGCCATCTTGCCATCTCCCGGATAATAGAAAATTGGCAAATAGGCGGGACATGGCTGGAGCTGAGGAGACGTGATGACTAACAGACAGCAGACAAACAACAGTCCACCTGTCACTCAAAGTGCCCACGCCCTTAATTATGCAGAACTTTAAGGCTTTATATAATGTAAACGAATGAGTTATAAAAAAATTCACCCCCCTCACAGTTGTCATGAAGGGCAAAATTAGCCGTATAGACCAAAACCACAATTTGTACCAGGCTGTGATGAACTATATGCACTTTATTGGCCAGTGTACTTGCTGCTGACCTTTGAACAAGCAAAAATGACTTTAGATTTTTAGTTTTTATTGGTGATGTTCTCCTTTTTCTCCTGTGTCCTATTCTTCTGTTATCCAGAATGGCAGTGCAGCTGAAAGGTTTGTTTGAGCAGTGGCCTCTACTGTATGTGTGCTAATTTTAATTTCCAAAAAACCAATAAGCCCAGCACAGGCAAGAAAAAGTAACACAAAAATCAAGCATACTGCATTAGTTCAGGCAGGCCACGTAGTCAAGCTCCGCTATCAGCTGATTGGAAATATTCCAACTATCAGCTGATCCGATTCCTATGCACTCAATTGGCATCTCTCAAACAGGGCGTCTTACTTAAGCGTAGCTTCAGTTCCATCTGCCTGCTTGGCCGCTTCTGCTGCACGCTGCTTTGCAACCCACCTCCTCCCCAGCTCCTCCTTAAACTGTGTTTAACTTAATCAATGTCATTCTGTTGTCATTGATGCATACTCTGTTCTAAATGGGGGATTTACTCTGCCCTCCCAGTTTAAAATGGGAGGTTGTCCCAGAATCTGCTGCTGTTCCCTGTTTTGGCTTTTCATGGAGCTCATGAAAAGGATGGGGAATTTAGAACAGAGCCATACCGCCAAATGTACATTTTTGGTGTTTTTGACTTAAGTGGACCTGACTGAAGTAATGTATTTTTCTTAAAAAGTTACTTTTTAAGGGAGTAACACAAAATTGTAATGTATTACTTTTCAAAGTAACTTTCTCCAACCCTGCTTAAAAGTAACATCATTATTTTCAGTGTACTCATACATTTTTTAAAAACAGTTAAACTATTTAATTGCACTTTTGTTACAGATATTAAGCTCATCCATACAAATATATTTTTTAGAGCGTACACTTATGGTCAGCTAATTTCTTTTTCCACCTCTAGTATTTATGCAATAAAAATGTACGCATTAAGCTACACATAGCCGCAGAATTTGTTTTGGAAAGTTGAAGTTGAGTCATGGTGGCCGATTCAGCATAATGTGAGCCTGCTCATGTGCAGAGTGTGTATTGAAGGCGATGGAGGATGAACTCACAAGTCTGCTCCAGGTGCACTAGTTCATCTGACCACTGTAGAAGTATATTCAAAGACCATTCAGCGTGACTGTGGTGTATGACAGGTCTGTGGCAAAGCGCAAGATATTTCCCTCTTCTTTAAGAGAGGCCTGCTTTTTTTTTTAACCACTCAGTCAGTAGTTGTTAAAAGATTCTGACATCAGGTTCTTTCACTATGTTTAGAAGTTGTTCTGCCATTAAACGAATGACATGTGGAGGTCACAGAACATTCAATTGAAATTAGTTGTGTTTGAAGAATGTGTAAATGTGCTCACTGAGAAAACCAGTCACCTTGGAAGACTGTTTTGATTACCTTTTAACAATGCCCTGATTGTGAATGAAGAATGGAATTTCTCTGTTTTCATGTTTTGTTAACCTTTCTGACTATAAAAACTGAACTGTGATTTCATAAATCACTTTAATTTTTCCTTGAAATATGTTTTTACACTAAGACCTACATAACAAAAGTTTGTTTAAAATGTCTTGAAATCAAAATGGAAACCTATTTACTTTCTCTTTATGCACATTCCACTACCGTTCAAACATTTAGGGGTGTTACAGGAATAGTTCACCCAAATGAATTTTTTATTTTTTATTAATTACTCACCCTCATGTTGTTCCAAAACCCGTAAGTCCTTCGTTCATCTTCGGAACACAGATTAAGATATTTTTGATGAAATCCGAGCTCTCTAACATCTCCATAGACAGCAATATAATTAATACTTTCAAGGTCCAGAAAGGTAATAAAAACATTGTTAAAATAGTCCATGTAACTCCAGTGGTTCAGCCTTAATTTTATGAAGCGACGAGGATACTTTTTGTGCGCAAAAACAAACAAAAATAAAGACTTAATTCAACAATTTTGTTGTAGCCGATGCCAGTCTCCTACGCAGTTTACGTTGTAAAATGTAAAACATAAACTGCGTAGTAGACTGACACATTTTTTTTTTATACGTTTATGCTCACCAAGAATGTATTTATCTGCATTTATTAATACAATTTAAAATAACTGTTTTTAAAATTGTATTTATTCCCCAGTTTTCAGCATCATTACTCCAGTCTTATGTGTTGCATGATTCTTCAGAAATTATTCTAATATGCTGATTTGGTGCTCAAAAAACTTGTATTTATAAGTGTATTATTGTGTTGAAAACAGTTGTTCTGCATAATATCTGCTTAATGTCTAATTTCCTTGAAACCATGATACAAAAACTTTATTGAATAGAAAGTTCAAAAGAAATATTTGAAAAAGAAATATTTTGTAACATTGTGAATGTGTTTACTGTCAATGTATTTACTGTTGATCAATTTGGTATGTGAGGATTTGTTTCATATCTTCCAAACAAAGAAAGTTCCTTTCTTGAAGATGATTACATTTTGTTTTCATTCTTGTCTTATCTTGATCACAATCTGTGTATGCTCACCTCTATTTCCATCACTGAAGATAACTGCAGATACATGTCATTTTCAAACAGGTGTGCTTTCTGCTTTCTGCTTGAAATGACATGATGTGATGTATGGAATCTCCCAAGTGGTCAATAACAGGCAGGAGCTTGTGCCCTTTGCCCTTGCCAGCCCCCTGCATTTTCTTCTCTAAATTCTTCAGGGTGCCTTGTGAACTCAGGGGATGCATCAATTTAGAGCATGCATGTGTGTGTGTGTGTGTGTGTGTGTGCGCGCGCGCGGCTGCATGTGCACCCAGGTAAACCCTATGTTGAGGACAGAATGTCCCCACAAAAAAAGGGCAATATCCGAAATCCTTGTCCGTGTGGGGACATTTTTTGGTCCCCATGAGGAAAACAGCTTATAAATCAGACTAAATTATGTTTTCTGAAAATGTAAAAATGCAGAAAGTTTTCTGTGATGGGTAGGTTTAGAGATTGGGTTATTGTAGGGGGATATAATATGCAGTATGTACAGTATAAAAATCATTATGTCTATGGTAAGTCCCCATGAAAACACAACGTGTGTGTGTGTGTGTGTGTGTGTGTGTGTGTGTGTGTGTGTGTGTGTGTGTGTGTGTGTGTGTGTGTGTGTGTGTGTGTGTGTGTGTGTGTGTGTGTGTGTGTGTGTGTGTGTGTGTGTGTGTGTGTGTGTGTGTGTGTGTGTGTGTGTGTGTGTGTGTGTGTGTGTGTGTGGGTTATTGTAGGGGGATATAATATGCAGTATGTACAGTATAAAAATCATTATGTCTATGGTAAGTCCCCATGAAAACACAACGTGTGTGTGTGTGTGTGTGTGTGTGTGTGTGTGTGTGTGTGTGTGTGTGTGTGTGTGTGTGTGTGTGTGTGTGTGTGTGTGTGTGTGTGTGTGTGTGTGTGTGTGTGTGTGTGTGTGTGTGTGTGTGTGTGTGTGTGTGTGTGTGTGTGTGTGTGTGTGTGTGTGTGTGTAGGGTCTAGGATTAGGAGAGAAATAACAAGGCTTTGAACCTTGCGTAACCTTTACCTTTATAGAGTCTCAGACTGAACCTTTAAGGGTCAAAACAGCATGTCATGGAAAAAGATCAGTGGGGGATGCAATAACTTCAAAGCTACCATAAACATCATTGTGCACATACATGTTCTCGTTGTAGATACAGCAGATACAGCCAGTTTTAGCACCGAACTGACATTAATACACTATACATTTTGTCTGAACTGTGTGCTTTCAGCAGCTCTGTGTCTCATCCAGAACATTACTTTCAGGAACGCGTGTAAAAGCCTCACAGTCGGTCACTCCCCCGTGCCCAGCGTGCTGTGCGCAGACGCATCCAAGTGCGCGCCACCGCCATCTGAAAGTTCCATTCTCACGTTTCCAACATAACGCGCATTTTCACAGCTGGAGTCTCCAATGCGCTTCTTAAACACAGCCTTTCTCTGAGATTGTAGGGATTTATTTATGCTGTTTCTCCGCACCAGAATACAAACAATTGGATAGCCTACGTCTTGGATTAAGGAGAAAACCGACAACAAATCAAAACTTTATGAATGAAAATATTTTCAGCTTTTTCATCATCATTGGAGAATTTGCTTCCTGAAGTGAATGGACTATCTCATGATTTCTGGAGATGATATTTTGAAGGGTTCTGTGGACCAAAATCATGCCGGATTGTAGTTGGAATAATCTTCTGTTAACAAAGTTAACATAAGGTTTGCTTTTTCCCTTTCCAGTAGCTCTTGAATGAAATCGGAGTTTAGTAGCCTATTGCAGCAGCACTCTCTAACTTATTTTTATACAAGAATGCAGTTTTATTATTGTAAGATTATCGTGACATTTAAAACAAATAGCTTTATTTAATATATCACTAAATAAAGATAAAATATAGTTAAATATAGTGTTTTTATATTTTGCTTCTGGACGAGTGCCTTGTGCTTGTATAGACATTAGTATATAGAAAGCACAAGCACAATATTCTTCGACAGTATTTTGCAATATACCGCTTCAAATATTGCGTCTTTCTGCAGTGTAAGGGGGTTTCTGCTGCGAAGCTGAAGATGGGTCGCTGTTATGCTCTGGTTTTGATGCTGTTGGTGTTAGTAGCACTGCCTGTAGTGGTACGGTGTTGCCCGAGGCCATGTGCGTGCCACCAGCCCGCAGAGGTGCACTGCACGTTCCGCTCCTTATTCACGGTGCCTGCTGGCGTGCCCAAACAGGTGGAGCGGGTGAATTTGGGGTAAGATTGACTGTGCTGTTCCATGAGATTATTATTCTTAGACATTGCTTTCTTTCTTTGCCTTCTGATATCAGCTTTCTTAATAGAACACTTTAGCAAATCCACTTCCAAAACTGATTTATCTGTATTTTTTCATACGGGTCATGATCATCGTAACAGGCTGAAACTGGAGTTTATTACTCATTTTTAGACATATGATCTAAGTGGGTTCATCTGTAGGTTAGTGGGAATTTCCCTTGATGATGTCAAATGCCGGGGATATTTCGACCATTTTACAGGTGACCTACAAATATGCAGGATGCTTAGGACTCTCCGGATTTGAGATCACAGGCTACTTAATCGGGGAGACATGGGCTCCAAATTTCTCTCCAGTGAATATCAGTGTAGGGTTATTGACTGTTTATTTGTCTACAAAATACATCTTATAGGTTACAAAAGATAAATTTCACTTAACCAAGTGTTTAGATCCAGTTCTCTTAATAGCAGTTACAGTGCAACCCTGTGATTCGTTTTTTTATTACAATAAAATAAATAAACAGTAAAAAGATTAATAAACAAAATCATTTATAAAGCAACAAAAATGTAATCAGAACAAAGTAGCAAGCCATTGTTTTAACCAACAAATCTTGTATTTAATAAATTGTATACATTTTAGCATAAAACATATTCCCTGGCTTCAAAAGTATGAAAAATATATACATTTGTCAAGGGAACAAAGTTCAATAATTTGGTTATAATTAGCCTACAGAAGTTGACCCATGAGTGTGTCAGTGTGATTTTATTGTGTTCACTTGTTTACCCAGACTTTCCAATTTTATTTGGAGAACTGAATTAAATTATCTAATTTTAAGATTTAATACATTTGTACAGTTACTGAGATAAAACCTTTTGAAATCTAGCCCTATACACTCCCACATTGAGTATTTAGGTTATATTTGGTAGATCTGCAGCATCACAGCATAATTAACCATCTTATTGTCTCCTTCTTCAATTTCCTCAGGTTTAATACTATAAATAGAATATCTTACAGCTCTTTAGCTGGGTTACGAAAACTGGAGCTTCTTTTAATGCATGGCAATGATGTGCATCAAATTCCTGATGGAACATTCCGTGATCTCATATCCCTTCAGGTACACATTTTGTCCCTTGAGAAAACATTATCTCTATACCTCTTCTTTTTTGTTTTACTACTGTTTGCAATTGTATCTAATATATTTATGGAACAACTTTTGCAATGAAATAACATCAATGAATTCAAATTGAAAAAATAATATAAATAAGTGCATTGTATATGTTCAATGCCTCTTTCTTCTCAGATGCTGAAACTAAGCTATAATAAACTGAAGGTAATTAGCAGGCAAACCCTTATGGGTCTCTGGAGTCTCACTAGGTTGCACCTGGATCACAACAGACTTGAGTTCATCCACCCCGATGCATTCCAAGGCCTCACGTCTCTTCGCCTTCTCCAACTGGAAGGCAACCAACTTCAGCAGCTCCATCCAGCAACCTTCTCCACTTTCTCTATTCTTGGACACTTCCCAGTGTCCTCCCTGAAGCATTTGTATCTGTCAGATAATATACTGACCACATTATCACAGAGGATGTTAGCAGGCATGCCCTACCTGGAGAACCTCTCCCTGCATGGGAACCCCTGGACCTGTGATTGTCACATGAGATGGTTCAAAGAGTGGAATAAAAATTCTCCAGGTCATTATTATCATGATTGACAACAGTAGTAATAGAAATCATCACTTGTGATTATCTTCTCATAATGATAGTTCTGCATAGGATTATATAATGTTGTTTAGTATTATTCTGTACTCATAATTGCAACATTAGTAGTAGACCTGTTTCCAATGCTTATCATTTTAAGACTTTATCTTGACGAATATCCACTTACTTCTAACGCCCTCCTTTTTTTCTTTTCCAGGTGTGCTGAAATGTAAGAAGGACAAAGCATATCCGGATGGCCAACTATGCCCTATCTGTTTCTCTCCAAAACCCCTAAAGAAGAAACAACTACAGGAGTTGGAAAAACCCACTTGCAATAGTCCCATCATCCGCACCTCTCACAGAGCTATTTCCCCAGAAGACACCGAAAGTGACCTCCTGACGATAGATGAATTTCGTCAACCCCTTGGCAACATTTCCCTGGGCCTGTCAGATGAACATGGACATCAAGTAGACCTGGAATGCCTTGTCACTGAGCCAAGAGAGCTGACAAGTATAGGTTGGGACTATGTTAACCAGAATCAAATATCAGCAAATGTGACTCTGACGTTAGATTTAAAGTGTGCTATCGACAGGTCCAGTTATGAGAGGTTATGGAGATTGATTGCATATTACAGTGATGTTCCAGCCCATCTTCGAAGGGAAATTATGCAAAGAAAGGACCCTTACACAAGCTTTAGATATCGGCAAGATGTTGAAAGGGATGCTCTTTACTATACAGGAGTAAAAGCTAACATAGCAGCTGACCCACCCTGGTTAATGCAGTCATCAATGGACCTTCAGCTAAACAGACTTCAGTCGACAAGTAAAAGTGTTCGAATTATTCTCAGCACCCATTTGACTGAAGTTATGGAAAAGGAATCCATACAACAGCAGAGTAGGGGCTGGGTTATAATTGAGTCCAGGAACAACACTAGAACAATGCAGGCTGCTGTCGTGGGAAGTCCTGCTACAATAAACTGTAACATACATAGCTCAGGGAACGAGTCAGTTAAATGGATGTTACCTGATGGCTCTACTTTAAAAACACCTTATAGCAATGTTGATAACATGCTTTCAGCTTCAAGTGGTGGTGTTCTTGAAATCAAATCTCTGGATCATTCTGATTCAGGAGTGTACTACTGTATTGGACAGGTTTCAGGTGACCTTACAATCCTCCCTTTTCGCCTGACAGTGGAGGAATCCTCCAGCCCACCACCTGGAGGTGAAGGAGTAACAGAGCCAGTAACAGGATTCACAGGTCGACCGTTTTCTCTTCCATGTGTCGCCACTGGATCCCCTGATGCTGATATACACTGGATTCTCCCTGATGGAAGCATTGTTAACAAGTGGATAAACATTTCCAGGATATTTGTGGCTTCAAATGGAACTCTGATTATTCGACACAGTCAGCTTTCAGACAATGGATACTATAAGTGTGTAGCAGGAAACCAGCATGGGATCGATACTTTGGCTACCAAAGTAATAATAGCTAGGCCACCAGGTATGCTCCCCTTACGGAAGTATTCCAGTAGTCCCCAACCTGCTGAGGGAGTTTCAACCAAAATAAGAGTCCGTGTGACAAACAATGTTGAGTCATCTGGGGATAATGAACCTGAAGAGTTTTTAGAGAAAGTGCTTCCTACGCAAGTGGATTTTCCCAATCGACGGAGGGTCCCAAGTATGGGAATAAGGGGAGGCCATCCATCTAGGAATTCTTGGAGACGTCCTGCTACACCGAGGAGAAGAATAGGTACCCCAGTAGTGGACAGGGTTAACACTGTAGAGTCAAGAAGAAGAATTACCATGTCAAACAACCAAATAGACCCAAAGCACTGGGCTAGCATTTTGGCAAAAGTTCGCAGTAGTGGAACCAGTTCAAAAACAACTCCAAACTATGTTCAGACCAGTACAAACAAAATACAGGAGTCAGAGGATGCCTACACAAATCCATCAGAAATTGCTAACAAGATTGAAGGATCATCTGCAGAAGGTACAACAACAAGGGCACCAGTAAAGGAAGTATTGTACTCAGTCACAATATCACAGATGCCTATTGAGGCTACTGAGTACAACTTGGATATAAGAGCTCTGGATTCTGAGGATGCAAGACAAGACATTTACCAGATAACAGCTCCTGAAACAGATCCAAATTCAGATTTGTTTACAGTTAGCACATATATCATACAACCCACAGTTGGACCACAGATGACCCATTTCACTGTGGGAGATTCAGAGGTTGAAGATGGAGTTGCAGGGAGCACTGTGTGGAGCACAACATCATATGGAACCCATTTACAGGAAAACCAAAGCCACACAATGGATGTAACTGAAGCAATTCAAAAGTCTGATGGCGAAGATGACGAAGAATACAGGGTTTTGCAAAACCGTGAGCATGTGGGAGAGGTTTATCAGGAAAGCATGGATCACAGCTTAGCATCAACCACAGCAAAAACTCCCACAGAACCAAGTACAGAAACTGCTGTGTACTCATTTACTGAAATTCTAACTACAATTAAGCAAGAACCACAGACCCTACGAAAGCACATAACTAAAGAGAAACATAATGTCTCAAAAATTCCACTGCTTCTTACTGTGACACCAACCACCAAACCCACTTCAGAACATAAAGCAACCTTCACTAATTTAATGAATGCGTCCTCCTCACATGCTAGGAACTCGTCCAGTTTGAGGAGGAGGAATGGTGGAAGACGTAAAAAGCCTAATCGAATCAGATCTAAGACAAACAGTTCTAAATCATCAGTATATGTCACAAAATTCACCCCACAGCCCACTTCAGCTTCAATTGCAGAGGTCACAAATGAGTTTTCAGTCGTTACTAAGACGACTGTCTCCTCGCAAACTAAAATAGAAACATATCCATGGTCCAAAAGTGCAGGAGCCAAGATGCCTGACAGCCAACCAGAGTCACTAGGCAAAATGTCTCATGAAGAGAGCACAGATCCTTTATACAGTGGCAGGAATCGCAAAACCCACAAATTCCTATCCCAAGAAAAACTATTTATGACAAAGGATAGACACTCATCTCATGCTAAGCCAGATCAAGAGAAAAGCACCACAACAGTACTAGTGTCTCCATCAACATTCAGTAGTTTTAGAAGTGAACAAAAAAAAGCAACTATAGAGAAAGAAAAAAAATCCACCTTGTCTCCCCATATCCCAAATCCTCCTATCAAGGCAGCCATTCATGAGTGGTTTACAAGCACCCATACCCCTGCAGCTAAAACGTTTGAAGAGACTCAACAGGGAAATATTACAGGACAGCCCAGCTCGAGCCCAACGTCAGATGGCTCTCAAGCACAATTAGAAGAACATCCAGATGCAAGTTCAGACAAAACAAACAGCCAATATAACCCCACAGAGACTGAAAAAGTGCTGTCATACAAAGAGCTTGAAAGAAGGTTTCCTGTGAGGTCATTCCCTTCACCTTCCCCAAGTACCCAGTATGAAATCATCAAAAATGATTCAGAAAACCCACATGGTTCAGCAACAGCAACTACTACGATTTTCACGGAGGCACAAAAGAGTTTGCAGATTCCAAAAGGAAAGCCTAAAAGCTATCCAGCATTAGTGCTTGCAACAACAAAACCAATTAGGCTTCCAACTGGCAGCATTCACAACAGACAAGATTCTGTTTTATCTAAAACCCCTTGGTCTCCATCAGAAAATCCTAATGTGTCTCCAGTTACAAAACAAAGCATAATTGCCACAACAACAACAACAACTACAACAGCCCTGAGGCCACCTTCAGTACATACTCATATGCTTTACCCAAATACACCCACTTCTGTAAGCATGCTGGGTGAACCAGACAACACAAATCACATTCCTGATAGTGACAAAGACAGATTTATAACCCCAGGCCAGGAAAACATTAGTAAGATAGAACTTAGCAGAACATACAGTAGGGCAAGACTTACAGTCACACAATTTCCTTACCGATTAGCCAGTGCCTCTGAGGAGACAGGATCCCAAGAATTAGAGAAAAACATCCGCAAAAATAGCACTACAATAACACCCACAACTCCCCCACCTCACTCCACTTTAACAGTATCTTCACAACAGCAAAAACTTCCTGGCAGGCCAGGTGTTCAGATTAGAGGAAGCTCTTCTATACATTACTCCACATCAGGAGGGCCTCAACAAAGACCAACGGTAGTGCCTGAGGATACAGGCAGACCTCGGATCACCAGCACAGACATTAGATCAGTTACAGCACATGCCGAGACTGATGCCTACTTGCCTTGTGTGGCTATGGGGAAACCCAGTCCCTTCCTTTCCTGGACTAAAGTATCCACAGGTAGGACAGATATGGTTTATCCTTATTTAAATATTACAATTAGGTTTTCAAATCAGTACATTGTTGACACATGCATGTAGAAATATGTGACCCGTGCTGGCAAAATGAGTCACAATGAGCACATTTTCAAAAATGAGTTATTGTTATTTTCTCTTTCCATATTAAAAGCCCTTCGAAATGACTGAGCTAGACTGTTTGAAGTCAATTGAGTCAAATTTGAGAAAAATCAAGTTACAGTTTTCTGAAGGTTCCAAAACATAATCACCTAGTAACCATACCTTAAAATCCCTGGTAATAACACCAAATTTGACACATACCGAGTCAACACCAAATATATATAGGAAATACATATATTCAACTTTTTTTCCCCATGATACCTCAATTGTTTGATTAACATTAAACAGGCAGCCTATATATTAAGACTGTACCGCACAGATCTAAAATAATGTAAAAACATGTTTGCGCCAATAATTTAATACTCACCAGGACAGATATGAAATGTATACCAAAGGTGTACCAAATACCGAACTTGTGCTGAGTGGAAGCAGCAATGGTTGAGAAGAAAGCTGAGAAAAACAGCAATTTTTCATTGACATGGGAAAGGTACTTCTCTCATAAAACGTACAAATAAAGATACTTTTAGATGTGTAATTGCTATTTGGATAATTGGGATTGCTAAACAAGGGCTTAATTAACTATTTTTTTTGGGAAAACCTCAAATTCGACAAAAAACTTTATTTTTTCACTTGTTTTGCATGTAGATCGTAATTTGCCTGTGCGCATTCCGACTCATTTTGCCAGCAGGGGTCACATTCTTTTGATGCTATAGCTCTAAAATTATTTTGTCATTACTTTTCCTACAGGAGCTAGTATTACACAGAACACCAGGGTTCAGAGATTTGAGGTGTCCTCTAATGGTACGCTCATAATCCACAATGTACTTCCCCCAGACAGAGGCCAGTACCTCTGTAGTATTCAAAACAAGTATGGAGAGGACAAGATTGTAGTTAATTTAATTGTTCTAGCTGAACACCCCAGAGTGCTGCAGCCTCGCTATAGAGATGCCACAGCATACCTTGGAGAAACTGTCGAGTTTGAGTGTCAGTCTCAAGGGCATCCTCAGCCTCGGATCACCTGGGTCCTACCTAATAGAGAAATGGTACATTCTAGTGAACCTACTCATGACACTTCTAAGCACATGGTCTCAGTCTTACCTAATGGCACGCTTCACATGAAATCGGTCAGTCACATGAATCGAGGAATTTATAAATGCATTGCTAGCAATGCTGCAGGTGCTGATACCATATCCATTCGCCTGACTATTGCTTCCTTGCCACCCATCGTTCAGCAGCCAAGACATGAGAATGTCACTCTTCCAGAGGGAAGCACCGCCTACTTGAATTGCACTGCCAGGGGTGCCCCTCCCCCTGCCATTGGCTGGATCACCCCTGATGGCGTGCAGCTCCGTCCTTCCCAGTTTATTAATGGACGTAACTTGTTTGTATTCCCCAATGGGACACTCTATGTCCGTAGTCTTGCTTCGACAGATGCAGGGAAGTATGAATGCTCAGTAACCAATGTGGTTGGCACTGCGCGGAGAGCCATTATTTTGACTGTAAGGAAGTCTATAATATACTCAAGAGCCAAGATTACATTCTCATCGCCTCAAAAAACAGATGTGGTCTATGGAGGCAGGTTGCACCTGGACTGTATTGCGTCAGGGAATCCAGAACCCAGGATCATCTGGAGGACTCCATCCAAAAAGCTTGTGGATGCTCATTACAGGTAATATAAACACTTCACTGAAGCACATCTACTTTGCAGGAAAGAACATACTGAGTTTATACATTTGAGAAAAATGTGCACATAGCTACTGTCTTACTATCTTTTTCCTCTTCCTCTGCATTTCTCTTGCTCCTTAAAGCATGCACTTAGACACTATGCTTTTAAGTTTGCATCCTGTTTTGACCAATCAGATATGTTACTCTTTGCACACAAATCAAACACTCTTAACTGCTCCTCTATTTTCCGTCATTTATAAGACAACAACGCATCCCTGAAGTGTCTGCAGAGACTTGTCAATTAGACACCCCCCCCCCCCCCCCTGAAATTGCCTCATCGACACGGCATCCCCAATAAACCTGTCTCCGGCGTGATGACTCCAATCTTTCGAATATTCCTATTTAATAATTGTTTAATCGACATGTCATCCTCAATAAACCTGTCTCCGGCGTGATGACCTCTGACCTGTAATGTTGCCAGAATAATAATCATACACTGTTTGTTAATTGGCTAGAGGAGAACTGGCACCCCGACTGAGCCTGGTTTCTCCCAAGGTTTATTTTTCTCCATTATGCCACCTGATGGAGTTTTGGTTCCTTGCCACTGTCGCCTTTGGCTTGGCTTGCTCAGTTGGGGACACAAAATGTTCAACTTAATATCCAAATAAATGTAATTACTAAATTAAATTAAATACATCAACTAAATTACACATTGTCAGTGTATGATAATTGAAATGAGCTAGATGACATCACCGTTTTCTCTAGAGCGGCTATACAGCCGAATCAAATTCTGTTGCATTATGTTTTATGAACAAATTTCGGGAGGAGGGGGGGGGGGGTACTCTGGGTTCAGGCTAAAAATCAGGGCCCGGAGCCCTCCCCCGCGCCAAATACGCATAATCTTTACTGTAATCTTTTTATGTAAGTGTGAACTCGTGAATTTCCTGTTAACACTGTGAAGCTGCTTTGAAACAATCGGCAAGCGCTATATAAATAAAGTTGACTTGACAACGCTTCCCTGTCATTTAATTTTTTGTCTTTCCATGTTTTCACTGTTATACAATTGGGGGCATTTTTACACATCTTCTGATTAGCTTATGTATTCATATGCATATGTAAAATAACGCGATCATAAACATTAAACAGCATATAAATACAAACTGCCTTAGCGTTACCGAATGAAATGTCGACTCTGGATGAGCTATAGAACTGTGCAAGCTTTGTGGGTTTTGATCATCGTTCTGAATCCCATCCAGATGTAGTCTTTGACAAAAATGTAAATTTTTGATAATAAAAAAAAAGAATGCATAAAGCTAGAATAAAACGTTGTTTGTTGGTTTAAAAGCAGAGGGTCTGTTCTTTCTTTTGTTCTATTGCATGTTCAGGTATTCATACAACAAAATATAACCTACTGAAGGCCATGAAACTTGAAAAGTGAAAATTATCAAAAATGCTGGCTCTGGCTGGTAACTGTTTTCAAAAATGCTGGCGGGGAAAGAGGGGCTAATCTGATTATGAAATCTCAAGCATCAAGGGTGCAACATTCTAAATAAAAAGTCTTCTGAAAGTAACATTTTACATTACATTACATTATGTGATTTTTTTATATTTCAGTTATGATCAAAGAATCAAAGTCTCTGCCAACGGTACACTATCCATCATCTCTGTGACGGAGAAAGATAACGGTGAATACCTCTGTGTTGCTCGCAACAAAATCGGGGATGATTTTGTGCCCTTTAAGGTCAACGTCCTGGCAAAACCTGCTAAAATTGAGCAGAAGACAGAAGCTGATAAGAAGGTGATGTATGGAGGTAACCTAAAAGTTGACTGTGTGGCCTCTGGACAACCCGATCCTAAAATCCAGTGGGCATTGCCTGATGGCACCATGATCAACAGTGTTGTGAAATCTGAACGTAATGTTGGCAGTCGAAGTCGCAGGTATGTTGTCTTTGACAATGGAACCCTCTTCTTCAATGAAGTAGGGCTGCGTGAAGAGGGCGACTATACGTGTTATGCTGAGAACCAGGTTGGAAAAGATGAGATGAAAGTGCATGTCAAAGTTGTCGCAGATGTTCCTATGATTGAGAATAAGACACATGATGTCATCAGGGTCCTCTATGGGGAATCCATCTCTCTGCAATGCAGTGCCAAGGGTGAGCCAAAACCTCTTATATTGTGGTTCTCACCCACTAATAGAGCCATCACTTCAGCTTCAGACAAATATTTTTTACACAACAATGGGACTCTAGTCATTCAGAAAGTTCAGAGATTCGATGGTGGGAACTACATATGTCTTGCCAGGAACAGTGCAGGACAGGATCGCAAAGTGACCAGAGTAGAAATTCTTGTCTCTCCACCTGCTATTAATGGCCTCATAGGCACCTCAAACTCAATGAAAGTGTCTAGTATGAGAAATCAGCGGATACTAATTGACTGTGAAACTTCTGGTACACCTGTTCCACGTGTCATGTGGGTTCTTCCAGAGAATGTTGTACTCCCCGCACCATATTATGGCAGTCGAATGACAGTACATCGCAATGGCACTTTGGATATCCGTTCAGTGAGAATGACCGATTCAGGCCGGTTAGCCTGTGTTGCTCGTAATGAGGGAGGTGAAACAAGACTCATTGTTCAGCTTGATGTAGAAGATATTTTGGAGAAGCCGAAACTCAAGAGTCCTAAAATGGAGTCCCTCTTATTGACTGTGGGCAGGACCATTAACCTAAACTGTTCAGTTGAGGGGTCACCAACCCCACAGCTGACGTGGATCCTTCTAAATGGCTCCCCACTATTGAGTGGTGCACAATTCAGTAAATTCCTCCACAAGTCTGATGGGACTTTGGTCATCAGTAACCCTGCTCTCTCAGAGGCAGGCACATACCGGTGTCTGGGACGTAACGCAGCTGGGCTGGTTGAAAGAACTGTTACATTAAATCCAGGGCACAAGCCAGAGATCAATAACAGGTATAACTCACCTGTTAGTATCATAAATGGGCAAAGTTTACATCTGCACTGCTTGTCAAACACTGACCACGTCCGCCTCACCTGGACTCTGCCAAGCGGGATAGTCTTAAACCAACCACAAAGAGCAGGTCGTTACGCTGTTCTTCCCAATGGAACCCTCTCCATCCAGCAGGCCTCTGTCCATGACAGGGGCTCATATACCTGCAGGGCCTCAAATGAATATGGAAGCTCTCTGCTAACTGTTCCAGTCATCATCATTGCATATCCACCTCGTATCACTAGTGGCCCAGCTCCTGCTACCTATGCTAAAAGAGGAGTAGCGGTACAACTTAACTGTGTGGCCACTGGCATCCCTAAAGCAGAAATCGCATGGGAGACTCCAGACCGAACACGGCTTGCTGTCAGCCCCCAACCAAGGCTGATTGGAAACAAGTATCTCCATCCTCAGGGTTCCTTGATCATCCAGAATCCTACAACAAGAGATGCTGGACTGTACAGATGCACAGCCAGAAATGTGGTAGGGGTTGACTCAAAAGGTACATACCTTTATGTATACTAAGAAACAGGACATCTATTCTAAATATGCCCACGGAACTGCGACATTGAGCTTTAACACAGCTTGATAGCAATAGCATTTGTCAATGTGAAATATTGAAAGGAATCAACCCAATGCAAAAAACAAAAAACAAAAACAAAAAAAACATTTCATTGTATTTTATTATTGATGGGAGCTTTAGTTTAAAGTTTGCAAGTAAAACTTTGCAAAATGTACTATTCTTCAAAAGCTTGGTATGGGATTCATGTAATGTAACCAACCTACTGATATTACAAGGCATTTTTCTACTTGTTTGACAATGACAGTTTATGTCTAAATGTATAGATGAAAAGATATATATTTGTAGCCATGAAGAAAATGTAAATTATATATTCTGACTTTATGGAAGCCAATAATGCAGAATATTTTACAAATCAGGGATAACATTATTTTAATAATGCTTCAAATGAGGAAAATTATTCAAATGTAACAAGATGACGACTTTTGAAATTCATTTTCCCAATATTACAATCACAGATTCTTTTTCAGCTTTCAAGAATTACTAGCACATGAAATACAAAGTTGCCTACAGTAGCTTTCCCATATGATTATTTGTGTCTACATTGATCTGGAAAAAAATCATACCTACTTGTCCACTTGTAACACTTATAAATTATTTGTCCTTTAAAAACTAATGTATTTCTATTTTGCATATTTTTTAATAAAGATGACTTTTAATAAATAACCAAAGTTTCATGTCAGCCCTTGAGCAACATGATGGTATTGATAAGACAGCTTCCCCCCTCTGCAAATGACTTGATATAAACATTCTCTAACCAGTGAATGAGAGCAGTTTATGAAAATAGTGATTTTGGAAACCATTTCCCAGACACTAAATGTTCTGTAAATATTCTCTCAAAGAGTGGGAGAACATTATTATGAGACCAAAAACTTTACATCTGCCACACTATCCACCGATTTCACAGACCAGGCTTAAAGTAGTCCCAGACTGAAATGCAGGTTTGAGCTGTTTGCAATTGCAATTTGCAATGACTTAAAATATATCAGTGCCATTGTTTTGTCTCAAGACAGTAAGGTATATATATATATATATATATGTAAGGCAAATTTATAAAAGCTACTTAAAGTCTAAGCCCTGTCTGTGAAACCAGGCCTATGTGATACATCTTTCTTTGTTAACATACACAGTTACATAAGCAAATTCGTGCTCATATCATAATACAGCAGAACTATTGAAGTCCTTTACACAAATGTGTGTGAAATCTGTTTTGGAAGCAGGAAAAATTATATTGATCCCAACAACACAAACCATGCAAAGTGGAAGAGCTCAGATAATCCATATTGAATTCAATCAAAGTCTTGTACTTTGCAGACACTTTCACATATAAGGTATACGAGAAGCTCATCTAGTTAATATTTATTCTTTGTGGATATTTTGGATCTTATTTTGGATCCAAATTCAATGATGCAATATACACTATATTTCCAAAAGTTTTGGGACGCCTATTTTTTGCATGCACATGGACTTTAGTGACATTCCATTCTTAATCCATAGGGTTTTAATATGGGGGAGGCCCACCCTTTGCAGCTATAACAGCTTCAACCACTGAAAAATAACCACACACCATAATCACCTCTCCACCAAACTTTACACTTGGCACAATGCAGTCAGGCAAGTGCCGTTCTCCTGGCAACCAGACTCGTCTATCGGATTGCCAGAGAAGCGTGATTCATCACTCCAGAGAACTCCACTGCTCTAGAGTGCAGGGGCGGCGTGCTTTATACCACTGCATCCGACGGTTTGCATTGCACTTGGTGATGTAAGGCTTGGCCATGGAAACCCATTCCATGAAGCTCTCTATGTACTGTGCCTGAGGTAATCTGAAGAAAGTCTGTAGCTATTGACTCTGCAGAAAGTTACAGACTTCTGTGCACTGTGCGCCTCAGCATGCGCTGACCCCGCTCTGATTTTACGTGGGCCTACCACTTTGTGGCTGAGTTGCTGTAACTTGGAATATTAAGTAGTGAGGAAATTTCACGAATGGACTTATTGCACAGGTGGCAACCTATCACGGTACCACACTTGAATTCACTGAGCTCCTGAGAGCGACTCATTCTTTCACAAATGTTTGTAGAAACAGTCTGCATGCTTAGGTGCTTGATTTTATACACATGTGGCCATGTAAATGGTTGGAACACCTGAAGTAAATGATTTGGAGGGGTGTCCCAATACTTTTGGCAATATAGTGTATATCCTGTTCTTCATCTATCTCTTCAAATAGTTCTTAGAAGACTTCTGGTTTCGGCAGCACTGTGAACAGTAAACTGTGCTTTGCACCAGACCATGATGCACAGCACAAATAATGAGGCAGAACGTGAGCAGCTTGACAAATCTCTCAGATTGCTAAGCTGTCAAAATGAGTAATTGTGAAAGACTGAAAGTTTATGTCCAGTGCCATATGTTGATTGATGTGAAAAAATTATATGGTCTGTATAAATGTCAACTTCACTTATGCTTGACTTAAATAAAAATGTTCTGCACCTGTTGTTTGACAGTGAAAAGATAAAATATAATGCTTGTAGCAACTTATAATGTAATAACTGTACATAATGTAAAAACATAATGTAATAGTACATTTCTTTAGTAAATTTTTCATCTCTGTTTTTATTTAAAATAAGACAAATCTGATATTATTTTAATCTTATATCTGTTATTTAACAGTTGAGATCGTTCTTTAATGCTGATCTAACCAGCAGAAGACACAAGCCGGGTCCCAGTTGCGCAGGAGGGGTGCATTGTAACACTGCCCCAATTATTAAAAAATGCCATTATTTTATTTGAAAAAGTTAATAATTGTATTTTATTGACAAAATATTTTAGTTTGTCTTGGATATTTTTTGATTATATCATAACATTTTAAGCTGTCATTTGGTCAAGTTACAATGTGCCCCTCACATTGTGCCCCACCTATGGGGCATGTCACATTTCACTTCCATTCTTTCGGGGTAAATCAAGAAAAAAGTATACACTGTATTAATGAAACAAAACCACATAACTGTACTAGACGTGTGAAATTAATGTGTGAAAAAATACATATTCAAACTGAGAAAGTCAAAAAGCGTTGGGTTGTGCAGTAGTAGAAGGAGGAGGAGTAACAGTATCAGTAATCTGATGGATTTTGTAGGCAGGTTAGATTTTTAAAATGTACCAATGCTTTATTTTTAATAAACATATAGTAATAGTAACACTTCTCAGGTAGTTTAAGACTGGCTTTAGATTTTAAATTATTTTAAAAAAATTATTACATTATGAGCTCAAGATTTTATTACATTTTGAGAAAATTATTACATTATGAGCTCAAGATTTTATTACATTTTAAGAAAATTATTACATTATGAACATTTTATTACAATAATAATGTAATACTTATTACATTATGAGTTGCTACAATGCTTAATGGTGGAATTGGTAACTAATATTGTATACACATATAAATTGTTGTGCTAATGTATAAACTGGATGATCTCAAATGTATCTATGTAGATTCTGTTTAGTAATGGACCCTTTTCACAGAAACTCTGCATTTTCTTCCATTTTTGCAAAGTCAGTGGAATATTTCTTCCAGTGTTGGGAATGCAAAAAAAAAAAAAAAAAGGTACTATGGTCTCCTAAATTTAACTTGCGTCCATGTGCCAAACCTGTTGTACTGACAGTATTTAAATAATATTAAAATTGAGATATATTTAGAGTGAATCAGAATGCAGTCAGATCTTTATTTGTGCTGAGTTTAAAACATATGAAGAGAGACAGAGAGCGAGATCATACCAGAAAGGTACCCCTTGAAAACCTTAAGATACTGTGGGTGGCGTGTTTTATTGAACAAGATCAAATGAAAGATGCTCTCTAATTTCTCAACCCGCCGTCTCCTTGTTGACGCTCTCTCCAGCGGCGGGGATCCCAACCCCAGCTTATCGGCATCGCCTCTCGTTGGCCTCCCGGCGCCTCCACAATGGCCACCATATACCTCTCCTCTTGATCTAGTAGCTGCTCAGATGGACACCCCAGACTCCCCACTTCCGGGAGTCGGGACAGAGCGTCTGCGTTTGTATGCTCTCTCCCAGGCCGGTACTGGAGCTCGTACTCATAGTTGGCCAACTGTGCCACCCACCGCTGCTCCACAGCTCCTAACTTGGCTGTCTGCAAGTGTACAAGAGGGTTGTTATCAGTGATTACCTGCACCTTAGCGCCCCACAGATAGTCCTTAAATTTTTCGCTGAGCGCCCATTTCAATGCCAACAACTCCAGCTTGAATTAACTATAATTGGCATCATTCCTTTCGGCTGGATGAAGGCTCCGACTAGCGTAAGCGATCACACGTTCCACTCCTCCCTGTCGTTGGGCCAACACTGCCCCCAGGCTGAGGTTACTGGCATCTGTGTACAGGACGAAAGGTTGGGTAAAATCTGCATAAGCCAAGATCGGGGCTTGCAACAGCTCTTGTTTCAGCCGTTGAAATGCTTTCCCACACTCAGAGTCCCAAGCAATCGATGGAGATCCACGGCCTCGAGGGTGTCCTGTCCCGGACAGAAGTTGATTCAGGGGCTTCGCGATCTTGGAGAAGTCTTTAATGAACCGTCGATAGTACCCCACAAAGCCCAAGAAGGATCTGACTTGCCTCACTGTCTTCGGGACACTCCACTCTCGTACCGCTGACACTTTCTCCGGGTCCACAGAGACCCCAGCAGCGCTTACACAGTGGCCCAGGAACTTTACTTCTCTCCGCAACAGGTGACATTTATCCGGTTGGAGCTTCAGCCCGTACTTCTCCATGGCTTGAAAGACCTTCTCTAGATGTTGCAGATGGGACTCAAAGTCTGGGGAGTAGACAATAACATCGTCTAGATATACTAGTGTGGACTCCATCAATTGACCACCCAAACATCGCTGCATCAGTCGCTGGAACGTAGCGGGAGCGTTGCAAAGGCCGAAGGGCATCCGGTCCCACTCGAATAGCCCGAAGGGGGTCGTGAAGGCGGTCTTCTCCCTGTCTACCTCTTCCACCTGCACTTGCCAATAGCCGCTTGCCAGATCTAACGTGGAATACCAGGCCGACTGAGTTAAACTGGCAAGTGAATCCTCGATCCTAGGTAAGGGGAAGGCATCCTTCTTAGTCACCTGATTTAACTTCCGGTAATCCACGCAAAACCTCCAGGCTCATGTCTTCTTCTGCACCAAGACTATGGGGGCTGCCCAGGGGCTACTGCTTTCTCGAACAATCCCTTGGTCAAGCATCCCTTGCAACAGAGTTCGAACCTCAGAGTACAAGGTAGGCGGTATGGGGCGGTATCTCTCGCGACTGGGTCCGGCTTCCCCAGTGGGAATTCGGTGCTTCACCACATTGGTACATCCATAGTCTTCATCGTGTGCAGAGAATATATGTTGCCACTTCACCAGGAGTTCTCGCAGTTTACGTGTCTGGGCATCTTCCAACTCTTCTCCCCGCAGGGACTCACCTACCAAATGGCCGGGCATCTCTTCCCCAGCCTTCTTCGGGGGCGAGTCGGTTTGAGTTAAGGCCACCTCAACCACGGTAGGACACACTTGTCGGAAGCTCACGTCACTTTCTTCCCTTACTTGGTGGGGATCAACCATCGTCACTCGGGCCAGTCGTTGATGTCTATGTAGGTGTATGGAATAGGGGTTCTCATTGCGTACTTTCACAGGTACTCGTCCTCGACGGACTACTGCCAATCCTCGGGCCACTTCCACACTTTGACAATCCAGATGAGGCTCCACTAATACCCAGCCTTCTGGCCCATATTCCTGTTGGGGGACTCTTACCCACACAATGGCCTCACTCCTAGCTGGCACGGACAAGGCATAACGACAGGCCACTCGGCCGGTATCTTCCCGGTCCCTTCGGACTCTAGCTGTCTGTATTCGGCGACAGTCAGCCACAATGCGTTCCCACTCTCGTTGCTCTGCAGGTGGTATCGTCTTCACGGGCCTCGCCCGGAATAAATATTTAAAAAAAATTATTACATTATGAGCTCAAGATTTTATTACATTTTGAGAAAATTATTACATTATGAGCTCAAGATTTTATTACATTTTAAGAAAATTATTACATTATGAACATTTTATTACAATAATAATGTAATACTTATTACATTATGTGCCGTGATTACATTATGAGTTGCTACAATGCTTAATGGTGGAATTGGTAACTAATATTGTATACACATATAAATTGTTGTGCTAATGTATAAACTGGATGATCTCAAATGTATCTATGTAGATTCTGTTTAGTAATGGACCCTTTTCACAGAAACTCTGCATTTTCTTCCATTTTGGCAAAGTCAGTGGAATATTTCTTCCAGTGTTGGGAATGCAAAAAAAAAAAAAAAGGTACTATGGTCTCCTAAATTTAACTTGTGTCCATGTGCCAAACCTGTTGTACTGACAGTATTTAAATAATATTAAAATTGAGATATATTTAGAGTGAATCAGAATGCAGTCAGATCTTTATTTGTGCTGAGTTTAAAACATATGAAGAGAGACAGAGAGCGAGATCATACCAGAAAGGTACCCCTTGAAAACCTTAAGATACTGTGGGTGGCGTGTTTTATTGAACAAGATCAAATGAAAGATGCTCTCTAATTGACTCAGAAACATAAGCATGAATATTTCATGACTTCAAAGGGCTGTCATGTTAACGGGACAGGGCCAGAGGGTGAAAAAATGGCTCCAATATCAAAACATGGAGAAAAAGGGTTTAAAAAATATGCAGTATGACTTTGTCTGGCCACTAAAAGTTTGCTTACCATACAAGTTTGTATTGTCTTGCAGATAAGATTTGGAGACATGTGAACAGGAGAGAGTGTTGTAAAAATGTGTTATGTTATGACTATCACCTTTTGATAGATATTTAAATGTTAAACCTTTTAAAGTGTTGATACATAGGACAATATTGCCACAGATTGTTATGCTCTACCAGTGGAGTCTGTGGAGGTGTTAAAGCTAGAGTGTATAGCCCGACCTCTTGTGGCAAAAAAGGCACTGCAAAGAAGTAGCTATTCAACACAATTGTTGGTTGAAGGATTTGTTACAAGGACATTTTTGGACATTGACATTTGATACCAGAACTTTCTCTTGACTTAATAATTGATTAATAAAGTAATTTATTTTGTAATGTCTTCCTTGACAACTCTAGAGAATGGGATTTTTTTTATAGTTAATGTTTTAATAAAACCGCAAACAAAAGATCACAGCAGATGCTAAATCATACAGATAAACCATATATCACATAATGAAGGCTCATAGTACAGAAATTGAATTACTAGGTTCAGTTTAACACAAGTTACATTTATAAGGCAAGACAAGTTCACAATATTTTTTGTATGATCCAGTGATTGTGGCAAATATACTACAGAGGTAGAAAAAACGGCTATATTTGAGGAGGTGAAAATGTAACAGTTGAGACGATGATGGACATACAGTACATGCGAAAATATATTGAGATGCCGTGTTATACATTCTCACACTCGCACACACACACGTCTGGTTCACTATCTTTGTGGGGATTTTCCATAGACGTAATGGTTTTTATACCGTACATACTGTACATTCTATCCCCCTACACTGCCCCTGCCCCTAAACAGGAGACATTCTGCATTTTTACATTTTCAAAAAAACATAATTTAGTCTGATTTATAAGATGTTTTCCTCATGGGGACCAGCCAAATGTCCCCACAATGTAGGTGATCTCAGGTTTTACTATCCTTGTGGGGACATTTGGTCCCCACAGTGTAATATAAACACACACACACACACACACACACACACACACACACACACACACACACACACACACACACACACACACACACACACACACACACACACACACACACACACACACACACACACACACACACACACACACACACACAATTAATCAAGGAATAGGTCAAGTTTCCTCTTGATGTTATTGAAGGCATCTTTGCCCATATAATCAACGTGACCTTCTTCCCACATACGCCGACGCACCAAGTCTTCCTCCACTGTCTCAGCTGTGATCTGCAATGGGATGGGACCATAGGATAAAAATCCATCTTTAGTTACAATATTACTGTCATTATGATACTTTTTTTATAAGATAAAAAAATAAATACTGGTTTATTCACGACTGCAAATTCACATCTAATAACTGCTCTAATGAACCACCACTAGATGGCAGTATATACACTAATATTTGCAAGAAAAAGCACTCATCTCAAACTTCATTATGTGAAGCAGCGTTATTTTAGTATTATTGAGATACTATTACAGTTTTTATTAATATTTTTAAGTATTTTTTAATTTTATATTTTCTGTTTTCAATGTAACATTAAAGTTTTATACTATATATATACATTATACTATAGTCTATAGTTGTTATTCATTTGTATTAAAGTTTTAATGATTCTAGTACATCAAGTTAAATTAAATAAAAATCATAAATGTTGTAGCTGAACAAAATATGTTTTTTTTAGGTTTATTTCAAATAAAGAAAAAAACATATGGGCAAGAGACACATTTAGGGAAATAGTTACATCTTCAATTAAAAAAATTTGCCTAACTTTTTTTTTTTTTTTTTACTTGAAGAGCAGAGCTCTTATACTTAAGTATCTTGGAAATAAGTAATAATTGACAAAAATATATATATATTACAACATCAAAATAAAAGTATTTTTCCCATAAGCCAGGCACATCCGCTTATCTTTATACATACAGCATCTCCAGTGGCTACGGCAGAATCATCAGCAGTCTCTGGTTGTGTATGCTCACTCTCTTGCTCACATGGAGGACTGACTATTGGGGTCTCTTCAGTCTCCCCTCTAGAGACAGAGAGGACATCAAAGAGAATATTCTGAGAAGACAGAATAGGTAAATAAGTAAGTAATAAGTATGTAAATAAATAAATAGGCCTTCTAAATCACTAGACAAAACACATGCACATTCAAAATGTATGCAATAAATAAATCATACAAAATTGGGATGTGGTGCACAAGATAATGAAAATTTGCTTTGACTGAAGTTAACTTGATATTGTATTTTTATTTAATGTTAAATAAAATATTTGGAGATCAAACAAGAGCCAGCTGAAGGGAAACACAATGTAGCTTAAATGCTAAATAAAAAATAATTTTATTTTATTTTATTGATTTATTTGAGCATGTACATTCTTGTGAGGTAATGGAATGTGCGTACTGGATAAAACAAAAACTGGACTGTACATACGCATATGTATGAAATGGAATGGATTGACACCAAACTGCCAACAATTGTATCCTTTTCTTAAATCAAAAGTCCATTTTAATCCCTGGGTCTTTACATGACATGTAAACTGATATCTTCACATTCATTACGTTTTTGCAACCATCTGAACTGGTTTTTGTTCTCTTTGTGTTGGGGTGAGTCACTGTTGGGTGTGTCACTGGATTTGTCTTAAAGCCCAGAGGGCGCAATACTTTTAAAGGAAGTAGAGATGATTCAGAGAGCGACTCAGAGCAAGAGATGAATCAATACTGCATTATGTTTGTTTGTTTGTTTTTTTCCCCTTCAGTTCTGGAAGGACAGCACAATCTACACTATATTGCCAAAAGTATTGGGACACCCCTCCAAATAATTGAATTCAGGTGTTCTAATCACTTCCATGTCCACAGGTCTACAAAATCAAGCACCTAGGTATGCAGACTGCTTCTATTGTTAGTGGTATTATAACAAAGTGGAAGCAATTGGGAACAACAGCAACTCAGCCAAGAAGTGGTAGGCCACGTAAAATCACAGAGCGGGGTCAGCGCATGCTGAGGCGCACAGTGTGCAGAAGTTGCTAATTTTCTTTCAGAGTCAATAGCTACAGACCTCCAAACTTGTGTGGCCTCCAGATTAGCTCAAGTACAGTGCATAGAGAGCTTCATGTAATAGGTTTCCATGGCTAAGCAGCTGCACCCAAGCCTTACATCACCAAGTGCAATGCAAAACAGATACAGTGGTGTAAAGCACGCGCCCACTGGACTCTAGAGCACACAAATCACACTTCTCTGTCTGGGAATCCGATAGACGAGTCTGGGTTTTTGGCGGTTGCCGGGAGAACGGTACTTGCCTGACTGCATTGTGCCAAGTGTAAAGTTTGGTGGAGGGTATGGTGTGGGGTTGTTTTTCAAGGGTTGGGCTTGGCCCATTAGTTCCAGTGAAAGGAACTCTTAATGCTTAACATACCAAGACATTTTGGACAATTTCATGCTCCCAACTTTGTGGGAACAGTTTGGGGATGGCCTTTTTCTGTTCCAACATGACTGTGCACCAGTGCACAAAGCAAGGTCCATAAAGACATGGATGAGCGAGTTTGGTGTGGAGGAACTTGACTGGCCTGCACAGAGTCCTGACCTCAACCCGACAGAACACCTTTGGGATGAATTAGAGCGGAGACTATGAGCCAGGCCTTCTCGTCCAACATCAGAGCCTGACCTCACAAATGTGCTTCTAGAAGAATGGTCAAATATTCCCATAAACACACACCTAAACCTTGTGGAAAGCCTTCCTAGAAGAGTTGAAGCTGTTATAGCTGCAAAGGGTGGGCCAACTCCACATTAAACCCAACGGACTAAGAATTGGATGTCATTAAAGTTCATGTGCATGTGGAGGTAAGCGTCCCGAAACTTTTGGCAATATAGTTCATAACTTACTATTTCCTCAGGATTTTCAGATGAGCTGATTATCAAAGAGTCTAAAGCCAGATCTTGGTGAGGTGAAGAGAGTCTCATCTCTTCGTGGTGGGCTTCAGTGCTGATCTTTTGGCTTTGTGATGGAGTCTGATGTGTCTGTGGAGAATCCAACTGCTGCACTGACTGCAAACCAAGAAAAAGATCACAGATGTCTCACAAATTAACTATATTTTTAATGAAATTAAATAATTATGTTAATGGTGATTTAAAGGGATAGCCCACCCAAAAAGGAAAAGTCTGTTCATCATTTACGTTGTTTCAAACCCACATGACTTTCTTTCATCAGTGGAACATTAAAGAAAATATTTTGAAGAAACTAAGTTTTGGTTCACATTGACTTCCACTGTATGGACCAAAAATATATATAATGGACGTTAATGGGAACCAAACCTGCTGAGTTAGCAATTCTTAAAAAATATCTTCTTCTATGTTTCAAACAAGTAAGAAAGTCATTCAGTACAGATTTGCAATGATATAAGTGGGAGTAAATGATGAAAAGAATTTTCATTTTTGGGTGGACTATTCCTTTAAAGGTTCCAATCGATTGCTTACAATAACTTTGGTTTTGCAATAAGGTTGTTTGTTTGTTTTTTTCCCCTTCAGTTCTGCAAGGACAGCACAACCTACACTATATTGCCAAAAGTATTTGTGCTTCTAGAAGAATGGTCAAAATTTCACATAAACACACTCCTAAACCTTGTGGAAAGCCTTCCCAGAAGAGTTGAAGCTGTTATAGCTGCAAATTGTGGGCCAACTCCACATTAAACCCAACAGACTAAGAATGGGATGTCCCGAAACTTTTGGCAATATAGTGTATAACTTACCATTTCCTCAGGCTTTTCAGATGAGCTGATTGTCAAAGAGTCTAAAGCCAGATCTTGGTGAGGTGAAGAGAGTCTAATCTCTTCGTGGTGGGCTTCAGTGCTGAACTTTTGGCTTTGTGATGGAGTCTGATGTGTCTGTGGAGAATCCAACTGCTGCACTGACTGCAAACCAAGAAAAAGAAAAGGTGATTTAAAGGGATAGCCCACCCAAAAATGAAAAGTCTGTGCATCATTTACCCTCACATTGTTTCACAGTTTTGGTTCACATTGACTTCCACTGTATGGACCAAAAATATATATAATGGACGTTAATGGGAACCAAACCTGCTGAGCAACATTCTTAAAAAATATCTTCTTCTATGTTTCAAACAAGTAAGAAAGTCATACAGTATAGATTTGCAATGATATAAGGGGGAGTAAATGATGACAGAATTTTCATTTTTGGGTGGACTATTCCTTTAAAGGTCCCAAGCAGTGGCGGTATTTCACAAAAACCTAGGGTATGGCATGAGTTCTTCTGGCCATAAAATAACAACATTCCCAAATAATCACATTATATCTAAACAAAATGTGGACAAAAATCCACTAAAATAACTTAACAACAGACTTAACAACAATACAAAAGCAATGCAAATACAGTAGCTACTGAAACAGCCCTAGCCTTCACTGTGTCCTAACCAAACGTAACACATGAGAAAAATTATCTGAGTTTTTTTGTACTAACCAGGAGCAACGGTGATTCACAAGGATTCTATTTTACAGTTTTTAATTCTGTGGCGTTGTGGCCGGAACAACATAAAAAGTATGACAAGTGCAGATTATGCATTTTATTTAATGTAAAAAGAATTCAAAGTGAGTTTGAATATAATTTTTTTTGTGACCTGTATAGACATAGCCTTACTGAAAGCAACAATGG